>NC_134952.1:7932272-9179836 GCF_965638725.1 Aptenodytes patagonicus
TCTCTTGTGAGTCGAAGTACCTACATATCCCACTTACTCATATGCTTTCCACTTATATTATTCCTTTAACCCACCACAGATACTGGTGCTGTCATGCTGCCAGGGATCAGATTATGAACAGGGAAATGGAGTGGTACAGGAACACGGATGCAGTCCCAGATACTGCTTAATCAGATGCATTGGGTAGGAACAGTGGCTAACTACCAGTGCCTGTCCAGGACAGTTTCAGGAGGCTCCTATAATTGCAAATGACAGGCTCAGCCAGCATGGAAGTGCTCTGTTGGCATGTCTTGGGCTGTATCTGTCAGTGCTAGCTTTCCAGGAGCTGGTCAAGGGTGGATAGTGTCTCCCTCATAACTCCGCGGGGGAGTACGGCATGAGCAATAACGGAGGGAGTATAGATTAATACAGAAAATTGCTAGTTAACTACTGCTGCGTGTCAGGGAATTGTGCCTTGTCTAACTGCCCCTGGGGGGCATTTTCACTCCTCTTCTGGAAGCATAGGTGCGATGGTGTCAAAATGTTTTCAAAGCAGGGCTGTTCAAGGGCAGAGGTGAGTCACTGCAAGTATCGAGGCAACTTCTGGGCAAAACATGTGAGACAGGGGAGCACGAATCTTCCAGAGAAGTGGGACTGTCTCTGTCTATAGTCTTGGGCAATTAGTTTAGAGCTTAATTTTCAGCTAGTGTGTATATATATATATACACACACACATATGCATATATGAAATATGTGTGTATCTGATTATTCTGCTTCAGACAGGTCAGGTGGGGAAGGTAGTTGTTACTTGACTTTCAGAGCCTTATGAGATTGGGTGAGCCAATGGAGGAGCACCAGCAGCCATTGACTTCCCACATCCAGCAGCTGCAGAAAATCAGGCCTTTTCTAGCTGGGTTCTTAACTAGGGATTTGGGTGCTTGCCTTTAGAAATTACCCTTTTGCAATTTGGGGGGGGGGGGCGGGGAGGATTAAAAGAGGTACAAAATAATGTTTCTTGGAACTCTGCGTTTTTATTTAACTGGGACATTATGCTGTCCCCAGGAAAATCCACCCTATATCTTATAGGAATGAGCAGCTGGCTGCACCTTGAGGAGTACCAGTAGGTCATGTTAGTCTGCAAGGGAAGAAATGTGATGACAGAAGTCACAGCTGTATTACCTGTGACTCATTCCCTGCTGGATTCACCACATCCTTATCACCCCTAACAGGCCCAGTTAATATGCCTTCAGCACAGAAGAGCTGATTCATTCTTTGGGTTTTCTTTTTTCTGATCTTCTTGTTGCACGGCTGAGTGCACGGTGTTTGGTTTTGGTTGGATTTTGTTTTGATTGCTGCTATTTGTGCCCTCTCTCATGGGAAAATTGTGTGACAATCCTTAGTGCTTCTGTCTTCAGAGCGCTAATTAACACAAAGCACTACTGCAGGCAGAAGGCAGTCTGACACTTATTCAAGGGACTTTGGCCAGCACAGTCAGAGCCAGGTTAAGAAATCAGAAATTTGTAACTCCCTGGGCAGCGCTCTCTCCTCTGATCCCACAGACCTTTTTCTGTGCTATAGGTAGCTCTTCCTACAGACGTTTTCCAACAAATTGCTTTAAATTCTCCACAGTGTTCATTATACAGTGTCAGTTCATTAAAGGGTAAACTCCAGCACCGCAGCTTTTTGCACAGTCGGCACCTGGGGACTGGTTACCTGATCACGCTTTACCAACGACACTTAATCTGGTGTTTGGAAAGATGCTAAAAGGCTAACTTTGTCAGCCACCTTTTAATAAATTGTGTGAAAAAGACTAGACCACAGGGGATTACCACCTTGGCGTTATTTGTGTTTACTTACACAATGTTAATTTTGGTTTGCTACAGTCTTGACACTACTGTTATTTTCACAGTGTGACTTCATTCAGTGCAATAGGGGATAACATCAAGTACAGATGTGGAAGAAATACAACACTGTTAAACCTCTAAAGCAATTGTAAAAACAGCTTTAACCCAGTAAATCAATAATTTGATAATTACTGTGAGCTAGCTGACCTCTGTTTAAAATACAGGAATAGCAGGGAACATGCCCCTAACAGCAATGAATTCAATAGTTTGCCGTCCAAATGGGATGGTAAGCCAAAATGTTGAACAATAGACAAAACCGAGGAGACAACTTTAAAAAATTCCTTTTCCATTTTCTTTAACTTGATGGCTTATTTGTCCAATAAAAATGTAAATCTTCTTCAAGCTTTCAGAATTGTACAGCATTATGGTGTTTGCTGTAACGGCAAAGGTAGCTCTGGCCAGCACATCACTTCAAAAAAAGATGGTTCTTGTAAAACCCATGGTGCAAATACAGTTGAGACTGAATTTAGTACAGAAGCCTGGAAGCCACTACTAGGTCTCATAAACCTTTATGCAATAATAGTGGCATTTCCGTATTTTTTTATCTTTGTATCTCTGTTGAAAACTTGTTTTTCTTATTTTACCTGATTGAACTATTTGTAGTACCTTTACACCAAAAAACTCACCACTGTCAGCTTGTTTATTTTGATAGCAGTAAAAGTAACAATATATTATTTAAACCTATGACATATTAAAAATATTTATGGCTTTCTGAAAAAATCAGTGACATTTTATACCATTAATGATCTCTCACAGTGTTAATCTTTGTTATTTTTGTACTGTGATAGTCCTGAGATGACCCACTTTCCCAGAAAGACATTTGGGACTTACTGTCTCAGGCTCTGTACAAATACACATCTGACAATGTATTTTCCTGAACAATGAATGTCACTACCAATTCTGCAAAATTAGGGAGTACAACAGAAGTGTAGAAAGATATTAAGACAGGTTGCCTACAGCTCAAATTGTGAGCTCTAAATGAGCCCAGAGACTCAGACTGTAAATAAATGATAATTAAATTAGCTATTTCTAAAGTTTGGTAGTCATCACTGGGCATTTGTTTCCCTGTGAATCTTAAGGCATAGGTACATCCTAGGAAGTGATTGAAGGATACAGTGGAGGCCTTACAGATTGGTTCCTGGATAGTGTTGCACTCCTAAGAGGCAGCAAAGAAGGCGGCACAGAGGTGTTTTGAAGAGAAACATTGAAAAAGCACTAAGGGACAAAGGTTTTTTGGTGCAATAAACCATTAGCAGAACAGGTGGGGCCTTGCTGCTGGGCAGGTCAAGAACTTGAATTTGCCTCAGTGGTAAAGGGAAGTCACTAGAGAGGTTGGTGGTCTGAGTAACTTCTTCAAAGGTTATGGCAGAAATCTTATCAGTGGTCTTTTTTGTTCTTGCTTTCATTTGTGTCTGCAACACTATATAATTTCCTAAAACATTACTGATGCTCTGCAGAGAACTGTTGGCACAGAGGTCTTTCACCATCTAGCACATCAGACATCACCCTGACTCTGCATACACAACACATCACCCCGACTCAATATTCCCAGCACCGCCATAGGTGGCTGTTTGCAGGAGCAACATGTGATGAAGGAGGGTGCTGTTAGCATCCAAGAATAAAAGTTAGGAGGCACAATTCTTTCTTTCATTTCCTTATGCCTACATTTCTACTACAAACTGCTTTCTTCCAGGACATACCCTGGCAGTGCCACCGGCGTTGAAGGACTTGAGGCATGATGAAGACTTTGGGTCCTCTTGCACTCACCTCTTGCAAGACTTGTTTGAGTCTGCTTCTCCCGTAAGGGTTGTCCAAGCTAGGTCAGTCCTGCATGGCTGCAGTGTGGAGTTGGACACTATGCACTTTTACTTGGCCACCCTGGCAGAGTGACTGAACAGGGTTGGATTACGGTGCAATTTGGGTTGAAACACTGACAAAACACCCACTGGTTTCTATGGCCTCATCATGCATTGGTGTGGGTAATCTTTCAACTAGAGGTAGCTCATGGAAGTCTGATTTTCTGTTTTTCTGTGATTTGGATAGTCATTTAGAGTGAGATTTAGAGCATAGGTGTGCAGTGCCATTTTAGATGCTCCAGGGTATCCGAAACATGCATGTGGGGCTAATAGATAGGACAGAGGACCCACAGGAGACCCATTACTCCCCGGAACCGCATCTGGAGGCAATGTGTGATGCACCGACATGTACAAAATACTGCTGAACACCAGTATTGCTTCCTCGCAGCCTAGAGTAACTACAGCGTGGTTATAAAAATTTCTATTCTCAAATGCCTTCATTTTTCATTGAATTAATTTTGCACTGGTAAATGGCAATATGTAAGGCAATACAGAGTCAGGTAGATTCCTATTTGCCAGTATCTTTGTGATCCTTCAACTATGGGTGCCATGTACTTAGGGGTATTTTGGTAAATGAAAACATAGAATTTTAAGCTAAAGCCTCCATAAGAAAGGATGCAAAATACGTTATCTCTTTCTTTTCATGCCCTCAGGACCATTTTAAATGTCCTGTGATCCTCCAGAATGTTTGTTTGCAAAGCCAAATGCCAGATTTGAACATATTAAAAGGTACACAAAATGTGTCAAACTTTCAAGAAACTAGGCTTGAAAACATTCGTTTTCCTTTGGTAACACTGTCTATAAATCCTGCGTGGTTTTCTTTTATGCAGGCACCTGATCAATCAGAGGATCAACTACAGAATAGGGAAAAAACCCCAAAAACAAATTATGAAAGAAACTCAGCTCTTTTGCCCTTACAGTCTATTTTTAAGTATGAAAAATTGCAGCAGCTAGACTTTTCTGGAATCTACTATGTCTCCTGTATTTGATGCTTTTTCTCTGCATAGTAATGTGTCTTTAAAAAAACCCTACTGATATATGTTACAAGGAGTGTATCTCTTTCACTGAGACAGAACATTTTAATTTCCCGACACCTTTTAGTGATTGCTTCAATTTCCGAAGATTTTGATAAAATCATGTGGTTTTAGAGTATCAGGATTGAATACCCTGCTCCGGCAGCAATTTAATGAAATGCTGTAGTTTCACAGCATTTCATTTGACATAACCTAGCTCAGAGGTCTAATAAATGCAGTGTGATAAATGTTGAGGCTACGATTGTAAAAATATACTTGTAATTGGGTTAATATGCCTTAAAATACTACCCATCAGTTATCTTTCTTCTCGCTGTTATATGGCTTGCACTGTAAAGACTAAGCAATGCCGTTTACCCTTTTCCCCTGCTATCTCCTTTTCTTTCCTGCTTTCGTAAGAGTTCCTTTTTTTTAAGCATTTGATTATAGCAAGCTGTACATATTCTCCAGTGCTACAAATCCTTCTTCATACCCTGGAACCTTTTTCTAAACTCCCCATATGCTTTTCATAGCCATCTGGAAGAAATTTAAAAATATAAGACAAACTCTTCAAAATGGAAGACAAATATAAATAAGCATGCAGAATACAACACAAGCTGCAAAGGTAGGTTCTGACAAGTGTTATTCTCCTGTAGTATATCAGATCAGATGTGTTTCAGTAACAAATAATAGAGGTATCACAGCTAGGACATTAGAACCAGCAATACATTTTGACCTTCTAATTATCAGTAGTGTGTGTCTGTCTGTGTGTGCGTTTTTGTGTGTGCACACACATGCATGTGTTATACCACAACAATGCCATGGGACAGAAACTCTTCTCCTGTAAACTGGTACTTTTGCATACTGTGCTTTAGGAGAGAGAGTCAGAATTTTCAGCTAAATTCTGATGTTTGGTGTGTTTCCCCAGATTGGAAATGTTCCTGTTAATTTTCAACACACAAATTAGAATTTCAAGGACAACTAATTAATTTACAATGATTATTTCAAGCAACAGGCTAATATACGTACCTTCTGCTGCAGTCTGAAATCCCTTGTTAGCTTTGAAAATAGCTATCTGAAGATATATAGCTGTAGCTGAAATATCACTGTGTAAAACTGCTGCCTCTGGGGATGTGTGCGTGCATCATTGCTCATTGGCCCCGCAGAACTGATATGAATAATACTGTACTTATAATTTTTCTAGATATACATTGCACATATATGTGTGTGCAATATATTCTGCAAATAGCGCACAAGACTGGGCTGATATGGAGGAGCATGCTGTCCTTTCCATAGCACCCAGCTTGGAAGGAAGAGTTAAGATGAGGGAGCAAAGCCAGGACTGAGACACTATCTGCCACACTATATAGGATAACAGAGGTGAGGGAATGGAGAGGCTTCTGAGGCCATGAGAAGACAGTGGGGAGCCATTTGACAAGCTAACCATGAGCTCTAACAAGGGCAGAAGAAAATGCACTCTAGCCTGGGGGTAGCCAAGCCATCACTCCCATCTAATGGCCAAAGATCAAAGAGCCATGAAATAGCTGTAAGCAAGGGGCTCAGTCCTTATGTTCAAGTAGTATAAGTTCACACATTTCTTTCCAGTGCTGTCTTAGGTGAATCTCAGGGGTCAGTGCCTCCCAAGGCCTAACACCAAGTAGTAAGGATAACTTACTGTAGGGCTTGTAGTTGAAATTCTTTGTGGCCACATGAGAATAGCCACATAAATCCAGCTTTCCCATGATTTACATGGCTTCCCTACACAAGGGCAGCAGATGGCTTTTTAAGTCCCCTGTTCTTCTACGCACATGCTGAAATCTACCATCACAGTCATGAAAATGGGCAAGGTTCAGTCCTGGAAGGGTGATCAGCACATGCATAATGCGAGATTACAACTTCAAATGCAGGTACGGGAGAGATTTGTCATTGAGAATTTCTTCCCCAACCGTCTCTCTTCATTAGTGAGAAAAGACCTTTTCTTCCCTTAGAGCAGATTTTAAAAGCCAGATATAGCAATACTGCTGTTCCCTCCATTAAGAGTTTGCAGCTGGACACTTGGACCGATGTAGTTAAACTGGTGCACAGTCCAGAAAGTCCAAAACCAAACAAAGTGGTTCTTCAACTCAAAGGACCGTCCCAGAGGTAGCCAGAAACAGTAGGTAATCTATGTGAGAGAGTCATCCGTGGCCATAGAGTTATGCCTGATGCTTGTCTAATAAGAATGATAGAAATGACACACTTGAGCGCTTAAAATTAGTCTTCTCATTTACACAGTGTCACATCTATCTTCGGGGAGGGTTTTTTCCTTACTTAACTCCAGCTATTTGACTGAGACTCCATTCTTTGTCAGGCAGCCAACCCCCCCTCTATAGTCACAGGAAAGATCTGCACCTCCCAAAAGCAATTCACCCTGTCTCAACATTGCTCTAGGACAGGCAGGATGAATCATAGAATCATAGAATTGTTTAGGTTGGAAAAGACCCTTAAGATCATCAAGTCCAACCGTTAACCTAACACTGCCAAGAACACCACTAAACCACGTCCCTAAGCACCACATCTACACATCTTTTAAATACCTCCAGGGACGAGGACTCAACCACTTCCCTGGGCAGCCTGTTCCAATGCTTGACAACCCTTTCGGTGAAGAAATTTTTCCTCATGTCCAATCTAAACCTCCCCTGGCGCAACTTGAGGCCATTTCCTCTCCCCCTATCACTTGTTACTTGGGAGAAGAGACCAACACCTAAGGTCCAGAGATACAACTTTTAGAAAGTAAAAATTAGGTGAGATGAACCTAACCATGCTTTGTCAGAGTAGTTGCACTGATATTCTGTACTAACAAAGTGCTTTTTGCAGAGACATGGTTTATTATCAACCAGAGGTTTTTTTGGAGCCATTATGGAGGTTCCTTGGGTAAAGAAAACTCTGAGGACATTCCTGCATTAGGCAGTTGTGACAGGGACATTTTCTGGGATAGCTATGCAGGTCAGTCAAAGCCCCTGTGTGTCCCATCATTTCAGCAAGAGTATGTAGCTTGCTCGTGTGAAACACTGGATACCCATGCGATGGGGTTAGCCAGCTCTGGCTGAAAAAGGCAGGTTCCAGCCCACCATAGCTACAAGCAAGGGGTAAAGTAGGAAACGGGTAGGGCATGAAACGAAATGAAAAGGATAGACTGTTGGACCCTCAGAGTTTCTCCCCTGGGGAAAGGCCACGCTCCCATCTCCTTAGGCTTTGGCAGCAGATGCGAAGCTGGGGGAAAGCCCGACTGGCAGCTAGGCTAGAGGAGACCTAGGAAGCCTCTTCCAGTTCTCATTTCCATGCCTTCTCTGAGCTTTATAGCCAGTGCCCTGCCTTTCCGCTGCTGTCACGTAGCCTGGGAGCACATTTACATTTTCTGAATAGGGCAATTAGTGCTCACTCCTTTCCCCATGACACTTGCACCTGGTCTCTGACATTCGTGCCTCATCAGTACTAATGGCCCAGCCATTAGTGGTGATTACTGGTCATTGTTTCTATCCCACTGACCCCCCTGACTGGCAGAAGCACCCCCCTGCCTTCCCCTCCAGCACAGAGCCAGACGTTTAATAGCCCAGTTTAATACCAGAACCTCTGAGTACATAAATAAAACCAGACAGGCCCTACCTATATTTTATATGGCTAGTGAGAGATGAATACATGTTTTTTTGATTATGATTAATGCTGCTGTTTATTATTTTTATTGCAGTAGTGCTAGGGGTTTTAAATATCACATCCTATCTAGGTGCAGTACAAATTCATCGGAAAAAAAGATGGTTTCTGTTTCAGGCAGATGACACCCCAGACCATCGGAGCAGTGAGGGTCTGGAGCAGCTTTCTTCTTTGACAAGTAGCAAAAAAACCTAAGGACTTTTAAGAGGGAGTTCAGCAAGTTTATCAGATTATATAGTAGGTACCTGCATGGGCTTGGTTATGGTGACTTCAGAGATCTCTTTTAGCTGTATGTGCTTATGTTCTGCCGGGCAGGAACCACCCTACTTTCTGCACATCATGCAATAAAACCTTGGTGTCAGCTGTATTACAGAAGAATGTGCTGTGTTAAAGAGAATAAATACTTTTAATATTATACCTCTTTCACTCTGCTGTCCTGCTTCAGCTAGACAGTGTGATCCCTGAAGGGTTAAGGTCCAGGCACGTATGAGTCAGAATAGCAGGAATTCACCTTCGTTTTGCACAGCCATCTATTTTGGCACATATAAGAATAAAGACTCATCTGCAAATTTCCTTTCAGCTTCAGCCCAATCGTGAAGTAAATTTTTAGCCAAGTTCAGCTGAAAACAGCTTTGTTCTTCCTGATTGCGTTTGGGCTGCTTTCTTCCAGCCGTGCACTGGCACCCAAAAAACTCACTCCTGGTAAGCCTGCTCCTCCTGTGCTGTCCACAGCCTGACTGCAAGTGTGGGACCATAAGAGGATTCCAGCCCTTTAAGGCTGTTAAAATAACGTGCATGAAGTTGGTTAAGGAGCTAATCTTCTCAGTACCTTTCTGGAGGGAACTTGTCTTTTTGGAAATTTATGCCGGTGTTAATGTAGATTATTTAACGGTGGTTGTCTGAGGCCCAGCTCGCTGCTCCACCCACAGCTTCAGAGCTAATTAAAGACCATGCTAAGGGCTTTTCTAAGACTTTCCTGTAAACTGTGCCACAGGATTTGTGCATGGCCCCTATGTTGATTTGGGTTTTACCTTGAATGAATAATGTTATCTGTATTATAGCTGTCACAGATGAAAAAACAACTTCTACAGATGAGTGAATCCATTTGTTGGTTTATGGATCCCAAATCCTCCAGGGCAACAAATCCATCTGTCATCGCTGAATGCTTATGTTTTATTTGGTGCTGCGAGTCAGCTGACAGGTATTAAAATGCACATGGAAGAGGACAGATCTTTGCTGACTTCCCGGCAGAGGAGGCCCATGGGTGTTTTCCAACACATGCACTGAAACAACATAAAGTCAGGAAATCCATTCCTAGGGGACAATACAAATTGCCTGAGCTAGTAAGACATCGATACTTGGTCCATAGGCCTTTGACCTAACCATCTGCCTAGGTCACTCTAGCCCACTGTTTGCTTCCTTTTCCTTACTGCCCTTTTCTTTTCTTTCCAGCTGGATGCATCTCAGGAAAACTGCACTCCCAGGGCCAGTCTCTTCTGTTCCCCTTCATCCATTCTTTCTTGTTCTCTGTCTTTATTCTTCTATTCTCAATTCCTTGTTTATGCTAGTGTACCTCAGGAAGAGCCAAATAAAAAGTTGCTGATAAAAAATTAGCTAGGGGAAAACACTGTTGTAGCAATGTGGGAATTTCTTTATCTGTGGTGTTTTCAACTGAGAAGAGTCTAATTTCTAGGCACCTGTTCAATTTTCTTAGATGAAACCTACAGTACTCAGTTCGGACAGTTAAAGATCAACTCAGTTGCCTTATCATTGGTGACTAGGGCCATCCAAGATGCCCCAGAGCATCCAGAACATGTCACTGGGCAAGTAAACCGTGTCCCTTGGCTGAGGAGAAGCAATGTTCCTACCATGGGGCTTTAGGCACCTACCTTAATTAGTTGCCTTTCCAAAACTCTTCCAAGGATCTCTCTAGGTGCTGAGTCAAAGCAATTTAACTTACTTCTTGCTCTGCATCACTCTCAGAGGAGCCTGTCTTTCTCCACTGACTAAAAAGAAAGCCTAGTTAACTAAGTGAAGTGTTTAAAGTTGGTATGAATAACCCCTGATTTGGCCAGCCTACATACACAAGTTATTTAACCTCGGTTGCACTGTCTAGAATAAAAGCAAACTAATGCACTATCTGACAAAGTTAAAAGCCCAGTATGGACAGAGTTTGAGGATAAAATCTGCAAGGCCACCATTTTTTACAAAGCTCTGCTGAATCATGTCTACTTGGGTATTAGCTCAGGTTTGGTCATCCATGGTCAGCACCTGGCATCCT
Organism: Aptenodytes patagonicus; assembly: GCF_965638725.1. Classification (NCBI taxonomy): domain Eukaryota; kingdom Metazoa; phylum Chordata; class Aves; order Sphenisciformes; family Spheniscidae; genus Aptenodytes; species Aptenodytes patagonicus. Next base: position 7,942,993 of record NC_134952.1, read on the forward strand.
GCAGAACCAAATGGAAAGAAGATTGTCTTCCTGCAGAGAGAAGATAATCCACAGCCAGGCAGGGAGCGTGTATGCCCCTAATAAATCCAATGGCCACAAAGCCTCGACTTTTCAGACTGTCTATGTGGGTTACTTTACCAGTTACTGTCCTTCAGTGGCTGAATTTTGAGTAGGAGAAAGGCCCAAATGACCCATTCAGAGATTTGTCCTTCTTTGCTGACCTTTCAACTCAAACAAGATACCCCTATCTTAAGAACAAAGGTTCTCTCTCCTTTTATAGAATCCATCTCATCCCGACAATACCTGCATTTACAGTTTCTTTATTACTGCTGGTTATTGTTTAAATAATGCATGCATTCTGGTAAATAGCAATTGCTCAAACATAAGCAGCTTTAAAGGCAAGAAGTAGCCCTTCCAGTCTCTAGATGAAGGATGATTTGAAATGAATTGATGTGTCCTGACTGGTGAGTCAAAATAATTCAGTTTTTTTTTTTCCCCCCAGTGTTAAACCAAGTCAATTTTTTCAAACCATATTTGATATCTTATTGTTTATTTTCGGTCAGCAGACAGCAATTTTCAAGAACTGCTCTTGATATACAGCTCAGATATCTTACAGGTCACATGTCATTCAAGAAAGGTCAACGATTCATTTAAAGTTTCATCATTCTTCACATAAACAGGCAAATACCATTTCATTCACAGTGCAGGCTTTTGTGGAGGTGATAGGCCTCTGTAGTAACCAAGTCTATGTAATCTTATTCCCTGCCTAAGAAAGAGTGAATTGACATTATTATCATTACCTTATCATATATCTCAGATGTGCTCCCAGTAAGAGTATGTGCACCTAAACAGAATTTCATTTAGAGTAAATTCTAAGGAGTTTTTTAGATCTCTGTTTCTTGCCCTTATTTTTTCCCATCATTTGTAAAAACTGAAATAGTTTTATACAATTATACCTTCCTGGCGTGTTCAGTCAGAATACCTAGAGGCAAACATTACAAGCGAACAATAGTGACATATACCTCACTGGCAACTGATTTGTTACTTTTTGCTAGAATTAAATCAAGATTTTCACTATTGTTGAGTCCTTTAGAAACAACACCTTCAGTAGAAAATGCACTTTCTTATGTCCGAGCAATAATCCCTGATTTAATTAAACCTGAAAGACTTTTAAGAAATAAGATGAGGTTTTCATAGGGTAAGTGATCTGTTTTCTATTTTCTTCATGTGCTGTCCTCAGTGTAGCATTTCAAGCTAGTAATTTCACTAAGTAGCCTTCACAAAATAAATAATAATGCCAACTTCTCAGTCTGGATCCAAATAAACCTGCCTAACCATCATCTTAAACCATTTTCATTGGCATTTTAGAAGCAAGTTTTTTATCAGGAGTGAAAAAGCAGATCTAAAAAAAAAAAGTAATAACTTTTTTCTATAAAATTAAAGATAGTTTTTAAAAACATTGCTGACTACTGATGCCCTTCTGCTCCCATTAAAGATCTCCAGATGCAGAATTGAAATGAGACATTCAACTATTTTATCTGGGGCTTTGGGTGAGTTAGGCTTCAGATGAGACTTTTGAGTGTGTGTCTCTGCCTAGTTCCTGCACATCAGTGTTTTGGTAGGCACCCGCTGCATCTTTTGGAGTCTAAATACTTTTCAACATCTATCCCTTCTTGCTCGACATCACCCATGATCCTTTCCACCAATGCAATCATTTAAAAAGAAGATGAGCACAGAGAACCTTTTGAAAACTCCATCCAATATCTTCTGTCTCATTAGCTGTTAAATGTCGTTACAAATCTGGCTGTTAGTCTCTACAAGTCAGTGATGAGACTGCCCTCAACTGAAAAAGAGGTTTGCAGTGTGTTCTGCACCAACTGATTATAAATGCAAAAGTGTGAACAACAGAAGTTACAGAGGTATTCAGTTAAAGACCTCACCCCTGCACAATTCACAGTGGCGGTACAGAATAGAAGATGAGTTAGTAGTAGCAGTCAAAATTTCCGAAGGTACTCAGCAAGCAGAGATTTCCCGTGAGATTAAGGAGTCCTTCTCACTGATACATCCTGAAACTTCCAGCCTGTAGTGCAAAAACATGTGTTAATATTTTTATTCTTGCCTCTGTTAACATTATGGAACTAGATCACTTATTGCTTGAATCTCTCCACATCTCAGTTTTTCAAGCAATACACACAAGTAAATAATATCATATAACGAAGTTGCCGCTTTAGTGTTGGGTTCTTTTATCTACCTAAAAGCCAGAAGCTTTTAAGCTTTAAAGCTTTAAGCTGGGCACCTTTTGATTTTTACCATCATATATGTGTGTTCATGGAAAGGCAATTGTAGAAACTAATGCTTAGAGCCTGTCCCTGTAAGTATTCTGAGTTAGCTGCCAACATCTAAAAGGGAATAATAAGAGAATCTTTCCATTGACTCATTGTGATGGGTTTCATCCCTAGGCAGTGGGGCTGATGTGTCTCCCATGACAGCCTTGGGACAAGCCAGACGGGGGCTCATTTCTCGGTTATTGGGGTTCCTCAACTTGTCATTGTACCTGTGTACTCCTTTTTGTGTGTGTAGAGATGAGCCTTTTATCACATAACCTAACACACACAAGTTCAGTGGAATTCTTGCAATGAAGGTAGCATTTACCTCTCTGCATATACTCCACAAATCATTTAATTCAGGAGAAGTTCAAGATAAAGCTTACTTGCACTTTGGCAATTATCTGGCACGCAGCCCATGTGTGAACTTTGTTTGTGGAGGAATGAACTTCTCCATTCATATTGGAAAGCGTTGGCAGGATAGGCCTTTCAGTGAGAGGGAGAGAAAGGTGTTTGCATTTTGCAACCTGACAGTGAAAATGCCTTGCTAACTAGGAGCAGAATGAATTTGACAGGTTGAACGTAAGGCAGCAAAACATTTTCACTTCATGAATTCTTTAAAATGCTTTGGAACAGGGATCCTCTTTTTTAAATAGTTCCTTTTAATTTTGGAAGCCAAAACCAATTTCTCTTTGACATTCCTATTACCTGGGAAGGAAGATAGCTTGTTGAGTGGCTTGAGGTAGAAAACCTCCTCCTTGACCTGTAGTGGCTCTTTGCAACATCTCTACGTGCACCACTGGGGGCCTTGTAGGCAAAATTTTCTGACTGAGGGGATACAGGTGTATGTGCACATGTGATCTACAATGAATTTTGCAAAATTCTATTGTTGACATTTTTCCACTCTTCAGTTTTACAGCAGTATTAAGGATATACTACAGACTGCATTAAGGAGGTTATTATCTAGTAGAGCATGGAAATACAGGGAACTTTTGGCAGGCAGAAAACAAACAATACAACTCTTTCCTTCACCAGAAAAAAGAAAACAAAACAGACAAAAAAGCCAAAATCACATCAGGGACTTTCACATAGGAAGAAGTTTTTGGAACACTGGGTTACTTCAAACCCTCTGAGATCATAGTCATGTTCTTGAACAGAGTGATTTTGATTTTTCTGCTCTTTCTTTTGTCTGACTCGTGAGTGATGCTGAGCAGGTCCTAAGGGATGCCACATGCTAATCATTTCTACAAACATCAGCAAGGACCAAGGGCATTCACCCGCTTTTGGGGTGGAGTATGGAGACTCACCAGAGCCCTTCCTGCCTGTGCAGAAAAAAAAAGCATGACATTAGCTCAGCACCACTCTGAAGAAGTTGCCCTCAACGTCATGAAGGTGCTGCCTCTGAACATAAATTTACCTTATTTTTAACATTTACAGTTAGTGATAAAAAACAGAACACAAACCTGAGGCTGTTTAAGTTTTTCCCCAAGTTTGACTATTCCTAGGTGGTCTCAGTAAGACTCTGCCCGCGTTCTGCTGCCTCAGCAAGACAAGCAGACTCTGAGCGAAGTTAAAATATTCCCTGCTAGAACTATTTCCTTGTTACTCTCTCCAGAAACCAAGATAAATAGAAACCAGTAGGCAGGATGCTTAAATCGCTGCCTTTTTATAGTGCTCCCTCTATATTCTTTGACTGTCCTTTTACTTTTATATCTCCTATAATCCAGAGGGACTAGGGACCAAACAGCATCAGGGAAGCCAGGGAGCATTTGTTGCCAACTACGGCTCTTGTCTGGGATGAAAAATTGTTTGAAACTGCCTTGCTTTGGGGTAAGGATCTTGTAGTACTTTCTCTATCAAAACTGCTGCTCTGGAAGTAGTTCTCTCTATCCATTGATGGGATGGAGGATGTGGAGGCAGGGGACGTGCTCACCTCCAGCTGCAACATCAAAGTAACCAAGGGTATGACCTAGCCCAGCAAAAACATCACGGTGAACATAAGAGAAAAGTCAAACAGGGCATCAGCATCTGATCCTCAGTGTTCAGAAGGTGGATTTATTACTCCCACAAAATTTTAATAAAGCAATAAATTACAGCCCTTGTAGATTACCACTTAGAGCCTGGATCTGAAATGACAATACAGGATTGAAGGGCTTTCTGGGCCTTATTATTGATCCATGTGCTGGCCAGTCAGTTAAGAATAATTTTCAGGACCCGGTTCGTTAAGCTTTGAATTTGCATCTACACACTAAATATGTGTGTGTATTTCTGTTTGTGTACAAAATGAGTGACAATGCAAATGGCCACATACTGTACTTAAAAATCTGCTTGAATAGGCTTTAAAAATAATTCAAGTGTTTACTTGAATTTTGCACTAAGTAGCACTTTGCACAGGACATGTGACTGTCATGCACCATCATTAGAAGGCTGCACTTGATTAGTGAGAAATTTCAATTAAACTGGTGTTTCACACAGCAGATGACAGTTAATGAAGCCTACAAAAAACACACAAATGGATGTGTATGTGTTAGCAAGCTCTTCCTGATTTTTGGTGGAGCTATATGGATTGTACCACTAATAGTTTCATTTGTTGTTTGTTGCCAACTTGGCGTCTTTTTGTTGTTCAGATCCAATTGAAAGTAAAGGAAAAAGTGATCTTAAGTACCTTCTTTTGCCATCAACATGAAGTAAGGTGGGAGAAAACAGAAGAGGCTCTGTGGAAACACCGGTCTAATGGAAGATTTCAGTGACTTTGCTCTCTCTTATTTTCAGTGTAGGGCCCCAAATTAAAAGATGTATCAGCAAATATTTCCTTGACTCACTGGTGCTATTCCTCCAAGAAAGGGTTTGTTGTTTTTTTTTTGCAACAACCCACTGGGTAGCAGCACACATAATTTGAGATTGTTGCTAAAACAAATTATACTCACACATAGCAATCTCTCTTATAGTTAGCAGAGATCCTTAAGATTTATGCTGATGTAAATGAGAGCAGAATTTGGCCCATAATAGGTCAAATGGGTACCCTCTCAGCACAGATTAGTAAGGATGAAGTTAGAATTCCTTGGTGGGTTCTTGTTTTAGGTCAGGTGGAATCTAGAGCTCTGGGCCGCTACCAACATATTTATGGTGTGTGTAACTACAGACAACACAAACACTGAATAGCACATGTACTTAATTTTCTTGGCTCTGAGATTCTCTGAAAGTTCTTATTACAAGACCTTGCTTTATATTGCTTATAATTTTTTTGAATATGAACTGGTCTGGTTGAAATTTTCCATGCTAGATATTTCTCCTGGCCACTTATTTTGGGAACATTTCAGCTAAAATAGTTCAAGTGCTTCTGAGTGTGAAGTTATAGGAAAATACACCGTGTTGCATGTAGGAACCTTTTTAGTGGTTTAGTGGGAAGATGTACCTTCATTGTGGTTTAAAGCACAGGACTGAAAATTAAGAGATGGCTGCTCTGCCTTCACCAGGAAAGTCTTCTTAAATATGGCTACATTACAAGAATTTGTGTGAGCCAGTAGAAACTTCTTAGATGAGGATAGCCAGTGATTTCCTCTGTAGCAGGCAAGGTCTTTTCTGAAACCGTGGGATATGAGTGGGACTTTCCTAGCAATTTCTTCTAGCACTGCTGGAACAAGATCTGATGGATTTTCTCTCCAATATGGGACACGGACTCAAGTCATTTGACTTGAGCATGGTGAGGGAGGTGGAGAGGGTAGCCTGTAAGAAAAGCTGAAAGCTGTTGAAGCAAAGTGTGTTTGGCTGGGTGAAAACTGGGAATAGAAGAAGAAGGCAGATGATGGATTGGGTGAGGAGGTGAGGGGTGGAAAAAGACTAGCCAGGCAAGGAGACTGGAAATGAGGACAGTGGTGCACAGCAGCAGCAGCAGCACTTTACCCAAGTTAGAGGGTTAGTGTGTCAGCAGTAAAACCCCAGGAGTCAGGAAAGGAGGCTGTTTCTCAAAAAGGGAAGATGTCTGCCATTATACCACTGAAGGTATTTTAGGTTCTTATGAGAGGAAAGCTGCTGGCTCCTGCTTGAGCTTGGCAAAGGTCTCACAGATGCCTTTTCTAAGACACTGCAGCTCTCAGTGCTGCAATGTGCTCCTGGAAATGTCTTGGCATGCTACCTTTACCTTCCTCTGTCTAAAAGCAAATGAAACTGAAGCCTGTGTTTCTGGGTCTACCAACACTTGGGCTTTCAACAAGTATCCATGAAATTATGGGGCAAAAAGCACCTCACAGCCCACTCAACTGCTAAAACTTGCTGTGGCCATCATTTATTATAGTTACTACAAGCAACCAAGATTGTGCTTGATGCCTGAAATCCTAATCTTACTTATGGCATTCATATGACACAGAGATTCCTTGTGATGCAGTTCTTGCTATGAATAAAAAGCATTGGAAATTGCATTTCATGCCTAAGTTGTGTATTAAAAAGCTATTAAGGTTGAAAAGCCAAATACCAACAAAGAAGAAAATACCAGTATTAATCCAATCCCTCTCTAGGAGGCAATTCCTAGGATGAACTGCTATCTCTAGGAGCCATTCTGACGATTTATTCCCATGGAAGCTGGAGGAACATGCTGAGTGGGGTCAGGGCTGCAAAAAAAGAAAAGTAGTGGCATGCCAAGCTGGAGGACTCTCTCTGCCTTGGGATTGCACGTCTACATGATGCTGTTCATGACACCAACCAACCATGTCCCTGACATGCCAGTGAAAGAGTGGTAACTTGAGGCTGAGTGAGGCAGCAGCTCCAAAGTTTGCTCAATGGAGCCAGCAGGGACTGCTATTCCGACCACAACAGACTGCTCCTGCACAAGACAGCAGCTCCTGTTGAGTTCCTACATTAACAGTAAGAACCGTCAATTACATTAACAAATTACCACTGTCAGTTGCTCAGTAGCATCTGTTCCAGGCAGGAAAATACCTATACAAAGTATGGCAGCAACCATGTCTGCTTCACAGCACCTGGAGGCCCTTCTCTAGTGACAGGACCTGTGCCATGCAGCTGAGAACAGGTTTTGATGCCAGGTGGGAGCAGAGAGATAGGGAACACATGGCTGGGAAAGTAGGTGGGAAGGTAACAGAAGCCCTCAAACTGGATCTTGGTTTAGGCAAGTGGAGATGGGAAATGGGCAAGGAAAACAGGGTAGGAAGACACTCTTTCTTCCATCATATTCCAGGTCAAATTCCACTTTAACTTCCTCTGCAATAGGCAGAAGAATCACAGGTCTCATATATTCAAATAACTCCAAATATGGGCAAGCAGGGTGATAATTCTTTCCTAAGGATGGGATGAGGATAATGTGTAGTAAACTAATTGCAGGGTCACCCACAGAACGACAACAATGAAACACAATATTGACCAGCTGCTCCCTTTGTGCTGAATGAGGCAGGGCTGCTGGGTCAAAAATTAAACTGTTACTAAAGACTGTGTCATGATGTGCTAGTGACCAGGACATGTTAGCTCTGGCATTTCCCAATCTTCAAGTACAATTTTTCAGACTGTTTCATGTTGTGGTGTACACATGTAGATACATGTAAGTAGTCATATGTGTCCACCTAATTGTACACATACAGATAAAATGAGACTTTTTCCATGCTACCAGTACTACCCAGTCAAAGCCAGTTCTAGAAATAATTTCAAGGTTTGCCTTTTGGTTTAAATATACAAGATGTTGTGTTACATACAGTAAAATCCTGACATTGATAATAATCACAAGCAGAAATGTGCGTTGCTCTAACACATCTACCTCAGTGCTTTCAAACATGGTACAAATGAACATACATTTGTATTGGAGCAATGCCCACCTCTCTTAGCTGAGCTTCTGATCTTAACGTTACATTTTGGATGCTTGCACAGCTCCACTTGCCTAGAGTTTGTTATTTTGGGGCTGGTGGCTTAAAGATAATTAGTCCATCATCATTGACGTTCCTATCAAGGAAAGGTGCATGAACACATTTTACTCGAGTCATATATTTTCTCCTGATGATTATGCAAAGCTGAAAGGAGTTCAGCAGAAACAGCGAGAGGAGACTAACCCCAAAGGATGAATATATTAAATATATTAAAAAGTCACTATGTTCCAAATTTATAAGGATGCTATTCTTAAGCTAAAATTTTACTTCAAAATGAAAAATTAATTCCACTAAAGCAGCCATTTTCTTGTTTTAGTTCTGAGTTGCTTGAGCTCTTCACCAAATGTACAGAAGCCTATATATATATACCTACATATGCGCTCACAGGGAAAGTTTTCAACAGTGTATTACACACAAGAGCAAGCAGCAGATTGCTTAAGATTACCCCGACATCCTGGACCAGTCTTGGAGCAGTAATATCTTCATGTTTGCTGTCAAGGCCCGTCACCCCGGCTGACCAGCAGGGACGTCAAGGCAACCCACATTACTCAATCAACTTTAAGTGTTATAAATACTGAGGTCCATAAAAAAGTACAATGTAATGATGACTTAAACAAACCCAATTCATCATCCCAGCTGCACACATATCATTTCCCTCAGGGTGACCAACCAACCAGCAGTGAACGTAACCCAGGCCAGATTCAGATTCCATTTCTCTTCATCAATTTGACTTTTGGGTTTACCCCCCTCCAAAGGAAAAGAAAAAATATCCCCTTAAAAATGAATAAAAATCTCACAAATCAAATACAGCTCAGCTACCCGAGTCCCTCTTTTGTTGTTGTTGTACTCATGTCCATGCATTTTGCCTCTAGTGATATAAAGGGAAACCCTTCAATTTAAAGGTCAGATGGGGGCCGTTTGTTTTAACCCAGTGAACCATGGCAATGGTATTCACATATATTATCTTTTGTCCTTCAACAGTTGTTAGACTTGTAGCCAGAGGGGAGGCTTGGCAGATTTGCTTGCACTGATTTTTTTAAGATATAAAAAATACTAAATTTCTGCAGTTAAGTGTGCTTGATTGCATAATATTCTGAAAATCAAATCGATACCAAATCTGATTTTCAGTCAATGATAAAGCACATTCACCAGCACTATTAAAGTTTATTGGTTTAATTTGTTTAAAGAGGAAAAGTAGATTCACGATTCAGTGTGGCCTGTTCCCTCTCCTGCCTCCATCCTCTTCAATCTCCCCCTTGATTTTATGGTTCCTCCTTTGCTAATCACGGAAATGTCATGTAAGAACACAGTTAATTATTGTTCCACCTTTCAATTCCCATGCCCTCACCCCAAATTCCCTCTCCTTTTCATGAAAGGATTGCAATTACAGGGTGGGCAACTCAGCAAAACTAGATTAAGGAGAAATAGTACAATGTGCTAGTGAAAGCAAGGTTTCAGCTACTTTTCATTTCCACACAACTGTGGGAGCAAGCCAGTTTGCTTAGGCTGGGATTAGTAATTTTTTGTCCTGAATTGCTGTGCATGCTTTTTCTCCTGTTGAATTACTGCTGCTTTCCTCCCCAGAGGTGGCTGCATTTTAAATCAGACACTTTTTGCAATAGGTGAAGAAGCACAGTTTGCAAAGTTTAGATCTTTTTCCATCCTGTTGAAATTAGATGAAAGGAATATGGTAATCAGTGGGGCTGGAAATCTGTAACTGGCATCAAAATTTGGCTTTGGCCTTTGCTTGTGTCTGCAATAACATCTGTTTGGGATGCTTCAGTACGAAGCACAGTGCAGTGGCTGCTTGCCCTTGAAGTTACCGCAGCTTTTTTCTTCAGACCGGAAACTTGACCTGAGCTGAAGCTGAACCTTTCCTATGGAAATTTTTAATTAACTCGTATTTTCTGGCAAAAAACCTGTTTGCTAAAATACTCATTTGTTAATGGACCTGAAAAAAATACTGTTGACATCCTTTTCCCCAAGGATCATACAAACAACATGTTAGAACGCGACAAAGATAGAAATACAACTTGTGGAAGAAACTTAGATATTTAAGCTTGTTTTCCTTAGAAATTCAGGGGAAAAAATACTAATTTTCAGCCCTTCATCTTTGGAGGTACAATACCCTGTTCCCTCTGTTAAGACTGTAAATGCTTCGTAGCCAGGCTGTTCCTTACTCTGCATCTACAGAGTCTTTAGCACAAGGCCAGATCTTTGCTCTTGGCTCTGCCATCATACACTTGCTGCAAATAATGTAAATCTAGAGTGATGCTGCAAATTGCTGCACTGTTTATTTTTGTGAATGGGCACAATGTAGAAGATGGGTGAGAGACAGTTTGGGGATAAGTTTTCAAGGGACAGGACTTAAAATAGAACTGAGATGCTCTTTCAGAGCCTGCATACTCCACGAACTTTAGTCGTATTTTTCATTCCTCTCTGTTGAACCACATGGACACAAATCAAAGCACTTGCCAGGAGATTTTTGGTTATCATGTGGATTTCAAAAGCTCTTACTCTGGTTAACTTTTAACTGCTTGGACAATAAAAACATAGTCTTTTCAGATAGGAATTGCATCAAAATGTTAGAGGGGTGGTGGAGCTCTGAGCTGTCCCTAAGCCTGAGGGGAGCACAGAAATGGTCATCTTCTGTCCCGGGGAAATGAAAAGCACAAACTTCCCCAGGCAGGGCAGAGTGACAAGTCCTGATGGACCCACAGAGCTGCCCAAGAGTGCAGACATGCCCTGCTGTTCCTTCACCACCAGGAGGGTTGATCAGTTTGTAAATATGTCCATCAGTCTGTTATTCTGTCCCACCCAGCTGTCTCACCCCTGGCTTTGTACAACAGTGAATTTGTTAAGAAAGCAGGAGCTAAGATTACACAACTGTAATTGTTGTGGCAATTTGATAGGCAGCAAACATGGGTAAATACAAACAAACTAGGGTTGTGACATTGCAAAACACTTGAGGCCAGTGTGACATCTTATCTGCCTTATGGGGGCTGTGCAGCTATCGCTTGTAGCAAATACTCTTAAATGGCTGTTTGCACCATATTGAAACATGTTGATCTTTACTCCATTACAGGTTGAAGGAGTTCAATGTCTTTGTTGTTCTGGATAATAATTACCACGATACCCAAATTCTGCTTGGCATTGTTCCCATATCTCCTATCAAGGTCTAGCACCAAGATTTGGATTTGAGTGCCAGGCTGAAAAAAAATTTCAGAAGAAATTCAGCTGGTAGAGGCCAAACTTTGCAACTGTTGAGTAAGTTTGTGGGGTTTTTTTAATTGACCTTGGAATAAAAAATAATCTAAGAGGGATGAGATGTGCTTTAGACAGGGTTTGTGTCATTCATGTGTGTATTTTTATTTCATGTCATTTATCTTTCACTTTATCCAGATTTTCTTGTTCCCTGAGTACCAGGTAACTCTTAGCGATTCTGTAGGATCTGGGCAGTTGCAGCTGATATATTCTCCCTTCAGTTGTGCACACTACAGTTTGTATCAGTACAACATTTTTGAGTCTTGCAAGAATGAGTGAGCTAATCTGGCAGCCTGCTCACTATCTCACATTTCTAGTTCTGCTATATGACCCAGCCCTCTGTATCATTTGCGCAATCCCCTAACTGATATGCTCTTCTGGACTAGGGCCATTCATTCCTCTTGGTTATCAATGTCTGCTTCTGCGAGAAGACTGATACACTGGAAAAATACTTTAAAAAGTCAAATTTCCTGAGGCACTATCTCTAATGGGGCCATTATTTGTTGTATTGCTATATCCTTCGCTCGTTCTGTTTCACCCTCTTAGAAGAGTGAGTTTGCATGGGAAATTATTGTCTTGAAGCCAGATGATCCTTTACATATGTTATTCCTCTGTGATTTTTCATTCGCTTGAATATTACACAACTTTTTTTGCTGTACAGCTAGTATATTTATTCTTTAAGAATTCTGAGCTTCCCCAGATATGTACAGTACATACATTACCATTTTGTCCTTCATCAGTTCTTGGATTCATAGCTGGAGGCAAAGATGTTAGGATTTGCTTGAGCTGAGCAATACAATATTTTTGTTCAGCTGTGAAGTTGATTAATAATTTGGAAATTAAATCAATTTATTCTTTGATTTTCATTAGAGTGGGGTTTGCATGTAAACCTTTTGTACTAGCATTCCCAGCCTGAGTAGGGAAACACGATAAAAATAAGCTAACAGGTTTGGTGTCATCTTCCCTGTGAATATGAGCAGTGCGCCCAGGCGGCCAAGAAGGCCAAGGGCATCCTGGCCTGTATCAGAAATAGTGTGGCCAGCAGGAGTAGGGAAGTGATCGTGCCCCTGTACTCGGCACTGGTGAGGCCGCACCTCGAATACTGTGTTCAGTTTTGGGCCCCGCACTACAAGAAGGACGTCGAGGTGCTGGAGCGTGTGCAGAGAAGGGCAACAAAGCTGGTGAGGGGTCTGGAGAACAAGTCTTCTGAGGAGCGGCTGAGGGAACTGGGGTTGTTTAGCCTGGAGAAGAGGAGGCTGAGGGGAGATCTCATCACTCTCTACAACTCCCTGAAAGGAGGTTGTAGCGAGGTGGGTGTCGGTCTCTTCTCCCAAGTAACAAGTGATAGGACAAGAGGAAACGGCCTCAAGTTACTCCAGGGGAGGTTTAGATTGGATATTAGGAAAAATTTCTTCACCGAAAGGGTTGTCAAGCATTGGAACAGGCTGCCCAGGGAAGTGGTTGAGTCCCCATCCCTGGAGGTATTTAAAAGACGTGTAGATGTGGCTCTTAGGGACATGGTTTAGTGGTGGACTTGGCAGTGTTAGGTTGACAGTTGGACTCGATGATCTTAAGGGTCTTTTCCAACCTAAACAATTCTATGATTCGATGATTGCAAAAATGAAATGAAACTCCAAGTATTAGCAGCTTAATGATAATTTTTGCTGTTTAACTTCCTTGATTATTCTTGATTGTTGAAGCAGAAAAGGTTTTGAATGCTTCCAGTTTGCATGAAGTAATTTACATATTACAAAATTACTGAGCCCCTTTTTATCAGGCAGTTTGGATCCTTTAGACAGTCATATGAAAAATAAAGCTCCAAAATTCGATGTCCTTTGATGGATAATAAAGGCTAACTCAGAGACAATGAGTGCTCTAATTGTTCAGCAACGCTGAAAAAAACCCCAGGTAACTGTACCTGGGTAAGAAAATGTCTTAAGAATTCAGAACCAAACTTCATTGAAATCAGTGGAAAGACTGAAAATTTCAAGACACTTGTGGTAAAGTCCTATGTACTTAATTCTAGTTAAATATTATTGAAAGCTTTGCCTTGAAATTCTTTCTGGTGTAATTTACACAGTAAACTTTCTGCAGTGGGAAAGCCTTTATAACCTTATAAACATATTGTGTGGTCTTAGAACGGTCCTTCAGACTTTGAATCTGACAATAGTTCCCCAACACCAGCCAAAACTGGGACAGTCAAACCTGAAAATTTCTGCTGCTTGCTATTGTTGGTTTTTTTTCCTGTTGGCATTTTGTGTTTTCAGAAATGTGTGGTATCTGGGTACATAGCAAAAACATTAGACAAGCATTGCAATGTACCTTATGTAATTGACAAAGAGAGTTTAGTGCAGCCATTAAATCTCACAGTCCCTAAAGGAGGCAGGATTAGGATGCAAGATGTACAGCCACTCTCTGACAGGATTGATGATACTCACATCCAACTCTGATCTTATTTGACTTCTGCTTATATGGCATTCAGTGTAATTTAAGGCTATATTCAGGCTTTAAATGTATCAGGTTACTAGAAATCTATTAAAAACAGTAGCCAGTGTCTTCATTTTTCAATCTGAACCCAAATGAATGTCCCACTTTCTCTCTCATCAGTTTTCTGAAGTAGGTCATGAAGTTCAGGAATGAAACTTCCAGCTCAGCAAATGGAGGTCTATTTGGAGAGAAAGCTAGAGCTGCCTCTTACACCATGATGTTATGACCTTCCACTTCCCACCCACTCCTGCAAAACTACCTTTAAACACTGGGATTTGGCAGGTTTCCCACCTTTTGGCCCAAGAACATGTCCAGCTGTACTCCAGCTACGTGTTGGAACAAAATCTGAGGGGTGAAATGAGGCCACACTACAGTCCCTCCAGAATTCATTGATTTGGAATACCAGGCCTCTGTACCTGCTGTTTATGTAACATCATTTTATGTAAAAGTATGTAAATTGCCCCCTAGTTCAGATGATGCTTTAAAAAAACTGATGGAGTCCAAAACAATCAAGAAAACCCGTCTCCAGAGTGCCTCTGAACACAGCCATGAACAACAACATCATCGTGCGGATCAGTATCTCTCACTCAAATTCTGCAGCCAACTGACAAAGCCTTTTATGAGACAGAATTTAAACTAAGTTTATCAGGCTTGGACTGAGGTAATTCAGCAGCATAAGATGTGCAATTGTACTTGCTTTTGTGAAATCACAACCTGCTTAAATGGCTACTAGCCTATTCCCAGGCACTTCAGTGGCCAGAGCTACGTACAGAATGAGCAGCATTTCAGATATTGCTCCATCATAACATGCTGAGATGTAGCTTAGGCAAGATCTTGTTTAATAACTTTGTTCCAGAACATTCTACTGGGTCCCTAAAATTAGTCCCAAATACCTGCCCATGTTCAAATATCTCCCTCTTGGCCAGGTTGCCCATCCATTGTCAGCTGCCCTTTTCTTATCCCATTGCCTCTTTTGCTTTACCAGCGGCACCAGTCTCACCCACCTGACACTACCTACATTAAAAACTGCAGGGTTGTCTCCACACTGGCCTTTACTCATCTCTCCAGGAAACTGCTGCACTCTTCAAGTCTCTGGTCACATATGAAATCACTCAGTCAAGAGTAGGTTGATGGGTGAATGAACTTTGTTACTACCAACCGCAAGTGGACTTCACCAGAAGACAATCCAAAGAGTTCTAGGCATGGCCTTAAAATTTAGGGAGAATAACAAATGAAAGTATATGTGTCCCCCTTCTTTTTCTTAGGCTCTGATCCTGCAAAATGACCTTTGAGACCCTCCAAGAGGGTAACTCTAACTGCACAAAGCACAAAGATCAACCTTGCTAAGGTCACTGCTATGTTAGGGTCCTTTTTTTTGCCTTGTCCAGAGGAGATTTGAGGCTCACAAGTCTCTTAGAAGTTCTCTGGTTCAAGCCGTAGCAGCTCAGACAGCTCCCCGTTGTAATGCCCACATTTATGTGAGGTGATGGCTCACACAAAAAGAAGTGAGGGGACTGAGGATATTCATTTTTACGGGCAAAGGTGGTACCTTCGCATGTGTTTATGCAGAATCTAGCACTACAGGGCTCTAGTCCCGAATGAGATTTCCAAGTTATGCTGTAATACAAACAAACAATAATAACAGAGAACGGGTAAGGGTAAGGGGAGGAGGGGGAAGTTATGATTAATTTTTATCAGACTTCCTTCTCCTTTCCACAGAGCAGTTCAATGTGAAGTCAAAGTTCATTGACACGTTCTCTGTAGTCGGTGGGATGATTGTTTTATATTAGCCATTGACTTGGCCTGCATTGATCCTTCAGAATGTATTGCACAAATCATTTTGCACTAAACTGCTGAATCGATGAAGAAATCTCCTGGAAAATTTATATTAAAAGTCACTGTTTGCCTAAATGAGTTCCCTGTGCCCCATATTGAATATTTTGCTGATGAATTGAATGAGTTTAAATTTGAACATTGCAGACCCATTAAAGAATGAATTCTTAAATCAACTTCTGCCATTTATGATTGAAATGAGATTTCCCTTGCAATAGACTAGCTGTTATATAAATCAGTTGTGCATTTTATACTGTACCATAAACAAGATATAATTCTTTTAAATACACAACAGGTGCCTTAAATCTTTTGATGCATCTTGTATTTATCTGATGTTGATTTTAGTATATTTACACCAGGTAACTAACATGGGTTTATAATGGAATATAGTTTCTGAAGGTTAAAGAAGCCATAATCTTTGTTTTTAAATGCAACTGAGTTTTCAGGGATTATAGTCTACATCACTGTTCACAGTTGAGATCTAAATTTAATCTAAAATAAATAATTGTCTCTTGCACTATAAAAAAGCAAACCATCTTGAGTAAGATTATGATTAGGGCAAATTTGACTTTTAGTGTGACATAGAGGAACATTTTTTCTGCTATCTAGTTTTTAATATTGCAGTGAATAGTTTAATTTCTTTCCTTTCCACTAGGACTCTCTGCACCGTAGGTGACCTCTATATTTACTGGCTCAGGTAAATGGCTCAAGCCGGTATCAAAATTAGTCCATGCACTGGTCCAGTTTTGAAGTTATCCCAGATACAGGACTTCCACTGATGGTTTGCTGGAATAACTGGTGTCAGATAAGCGGTTCTTCACTTTTTCCACAAATAACAACTTTTTACATAAATCACATACAGCATGAGAGATGGTTGTTTCTTACTCAAGCTCCATAAGGAGGTCATTGCTGGAGTCAGACTCGATCTCCTGATCTCACAGGATGTTCCCTGTGTTTCAGAGTTTGGACCAGGTGGATCTCAAAGGAGCAGTAAGTTCCAAATCACTGTCCTCTTCCACAGGGAACAGATTGAAGGGGACATAAACTGAGACTATGAGGGTCAAGTCAGCAGCTGGAGTAAATCAATGCATTTTATTTGATATCTAGGAATGGTGCCAGTGTGGGCTCTATGTACTCAATGATCTTAAAGGTCTTTTCCAACCTGAATTATTCTATGATTCTATGTTTCTATTCAGCAACTTTTGAACAGACAAAAATTGCCAAGAAATAATATGAGGAGCTTCAATGAGCTACAAGCGAGGAGTAGCAGCTTCATTGTGGATTAACGGGTGGGTAGATCTGGAGGTTAATTTGACATTATCTAGGATATCCTATCCTATCCTAGATAATGTGACATTTAGAAGTGCTCACAGTATAAAATACAAAAAAAAATGCCAGCCCCAGAGGAGGGACCATAATGAATATAAAACATTCAATAAAATCTGGAAGCCAAATGAGGAATGCATGTTTTCACCATCCATCACCTCAGGACAGCGTGTTTCTTCATTGGTGTTGCCTCAACCACACCCTACAAAGCAGTTCTGGGCTCTGATGCACATACAGAGGTGGGGCCTCCAGTTTAACCCTCCCCCAATGCTTGTCCTCATCTTCCCTGGCCCAGAGCGGAGCACACACTGGATTTGCCCCTGTGGGCTTACCCAGGCACCATGTCCCTGATGACAAGCCAAAGTCAAACTTCAAGGTATGCTGCAGCCACTTCTCCTCAGTTTGGATTTGACTTTTTTCCTACCAGCATGGCACTTTCCTTAGCCAAGCATGGAGAAGGTGTGGGTACAAGGTACTATGACTGTTCTTTGAAAAAGAAAACCTTCCTTATTTTTGTCCCATTCTTGCCAGTAACAGGGTTCAGAAGCAGCTTCCAAAATAAAGATATCTTTAAATCACAGGTGTTGCAGAAGGGCTGGAATCGCTCACTTTAACCAGGTTGTAAAATCTCACTATTGAGGCTGTAGTAACTAATGTTTCATCCTGTGGCTTCTAATGTTTTCATGTCTCTGTGGGACTCTCTCGTCCAAGGACAAACATCAAGGGTTTTATAACTATCAGTTGATCATTTCTGCTAAAGTAGGGGAGGTGGATTCTCAGGAAGATAACAAAGGTGTTATCTCTATCCAGGGAGGATATAAAGGATATTGGGAAGATAACATCTAATTGAAGATTTAATTTTCCAAGTGTCAAATTGTTTTGATGACTAATTGATTTACATAGACCAAATTCATTCACAAAGCAAATATTTTTTAGATCTTTCTCCCTGTCTTCTTCTGTGGCAGCAAATAGGAACTGCTGTTCATTTTCCTAAAAAAAAAAAAAAAAAAAAAAAAAAAGATAGGCTAGGATTGGCATGGAAGATGTTACTGAGTTTTAGCTCTTTATCTTCTAGACATAGACCATAGCAGGTTGCTAATGTCAGTAAAGGTGTGATTTAGGGATCCAAGCCCAAGACTAGGAGCTAGAAAAGGTCAGGATCCAATTGCTCTGCCTTGGTGCTGAGAGACCAAGAAAAGGAAGAAAACATGACGGCCTCAGGCAAAGCTGTTGCACAAGACCTCTTTGGCTCCGTTTAAAAGAGGGATAATGGTGTTTAGTTGCTTCCCTCAGAGGGATATTGTAAGGATTAATTAGTTAATGCTGGCAAAATGCTGTGAAGGTCAAAAATAATATGTAGTGAGAATGCAGGATGAAGTGGTGTGGAAGATTAATTGAGATACATTTAGACTAGCTTTAAAAGTGAGATGTGACAGAAACATCAGTGAATCCTGCTGTAGTGAAGCTTTTTTTCACCTACCTCAACAAGTTGTTCTGGTTTTAGTGACAGCATTTTCAAAGCAGTTTCACCAAAGTCTTTTTAACAGAAATTCATTTTCAAACCCCTCTGCTGGTAACACTGGGCCACTTTTCAAGGGCCTGGTCAGAGGCAAAGGCATTTCTTCTTTCTCCATTTCTCTCATCCTTATCCTTTAATTCCTGAGGCCTGATTAATGATACACTTCTCCAAAAGGACTGTGTTGAGACCATCATTGGCACTAGCAGGGGTAAATTTGGATCCAGTGCCCTGCTCATCCCCCACCTGCCAAGAGAGTTCCCAATCTGCTAGACAACAGGTTCATCTGGGTTGATCAGTGCAACCTGTCTTCTTCTGGCCAGTGGCATAGGTTCAGAGTGAAGGATTTGGAGTGGCCCTCTCTAAATGTTTCTCTGAGATGATGGAAACAGAGACGTAAATGCCTTGGAGCAATAAAGACATATCACTACAGTCCATGGTTCAGTCTCTAGGTCTTCAGGAAGGGCAGATTTCAGGTTTACCTTCTCTTCAATCTTTCCCTTTTGGGAAGAGAAAGACAACTCAGCCAGGACATTGCAGATGTCCATCTTGGGTTATGAGGAACCTAGCCGTTCTCAGACAGGATACCAGAGCCAGATACCTCAAACTTAAGTGTTGCCAGTCAGCTGCACCTTTTCTAGCAGGCGCTGTTATCTTAGACCTGTATGCCATCCTTGTGTGCTGTATGGATCATCTCAGCTGAGCTCAGCTGCAGGGAGGGGTCAGATGCTTGGTGATGGCTTGGTGTTTGTTCCATGAAAGTTCTGCTGTCATTTTTTTTTTGTTCAGCTATTTTATTTTGGGGCAAAACACTGGTGTGGAGATGCTTCAGTAGAAGGAAAACCTCCTTTGTGCATGTTGGTAGCACCACTCTTGCTTTGCTGCTCTGAAAGATGCGGATGAGACCGTAGCCCTGTACCCAAGATCTGCAATGCTGTTTCCGCTCTATGGTCTGAGCACTGAAGCAATGTAATTTTGCAAGGGCCAGAAAAGGACCCACTTGGGTAATGTCCTTCCTTATGTCAATGTGCAGGCACACAGTACAATTGACAGTCCTGCCTAGATGAAAATAAATATAGTTCAGAATATGTTTATATATATTAAGCTTTCAGTAAAAGCAGATTTGAGCCTTATCCTGAAAAATGATGAGGATGGTTTTCTAAATACCTTCAATTTTGAAACTTTGAGAGAAAACACTAACAAGTATTTGAATTTTTCAGACAGGGAGTTCTCTGAAAACTTTCAAACATCAAAATATTTTGATGGAATTTGATCATTCTCTGAAAATTTTAAATACCACTACTAGACTTTAAAAAATATGTTGTATGTTATTAATTATGTTATGAATTTTGAAAGCTGTGTATTTAGGTGATCCTGCAGAATTTTATCCAAATTCTGCTTCCCTTTTGCCAACAATTGCTCATCCTCTATCATTCAGTAAATTGTATAATTATGCTACTAATGACATTTCACACTATAGGTGCAAAAGTAATTTTAAAATGTTGATTTATTTTTCACTGCACATGTTGTGAACATATTAATGGTCACACAGGAAATTAATTTTCCATGTATGTGCGTTAGTAGGCAGAACCAGTGTGTTTTACTTTTGCACATTTTCATTTTCATCTTCATTGTCTTGTTCTTGCTAAAATATTGTCATGTCTGGGCATCACCTCTGTCAAAAGAATATTCCCATTTTCATTGTTGTAAAGGAATACATTAAAACATTTGTGCTCTTTCACAGATCTCTGAATGAATCATTTCATGTATTAATATTACAGATCTTTAGCATTTGTCTTTTAAATTTTTGTTAGCATGCACAAAAATTTAACTTCATAGTGTTTCATTTTAGCTTTAAAAGAACACAGTTCTCAAAAAATAATGAAACAAGCATTTTCAGTTTTTTATTAACAATTTATAAATTTATATTTCCTGTATTTGTCCAAATGTATTTGTCCAAAAACCCTAAATACAACTGCAGCTTTAAAAACCATTTTCATGAGAATTGTTAGGCTGAGAAAAATAAAAATGATGCCTTTATCTGGAGCCAGACTTGATGTAATTGGACATTATGATGTCTTCTTCATGTAGCTATACCTTTTCCCTTAAACTATAATTTATTGTATACCTAATGTCTTGGCCAACAAATAATACCAAGTGTACCAGCAGATGGTGTGGATGGAGATCAGCTGCGATTGGCTTGAGGCCACCACGCTCATTCCATTTGTAACCAAAGAGCTACTTCAGCTGCGGGTTTCTTAGGAGAAAGCTTAGCAAATCAACATGCTTGTCCCATTGATGTTTGTAAAATTGTTGCTCGTACATCAGCTTGTGTGTTTTAGTTCAGACTATGCATTTTCTTTTTGCTTGCATTTTTCAATGCTCTTTTATATTGGATAAATGCCAGAGCAGGGTAAGTGTAACAGTATCTCAGTGTGACGCTGTCCTCAGTCAAATAAAACACACGGTTTTTTGTGAGTTTGAAGAAAATTTTCAGTTGTGTTTTCACTTTCTGAATGCTAATGAAGAAAGAACATGTCTTTTGAGAAGGTGTGGCTGACAGATAATTGCTTTCACAGGATAAACCTAGTATATTTCCTTTTACTATTTAACATTTCAAATCATTTTACATATACAGAACGTTTGTGTCTAATTGGATGAAGGATCTTAATTCTTATTACAAAAAAAATACTGTTAAATTGATATTACTTCATTGATTTTAATAAAGCCTTTGAAGATCTGAGAACAAAGGGGCCTATTGGTTCTTTAATTAGTAAAGGATTTATTCAATAAGTTATCGGACAAGTTAATTTACAGGACTTAATTTTGCTATTGAAAGGTTTAGCCTCCTTCCCTCCAAAATTGGGACGATGGACCATTCCAATACTGTGAAGGTGATGACCTTGTGATAACCCGTGTGTTCATCAGTCAAATTACTGTCCCCAGTAATGATAATGCCAAAGCTCTGGAACACTGGGGCAGCTAATCTGTATTCAAATTACACTCAATGAAACAGCAAGCACAATTCGAGTAATAACTCACTAGCACTGAGAGGTGAAGGGAGATGTTCAGACCCCTTCATGCAGATTGGACATTATCATACATTTCTTAGGTGTTGGACAGGTCTGCATGAGAGGGTTGTTAATGAAAATATCAATCAAAAACTCTGCTAACTTAATGGTCAATTTAAATTAATTAATTGGAAAGGAAAAAGTTGAGAAGGACAGCATTGATTGTTTAGCTCAAAGCAGTTGGCAGGCTAGGAGAACGAGGTTGCCCAAATAAGACAACGTTTCCTATGTCAGCTGATGCCACGTGTAAAATCTTGAGTCTGAAAAGATGGGGAAAAATAGTAGGATGCTGTAATTTGAACACTTTGATACTTTGAATCATGGTTCACTAGGTTTGGGGATGGGGTGCTGAATGTAATGGTATAATATCAGCCTTGGGAAGGAAATCTACAGGAGGGGTGGAAATGGGTCAGTATGCACCAGCTGAGGATTCGACCCTCACTTTGCGGTCACATATAGGAATCCTTTCATTCTTGCCTTGTTTTTTATCCTCACAGCTTGTAATTTCTAGCTCAGAACATGTTTGTTACTTGTACCTAAAAGGCTCTGGAGGTCAGTGGAGGACTCCTGTTGATTTAGGGGAGTGAGAATTTCAGCCTGCATCTGCAACGGGGCTCCTCATCAGCAAACCTGTGTTTCAAGAAAACATTTAATGCCTGGAAGTATTTATAAGCATTTTCTTATTAATGTGGAAGGAAAAGGATCTGATGTTTTGTGAAGCTGATGTAATGTCTTTGGGATGAATAAAGTATTAAAACTATATTTTTACTGTATATTTTGAAAATAAATACTTTAAATGAAGATAATTCCTACACCCATGTCTATACTTATACCTACATGTATAATTAAATATCAGCAAAATTTTACAAGAAAAAAAAGTCCAGGAGATTTTAAAATACATTTTGTTCATTGCATAAGCAAAGGTTATAGCAATTTGGTGTGGGAACCTTCAAATCAAATCAAGACCTTGTATCAGATTCCTGTGTTTTGTACCCAAAACTCAACATTGGTTTTGAGCTCAGTGCTAAGGAAATACAGCAAGGTTTGCTAAATTAATGAGATTTTAGCTGTCTAAAGCACAATCCAAACTTCCTACTACCTGCATTGGGTTGTGATGTGGGTGCAATCTAAGACCTTAGGATCCAAAATATTTTTGGAGATCCTGGGAAATCCAAAACTGTTACTCCAAAACATTTTTATCCAAACGCTCTGTCTTGTCTTCAGCCAACTATTTTGTTTTGGTTATAATTTGTTTCCTAATTCTGCTGTTTCTAAATCACACATTTTAATTTGCATCAGAGCAGATATAGACATCAACCCCAAGTATAAAGCAGCGGGAAATAAATGTGAGACATAAAATGAAATGTGGATGCAGCAGCTTTACTGTGGAAAGAGTCTGACAGGCAGCACTGGGGATGGTTCTGATGTTATTATTATCATTCTTTTTATTATTACAAAAAGGATGGGAACAGTAAATTGGCCTAATGAGACAGAAAGGAACCAAAATAAAACAATTAGCCACTAAACACAATATGGTGATTATATATTTAAGCAAATGACAACAAGTGGAGCAGTACATGACACATTATAAGGGAAATAAAGACACTGGTATGACTTTCTATTCCTTCTTTTGCTTCTCCACATATCCTTTTCCCAAAGCAGTATTAAAATGATAATAAGGGACTCAAATGCATTCTCAGCTAAATGTAACTTGGTCCTCAGTAGGGGACCCCTAGACCCTTCAGGGGCAGGTCTCCAACCAGATTTCATACCTGACTTCTAGAAAATGCTTATCCTAATGGATAAACAGTGGATCAGGGCTGCACTGCTACTGAATACGCTGAAAAGAAAATTTACCAAGGCTCAAAAAGCCCAAACAAACCATGGCTGTATTAAGACAATTGCAGTCCCCCAAAATCTTCCCACTGTCACAATGTAAATCTTGTTCATCTTCAGAAGCACTGAGGCACGTTTTTAGTTCTATAGGGTAGTTAGGACTCACCTTTTGAAAGCTATCTCGGAGAATATTTCACTCAGCTCCCAAAAGAAAATGGTAGGTGAAAACCGCTCTGACACTGGAAGGGCAAGCAGCGCACCAAGCAAAGCCCACGGTGGCACAGCTTTTTCAGTGGAGCAACTCAGCACAGCCCAGACCTGATGATTCTGCAGTTTAAAGATGTGCCTGGCTGAATAGACTTCTTTCTTGCTGGAAAGAAGTTAACATAATGGCTGCACAGCTAAAATGTAATCTCAATAAATGGTTGCTGTTTGCAAACGCCCTAGCTTTGTTTTCAGGTCTAATCTCCCACCAAAGACATTCAGCGTGGCTTTGACTACTCACCACCCTGACAGCAGTTGAACCCCTCTGGGCATGGTTCTTCCAACCCTAACATTCAACCTATACAACCCCTCCATACAGCTGTGGTTATATCCCTACGGGGTTATATAACAGCTACAGAAGATCTTTATCTAGAGGTATATCAGGGGCCTTTATATGGTTTTAACTAAGTCTACCCCTGCATATACTAGTCTGTCACACGGTGTACTTGAAGAAGCACGTTTATGGCGGGATGAAACACATGTTGAAGAACATTAATGAAGAGTAGGGCAGAAAATATGTGCAAAAATATGGCTACTTCGTCCCAGCTCTGCCTCAGTTTTCTCATTTAAGAGGTAAAGATAATAACCAGACACGAGAAAGTTTTCACTTCTAATCCCAACACTGATTCTTTCTGTGGTTTTGGACAAGCTACTTAGACTGACCACATTGTTTCACCATCTCCAGAAGGGAAATAGCAACATCCAATGCACCCACCCAGGGGATGTCCAGAACTCTTCCCAGCACTAGCTTTCCTGTGTGCAGAATGAGGATTGGAGAAATCTGCCCCTGCATTGCCTGAGTAGT
This sequence comes from Aptenodytes patagonicus, assembly GCF_965638725.1. Taxonomy (NCBI): domain Eukaryota; kingdom Metazoa; phylum Chordata; class Aves; order Sphenisciformes; family Spheniscidae; genus Aptenodytes; species Aptenodytes patagonicus. Next base: position 7,967,586 of record NC_134952.1, read on the forward strand.
GTCTTGCTTGGGGGAATGGATTCCCCAGCATGTCCCAGGAGCCTTAAGGTTGAAGAAATTAGGATTGTCTATGGGATTTAGTGATAGGTGCCAGATTTCCCCTTTGGCATGAGGGTAATGCAAAAATGTGTATGAACTATTTTTAGTTGGGCTATAAAGAGGGAATTAAGCTATCAGAGGATATAATTAGAACACAGCCACCATTCTAAATTTGGGGATTAGATACTATACCCATGTAATTAATCAGGCCGAATGAAGTCATCTTGGAGTGTAATTACATGGACTGTTTTATTATCCGTCTGGCTCAGGGTAACAGATTCTGTGAGGAGTACTTGTGAAGGGCAGAATGGTGCCATGGTTGGAGTGAGTCAGGAAACAGTCTTCGGCACTACTGAAGATGCTGAGGGTCTCAGCCCAGCAGGGACTTAGCCTTGTAGCTCTAAGATCAGCCACAGCTGGGCCAGTCCTAGCCTGTGCCTCTGTGTACTATGCTGGAAGCCTCTCCTTAGGCTCCATAAAATCTTCAGCCCCGGTTTTGCAGAGCCCTACACAATCTTAACATTACTCAGCACAGAAACCAAAGCAGACACAAAAGTTGTTAAAAAAAGATGGCCTTTGCTATGCAGGACCCGGCCATGAGCAGAAAGTATTACTACTATTTTATTTTCTTGCAAATAACAATAAAATATTACACTGACTGCAAGCTTGATGTGAGAGCTAGTAATATTATTGTTCTTGTAGTATTTAGTTTGCTTGTATTTTCTCTTGATTCCAGATGGATTTTAATTTTATGTATGGTAGCTACACAGTGTGCATGTAAAAGCTTTAATAAATCTGCTTGTTCAAAGTGAAATAGGCATTTTGTATTATGAGACTGCCTTGCTCCAAAACAAATCCACATTATGAGAGTAGTGGATTTAACTAATTGTCCTCCAAGCAGCTCCTATGGGAAACGAAATGTTGTCTATGTTAATAGTGCCTCAAACAGGGATCAGTCAGGATCAGCAAAAGCATGGTATCACGTGCTTTAGTATTGTATTGTTTACCAGCTGGCAGGAGGATAATTTACATAAAATCATTATCACTTGCTTTAGGGTAAGTACCATCATAAAAGCTGGTATCTGAACTGAGTCCAAAATCCCGATATGTGACTACTGTTGAATTTCTAGAGGAAAGCAGTTTGATATTCAGATCCCAAAAATCAAGCTTTGGATTTCGCTCTGGGTGAGATCCTGAAGTGTGAGGGATCTGTTTTCCAGACTAAACCCTGATGCAGTTGTTTATGTGAGATATTACACTAATAGACGCTTTTCAGACACTTCTATTCTATTCTATTCTATTCTATTCTATTCTATTCTATTCTATTCTATTCTGTTCTGTTCTGTTCTGTTCTGTTCTGTTCTATTCTATTCTATTCTATTCTATTCTGTTCTGTTCTGTTCTGTTCTGTTCTATTCTATTCTATTCTTCTCTAGAAGCCAGCAATATCTACTATTATTAGCAGCAATATTAATTAGATTATTACAAATGATAATAATACCTACAACATGTTGTTCAAACATGTGAGAGCAAATACCTAAAATAGTTCAGATGAGCTGTGCTCTAGAAATGCCTTGCAGACTGCAAGGGGAGCCTAGTGTTACGAGCTGAGGTGTAGATGTCCACGTGGTTTCTGTTTAAAGGTAGGTGGCATGAGTCCAGCCCTTAGTGCTTCAGTTTTTCACCGTAAATTGAGAAAAACACTGCCATGTGTGAACTTTGACATGGAGAGACCAAGATAGGAGAAAAGGCTGGGTCATTCCTTCTACCTTCTCAGTGCTCATTTTCAGCAGGGAGAAGGTAGTAGCATAGCTGGAAAGATTGATTGCTCCAGGACTGCTGGCTCTGGCAAAGGTTGTTTTATCTATTTTAGAAAAAGGCCAGCTAGTAAGTTTACTTTGTTTGCATGGTTGGCCCTTCTCACTGAGTAATGCAAAGAAGTGTCAGGGCACTGGAAGGCTTGTTTTCATTAATGACATAATTATAGGCAAGGAAAACTGATGGAGACATTGTTAATTAAGAAATTCTCTGGCATTGCCATGAGAATTGCCTGACCAATGTTGAAGCAGTGTGATGGGGACCTGCAGGGTTGCACCAACATAACGTAGCTGCAAAGCCTTGCAAAAACAACCCAAAAATGTTCAGGGTGGCTCCAGAGATAACCAACCAAGACTTCTGTAGGTATGATCCTACCGGAGGCCAGTGTAGTGCTCTTGCCTAAAGCCAGTGGTCTCTACCCATGGGACTGTCGTGGTTTAACCTCAGCCGGCAACTGAGCACCACACAACTGCCCGCTCACTCCCCCCTCCCTGGTGGGATGGGGGAGAGAATTGGAAGAGTAAAAGTGAGAAAACTTGTGGGTTGGGATAAAACCAGTTTAATAATTGAAATAGAATTAAAAAAAAAAAAATAGAATATACAAAGCAAGTGATGCACAGTGCAATTGCTCACCACCCGCCGACCGATGCCCAGCCAGGCCCCAAGCAGCGGCCCCCCCGGCCAGCTTTCCCCCAGTTTATGTACTGAGCATGACGTCCCATGGGATGGAATGTCCCTTTGGCCAGTTTGGGTCAGCTGTCCTGGCTATGCCCCCTCCCAGCTTCTTGTGCACCTCCAGCCTTCTCGGTCAGTAGAGCATGGGAAGCTGAAAAGTCCTTGACTAGCGCAAGCACTACCTAGCAACAATTAAAACATCCGTGTGTTATCAACATTGTTCTCATCCTAAATCCAAAACACAGCACTGTACCAGCTGCTAGGAAGAAAATTAACTCTATCCCAACCGAAACCAGGACAGGGACCTACACACACTACTGCATGAAACTGTTCCTGAGCTCATAAAACTAAAGAAAGGTATGGATAATTTTGTCTGCTGTGCTTAGTTTGTAGATAATTTCAGGATACGAGTCTCCAGGGCTATTAAACTGCCACGTCTCCTGATCACTTAGGCCCTTCAGGGAAGTTTTTTTGAAGGACCTGAATACTTTAATTTCACTATGATTTGGGAATGTAATTTTGTGACACTCCTTTGACACACCTGTATTCACACTAAGACTGCAGAGAAAAGCCAAAGTACAAGAAAAAATTTGTACTTTAGCTTTTCATACTGTACATTGGTACTGTAGATGCTTGGTCATTTGTGGGTCACTTCGCATATTGCAGAAGAGAGCAGGCAAAACCAGTGTGTAACACACTCCGGCATATGCTCAAAGACCACTGAAGCAGATAACAATTCTCTAGTAAAATTTTTCCAGATTAGCTTTTTTTGTATGTTATCACTGTCAGAAGGAGGAAGAGCTGACCTTTCTTCTTTTTTTCCCTGAGTCAGTCATTACCTACATTTCTTCCCGATATGGCTTGCTCCACCTTGTCTGTCTTTGATGTTATGTTCCTGTGTCATCATTTCTCTGATTATCTATTGCTCTGCAGTATCTACTGGAAGAGTGGTCAGGGTGCTACTGCACCCATATTGTACTGCTTGCTGTCAAACCAGTGGCTTCAGTCAATACATATCTGGTGCCATGCATAAGTGAAGAGCAATGAATGCAACCTCCAGGCAGCAGAAGTCTAACCAAAAAGTTCATACAAGATACTGGAGAGCACCTAAACACCAAAGGTAAAACCATGACAAACCTTCCTTGGCATCTGGAGTGAGGCTCAGCTGACTTAATTTATGGTGTGGATAGTGAGAGCTGACCTAGTCATTCTAGAGTCCCTTCATAGTCGGTGGAGAAAGAGATACAATGATGGCTGACATCTGCACAACCTAAAACGGACTTTCTTCTCCATTGACTAGAAACCTGGGAACCCTGGATTACCCCGGAAGACCAGCTCAGCCACAGATCCCCAACTGCACACACCTCAGATAGCGTAGCTGATTCCCTCCCAAATGGCACCCTAGTGTCCTATTAGGGAACGCCCTGTGAAGAGAGAAATAGTTTACCCAGCCAGTTTTCATCACTGGCAGTTACCAAGTGGGTCATTAATATGCTATGTAATTCCCACCTAACTATTCTAATGTTCATTGATTTCATCTTATGTGGGAAAAAGAGCTCATTGCTTATTATTGCTTGTAATATATTTCAATGGAAAAAGTAAAAGCTAGCCGCTGGCCTCACACAAATGACTGTTAGAGGAGTTAACAGTGCTTGCTGGAAATGGAGCACCGTGACTGAACACCTTCCAGCAGAGCACTGGGATGCCAGAGACTCCTCTGCTGTGGGGAGAGATGCTCCAGTCCCTTAATCATCTTCACAGACCTTTGTTGGACTCTGCAGTATGTCCATGCCTCTCTTCTACTGAGGAGCCCAGAACTGGACACAGTACTCCAGGTGTAGCCTCAACAGTGTTGAATAAAGGGGAAGGATCACCTCCCTCGACCTGCTGGCAATACTTTTTCACTGTCCAGTGATGGGTGCAGGCGCTGGGAAGACTTTGTTGGGGTGTCACCAGTGGCAGAAACCCTCCCACTACTTTGCCATGGCTGCTAAACAAAATCGTACTGCAGCTGGAAAACACATCTGGGATACAGACCAAGAAAGTCATGTATGCAAAGACAACAGTAGAACACCACTTTGTGGCTCATGAATATTGTCATATTCATTCATATTCACCCAGTTACAGTCCCACCATTGGCTTTCTTGTGAAAATCTTTTTTTTACTTCATATCAATTTTTACTTCATATCAGCTGTTGCTGTTGAGAAATTTTTCCATGCCCTTCTCCGTGGAGCTCAATCCTGTCTAAAGAGACACCCAGGTATTTAAAGAAGTAATTCATATTCCTATCTGACACCTTACATGGACTTTGGGACCTCACGGAATATCGGTGAGGGTGCAGAGAAAAGTAAGGACTGAGGGTCCTGTGAACTTTTCAGCCACATTCAAAGACAGTATGTGTGACTGTGAGCAGGTCACCTCCACCCTTCCTTGCTCAGCCAGGCTGGGTAAGACCAGGCAACCTTCACAAGGACGCTTGTTGGATGGAGAGGTCAGTCCACATGTGTGTGTGTGTACCACCTCAGTGCCTCGGCATCCACACCTTGCCACTCTTCAGAAGTGCTAAAAGAGGCTCCATGTAAAAATCCTCTTTGAACCTCCACAGAAAACAGTGGAGAAATAAGAAATAGAAATAATGCTGTCAGACTATATAATGTAAACTAACCAGCGTGGCCTTTGCAGGTGTTAGGGTTTTGACCTTGCAGGTCCTTCCATGAGTGTGGCCCACATCGTTTCCCACCCCACGTACAGTATCTAGCATGCCTGCAAGGCTCTTTTCAGACTAATTCCTGCTAATGTCATGCATGGCTAGTTAACCTCCATTTGATCTGTCTTTCAGAGATTTATTCATCAATAAAGGCGTTATTACTCCTTTGATGATAGTTAGTATCATTTATATGAATTGTCTATTGACGGACACATTTAACAAAGGGTGTTTATGTGCTGAACAATCACATAGTTTATTTATCCAATAATCATATAATCGATTTGAAAAAAAATTCAAGTTGAAGGACTTCTTTGAGATTTAAAGATTTCACAGTTTCCATCTGTGTCTAAGATGTTTAATTTGTGTTAGTTCTGTATTACATTTCAGTAGTATTGTTCCTACAAGAGGATCTTATAGATCAACCTCTGACAGCTCTCAGGTAAAGCCTGAACCTGGCTAGCTTGTTTAAGATGATTGCTTAGGTATTTTTAATCACAAATGACAGTATAAAAAATTAGAAATACTGTGCAGACAGTGTCTTGAGGCACTCTTAGAGAAGGTTGCCACTGATCACACTTGCCTTCCAGACAAAGCACTTTTTCAGCATTAAGACTATCATCTCCACAGTGGTTACAGATATCTACTGATGACTGAAAGAGAAGAAGCCTATTTCTCTGATAGCTTTCCCTGGCTGATGTCATTACGCTATCACAAGGCATAACATTGCTCACTTACACTCAGATAAAAATCCAAACTGAATCAGAAAACCTTTCTTGTCTAACAAGTCTGTAGGGTTCCTGTTGCTCTTGGGAAGCCAAGGAAATAACCTTGGTATTGGATCTCTGTTTGTAGTGACCGGCATCAATACCCCAACATCCCCCATGCCCCAAATATCAGGCCGTCCATCACTATATTATGTTTGCCTCCTAATAAAGGCATTGCAAACATTCAAGGAGTGGCTGTCAAGGTAGCACTCCTTGGTGTGGATGGGAGAGTCCATTGTTTGCCTAGGTTTAAATAGTGGATGTTTTATTTTCTAAGGTCCTGACCCTGGCAGATTCTCTATGTCAATCACGTGTCCAGTTCTCAGAAAGAACAAGACTGCATTGACTACCTGGTGACCTATGGTTTCCTACACGTAGGAAGTAAGGCTGGGCTTTCGTCTTGTGAAAGCTTACCTAGTTGTGCTTACTTGGAAACACATGATACATTCTGGAGGACTACAGAGACCATTAGGCATGAACGATTTTCATGGGACCTGGGCTGCACAGTGCAAAGCCCGGCAGGGGCCTTGGCACCAAGGGACAAAAGCTTTGTGGAGCAATTACTACAGTATACAACTTATTCCATAAGGCAGGGATTAAAGACTGCAGGAATGCAAGAGAAAAATCCCAAGGATCAGGGCTGTTGAGTAGTTTAAGAAACCCTGTTTTTTCACCCCTTTGTGCCACAGCAAGCAGGAACTGAGTGGTCGGAGTTCATGTTGGGACCTTAAAAAGAGGCAGGGAGGCTCTGCTTCTGTGTTTAGAGCCCAGGTCCACAGAATCGCAGTCACATCACTTCTGGGATGTCTATCTGTGGCATGGATTCCCTGTTAAAATACCCTCATGCACAGGGAGGTCTAAAGAGGATTGGTTTGCTATTATTAGTTACTGGCCAAAAGCTTTTGCACTCTGGTTTGAAGGAATTTTTGATCTTTTGATTTTACAGGAGACTGGAATTGGTAAGCCGGCTGATTTCAAGGGCTGCAGTTTCAATCAGACCTCCCTCCCTGCTGCCCACCTGGGGGACTCTGACCACAGGGAAGGACAAGCCTTGGGATTTGAAGATTTAAGCTGAGGCCACCAAGTCCCGTAGCTTTAGCACTACCAGTTTCGTAACAGCCTGAGCTAAGCTCTGGGAGCAGCAGCTTAGCTGGCCGATGTCTGTGTTAGATGCACTTGCAAGTGGTAGAGAATAAAACCCTGATCCTGAGAAATCTGGCGGCTGGAGGGCAGCCGGCTTTTGGCACTGAAGCAGTGTCAACAGGATGGTGAACTTGCTACTCCCCAAATGAGGGTTAGCATGTCCTTTCCTGAAAATAAATGCCAGAGAAAACTTTCCTTGGAAGAGGTAGGAGACGGGGACTGGCAAAGACAAGACAAAACCAGATGTTACATGCTGTAGGTCCTTCCCTGCCCTCTTTGGACGGTTGCTCCTCTGAGATCCCTTTCTTGAAGGTGACACTGTGACCTGGGTGTTGATCTCAGACCTCTCAATCTGAAGTGCTTTTACCCTGAAATCACTGTGGTATGACTGAAATCTGCTTTAGCTCCACACTCTTAATGAGATACTATTTTTAAAATTATTTGTATGTTATGTTTCTTAATTAATTCTCTCTCCTGAGTGAAAACTGAGACAAGTTGATACTTTCTTCAAACTTTATACTTTAGAAATAGCTCTCCTTTGTCTTTGCTCAGGGATTCTGGTAGAGTCTTCAAATAATTCAAACAACAATAGCAGCAGCAGAGAGAGATGCAGTCGCTGAGACCCAAACCTGTGGCAGCCACGAGTGCATCGGAGCTGAGACTCAGCAGATGCAGCTGCTGCTCATGTTCCCTTCCCAGGAAATGTGAAAAAACTTCACACCTCCTCGGCAAGCAGCCAGGCTGGATTTGCAGGGCACTTCTGCCACCAGAGACAAAGCCAGCGTTGTATTTTATATATATATATGTATCCATGTACATGTGTGTATTATATATATACTGGAATGTACATTTCTGTACATGCACGCATATGTGTGTGTGTATAAGCATTTATGCATGTTTATGAATGAATAGCCATGTACAGGTGTGCATAAGCATGAGCACATGAATAGCGCTGTGTGGGTGTTTCTGCAATACTCAGCAACGCCTTCATAAGGAAGCAGAGACTGTGCTTTGTATGCAGAACTGTGTAGAAAAAGCAATACTAAATGCATGCGCCTTTGTTATAGGAAACAAAAATACACAACATCCCGTTGGGGTGATAAAGATATAACAGCAGAAGACAGAGAGCTCCTAGAAATAGCATTAACCCTTACCTGTAAGCCTTTTTTCTTGGTCCTGAATCTACTTCAGCACTGGTGCCAACCTGTTCTGCCTGGCAATGCCAAGAAATCTGCCTTTTATATCTGGGACAATGAGAACTGGTATTTGCAATGAATTTCTCCTCCTCAACACATTGCAGAAAACAGGGAAGGGAAGGGAAGGGAAGGGAAGGGAAGGGAAGGGAAGGGAAGGGAAGGGAAGGGAAGGGAAGGGAAGGGAAGGGAAGGGAAGGGAAGGGAAGGGAAGGGAAGGGAAGGGAAGGGAAGGGAAGGGAAGGGAAGGGAAGGGAAGGGAAGGGAAGGGAAGCTCGTCAGGTGCAATGGGATAACTGAAGGCCTACCCCAGTCACTCAAGCTGTAGAGGAAGAACAATTTCCTTAGGTTAGTCATTCTTTAAAATTTATTTGACCTAGGCTATGATGTGTGGCTCCTATCACAAGCCCTGTGTATGGGACAGTAGGTATCTATACTGCCCAGGGAGAGGGCAAGAAGAAAACACCTCTGCACTGCAGACTTTGTGGTCCCTTCCCTCTTGCTCATGGGAAGAGCTGTAGGCGTGTCACCATGTCATCACAGGCAAACAGGACACCACAACTCCAGGAGACGCATGGAGCCATCCATGCCCCATGGAAGGGTGATTGCTGGCATAAGGAGCTGAAGAGCAACATCAAGGGATGGAAATGCTGATTGATCTGGCTTTTCAGAAGTCCAGTGCTGTCACTGGGATAATGCAACGACCCAGGCCCTTTCAAGGAAGAAAATGGAGCTGCTTTTCCCACTTGCAGTTCATCTTTGTACCTGTGCTCCCCCATATAACTAAACTGTTGTCTGGGCTTTAGACCCTGGAGAGCTAGATCTGTATCGCAGGAAGCTCAAAAGCAGAGTTGGTCCTTTTCTCCCTCCCCAAAAAGACACATCATAGGCACAAATCAGCTGAAAGCATCTCCAGCTATCTGGTCCACACCCACAGTTAAGAGGTAAGAGTGGTAGATACTGCAAGTCTAATCTGTAATTGTGTTTCAGGACTAAACTGTGCCTGTGTTTCACTTCTGTATAGGTAAGTGATACCTGAGAAGTGTAAACCTAGTCCTTCACACAGAGGACTATGAGGAAAATTGGAAACTTTTTGACAGGTCAGGAATCCTATTGCCTACTTTAGAGAGAGGCTTTGTGAATTAATTCAACACTGATTCAGCACAAGTTGAGTCCTGGAGAAGAGCTGACAGATGCCACTTGGATTGCTCTGCCGTGAACCTGATGTTGAGACATTCAGATCGCTCCCCGGTGTCCTCGGGTGCTGGAAGGATGCTGGAGGTGCCTGGCCACGGGGGCAGGATCCCAGCACCCTGAAGTGATGCTCTTCCTCCCCAGCCCCAGCCCCACCTTACAGCCCAAGACCTTTCCGTGGGCTTTGGTGCCATCAAGTGGCAGCAATGCTGAAAGGAGAGAAGCACACAAAAGTCCTTGGTTCTTGAGCAGTCCCTGGGCACACACGAGGAACACGCACGCACGATTAAGTTTTTTCCCAACGTTTGAGAGTGCGAGACAGTGCAAGTGCAGTGGCCAAAGAGAAACTTTTACTGATGTTTGAACCAGGTAGAAAAGTCAGCTTTTTTTTTTTTTTTTTTTTTTTTAAAAGAGGCAGAAGCTTAGCTTTGAGAAATGATTCATGCAGCTGGCGTCAAGAGTGTGGCTGAAAATCATCACATCAATATTCTCTGGACTTTCAAGTGTTATGAGACTTGAGCCAAATAAAATAGCTGGGTCTTCAGCTTGAGTAAACTACTGAGACACAAAGTCAGTGGAGCCAGACTGTTTCCACCAGAAATTAGGCTGATCCTAGAAATTTATCCTGATCTGAAATATGTACGGCTTAGAGTTTGATGAATTTTGCTTTCATCTTGTTGTTTATGTATTTCAATATAGCTTTACTGAATTAACAGCGAAAGGGATTCATGGAGTTCATGTCCACGTCAAGCACATCGAATTCTCTGTACTGAGACCAATAGCCTGCTTGACTCAAGATTAGCATGGCCTTAGCTAAAACACATCTCCCAGCATGTGTCCAGCTGAAATTTTAAGGAAATAAGGAGCTTTTCTTCATTGGTTTGTTCCCATGGGCAGTCATTTGAACTGTTAGAGATGGGGGACTTCTTCCTAATTTAAGTTTGCCTGTCTTATCCCCCAGACAGTGAACCTTGTCATGACTTTCTGCACAGATCTCTGATTCTTTCGCTCCCTGGAGCTATCTCTTCGCTTATTCACTGTAACATCTGTTTACTTTGTGTTTGTAGCTGAGGAAGACTAAAAATAAGAATTTACATCAGTCTTGGGGATTGTCTCTTTGGAACTATAAAGGGGTAGAAAAGAAATTATCTTTCCTTCCTCTGTCCCAGTGAAAGTAGCTAGCTAGGAAAAACAGCTTGGAAAAACTATTAATGATTGGTATTCGTGGTTTTCTTTTTAAAGAAATACTTTGCCTGCATAACTCCTATTTAAGTACAAATTTAACAACTTGGATTTTTTTAGTAAAGAATGTAGTAGGACTGTTAGAAAGCACACATAACTTGAATCCTCAGCACTTGTCATTGAGACTGAGGTAGAAAAATCTCTCAGCTGCTTTTGAAACCTCCTGATTTTAACCTAGCCAAACATAGAATGAAAAAGTAAAAACCCAATAACACTTAGACTAAGTTCTCATAAAAATCCCCAGCATGTTAACATTACTCTGCACTGGCATGATTGCAAAGCTAACGGCCAAACCTTCAGCTTGTGCAAATCACTATTGCATAAAATAAAGGGAATGAAACAAGATTATTATCCTGTTCTTGTAGATGCAAAGGTCTCCAGATAGGGGAGTCTACAATACATGTTATACTGAATGTTTTGGCCTGGATTTATTTGGGGTTAAGCAGCACAGGTTGCAGGAGGAACAGTAGACCCATCCTGCCCTCACACAGCGTGTTCCTCTGTGCACCGGCAAGTCTCCCAAGCTCATGTAGATACATTAAACACCTTTTTTGCATTCCTGTGATTTTTTTTATTGGTCACATAGCAGTGGAGAATCAGTGCTAACTTGGACAGATTTGTGAGCTAAGTAATACATAAAAATACCTCTCTGGCATTACGGAGAAAGAAGTCTCACTTATTCCAGACGCCTTCTGCAGCACAGTCATGACTGCTGCACGTATGCATCTCATGCTGATGTCCAGCCTTCCTCCTAGGGCAGCTCCCAGCTTCTCTCCCCGCTCCCATTCTGGCTTCAGCATCCTCCTCCCAGAGTAAAAGGTAGTATTGCTAGGTATAATTTTGCCCTACCATTGGTGGTTGTCTGCTCTTCCCCAGCATGTCTTAGCAGTTTATGTTTACCAGAGCTGGAGAAAGGCAGACAAATTGTTGTAACCAGAGTGCAAATAACTAGATTTTGGCTGTGGGTGAGAGGCAAGACCCCTGTCCTGAGTGGGGCTGTGTCAACAATGATTTCATAGGATGTATATGCCCAGACATTTTGCTGCTTTTGGATATTTCCTCCCTGAGTTCAGGGCACCCCTGTCAAGGATTGTGTATCAGAACAAACACCCCCACGCTGATATTGCATTACACGTTTGCCATCATGCTGTAGCTCTGTGGGGTTGTCGCCTCCCTGAAATGATGGCACCCCATGCTGCCTTTGCCTCTGTAGAAGTACAGACAGGGCAGCAGAGCCCAAGCTGCAAAAAAAGAGACTACCTGGGATCCCGGGGGCTCACTGTTCTGGCTCCCTATGTGTGCTAATGCCTGCTCCTTGCTTTCACTGTCAGTGCTACTGTATTATGCTATTGCATGTCACAGTCACACTTTCGTGATGCAGCAGAGGGTATATTCAATGACTTTCCAGGGCCAAAAGCACCGCTTTCTCACTCTCCCCTGTTGCCTCTAGGCTTTCTTGCTTGTGTGCTAGCATGCTGCCTTTCAAATCCTGTCTCTCCATATTTTTGCTTGTTAAAAGATTATTTCATCCTTAATATTCTACCACTGAAGTTGTTAAAAGTTAGCAGGGGATTTTTGTCAGAAGACAGCTTTTGTGAAATTGAGCTGGCAAGCTGATTACCTCAATTATCAATTGCTTAAATAACAAAAGCCCTTTAGACCTTCACGATTTTCTCATCAAAGGCAAATCTGTTTAAGCTGTCCCTCAGCGTTTACCTCCCCTCCCTACAAGCTGAATATTTGCATTGCTGTAATTTGGAGAATCACCAGAAACACAGCAAAGGTTGCAGATTTTCCAGAGATGGTTTTGGGACCAGCAGGCACGCAACAGTCAGGCAGATCACTCTCTGAATCTCTACATCTCGCATCACAGCTCCTTCCCAAATGTACTGTAAAAAGCAGAAAAGCAAAAACTAAAGGCCCATTTACCTGAGCAGCATTTTCAATGCCCGCAGCCGAGACTCTTTCTAAGAGCACCAGTGACACTTGGTGGCATGAGGGGGAACTGCACACCCCTGCTCCAGATGTGCGAGATGCCTTTACCCATCACCGTCCCCTTGCACAGTCAGTCTCCTTTCACTTCCTGAGATGCCAAAGCAAAGCACTGGAGCCAGCGTGCACTGCTGAACACTGTAACTCTTCCTCTGCCTGCTTCTCCAGTGCCCTTAGTGTGAAAGACACTGTTAAATAATTACATGAAAGTTATTTATGGAAGAATAAAGAACTTTGATCTACTGTTCTAGAAGGACATAGTTTGTCAGGACCTTCCTTCCAGCTTGTTGGGACTTTAAGCTTTGAAAAATAAAGGAGATCCTTAATTCAGGCAGCCTAGTATCCTAATCTCTATCTGCCAATGAAGAGATGTGGGCTAGTTTAAAGGGCAATTCAGCCCACTGGAGACCTGCGGGCTCTTCTAGAGGTGTATATTTATCTCTGCACATAGCATGCACCAAGTAGACATCTAAATTTGGTCCCTTAGTTAGATGTCTCAGGTTAGGTAGGATGACTGCATCCACAGCGGGTTAGACTTATCTCTAAGCTTATATATAGGTGTGTGTGTAAAAGGAGAAAAAATAGAGTTCCAATCCTCTGTGTGTGCAGAGCACTAAGAGCATCTTTTATATGTGCACTCAGAACTGCAAGCAATGGGCAATGGCAATGGCAATGACAAAAATAAAGCCAGAATGGAGTCCCATAACCATCAACAACCAGGCAAACACTATTGCAAAAGCAACAGCAGCTCAAAGATGAAAGAAGAAGGTTGCAAAGCTGTTTTCACAATGCAGGGGTCATCCTCCAGGTTGCATGGAAAGATCAGCCTAGATGAAGCTAAGCTTCCTTAGCAGGTGTCTGTGTCACAGACCCTGCCGTCATTATTTTCTGCTCTTTTCACACTGCCACAGGCTTTCAGCAATGATCATTGGCCAAAGTCTGCAGGGGAAGTAAAGGATTGCTTGTCTCTGGCTGTCCCCAGGCCTGGGGGCCCTCTGGGGAGATATGTCAGTGTCAAAGACATTATTAGGCTCAAGGCAAGGGGCAGCGGTGTGAAAGTGCACAGGAGGTCAGAGCAGATGCTTGGTTCTCTCTCAAAATCATTGAATCTCTGTGGATTATTTGAGAGAGACCATGTAAACCTTGTCTGATGATGAGGAATATTAAAATTCTCTTAATGCTTTTCAGAGGTTTTATGGGCTTTCCAGAGTTTGTACTCTCCACACAGCTGGTGTGTTTCTTCCTCCACCCAGGCCCAAAACAACCTTGGTGTGGACCATAATTTTTGTAATATTAGAAACTAAATTGTGGGTCCCAAAGATTGAATGCAGCTAAAACTCCTCCTATACTTGCCTGGTGGAGGGCTCACAGGAGAGAAGCACAGCCATAACAAGGACAGAAGTGGGCAACAGTCTTTGGTTATGGGTCTGGACTGCAACTCAGCGGTGGTCCAAATTTTGCTGAACTTGCACGTCTCTGGCTTGTATCCTTAAAAATACATTAGATCTTAGTGTCTTCTGTAGATCTGGGTCTCCATTCTCCAGCTGCAAAATGCAATGCAGTATTTATTTTATTTTATTTTATTTTATTTTATTTTATTTTATTTTATTTCATTTCATGTCATTTCATTTCATTTCATTTCATTTTATTTCTTGCCTATTTTTCCCATTTGCAGCATAGCCTCTGCATAAGCATGCCTTTCTTTCATGAGGTACAAAAGGCCCTTCAGCTGGAGTCTTTCAACGTGACAAAAGAGTGTCTTTTTACTACCCATATAGCAATTGTCCAGTCTGTTGGAGACCCGACTTTTCTGCCGGAACAGTTTAAAATAATTCAGAAGAGTTGGCCGCACTCATTTCCCTTTTAAAACAAACACAAAACACCACCTAAGTCTGTTATATTTCTGCCTAGGTGACAGTTTCTTGTAGAGTTCAGTTAGAGAGAGCTCGAAAGGATCAGCTTTGCCTCTCTTTCTGGCACTGTGAAAGTCTTGAGTTTTCTGCATTGCCTTTTTATACCTTATGAGCAGCAACTTCGTTCTGTAATCTGGATTTGCTACAGAAAACACACGTGCTAGCTGGCATGTTTTGTACCAAAACGTCAGGGAGGGTCCACTGCTCCTGCTACAGTCGCAGAGGAGCAAAAGGCAGATTTTTGCTGTTGTGGCTAGTGAGTGAGGAGCCAAAATTGGTGTATTGCTCTTGGGGGGGAACCTGGGTGCAAATCCCGAGCATTACCAGTGTGTGGGATTCTGGGTGCAAATCCCAGAAAGAGGGAGCTGCAGGCAGTGCAACTCTGGGCTGCGGCTGTAGCTGAGGGAAAGAAAAGTGCTCTCTACCACTAAAGCAGGGGGATTTTCAGCTCCTCGTGCTGCAGTTAGATGCAAAGAGCTCTTCTGGCAGCTGCCAACAAAATGTGGAGTGCCATTGATGGCCACATGCCTGTTAAACATAAATTCAAACTTCACGTTTACCCAGCAGTGATAAATGTTTCAACCACTCCAGCATTGTCTCTGTACCATGAATCCTCCAGAGCAGTGCCTTTAACCTCACTCAGGAAAACACTGGTGTTTAATAGTACTGCAAAAATAGGCCGACCTCAGAAATGCTTCAATCTGTATAAAGAAGAAAAAAATGATTTTCCCTTAGCCTGAAGCTGTCTGGACATTGTTTCTTGCCTTTGGAAATACCTTCAGAAAATAGCATATGCTATAGTGTTATAGTGCTATAGTGTCTCATACCTTGTTTTTTTTTCCTATCTAGCTATCTAAAAAGGAAAGGAAAAAGGAAAAAAAAACCTAGCCCAGGTGCATAACAGACTTCTCGGATGAGAAATGACTTTCACTATCAAACTGATAAGGATTTTAAAGGTGTTCTTAGCCTTATAATTAAGAACTTGGTTTGAAACTAAGTAGATCTGAGTCCAAAGCCTGCCCCTTGCAATAGGTTTCTTGCTATGCTTGATCAAATATTTGTAATAGTATTTCTGAAGTGCTCAGCAGTGACCTAACATTATTCCCTTTGAAGCCCAGAGGAATTTTTCCATTTACATCAGTGAGAGCAGAATTTAGAAAAAAACTGAGATCTTTTGAAAACAGTGTGAAATTGTCCATCCTTTGTTCATTTCTGGAGGGTCTTTCCTTCCTCCACTGTTTATTTACTTTGTCTTTTTATGTGGTCAGTCCTCAGTGTCTTTTCTGCCCCTTTTTGTGTTTATATAGTATCAAATGTGGTGAGCTTTGACACTAGTCGATGCTCAGGAGATACTACAGCAACAAAACCAATAACAACAACAATAATAAATGTCCGTGGTCAGGGATATTGCCCATGAATTGAGAGTCTTCCTATTATCTTATATACACATTGAGAGCTGCTTTCATCTCAAAATGTCTCCCGACATGAAGAAAAACAAAGCTAGAAGTTAGCCAAACCCTGCCTGGGAAGCCGCCTGCAGAGAGTCCTGTGGCAACTAGTCCTGAAATGAATGGGATGTCCTGAATTGATGTGGAGTAGATAGACCAGGTCTGGGGATGACTGGGAAAACAGCAGGAAATTCTCCAGTTGTGCAAGGCAAAGAGCAGCTCCACCTCTTTGTGCTTCAGGCTCATGGCTATGCCTGACTGCACATGGAAGGAATTTGCATTGCCAACAGGAGCTGATCAATAGGAGCTGTCTGGGAAAGTGGCTTGTTACTTTTAGACAAGCAAGGGGTGGCAATGAGAACTGAGCGGCACGTGGTCTGGGTTCGTAGGGAACTGTAATGGGTTGCTTTGTTTTGACATAACTGTAATGGTCTTTCATGTGCAGCTGTATGTAGATAAGACAATGCCAGGATAATACTGGACATTCAGATGCAAATGAATTGTATATGTAACTGTATATTGCGTTATTTTTTCTTATGAGGATTTTTGGAAGATTTTTTCCCTGAGAACTACACTACCCCCCAGACATGTAACCTAGCCTGCAACTGAGCTTCTCCAAAAGAATATTCTTATTTTCAGATTCTCTAACTCTGATTACCAAAGATAAAGTGTTAGCAATGAGTCTCTATCAAATAAGATATTTCCAACTCTCCTTCCCCTTTGTGAAGAGCAAAGAGTCTGGCTGATGGGGAAAGGAGGACATTCTGCATGGTAGAGGTGGGTTTTCATATTCACACACTCTGAATAACTCGTTTGCTTCACTGAGAGGCTTGGGAGAGTGCCTGGTGGGAAGGACAGGGAATGAGAGTGGTGGACAGATGTCTATGAGGATATAGTAATATTTCAGATTTGGGGCAATGAAGCCATAGGCATTGTAAGAGGATGAATAGAAGAGAGCAGGGTTAAGATTAGCATGGGAGATGAAATCAAAGCTATGCCATAACAGCAGGAAATAAATGAAAGGTTCTCAACATGTTACCTCAGGCTTTGTATATGTCTAACGATGATTTCTTTCCATCAGCTCATCTTGCTTGCTGCAATACTTAATGTAAAAGACCACAGGGCTAATGCATCTTAAAGTTACAGTTTTGCAAAGGTGGGAATAGGTAAGAGTCCCTCCTTTCTGTTTTCCCATACCTTCATAGATGCATGTCCCGATAATCTCAGGAATGAGTCATAATTAAGATTTGGTTCTTAGAGAATGACTGGAAAATATTGAGCAAACTCAGTCTTCACCTGTGGCTAACTAAACACACAACCCTGTAAAGGAGTAACTCAGAGATTGGCTGGTGTTGCTGTGAACTATCAGTAGAGTGGGCAATGCTTTAAGATTAGGGCTATAAAATAAATACTGTCGAGGACTGTAGAAAAAACTGCACCAAAGTAGCATCAAGGGTGTGAAGTGAAACACTCAGAAGTCATGAAAGCTTCTTTTACTCTATTGCCTTGCATCCCTGATGCTTGATACAGCCCCATAATTTTGCCAAGGCACTCTTGCTATAGCTGAGACAAGATGCAAAGCATCTCCAGCAGTTGTGTTATGGGTTGCCTCTCTGGTCCCTCATATGCAATAGAAAAAGGAGCCTGTTCTAGCTGACAAAAAAATGCCTGGGTATATGGAGTTTCTGGCAGTTAGACAGTTTTTATTCCTTAGAGGATTTCCTACCCCAGGACTTGTCTCAAGAAAACACCTATCTATTGTGGCTGACAGTGCAAGTTGTCCCATCATCCACAACCCTCAGAGACTTTGAAGATTTTTTTTTTTTCCAGGATTGTTGTTCCTTCCACAAGTGGGAGCAGGGACTGGCCACAAATTCAGGTTTTATTTCAAACAAGGAAACGTGAAATAAAATAAATCCTTCTCATCGCCATAGTCCCATGAGTGCACTGCAAGGCTCCACCTGGGAACGCACCTTTCCTGAAGGAGTGCTGTCGAGGCATTATTTTGAAACAAGGGAATAAAAGGGTATTTTGCCAGAATAAGGCTATCCATACATGACTTTCTAGCCTGCATTTTACACTTGCCTCCCTGTGGTGCTGAAGGTGCCCAGGACCTTGATTCAAACCCAGTGACAACCGTTCCCTTTCTTTCAAGGTCACCACTGATCTGGTCAACATCTGAAATATGTGGAAACCTGAATGATATCTAAATCTGATTTTCTGTTTCAGCTGTTTTGTATGGCTTTATGTCTTCTCTCCCATATCTCAGCAGGGCTTGAAGAAGATGGAGGGAGGCTCAACACAATTACTATTAATTCCTTTACTGTTCCCAGTTTTTACTCTTTTATTTGATCTGATCATTTCACTTCAGGCTTTATTCTCCTCTCACAAGTAGTGGTTCAAAGCAGGAACAATTACTCTGAAGTCATCTACCAGATTTTTTCTTTCATTTGTCCCGGTTTTACTCCATTGTTTTTGGGAGGCTTGGAGTCTGCCCTTTTAATGTCTAACTCCTAAATACCACTGTGATGTCCTTTATATAAATATTACTGAGGAACTATCTGGAGCACATTTTTAAATGGAAAATTTTATTCAAAACAAACTTCTCCTTGAAGACCCACTTCTCATGTTCCAGACAATCCTGAGTGCTGTTCACAGCACTGTGCAGTCCTGTCACTTGTTGGGAATAAAGCTCTTCAGAAACTGAATCATGATTACAGCCTTACTAAAGAAACCACGAGGCCTATTTTTCAGCACATAATTCACCCAGTTGATCAGACAGGACAGAGAAGCCATTTCTATGTCTTCTTTTACTGCCTTTGCTCCCCATGACAAAGCACAGTTGCTGTTGACACTGCAGCCCAGATCTCAACCTCCTCTGATGACTGAGCATTTTGGTGTCCTGCAAACGTGCATGTCAACACGCTGCGTGGCCTCTGGTCTGCAATACAGGGCAATACAGCCCTGCTATGGAGAGAACGACTCACAGTATGTCATTTGCTCTGTTTTTGGGACCAGCTCTTTTCTGATATCTCAGGGGCAGAGAGATTGATGGCTCTTGTTTTGGCATGCGTGAGTCCACAGTGTGCTCCTTGTCTTGTCTCCTACAGGATGCAGGGACTTGTCAGGTCTCTGAACAGAGAGAGTGTGCTGAGACTCATCTGTCTTGTGCCCCATCACCCTGGAAATCGAATCAGTCAGGAGCCCGTGAAGGTTCTTCGTGACAGCTCCTGCATACCAAAAGCATTACCTGCTACACTTGTTGGTCGCCCAGGGACCAGGTCTGGGTGATGCAACAAGGGAAACATTTGGCTCTTGCAGGGGCTTTGCTAGGGCAGAGGAAGGTGCCCAAGGGTCTTCCTTACTTACACCCCCTGTGCCAGGGTGAGCATAGTGAGAGTCTTACAAATGTAAGCTATTTGCCGGTTTCTGAGGCAGCTTTCCTGATGTAGATTGGCAAAATATGAGATGGAGATACAAAGCCCTACTTTGCATCATGGTTCATCTCCTGAGATGGCACCCAGAAGGTTAAAAGCAGTAAGAGCTTGCCTAACATGAAAACAGATCTTAATTCAGATAGTGACAGCATCTGAGGCTAAATGGAGAGTGAACAAGCATTGCTTGAGTTGTGTTGTAGGGTCATGATAGTTTTGTCAATATATTCTGCAAGTTGGCAAAAGGAAGTTAATGTAAGCTGTAAGAAACAGCATGTTATTCCTCAATGCAACCATCCTAGCGCGGAGACCTGGACTTCCTTGAAGGCACCTGCTACAGCAAAAGGCAATTTTAGCCACAGAACTTATTGGGAGCAAAGAACAGCTTCTTCCTCTTGAGGAAAATAGCCAGAGCTCATCTCCTTCTCCATGGCACCCAGGGACAGTCAGGTGGAGCTGGCTGTCTCTGTAGGAATAAATGAAACAGGCCTGAGCCTGCTCTAGCCCTGAGGAGAATTGGCACCACATGGCTCATGTCTGCGTGCCTAGACTCCAAAATACGGTGTCCTCATTAGTAGAGCTCATTGGGAACAAGCTGTTTGGGAGCAGCCTCACCCATGCTGTCCCCCAAACTGCACTGAGGCATGTCTGGGACAGCATCATTTGGATCAAACAGCAATTAAACAGCATGGGTGATTTTAAGGCACTCCTCAGGCCCATGACTTGATCCTGTATAGTTCAGTGGTATGTATATAGCTGCTGTGATCCAGCTAGTATGAAAAGTACATAAAGCTGATCTAAGAGTTCAACACAGTACCCCGTGTAATGAAAAACACACCAGTCTTGATTATTTCTCTTGAACAAGAATCAGCACTAACACGGATACTTCACAGTTCCTCTTTGGAGTAACCTGCCACGCGTCAAAAGTAACCCACAGACAGGCTCTAATTGTGAATAGAGTCCACATCCCCACCAGCATTGTGTTGCATGGCTGGCTGCCAAAACCAGGCTAATGTAATTAAAAGAAAATTGCATCTCTGTGGGTTTTCACTTCCTTGGCCACAGCAGGTGCCTGTACTGGGTGGTAAAAAGCAACTGCAGCTGCTACAGCTGTTACTCTGGCACCAAAGCAAGAGTCCAGTTAAAACCCAGGAAGGGTATACTATGTTCAACTTGTAAACCCTAGACAGCGGCTTGCCATCATTTCATTCCAGGGTATTTATTGAAATTAGCATGTGGTGGTTGGGAGCTTTGCTGGTTTTTGTGTAGGCTTCTTTTTTATTTCCTTTTTTTTTTTTTTTTTTGAAGAGTAGAAGGGGATTGTTTTGGGATTTCTGTTGTAAACCACTATCTGAGGAAATTATCCAAGCCAAAGACACTGCCAACCATTCTCCCTATAGAGATGGCTCTCAGTGCAGGGTGAGGTAACGAATGACACATGTGAAGAGCACCCGCTTAGAAAATACTGGGCCCACTGACAACAGTCAGGCATTTGGTGTAATCAGAAGCCAGCTTGCTGAGCTAAATGGATCGTCTGAGTCACCTTTAGACAGCCAAGTGCCAAAGCACTGCCTACAGTGTAATTTGCTGGTCAATATTTTTCACAAAAGGTTCCCCCTCAGTGCTGCCTCTGACGCCTTTGTTCGCTGATTATAACTGTTTGCTAGTTGCAGTAGCCTGGCAGCTTCTTTGGCATCCAGTGATTTGCTTTGAGAAACTTCTAAATCCATAGCAAAGCTCCTGGTTTCTTTTAAATTGTCATTCACTGGGGTGATGAGGGGCAGAAATGGAGCTCTGTAGCAGAAAGAAGCTTCTAAAGACCTTTAATGTTGTAAGTAACAGATTATACAGAAAGATGGGGAAGGAGAGAGAACTGGTCTATCGACAGTGCTGGAATAAAGCCAGTTTTAAAGCATAATTTCCCTTTGAATAAAGAAGCTTATGCCCTCTACACCCTGCACTTCCACAGCCATTGAATCAACAGTTGCCATTATAAGGCAGCAGCAGCTTTTTTCTCCATAATCGGTGCAGAGATAGTTTTTAATACTTAGCAATATAATAGTATCTCACCTGTGTCATTCTGATGTATTGGTTCAGCTTGCCTGTGAGCTACAGGCTGGGAGATGTAAATATGTGGAATAAAAAGATAGCGGTCAGGTCATTGGCCATGGCAGCTCAGTTTCTGTGCAAAAGCTGACCAGAAATTGAGGAAGAGTAGTCAGAAGAACAGCAACAGTAAATGAGGGCTCTGCTGATCTCCATTCTGCTCTTGCACAGAGGAAGAGCTGAAATGTCCTTTCCATCAAAATAAGAAGAAAAGAGAGCAATGCTGTGCATGAGCAAAGCCAGGGGATAGAGGAACCTTCAGCAGTTGCAACAGCTGTGTCCATCAGGAGTTGGCTTCATGGACAAGTCCTTGTTTGTAATTATATAAAAAAGACGACTGCCTTTGGGTTGGGAAGAAAATAAGTAGATTGGTTCCTCTGAAGAGCATAATCTTTCAGGGATTGTGCCCCACCTGTGTTTATCAGAACAACTCTGTTTATTGCAGGGGCTGCCACTGAAATCTCACACACTTTTCTGTGGCTGAGTCCTTCTGCATGCCTCTTGGGACAAAGCCCCAGTTCTTGCTCTGTTCCCTCCAGAGGGTTTGTGGAGAACCGCCTTTGCCATCCCAGTAAGGGATTTAGAGTTGAGCCTCTGCCTCCTTCATTCTTTCTCTTAGACTTGAGACTGAAAAAAAACCATAACCAACTTTCCTAGTTTTTGAGCCCTCATCAAAACATGTTTTGATTATGAGGAACATTATGAGGAACAGTCAAGCGAGTAACTGTCCCACAGTGTGCGAGAGCCTCATATATGCCTGGTCAAAAATACACATACGAAACTGGACTCCAGTGCCATAATCTAACAGTATTTCAGGGCAGGGAAACCATGTGAAAATCTAGTCTGATTTTATCCATGCCACAGACACTGTAGGCTCAACCCAGTTGCCTTAATATATATGTCTTGTGCCATCTGAAATCTCCAAGTGCATCCAAGACCACCATTTAAGGTTGACCCAAGACCTCTTGGTCTTGTAGAGGGGCACCCGGAGATCAGACAGTACCTTTAGGACATCTTAAATGATTCTAAGTTCCTTATGTTTATGCAACCTTTTACTAACCCTAATATTTGGGCTTAAAACCCAGAAGTTAGGAAAAAGTTAACAAAAGAAACAAGGGAGACTAATGTACTATCAATGCCTGAGGTCTCACTTTAGCACTATACAGTTTGAGCATTGGCTTCCTGGGCTGCTATTTCCCTGGATTGTTTGGGCAAAATATCATATTATTTCAACTTGGAAAATGTTGAAATATGGCTGCTGAGTAGCCATATTTACTGTTGAGACCCACGTTCTCAAATCTAAATCTCTAGATGTGATGTTGTTTTGAGTGTCTCCATCTCTGTAAACACCCACCTCTTCTTGAAAGCCATTAGGGCATTGCAGGTGGGTCTCACAGAATGCAGAGGGGAGTGTTGTTTGCTTAATTTTGTTTTTTCAGTTGTCTCAGAAACACTGGCTTTGTGCAAAAGAAAATCCTATAGCTTTTGCTTTTTTACTCACAAAGGCTATCATTTAATCTTAAGGACTATTTACACACTGCTTGCAGTTTATACATATACACTATGTGCTGAGCAAAACCTGTGAAAGGTGTAATCTGACAGCACAGAGACCAGGTGAAAATCTTTGAGCAAAACAGCTGAGGCAACTGAAACAATCTAGAAATTTATGTTGAACTTTCCTGACTTACAACATTACCAGGAAAACCTGAAAGCAATCAAACACTTCTCAAATCTTTGCTTTTGACATGTTGCAAGTGAAATTTAAATGTCTTTTTAAAACAACCTTTCATATTGAAATCTACCTGCATTTATTTTTTTAAGGTTAAGAATGCTTTCCAGACAAGATGAAAAGCTTAATTTCAGATTGTCTTTTTCCTTAGCTGTCATTTTTCCAATGTTTAAGTTCAGCAAGAAAACCAAGAAATTGCCTATTCACTCACCTTTTTTATTGTTGTCTAGCCTGCAAAACCCTAATTATGAACATTTTCAGGCTTTTAATGGCAAAATCAGAGATGTTTTCTAGGCCCTGCTGAGTTTTTGTTTTCATGGCTTGACACAAATGAGAGGTGAATATAAAACGTGATCTGATTTTTCCCATTTTTGAAAAAAAAAAGATACATAAATATCTCTATTTGTACATGAAGTGAAAAAGTCAAAGCTTGCACAGATAATTTACTTGAACAATTAGAATATTTTTTCCTAAATACTTTGCTGACACATAACCTGTCTTATAACACACTAGAGACAGTGATCCAGAACTTCAGCTAACACAAATCACTGTAGCGCAGAGGACATTCATTGAGCTAATTCAGTTTGCCTCCTTTGGAAACTTTCTGGCTCATTCTTAGTTCTTGGTCCAAGTAACTTTCTGAATATGTCCCTTAAATATTTCAGAAGTGGGCTATAAAGGTTTGGTTTATGTATTCAGAACCAGCATTGCATAGCTAATTTGCACCTTCTCCAAATAAAACAAAGTTCCTCTTTCAGGTTTTCCCAACACTACTCAAAGGAAGCATTTTCCTCTTCCTATATGCTAGTATCAATGGGACTTAACTGATATCGATTGGATTTTCATGCTTCAGGAGCTAAGTTTGGGGCTTTGGGTGGTTTGGGTGTAATGTAATGTTACGTTATGTATATTTTATGTGATGTGATGTTATTTTTGCAATAAAACTCTCTGGATTGTCATTTTTTATCATCTTTACAAATGACATATGGATCTTTGATATGAATATACCACATATTTCATTGGGAAATGTAAAAATAATTTGCTTCATCAACCATACACAAAGATTTCATTTGGTGACTGAAGGAAAACACTTCAAAATATCTCTCTACACAAACTGTTTCTAAAACAGGCAATTAAAATTTCCTTTCTTGGAATTTTTTGCTTTGGAGTAACCATAGCAGTTATTTTTCTGATATGTTCCAGCCAATTGTTGTAATCACCGTGGTCTTGTTAGGTTATTTCCTTGAGAAAACGGCTGCTCCCTTTTGTCCCTGTAGAATTCTTAGAATGAAAACATCATTTTACTGTCAGCAATGTGATGTGTTTCAGGGGAAGGAACTAATGACAGGTCACGACTCTCTTCAAGAAGGAAAAACAAGCCTTCTCCAAAGTACAAAAAAGGCAAGCTGATTGCCTGTTCAGTGTCTGGGGATATTTTCTAAAGCCAAAGGATACATGGTGTGATTGTCATATTCTTGCAGTCATGGAAACGCAGAGTGTCTTAAAAACAGTGACCTTTGGCTTGCCAGCTCCCTCTGAAACAGCCTATAAAGAGAGCCAAACTGAAGTAAATCAGTAAATCAGAATTCTCCATGCCTGATCACTCTCTGCAGCACTTCAAAGTTGGCTGTTCTACATTTCAAGGATCAAATCTTTCAGATATGATGTTGCATTTTTTTGGCCTACTGCTAACCTTACTTTCTAAGCACAACATTTGCAGTGCCTCCTCTCTTCTACACACACACAAACCAAGATTAGCTAGGTGCCCAGCACAACCCAACACAACATGTTGCATGATTTACCATCAGAATTGATGTGCACTTTCAAAAGTGCTGCAGCACCTGCATGGGAAAATAATTGTACGAGAGAAATGTCGGCCTTGGGCTGATACACATTTAGGTCTGGCTGAAATGTTGGTCAGTGTCAAGTGGACCACTACAGTGCAGGACTCATCTCTCTGAGGGGCGAGGTTCCAGGATGAAACATAGCCAAGTCCTTATCCCACAAATGCCTGTAAATGAGTGACAGAAGTTACTGTGGGAGGAGATGGTGTATCTCCTCCACCCCCATCTATTCCCTAACCCACGGCTGAGTGCACACTAAGCAAGCTCATGCTACTGCCATTCCCACATGATCTCACCTCAGCTGCAGTAAGCTTGCTGTCCGTAGCTCCTTCTTAGGGCCTCCAACCTAGCAGGAGGGAGCTTGCTGCATCCTGGTGGAACAAACACGGGAACGGCTCTTACAAAAGGCATCCTACAGACTCATCCTTGATAAATAGATTTTGATCCAGGATCCAGGAGGCGATTATGGCTCTTACAAAAGAGCTGCTACGTTTCACGAGTGTTTCTGTTGTTCTTGGTCCATTTTCAGAAGAGAGTGCCTTGTTCACATTAGAATGGCATTTGTGTTTAGCTGTTTGACGTTGTAAGTTGATGAGAACATTAACTGTTTCCTACTCACTGAAAGAAATAATATATATCCTGGACTGTTACCACAAAAAGAGAGGGAAAACACATAGCCCAGATGTCTCCATTCCCCAGCCTCACTGGCAGTATAAAGGGTAAAATCTGTTCATAACTGGTCAGCTAAGGTGGGTGGAGAGAGCTCTCTGCCAGCATAAGGTGGCGTTGCCTTCCACCATGCCACCTGGTCCCCATGTTCTCCCCACGGCAGGTATTCTGGTGTCATCTGCATGGCTGCTGGCCAAGATACCAAGAAGGCTGGAGAAAGCCCTTGCATTCTTCTAGTCTCACCTGCCTTTCCCAAGGGACCTACGGGCACCCACGCGTGTTACTGCAGCCCTGGTGCCAGGGCAGGTCTGCAGGGACTTTCATGGTGAGCAGCCCGCAGCTTGCAGGGAACTGCATCCCTTCCTAAAAAAAATCTGCAGAACGAAATCCAGAGCTAAAAGCATCATACTTGTTGGTATTGTACTAAGCGTAGCAATTCCTTTCTCACAGAACAGCGCAATGAGGTGGGAACACCTCTGACAGCTGTTCATAAACTTGTTCATGCTGCTCAGTTTTCCCGGTTTTACCACCGTGTGATAAAAAGACAATGTGGTGTTTCTTTCTGCCCAAGTTAACTTTTTTCTTTTTTTTCTCTTTTTTCCTTTTTTTTTTTCCTCCTAATTCCAGAAGTCCTGATCCCTATTACCTAATGTCACATAGCACGAAATATCTCATGGCAATTTATTCATTGGCTGCTCTTGTTTAATATGTATTTGGGCTTGGCTATTCCATTTTCAGCTGTTGCTAATTTTTTTACTGGAGGAGTGACCTACATTTTTGTGAGGGAAAAATCAGAGTTTGTCAATGTGGTAAAAATAATTAAAAAAAGCATGAATAAAGCTCTGTGAGACCAACGAAGAATTACCATGTGTCACCGCAAATTGGTAAACTGTAGCTCCCTATCTAATGTCTGATTGCTCCATTATCTTAATATTCAGCAGCAAATAAAATTCAAAGGAGCAGAAGATTCAGCTCAGATGTTTTTCTGAACCTCCCAGACAATTTTCTTACACTCTCTGTCTTTATGTCTAGCTGAGGCTCAGGTCTTAGTTGATCCTAATCTGTTAATTATGCCAGATTGCATGGTGGTTGAGTATTACCTAATACAAAAGCAAAACATTTCTGCTTGCTAGCTTTCATCTGAACTCAAGTTTCTAGAGGGCATGAATTAGACTGGAGCTGGTCACCTGTTCCCCAAGTTATTCTTTTCCTAATTTAGCTACATATAAGGCATCATTCTATATCCATGGCTTCCTGGCAATAACAAGGTAACCTTGCGAGAAAGCAAACAACCTTCTGTCTAAAAAGCTTTTTTTGGTACAGACTTCATTTCTTCTGAATAATTCCTTTGAAGTCCCTTCTGGTGAGGGAAATCCTGTATATTTGCTTTATGACTTTTGCAAGACTAATTTCTTCAGACTGGCCAGACTGATTGACAAGAAGCCTTGTCCAAAGCTAAGCATTGCCTGTCTCACAGTTAGAGTAGGGAAACGCAATGAACTGCCATACTTGCTTTGTTGCAGGTAATGCTATGAACATGAAATTCAGATTACTCTTTCTGAAATACTGACAGAGTAAACAACTTCTTTGTTGAGGCTAACCAGTTTTGAGTAACCTAGGGTCAGTGAAATAGGAAATCTGAGGTTTTGTGTCATCCTAGAGAACACTGAGCAGTTTCTTCTGAGGTGGAACTTGAGGGTCAAATCCATCTTTAATTTTACTGCAAACTCTTACCCCACATTCAAACAATTCTTTATTTAACTCTACCAAACAGGAGGCACCCAGACACACACATGGCAAAATGTCATGACATGAGTGTCCCAGATGCCCTTTGGATATGCCCCATGCTCCAGCTGTCCATCAAGCTGAAGGTTTGCCTGGATGATTTACTCAGGACAGAGATAACCAAAGGATTTCAGCTCAGTTTATTGCAATGTCTCTCAGCCCCAGTGAATATCCATAACCTTGGTGCACTTTGTTTGAACAAGTGTTGCTGTCCAAAGAATTTTTAATAAGGTACATAATAAAGTTTAATAAGGTATAGCAAGCAGACGTGTTTAAACACGTTAGCAGTATGTCTAAATGAAGTGTTTATATTTCTGTGTGTCCGGTATTGGTATTCCAAAAAAAATTCTATAAAGAAAAAATAGGGTAAAAAATTACCAAATACATGCCTGATATTCTTCTTTCTGGATGAATTACTTCAAAAATATGTTTCTTGTTATGACATCAGGTTTCTATTGTGCATTACAGTTTTCTGTGCCTGTCCAACAAACATTTAACTCTCAGGCACTTCCACAGAAGTTGTGTGGATTTCTTTCCTGGTTTTGACAGGATATCTGGTAATATGAAGTCCTTGCCACCATATTCAACATAAATAAAAACATCAGCTTCAAAAATACAGACATTCCTCCAAATCCCTGTTGAGAATCATGGTTTTTTTCTAAGAATTAAGTATTTTCTAGGTCAAAGCTAATTGCGAAATTTAAAGATAAGAGTCTAGATGTCCCAAAATTCTAGTGTTTTTGCTCCTGCTCTTTTTTCCATTCCTTTTTTTTTTTTTTTTTGTATGACTGTCTCTTTGGGGCACACTGTTTTTTCAGTGTCTTTTTATACAAATACTTGGTAGTATGCAGAATAACAATAATTATTATAAGTGACCCTTTTTCACAAAGCACCACCAGTTCCCACAGAAAAAACTGGCCCTAACTTACATTTAGAAGTGAATAGTTTAGTCTGGATAACAGCATGGATCTTCATCTTGCAGCATTTATTCCAAACAGAGAATTTCTTGCTGTTGCTTATAAGCCTGCTTATTCCTGGGTCAGGCAAGTCCTGAGGACTGATGTGACTGTTACATACACTGTCTGTTGCCCTGTTCGCAGCTGAAAAAAGGGGGCCGCTCTTTTTCATTTCCTCATTTCTTCAGTACTCTGGGCCCTAGTCTCCTGCCGTAGCCAGCATACACCAATGGAAATAAATAGACAAAGGAATAATATTGGCAGAAGCCAGAGCTTTAGTTTTGCCACCTGATGTGTCTTTCTGCCTTCAGGCTCCTCCCAGCTGCTAATGTGCCTGTGCCTGGCTCACCCCATCTGGCAGGGACCTGCAGCTCCTTTGCTTGGACCCTGCAGCAGCAGCAGCCTTAAGGACTCAGGTAGGTTTACCTCCACTGGTGGCCTTGCATGGATGTCAAAGGAGACATTCCTGTCACCTTGACCTTGTGGCGGCTGTTGTATGAGTGATGTTCAATCCTATAGAGAAGATCAGTCCATGACCGACCTTATCCAGCTACCAAATAGAGGGATTGTCCAGCTTTGTGTGCAGACTGGTGAATCACCCAAAAGCCTTGGCCAAGCTAAGGGAAATCAAAGCAATTGCTTATCTCATCTGTAGCATGGGCCTGTCCAGCTCAGTGAAAGCTTATGTTTAATGTCAAGTAATAGGTAACGGTCTATTCTGCTAACGTTTTGATACCATATTCAAAGACTTAACGTCTGGAAGATCTTCATTTAAAGCCACTTCAAATTGTTGGCAGAAAACTTTGCATTATTGACATTAAACATATTTTGTTTTCTGATTTACAGCATGTTTTATTCCTCATGAAGTTTAAAAGCCCAACTAAGCAGACATACTGAAAAACAAATGTTGCTAAAACGATTAAGCAGCACACAGATGGCTTATATGTTCCTGTGTCAGAGACAGCTTTATAAATGAAGCATGTGTGATAACCATTTATGTTTTATTAAAAAAAATGCTGAGTATTTTTTTAAGCAAACATGCTTTCAAAGAAAAACATCGACCAACTTGATTAAGAGATTTAACAGCCAAAAAAGCTGTCTAGCCCAGATGCTCAGTAGCAGCTGTAACCTTGTGAAAATTGACCTATAACATAGCCACAGGGTTCTTGATTCCAAGAAGAATCTTCTCTTTAAGAAAATTGATTTGCTTTACAAACCTTGACCCCTCACTATTTTTCATCCTCCATCAACCCCTGGGGCTCACTGACCTCACTGCAAGAAGTCACACATATGAGACACCCCCCTTCAAATGAGTGGAAAGCTTTCCATGTAGGGTTTCTTGGGCTAAGGCTCATAGCAACAAATCTTTCCTTGTTTTGCTGCAAGATTAAGTCAAGATGACTGACATAATTGGCCAAACAGTTTTTTAACTGGCTTTTTACTTTTGAGATGACCTCTGTTTCTCCCATTCGTCTGCTTATTACAGGTCAATAATACTGTCAAGGAGAGATAAAATAATTTTGTCACTTAGAAATATTGTAATGGGATAAAACCCCTGGCTTGTCATATCACTAAATTTGAAAAGATAATTGAGCTGTCAATTTAAATATCAAATGAATGCCTCCATGCAATCAGTGTTAATAAAAGCCAAGAAGCAGGTAGAGATGAGCTCAGCTGGCAGGTGGGGGGGCTGAATTTTGGTGTCTGAGAGCCCAGTAGATGGGATAATTCTCTAAACTTACTCTGAATTAATCTGAGCTTCTTGTGTCTATGAGACTACACTGGCTGCATTTATTTTACGAATATTCTTTCGTGCAATCCTTGAACCAGCCACAAGTGGGAGATGACCTTTATTGAGAATGTCATTTCAGCCTGTCAGCTTCTGCACCTATTAGAAGGTGTGGAGACATGAAAAATAAGTTTATTGCCAACTCCTTTTTACCTCTTTCTAGTGAATATTCCTTTTAAAGGTCACTTGCTTGTTTGGATGTCATCAAGACAGGGACCAACTTTTATTCCTTGCTGCCTACCATGATGTTCATATAATCCAAAGTTTGTTCCCATTCCTATAGCAGTAATTACTATTAATGGACTAAAGTGATTGACTGCATCATTGAAGGCCTGAGGGAAAATGTTTGCACTGAGTTTCAGTTACTATTTGCTATATGTCCTCTGCTGGCTGTATTTGCCAGGCTTTTGCATTTATTAACTGAGCTCTGTGATGCGCTTGGCCCTTCTTTCCGCTTTTGAATTGCCCTCAGTTCTCCCTGGCAGATCCTGAGTGTTACACTGGTATAAATGAGAAACAATGAACTCGACTGAGGACATCCAACTGCATTGAGATCACACAGGGAGCGCTCAGCTCTTTTTGGATTCAGATGTCCAATCTTAACTGGGAAGATGCACTGTTAGCATCAACCACAATCAATATTATCCAAAAGCAGGAGCTGCAGAGTGAGAACCAGGCTGGTATATTTGAAGATTTTTGTGGCTGGCTCCCAAAGTTTCATAGAAAATAGCAGTTCAGGGTTGGCCACAGAGGTAGTGACATGGCCTAGGAATGAGAAGCCAATGTGGTTGTCTGTGTGCAGCGTAGGGAGAAGAAGAACAAATTTACATCATGGGACAGCCAACATTTATAAAGCCACCAACCAAGCCATGACTCATATGAATGAGTTATAGCCCATCTGAAGAACAACATCATTGTGTAGAGGCATGAATTAAAAGGCTTTTTCTTTGTTGAAAGAGCCTTGTTGTACGTTTTTTGTACATTGGGGTCTACAACCATGAAAGAAGATGAAGTCTACAGCATTTATTTAGGGCTGATGATGCAGATATGAGTAAACCCTATCAATTTCCACGGTACAAGACGACTGCAACCCAGAAGTATTCCTGATCAATCCTCGATCAAAAGCAAGTTCCCAGGACTCTTTACATTTGTAAAAATAATGCAATTGGACATTTTCACTATAAATGTATCTTCTTCACTTTCATGTTCAGCTTTCGGTGTGGGGACAGATTTTAGTCAGTGGTTTTACAGCTATTTGGGACATAGAGGCTTTTCTATCAGCTCATGGATTTTGTTACACAAAGTTTTCTTTGTAGATTGGAAAGCTGGCGAATTGGCTCCATGTGAGCCTGTAGAGTTTATAAAACCTGCAAGCACTAAACTCTGTTGGCTTCCCCTGCGAAAATAAATGTGAGCCTGTAAACCTATGACTCTGACTTGAAACAGAACCCACAGATATATAAAATCATCTTGAAACAGGACTGCCCCATCCAGTGTTCATGTAACTTAGTGGTAAATACCAAGCATTCAGAAGTCTTACATCAGCCGCCAAAACCTTGAAATTATCCTTAAAGTCGTGTTCTGCTAAATAAGTAAATAAATAAATTTTGGGTTTCTTTGATTACTTTCTGTTTCTGGGCCATTTGTGACCACACTTTCAAATTCTTCTCTTCAGTGAAGACATCTAGAAATGTTCTTTCTTTAATATAATAGCTGAGTGTCTTATAATCAGGTGACTCAAGGAGCTGAAGCTTTCAAAACCCATGACATGCCAAGCCTTGTCACTCATTCAGTTTCACTTGCAAAAGGTACTCAGGGTGCAGGACAGAGGAAAAGCAGATCCTGACCCTCTCAGTCATGTAAACAACGGTCTCTTCCTCTCCAGAAGTAACAGCTAGTTGAAACAGAACAACGCACACTGACGTACTGAGCAGCTTTTGGCTCTGAAATGGTTATTGTTGTAACATGTGAAACTGCATCAGCTTCTCAGTATCTCCAAAAGGAAACCAGAGTTTAAATCTTTCCGAGTACAGACATAGCTGAGGGGAGCAATTAAGACACTTCACTGGACTGAAAAGACTTTGTTTTTCCATTGTTTCTGCTCAGTGAAGGACACCTGTGTATTTATCCTCCTTCTGTCTACCTGTATATCAAAACTGGGGACTATGTGTAGATGGGCACTTTATTCCTCCTGACTTGGCTGTACAGATGTGAAATGCAGCTCTCAAGCCCTGCTTTTGTAAAATGCACGTGTGTGTGTTAGTGTGCATACGTGTGTGAGTGTGCAGTTAGAATAGAATAGAATAGTATAGAATATTTCAGTTGGAAGGAACCTACAACAATCGTCTAGTCCAACTGCTTGACCAATTCAGGGCTGACCAAAACTTAAAGCATGTTGTTAAGGGCATTTGCTTTGCACCAGGTCCCTAAACCTTTGTGCAACTCCACATTTGGACATTTGCCTGTGCATTTATACATTCAACTCCCTGTTTTTAAATATCGATATTTTTGTAAACAGGTCTACATACTTTGTCCCTCAAAGAGGAAAGAGAGAAAGGGTGGGAAACCAGTGTAGCCAAAGGAGCAATCTGGCAGCTATCTGCAAGCTCACAGTGCTCATGTCGTTATTTTTTTTAAAAAAGGGGGAATTTGAGGCCTGGTGAAGCCAGTCACGGCAGCGGCATATGGGAGCTGGGTTAGGGCTCCCACTGAGGGGGCCATGCCCCTGGGGGCTCACAGGGCGCAGCCTTTGGGGGGCTGAGCCATGCCAGGTGTGGGGGACCAGGGCAGTGCCAGGTTTTGGGGGGTCCTGAGCTGGGCCAACGCAAGGGGCAGCCCCATCGAGGGCTGGGCTGTCCTGGGCATGGGCCTCCCCACAGCTGCCGACTGCAGGTGGTGGCCCTTCATGCCCCAGTGTTGCCATCAGCCTTGTGTTCCCACCTCATCCCTCCTCTCGCTGCCACCAGGCCAAAATATGGCAGTCTTTATGGTGGCTGGTGGCGGTGGGGATGGGCTGTGGCCTGCCATCATCTCCACAGTAGTGTGGGCCAAACATGGCTGCTCACTAACCAACCACCACCACGCAGGCACACAGCCTACTGCAATCATGTTGCTTTCCTGCTCCAAAACCTTCCTGCTACTCCTTGTGTGTGACCTTCCTCCCACCTCAACCGCCTTTTCAACCTTTCCATCTCATTTGAATTTACGTGAGTGTTTGAAGCTGCCAGTTGCCCTCCAAATGTCTTGGTGAAAGTGTTTTCACGGTGGCCATTTTGGATAACATGTTGGAAATGGCAGTTCATGTGGCTTGCGCAGCAGGGGTTCCCAGAAACCTCTGCCAGTAAAAGATTGAGCAAAATAAGAATGCTTAATTTTTTTAATAAATAAACATATACCTAGCGCCCCACCTCCCCTCCCCAAGTTATGTATTTCCAGTTATCTTTAGGCCCTTCTGATTTCAACAGGGTTTGTGCACAGTCAAAATAAGTGGAAATTTGGCCTCAGCGTAGGTGGTAACCTGGTTTCAAACTCTTGGTCTCCATCTCATGGTTCCTCTTATGTCACAGCTGCCTTACCTTAGAAGAGAAGCCTTTTACCAAGCAAATCACATAGAAAATTAATTAAATCTAAATGAAGTCACCCCCTCTTTTTTCCTTCAAGTCCACTCACATCTTAAAGCTGCACAGTGAAGTAATTAAATGTTATAGGAGTTGCAGCTTCTTAAATGAAGATTTATCATATTAAATACAGCAGGGATAAGCATTAATAAGGTATTAGCTTGGTCTGAAAGAGCCATGGGAACCAACAACCCCTAAATAATTAGCTTGGTTCTAACACTGATGTATTTTGTAGCTGCAGACAAATGATTTACCTTCTACACCTTAATTTCCTCCTCTGTATTATGAATATTGCATATTCAGTATTGCAGTGATGGAGTCGCATTTTCTTGCCTGCTGGAAGACAACAGGTTGCAGTGTCTTGGGAAAAGGGAAATAATGGTCTGGGAAATAATGAGAAAGATAACTCTTCTAGTGTCAATTGCCTTTCTTGTGTGGGAACCTCTTCTGTCACCCCTTCTTCTCAATGTTATTTATTTTCCATATATGATCATAGCTGGTCACACTGAGCCTGGATTCACTTCACTTAACTTTAACCAACTAAAAATGAACCCTCCATCTTACGCAGGTCTCCCAGGCTTTCTTTAGTCAAAGGAAAGAGATAGACTACTGCAGAAGCTCTGCCTGTTTTAAACACCTTTGGGTGAACTGCCTTCTGGAGACATCTATCTCTCTCCATTGGTTATAGGGGAGGTAGATGGCCAAAGATGAGTTCCCATTCTGAGAGTCTGTTTGGGAGTTTTCTTGAAGTCTCCAAGCACTGAGCAGAATATGATGCTTTGTTAAAGATGTCAGTCTATGATCAGGGGGTCCCTGGCTTCCTTGTTGTGATAAGATAGCATTCTCCCAAAAGATCATTTAGAGCTCTCACTGCTTTGAGGCAGTGCAGAGAGTGTGCTTATGTTTCTGCACAGGAATGAGTTTCTTTCACCATGAAATTCAAGTCAAGAATCGTTCACATGCCCTCACACACACACACAAACCATATTAAAAATTGACATTGGACATATAAATAGCAACCACATTTGCCTTTCTAGTGGTCAAAACAAAGGAGGACTCAGGGGACAGGGAAAGACTGGAGAAGCCGGTAGAGATTCACAACCACATATCTCCAAGTCAGCAAATAGCACACACAACAAGGCTGGGAAACAAACTCCCACCATCTGACAGCTGCTTGGCAGTTTTTGAGAACTGAGTCATCAGGCCTTGACCCAATTTCTAGCAGACAGGTGCCCCGACCACAAAAACCACCATCACAGGTGTCGCTGTTGTCAGTAGGTTCAGCAGAGGGACCATTAACTGACTGAGTAGCAATCAAAAAGGTCATGGGGCTGAACTCTACTACCAAGCACTCCTCTTGGGAAGTTTTACCTATGATTTGCTATGGCCAAGTCTCATGATTTACATGTTTTTCCTGGCATTAAACCTGTCTAGTTGCATTTTCATTTGATAAAAGATATTTACTGTATCTTTGGTGTGAAAGTCCTAGAAGGAAAACTCGGACCTAGAGAGAGAGCCTGTAAGTCTCAGGATGTAGCCCTCTCTATGGACTAGAAGAAAGAGAAGGTTTCTTACAGCTCCAGGACCAGAGGTTAACCAGTGTGGTGTTACTGCCCTGAAATGAACAGTGTTCCATGGTATGATCTGTATCTTTGCCTGGGTATTGGGAATTAAATGACATTTACTCATAACTCATCTGAAAACTTTACTTAATGAAAAGCTGTTTATCATCACATATTTCTCTTCTTATAGATGGTCCAGATTCAATTGCTGTCCAAGTCAGCACAGTCCCACTGAAGTCAGCGGCCCTAGTGAGGCCACAAGTGCGACCCCAGAATTTTAATACATGGTAGGACTCTGGCACTGCTGTCTGAGCTGCCTGGGACTTCACACATGATTTGTACATAAACCACCTTTTCAAAGACAGGCTTTCTAATAAAACAGTCAGTGTTGACACAAATAATCCCACATCTCTGATTTGCATAACCTCTAGGAAGCTGGATAGCAGAGGAAATAAGCAATAATAGCAGTGTAAACGGCCTTAAGTGAAAGCATATCAGTTACAATGTACCAGTTCAGTCTATGAAGCTCAGTTTATGCTGGTGGAAAAAATAAGGGGAGACATTATGTCTTCATAAAAGCTTGACCTCAAGTGCTTCCGAAGACAGAATAGACTACATTCAAGGCAAAACAGACTTTCTGTGCACAGTTATTCTTTAAGGGACTTTGCTAGGGTTCACATACACACACCCTTTTCTTACGAAATGGGAGAGGAAAGGAGCACCTAACAAATGAATGTGTGTAGCTCAGCAGCCCCAGCTGGCCCAGTTCCCAATGTATTTTGCTTGATAAACAGCTAATCCCCGCGTATAGTGTGGCTTGCGTTCCTCCAAACTTATCATTAATCATGGAAAAACCCAAGTTGTCCTTGCACTTTGTGAGTGCCTATGAACAGCTCCTTTGATAGGAGTGTTTTTATGTGCCTGGAGGGATTTAGCTTTTTGGACCTCTGTCCTATAAGTAATAGGCAGACCTTCCTTTGCATGTGAGTCTGCTTTCATTGCTGGTTTCAAGCCACAGAGAATTAGCAGGGATGTCTGAAATGAGAAGTTGTACCATGCTCATGTTCCTGCATTGTATTTGTGCCGCTTCATGGCACTTGTAGCATGGCATAGTATTATAATTATGCATTGTTGGCAGCCAGAGAGGAGACAGGGGGACAGAAAAAGGAGGAAATTTCTAAGTGGAAGAAGGGCAAAATCGAACGCTAGCCTTTAAGTGGCAAAACATTTAGTCACACGATTGTGTTTCTTGTTAATACAGAAGATGAATAGAGCAAAGCAATAAATTATTTACTGTCTTACTTTATAGCTGCCCAAGCAATGGGAAGAATAGACAACTGTAGGCCTTTTCCCAATTAAGTAACAGATTAATTGTCTTTACAATAGGTGGATATTGGACATAGCCATAAATTATATTGTGGTTTTTTTCATAATGAAAGTAGTTAACAGCACACATCTCCATTGTGTATCAAGACAATTTTCATAGTCTGGACTGTGAGCCAGGCTGGCTTATTTCAGCTACTTGGTCTGGCCTTGCGCTTGGGAAAGGCAAAACCCTGACTATATGATGGAAGCCCTGTAACTTTCGGCTGACATAGTATCTCATGCTTTTTGCAAAAGTTAGTCAGTCCTCATTTGAAATGGGCAAACCTTCACACCCTCAACTATGCTCTTTATTAAAAAAAAATACACGAAACTTGTTTCTGTTTTGAATTGTTCTAACCTCAACTTTCAATCTATGATATCTATCTGTTACTGAAATAAACCAGCTCTCAACCAAGAGATATTTTTACTTTCTGTAAGTATCTACAGTCGTTAACTTTAATGTTAAACATTGCAGTTCAGAGGATAACTTAAAACATACAACTGCAATAGGCATTTGTAGACCTGAAGAAAGGATTCTAAGAACTTTAGTAAAAGATAGTCAAGGTAAAAGGGTCTTAAATATGGGCAGATGTTGTTTTAAAGATACATTATCAGTGTGAGAAAAGAGGCATGCTGATTGCCCAACCTTTACCTGCATTGATGAACTTTTATGCAAGGAAGTTTAGCAAGGTGACACCTCACAAAAAGAGGGCTCACAGCATGTCCCCGGTGAACAGCCACCCCTCTCCACGCCCTTGCACACTGACACAAACACGTACCCTTGTATGGGCTATTCAGTTTATGAGCCACAGAGATGAGAGAAAACAGCCGCACCTCCCCAGCTCCATTCCCACAACAAGCTAGGAGCAGGACAAGAGCCATATCAAGTGAAGGACTGGCGTGACTTTCTCTCTCCTTGGAAAGCATGTGAAGCAAATATGATACTGGAATTCTCTGAGGTCTGAGAGCCAGAGCAGTTCCTGAGCAGTGTGAATACAAGCTGGCCCCTTCACATGGACATTCTTCAATGGCACCAGAGATCTTGGCTGCAAATAGACTGTTTAAATAAGAAATCAGGTCTGATGATTTTAATCTTTTAGAATAAAAGCAGACATGAAGAAACAGTAGAAGGCAAGGGAAGAGACAGTAAACAGGGAAAAGTTGCAGAGTAAAGGCGACATTCTGTATTTCTCCATTGTTCATTTCCATATATATAAATATTTCAGGATTTGTTTCTTACTGAATTTTTGCAAGGAAATGAACACTGGCGTGATGTTTACTACACTCATAGATGCGATCTGCTTAGCTTTACTTCCTTCTAAATTATTTTTAATATATTTTAATTTAATTTATTTGATAGAAGGATGTGTAGGGTATTTGGTCAGGTGGTATGTGGACAGACCTGAAAAATACTATTTTAGTGAAGACAGAATTAAAACAATCTTTCTAAAAAGAAACACAAAAGGAAAGAGATTTTTCAATGCATAATTTCATGTGCTGATTGTAATGGTTTTAGTCATTATAAGTGCAAGAACAAAGGCAAAGTATTCAGAACCTCACATCGTGATTTTGAAGCATTTTCCAAATAAGAACTCAGTTACAGAGAGGCAAAAGGTCTCCCAAAGTGGCAGAGCCAGGGCTGGAACACCCACATCTCTGCCCATGTCATGGATCTTCTCCACTGAACTATAGTGACTTCCCTTTGTTTGTTATAGTGTTACCTAAGATGCTGAGCTTCAGGAGTACTTTTTACTGAGGTAATTGGTGATATAAACAGAAATGTTTGAGAATATGCATTAACTGCAGCGTTTACTGCTTTGCAGAGCATAAACCTCTACCAATGATAAGGATAAGGGAATGCAGAGCTGCACACTCCTTTGCTGCACCACACAGTAATTTAATTACCCCTTTATAATAGCAATTTAACTAATAGAGCTGTGGCCTTTGCCACAAGAGCCACATGACTGGCATAAGAGAAATCATCTGGAAAAAAAAATCTCAACCAAGATGAAAGGACACTTTGTGCACAACAACAAGCAGATGTGGGCTAATCCCTGCTCTCATTTTCTTCATTTTTTGGGCAGTATTCTCCAGCTTTTTGGAATGGAGCTGACCAGAGTATGTATTAGTTCCTGGATATCTTGGAAGAAAATAAAGGCAATCTCAGAAGTATCCATTTCCTCTGGATTAATTCCTGGAGCCTGGTAGACTCCTGTCAGCCAGTTCCAGACTGGAATTGCCATTTAACTTTCTCTTTAATTTTAGGAAGTGCCGGAATTTAGGAGTTGGAGAAAACCAAGCCTTTGATTTGATGTCCAACAGGACAGCCAAGCAAGTAGGTGGACTTGTTTGGTACCAGTTTGGATACTTAACAGCCTGGATACTGAGGATGGTTCAGGTTTTGTTTGTGCTACTGAAATGTCTAGGAAATGAAAGCAAATCCCAACAGCTCACAAACCCCAAACTCTTGTGCGTGACAGACCAGGAGTGACAAATCAGAGCATGCAAAAGGAACTGGCAAATGCACCTTCAGTGTCAGCCTCAAATTTGCTGCCAATAAACAACTGTCAAAAAGTCATTATAAAATACCAATACTTTTTACCTCAGGGTTCCTCAGGAGAGAGAGACTGTAGCAGTTCCAGCAGCAGAGAGCTGTCCTTGGGGGTGGATAAAGGCCCCAAGTCATTAGAGTCTATTGGCATACCCCTCTTTCCAAAGATATCTAAAAAAGTTTGGATGTGGATTTATTGGTGTGAGTAAAAGCACTTTTCTCAGTGCTTTATCAAAGTGAGGTTTTTCCATATATTTCCACAAGTGCACATTAAATTATACATATTTATTTCATATGTGTTTATTCACACATTTACGTATACACGTACATTACATTAATTTATATCTATTGTACCTATGTGCATGTGAACATCTTCAGTATGGCTTTCTTCCTAAATATTCTCCCTTAAGAAGATGGCAACAGAGGTGGGCCATATATAAACAAAATTAAATAAATGCAACTAAACTAATTAGAAGAATAAGAACAAACAGGACAAATTCTGACCAGAGTGTAAATCCAGACTGTAGTTATATTGGTGTGAGTGCTAAATTAGTCCCCATATTTCTGAACAGAAGCAGAAGGAAAGCTGATCAAAGGGAACAACTATGAAGTGACTGATTTGGAATGAATTTAGTTTCAGCATCAGGAAAATAAATACATGTTTAAATTAGCAGAATTTATAGAAGTTTGTCAGCATTTCACTTTAAAAGGAAATAGATAAGTAAGTATATTAGAAGCAATCCCATGATATATCACTTAATGGATACCCATATTCTAGACACCTCTGTAAATTCTGAAGCTTAGTGTCTATGCTTAATATTCAAACTACCTACTGTGCACACAGTACATATTAAACTGTGGGACTCATCGCCATAGGGTGTAGCAGGAACGAAACGACCTCCAAAAAAGGATTATACAGCCATGCAGAGAAGCGGTCTTAAACTCAATGGACTGGATAGTCCCCAGTTGAGGTGCCCTTAAACTCGCTGGCAGAAAATCGCTATCTTAAAGGGGTATTAGTGGACATTCAAAGTTAAAGCACTTTTTGAGTGTACTCCAGATAGCTTTTGCATTCGCACCTTTTTTGTCTCACTGCTAAATCAAAGGGTTCTTTGTAGCATACTTTACCCTTGGCCCCTTACAGCTTTTGGATGCTGGAATGTCCTGTATTTGCATCTTGTGTCCTACATGTGTCTAAACTCATGATCAATGTTTCATGAATAAATAGCTGTGATTGGAAGAAAAAAACCCCAGGTGTCTAAATTTAGGCTTCTAAACCTGAATGTTGGCACCCAAATAACTGGCCAGCTTTCCAAAAGCCAAGCCCCTGGAAATTTCCAGTAATCACAGTTGCCATACCAACGGCTGTCAGCACTCTTGCAAAAGCAGGTCATGTATTTAGGTGCCAAAATGTAGCAAGAGGGGTCTAATTTCAAGCTTTTTTTTTTTAAGAAGATCTGGCCAAGAACACTAATGATAATTGAGAACAGTTTCACCTCTGCTGCCAGTCTCCAGCTTCTCCAGCTGGAGTCACAAGACTGCTATGGTCTTACAAAAGGGAAGGTGTTTGGGGAGGTGAAGCACGAAGCGTTAGCAGTTACTGCCTGCTTCCATCCTGGGGTGCAGGCTTTGAGCTAACGCAGAGATACCCCACAAACTGATTTTGGGGCAAACAGCCAAAGAAGTGCAGGGCTCACTGTAGGCTAAATTCCCCAGGCTAGAAGCAAGGTATGGCTCAAATCCTGGGACAGGGGGGATATTTGGTGTGTTGTGGCACTGAGTATGGTAGAGCTGCCGTGCAAGCGGGCCCGTGGCCAAGTGCTCACCCCCACCTTCATCCAGTGCTGGCCACTTCCCTCTTGTAATCCTTCCAGCCTCGCTGGGATCCTGCACTGCCCTGCTGCCAACTTGCAGTCCCTCTTGCTGGGCATCAGGCAAGGCACTTATGAAGGTGAGGACAGGTGTGTCCCCACATGGCCCCCCCATCTCTTGGGGGCTTTGAGCACAACCCCTGTGCTGCCTCTGCCTCCAAATACCTGCCTGACCCCAGGCAAGTCACTTAACCTCTCCGTCTTGAGGCAGAATAAAGATAACACTACTTCTTTCTCCCTGCATTTTGTCTGTCTTCTTCAGCTCAGGTGTAAGCTCCTAAGGGCAAGGTTTGTCTTCTCAGTGTGTTCAGTGCCTATCAAAACAGAGCCTTGATCTCAGCTGGGGCCTTGAGGCATGACTGCAGTACTGTTATTATCGTTAATAATAATAATAACGAATGCAATCAGATCAAAGACACTAACTGTATGAGTCATTTTTGGGGTAAAGTTAGTCATTCCAAAGAGCAATAGGTATATGTAAACTTTAGCCACTGCCAAGGTTTCTCCTTTTTCCCAGCATTTAAAAATTCACCCTTGGGAGTATGGGTGAGCAATATGATCTGAAAGGTCTCAGCCCTGCCAGTGTTTCCATGTGGATAGGCACTTGTGCTCACATGCCGACAGTTGCAAGGTTAATGGTGTAACTTTGCTCTGTATAATTCAGCTATGTAAATACCCTGTGTGGGCTTTCTGGATCATAGGTGAAACTCCTTTCTGTATCGAGCCTTCTCTGAACAGAATTCAATATCTGTCATTGCTGTCAGTTGCAACAGGGCCTGTATGAAAACCAGAAATTAACACTAGATGCCAAAAAAATATTTTTCTTGTTAATTGTTGAGTTTTTTAGTTTTTTGGCCTTTTTTTTTCTGATTTTTCATCAGTTGAATGAATCACAACAAAGTTGTCTTGAAAAGGAAAAAAGAAATTAAAATAATTAATTACTTATTAAAAGTATTAAAATGAGATTTTTCACCTGAAAGAAAAGGCCTGCAGCCAAACAATAGGATTACACAGGTGCAAAATAAGACACAAGAGGGAGCTCACATAATAAATAAGAGTGTTAAATAAATAACATTTTGAAAACAGTTAAAACCTATGGAGAAAAGTGAATTAATAAATCCCGTAATTCCTATTTGCTGTTGCTGTTCTCATTATCTCTACAGTTATTGTCACAGGCTGTGGGAACATGCTTACAGACAAGGAGCTCAGTGCACCAGACTTTGCCCACAGAACACAATAGCACTGCCTGGTCACAAGAGCTTCTAGTCCGGGGGTAGCATAGAAGAGGGAGACCAAGCCAGGAGACTACAGGGAGACGTTGTTCTGGCAGACAGAAAGCGACCTGGGTATAGAGCTGTTCCAGGAATTATTGTCAAATATTCAATGCATTTTATCATTTTAAAATACATTTAAATATATATGTGAATTTATGTTGCTTAAGAATGATGGTTCATATTCAAGAGACAATCGCATATATAGAAAACCGGAGGACTTAAAACTGAGTCTGCAACCCAACGGTTACATTTTGTATGTGGGATCAGAAGGAGTTGCATTTCAATGCCTACAACTTTAGTTCACTCTAGCAACCAGATTTCACATTTCTCAGAACTTAGAGAAACTGTGCTTTTTTGACAAACTCATCTTCATTTTTAAGTGTTAATCTGATCAGTCAAAACATTTCAATTCCTGAAGTTATCGTGAAAATTAAGCAATATCTGTCAGTAACTAGTGGCCTTGATCTGTTG
The DNA here is from genome assembly GCF_965638725.1 of Aptenodytes patagonicus. Classification (NCBI taxonomy): domain Eukaryota; kingdom Metazoa; phylum Chordata; class Aves; order Sphenisciformes; family Spheniscidae; genus Aptenodytes; species Aptenodytes patagonicus. Next base: position 8,010,738 of record NC_134952.1, read on the forward strand.
GCAGAGATCCACCCTCCCTGCTGTCCAACACATGTTTCCACAGTGCTGGACCCTGGCTCTTCCATCTTTCTGAGGCTGCAACTGCATGTCCCAGTACACATATGTCTCAGCCCCTCTCCAATAACTGACAGAAAAGTAGAACAGCTGGAGGCCTGCCCTTTAAAGCAAGGCCTCCATATTATAACAGCTCTGGGCATGCATCGTAATTGCCACCTGAAAGGACGTTAGATAGTCATCAATGGGCCACTAGTTTTGGGGAGACCCACACACAGATCTAGAAGATGGGCATTACCCCCTGATATCGATCACCCTTGAACAAGCAAGTGTACCTTGGACATAGTTGTCATTGGGGCTGGAAAGGCCCTACTCTATTTGCTGATGTTGGTAGCCATCACAGATATCTCAGATGTCTCCCTGCAGAAGTGCCAGGGACAGAGACAAGATGTGTATTTCTGTACAGAGTCTATTAGCAGAGATCCACAATTAATATAACTGCAAGGATTGTACCTTCTTTCATACTCCAGGACCTCTCTGGTCTTCAGCATCAGTACAACAGCCACAAGCCTTAGAAAGCCACTGTATACCCTTCAGCCAAGGGGAGAGCCAATTCTTACGTTGTGACATCTGATTCCATGGTACGAATGTATCCACCCACATTAGCAGTGGCTCCATTTCTTTCCTCTGTTTCTGCAGTACAAATGGGCTTTTCCCATCAATAGTGTCACTCATGGTGAATTCAGCAATGTGTTCCGTTCCTGACAGATGTTTGTCAAATGGCCCATTGAGTAGCTCAAGACCAACTGGTGCTACTTATGAGATTGTGTTAACCATATGACCATGGACTGTTGTTGACTTTATAGTGTGGTATCCCTCAAAGACCATCCACATACTTGCATCAGGAACTCCATAGACCAAAGAGACCCTAAGGTGAATGTGCAGGATCTGACAATGGAGTGTTGCCCTTAAAGTGTAGTTTGCTGGAAGGGACATTGTCATCGTAAACATCCTACAGCTACATAGACTTGCCATGTACACTACAGAAGGGAATAACAGCTTCAGCAATTGAAATAACCAGCTTATACAGATAAGTCTAAACCATGAGATCCTTCTTCATTATAAGACTCCAACATACAATGTTCAGACTGTAAAACCACCTTAATGCTGGATACCCTGGATCTCAACACTGGGAATTACGCTTTCCACTCCTTTGAGCAAAGTTGATGAATTCTTCAGCAGAGAGGTTATTTTGCAGCCAGATTCCACAGCTGTGGAATTGCAGAAATCCAGGCCCTGGATCCTGGGCTGGCAGAGACCATTCTCACAGTGTGCTTGATGCATTTGATCTCTGGAGAGGAAGGAGTACATACCCAGCATGGCACCCTGGCCAGCTGGCTTGGGAGAAGCAATGCTGGCTTTGACTGTGCAAGCAGGTGCTTGCTTCCCCTCCCCATCAGATGGGGAGAGTGAAACAACAGCTGTAAATGGAACAAGGTTTAAAAAATTGGAGAAATAGAGGTTTTAAAAAAAGCCCAAACTTGTCTGCCTTGCATTGGAAACCTGTCATGTTTTTAATCTAAATTAAAGTTGTGCTAGTATTCTGTGGTAAAACAATTGCCTACTACCAGAGCCACACATTTTTGAGAAGTGAGAATGAGCCATATGTCTTCCATAAAAACATACTGATACAGTGCAGCCTGTTCTTTATGTTTTCTGGTAAATCATTTTTTTTTACAGGCCACGGTTAAAGCGAGCAATATTTTTGTTTGCCAGAAAGTATTTACAGTACTGTATTATCCTTCATCTCTACCAGTTTTCATTTGTTATCATTGACACATGGTAAAACAGTTTTAATTATCTCCAGGCTCAAGTACAAGGAGATTTTATAATTCAGTTGGGTCTATTTAGTTTCCAGTATCTAAGCTACCATAATGAAAATGTTACTCAAGGTTTCTTCTTCAACTCCCCCCCTTTAGACCATAATAGAGACAGCTCACTTGAGCAAATAGTTCCTTTGAAATGTTAATCCTCCTCAGATGTGTTTTTTGTTAGATCAGCTGCACTGTTAAAATACTTTCTATTTTCCCATTAGTTGGAATGCAGAATAACACTTATTAGCCATATGGACACAAAGTAGCTCGTTGATGAAGACAACTGAATTAAAGCCTCATGCTAAACAATGAATTAACTGTGATATAGGGTGTAAAAACCACAGTTCCATAAAACTGGGTAGTTTATCCCCCTCTTATCCAACACAATCTCTCCTTAAAAGAAGAAAAAGAAATATATTCCAGACACTGCCTCCAGTGCAACCTAAAGTCCATGCAACAGCATAGAAAGAAGGGTGAATGTAAAGACCTCCAACAAAGGGGCTTATTGAAACGTTATTTTTTTAATGTATTGTTTTATATTAGTCTTTATTTGGCACTTAAGGAATGAAATCCCAATGAACTAAACCTTTCCTTCAGAAATGCATGGGAAATTGTATCTTCACTGCAGAGCTGGCTCTGTGATTGCTCCCTGGCTTGAGACCCTGGCTTGGCTCAGGTGTGATCAGCCATAGCGTGAGATCGCACGCTTGGTGCTGTTCTTCCCTCCTTCCCTGCCCACGTACCGAGCCCGACGGACTGATACGCTTCAATAAAGCGAGCTACTCTGTGATTGCTTTTTAATGAATTGTGGGGGAATGTGTATGGTTTCCCTGGGGTGTGGAAAGAATTTTAGGTGGGTCATCAGCATTCAAATATGAAATCACTTGTGCAGGTTGTGTGAGGTTAGCAGCCAAGGAAGTGGATCTGGGACTCTAACCCAAACCTCCATGTAAATCAGCACAGAAGAAAAGCTCTGCTAGATTCAGGTGAGAAGGATGTGTCTGGGAGGACATTAAGAATAATACCAGGTAAGAACTTCAGCTTGTGTGCAGTGAAGGCATACCTAAGTTTCAGTAGACTTCAGTAAATATAGTTTTGTTTTGAAACTCTACCTGTAATTTCAAAACAGGAGACATCTGAGTCCTTGGAGAATTTTGATCCCTAGTCTATACTTCAATGAGAGCTCAACCTTTCTGAAAATATGTCCTTCTTTATTGCTCCTTGATTTAAACATTTTGTGCAAGTCTGAACATGAACATGCAACAACTCAGCAGTAAGAGCTGGGGTGCATGAAGCATCAGTTTACATGTACAGCTCCCAGAGGGACAGGAAGCTGGTGTTATTTACTTAACCAGGAACAATAGATCAGTTGCAGCCGGTTGCTATTCAGCCGACATTTCCATTGCTGGCATGGATGGGCGCATCCGTCTGCTCACACCCTCAGCTGCTGCACACCCTCCACTGCCTCTGGCACTTGGTGATGCCTCTAACAGCAATCAGACAGATTTCCAGATTCCAGCAGTTGACAGAGAGCAAATTTGCAAAAGTGCACTGGACTAACATGATTAGACCTGTGAACATGCAAATCCTTTGAATGAATTTTGGTTTTATGCAACTGACGTAAATAAAAAGGATCCTGTTTATGTACTGCCTAAACAGCCGCTGTACAAACTGGACTGCCAGAGATGATTTCATTCACCTCTTTAGTGAAACGTACAGAGAACCACAGTGCAGATTCCCCCAGGGTATAATTTTCATGATAATCAAAACGCAGACACGCTATACAATAGTTTACAACCAGAACGGAAGGCAGATACCTGATTCCGGGGAAGGAGTGAAGTTTTCATGTGTCCAGAACATAGTGGATGCTCACCAGACCCCCACAGCTACTGTGCCTGTTATCATAGGATTGGGGGGGGGCAATAAATGATCCTTTTCAGATAGACCCGACAGACAGTTCTTCCAACAACACCAAGGCTGTGACTGACTTGTGCACTCACACAAGCAGGCATACGTTGCTCTTAATCTTGTGTTTCGACTGGGATCAAAGCCTGGAAATTATATCTGTTTGTGTATCCTTGGTATTTGTTTGACTGATGCATTCTCCCAGAGAATTTTCCTTCAGCATACCAGCGTGCCTCTGATTTGGGAGGACACAGTCCTGAGCAGAGTGGCCCTTAGACAAACTTTTCCCTGAGAGCACCCCACAAGTTACTTTGCTTTGCAGCTTGTTGCAGTGGAAAACAACCAGAGCTTCATTCAAAAAAACCTCACACAGAGATCAATCAGGTTACTCTGGTTAGTCCCAACTCTCTCACTTGGCAGTGGATTATAACCTCTCTCATAAGGTAATTTCTAATTCCTCCCGGAGAAAGTAAGGTGGATTCCAGCCACACTTTTGGCATTCGCAACAGCAGGCAGGGAACAATCTGCTTGAGTTTTCTGCTGAAAGGCCAAAATGTTTTGTTGAGGGTATGCTAGGCTATCATCAATCATGTGGACTTGTGACCATTCTACCTGGGGAAAGAGAGTGAGGAAGAGGTGGTCTTTGAGTGGATGGAAACTATCGGCACTTCCCTTAGGGACGAAGCCCACACGGGCCCTGTTCGTGAAGCCCTTGATTAGAAGACAGAGTATTCAAAGAAATCCTTGGGAACATGGAATATGCTTTTGATGCTGATAATATAGCTAAATATCACCTGTTTCCCAGGGACAGTTAGGATAATCTGAGCCAAATTTTCATGGGAGAAAAAAGTCTAACTTTTATTTGAAAAGCATGATTTCATTAAAATTGGGAGAGATTTAAACCACCAGGATTTTCCAACAAAACCTGAAAACTCTGATATTCTTATGGTTTACTTTTTTCCTACTCCTTTTTCTTTTTCCCCAATTCTTTTTTCAGTAGTAAAATGAGAAGAGAAAAGCCTGAGATAAGACTGAAAAAAATCATATTTCAAATTTTCAGCTAAAAAGATGACAGTGGGCCAGCTGACTTCTTTTAAAAATAGTTCTTCTTCCCTGTGTGACTGCTGTGAAGCTCAGGAAGAAGCTATGGGTTAATGATAGTTGGTTGCATTGATATGTACAGACAAGCATAGCTGAGGTTGGAAGGGACCTCTGGAGATTGTCTTGTCCAAGCCCCCTGTTCAGAGTAGAGTCAGCTAGAGCAGGTTACTCCAGCCTATTTTAAAGTGCTCCTTCAGCTCGTTTTGCAAATCCAAGCTCTCTGGGTGTTTATTCTTCCTTTACTGGATCCTGCAGATCTCTCAGCCACAAATAACTGCTGACTCCTTCCAGTGAGGGATATGCGCAGCAGCCTTTTTCACCCTGTTTCACAATCCGTGTTCTTTTCCTTCCAGTATTGCACAGAGAATACTCTCTAATACTGTCCAGAAAGCAAGGTCATTTGTTGACAAGCAAACCTTAAATCAGGTGAAAGAGGGAAAATTAAAAGTACTCACTGTCTGTTAAGTAGAAAGTTACCTACCACCGCCACTTTTCCTACGATAAAGCCAGGAAATTCACAGGCAAAATAGCCAGGATACACTCTCAGCTGTTTATAACAGTCCATTAAGTAATGTTAGAAGACAGTTTGGTCTAGGACAAGCCTTTCAGTGCCCAGCACCCGGCATACTTTAGAAACTGGTGCTCCATGTCATTTGTGCTGTCCCAAAGCCACCATCAGTGCCAGTGGCACTCGACGCCAGGAGCCCAGTCAGTGAACCAAGGGTTTGCAGCTCAACCGCTGGACCGTATTGCTTAGCCTCCAAAGTGCCTGAAGTGGGGGATGCCTATCAGTGTAGGTCTGTTCAGTGCCTAGCTCAGCAAGCGTCATTTTTTTTCCTGGAATTACCACAATATATATAAAATAATGAGATTGAGTCATACTGTGAAGGAGACTGAACTGTCACAACTTTAGCTAACCTGTTTATATTTAAATTACTTTGGTTGTCATGACCCACAATTGTACAATTGTTGTGAAATTAATGCAGCCTACATTTTAATGTAGAATTTTTTTTTCTTTCTTTTTGAGTCTCCAGAGCAAAATGCAATTTTTAAATATCTTAAAATGTTCATTAGAATTTAGCACATTTTCTCTCTGAGAAGATTTCAGCCATTTCCAAAGCCAAACCTTCAGTTCTGAGCTTTTAACTGTACTGCTCTTTTGTTAGTTCTAATGGGATATTTTAAAATTTCCCTAATTTATATTTTAATGTACTTTCTAGGCATACTGGTCATTCTTTCAAGGGAGCATAAAGTAGTTATTGTTAATACATACATGCTGGGTAACAGCAAATGTTTCTGGAGTACTGGGCTTTCTGTAATGACATTAAATGAAGAAAAAAAAGGAGATGAAGTAATACTGATCTCTATGACAGCCTCTGTCTGCAGGACAAGGATTTAATTCAGAATTAAGCCACATTAGTGTTAAAGACGCCATTACTCACTTGCAAATTTTTCCCCCCCCAAACCCATTTCTTTGCTCAGTGCAATAAGCTGGTGCATTTATCCACAAACATTTGACGTCTGATGCTTTATTTTGCCTTTGAATGTTTCTTTAATGAAATCTGGGTGCTTAAAAATATCCAATAACATAGTTAACCATTTTGCTTTCACATTAACAGAGCAGTTATTCTGTTGCCATTTGTCATTGACTTAGCTTTGATATGTGATCCCTTTAAACAGGAAAACAAATATCAGGTATCAACACAGAAACAAATCATTTATAGAATTTTACTGAATATAAATAGATGTGTCTGTGTAGCTTTTTTGTGCTTTGTTAGCAGGCGTAGATTTACTTATGTTCTGCATTAGCTGTGGAAAACTTCCCTTGAGCTTTATCAAACTGTCTTGTTCTGAGAATGCATAAAACATCTTTCTTCCAAGTTTAGGATATGATTTGTTGTCTTTTAAAAGTTATGGTGTAAATTTGCTGAGGGACATTTAGTCCAGCAATACTGAGAGTCCAGCAAAACTATTTCTAGGCTAAATGGTACTTCTGGTCTCTAAGGAGCTTCTACAGCCGCCAAAAATCCCTGGGACATGTGCACAACCCCTTTTCCCAGGCTGGGCTGTGTTCAAGACCAGTAATGTGGGCATGTGTTGATAAAAGAGAAGATTAGTATTATACCATCTGAAAATTGCCTGACACTGGCTGAATCTCTCCCATTCGTGGCTGTGCTGGGTGTTACTGGAAGGTGAAGCCACCAGAAAAAGAACTTGGATTTAGGCACCAAATAGACTCAGCAGGCTGTTCCTGAGTGAAAAAGGGGGAAATTTTACATGCTGAGCTCCTTCCTTTTGCCCACCCCCAGAGCAGGGTCACACCTGTCTATCGGGGAAAAATCTGAAAAGAAGAAAGCTGGAAGAGAAGAAAAATGCAAGAGAAGAAAGCTGCAGGGCTTTTCCCAGAGGAGCCAACCAGGCTGACGGAGGGTGGCTTCTGCCCTCAGCTGACCTCCCTGATGGCTGAGAGCTCTTGCAAGAGTGCATTTTGGTATCGTCATCCCCATCCTGCTATTTCATTCATCGGCCCTGGTTATTTAAACAACTGAAACCAGAAGACTTTGTTTCCTTGACTGTATATTCTCTCGTGTAAAAATAAGCTTTCTAAGAAAAAGGTTAATGTTATCTTTTAAAATGTATTTCTAACACATTGCTGTCTTGCTTTAGAGCTGGGGTTTCTGCCACCCCTGCTCCCCCTCCTCCTGGCATCAACCAATAGTTTAAATCTCACCAAAAAGACAGAAAGTTTCAGCCCTGTCCCAGCCTTGCAGCAGGTATCTGTCCCCTAAAGAAGAGAGAGGTCTTTTGAGATCTTTGTGCATTTAACACTTGAAAATGGGCTTCAAAGGCTTTTGAGAATCTATATGGGTGTGTGAGAAATGTCATAGGATGGGCAAGAGGAGTCACACACAGGATCCTATTTTTCTCAGAACAAACCCTGGTGGAACTGCCACTTTAACCCTTACTTTTCCATTTAAAGCTCATTCCCTTCCTTACAGCTTGTTCCCTTCATTGGTCTTAAGAGGATCTTTTGTCACATCCTTTCCATACATACCATTGACTTTTTTGATTCATGCTGCTCACTTCTGAGAAATTCTTTCTGCTTTTTAAGGGTTATTTGCCCTTTTGCAGCAAGGCACTGTGCTCTCTCTGTTGACATGAGCCCTGCAGAGAATTATCGCTTGGACATGCACGTTGGTGCCAAGTGGAGATAATGCCGTCTTTTCAGAGCAAAGCCTGCCTGTGGGAGTGTTCCCAGTATGATTTTCACAGTCATAACTGCAGTTAATCTTAAACTTGGCATACCCTTCCTTTCTCTGTAATGTTTTTAATGACTCTTTCAGGGTGGGAGAATCCTCAGGGTTTTGCAATGTTGCATTCACCTACTGATTCATTCTTGCCAGGTTGGTGGTGTTAACCAAGGTCCAGCTTAACAGGCAGCCCTACCATTTATATTACAGTGCAGGAAGTTATCTGTCTTTTCCAACTAAACAACACTGAGAGAAGGAGGAAGCATTTTTTCTGAGCAAGCAGGAGGTGCCGTGTAGCACAATGGTCAGTAAATATGTAGCGGCAATTTACAGGGTTTATTTTTAAACCAGGACCTATGTTGAGAGAATGGCATGAACTGGATAAATCACGCTGCTGCAAAGCAAGCTTGAAATGAAAGGGCAGTCGGGGAGGAAGTGGTAAATAATACACAGGACTGATTGCTTCTGGGCATAGTTAGAGTTTAAAGAGTAGTTACCTGGTCACACCTAACCTCTAGCTTGTGTGTGATGTGCAAACTACATGTGCAAAGCCTGCAGACATCAACTAAGAGATTGCTCTTGCCTTTGCCAGCAATGATTTCCTTGCTAAGAGCCAGCTTGTGCCTGGTTTCATGAAGGAGCTGGAAAGTGTGCAAGACCCCGTGCTTACATTCAGAGGCGGAGAGCATGTTATGTGACCCCAGCAGGACATGTCTTGCAAATGCTGTATTTGCAAACTTGTTCACTGCTTACCCCACTAAGAAAAAAAACGGTCAAAAGTTCAATGAGATACAGACAAACTGTATCTGCCCATTGTATTTATGGTGGGAAGCCTGTAGCTCCCCTCCCTTGGACAGTTCTGGGTAAATGTAGGGTGAGTTTCACTCAGGCTGTCCTTATTAAAAGTCTGTTACAGATAGATAGTAGAGAGCCTTTTCTGTAGCAAACAGACATAGACATCTCCGCCCTGTTAGGACAATAGCAAAAAGAGGACTGAAATTAGATGCAGTAATTGCATGCTTACTTTCTTTCTTGGGTCACTGCTAAACCTGAACATAGTTGGGAGATTAATGTGCTTTGAATAGCAGCATGGCTTGAGAGAGAGGGCTTCAGAAGGGAGCCAGGAGAGCTGCGCTCTGGTTGTACCTTTCCTGTGAATTTTCTGTGTGATGTTAAGCAAATTGGTAGTCTAAAATTCTCAAATGCAGTTTCCACTGGAACGTTTTCTGACTAAGTTTATGAGTTTCCTGGACAAAACAATGATTTCTACTAGGCAATAGACACCAAAAGCAATCTTTGTCTCAAACCATCCGTAATGCAGACTGCCCAGCTGTAACTCTCCTCTCTGTCTTTTCCCTGCATCCCCGTTTTCTATAGACATTAAGACAGATGTGCAGCTTAGAAGTGGATGCTGCTGGGTCAGCTTGTGAGTATCACCCCCCAGAACACAATAGGTTCTTTTCTTTGCTTATTTTGCTCTCCTTGATCCGATGATCCCTGCCCTCCATGCATAATGCTTAGCTGCTTATTCCTCCATCCTACATTACAATTCTGCTTCTGCAATGTGATGCTTCTCAAGGTGAGCCACTTGGGTTGGGTCACTTGCACGTGCAGGATGAATTGTGTCTCCAACGTTACTTCATCTTTTATGTGGATGATGATTCTGCATGCTTGACTGGACGTGGGGCCAGAAGGAGGCTTTCAGCTTTGTGAGCAGCCAATGCAACCCAAATGGCCATTTCCCATCTCCTCTGCATGGAAAGGGACAGACTGGATGTGCATGTCTCCTGGACCATTGGTCAGACCATCTTCTGGGATGAAAGGCACATCACGACCACAGCTGATCTCCTGTCTCAGGTAGTTCTCCTGGTGTTATATTTCCCAACTGTTAAATGAAGGTCAAGAAAGGCAAAATCAGGTTGTCACTGTTCACCAATCTGCTTCAAGGCGCAGCTTTCTGCCAGGAGAAAAGTAGTGGATGATGAAAGACTTCTTCATTTGTGTCTCAAAAGACAAAAAAACCAAATTACATTTAGGAAGGTAATGGCACTTGAGGGTGAAGGAGAACCATGAAACAACATGAGCTGGTGTGAAATAACCAAGATATTGTGTATACGGGGTACTCTGCGTATCACGCACAGATCCTTCGGGATTAGCATTGGTCCTGGAGCTCCCAAAACTGAAATGCAGATTGCCCTAAGCATCCCTTTGGGCCATGTATCAACTAACAGGCAGAATCAGTCTTGGACACACGCACAGTAAGTGGTAATTTCACATCGTTCACATACATGAATGTCACATGGGTCACATTCACAGGGACTCCAACCAAACCGGACTCTAGGACTTGCATTTGTATTAGGGCTTTCCACTCTGGGATTTGAATCAGATTTCATCTGCTTGTAATGTCAGGTACCTGGCAAGTGGACTGCAAATGACCCGCAAATCACCCTACATCAGCATAATCCTTTCCATATAGAGGCTGACTTAGGCCAACCAAGCAAAAGACAAAGTTACATATTTTCTTAATAAATTCTCCAACTTTCCTTGAGCCTGAGCTAAACCTTCTTATCTAATATCAAGTAATTTAAGCATTTTTAACATTCTAAAGACAAGTTAATCCTTTTATAGGGTAAAGTCAGAAAATGGGCTTAGAATGACATTTTAACAATGTCTATGGTATGTTAAGCCGATGAAAAATTCTAACAGCAGTTTCAAGCATTTTTGGCTAAAATATTACTGTGATCTTAAAGCATAAGAAAATATAAGTATCATACCAAATTTCTAACTGTTTGTCAATAATGTGAAATATTACATATTATACCAACACAAATTGCTTTTTTTCCCAGTAACTTCAGTTCTCACATACGGTTTTAGTGACATGACACATCTAATGAGAGTCCTAATTTGACCTGGTCTTAGACTTATATCTATTTGTCTCCTATGAGCTCCCTACTTTTCCCAGGTATGCTTTGCTGCCAAGTAACACTTGATTTACATCTGGTTTAGAGCCTTTATTTCCATAGTTTTTCTGTTTTTGTCAGAGTGTGGCAATTTCAATGCATGCCAAAGATGATGAACAGACCGTCTTAAACTCCTCTGTTTGCCCACAGAGAAGAAATAATATTAGAAGGTGAAATACTGATTTGTCCAACATATTCTGCAGTAATTAGAAACCGATCTTTGATGCTTACGTTCACTAAGGCTTTATTGTCTCTATTGGTGGTGGCAACAGAACATCAGGAAAGTTTCCTTATTTTCTATTACTGTTTTTGCTTAGTGTCTAAAGGAGCACGGAGTTTAATATACATAATAAAGCATGTACCTCTTCAAAGACTGGCAAACTGATCTGCAGAGCCACCACACAAGCCACCATATATCATGTAGTTTGAGAGCAAAGCAACCCTGACCATTAGTAAACCCATTGAATGATCCAACTTTTATGCGTATCTGCTATTTAAACATCCACCGGAGCGCATCTGTTGCTTGAGCCTGGGAACCACTGCTGTGTTATCAGAAAGCTGATCCTGTTCTTGAAAGCCTTCAAGCACCCACTTGCTCATTACCCACACCCTGAGCGCCTCTCCCAAGAACGCACACCCCAGAGCTCACTACACTTGGGTCTTGTTTGTTTGCTTTTTCCAAGCCCAGTTTGCTTTCTAGTCTTTCAATGAAGGGAGTGCCCTCATGGAGGAATGCAGATGTATGTTTAGCTCCATTCAGCCTAAATACAATCCAAGACACCTTCAGCTACTTGAGATGGCCACGGGCCTAGAATAGGACTGGTAGGAAACCTGTGCCCTCCTGGGACACCCCAGGGCATCTCACATGGCTCCAGGGGACTGCCTGGGAGAGCTGAATGGAGTCCTCTGAAGTGCATCTTGCAAGTGAAAACAGTGCAAGCTGGTTGTAACCACTGGATGGAAATGGAAAATGGGGCTAATTTAGGTTTGGAAACAAGCAGACAGTAGTCAACCGGCCTCAAACACAGTCCATGATGCTGTCTGGGAGCAGATCTGATGTTGTCCTCAAAAGCACACCCTCTGACTCCACATCATGACAACCTGCAAGTGTGGCCTCAGCAAAGGACCTGCTTTGGCACATGTTGGAAGCCTAATGAGCATGACTGGGGGCTTTGCACCCTATTCATAATTTAGCACATCATCCTCATGCCCAAAGACAGGAGGGTCGAAAGAAATGTTAAATTTGTAGGCACAGCTACAACGCAAAAGTCCCAACCTCTATTCCCAGGTCAGGCAGACTTTTTCTGCAAGAGCTGCAGCAAAAGTAGCTGCATTTATTCCAGTTTCCATCTGTCAAAAATATAGCTCACACTTCCCAATCCTGCGAGAAAGCTGTGGAGAAAAAATCCTTTCATGATGGAGTGGGATCAGATACTGTGGGGAAGAGGCTAAATAACTTGGAAAAAAAAGTAGATGACTTATTCTCAGTCTGTGTCTCTTCAAGAGACATCACCTTGGGCTCCCATCCCTGAGTTACACGATCAACACATGACTTCTGGTTTGTGGCATCATATTTTTCTTATTTTAAAGCAGGCAGAAAGATAGGATATTCCTGGTTCATAGTTGCAGAAGGGGCAAATACATGTCTTTTAACACTTTCTACATCACCCACAGGAAAAAGGAAAGAAAACAACATGCAGCAACCCTTCTGCCCAGTGCTGAAACAGCCTGCGGCAATGTACAGAACAGAAAAATATCTTTACTTAGGTTTCTATTATAAGCTGCCTTTGGTTTATAAATGATCCCTTCTTTACCATGAAACATACTGGGGAAGTTTAAAACTTAAATTAATCTCTCAATCACTAAAATTTCAAAGGAGGGACAGAAAATTGCAGTTATCTACTGCGACCTTTGGTGATTAGCAATGAAAAGTGTTTGATCTTCACCTGACAGTAGCAGAACAGAAGCCTTCCCCAATCTGAGCCGCTTAAAAAAGGAAGAATTGCAGAGCTTTCATTCCCCTATGCTTCTCTTCAAGATTAGCAGCAGTGAACAGCAATTTCTGCTTGTTTTTACAATAATATCCTGTTTTGTAATCCACAGGAAAAGGAGTATGAAAGTAGCAACCTTGGCAGGGAGTGGGGGCCAAGGGACTGTTTTCTGAAATCTCAAAGCTCGGGAACACAAAGGCTTGGAGGAATTTCCAAGTGCAGTGAATGCCAAATGGTAAAGAAAATGTCATGACAATGAGAGAGAGGAATGATTTATTCACCCTGTTAATAAATTCTTCTTCCAGGATCATTTTTTTCTTTTTTCAGTGATCAATTGACAGGCAGTTTCTTCTAAATGCTTTTAAGTAAGCACCTACTACATGTTTAAGGGTTGTTAATGTTGGTTTTTTTCCAAAGATGAAACAACAGAATATAACAATAATAAAAAATGGGAGAGTGAAATTTAACACCAAACAAATGAACAGCTGAAAAATCCACACAACACAGATAGTCAAGAAAATAATGGTATTATTAAAGGGACTAATGTACATTTCTGTTCAGTGCCTACGTGGCAAATAGACTAGGTTATATTTTTCTCCATGGAAGATAACTGGTGAACCCATCCTTGAAGTTCTGGTTCAAAGACTGGAAATAAAAGCAAGTTAGGACTAGAGAAGACATTAAAAAGAAGCCCATGTCCATCAGAGCACTGTTTCAAAGGGCCATAAGCAAGAATAAATATTGACACAGTAAGGAAATATATACAATAGCAATTGTTCAAAATGGGCACAAGTTGGAAGCTAACAGATCCACACTGACCTAAATAAAGCTGGACAGGGACCAAGGCCCAAAATTTAAAGTTACTTTTGGAATTTAACTTCCACTGATTTCAGTAAGAATTAGACACAGAAATACCTTCATGATTCTAGGTCTGATTCACTAACTGCCGTTGTTTTCAACCCATTCCCCAACCACAATCCCTTCCAGCTATGGCAAGGAGAAGCAGAACATTATGAAGGAGATGAATCTTGGGACAAAAGATGTCACAGAGATTCTCTGCCTCTGCCACAAGGCTGTTCTAGGTTTGCTTTCAAGCCTTCATCCTGCATTTGTTTTCTTTTGAGTTCATTAACCTAATTATACCTTTTCATGCTATTATGAATAGTGTCTAACAGTTCTTCCTCTTCTGTCTGATCATCTTTTCTACTTCATTCTCTTTTCATCTCTCTTTCCTTTCCTTTCCTTTCCTTTCCTTTCCTTTCCTTTCCTTTCCTTTCCTTTCCTTTCCTTTCCTTTCCTTTCCTTTCCTTTCCTTTCCTTGCCTTGCCTTGCCTTGCCTTGCCTTGCCTTGCCTTGCCTTGCCTTGCCTTGCCTTGCCTTGCCTTGCCTTGCCTTGCCTTGCCTTGCCTTGCCTTGCCTTGCCTTGCCTTGCCTTGCCTTGCCTCGCCTCGCCTCGCCTCGCCTCGCCTCGCCTCGCCTCGCCTCGCCTCGCCTCGCCTCGCCTCGCCTCGCCTCGCCTCCTCTCGCCTCTCCTTGCCTCTCCTCGCCTCTCCTCGCCTCTCCTCGCCTCTCCTCGCCTCTCCCCTCCTCTCCCCTCCTCGTCTCTTGTCTCTATTCTATTCTATTCTATTCTATTCTATTCTATTCTATTCTATTCTATTCTATTCTATTCTAATACTTCTCTCTGACTATTAGGTCCCTGCATCAGTTCAGTGGCATGGACCAAACTGTCAGAGCTCATCGCTGCTTGCAGCCTGTGGTAATGCACCATTTTTACCAGTTAAAAGTATGGTCTTATATGCTGGTTCAAATGTTCAACAAAGACTTTAATTTTTATTGCAGATTCCCAACTCAACATCTAGCTAGTTTTCCCCAGATCATGTGTCTAGCTCTTTTCATTTTCATTTTAATCGGTCCAATAACCTACTTAATTATTCATTGGAAATTATTTCAGCCACGTTTCTTTGGAATTAAGGTTTCTGACAGAAAATCCAAGGCAAAAAAGAGTGGTTAATTTCTTTATTCTTTCTTCATTTGTGCAAACTCCAGTTGAAATCAATAAGGTTGAATATCTTCTCACACCAATATTTCATTGACGTATTTTTAATGGACTTCATTGGAGCTATTCCTGATTTACATAGCCATATTCAACAGAAGGATCTGGTGAATTTCCCTTGGAAGCAATCCAGCAAAACCCACAAAATTTGGCTAGTTGCTGTTAACAGCAGGAGATAAGAATTTATAAAGTTAAAAAAAAAAATGCTGATTTTAATCCACTACAATATTAGGAATCTGGGCCTAAAATACAGTTAGATTAATGGATTTTCAAAACAACACTCATTTTTAAAGTAAGAATACAATGGAAGAATGTATTTAAACATTATATTATTCTTCTAATACCTTCAAGCAGTTTATTGCTCTGAAACAATATTTTCGTATTAAAAGGTTCAAAACTCTATGGCAGTTTTTTCATTCTGCAGATAATATATATCATCATGGTTTCTGATCAACATCTATTGGCCACAGTGCTCAGCTCAGAGTATTCATCAATGTCCTCCTTGAACAGTGAGGTCATTTTAATTGCGCTGATTTAATTAGAGAGAGGAGGAGAAAGAGTTTCAAACCACTTTCATACTTTTACTGCAAAGCCAAAATGCAAATGTGGATTTGCTAAATGCTTTAGTAGCTGCTAAAAGGGAAGGTTTAAGAATGATGGCATCACAAAAATGCCTTTTTTACAGCTCAGAGAGGCAGCTCCAACTATCTTAACATGACTGTATTCTTGTAAAAAGCTACATTTCAAAGTGAAGTTTCCAGTGGCAAGAAACCTTTTGCCTTCTTTTTCCAGAGTTTTTTACTGATTAAGTTCTTTAAGTGAATTTCTTGAAGTACCTCTGAAGTCTCACTTTCAAAGATGTTTGGGACACTTAAATGTCTGTTAAGGCCTTATCTACACACTAACATTGTGCAAATAGATAAACCAGTGTACACCCGATTTTGCACGTAGTTACAATGCTGTCAGCTCAGTTTTACATAGGAAGGAAAACTAGCTGCAGTTGAGATTTTTAGACTAGTACAAATTTGCTTGCTCTGTAGGATGGACTTTGCTGACTAGAAAACAAAATTAATGTTTCCTAGAATTTATATCACTATAACAAACATTTGTGTAGAGCAGACATCTGCCCCACTGAAAACAGTTTTTGAAAATGGAGCTCAGAAGCAGGTTTTAGGTGCTGAAAAATACACATCGCTAGATGGGATTCCCAGAGGTGCTTTTAGCATGTATCCAGTAGTGACCCACTAAATGTCTTTCAGTATAGAGGGTGCACTCCAAAATAAAGATTGCAATACAAAGGAAAGCACCTGAAAAGAAACAGTGTTCACAAAAAAGGGATTTGAACAAATCCCTCTGTCACAGTGGAAAAAGATGCTCAGTTTTTTCCCTGAAACATGCCTATCGTGCTCTCAGCTAGCCACCGTGCATATGACAGAGTTGAGGTGAGAAAAACACCCGGTCAGCAGCAGCGGTGACATTCAAACAAAGCTGCATTGTAATGGGTTAGGAAGGGTGGCTCCTTATCTTTCACATACTACATTCCTGGTTCAAACAAGGAGGTACACACACTGAAATTAAGGTTCCTGATAGTCCTCCTCTCTGCCTTCCCGAACTGGTTTATCCCCCCTTACCTCTTCTACTTCCTCTACAGGGGTAGAAAAGCTAAGATCTACGAAGACCAGGCACTGGAAAAAAAAGTAACAAGTAACCTTTGATCAAGGAAACTTTTCTTAGCACACAGCAACATGCCAAGGGATGCAAAAAGTTCAAATGACAAGTGAAGAAAGATAGAAAAATTTTAAGTATTTATTGAACAACACATGGAGAAGCAGAGGTGCACATGGGAACCATGGCATACAATGGGAAAACCTACAGCTTAGGGCTCTATTATAGCCCTGACCACAAACACAACATCTGGGGAAAACTGTCTAGTTATCTTATCCCTCTGTAGTTTTGATGCACCAGGATGGTGTTCTCTAGGGCAGAGCTGAACCTGTAGGGATGTTTTCCCCAGCACACCACCCAGCCCCTGCATGGACCATCAGTCAGGCTATGAACCACAGATACTCAGCGGGGAGCGTGGCTAACACCATCCTGCCATGGTGGACACCATCCTGCCATGGTGGTTTGGAAGAGGATGGCAGCTGTACGGTTTTGAGATCTGAGCAACAGTCTTTACAAGTGTTCAGGTCTCCTAGTGCTTTGCAAATTGTCTTGCCATCTGCTGTCCTGGCAATAGATGCTGGAAGTGTGAGGAAAACTACCTCAGGAACAGTTATAAGGAAAATACAACAAGCTGCAAAACCTCAGCCAAGACTGGTGTCAATACTGGACTTACTATGCAAACTGAGTAACTGGTGATAATCAGTTTATTAAGCATTGGGGGTTGTGTCAATTATTTCATTAGAGCCACAGTTGCTTAACATTTCTTGAAAACTCATAATATTTATTTGAATACAAAAATATTAATTTATGTGCTTCCTGTTAGGTTCTCTCATTTGAAAATGTGGGGCTAGATATTCACAAGAATTCACAAGGAGATGTCTATGAGGACAAGAGATAGGCCCAGGGATCGCATGTTTCATGGTGGGATATAGCCAAAAAAAAACCCCTTCCAACTTTAAATATTATTGTTTTCCTAAATTAACTCTGGGAGATTTTAATCTAGATCTTGGGTCCCTGCCAGGGAACACACACCGCTCCCCACATCTCTGAGAACATTGTGGAGTCCTGTACAGTCAGCTGGTGTAATAATGAAATAGCAACCAGTTAACTCCGTCACTTCTTCATAAAGTCGTCTTCTCTAATGCTGTTCTTCCTTTAACTCGTTGTAGTTTCCCAATTAGTACCCTGTGCGGAGGGACACAAATCCTATGTTGTCTTTTGAGGGTTTTTTAGGGAGGCCACAGGACTATTTAGTGAAACTAAAAGGAGGACTTAATACACCAGATTACTTCCTACAGTTCAAAGGGGTAACTCCTCAATAATGCTGATTAACAGGTCAGGCTAGATCAGGGAAGGGTAGTTAGGAGGCCTTGAGATGGTGCCTGAGAAGGAGTCTCAGTGAAGGAGGAGGCAGGGATTTATGGTGACTGGAAAGCTCTGAGAGCACATTGTTTGGGCTTGAATTCAAGGGGGCCACGGGGAAAGCAGGCTGGTCAAACACAAAGCAAGTGGAGTGCAAACAGGATACTCTTCAGGGTATACTCTTGCACTGCATAAAATGCATCCTTGCGCTAGCTTTTTGTCCTACCTAATTAAAGCAAATGGTGATGTTGCTCATTGCTTATAAATCACTGTTTTTAATCCTTGTCAGGGAAAATTCTCCTGATGAACCCCATGGGATATAACCTGAATAGAGGAGGGAAGGTGGAGCATGGAGTTTTGCCAGTGCACTGTGAAGCTACGTCTGGGTTAGTTTCCAATGAATCATCGTAGCCATCTGGGGGAAGGGGGAGGAATTCCCTCACTTCTTAATCAACCTATCTGTGTTTTAAAAGGGAAATATTTTTTCAGTAAGATGCACTGTGCATATCTGGCACTTGGCCTCTTGTTACTGCCAGCTGTCACTCTGATAATGTGTTATAAATGATGGCACACCAAGCAGACAGGGCTGCAAGCCCTGTGATTGTATTGTATTATCAAAGTGACAACCAGAAAGAACAAGAGCTCTGGCTGCTGAATTGATCCATAAGTAGATTTTGTGTTGTTGATATTATTATTTATATACAAAAATGGGGCTTAAACATTTTTAATATTTTCCCAGCAGGAGTCAGGACATTGTTAGGACTTCCATATGCAGATAGCTGGGGTAAGGTACAACACAAAACTTGTTTAAAATTCTGTTTTCATAGACTAAAGCAGGCAAAACAATGATTATTAATGAAACTAATTCAAGTATATACTTCTAATTTCACTTCTGTAAACACAGGGATCTCAAGCAATGTAAACTGGCATCATTCCCTCAGTAAATCCGTGCCTACATTATCAGGTGCCACGGAGATACCTCCTGTGATCTACACATGTGACAAAAAGCCATGATTGTCAGGCAGCGCATGGAGATTCAGCAGGAGCAATGCAGATATATCCATAGGTGTCCATGGGTGGAACAAGCTGGTAAAATCTACTGCAGAATCTGAGTTGGGGCCCTTGGGTCAGTACAATTGTGGGGAAAGTCTTTCTGCCAATATCCAGGAAATACTGTCACCTTCCAGCGCCACAGCCAGGTCTGTGACTCTGCTCTTCCACAATGACTTTGGTGGCCCAGGAGCAAGTTCTTTGTATGTCTGGATGGGGGGAAGGCTTCCTCAAGCATAAAGTGACTCAGCATAAGCAGAAGACTCAACTCAATCCTAGTCTGGAAGCCTCATCTGGGGCTTCTCTCTCCCAGAAAGTCAAAGTAAAACTCCAGCTGAAGGTAAAAGGAGTTTGTCATAATTGCACGCTCTCTAGTTCTTGGTTTCATCTGTATTTGGAAAAGAAAGTAATAAAATGCTAAAGGAAAGGCTGTTCTTAGGATTTGCATGTTTGGTCTATGATGATCTTCTATGGCATAAAGGCTTTTCTGACCTTCTGTACAAAGTCTAAATGTTGTTACCCTGAATCTTGGCAACTTTTGCTGTTTCTGAGTGTTTCACAAGATAAAGCAGTCACAGTTTCTTCTGGGAGATATCTACAAGCACCAAAAATATGTGGCTTATACACGGTGCACAATAGCTCCTTCCACAGCAAGCATTACTGGATAAAGTTCAAAAGCCTCAGAGACAAACTCAGAGGTCTTTGTTGTATTGGTCCGTAACTCCTATGATATGTACAGGGTTTGTCCTTTTGAGGGGTGACGGAAGGGGACAGGTACAGACAAAAAGCATAGGAGGAAGCAGTGCTCTAATGCCACCCAGAAGTGGACCAATAGAGGGTTCAAGACTCTTATGGGAACAACCAGATCCCACTACAGAGAGCTTCTAAAGGGTCCAATGGAGAAAAAGAGAAAAATTAGCCATGTACTTGCCACAGATTAGTGCCATGAATCTATTCAACAGTCAACACAACCTTTCAACAGAAATTTCTACAAGCCGAAATGGCAAATTTTCATAAATTAACACCGTTCATGTCATTTGAGGTAATCACTCTAAAGACAGCTGGAAACAATGTTTCAAAACAAATTAATGCTAAGGCTATTAAACGAGGTAAATATGTCAAGAGATATAGACATGTCACTTGATGTAATTATACCAAAAGGGACATTTCTACTGAGCAAAAGCTAAGTAAATGGTTAAGTATCTGTAAGAAAATACCACAGAAGTAAAGTTATGCAATGAATAAATGCTCCCTCCTCCATATCTCTACGTGACAGTATTGCTATCAGGCAGTACACTCATATTTTACTAGCCACTGGATTCATACTGGGTAAATTACTTTGTTTTTACGGACTTGCCTAAGAATGCAATTTAGTCACTGAATTCAAATATATTTAGAAATCTTTAGGGTCAGAAGGGGAGGTGATGATTATCTTGCATTATGTAGGAACCATAAAAAGTTATCTAGTTATTTTCAGAGTGAGAGGACTGATGCTTTCCTATATAATGCATGTGAACTCTGCTTAGACCGCAGTCAAGGAGGGGAGATTAGATGAATGGAGGGTTGGTGCTGATTCATGGTAACAGCCATAAGAAAAAGCCAATGACTGGTCATGCTTAGCACTGATAGAAGTGTAGCCAGAAGATGCGAGCAATCTTCACGTCTAGCTGTCACTGACATTCTTTAGAAATCTTGCACTTGTTTTTGAGAATCATGATGGGCCGACTTCACTGGGCATGAAAAGCTTCATTGGTTCCAGTGGCATTTCTCGTGGGACGATGTGCAAATAAGCTCATGGCTCAGTGGAAATAAGGTGAACATCTTTGACATGGAGTCAGCAGACACCATTTAATTTTTGGCTGGAGTGGGTGGATTAAACCAGGATATGTATGTCTGAGTCTGGGCTTGAAGGAAACCTCTCAGTTCTGCATTCTCAGACTTCAGGTCCGAAACGCTTATTCACTACAAGGTCTCAGTAGCTACTCCAGCTACTCCAGAAAGATGTTACTGGCTCAGCATCCAATATTTAAGGTCCCCTTCTCCCAAGCTGAACCTTCCCACCTGCTCACATCACAGCTCTACCTGTATAGATAGGTATAAAAAAATATGAGCTATACATATAAATCTCAAATAAGAAAATTGTCTAACTTTCTCCTGATTCCTACACTTCTACTTTTCTGGTGAGCAAAACTCACAACAAAGTCGATACTCTAAATTTCAGCATTTGTAATGAATTATCTGGCAGTTGCTTTTAATAGAAACATCTAAGGTAGGTGTTTTCTTGTCCTGCCTCCCACCCCCATCTTTAAGGCCAGAAGACACTGCTGCTGTTTTCTCCACTGCTGGAGCTGCCCCTCCTGCACAGCACCTCATGACGGTGCCTAGGTCCATCTTTGGCAGTGATCTCATCATTCCCTTTTCTAGCAATTCATGAAAAACCCACATTGTAGAGGTCAATTGGCTGCTTCAGCTTTCCCAGCTACAGAAAGACTGATAAGGGTTAGCAGTGTGGTTTGTTAGGATCCCCTTTTCCTCTACCCTTGCCCTCCCCACCCAAATATCCTCTCTCTTGGGGGAGCCATTTGGTATCCGCTCAAAAGTATTAGAGTTAGTTTCTAACATTAAAGTTAGAAACACTCTGGTGGAAAGAGGGAAAGCAAAAGAAAAAGGCTCAGGGGAAGCAAGCAAAGGATCATGTTTTCTAGCAGGTTTTTACATGATCTTGAACAAGTCTTTGATCGTGACTGAGAACTTTGGTTGCTACTGGAGTACAAGTGATAACAATATGCATTAGCTGACTTATGCTGTAACCGTGCATGTGTTTTCTTGCTGAAAATGGGAAAATTAGCTGTTTAGTAAGTATCCCTGGAAGTTTTTGTCAGGACAATTTTTCTCTAGCCAAACTATTCCTCAAAGCAAAGTGAGAAATAAGTATCTGTCTATAAACTCACTATAATTAAACCAAGCTTCTTCCCCACCCCCCCTTACAGTACCCAAGATATGTATCAGAGCCCATGAAAAAGAGGATTAACCTTTGTCCAGAGTGATTCTGCAACCTAAAAATCCAAGTTAGGATTTGGGTTTAGTTCTGTAACATATTGATACTTCTGCTATTCCCAGTTCTTGCTGAGAGGTGGTTTGGGTTTTTTTTAACTTAATATTCAGAAAGTCCAGACTCAGCACTTAACTTGAACCTAAAAATCAAAAATTCAATCACCATGGACTTTGCATCCAGCAAGGTCTTCTACTATGGTACTAGTTATAACTGTTCTTAATTCACCCGACAAAGCAGTCTTCTTTCATTCCATCCAGCATTTCCTTGCTGGACCATTTCACTATAACACATAGGCACCCTTTCCCATCTGGTCAGAGCTGACAAAATGGCTCTGAGGGCTGTGATCAGAGGATACAGAAAGAGGTGCGAAGTGTTTCATTATGTTTTGATGACACATTTAGTTACAAAGTGTACATCATTTACAAGTCACCTTGTTCTGACCATCATAGCACAGGCACTGTTCAACTCCTGATGCAGTTGTGCATCAGCATTACACAGCAAGGTAAGCATTTGTAAATCCCAGTTGTTTTTACAACATGCTAACTACTTCTTTTGGGAATGAGTGGCTGAAAGAAAGGTCCATATAAAGGTGTTTAAAATGGGAATCTGAATGAGGATACAAATTCCATTTGATGTATAATCATTGTCAACAACAACAAAACCTACGTCTCAGGAAATAAAGACGTATCAGTAAAATTAAATGCTTTTTGCTCTAGTTCTCCACATAGCATACTCCATGCTGTATCCAACAGATATCTGAAAACACCATGTACTTCACCTTCTTCAGACTTGTACTCTAATGCACAGCCTGAACAGTGATCTCCTATGTTTTGTTTATCATTGGAATAGCACATCTGACTGTTAAACCATCATTCTGGAAGTTATCCTGCCTTAGCATGACTGATCAGATTTTGCATTAGGCTGTAAATTGGGGGAATTCGAGGAATATGCCTAAACAATTTGCCCCGAGTGAGCTAGCAGAATAACTGCAAACAAAGCTGAGACCTTCTCCGTGTCTAATCCCTTAGCCACTGGACTGAACAGGCATGCCTACACGTTAGGTGACTCAACAGCACTGCCTTGTGCTATGTAGACAAGCCAACTATGTACAAGGAGCTCCAAGAAGGGCTGGGGAACAACATGAAGAGTTTGTGTTCCTTACTGTGTTTGCAATCTCCACCCCCAGTTTCAGCTCCTGGGCGTACCTTCTCATGGTGTAGCAGCTTTGGGTTCCCACCTTTCTTCTATTTCCCTTGCAGCCATATTCATTATCAAATTATTGTCACAGTAAATCCACTCTCTGACTTTTGGGACAAGATACAAGTACCAAATAAAGTGAGAGTGCATAAAGCTATTACTCAAGAGATTGTCTTTGTAATACAAGAGGCACCTCTCCCAGTGGCTGGCATGGAATTAGAAGTAGACTTAAACCAATAACACTCAAGACAGAGGATATTTCTTGGGAATTAATGACTAGCTGGGAGGAGCTTGTATTGCCAGAGGCAAAGTCAAAGCCATTAACCTCTGCCTGTCACTTAGGAAGCATCCGCTGCTGAAGCTGTTATCGCAATGTTATAATCTAAAAGATGGAAATAAATATATAAGTATATAGTGGCCTTTATTTTTCAGGAGCAATGCATTGTCAATTAATACGTTCACAGCAGTTTTAGAGGATTAATGCCCAGGATATAGCCAACCCAGAGGCAAAATTATCTCTTCAAATTTAATTTGTTCCATAATAAGTTCTCACTGAGGAAGCATAATGATGCCACAGAGAGAGGCCAGCATATATTGAGGAACAGTTTGCAGAAACACTAAAAAGTTTTAGGTTCTTTGGACAGCAACAGTATTCAGTCTATGTGATGACATCAATGTGTCTCTTCACCAGCTGCAAGCATGACACGCTCTACCTCCTTCCCACCCTTCACCCATGTGACTGCTCTTGGATGGCCGGTGGAGGGCTTACAACTTGCTAATAGACAGTCCTTCTGATCTGCTGCCCTTGGGGACTTGCTCTGGCACCTTGGGTTATGTCTTCTGCAGCTATTTCCGATCCACCATCAGTGCAGCAACTGAATTTCATCTGGAGACAGCCCAGACAAGGCAAACTCTGAAAGTCACCAAAGCTCCACCTAACTGGGGGCTTGCAAGCTCTGTGTCCCAACAAGACTGCCATGCCAGATGGGCATGGGACCATGACATGAGGGTCCGCCACACATGACAACTTGGACTCGTTAAGCTATAGCAAAGCCTTGGGCCATTTTTGCTCCCATGATTCTTTTTTTTCTCTCAGTTAAATGTTTTAAACCTTACGAAACTTAAACATTTCCAAACCTGAAGTTAAGTAGTTATGCAGAAGTGAATTAGTTTCACAGGTCTGGAGTACCTACAGCTTCAGTTTATCTAACCAAATACTGGGAGTGCTCAGCACTTTGAAAGATCATCTGGCTTATGCCTTCTCAACCACAGATTTAATGCACAGGCTCCTTTTAATAAATGAATGCATACATTTGAGATAAATTGTTAGACCCTTGATTTAGGCTGTTTTCCAATTTTCCTTGTAAAGGCCTAGTTTTGGACACCCAGGTTTGAAAATAATAGCCTTAGCTATAACCTGTATCTCCAGTGGATTGATTTTTGACACAAAGGTGATTTTTTCCTCCAGAAAGTACACAGTTGTCATGAGGAAATAATTTTGACCAAAAAAAAAAAAGTCTTTCTATCTCTGAAAATAATTTGAATGGAAATTTTTCTGCCAAGCTAATCATTTGTAAGAGGTAATAAAGAATGAAAGACATGCTTCACCACCACTATGTGGACAGAGCCAAGCTATTTAAATTCACTTAATTTTCTAGTTTATGTTATAGTGCATACTCTTTGATGCATAAAACCCTAATTAATTTGTTTGATAAAAAAAGGAATGGTGCTTTCATTTTTATTGGGTACACTGATTTTTCTTCATGACCTGCAGATTACCAACCACAAACCTCATCTGATTTTTTTTTCCTATTATTACCTGATGAAAGTTAATTGTCATAATTATTCTTCAGTCGGTTTGCTGCCCATGGCGAGGGACTGAGAACAGAAAGTAAGAAGGGAAATGTTGAAGTGTGTTAGGTCCAACTGAACTTCAGATCTCTATGAAACCCCAGGTGATGGCTATGGATCCTGTGGGTCATGCAAGGTATGCTGCTGCACGAAACACAAGTTAAGGCTTGACGCAGAAAATGTTGGTTAAAGTTTTACAGGTTCTGTGAGGCAGGGTGTCAGGCTAGGTGGCTATAACAGCCTTTCCCGGCCTCAAAGGCTGTGATCACAAATGCATAAAGCAGGAGAATGGTGTCTGTCACCATGCACTTGGCACAGCACTGGCGGACGACGAAGGAGGAATGATGAATTTAGGCCACTTTTTCACTCCCTCACTCGTGGAGCCGCCAGTCCCCCAGCCACCGTGAATGATTCATTAGCTGCAGCACCCGGGCTTTCTCCTCCACGGCCGCGGCCGCTCTGCCAGTGGCAACGTGGGCTGGAGCCACTGCAGCTGCTCCACTCCCTGCATTGACTCACCCGCGCCGGGGATCCCTCGAGTGCTTGAGTCACCTGCTCCGCAGCCCCTTCACACGGGAACGGAGGTGCAGCGGGGGACTCCAGCCCAGGGCAGGGTCTGCCTTGGGGTTTCCTCTGCTTCAGACGTGCATTTGGGCAGGACACAGCCCTCAGTATCTGGGAAGGCTTTGGGGAACCCTACGGTGCCTTGCAGCCAGCAAGGGATGGTCTGCTGTGAAGCAACGTCCACTGTGACAGCAGCAAGTTGTGGTCCCCATGCAATATTAAATGGTGTGAGATCCCACTGCCTCAGCAAAGGACTCTCTCACTGTGTGGCTCACTTACAGCATGGTCAGCTGAATTGCCTGGTTTGGCATTTGGTTAGAGGGGGCCACCTGACAGTGGCCCGAGTGGGAAAGGACGGCTGCTGGGGCTGCTTGCTGGGGAACAAATGGATGGTGGGGCACCACCTCCCAGCTTCTTGGCTAAAACCGGGTGTCTGATGATCCCCTCTGATGTGGTTTGCACTTTACCAGAAATGCTGCAGCTGCTGGGCCTAAAACAGCTGTTTGGGAAACAAGGCCCAAATCATGAGGATTTGTAATAACATCCTCCCATTCTTGCCTTTTCTTAGGCATTGTCAAGAACCTCTGATTCCTTCTGGAAATCATTGGTGGTTCAGAGGCATGCAAGAATCTCCTGCATTTTGGGTGAATAACCTGGGCTCCGAGGGACAAACTCTGGTGTGGTCTGTGCAGGCATCTACAGGCCATGCCAGCACACTGTACCAACGGCAGTAGACAGCCCATCTCCTGCCTATATATGAAAATTTTGTCTGTGTTTGGATGGTGATCACTATGCAGGTGGTTTGCTGATACTTGGCATCAGGCTTCACAGTTTGGATACGCCTGCACAGGGGGTCTAAGTGTTTGGAAAGCTAGAAAGAAGAGACAATTTGGAATATGGTACCTAAATAGAAACAACTGGAATGGAAAACATCTTGAGTCACTAAATTCAGTATCACAGTAATATAATCTGATTTGGGTTAAAATCTAAGGAATAAAAATATTAAAGTTCCCCTCAGGACCTAGACTACTGATAGCGAGGTGATGAGCACTCAGCAAAAATGAAACAGAAGAGAAACACTAGATAAGAACAGCAATGAGCTTTATGAATAGCAGTAAACCACATCTAGACCCATAATGTGTGATTCAGACATGTTCACTGAATTCATATGCCTCGTCTGGGAAGTTTTACTCTTTTCTCTGGCTCAGGCCTCTGACTGAAGCAAATTTAAACTGCACACTTGCTTTGAAGAAAAATGTGGTTCTTGCATAAAAGTCAGAGTAGGGTGTTGTGAACTGTCGTGCAATGAGGAGAGACTACATTTGCACATGCTGCTTTTGCCAAGAGATTATAAGTTCATAGTAACAGCCAGTGCCTTTACAGTTTTCCTGGAGCTTAGTGAGGCAAGGATACAGCTGCATTAAAAATTAAATGGAAAGAGCAGTCATAACTTGTAGGCAAACACAATGAATGAGCAATAATGGGCTAGCCAAGTCTTAGAGGACATAAATCTTTCCATCTGAGGCAGCCGAAGGACTTTGTAACCGTGTGATTAGCACTTGTGTTTTGGTTGGATTGGAATGCAGTTAAGGATGTTGTGGGTTCACGTCCACTTGCTGCAGGTGGTGAAAACCAGAATGAACAGGATCCTACACAGCTCAGGCACTGTTCTGATAACCACGGACAAAACAACTACCAGGGCTCCTACACCATGAGACGAGAAACAAAGGGAGACATGGCTTATTGTTGCAGTTGGCTAAAGTATTGTTGCAGGGGGCTAAAGTAGAATGGTAGTGAAAGTATTTCCTTATCCACCAGCCTCTATTTGTACTTTTTAATGTATTCTTGATACAACATCCCCCAACTCGCATTCTCTCTCTCTTTCTCTCTCTTTCTCTCTCTCACAATTGGTTTGTCACGGACATTGCAATAACTTCAGCAGCAGCTGAAGCTGTCCCACCAGAGCAAGCTCAAGTCCAGCCCAGCTGTGAGCCACATGGGAGGTCAGAGGCTGAGGAAAGCAGAACTTGTTTAAATCCAGTTTGCTCGCCATGGCTCCAGTTCAATGGCCTCAGGACAACTCTGAACAACAGTAGCAGTCATGTTAATAAGATCATTGCTAAGACCTGAGCTAGTGTATGAGAAAGTAGTGAAGGTTGTTCTCCTAGGAGAATTGTCCCAGTCCTTTTTCCCTTTCTCCTTTAATGGCAAGGTGTTTGGCATATGACTTATTACAATGACCAAAGATGAATGAGGGAGAGTTTTCTTATCCTTCCAAGACACACACTCAATTATTTAGTTTCATTTTTATAGTCCTTAAAGATCTGGAAATCTCTCTATGTAAACATGGACAGATTGAGGCCATTTACTCACCAGTGTTCCCAGGACTAAATTTTCCATGAAGTAAATTATTGTCTATTATCAATAGTGACTTCTAATTAGCCGAAAGAAGGCTGTAAATGTTCAGAAAGTACATAAACCTAAAAAATTAATATTCTGATCAATAATGGCTGGCTGATATACAACAGGTCATAGCTGTCTTCATACACTAATGTACTAGCATGCATTTTTTCTAGACTATTTATTGATGTTTCCAGAAATTAGCGTAACTAACACTCTCTCTGCATACATATGTCGCCCGTTAAAACCACAGTCAGAAGATCTGGTAGGGAGTCAGTAGGGAGCCTGCTATAGCTAAGGTGATAAGAAGAGTGGTGAGCTCATTTCAGCTAGAAGTTTCTTTCTCACTTACTTTCCCTGATTGCTCCTGGGCATCAGATAATCTGGGGTGCCAGAACTGTATGTGTCCTGACTTATTTGAGATCGCAGATGTTTCTTTGCCCAAAGCTTGTCTGGAGCCAATGTGGCAAGATCTACAGTGCTTAAGGTGCATGGCCTGCAGCCCAGAAAGAAGTGCAGGAGCTGGCATCACCCTTGACTGCCTGTATCTTCCTATCTTGAAGGAAAAGTTGCCTATTTACATGTGAGTCAACTGGATGTGACCTTCAGCATGAGTCCAGAATGAGGCTCAAATTCATATGTGTCAAACCATTTAGACACTTGCAACTCCAGTGGGAATCTTTATTTCTTTGAGGGAAATTGAAGTTTTTGAAGACAACATCTGCTTCCACCAGAAATACTGCATGTTTTTCACTCTTCACTGCAATGGGAGAGACAATTCTAAAACACTCTCTCTCCAGAACTGTGGAGAGATGGGAATTTTATTTCCTTAAAAGCAAGGTGTCATAAGGCAAAGAGCTTTTTATTTGATCATACCATCCTGATCTGTCTGCCCAGTCTGTCACCCTCAAATCTCAACACCTCTCCCCACAAGCATCTCTGTCTGGGGACTTTGATGTCCTGTATTTCTGTGTGTGCTGAAAAAAAAATAAGGTGACATCATAAATGTCCTAAACTCTCCTAATGCTGAAAATCCATCCCATTGTATTTTGCAGTTGCACAAGAGACAAGAGCTGTGTATCATTATTGGAGTTCTTTATTGACTGTATAGCACTCAGACGATGGTAGAAACCAGCACTTTATCTTCTGAGCATCAATGGCTTGACCTCTGTCACTGGCCTTTATAATTCAGTTATTTTTAGGGCTGTTTTTTCCTCTCTGGCTAGGAGCTAATGCAGTCTCTCCCATGAACTCTGAATCTCTTCCAGAAGATGTCCTGACCTCAGGTTAGGAAGCGTCTACCTTCCCTGGAGCATGGGCTCAGGTCTCAGCACAGCTGACTCATGCTTTCTGTCATTGGTCTGACCTCCACGCAGTCTGAGAGGGCTCAGGGCTCAGCAGCAAGGGGGGACCCAGACTTACCCCATGGACTGTCCTGGAACATGTAATTCCTCTTGCTGCGGCACCCCTTGGTGCACCTTGCCGCTGGCATGTCTGTTCATCGTCCCTGGTCAGCACGGTGTGGGGCTGCAAGCTTACCTTCCCCCATCCCGCCTCTCCAGGAACTTGCTCCCAGAGGTGATAAGGGAGCGTGGGTACTTCCTGGGTGTGGGGAGATTCCTTGGGCTTGGTCTTCTCATGCAGGTGCTAGAGGGGAGATTCTTGTCTTCTTCCGAGCATAGAGTAGCTGCAGGCACAAACCAACCACTTGTGTGGGGAAGAGTGGGGGATGATCTTTCACACAGGCCCTTCAGCTGGGATGTCCTCTTGCTGTGCAAACACGTTAGAAATCAATCGTGCGTAGGGGTTTTCCCTGTGCCCTATCAGGAACATTTCCCCTCCTCCCTTCCAGCTTTGCATGCCTCCTGCCGTTCTGCCTTTTATCCTCCAGCCTCCAGGTAGCTGGATTCCAGTGATGCACTCCGAGATGAGAGGCTCTGTAAGATACTGAGACTGATACCAAAACTCACTGCTTTCAGGGAGTCAGTCCAGGTCCAGGCTGCTGTATGCGACAGCAGTATTAGCTAATGGTGCTGAAAAGGTAGGGTAGCGAACATTAAGTTCTTGCAGGCTCCTTGGGCAAAAGAATTTTGCAAAAGAAAAACTTGCAGTTATTATCCTCTCTGGCATCCTCTTGTTTCCTTTTTTATAAGGTACCTGTCAAAAAATATTTCTGATGGGCTGCTATAACATGCCAAATTTCTTCATATCTGATGTTTTAAGTTTAACTATATTTATCTTGTTTACGAAAGCTGACAAGTGATACAGCCATAATAAAGCCAGCAGAAATTGCACAGCAATTTTATTCGGGTTCTTTTCAAGTCAGTGGAACTGTTAAATGAGATTAGTGCAGTAGAAGGCTTTATTGCGGCCATGAGAAACCAGATAGACACATATCACAGGGAACCAGTGACAGACTAAGAAGATCACATACAGAGACATTGTGCCAAGGGGGGATTGGCAGGATAACATAAGTGCATCTTTTAGCTCTGTGGAGCTGTGTCTTACTGTATTTCTGATATGGTTCTCCACTCATCCCAACAGCTGTCTTTTCCTTTCCTTCTCCAATCCTTCATATATCTTTCAGTGCCTTATTCTGACACTGGTCACGCTTGTGGCTTGATGAGGTTTGTTAGGAGTAGCGGGGAACTGGAAACAATGGTCCCTATTATTCTCCTTGCAACCCTTAGAGGAGCACTAGAAAATCTGTGTGTTGGTGGCTATTGCTTTCTTTTGTTAGCTCTGTCTTCTCTCTTTAAAGAAGATGCCTTAGTAGGACTGTAACTCACTGCTGAAGTAATCTTCATAGATAAAGAAATCAGTGCTTTCCCTTATATATGTGAAGTGCTGTTGTTCTGTGTTACACATATGACATGTTTTTTATATATACATATATATATGTTGTTATATATGCAGGTCCATGTTGGCCACCATCAGGGACTGAACCAGAAGCTTCTGGAGCAAAAAGCATCTCATATGTCCTTGCAAGCTTAGCAGCAGACTGCTGCATAAGCTCCCATTCTCTCTGGAGCAGATGTAAGTAACAGCAGCTCACATAAGGACTATTGAGATGTTGCTCTGAGGTTCCATCTGGGATGCAGTCCTGTTCTCCCTGACTGAGTAGAAGCCCAGCTCATGCTCGGCTCACTTCCTAAAACCTACTTCCTACATGCCGTGAAAGGCTATTCACGTTTCAGCCCTGGTGACAGGCAAAGGGCAAAGCTAGAAGCGTGTCCAGCTACCAGGTGGAGCAGTCAGCTAATTTAGCTCCAGCAGCAATAGAGACTGATAGACACAATGAAGATGTAAGGAAGGGAGGAGAAGCTGGGCAGTGGACAAGCCTGTGAGCCTTCTAGCTCTCTGGAACATGGTTTGAATTTGTTCCAGCCATTCAAAATGATCTTTCACTTCTTGGCAGAAGCTCACAAAGTTTCTTAGCTAAGCAAAGAGAGCACAAGTCTTCATTGTGCATGGATAGAGACAGACACTGGTCGTTTGATTATTGTTGTTGAGAACATAAATGAGTGCAATGTTGCAAATGCCACTGGAGGAAGTGAGAGGCTCCCTCATGAGGAGGCCTTGGATGCTGTTTGTATCCAGAAGCATCCTGAGATGAAATCATAATTCTCTGACTGAGTGACCATCCCTGCACTCTGATATGTTGTCTTTTAACTGCCCTCAGGAGGCTACTGATGAAAGCAAAGCATTTCCTTACCTCCCTACCAATATATTTTCCTTCTGTATCGTCAAGGTTTCCTTATAGATACATGTGCTTTGCAATGATGCTTAGAGACTTTCATTTGCAGACCTTAGGAAAGGTCTGTACCCACACCTAATAAGTTGCTTTCCATACCCCAAATAGCTAACAAACTAAACAGAAGAAGGATTATTCTCCAGACTTTACAGATGGTGAACAGAGGCACAGATAAACTACACAACTTGCTTGTGGTTATTCTGGAAATCTGTAACAGAGCCAGGCCTTGAACTGAAATTTCTGGTGTCCCTGTGCCAGACTGCAACCACAGTCTGGCCTTTCTCTCTGAAGGTACATATTTGTAGAGTTTTAAGGTCAGAGGAATGATCACCTTATCTAGTCTGACCTCCTCTGTGTCAAGTCCAAGAATTTCTTTGATCAAAGCGTATTTTACAGGCTAGAATACAGTCTTGATTTGAAGACACCAGGACATAGAGAATAATTTTACAACTTCCCTCTGTTCTCTGTTCCAATGGTTAATCATCTTTGCTGCTAACTTATTTTTCATATGAATGAGTCTGGCTTTAATTTGGTTCCTGTGATGCTTCTTTTCTGCTAGATTAAAGGGCCCTTCACTATCTTTGTTTTCTTCCTTTCCTCTTCACAGACAATTTTTTCATGTGTCTGGAAAAATCAGTCAGGTTGACAAGTTACTTGCTGCTGAATCCTGGGGATGTTTTTCCTTTCACCTTGTGTCTGTCTTTGGTATTTTCCCCCCTTTTTCATAATGCAATAATTAGAAAACTTTAAAGAAAACTGAGAGGAGGAGAATGAAGGAAGTCAGCAAGCAATATTCTTTACTCTTTTTCCAGGTGCAGTGAGGAATATGCAGCCAAACCAAGAGAATTGACAGCGCCAATGCCAAATTCTGCTCTCATTCATATTTCAAGTGATACCATTTGAAACTTGCTTCTGTTAGGTATTGCTGCCGGGAGCTACCTTTCGTTAAATGGGAATACCAGCAGAATACGTGCTACCAGATACGGATCATGTGGACTCCAGTCCTGGTTTGACAAGCCAGAGTTGCAATGAGGCTTCTCAGTCTGGGGCGCAGAATATGTTGTGGACTATTTCTGATAAGAATAAAGTCCCAGGACAGGAGATCTCACCCTTTTCCCATTTACTGACACCTAGACTTGACAATATACCACTGATATTACATAAATTGTGTTTTCTTGTGGGCTTGGTGGGTGGCAGATAGGTGGCATTGGAATGATATGAAACACATAGTTGGGAAAATGCCCGGGAAGATCCATGAAGGTGAAAAAATGTAGGAACTGAATCATAAGTTGTATCTTTGTTTATAAAGCACCTGTGTAAGTGCCTAGAGCATTAAAAGGACCCATCTTCCCACATGGATGTTATCTAGGTTGAGGTGATAGTCTGTGGTTTGTGTCTGTAGAGTGTAAGGCCTCTTACTCTGTCCAGAAAATAGCTCAGATCCATAGCTTTCAAGAAAATCCTCTGCTTTACCTGTGACCCAGAGCCCATTAGTCTGTGTGTGAGTACATAGACCACTAACACATGCAAGGTGTGAAAGCAGAACACAGTGGTGAGAGATGCGTCAATACTGATTAACCATGGTTAAAAACAAAGATGTGATGTCATCAAACCTTCAGAGAAAAACCCAGAAACATCAGAAGATGTACAACCTTAAGAGAAAGAGCAGAAAGGCGGAAGAAGCAAAAGCTCATCAAGATCAAGGTTTAACCT
Organism: Aptenodytes patagonicus; assembly: GCF_965638725.1. Classification (NCBI taxonomy): domain Eukaryota; kingdom Metazoa; phylum Chordata; class Aves; order Sphenisciformes; family Spheniscidae; genus Aptenodytes; species Aptenodytes patagonicus. The sequence continues at coordinate 8,044,481 of NC_134952.1, forward strand.
GTCCCAAGGAGCAAAAGGGCAAGTGACTGACAGCTGCCCATCCAGCGCATTCACAACGAATGTGGTACAACAGCACATGGTAGATGTTATTAATGCTTAGCCTACTAGCAAGTTAGTCCCAACCCATTACTGCGTGTTTTGGCAATAAATAGTGATTTTGTGCTTGTAAGTTGCGTAGTGCTTTTAAGCCCAGTGAAAGGCACCCAAAGAAAAGTGACACAAAGATTTGAGGGTTATTTAACAGCCCTGGTGAAGTGAAACAGGGTAAATGCCCCTATTTTCTTCAGCCAAACCTTAAGAGCCATTTTTCCTAAGGCTCATGTTTTCCACCTTGTTTAAGGAGCAGAAATATCAGTTATCATTTGCCTTTGCTAACAGTGCATTTCCAGCCTGCATCCCACCCCATGAACACAACTGTTCTCAGCCTCCACCATCTCACTGTCCCCAACGGATCAACTCCAGTTTGCCGAGTGCGTGATTCGGCCCAATACATCTCAGCTGGGACCAAACTAAAGGACAGTGTAGCAGCTATCCACCAGCAACGGAAGGACACAAAGTCTACAGAGAGAATGGGATGACATGTAGGAGGTGAAGTTTCCTTGTTTTCACTCATTTCCTTGATTTTGCTTCTCAGCTGTTTGTGGTAGAGCCTGTTATTTTCATTGTCAACAACCATTATAGTTCAAGGTGACATGAATGGTGAGTCTACAACCTTGTGCGCTGCACGAGAACAAGATAAGCTTTTTTTCCAGCCACTGTATTTTATTTTTATCCTGCTGCACTTTCTGATCTCTTTGCTGTTTGCAGGTTGTGGCAAGGGGTGCATGTTCATGGCAGTTTTGAGTCTGGGACAAAATTCAGAGTTCAGGACGGGTTTCTTGGAAGACACCTAATCTGTGTCACAGCTGCAAGTGCAAAAAATGAATCCCAGAGAAAGCAGGCTGGAAAGCAAAACTTCAACCCCTTGTTTCTTCCGGGAAACAGCACAACTATTGGCTGCAGCGGTGTGGCATTACCTTTGTGATTTCAAATTGAAAGTGTCGGTACTTGAACCCGGCACTTTACAAAACATGATCTAATGAACTTCCCAAATCAGCTAGCTTAGGAACTGATAAACCTATACTCCATTGCACAAGAGGAACTTCTCTGTTGTATATGACTACTACAAAACTTGTCACCACTCAGCCTTCATTCTTAAATGCCAAATTCATTTCTTCCTACAGGCTTAGGTCAGGTTTTCCTTTTTTCCATACTGTGTTCTTATATAGAAAGGACATTTAGAATTCAGGCTTCCCAAATGATACATGACATCTATTTAAAGCAGCAAAACAGGAAATCCTCTATAGAGCATGTGTTGCTGGAAAACCCCTCCACGCATTAAGAGACATTATTAGTGCAGCCTTTTTTTACCCTTTTCTTTCCCAGAACCTTTTAAATCTAAATCAAACTTGGGTAAAAGTAAAAGGTAAAAGGGCAGATAAACCAAGGACCCTTGAAACCTTAATAGGAAAACAATGAAAACATCCGCAGCTCCAGAATGTTCCCAAAGCCCTTAGTATATTGTATTATCTAGTAATGCTATAACCAACGTGATTTTTATTGGCTGAAAATAGGGAAATAATGTTAGGAAAGTCACTATACTGACTTCAGGAAACACAAAACAAAATTTAAAGGATACAGGAAACAATTCCCCTAAAAAATGCATTTCTAATCCAATTTCTGCTTCTGTGGTTATCTTGTTATCAGACAGATGAAACTTACCATCTGCAAAAACCTGTTTATTCTTCAAGGGGAAAGCAGTTCTCTCCTGATCTGTGTTTTTCAGACATCAGGTGGAAAATACAGCAGATGCTTGCTGCCCTGAATAGGCAAACCAGAGCTGGAGCTGAGGAGGCGTTTCCAGTGTGCAGTAGAGCGCGCAGGAGGCAAAGGCACTGGGGACTTAGGCTTAGGTTCAACAAGATACATCGTATGCTTAACTTCAAGCAAAATTTTTACTTCAGTAGGACTATTCACATGCTTCAAGATGGACATAGATATAAGTACCTCTCTGCAGGCGCAGGAGCTAGGGTTGTACAAAACCATAATTTGACTTTGAAGGGCTAAGGTAAAAAATACATGAGGAGTAAGTAAAGTCGTTCAGTGAAAGTTCTGAGTAGATTTTGCCTACTCAGTACAATTGGCTTTGGGTAAATCTTAAAAGTGCCTCTGGTTTTAGGTGTCTCACTACTGTGGGTTTATTTTCTTGGTTTGAAATCCAGTAGCCAAAAGCAGAGGGGCTCCGTAGGATTTAGAGGTAAAAGAAGATTGCAACGTGCTCTGGAGCAGCAGATGTAGCCACTGTTGGAGACAGGAGTTCTGGGTCCGATAATCTACATTTCTGTAACAACCTGTGATCTCATATGTGCTTCAGTGTGCCTTTCAAGAGTCCAGAAGTCTTTTGAAAATAGGTTTCACTGCTCCCTTTGAGGAGAAATAAAAGGAACACTTACAGCCATGACCTCACAAATTATAAATAGATTTAAACTAAAGCAATGAGCCAAGCTCTGAGCTGACATCTAAGGTGCAATTTAAACTTTTGCTGATATTGATAGAGTGTCCGTCCACTGGGATTTCCTTTGTGTGACACCAATTCCTTCATCCATATAGCAGGGAGGGAGAGGAACGCTTCACTGTAACTTATACTGGAGAAAACAGAAAGAAGATGTGTGAGTACCACCCCATTACAGGGGTGAATTTAATGTATATACACTTAAAATTTACCTCTTTGTGGAACTCATGTCAGCATCAGCTCCTTTGGATTTCCAGAGGAAATCTAAACAAACACAATGCCACCTTCTGTCATGGGTTCACTTTCCATTAAGACAGTGCTGCCTTACAGTGCATAAAAAGAGATCAACTTTCACCCGGTATTAATCAAAAACATATTAGAATCCGAACCAATATCTGCACAGATGAAACCAACAGTAATAGCCTGTGCAAAAACAGATCCTAATTTAGGCCTCTTCTCTTATTAATTGCGGCACTTTTGCTAGGGAGCACAAAATCACATCACAAAAACCTCCAGGTAACAAAGCCTTGCAGCTCCGTCTGAAGCAGGAAAGATGAGGAGGTTACAGGAGGACACAGCGAAGCCAAAGGAGGTCACTGGATGAGTCATTCGCACTCAGGTATTCACAGCTACCGTTTCCTGGTTCCCATCACTAGACAACACTTGTCTTAGCACATTATTCCCAGGTTTCTAAGATTTTATTTTAAAAGCCAGAGTGCAGACTTTGGATGATCACAGACTACCAATCGTGCTCTCCAGGACAAAGATTGGCACAACCCGATGAACTCCCGCTGAACATCCTCCCCCTGCATTGCTTTTCCTTGCTATCAATATGAGTCTGACATGACATGATGTTAAGTGAGATCAGGATAACAACAACCACGGGAGGTCAATAAATTCATATGGTATATAATCAAATATGTGCCTCAAACAGGTAGATTCTCGCTTTATGAGATCGTGGGAGTTAACTTTCATTTAGCAGAAATAAGTATTCAGCCAGCTGAGGCCCTTCTCTTTTACATACAGATAGCCTCCTCTGTTCATCTGCATTTTATAAAGACTTGTTATTCTTCCGTGTTTATCAGATCTGTGATATCGAGGAGAACAGAAAACGTGTGTGATATCCGCCAGCTGGATTCCATCTGTCTATTCTCTGCGGAGATGGAGTTTCAAAGGCTACTTCCTATCTGCTGTCACACCCTCTCCCAACATGAGAAGTTAAGTGTAAATTTTGGCCAAAGTGATGGAAAAAAAAAATCTCCTTTGTACATCACAACTATTTCCCTACCTACACAAAAGTGGCATTCTTCTTGTTCTGGCATGCATGAAGTGTTGTTGCACTGTATCACAACTTTCCTATTAAATAAAAGGAGTCTGGCCAAAATTATTTCAGAGAAAGTACTTTTTTTTTTTTAATTTTTTAATTGGACTCTGTGCATGCATGTGTGTGTGTTGGTTTGTGTACTGGAGCAGGGGCAGGGAAATTGTGATTGACAAGTACAAGTACTGTTTGGTTACAGTAGAGGATATGGCCTCATAGCATTTCTGGGAGGGGAAAAAAAATACCTACCTGAATAAAAGCCCAACTTTGCTGCTCTTGAAGTGATTGAGGCTTTGCCATTCACTTCACCACAAGCCCTAAGGGACTGAGGAATTTAAGTTTCTCAGGATAACACCCAGGATGGAGCAACATTATTGCAAATCAGCAAGACTCAGTTATGTTTTCTTGCCCTAACATCTAGAGCTCTCTTTTCTTTGGGTCCGGCAGCTGCAACATTTCTGGTAAAGTGCAAACCACATCAGAGAGGAGCATGAGACACCCCAGTTTTAGCTAAGGAGCTGGGAGGTGTTGCCCCATCCATTCATTTCCCAGCAAGCAGCACAGAGCAGCCATCCTTTCCCACCAGAGCCACTCTCCTCCTGAAGCCGCAGAGCACTGAAACGTGTGAAAGGCTGGGGCTGGTGCCCGAGAGTCCTTCCTGGGCCTCCTCTTTCTCCCTGGTGTGAGGCAGATGTACATGCCCAGCAGCTCGTGGAGCAGGGAGGGAGCAGGAAGGGCCAGCACAGACATTCGGCTCCAGACCTCCCCAGCAGCTCATCTTTCACCACCCTGGAGGACTTTCCATATACTTTTGCAAACCTTTTGTTAATTTACCTGCCCGTTATCCCAGCATTGTAAGTGTGTATTCTTTTATATACTTCACGAATGAAGGTACTTGTCACACGGATCAGAGGCACAGGAGGAGTATTCTGACTTTGGCCAGCACATCCATCTCATTTCAGTGGAAGCGTAATTTCTTCAGGTTATTTTCAGGGACACATACATTCTTTGATGATTAACCAGGTAATATCAGGTACATGCCCAGACATATCATCACACAGACAGCTAGTGGACCACATACAAGCACAAAGGCCTTTAATATCTCTAAATTAGTTATGCATCTATGGGTATTGCTAACTCTGCCCTGGTCCCTGGCCATAGGAAGTAACATCTACTCAGAAAGTGTGATGAATTAAGACTGTCAGCAACTTGCACTGACCTTTCCACTGAACAGTCTGTGACATTATGGTTCCTATTGAAAAACTAGGTCCAGTTATTACTGCGAGTACACACATGCAGATGTATTGTTTATTTTGAAACCTCAGATAAGCCAAAATGAGCTTTAATGGGTACTAGTTATGAATTCCTATGCATATATGAATTTTTTGACTCACAGGCACTCTTCTAAGAATACATAGACATGGCTTTCACAGTTTGCCCTACTGTAGCTAGGGTGGGACCGAGCTCATTTCAGCCACGTGCAAATAAACACCTGAGAGAGGTGTTTGGCCTCCCCACAGGGCCAGAAGAGAGCGCTATAGCAGTACCTTCACCCCATCCTGTTACCCATCTCTGAGGTATCCATCTACGTAGACTACTTGGTTAGATGAGATGACTTTTAGATAATGGGCGTTGAGCTAATTAACTGACTGGGGCTAAGCTAACATCTGTAACTAACTGCCTGATGATTTAACTGGAGAGTTGGTTAAGCTTTCTCAAAATGCTCCTCTGATCTTTTCCCTCCAACCCCGCTATAGCACAGTGATCTGATATACAACATGTCTCTTGGTGTTAACCAGGCAGTCTGGAGGAATCTTGCAGTACCAAGAGAAATCAATTGACTGGTTACTGAGCTCAACTTGCTCACAGTCAGTCCCTTGTACATAGGCAAATCATCTTGTGCTGTGACCTTTATATAGTCCTACAAGCAAAGTAACGTTGTCTTAGGAGGCTTTCATGGTCAAAATGAACTCTTCAGAGGTGCTGGGAAACTAGCAAACTCAAGAAAAGTCCCATAAAAGCATAAGGTGTTGATTCATGTATTTATGGTGGAGGATCAAATGACCTCTTCTGAGAAGGGGTTATGTGCTGGAAGTACAGGAGGTCAATGTAGAGAGTTTGGGAAGGATTCCCACGGGACCTAGTCTCAGAGGCATAAAAATGCAAACAATCCTTGAAATAAAATATGAGTCAAACTAAGATGGAAATCAAGCTGAGAAGCCCAGATAACTCATGAGTAGTTTAAGCACATGCCAGGCCCAGAGGCAACTCCTAAGTTGCCAGCACCGTTGCCTGAAGATTTTGCAATGGATCCTACATTTCAGGATAGCTAGAACCCTACCTTGGATTTGGATCCTATGAGAATTGCTGTCGAAGGAGAATAGCTTACAGCAGCCTGAGGCATAGAAATGGCATCCAGTCTCTATCAGAATTTGTTTTTAAACAGGTAAGTCCTGGCTTGCCAGCCCTAGAGCATGGTATACAATCTTCTATGAACAGGTAGAGTGTGAGCATTGGCAAGGCAAGCTCCTCTACAATTCCCCCTTCTTGCCTTAGGGCAGCACTTCTCAGCATGATGAGTTTAGTCTTCATGCCCATTCCAGCTTTGGCGCCTCTCTTCTCTCTGTTCAACAAAGGTTCTAGTTCTGGTTATCACGTATGTGAGCTATTCCAACACACTTGCCCCCAAGAGTTCCTCACCTGACAATGGCCTTGCGATACCAGCCAAGGCACATCACAGGGATGTTTCCTGCCTTGGAGACTTGACAAGCTAAATAGACAACACAAAGAGTAGGAAGAAGGAAGTATTATTATTAAGTGGTGAACTGATGTACCAAGAGATTAGCAGACCCGCTCCCAATCACGCAGCAAGTCTGCAGGACAGCTGGGAGCAACATCCACAATTTCTGCATCCCTTTCTTGTTCCTTAAACACAAACATCTCTCCTTTATGTTTCTGCTAACATGAATGATGTTTCAGTAGCAATGGTTATCAAATAAGCCATTGAACGTCAATCAAACAACATCCTTCAGTCATTACAGACCTGGGCTGAATGTCTCACAGTGAACTAGAAAGACTAACTGAAGACTGCAGACCTCAGCATGTGGGAATTGCTGAAGTTTACCCATACAAGGCAGTGCTGTATAGGGCTACCTGAACTAACACGGGATGGAGGCACAGGCTGACCTAGCTGAAGTCCTGAGTGTCTTTTCATAGTGGTACACTATATATGGTAACAAATATCTAAAAATTAAGCTCAACGTTATGGCACTTAAATCTACTAGGGGATCTAGGTCTCCCTAAATGCTAAGACCTTAAATGGCTATACTTTTTTTTTTTTTTTTTTTTTGCATAAATACCTTAAAAACATTAACCCTAAAAGACTGACCATGGCCACACAAGGAATTTGCAGTAGGGCCAGGAGTAGCAGCCTGTTCTTACAAGGTTTGTGAGAAGCTCTGATTGCAGGATTAACCAGCCTGTCCTGATCCTTTTGTATTTCAGATCAAGACAACACCTGTCCCATTCTCAAACCCTGACACAGCAACTTTCATAATGCAGCCTGGAGCTCAGCTGAATCCTTAGTTGCATCTCTAATATAAATAACAATGACTTAAATTTCTAGTCTAGCCACTTAAAATAATACGAAGTTAATGGACTAAAGACCTGGGGAAAGAGAATGTGTTACGTATTCCATTATTTTCTTCAAACCGCTTTTGTAAACAGTCATAAAATATACAGTAAACAATTACCTTTAGATCCAGAGCCAAATGCTGCATCTCGTAACTCAAACACACCCAGCTAATACAAACAGGCTCTCACAAATTCATGACGCTCTGATTTGACATGCAGGTTCCTTTACCCTCTGTTCATGTGGCATTCACCAGCCCCTGGGGTAACATATGGGTCCTCCTCAACACCTTACTTCAGTTTTGAATAAATTTTGCTTCCAAATGTATTGAGAAAAAGTCACATCTGTTTTATGCACCTCGGTCAGCTGCTTCTGCCACTCTAGACCACGGTGAGCAGCAGTTACTGTAATGAGTAACACTATTCAACACATCCCAGGAGAGGGTCTCCCAGAAATATTCTAGCTAACCTTGGTGTTAGAACAAGCCCCTCCAGTTAAAAACACAAGGAACCGACATTTTCAGTGATATTTGGCCCTATTTAGAATAAATGCATACAAACAGCTGACAACAGCCATCTTTCTCTTGTTTTTTGAACATGTGCAGGAGTTAACATTAACATTACATTTTTGTTTTCCATTTCTCGTTTCCTTACTGCTTTCATTTAATAATACAGATCCAGTGTAGATCAACGTGAACTCATGTCCATAAAGGCACCAGGTACAATGGTCCATTCACATTGGCCATTTTTCTGGTATTCTCATGCAGTAAATTGCTGAGCTCTATCTAAACAGCCCCCGGACAGAAAGGATGTTGAGCCAGGTCCCAGAGTTAGGTTACACTCTGTGTGCAAAGACAATAAGGGCAACTGCAAAGAAATCAGCCGTGAAGGAAAAATATCTGCATGGTAAAAGGAAGGTGTGACCAGCACACACAAGCACCTGGCTGCTCGTTTAACCTTAGGAGGTCGAGTCATCCTGCTTTTCCCCAAGAGAAACAGGGACCCCTTTGCTATTTCCCTGGGGGGACCCAGGATCCTCCACCCCTTTGCTATTGCACTCCCCCCACAAGCAGCCTTTCCCCCCTCCTCCTTGCGAGTGACCCTTCTCTTCAGAAAATATGATTTAGCACCATGAAATGGATGACCTGGACATCAGCACATGGATGTAGCCAGAAAACAAATCTTCCAGAGAGCCTGGCTCAGTAGTGTGGTTGTTATCATCAGTTAATGTCTCTGTAGTAGCATTTTCATTGCTCGTCCTAACCTGCACAAGCTAAACTAAACGAGGAACAGCAAGCCCACCTCCCTCTTGCTGTGCCAACACTGGCCTAGGAGTCTTTCCAGAGTGTTAAACCATTAGAGCCCTCTTCTTCCAAACAGCAATAATGGAAAGGAATATTAGCAGTGTTTGGACTGGAGTTTAATTCAGGATAAAGATGCAAATGTTGGAGGAGCAGGGCAGGCAGCCAATGCCTCTTTCATAATTGGGTGGGTACAGCAATGTATGTGGGAAGAATGGCATGCCTCAGACGTAATGTGGCACAGAGTACATCCAGCACAATGTTGCCTTAGCTCTCACTGGCACCGTCCTATTGCTGTTGTTGTTTGAGGCTCCCGGGTCAGACTTAGCCCAGGCAGAGATCTTGTACCCCCCAACCCCAAAGAGTGGGCGAACTCTGCGTACAGATATGCTCAGCTTGGATGGCTGCAGGTTGGGGTTGTTTGTTGGTTGCCCTTTGAGATGAACGTCCAAGCAGGTGGCCGCAATGGCTCCTGGCCCACGGTCCTCGCTTCCTTCCTGCCCATGAATGTCCTCCATGACAAAACCTTTCCATGCGCTGCAAGCCAGGAGGGGAGAGGAAGAGGGAGAAGGTGTTTGGAGAGATACAGAGACGTTTGTGAGTCAATTCTCCATGATCTGGGTTGCGACTTCACCTCCCATTCAACTGTGAATTACACACTTAGAAAGCGCCACACGGGGGTGGAGGGATTTGAACAGCAGCAACAACAAAATTAGGGGGAAAAAAACTGCCTGTATAAGATTGGTGGAAAACCAGAGGGCTGTGGCACTTTCATGAGGAAGTGATTTTATACACAGCACAGGGCACAATGATCCCTGCTAGATTTAGGATTTACATTAATTTTTCTATAACTTTCTTGCTCCTGTACGGGAAGAACTTGTACACATTGCACTGTGATCCTCTGAGTAAACCCTCATCAGAAGAAGTGACTCCTAGTTTTTGCACAGCTGTTTCAGAGACAGCTTTAAAGTCATGGTTTCAGAAGGTCCAATTCTCCTTCAAAGTTACATAAAGTTAGAGGGATCAAACAGATGTAAAGATAATGTAAGGAGAAAAAAGTTCTTGAACAGTCAGAAGGGACCATTATGATTGTTTAGTATGACTTTCTCCATGAGCTATAGGATTTTACCCAGTAATTTGTGAGGCCAGTGAACACTTTGATAATAAAGATCAGGCCATTCCCAAACCTGACAGCACCGGGTGCCAAATGAGCGATAGGCACACCTCTTCCATAAATCTTTGCCCCAGTAATGGAGCCCATAAAACAGGAATAATGCCATCTCGTAACAAAAAGTACAGCCTCTCACCACTGTACAGCCCTGTTTGTGGCAGAAATGGAAAGTTGGAAAGCAGCTTTGAATATAACCTTTACATCTAAAGGTTGCTCCAGCTCAAAAAAGCCAGAAGCGTGTCTCAGGGCTACCCAGAGAGCAGCCATGAGTGCGTGGTGAGTGCGTGCATTAGAGAAAATGCTGTTTTCACCTAGCCAAAGCAGCTTTTCTATGAATACTAAGACTCTGTGGGATTCAATTCATTCATCTTTAGTCATCTAGCCTGAACCAGTCATCCAGTCTGTCTGTAGTCCATGGGGAAAGGCAGGTAGCGGCTTAGACGTTTCTCTTAGGATAGGATGGTTTGCCATCTGGAGGTGTCTATCTTTACTGGCCATAGCAGGACCATACATGACTAGGTTAGGTTGAAGGGCAAATGTTTAGATGGATAAAGGGCAGTGAGATAATTTCCAACCTGAGGCTGCACCAGTATAATTTCAGGCCAGGACTGATCAGGGCTCTGCACGATTTTTGATGAGGTTTCAAGCAAAGCAGAGGCTGACGTAAGGCTACACCCCAAAATGGAGCCCTTAGGGCCACAGGTTTTCCTCACAACCTTGGGAAAGTCACTTTATTGCAATTTTTAAGAAGACATCAGATAGGCTTACAATCAGATAGGCTCAACTTCAGCCACCTTGCAGCACTTACCGTCAGTGAGCTGAAGAGTACTGCTACTCCTCTGAGACACAGCAGCACATGCTCCTCCAGGGCATAGTAACTCCCCCTGTTCTTTACAGGACCTGTCTGTCATTTGCAGAGGGAGTAACATTGTGTTTTCACTTGGGAAACAGCAGGGAAAACAGATTGTGGGAGTCCTGCGTTCAATTCCCAGCTCTGCTTGAGGCGGTTCAGATCCCGCATCCTTGGAGAGCCACAGGCACAGCTGCTTTTCAGACCCACCATGCCTTCCACTGACCTGGTGCTAATGTGTAACGAGGGACCACAAAATTCACGGGGCCAGAGAGATCCTGTAGCGCTGAGGTTAGTGTATTGCTCTGGGGGAGAGGACAAAGAACCTGTGTCCAAGGGGCCACCTACATATTTTGCATTCAAGTCCTGGGAGCAAGGGCGAGAGGGATCCTCACAGTGTACCAACCGGATCCCCTTTGAGCTAAACCTCACTATCTTGATTAACAGTAGAGAATGAAAGCTGGATTTCCGTCAGACCGATCTGGGACATTCATTCCAAAAAACATAGTTTCATTCCCCAATCTAATGTTGCCAAAGAAGGTCCTGCTGCCTGTTGCTGAGGAAGCCTCCACAAGCTACATCAGAGGGGTCTAGGTCAGACAACTCCATAAGCTTACAGTGTATGATGCATGATTTTACTGGCTTGTTTCCTACACAAACAGTATTCTAATGAATATTTGGCCTTTGTGGTATTTATTTAGAAAGAAAGATTTCCTCTGTCTTTAAACTATTTAAACCTGACTTCCCATTCAGATCACTAATCTGTGATAAAGGAGTAAACGGACTTTCATGCAATGCCAAAGAACTGAGCACAAAACAAGGTATCTCTGAATCGCAGAGTGGGGCAGTGCGGGGATGGGCAAATCCACTTGGGGCCTTGAGCCTACACAGCGTTAGAGAGTTTAACTCTGCACGGTCTGCCTACTAAACGGCACCATACAGTACCTATATTTCATCTTTAATGAAGGTGTCCTGCTCTTTCAGTTCTGATTTCTTTATGCTCGGTTTCTATAAGTAAAACAATGTCTCTTTGCTTGCGCTATTTGAAATGCATGAGAAAAATTCAGAGGGAAACGGAACTAAAATTGCAGAATTAACCTCATACATGCTGTAACTCTGTACACTGTGCGAAGAGCAGCCTGAATCAAACAGCAGCAATAACGCCTGGGTTAGGGCATGAGAAAGACATTGAAGGTGGCTCAGCTGAAAGATGCTGTTGACTATTTCCCTTTCTTATTATTATTCCCACCAAAAAACTGAAGTTTTGTGTATGCTTCATGTATGGCAAAAGAAGTTAACTTCCTCCATTGCAGTCTCGGTGGATTTGACACTTGAGGAGGGGGTCATCTGACACTTTTTTAACTCTCAGTCTCCCCTGATTATAAATTAAAGATAATGCTTCTTCCCGCCTCCCTTTTTCCCTTGAATGTCCCATGCATTCCTCTTTCACCAACTCTGTTTTTTGTCATTTGGTGGCTTTCTGTGTTGTTAGTAATGTTCCAAGTCCACATAAATTTAACCAGGTTTAATAATACTGGAGGGTGTCTGTGGCTGTTTTTGAATGCTTTTTTTCCCCTCTAAAAGGCCCCATCTCTGTGATTACCTTCTGCCTGGTCACTGTGTGCAAGCCAAGAGCTCAGCAGTGTGGGAGTGTGACAGTCTTGAGACATTTCCACAGCACCCGGGGACAGTAAATTAATGCTGACATGACCCACCAAGCACATGGCAGCTCCATTGTCAGAGCTCGTCTAACAAGAAAGATTGAATTTCACACTGCGTTTGATATTAAATCTCTTCCAAGCACAAGCTGACTTGGCTGGGTAGAAAAGATATTCAAGGATCAGTAGTGAGGGCCTCGGCAAGGGAAGGTGCTAAATACTCACTGCCCTCATTTGAAGCATTACCTTGCAGTCTCAGCCTGATCCCAGTGCACAGCAGATATTACGGTTATGTCTGCCTTGTCTCTTACAACTGTCCCACTCCAAAACCAGCAGCTCCACCATGTCCCTTATCTCGCGCCCACCTCCTCTCACTGCAGACTGCATGCTCGCTGTCCCTTCTGCCATATCCCACTTGTTTTACTTGTTGCTGAGCCAGGAGAAGCACATGCTGCTTTGCTGGCCATTCCAGGCTGACTGGTTGGCCAGAAGATGGATCCTGCTTGGAAAGCAGTGAGAGGTCACCTTTGATTCAAGCCAGACATCTAAAATAAATAAGTTGTCCAAACTCTTCACTGATGACACAGAAAATGTTCTTTGCGATAGGGAGACTGTCTTCTTATAAGCTTGTAAAACACAGTGCTCAAAACATTGCATGCAAATAAACTTTTTTGAAACTGAAATGGAAGATGACTGAAATAGTCCAATCAGGAACCAGACAGATCGAAAATAAATATATGTACATAAATTTACCATTGCACTCTCCTTTACAGCCCTCATGAAGGCTACTCTGTAACCTCTCACATCTCTTCCAAGTTCTGTGAAATCCGGAGCTTGATTAATGGGTTACCCTAATTACATTGGATCAGCAGTTTACACTGGATATTGCTAGTGATTACATCTGGGGATGTGGGGAACCAGGACACCTACAATGCATCCAATGGGTAGACGTGGAGTTCCTAGTTCCACTGAGCTTGGTGTGCTCTGGCAAGTCAGAAACCAAATCAACATTTCATAGACATCTGTTTGTACCTGAAGATGTAAATGTGCCCTTAGACTCCTTCACAGTCTTTGCCGCTGTCTAGTTGATGGAATTTGGGAAAACTTGTTAGTCCAAAATATTCAGGGAGTTCAACCTGAAATAGCCCAATGTGCAATTTTGCTCATAGATTTTTAAGGGAAAAAAAGGGCCTTTGAATCAATTTGCATAACTTTTCTTTTCTTACAGGGCGCTACATTTCTCCCAGTTATCTCATACTGGGCTAAGAATTTTCACTTGTGTAACACTAAAGTACATTACTCTCTAGAAATGCCACCAATCTTGATCTGAAGACAATATGAGAAGGAGAAATGGCTGTTTCTCTTGCCATTTTTTGTTTCAAAGGTTAATGATCATCACTGTTAAAACTCATGCTTCATTGTCAGCTTGAAACTGTCTGGCTTCAGTGCTTAGACCCTTATTATAACTTTCTCCACAAGCTGAAAGAACATTTTAAAAGCTGGTACTTTCTCCATGTGGAGATATGTAGATGTTGTAACCAGTTCCACCACTTCACTTCCTCTGGGCTGGCTGATCTCTAGACTTACAGAACTCTTATAGAAGTCCCTGATGTTTTGCCTGTGAAGGCATTTTCTTTAATCCTGAAATCATTGTAATGGTATTTCTGTCAATTATAGGCACTGAAACTGAGTGTGGCTTTTCATTGGTTAGGTCGAATTACCTCCATACTAAACTCAAAGCATTTCTTGGTCCATACCAACCCCTTGGCTAAACCATGACAGCAGAACTTAGGCTGATTAGTTTTTCCACAATGGCCCCTGGATAATTCTGAATTAATTTTTGCTCTCTTAATTCCTGTATGTACTGCATTCAGCTGCATTACAATATATTTTATCAAGATATTTCTGCTTCTGTTTGACCATCTAGTTCTCATTCCTGGCTACACTACCAATTTCAGAGTTTCCCCAAATCTTATCAGCAATACTTTTTTTTTTGTTTCACTCATAAAAATCTTGACAAATACTCACATGGTTCCTATTGCTATGTGTCCCTTCCAGAAACACCCCTGTTCAATAATCCCCCATTGACAACGGCTTTTGGGGAGCTGTCAGCATGAGATGGTTCTTATACTCTATAAAGTGCACTGTCTACTGCATGCCCATAACTCTCAGTGATCCCAGAGGAAACTGAGATCCTCAGCCTGGTCCTCAGGACAATGTCAAAGAAATATATTAACAATCCTGTTGGATATTAAAAACACATTGCCCAACTCTGTGACCTGATCGTAAAATCTGATTGGCTAAACTTGAACAAAAAACTAAGGCTTTTAGGATTTTTAACATACTTTTCCTGGTAATTTTTGTTTATTTATGAATAACCATTTCATCTATTTTTAAAATCCTTGCAAAATGTCATAGTGCATGCCTTAACAGTGGGACCAGTACCATTCCACCAGCAAATATGTTCTGTATAGTCCTTCCTTTCTGTAAAGATTACATTAACTGGGTTACAGTAAAGTAACCTAAGGTTTACCGTACCATTGTGCTCCTTTGGACAGTCCATGGTTGGTGTTTCACTCCCTGTGTGGGGGTTCTCCTCTGGGAAAGGCTGACAACATTAGCACCAACGCTGTCACCCTCTTATGGACTCCCAAAAAAGCCTTACAGGGAAGTGGTTCTGGAAACGTTCTGCTTCATGACCCACTTTTCCTTGGGTACCAAAAGCAGCCTCTGGGCCATGTCTATTTACCCCAGGCCACCTGTCAAAGCACCGAGGAAGTGAGGTTGCAGATCTTCCACAGTCCTCCACAATCCGAGACCGTCTGTCTGCTCAGGGAGCAAATCAGACTCATAGAAGGATAAATTTAGCTGTATATATGGCTTATGTGGCTAAAATAACTACACATATGTATGATGGGAAAGACATGTGCATACACATGTACACATATAATCTGGTTGGTTTCTTTCCTTGAGGCACTTTGTCTACTGATTAATTACCAAATAAAGGCTGTGCTATTTAGTGATTCATTTTTTCACATTTGCAAGCCATAATCTAGTCTGAATCTCCCCAAGGGTCCTACATGAGCACTGGATTACTCACATTTGCTCAGGCAGCAGGTACTCTTCTAGCATGCTGCGCACAAGGGAACAGAAATATCATGCTGAACTGAAGGGAGCAGTGAGGTTTTCAACAGCTTCCACATTGGGAAGCCCAGCACGAGTATAAGATAGTTGCATTTGCTTCCAGTTGGCAGAAGAAACTACTTGCCATACCTTCAGCTGACAGAAATCTGTGCAGCTTCATAAACTTCTATCAGTTGACTTCAAATGAACTATGTTGATCCAGGTGGAGATCCCAGAATGAGAAGTAAAAAAACCCGATCACAGATCTGCATGCTACGCCATGCCAAACCTTTGCCAGCAACTACACCGTGGCAAAGCACACCATAGCTCCCAGTGGCACTCGGAAGAGGACAGTGGCAGAAGTGACCCAGCAGACCCCTTCCTAGTGAAACACAGGCCACCGAGACCCTTTTTTGCTTCTAGCTTTTGCATGTAACACTTTCTTAGTGGCTGTTTGGTAGGCTACAGATTCCTCCACTTTCAAGTATGGCCTTGTCTATAGTATGAGATGCAACTCTGACCAAAGACGGACAACTGCAATTAGATAATTACTCACTTTCCAACTACATGCTAGCCCAGAGGTAGACTAAATAACCTATCAGTGCTGAAGAAGATCAGGCAGATGAAGGCTGCTTTCAGGTTCACACACTACCTATCGGTAACACCCTTTGTAAAATCAGTGCTGACTTCAGACAACCAATAACAGACAGTAATAGTACCATTACTCATGCCAGTCATAACAGTGTGAAAATGTTTGCTAGTAAATGTATTAGGAAGTCTTTGGCTATATGACTTGATTTATTTCATTACCTTTCCTGAACAATATTGGGGATTCTATGGCAAAGCTAGACCAAAAAGGTCGAAAACCAAGTACATAATAAGAAGGGCATATAACTAATCAGCTGAGACTGCCTTTGCTTCTCATCTGTAAGTTACACCATCATAAATGAGAAATAAACCCCATGTATCTCAGAGAGAGAAGAAAAAAGAAAGCAAGAAGAGACAGAGAAAAAGAAAAAGAAACTCTTGATCTAAGAAACCTCGGTCAAGAAATCCAACACCGCAAGAACAAAAAGTGCTTGTATCTGTGTTTTTGTTCAAGGCAAAGGTGATGTGCCATGTCTAGACTGGGACGAAATTCAGATACAAGTTATAAGCAGTGGCCAATATTCAGGGATGCTAGAATCGGCGTTCTGCTGAGATTTCATTCAGAGAAACGTGTGTCCAAGTAAGCACCCAGACAGCACGCTGATGGAAATTGGTAGGCCCAATGCAGTTTTTTTCATTCACAGAAATGCATAGCAAAGTAAGTACCCACACAGCACGTTGATGAAAATTAGTAGACCCAATGAAGTTCATATGAAGAGTCTGACTAAAAAGAAAAATTACTGGCAGTACAGGGTGTCAGCTGGGGCTTTTCCTTCCTTACTGGACTCATTCAGACTGGCAGCTCCAGCTGGCTGGGCTCAATGCAGGTGTTTTTCCACTTCTGGCTGCTATTTTTCCCCATGAGGACAAGGGCCAGACCTCCACCAGCTTCCCTGGGCGCCAGGTCAGATCTGGGGGGCATGTGGGGATGCAGGGGGAGACCTTTATGCAGCCAAGCAACTTTCTGGCCTCCAGCTCTTCAAAAACTTTCCACTGTCTGCCAAGGTCTTTAAACTGCCCAAACACTTTGGAAATTACAGCATCTCGTTTTGCTGCCAATTGGGAAATTTGTTTCATGGCACTAACTGTCAGAAAACAAAACACACTTTTTGGGGGGAAGAATATTTTTGTCTCATTATTGTTGAAGTGCAGTAATGGACTTAGACACTGAGCATGTCTGGTGTGTGGTGTTTCACTTAGGACTCCCCATGAGGGCCTTATATCCAAAGGCAACACAGACACGCTTCTACATTTTTGTCTAGGCAGAACACCTACACTTATACCAACTATAGGGCTCTGGCTTGTGTCTCCCATCCACAGCTTGCATTTCTCTCGGATTAGTGTTCTCCCAGATTAGTGTTCTCCCATCAGTGCTATTAATGCGGTCGCATCAGGAGAGCCAGTTGCTGCAGTTCTGCTTTGTGGCCTGGAGGGCCCTTAACGATCCCCAAATTAAAGTCCTCTAGGCAATAAAATAGTTGGGCCTTAAGGGATATCTTGGAAACGTGCTGTGAGTGAGCAAACAGAAAAGAAATTAATGCTACATTGATCCTCTGGGCTCTAAGATCACCTTTTGCTTGATTTATTAAGAACTAGCATGCACTAATGGGAAGTTAAACCAGCTTTTAAAAAGCCTCTGTCACATGATGTCTTTTAACATATCCAGTTAATATTTCCAAGGCACGTGTCTCTTTGCGAACAGTGGCTGCCCCAGTAAGTGTCCTAGGAAGGGGATGAACTGTCTTAGATACACTTAAGACACAGTTTCCTCACCACCCAGGCTAGAGAAATATGGGTTTAGGATTCCATTTTAAGGGAGCAAACTAACTTAAAACCATAGGTGCCAGATGCTGGCCCCATGGGCAGAACAGAAGAGCAGCACAGGTATTTGGGCATTAATCAAACCTCCCTTCCTAGGATAGGAGCTGGCTGCATGAAGGTGATCACAATATATATAGTTTAATAGGTGAGGGAGGAAGACAAGAACCAGCTTTCTAGCCTGGATTCATCTGACCTTGGTTTAGGTGTAGGAAATATACAGATGTCAGTCTGCCTGTCCCCATAAAAAGCAGTAGTCTGACCAAATCAAAGCCGCCTTCTCCCCCCAGATATTAGTTCAGCTCAGCGAGATCTGAGTCATAGTTTCGTCTCTACCTCCATTTATTACAAAAAGAGCCTATGGCAAATTCATTCCTAACTCACACATGTTAGCAAGGTGCCTGTGTTTACATGGGCATATATATGCGATGAAGCTATATTTGGATTTTAGCCATGAAACAGCTAGGGACAGACCCTCTTATGTGGTCAGCCATATTCATATAGTATGTAACTGTTGTTCTTGTTCTGAATAAACATCCAGCAATGATGAAAGTCCTCATCACACCAAGTTGCTGTTTTCAAAGGGAATTGCAAAATCTTTTTCCTAACAAAAGTCTCTAAACATACAGCCTTAACCTTACTCTTGCTGAAATCAATTACAGAACTTACAGGTTACTTTCTCCAAGGCTTCTTGAGGCCCATAAACTGCTATGCATAGCAGAGAGCTCCTCGACACTGGCTCGGTTCAGTAATTTCTCTTCCTTGGTTCACCCCCCCAAGGCCTGCTAAGCTCAGAGAAGCCTTTAACAAGCTGACACCTCTGAATGCACATTCCTGCTTACCTTGCCAAGCTGCTGCTCCCTATCCTTTGGTCCCGTGAAGATAATTTAAGAAATGTAAAGGAAATAACAGAGAGCGTTCAGGCCCTGAGGTCATCAGTAGGTGTTAATGGCCCTGCCCAGCTTCCCCTGAAACCCCCTCACACACCCTTGCCCATGGCCCAGGACCTCATTTCAGCTCAGCCCAGGGCCATCAGTACCAGCCTCAGTTATGCCGTAGGTAGTCCTGTCTCCAGCCCCGTCTCCTTTTGCTCCTGACTGGACCCTTGGGTGGACCTTGGACTTCATCCTCCTTGGGCCCCCTCTCCCCATATGGAGAAAGTGCCTATTTCACTCCAAGTATGGGCAGGCATTGGTCATTCAAGATGTTTAGTGTTTTCTGGGTTTATACAAGGCTACCTAAAATATGAAACAATTTTTTTAAATTACATTTTGAATTGTTTTTGTTCTCTGGCCACTGTATCACTGAAGGACAGAGCAGCAAGGAATCTCTATTCAGAAACCGCCTTGAAGAGGGATAATTCACTGGCTTGAGGGAAGACAGACAGGGGCGGGGCTCAATCCTTTCCTGAAAGTTAGGAATGGGGTTGACCTTACGACTGATCCCATTCATGGGATCTGAACCAACTGCATGCTGCTGGCTTTTATTCTGTTTGCTCATTTACATGTGTAGGAAGCATCATTGCTGGGTCATATAGGTGAATAAGGTATAGAATGTAACATTCTCTGTGAACAGTGTTCACCATATTATCCAGGTGCTCAGTCTGGCCCTGACCTGCACTCCCTTACGGCTGCGTATTTGCAGGGACAGGAGACAACATCCAAGTCAAGGCAGCAGTTGGATTCCAGGAGATGATGGGAACAGAGGTCTAAAATAAAATACCCTGCTCAAACCCCGTGTCTCTGTTCTATGACTAATACCAGGAATACATCCATGAACTACTAACTGCACTGCGTAGCCTCAAGAGATACCAACACCTCCCATTATACCATGACCACATTGAAATATTTTTTGCAATTTCTCAGCATCATCAGTAAAGTATCTATCATCTACCCTACACCACCTGTGGTGATTAAATGTGCCTTACAAATGTCAAAACACTTTCCAGCATAAATCTTCAAAGGTCTGCATGAAACTGTGTTTAAAACTGTCTCTTCTCTCTTTTTTCCTTCTGCACTAAGAAAGGGAAATTGCACTAGATGTTATTGAACTTCAGACATTTATTTCCACTAATGGCAGAGCACAGAAATAAACTATGAGGTCCTATCATGACATACCAAAGGTTATTTTCTAATCAGTTCATTCACATCTCTCTGTTACCAATGACTAGTCAGGTAAAAATGTCCTTTGGCCTCTGCCAGCCTGGAAAATCCATCTTACTTTTAAAGTCAATTGGAAGTTGTATCTGGAAAGCCTTGGATGAGTTAATCTCAGGGTAGTGTTTTCCGGCACAGAAATAAGCTGGCTAGGAAAATATTCTACTCTCCACAGGGTCATTCACTCCTATGTACAAAATATAACTCATTCTTTTATGGGAACAATTGCCTCTAGAAATGTGAATCATTTACGGGTGGTGCCTACAACTTCAATCTTGAAAACAGTTACAAGTGTGAGAAGGTCCTGGGCTGAAATGGGGCTAGTGTAGAACTAAAACGAAGCACATCAAGTGATGTGCCAGGCACCCGTTCATCAGGGGGCAGAAATCCAGCCTTGCCAGCACCACCTTGTTCATCCCAAGTGCCCCATATTAGTTTGCATCTTCACAGAAGAGGTGTGAGCTGTTCAACTATCGAGCAACAGGCAATTTGTGGTGACCTATCATCTAGACTAAACTACTCTATTTGTAAAACCTGATTCCTCCTCTTCCTCATCACTTCATGCCCTCACACCCCATACTGCTCACCCACTTAAAGAAGATTGGCCTAAAATGTAGGGTCTTCCAAAATTTTTTCAAAGGTAAGCAATTTGGAGTTATTTGAAGCCTTTTGCAGAGTAAGTTGCAGCAACTCCTCCCACCCAGACAACCCTTTCCCAGACCAAAAACAAACATTTGGGACCGTTGGTTCATATGTGGACCTCCAGCGCTGAGACTAGACGTGCTGTGGAAATGCACGCAGGGTGGGATCAAACCCCACAGGCTGAGTTGCATCTAGAGCGAACTGCAAGCCAGTTCACTTCCCATGAAACATAGACATAACGCAGGCTGAGAGGGGAAAATCTGTGCTGGGGAAGATTTCAGCTGCCTTTGGTCATAGTCCTGAACAGGGTGTGCTGAACAGAAGTGACACAAGCAGCTCTAAGGAGGTCTGGAAATAAGTGGTTTCCAGGTGCAGCCAAACATAGAGTGAATTAGTTTGTACTTTGCTGCTCTGTGCACATGCAGAAATGGCCACAGAGCCAATACAATAGACCAAAAGTACGCATCAATAAACCTGAGAAGCCCAAGCAGGTGTAATTGAGGTCAGGGAGCTCACTTCCACCATCTCCTCCAGGAGTTCCCCTTGGATAAGTCAAAAAGGTTAATCCACCATCAAAGACTTCAGGGCTTTCCAACAGTCTCAGCATTTACAATAACAACCAACACCAAAGACAAGCATCTCCTTAAGCTCACAATTATGTCATTCACTGGGTTCATTTTGTAGACATGCCTATACCAAGACCACGTTTCTCCAAGAAGCTGTCGCACTCCTGCAGTCACAGAGCATTTGGTGGGCCTGTGCAGAAACCTGCTTTCTATAATCAGAAACCATAAGGAGAGCGAGCTTCACTTTATCACTATCTGCCTAAATATATAAATAATCCAAAATCTGAAGTGTGTGTTGGACAGCACCCTCGGGCTATCGTTTTACACCCAGCTGTTATTCTCAGAGGATTCTCAGTAAATCCAGGAATAAACCCAGCCAGGAGTCGGGAACGGGCTCAGAGGAGAGTGTCACCATATGGCAGCTCCTGACTCTTGCATAAATGTATTGATTAGCTGAACCGGCTTCAGGATGTCTCTAATAAGGACAGTAAAGTCAAGAAGAGACATAAAATTATCAGAAAGATGAAAGACTACGTGAACTGGCCATTCTTTTCCATTTAAGTATCTTCTTGTCCAAAGTATGACACCGATTGCTTGAGAAAACTGGTGAATTCAGTTTAAATCTGAAGCTTAAAGACAATTCCTAAATAAAAATTGAACAGAATAATCATGTTATTGCTATCACAACCCAGAATAGCACATTAGCAACCCAAATGACAATATTGTTCCTCCTATTACATTGACATTGGCAAGAAAAGAAATGATGTTGGAGTTTTTAATATATGTTTTCAAAAGGGAAAGATATGATCGTATGTTAAAACCCACCATGAAGGCAGAAATCATCAAAGAGTATTTTTTTTATCTGTTTAAGCAGCTAGCGAGTGGGTTTTGAACTGTGTGCTTTAAAGCTGAGAGGAACCTGTTGTAAAACAGGTTCTCCCATTCACTTGCTGTGTGACCTACAGCAAACCACTTTAACCTCATTGCTCGCATCATCAGTCCAAGAGCAGCTCAAGGGTGAGAAAAGCTGGAGACTTTAGCTTGGTTTGGGACCAAGGGGACCTCATTGTGTCCTCTTTGGTGGCAGGTGACACACCTGGAGCAGTGGGTCACAGCAAGGGAGAGCTACAGTGGGCCAGCTGACAGGGGCGAGGCACTGGAGCTAGAGCGTGGGGCTCCTATGACAGCGTCCTCCAGTTCGGTACCTTGTAGAGACCCCACCATGCTCTGACAGCAGACCCCAGTTTGTGCCAGTCAGGATGTGCAAAGTAGATGCCAGCCACCAAAAGCCAATTACTCAGAGAGAGAGATTTGACAGGACTGGGATGATAAAGAAGCAAGAAGGAAAGATAGTTCATGATTTGAAAAATAAGGCAAACGTCAGGCTATTAGGGTGCTCATTCTCCCACCCTCCACTACCAGAACAGCTTTTCTCAAAAGGAAGAAATGCCCTTTTCCTTACTGCTGCTCCTACCTAATTTGTTTGTATGAGCCCTGAGGACGCTGTGCAAAGCTGTATTCATCCCTCAGCAGTCTAGGCATTTCTAGAGGCAAAGGCAAGGCACTTGGCAAGTCTATAGCCATGTATCGAGATCCATCCTTGGCACAAGCCAAACTCTACAGTGAAGCCTTAGCATGGTGCCCAGGAATTTATTCACACAGTTTCACAACAACAGCAAAAGGATACATTTTTCTCTATTTTCAGTGTGCCTGGATGGTTTATCTTGATGTTTCAGACCCTGAGGTAGGATTAGGTCTAGGTTGTTTTTTGGGATTGGCTTCTGGCCGTCCCTCTCCATGGATGCAGAATGAATATCCCAGCATGGCACCAGGGAGCTCTATGCTGTGGCCGGTACCACGTTCCAGATGAGATGATAAACTCAGGTTTGCAATTGCTTGTGGCTGTAGTTGCCACTTCTGGAAAGACTGAAGCTGCTCACCATGAGACCAAGCCAATTTCATAGCTGGGTGACAACTGAAGAAGTATAAAATAGCAAACAAACTCATCCTGAAAAGTTTTCTGTACTGCATTTTGGGTTCAAAATGTTCGCAAAGAAAGTTCTGTTAGTTTAGAGAGCTGTTGGCCAAAATGGATAAATTTTCCAGGGAAGTCAGCCAGTTTTTAAAGGAGGCCAAATCTGTTTCCACATGGAAAATGGCTCATTTTTGGAGTATAGATGAGTTCTGTACAAAAATATATTAAATTCCTTCCCCACCCACAACTGTATACACGTTCATGCATCTTGATGGGAGAACTGCTAGTCCATCAGCAACAGGGAAATGCAATTTGAACAAGTGCAATATTATGTAATTAAAATGACAGTCATGTCAGTATGGATGAGACAGGGAAAAGAGAGAAAAAATCTGGAAAACAAAAATTATCCAGTTCAGTCAGCTCTTGGAAATGCTTTTTCAATCTATCTAAGCTCTCCTGGAAGCTGCACATGGGTACAGATAGCTTCAACTTTCTCGTTCTTTAAAAAAATAATCAAAGCCTTATCAATAGAAAATAAAGTTAGAAAAAAATCCACAACCCACAACATAACATAACTATTAACAAATGCATGGTATATTGCCATTAATTAATAAAAGGCCAATTATACAGCTTGTTCAACTCTAATAGCCCTCATCCTGAGTGCATTTGGATAGCAAGTTTGTTCCAAGGAGCACAAGCTCCTCAAAGAGTATCATGGAAAAAAGAGAAATGTTTTTTAATACATACTGTACCGAAGAACCGAGATGTGTCAAAAAACACATAGCATGTACCAATGCCTCTCTCTGAAGTGTCTGCCATTTGGAATATTGTCATTTAAATACTTTGCCTGTTTAGTCTACTTTGAATGGCTTCATTATAGAACTGGTGGGAAATTCTCCAGAGAAACTGGAAAAAATATGTTTTGGAAAGTATTTCAGATTCAGGATTGTCAGAATGCCCCATTTTAACCTTTTCAATGAAAGAAAAAATCAATGCATATTGATACATGCATATGTATTCTACAATAGGTATCTATTAAATATATAGCAAATTGATAGTAGCTTGACTCATAAATAAAATGCTTAGAAATGATCAAAGTAAAAGACTTAGGTGGTCTGCATTAAACGCTAAAGGAGGGTTTCAAGTCAAAAAATGTCAAAATATTGGCAATTTACATGGGATGGAAACCCAAGTCTTGCCCTCCTGTAATCTTACACATCCCAGATCAATGGCATCTTTGGTAAAGGAGATCCTAGGGCTGCCCATCGTTGATCAACAGATGTGAGACCTTACGCCAGATGAGCTTGACACTACGGGGATGTGTAACCACGGCACTTGTGGCCAGGCTGGGTACAGGGAAGAAAGCTGTGCACACATGTAGGAATCACAGTTCAGTTGCCAACTCATCTCTTATTGGGAAAGGTCATTGCTTCATTCAGGTATTCGCTAAATATAGGAAACACTCAGGAAGCTGAACGCTTTGATCTTGAAATACTTGTAGGCTTGGTGCTATGAAAGGATGAGGGAAACATTTAAAAAGGATCGAGGGAAACAGATGTTTGGCTTCTTCCATCCGCTACCACTAAATCAGTCACGGACCCAAACTAGTATTTAGCACAGGTGATTTTCCACAAAGCTAATCCTGCTTTCATTCAAGGCATTCTTCTTCCAATAAAAATCCAACTGCTTGCCTAGCAGACACCAGCATAAATTGTAGCTCGTCCAAATGGGTCTTTCAAGGGGGTCTCTGCAGCAAGGCTGAAAGAACCACATGCTGCTTAGTGAGAAATCGCAGAGCTGCTCGCAGCTTGAGCTGTCTGAGTCACCAGCTGATGAGAAACTTGACTTTTTGCTCGATTTTTCCTGCTCTTTTTAAAGGAAACTTTAAAAAACAAATAAACCCTACAGGCAAGCCAGCAAACTTTCTCATTTCATAGGCACCCCCTCCCAGCCATGGTTAAATACACCACAAAATCCATTTTCTCATGGATTTTTTTCATTTATTTCCTGCTTGCCTCCTTTTGTTTTTCCACACGCATTAGTGTCGTTTTTCTCCTCCTGCACACAGGCTGTGAGCATTTAGTTCATCCACTCCAACATACACAGCAAAGGGCTACCAACTGTTACATGCCCCAGCAGCTGTGTCCACATCCCCTTTGCAAACAAGAAGCCACACTGAGATGGCTTTTGCTAAAGGAGGGTGATAGCAATCGTTTTGGTTCATGAAGTTTCAGAGTAAGGGCACGACTGGAAATCAAGTCAACCAGGTCCTCCCTTTGCAAGCCGGCAGGGTTACCCCAGCCCTAATTTAAAGCCAGAGCTCACTGAAACACCCCTTTGTCAGCCCACTCTGAGTCCCCAGTTCACAGCTTTCAGCAGTCCCCCGCATCACAGTTTCTCATCAGTTTTTCGTCTCTCCTAGCTGGTAATGCTCATCATGTAGTAGACCCAGATGCTTTTGGACCAGTCAATAAACACAGATAATTGCTTAAAACTCTTAATTCCATGCAACCGTCCAGACAATTATCTACTTATGTATTTACATCATTCTTATTAACATTATGTCTCAACAGCTCCCATGCATTAATAGATTTTATCCTCCGCAAATGCCTACCACAAGAGAACAAAAAATAATGTTTATGTCAACATTTTTTCCTATTTTTCTTATAAGTAAGTGCCAGGTTCTTCTGATCATCAAAATAGTTTTTTATCTTGAAAACGTTACAAAAAACATACTGTCAACAAAAGCAAGTTTGTACTGGAAAGTTTACAAGTTCAACAAAAGTAATTCTGCTGCTTAACAAAACTGTGATTGCAAAAGAACTCAAAACATTTATACTGCCATGAGTGTAATTTAAGGATATTTAGCCTTTGCTAAACCTTTTACAGACAAAATGGTGTTTCACCCTGTCTGTAATACCAACATTTAGGTTGCAAAATCTAATAAGGTATTTGCAGTAAAACTGTATTATGAATGCTAAAGTTGCATTACAGCACTGCAGCTTTACAAACAGATAAATAATTTCATAGAGACAGCCTTCTGTAACTTTTTTGAGCCATTTATCATAAAAAAATTCATTGTAAGACATAACATGTTTAGCAGCAGCATATAGGGTAACTTTGTTTACACCATGTAATTCAGTTCCACGTTAAGTTTTATGAACAACAGATACCATGTCACTATATTACAGCAAATAAACCAGTGATAAAATCACTCATCTCATAATTTTGCGTTAACCCAGATTTGTGTAGCAACGTAGAGCAATTCTTGTAGTTTGGGGACCAGTACAGAGCACAGACTTCTGCAAACTAAGTTCATCAAAGCTTAGTCAGGAGAAAAACATGGGAGGATGGTTTGCTTCTCTCCAGTTTTGAGAGCATTCTGGGCAAATACTTGATAGACACTTAAGTGTCCCCAGAGACGAGAAAACACACTCAGTTCAGGGTACCACAGCTTTTCACATCCCCAATTAAAAAAAATTCACAGAGATCAATAAAACACTTATCTTTTGAAATAAATGACTAAATAAAAGTCAACATTGTGATACATAACTTGAATCCACACATCTTTTCAGCTTTAGGTTTCCTTTGGGAAACTCTTGTTATGTGATCGCCAGCAAAATCAACTGACATTTTTTCCTTTATCCGTAATACGCCTATTACCTATAAAGGGTAATACGTGCTGTTCTGTTCATGGCCTTATGGACCGAAATTGGAGGTGAAAGTTGTTTTCGGCTAAAGGAGTATAGGGCTGATGTATTGCTTCCATTTATTATTTGATCTCATTCTATTGTGTGTTTCCTTATGGCACACTCAATGGGTCTGTAATCACGGGGAACAAGATAGAAAGGGTAGGGCGAGTATTGTATTTCCTGCCTTGGCTGGTGCATAATTTTTATTAGAGCTTATTTTGAATCACAACTTTAAGATAAGGATCCAGCATGAAGGATTAGAGATACAGGGTTCTGGGTTTAAACCTCCAGTTATTTTTTGGTTGTATGTAAGTAACATAAAGAGTTAATGCACTGTCCATTTTTTTATAGCTGAAATATTTAGCTTTTGTTTAAAGAAAATGGGAAATGATACAGTGGTGCTTAAAAAAATTGTTTTTCCAGCTCCTTTGGTACAACAATTGTTTGATATAAACTTGCATGACACTGTGAGCTTCCTCTCTGCTAATAGCCCAAATGTTCTTTTTCCAGCAGGAGGAAAATGCCTATGTCCAGGGTGAGATCACACCGACTGCCCCAGAACGAGGAGCCCCACCACGGTGCCAAGGCAGGGCTTGGCAAGCACACTGAGCGCATGCGGAGTTTGGCACGTACAGAGGATGGAGGGAGGGATATGTGCATGCGGGGGGGTTCTTTTTTAAAGGAAAAGCCATGTACAGTGTGGTCCATAAGGGAAAAGAGGACATGAGATAGAAAATGAACTGCAGCTGTTTGCTTATAAAGAACAGGATGCATTTTGGTGGCCCACAAGCCCTGAGTGTTCAAGCAAAGATGGAGGAGTTTGCACCAAAGCAGCTGAGATGTGGGCAGAGGTTTCATCCAGCTGAGGGCAGGGAGAAGGGGCGACCTCCAGCTGAGAGCACAGCAGATGGCCAGGGACAGAGTCAACAAGAGGCTGCTCCACTCCCAAGAAACACCGTTCCTCTTGCAGGGATGGACACCCTGAGATGTGGACATCCCGCCTCTGGCCCTGGGGTTGGGCAAGGCAGAGGGCAGCACACTCTGGCAGCAGGTTCCCAGAGACCAGAGAGCCAGAGCTGTGCTTTCATCAAGGTGTCTCTGATGACTTTTGGGAATTAAGCCTGAGGAAGTGAAAGAAAACTTTCAGTACAGCCACATGGCTCTTGAAATAATAGAAACCACTTGAGAAGCTGCAGGTTAGGACAGGTCTGGAGATTTCAGAAGTTCTCAGTAAAATCTTCAACTGCTTCTTGAGGTAGCTTGTTGAAGTGGAGATCTTGCCAGGCTGTTACTCATAAAAAGAGTTGAAAGATTCCAGAAAAAGGTTTTGCCTAGAAAAGCAGGTTGCATAAACTCAGGTCATCCAACATCCTCACAGCTTCAACTGCCTGATGGGGAGGTGGGGGGGCATCCATGACTGACTCCCAGCTGTACCCTTTACACACATAACACCATATCTGTGCAAGAAAAATGCATAATGGACCCAAACTCAGCTAGATCCAAGGACTCTCCAAGCCCTTTGATCCAGGAGTACAAGTGCAGATGGAAGTGTGTCCCCCTTATGATGGGCCTCCACAGGCAGGCTCCTCCTCTGTCTGCTGTCAAGGGGACACTGGCAAGGGCCTTACCTGCAAGGTCCCTTTCCCCACCTCAGATACCTCATGGCAACCCTGCAGCAGGTCCCTCTGCAAGACCAAGGGTCACATCCCTGAACTCCTTCTGGGATCAGTCCCTGCAGCTGGGGTCTGCAGATACCCTCTTTGGCATGGCAAGTGCTCCCTGCCTCCCCTCACAGAGCAGGAACAGGCACACAAGCAGTTATCATGCTCAGCAAATGCCCTGCAACACCCTGACTTGCCTTCAGTTAACAACTCCCCGGATTTCTTACTGTGGGTGTTATCCAAAACCACAGACATTTGATATTCATACACTTTGTCTCAGACCTTTGGCTTCAGTAGCCCTCGGTGGGCCTCTCCAAGCAGATGGGATGGCGTAGATATTGCAACAGTAAAATGGAGGAAAGTGGTGAAGCTCTTCCATGCCAGATGTGCAGCGGTTAATTTGGGATGGCAAGAAGCCCACAGTGGCCAGTTCCTGTGTCCTGTCCAACAGGCGATGACATTCTCTGATTGCAAACATGATCCTATGCACCTCAAAGACAATTTTAGTCACAGGCTAAATTGTATAAATCTGCTTTCATTAAAGATAAAATCTTCCCTTGTATTTTTTTCCATTGCTCAATTAACTATTGTTTCGCTCAGCATGTTTTAATCATAAGTAAGTTCATTAATAGATGTGCTCTTTGAAGTCATGGGGTACTCTGTGATACGATGGCATTAATCTTTTTGAATAACATCATTAATATCATTTGCCCCTTAAAGGCACCCACTACGTCCCCCAGGCAATTATAAACTTTGTTTCATGGTAGTGAATGAGCTCATCCAGCTAAAATGACTACAATGCATGTCTGCATAATATTACTGTTAGTTGCATCCTATTTATTTATACTACTCGTCAGCCACTATTAGAACTTGTTTGTGAACATACTTGTCCTTTTGCTGTAAAGCCACCAGCTCAGCTGGCTGCTCTCCACCTGGGTCTCGGGAGAGCTGTCCTACAGAAGGGTCATGAAAGAAGAAGGAGATCTAGAAATCCCTAAGCTGGGAGCTTTTTGATGATTCTCTTCAAAGTAACCTAGGAGTTGTTTTACCACTAAGGCCTGATCTGGTTAGAAGGACTCCCACTGAATTCAGCAGGGTTGGGGACATTGTTGAACCCTGCCGCCACCCCTACCAGCCTTACTAAAACAAAATTCCCAGTTTCTGGGTAAAGAGGCACTTTTCTTCCCAGAGCTGGGAAAGGTGAATTTGCAGCATCTCCACACAGTGAGAGGCCGGGCTATGGCTATTAAAGATTCCCAGCACTGGACATACTTGAATATATGAGTATATCTTTACATTCTCCCTACAGACACTTACATCTTCCCATCCTGGAGTCAAGATTCAAACTTTCAAAGAATTTGTGTTTATTTCTTATTCATCCCACTTTCTCATCAGTAAAAGAGAGATACAGCTCTTCTCTGCTTTATAAAGCAGGCTGAGAACTATGGAGAAAAATTCCTTTACAGAGATACCTTAATTTTTTCATGAGTGTACTGGATAGCTGCTGTGTGCTCTGAGCAGAGCAGCAAAGTTTGTGTGTTTGCTTTGTTTATTCTGTCCATATTTGGATGGGAAGAGGCATAGGCAGTAGATAAAAGTAGTTCATATAATAAAACTGGATTTGGATGAAACTCAGTAGTATATTACTGTTTCATTTTAGCACTCCTGAAATAGTAAGGCCTTGTCAAATTCAGACCCAGGGGAGAAGACCAGGCAGATTTCAGTTTCAACATGTGCCACATAGTTGCACTTTGCCATATTTGCTCACATTATGGCATATAAGTGTGGAGGAAAAGGGGAAGAATTTCCCCATTTCTAAGCTGTAAAATGTCTTTCAACACTCTGTTCTTTACTGCAATAGCAATATATCATTACTGGTCACAGAGCGAGGCAATTATACGACTACTGCCACTCTATCTGCAAACATGGCGATCCAAAATGTGGATCCAGCTCAAATTTAAGCAGGAGGAATGAATGTTTTCTTCTTAAATTCCCACTTGTACATCAAAAAAGCCCCTTTTTGCTACCTCTTTCACTCCCAACTATGCACAAATTCCTGAATAAATGACCACAACCTTATCTTACAGGGCTTTTGACCAGGGGTTTGACTGGTGCTCCCACAGGCAAGATGCATTTTGAGGTTGCAAGTTGCACGAAGAGAAGAAAAAGAGAAGCATTTCAGTAACAAGGAACTTTGCTGACCCTTGAGAACAAGGAGGAGTGTTATCCACTACCTAAGGACAGTGCTATTTGCAGCTTTGGCTGTCAGACCTATCTGATGAGGGAGGTACGAGAGAGGAAGGGGAAGCTGCACTCAAAGATGGCAATGTTGGAAGTTAACCTGCAGTCTGAGATCAGGGGAAGAGTCATTATCAGAAACATCCTTTTGCCCATTCCTGGCTCAGTCCAGTAGGAGCAGGGGACACAACCACCCTACCACACATGGATGCTTCTCCTGGAGGTCAGAATCTGGATTTTAGCAGCAAAAGAGAGCTCCTGGGAGCAGACCATCCTCACAGCCCCTGCAATGTGAGAACCAGTAACGTCTCCAGGTGATTCTGCTGCCAGGTATAACTATTTGGGATGAAGACATGCGGTCACCTCACTGAGACCAGCCCAGCGTACAAAGTCAGGGTGTCCTACTTACCAAACTTGAGCACGCAGTGACCTGGATGTTCCTCCTGGCTGTGCCACAACATCCCTCCTGACATCAGGAAAACCTCTATGCCACAAGTGCTCCCTCTATAAAGAGGGAACAACATTTCCTCTCTCCCACGCCTGGACTGTCCAGGCTAGTTAACCATTTTGACAGGGATTTCATCTGGCTACAGCTTTGCAGATAAGAGCGCACAGTGGGAGCCCTGATCCCAGTCAGGGCCTCCAGGCACAACAATAATACGAATTATTAACAGTGGCGAGCGGTTAGGGCAGGCAGCAGCCCTGCCTCTTGTCTAGCTCTCACCGTGCACGTTAGGGCTCCTAAATATCTCTCCTAGTGATATTTACAGAGCAGCCAGAGTCACGGATGCTGTTGACCCAACAAAAGGAGGATGAGGCAGGTTTTCCTCGTGTCTCCTTGCTTCCACGTGGGCATGCAAATTTAGGAATATTGGAGAAATAATTCCACAGCTGCATCTCAGGCACAGGCCAGAGCAAACTCTCCGCTGACTGCAGACCTATTGCAGAGGAAGATGCCTCCTGGCTCTCAAACAACATATCTGGTTTAAACCTACTTTCAGTGCCTTCGTCCAAACATTCCTGCCAAAGCTCAGATCTCTCTGCGTATCCCACTCCTCTGCCTGCTCCTGTCTCCCTCTCCCTCTCCCTCCATCTTCCTTCCTACAGCCGTGGGAACAGACTTCATCACTTGAGAAAAATGCCCTGCTCATACCCCCCGCTGTTGCTTGAAGCAGACAAAAAAAATTAAAGTCTTTTGAGCAGAGAATCCTTGTCAGGACAAGAAATAATACTGACCTCAGTGAGGATGGCATGTACCGCCAGAGAGGTGGTTCAGACTGTGTGTGCTGCAACCAGCTGTCTGTGCGACTACAATACAGTGTGGAGTATATGGAAAATAATTTCCCTCTCCATTTACATTTAATACAATGGCTTTGGACCACACATTATTAAAAAAAAATGAAGTCTAGGCACTTGGCTTTCACTAATGGCTTGTTACTCCTCTGACAGTGTCTCTTTAGTGCAGAATGACAGACTGATTTGTGTCTCTCCCAAAGACTCCCCTAGTCTTCTCCCTACCCCGCCTGAAATTTGCTACTTTTTAAAAATAATAACACCTCTGTATAACGGTGGGAGGACTGGCCTCACATGGGTGGTCTCTTGTAATGAAGATAAAGTATCTGGGAACAATATTTTAATGTGTTTTGCTTCTAATTGAGTTTTTCCAGCGTTTGGGATAATTATTTCTACCAATTAGCCCAGTGGTATTGTTAGCTGGAGGCAACCGGTCCTTCTTCAGGCCTCTGACAGAGGTTTACAGTATGCACAATGGTGCATAGTCCAGTTTATGAGAAAAAAAATTGCCCCTCTGCTCCCAAAACTATGGGAAAGGACTCCATTGTGAGACAAATATTTCCCATGGAAATTGCCCTGGGAAGCCTCATAAGTGTCCACGTTTCAGATAAAAGCAAGTGGATGGAGATTTTAAAATAAAGGTCAAGAAAGAAGGGGTTATGCCTGAAAGGGAGAGAGTGGCACAGGAGAGCGGATGCGGCGGTCACACTTGACAAAGCATGGGACGGCTTTGGTCCTCGTACCCTGCAACGTCCCAGAGGAGACGCTAAGCCCCACAACTCTGGGACCGAGCCTATCCCTAATGACGAAAAAACAGCTCAAGATTTAACAACAGTAAATTCACTCAGAGCAAATTTTCAGCCTTTCTTTACAAACATAAGAGCCAGATGCTTGTTCTTCCTAATAAATGAGAGCTGAAGGATGATGCAGTCACATAAGTGCTGGAGCAGTGGCCTTGGGCACAAGCCTGTAGTGGCTTTGCCTTACGTCAGCCCTGAGCAGGAAAAGTTTTAGCAGCCTGCAGAAGGAAGCTGTTAATGCTGAGGAGAGAGGGCTGGCAAGAGTTCAGTGCAAAGACCCTGCGGCAAAAATAGGTAATTGTTATAAAGGCAAAGACTAGTGAGGAGTAGTGTATGAGTCGGTAGAAAATAGGCACAACACTGGGGAATTTTAAACCATGTCTTGCAGGACCAAAAATCTTTGCCTGGGCAAAATTCAGTTAATGAAGGCAGAGGAACTTTTCAAGCCAAAGATGAATGAGGCCTTTACATAGCCCAAAATGCAAATGACCTGGTGATGATGGCCATATAAATATGAATTCTTACCTACATTTCTGACGCTCTCACATTCAGCCGAAACCAGGACAGAAGCAGAAGAGCGTCAGAAAAGACGCCTCCGCATTCAGGACGGAGCTCGTGAGCTGCTCCATGGTGGCAGAAACACAATTTACCCTGGGACACCCATGACCTGCTGAAACCCCTTGTTTTAGGTACACTTTTTCATTGCCATTTCACGTCAACCTTAGAAGACCACCGCTGTATCTGTACAAGGCAGAGCTGCTGCCTCTCCAGCACAGTCCCGGCACAGGACGGAGCCACAATGGTGCTCAGAGGCCAATCATGGGCATTGCCAGAGCTGCCTGATGGGTACCAAGGTTTTGCCAGTTTAGGATCTGCCCCTAAACATGCAACTACAATCAAATAAAACTTACAGCAACTTCTATTACCAGTGTAGGAAAAGTATAAGAGAAAACTGAGCTAAGCTTGTTGTGAAATCAAGCCACAGGGGAGATTTTTGCAAATGTGAAACAAACTCGTAATGCTGCTACAGCAGGAAAGTAGGTACGGTACAGTGGGATGGGATTTTAAGGAGAAACACTGTAAAGATAACTCATTTTATGAGCTTTTAGATGTGTGTTTGTCCCTATCTTCCTCCCTTTCCTTCCCTGCCCAGTAAATTCTCCCTATACTGGGATGGTCTCTGAATTACTGTTAGCAATTTCAGTGCTTTAGCAAAGAAGCAGAGAGTCTATTACTAAGATAAAAATCCCAAACAACCATTTTAGCATGTGCTAGATGCCTTGGCAGTGAGTCCTTTACACAACAAATATCTCCGTACAGAGCCAGGAAGACTGAAACTTCGATGGAGTAGCTCACATGATGGCTGGGGAGATACGGCACAGAGATTTAGACTGATCTCCCTGAGGGTTAGAGAACCAATTCATGAAAATATCAGAAATACAAGTCATCCACACCCATTGCCTTTACCATGACACCTCTTTCTTTATTAAACTTTTTATAATATGTATAAATAAATATCTTTAAGGAACGTGCCTCTATTTGACATTGCTTTTCCATGGAAGCAATGGCCCCAGTTTTTCCAAGGACTGAAAGTCCTATGAGTAGAAATCAGATAACCATCTGCCTAGACCATTCCCGACAGCTGTCTGTCTGTCTGAGCTGTTCTGCCAAATCTGCAGTGATGGAGACTCTGCGATACCCTTTGTTAATCTTCATTTCATCTGAAATGTGAGAAAATAAGGGTGAGCATTTTTAAGGCAGAACTGGATACAAAGGAGGTTTCCTAACTTGAAAAAAAATTGTTTGATCTTTCTTTCACATTGTCACTTACTCTATACATTTCAGACCAGCAGTATCTAGTGTTTGGATCTCAGTTTTAACTATCTCAGACCAGTTTGTACTGGCTTTTACAAAAGATGAGCAAGCTCTGTTACGGCTCCAGGTAGGAAAGGGTTTTTACTGACATCACACTATAATAAGTTGCCTGGTGTCTGTTCTAGCAAAGTTTTAGTAACCTTAACAAATGAAAATAAGATAAAATCCCAACTACAAAATCTTGAAGCAATTCCTTAAAAAGAGAGGTCTGTCTCAGATTATAAGAAAGTCCCACTGTGATTTTCCACAAGCTCCTACAGAGGGGCTTAAAATAGTGAATTGGGCAGTAGTCAGCTGGGACACCGTGGATCAGACTTAACGTACATCCATGCAAGATATTTTTTACCATGTAAGCCAGCATCAGATGCTTTAGAAAAAATTCATGCAGCTGTGGGATAATCTGCCTGCCAGGACAATTTCATCCTAGATCTTTGTACTTAAACGCTTAAACCCTGAAGAATGAGGTCTGATAATATTTCCAAGTCTCTAGTTTTTTTAGCTTTAGAGTTATAGTTCTCTCCGCACTTGCTATCAATAAAATGTCCAATTCCTACTTGAACCTTGCTAAATCCTTAGCTTCAAAGAGGCTTGGTTTCAACAGTCTACCTAGACTTTGTCAGTAAAGGTAAGGAGAAAGAAAAAACTTTGCAAGTGCCTCCGATATCAGAACCAGCTCCAGGAGAATATAACACTGGGAAAGATAAAGAAGAAGTATAACTTGAAAAGGTCAGAGGGCAAATATCTGAAACAGCTGAAGAAAAGCCATCTCTCACCCCAGAGATTTAAGATAACTGGCAGAAGAAGAAAATAATTTTGAAGGATACCTGCTTCCGCCATGCAAAAACAGGTTTTCATTGGTAAATATGCTAACCCGAAGCTGTTTAATATCAGTTTTGCAACAGATGTTGGCTACATTTGCACACAGGAACTCCAGGAAATGGTTGAGGTGGATGTAAAGAGTCGTGAATGTAGGTACTTGGAAATACTTTATAAAGCGCTGTAGCTTTCCTGCGGGCAGTGGATCTCTGCCAGCTGCACAAGACGAAGATCTGGCCTACTCATTAAAGGTTTCAAATCTTCAAGAAAAGAGGTAGGCATGTGTTCAGAGTTGGGCTCCCTGACCTAAAAACCCAAGGAGAGAATAGCAGAATGGAGCAGCACATCTGAAAATCCCCCAGATAACTACAGGTCATAGCTCAGA
Source organism: Aptenodytes patagonicus (assembly GCF_965638725.1). Lineage (NCBI taxonomy): Eukaryota > Metazoa > Chordata > Aves > Sphenisciformes > Spheniscidae > Aptenodytes > Aptenodytes patagonicus. The sequence goes on from NC_134952.1 coordinate 8,080,651, forward strand.
GATGCACTGACAATCACATTTAGTTCTTTCAAAGACAAAATTGCTCATATTTCTAGAGGGTATACTGAAAAAGGGATCTTAATTTTGCACATCTTTTTAGGAGGCAAAGAAGGACATTGCTAATGAGATAGGGGAACCCTGCTTCTGCTAAAGATGTGAAATCAATCCTGAAAGTCTGGGTAAAGCAGAAGCTGGTCTAAGGTAGTTAAAACTTACTAACAGGACATTATATTTTTAGATTAAAATACATACAATCCTTCATTTCTCATTCTACACAGACATTTCTGGGCAAAAATGTGGAATAAGACCAAAAGAGACCACCCCAAGTCAGGGCAATGCCCCACCTAGTCCTATCCTCATCAGGATCAGTGCCTTAGGGAAAGGAAACACAGCACATATAGGTCAAGTATTTCCATGATGTACCCTCCCAAAGTGCAGTCATCCAGGGATTTACCAAGCTGGAATAACATTGCATTTAATAACTGTTCATGGACTCTTCCTCCTTGAAAATGCCTTTTTGAACTCGTTTATAGTTTTGGCCTCCACATCATCCCTAGCAATGATTTCCACAATTCCACTGGGAGAAAAATTAGTGCTTTGGTATAATTTATTTTTAAATCTGATAGTTTGACTGGGCGCCCTTGACTTTTTGGGTTGTATTCACCTTCTCCACACTGCTCAGGATTTTATGTGTCTTCGCTGCACTGCCTTCAGCCACCTCACTTCTAAGCTGAAGGGTCAGCATGAAAGTTGCTCTGTTCTTCTCTGTCCTTTTTGCCTTTCTTTGTGCCAGTTCTCCTATATCTTTCTGAACATAAGGATGACTAGGATTACACTTCATATTCAAAATAGAAGAAGACCCAGCATTGTGTATATGTTCTGTCTTTTCCCCAGAAAAGTGCACTTTAAAACAAGATAATACAAGATTTGCCAAGATCTCTGTAAAGCCTCATTGATTTTATTGCTTATTCTCATGCAGTCTCCATACTAAACCAGTTTTGCAGGACTATATCCTTGGATCCTATAGACTTGGCTCTTTTTCCAATAAACTTCAAAGCAAAGCCCTCGCTTACTTTAGCAGGCCCTTTTGCTTTTGCACTTGAGTTGTATAATTGTTAACCCAAAATATCCTGCCTCAATGATGCCAAGCACTTTAAAATTAAAATACACCAAAGCTTGGAAAGTTATATGAGTCACCCCAAAAATAGTTGGCCTGCCATTTTCCACCTGATAAGATTTAGTGTTGCAGTGAATATTTGGTGTGTCTCTGGATAATCCCTTGCTCTGGTAGGTGTGCATGCTCTTGTCTTGGGCTCTGTCGCAGGCACCAGAGCTGATTGCAACATGAGCTAAAGCTCCCAGGAAATCAGCTTTCTGGAATCACTGCTGGAGCAGGATTAGCCAGGAAAGATATTGCACAGAGGCAAAGATTTTACATTTTTTCACTCACCAAAGATCACACTGGCTCTGAGTTAGTACATTCATAGCCCACCTCATTTCTCCTTGAGCTGTTTCTTTGGGTTTCAGGGTGTAAAGTTTCACACTGTGTGTGCGACCCACAACCTTGCTGCCTCGTGCCGACCCACCTACCCTTCCTCCCTGCCTGCATCCCGCTGGGAGTCACACGGCTTGTTCTGGGCAGACAACTATTTTGCAGTTGTGTCGGGAGGCACTGAGGAAGGACCCGGCCTCCTCCCCAGGAGATATTCCCAAACAGGGGACACAACAATGTCCTTTGCCAGAGACCTTACAGCTGGTGTAGAGTGGTGAAGATGATTCACACAACCAAAGGTTTGAAGTACCGACTGTTTTCACATGGCAGAAAGGATGGACTATATTTGTCCTCGTTCCTTTTATGTGCCCAGTCCCAGGGATTGTGGGGTGAATCCTGGGAGATACTTAGACAAACCTCACTATTCAGAATAATAATTAAGAATTAATGACTGGATATTTACCAACATGTAGAGTTGCCATGTCCAACACAGTTGGCAACTGGCAACCTTCAATTCATGCAGGATCAGACCTGTTTAATCCATTAATCCTCACAACATGTTGAAGCAGCCGGGTTTTACTGTCCTTATTTTGCAGAAGGGAAGAGCTCAGGCAGCAAAGTTGTGTGACTTGTCTTTCATGACAGAGGAGATTTCTCCTTTAGCTCCTCTTACTGGTGCCAAAGATCATACCTTTTCTAAAATAAAGGGCTTAATTGGAAGTCAGCTGAAGAAAGGGCTGCCTTTGGATCAGTCTGGGTTTGGGAAAGGGGGTTTAGACTGCAGGCTGCCCTGGGATACCTCTCGCTACACCTCTCACATGACAGTCAGTTCTCACGCTCACACCCTTGTTTCATGTCTTTCAACTCTCCCCAAATAATTCCTGCATTAAAAGTTCAGGCTCATGCTCCCCCAGTGCTAAACACCTCCTGTTCCTGCTGCAGGAGGGATGAAGCATGCTCAGCTCAATAAACTGTGTAACAACTTAGCATTATCCAAAAATAGGCCAGGTGTGATGAGAACCAGCATTTCCTGAAGCTAAACTGCATGTGCATGCTACAGAACACCTTTCTTTATAACATCCAGTGCTGCAGGGGCTTTCTTTTTTAAAGAAAACTTATATTTTCAGAAAATGATAGATCAAGATCAATAACAAAGCATTAAACATGGTTCATGGTAACAAGAAACCAATGGAAGTTTATGACCAATCAATCCACTTAACTCTGCCAAAGCAATAAACCACCACTGGGGTTATAAATTGTTGAGCTGAGTTTGCAGTTTTAAAATGTCATCCAAAATCAATTGCCCCCCCAATTAGACCATTAGTTGTCAACAACTTAGTTAAATAATAAGCCAGCGGTTCACATCTGCTTGGGAACCGTCAAGCTTGAGCAGTTTCCCTGGCTACTTGAGCTGAATTCACGTAGTTATCATTAACATGAATGTGGGTAGGAAAGCAAAAAACTATGCTGGAAATGAAATAAAGTTCTCCTCCCACTGCCTGAAGCACATAAATCTTCTAAGTTAATGGTGCCACAGAATAGGTCTGATTGACTTCAGTGGCGGTCAGGGATGCACAAGGAATGTGGGGTCAAGCCCCATGTACCACTGACCTTTCTAAGGAGGTGTGTGTTATTGCAGCCTCCACCAAATCTGCTGCTCAGTGCCCATCTAATGTCATTAGTATCTATCTAGACACAGCACTGACGACCCCTGCAAACCCTCTGCTTTGCTTCATCTCTCTGTGAACAGCAGTAGGAGGAGCTGTGCTGTTAAGAAGGCCCAAAAGTATGTGAAACTCAGCTCCTGCCCTTGGCCTTTGGGGTCAGTGGTCATCGGGCATCAGTGTGGAGATGGCTCGTACCTGAGGTCACCTCCTTCCTTTCTCTCCATGGGACAGAGTTAGAGACACTGCACGGAGGGGGGAAGATAAGACTTGTGAAATATGGCCCAGCAGAAGAGGAAGAGAGTATCTGGGGTACACCAACCTTGGGACAGTGGGCCACCACCAAGCATGGCTCACACCAGAGAGTGCCTAGTGTCCTGGGCACCTCCCTGATGTGCTAATGCCAATGCTACATCATTTTGGTACAGCTTGGCACGTACTCGGCATCCCAGTGTAGTAGATGTGGTGTATTGCCCACTGCTAGTGAGGATGGACACTGCAATAGCCTGATGTCAACCAACTTCACCTTGTTTCTTCCAATGGGATCAACAGGAGTCAGGATCTTAGCAGAGGGCAAACTTTAAAAATTAAAACTAAAGATAAATACAGCCAGCAAGCCTGACAGATCGTATTCTCTTCTCACACCAATTTTATGCTGTTGACTCTCCAGGGATGTCAGCAACATATTTCCTGGGTTTGCAACAACGTCAGCAACTACATCGAGCATTTTGCACTCACTGTCTCTCACATTTGACAGCACTGTTGCTTGAGACAGAGGCCATGGGCCTGCTTCCTTCGTGATTTGCACTCCTATAGCTGAAGCACAAGGCGGCAGATGATCAGGTTGCTGTTTTCAGATACACAAAGTGCCCAGCTATGGCAGTTCAAACAGCAGTGGTACACCTGGACAGCAAGAAATTCAGCTGGGAACAGAAACATAGGAATCAAGAAAACTTATTTAAAGCCATTCTCGATGACACTCTTCCTAAACTAGTTCCTTTTGGCTCCTGGCAGCGCTTCCACCAGTGTCCAAGCAGATAACTGCCATGCTGGAGCTACCCTTTTGGTAAACACGTTCAAGAGCATCATGAAGGCAGCCACTGTGTAAAGAAACATAGGAAGAGCTGAATTTGATGACTAGAACACAGTGTCGCGTGAGTATTTTTATCTATTTTTTAGCACCTTTGTCTTATTTTTCAAGACAGGACAAAGTAAGTCAGTGCCACAGCATAGCTACCTTCACCTAGAGATTTGAAAGCAGGGACCAGCAGATCTCCCAACAGCCTTTTTCCTTGCTCTCGCCACCATGTTACACGTGTAAAAAACAAGTGGACATAAAACCATCACGTTAACATTATTCAAAGCCCAGGCCTACCCTTGCACTGCTCTTTCCTCTGAAGCACATCCTGTCCTCCTGTGTGCAGTTATTTATATTTCTTCATGTTGTCCTTTCCAGCAAGCTGTTCTACTTAACACCCCCCGAGAGGAGAATTCCCAGCAGGACCTCTCTGCAGCAACACTGCTTTTAGCCTACCATTACAATGACCATAATTTAGTGCCATTGTATTTCTACCCACCCCCCCAAAGTTAAACATTAACCTTGGGCCCACTATTGACTGTTGAAGGCATCTGCTGCAGTCATATGGGAAATATTGGGCATTATTTGGCTCTTCAGGAGATGAAGGCATACAGAGGTCCATGCTGTGTTGTTTCGGGGAAGTGCAGAAAATGTCTGTGCAGAGCCAGTTTTAAAATCAGCCTTTAAATTGGGCTTTCATAACTTCTGCTTCCAAAGGTTGGTTCAGTAAAGCACTAAATCTTTTCCACAGCCCTAGGATTCAGAAGGCACAGAGGTTTCCTTGATGATCAACCTTGTTAGCTCCAAGGACCTATTCTTTTGGAGCCCTCATTGTGTGGCAAGAAGAAAGAAAAAATGAGTTCTTGGAAGTAAAGACCCTCCTTCTGTTCAGGTTTGAATAAAGAAAGGGTCACTGCCCCTGAAGGCTTGCCTCTCTCTTTTCCTTTTCTTAGGCCACATAAATAGAAGGGTAACACCAGCCCATAAGATGAATACATCAGGTTCTGATCAGTACACCAAAGCTTTTGCAACACACGAAACATGCTGTCACATGCACAGGGCGTCACGTACACATTAATCCTACGCAGGATTGAATGTGCAGATTCTTGTCTTTCTCTGGCGTGTATCTCCTGTTGCATAATCCCCGAACAGCACTCTGCCCTTGGAATGAAAATCTGATAATATTTTGAACTTTTTTTAACCTGCAAATAGAAGGCTGGTGATAGGATTAGTAGATACTGATGGAAGAAGTACTAGGAAGTGGGAATCCTAAAAACCATCTCCTTTTCATTTGTCTTCAAAGGCCCTGACAGGTCTCCCTCTCCCTTGTTTCTTCTCACCCAAACTTACCAGCAAAATCCCTCCCACCAAGTCATCCATGACTTTCGGGCTTCTTTTACTTTTTCAGTGTTTTGAAAGACTTACCATGCATAAAAGCAAGATGTATCTAATTGAACCGTCCTCCTCTACTCCCTCATACAGCTCACAGTAGCAGACTAGAAGCACCCCACAGGAAGGTCCTTCATGTGAATGCATCCAGCACCTTGCACGTGGGGACACCCGTCCCTATTAATTGCAACTGGGGACATCTAAAAATCCAGTGATGGTCCTGTTTGCAGACACATAACAGACCCAAACAGTTTACAGTCAAAGGAGCCAAAATCTCATTGTTCCCTGGTGTAATATGGGATGCTAATTATCCCACTTTTTCTACAAAGAGCAATAAGGTTGTTGCATTTACCCAAAGTCATGTGAGAAGCTGTGACAGAGCCACTGGATAAGCTCAGGTGCCCTCAGTTCCTGTCCAGACCTACTTCAGACAAGTATTTCTCAGGGATGGGATTGCACCAAAAACCTTACTACACCCAGACCTGTACACGTAGAGATGTGCGGCTGCTTTGCCTGGCTCTCTTAGCCACCCACCCTCTTACAGACAAATGAAAGATTGGTTGGGCAATATTTGCTCCTCAGCAAATCCAACTGGCTGTTTCTTATCACTGCATTGATCTCTAGGTATGTACAGTTTGATTATTTTTTATTCCAATGCCTTTCCTGATAAGTCTTGGGGCTGACTGCTTTATATAACCTCAGGTCCACCTTTCTCTCTTCTTTGAGGACAGAGATTATATCTGCACTCCAAAGCTGCCTGCTTTCCTTTGTACCCTCTGGTGAATACATTCAATTTAACTATGTTCTCTCTTGTCTGTTCTTTTCCTCTTCTGTCTTGTGTCTTGCCATCTTTATATCACAGTGAAGCGGGTTTTTTTGTTGGAGAAAACTGAAGCAAAAAGACATTAAATATGTCGGCATTCTGTAGGTCATCTGTACTTCTCCTGTTCCTCATTAGGTAATGGGCTTCTGCCTGCTGCTGTCTTTTTCTTACTTTACTGTATTTATAGCACCTTTCTTCTTGTTTCCTAACAGTCCTCGGTGGTTGTAATTCATTTAGCACAGCAACCTTTCTGCCCTACATGCTTATTTTATTCCTTGATCTCATCCTCAGTAATGTGACCTCATTCTCCTTTTTAAAATGATTCTTCTGGAACTCTCCTACCCTTATCCTACCCTCTGGCTATCCGCAGTGGGTAGAGGTGGATCTTCTACCGTGAGCGACGTAGCCTGGCTCAAATGCTTACGGCCCGCAAGGGGAGCTGCAGGTCTTCATCTCTGGCCATGCTGAGCAAACCTGCCAAGATATGGGACCTCACTCAAACTGCAAGTCTTTATCAACCACACAGCACCTAAATTACTCCCAGTCCTTCCAGCACCCACAGACAGGGAGTATGCCCCATATCTGGGCCATATTGGGGATATGCCAGATGAAATTGCCTTATCTGCATCCCATGTCGCTGACATGCTGTGGCAGCAATGGGTGGGAAATGGTGGGCCTCAGTCCCATGCCCCATTTCCACCAGCAAAGGACAAGGAAGCATCCAGAAAGAGGGGAACAAGGCACTACAGAAATGTCTTTGTCCCCCATTAGTGAGGGAAAGCCACAGCAATCTGCCCCCAGTTTTCAAGTCTGCTGGAGACCTTAGCATCAGCTTGAGATTTATTTGGTCGTCTTCTGCAGCAGGGGCGAGAATTTGCCTGTGCAGGTCCACTGTGGCAAGGTTAAAAGGATGCAGGTCTGCCTTGCTCCGCTCCTCCTCCCTGCTGCACACAGGAACCGACGCTTTCCAAAACCACCTCTGGAAAGTCAGCAGTGAATTAACATGACACTGGCAAAAGTAAAGCTGTTAAAAGTGTTTACAACTTTAAAACATATATCTCCTTTGACAAAAACATCTGACATAAAAAGCAAAAGCAACCACTGCCCCGCAGTAAGGATAACTCAAATGGAAGTACTGGGAGCTTTAGAAGTGTCCCTGTGCATGTTGCAGAAGGGGGATATCTGAACAGAGAGGTTCACCCATGTTTGACTTCCCAAAGACATGAGGGAGTTGCAACCTTACCTGTTCCCTCCATGATGCTCAGCAACGCAGCTCCCGCACTGAAGTCCCTGCAGCGCTCTGCCGTATCCAGCAGCAGGCTGAAATGCCTCCCGAGTGACAGTGGGCCCCAGCCCCGCTTCATGTAACCTCACGAGAGGTGGCCCTAGAAACCACTGGTAAGGGAGCAATTAAAAAAAAAAAAATGCAGACAAAGAGCTGAACACAGTCCCAGTCCGGGTAGGACACCAAAGAGAGCTGATCACAACCCTCCAGGTAGGACACCAAAGACTTCCTCTGTCCAGTTTGGGCTTGGTGAAAACAAGAGTGGTTCTGCTAAGTTTTGACTCAGTCTCACCAGGTAGCTTTCATCCTTAGCACAAGATGTCAAATAATTTGCAAAATGCTTGCAATTGCATTGATACATGCATGGCCAAGCGTGTTTTTAGGGAAGTACCTTAATCCCAGCATGTACCTCCTCAAAATCCTTCCTCTCTTAGATTGCAAGGACTTGGCACTCAGAAGCCGAGGAAAGGGAAAGCTGTTGTGGTTTCTGAACCAGCAGCCCGGGGTGTTTTATTTCAGGGCACCTGAAGGCAAACGGCTCCAGAGAGTGACACCTCCTTTGTTAGAGACGAAGTTAATGAAGGGCTAAGAACAGAAATGAACAACCCTTACGGGCCCCTCTTACAAACTTCCTAGATTAAAACCTGATTTTAAAATATTTTAAAGATGCATTTTTAACATCTGTAACACTCACTCACTCACATGTATGTCTGACTACTGTGGTGTTCCAAAGCATCAGTCATCACAGAAGCACTGTCCTGCTGACATGTCCCTAAATGATCTCAAACCTCTCCTTACCAAGGAAAGGTTCTTTGGTTGGGTTTTTTATGCCAACTTTGGGAGTTTCCCAAAGTCAGCCTAGAGCCTGGGTAGGAGATCAGCAGGGCTGGTTTATTTTTCAGCCCACAGCTGATCCAGGCCCTCGTCGCTGCCTATCTCACCCCTTAAGACCTCGGGTGAACCAGCCTGGCCCCACCAGCTCCCGTATCAGGTTGTGTGAATGCAATCTAAATTCAGCAAGCAGCCCTAATTAATGCTCCTTATGTTTATTTGACTCACTGAAGACTGAAGTAGTAAATATCATCGTTGCATAGGAACTACAGGGATCAGTTCATTTCCAAATGTGTCCTGGATGGAGCCCAAGATATCTAATACTGTGGGGAAAACACATATTGAGTGTCAAATTAAAGCAACAGCAGCTCTGCAACAAATGGCAACTTCCTCCTGGAAGAGTCCAAGATGGCTGTAACCACTGATGCCTTTAAATGTACTTTCAGAGTATTAATAGAGCTGATTTAAAATAGTTCCCCTTACTCTGGTTCTTGCTTTAACTCATACCCAACTGCTAAACATACTGTGGCTGTTCCTGCTAATACGCTCCCTGACAAATCACAGCCATGCATAGGTTTCCTTTCAGTATTTCCAATTTATTTTTTAATGGGAGACAAATGTGTCTTATTTGCTGACTGCTTAACGAATCTTTAAAAATTTCCAGGCATGCAATGGGATGGTGCTTATTAGAGCTGCCTGCAAATTGTTTTATTTGCTTAATTCTGTGCCCATAGGATATTCACTAGCACCTAGATGCTGGACTAGCTGGTGCAACGCTAACATGTAAATCAGTATATTACATAAAAAGCTAGAAATTTCAGTGGGAATATTCCTATTTACACTTGACAAGAGTCAGAAACCAACATATCAAACTGACAAGATGTACACGTAAACAGTTGCTTTACTTGTATAGTTGTAGGGTAGCTATTGCTGCCTGGCTTCCCATCGTAAGCCTCCTTTAGAAATACATCAACTACCTGATCCTGGCAGCTTCAGGTCTGTTTAATTTCATGCACCTAGAGTTTACTATTCATTATACAGAGGGAGTCTTTCTTTTGGTGGCCATGCAAAGGAAAGATGCCTCTTTGTGTATTTGTACGTGCACCTTGGGATTTGATTTTTTAATTTTTTTTTTTAGGGTGACAACTCCATCAGGAAACACTTCCAGACACAGTCTTGCTGACATAAATATTTATTTATACTATCACCTGCCTTTCCACCTGCTCTTAGCCACTGGGCCAGAGGTGGGTAGCATGGATTAAGGGCTGGGGACAAGGGGAAATGCAGCGGGGCAAGAAGCTGAGAGGGGAGCCTGGGGCAAGGGTGCCTGTGGCATGAGAACAGCTGGAGGAGATACGGAAGGGCAAGGGACGGAGTTGTGGGTTGGGGTGGGGGATTTGTAAGAATGTAACATAGGATATACTATTTTGGCTAGGATGTGAGCAGGTTTTCACTGGCAAATCTATTGGTGTCCATCGCTCTTCCTTCACAAAGGGGTTTGTGGGGTGCTGGGTTTCGTGTGAGCGGAGGGTACGTGGCTACAGACAGTGCAAAGTGCCTTTGGCAACAAAGAGCCAGATGCGGTGAGTTTGATCAGAGTCAGATGGAGTTTGGGGGAATAAAACACCCAAAAATAGGTGGTCATTGGAATAGAAACAAAAAGAGAAATTGTACATTGACCCTGAACTCATCTGACCGAAAAAAGGAATAAATCCCTCATTTTTCCAGCATAAAAAACTATGCAGTTTTCTAGACACTAAGAGGCCTTAGATCTTACTGCTTTGTCTTTCTTACTGCTAGTAGAGCATTCAGCCTTAAGAAAACCATTAAGAATATGCTTTCTCAGGGTATGTCAGGCTTTTTACTATTCAATAGCAGGGGGAAAAAATGAATTAATATTATTCTGTTGGTTTCACAAACTGAGAGAGGGGACTTAAGGATTTTCCTCTCTTAGAAAAGTTTTACTTTGCAGGTCTCAACTGTACCAAAATTAGGCACATTTACTGCAGGATAACCCCACTAGTGTTTAGCGTGTATTTGAAATATACAGGCACACCAGAGGAAAACCGGCAGCAAGAAATTAGCGTACCAAGAGAAAAAGGCAAGGATGGGATCCCATCCTCCGGGGCTGGCTGCCGGTGAGCCTGCAGCCTGTGTGCGCTCTCCGCTTTACTCCCAGTGCCCTTCATTTCTCAGGCTGTTTTGAAAGACAAAAAGAAAGTTGGTAAACATACACCGACAGATGCTTCCTTGGTGAGTTACTCTTTATTTAGAGGGAAGCAACTGCGATTCATCAGTTTTTTCTTTTTTTTTTTATAGCTACATCATGGTGAACTTTCAACTCCAAATCTATTTCTAAGAAGTATTGTGTGGCAAATGTCTATTAATAACAAACCTTGGGCTGACTGGAAATTTCCTTTTTCAAAATTCATATTCCATTCTTCGAGATGTTTTCACCCAATTTTGTTTCACTTTTCAATGACAGAGCTGTCTAGAAAGTTTTCCAGTGAATGCCTATTAAATATATTGCTTTCATGCCTATAATTAGAACTTAGATGTTTCTTTCTTATTTTTGGACTTCCTTTCTTTACCTTAATTGCAAATTGATAGCTAATGAGCTGCTTGCTTTTTATTTTGATCCTAAACGTTTTTGATTGATTATTTTGGGGCAAATATTATGCTTGTAGCACCTCCCTACGCATATCAGAGTTAAGCTGTTTCTGTGAATAGTCCTTTTGAATGGTATTTTACAGAACTCTATATACACTTAAAGTTAAGAATGTCTCTAAATAACTATGCTAGATGGAAGCCTGAACCAAAAATTTGGAACAATTGGCTTAAAGATGAAGAGTGGCTCTCTACATTAAATAGAGAAAGCTTGCGTTACAGTCCAGCTCATGCCTTAGGGGTTCATTTTCCTTTTGACCCTTTTGGGTTGAGGTAGGAATTCATTGCACATCTTAGATCCAAGTGAACAGCAATTTCTCCAAGATTCCCTAATTAAGGGAAAATCCCGTAAAAAAAACCAAACAACGAGAGACTCTTTGGGGGCTTCTGTTTCATGTTTCCTACCTGAGCAGACATCAGTACAGGCCTGCACCAAAATTACTGAGTGCAAACAAACTTGCACATGAAGCAGAGTCCAAGTTTTCTTTTACAGATGTGGGGGACACTTTCACTGATTTTTTTTTTTTTCCCAGCAGCACAAACTCTACATATCACAACCCACTTTTTCAGGTATTAAAGTGAGTTGAAGAAAAAAAGATTACTATTTTGACCTTTTAAAAATACATTTTAAAAAAAATACTTTAGATTTGAAAAACAGAAGAGGGCCATCTCTATACCTAGTTACCACAAAGAACTTAATGTGGCTGTGCTTACTCATTTTTAAAGAATTCCTCTGAATTTTGCCAGGGAAAATCTCAGGGAAATCAAATAGTCAATTTAATATCTTTAATTCTAAAAGAATCTGAAGCAAGCCTGCTCCAAATTATTTTATATTTGGACCTGAGGTTTTGGGTTAGTCAACTACAAATCTGTAGAATTCAGATCTACCTCAAAACCAGTCCATAGCTGGAAGGATCAGAGCTGAATTCAGTACCATTTCCAGGTCACTCAGCACTATGCAAGTTCAACTTTTTGGAAATTCTTCACTTTTTCTCAGGTTATTGCCACTACCAAATATCTGCCTGAAGGTTCATTCTATAACAGGGAAAATGAGAGGAAGAGTCCTTTTTTCACAGGGGTCTTGTGGATATACCATATTGCTGGCCTGCTAGCTAAAAAGTGTGTATTTCGATTTCCTATGAGGAATGGCGTGCTGTTAGTGGATGGGATCACTGACATGAATGACTCATTCCCTTGCAAACCGTTGTCTTCCTCGTCTCCCTTTTGCAAAAAGCTCTCTTATTGATAAAACTCAGTAGACAACTGGGCATTTCTGTTGTCTTATCCTCAGTTCACCTGCTAGGACGTGAGCTTGCCCAAGTGCTGCTGAAAGGTATTAGGATGATGCTACATTTTCACATGGAGAAAGAAGATGCTACAAGGAAATCCAATGGGAGGTCCCTTAGACAAATCTATCCAAAGGCCTGGGCCAACTATTTCAAGGATTTATTTTGTGTACGTCTTCCTTGCAGGAGAGCTCAAGGTAGACTCTCTGGTCCAGCCAGGACTGTTCTTCTCCATCTCCTCGTCATGAGAAACAGGCACATCCCCAGTGCTCAGCCCAGCCCACTTGCCCTGCAGGCACCTCCCTCCCTCCCCCTGACTCGATGGATCCTCCGGCTGCCCTCTCCCTCCTCTCCCCCTCTTTGGCACTGATCTGAAACCCTGACAGGTCACACAGTGCGCAATGAGATTAAGACCAGGATTTGTAAAGATGATGCCTTTTTAGACAGCTTAATAGGCCAGACACTCAGCTGAGGATCAGGCCATCTGTCCACTCAAGCCCTACCTGTACCAGACAGGTTATTGCTAGCAGAACTGTTAAGAGAGAGGGAGACAATTCGGGACTGCAAACCCAAAACCCAGCTACGCAGGTACGCAGAAGGACCTCCTGACACTAAGCATGTGGAAGAGAAAACAGGAGATGATGTTCATGGCTGATAAAGGCACTAGTAAGAGGGAGACAATCCCAACTGCACACACAGCGAAGGACTTCTTTGCTTTTTCAGCAGATATAAAGCATCCCGAGAGTCAGAAAAAAACATAATTATACTAACTTTAAAACCCTTTGCACTGCCAGGGTAGGGTGAACTGAGGCTCCCCTATAAATGAGAGTCAAACCCAGTCTCCAAAGCCAGCTGCTCCTTTAGTGCAGTGATCTGTCTCCATACTTGCTGATAAGCACTCTATGCCCCGTGACTTATAATAAAAGGGAACGATGGTCCCTGAACAAGCCCAGAAAAGAGGTATTGATTTGCAAATAGTTTAAAGAATATTCAAGGGTCATGAGCTGACCCTTTTTCAGCTCTGACATTTTATATCAGGGAGGATCCTATTGAGATGGGAATTCATATCCTAGACATTGTTTTGTCTTGTTTCATAAATAAGTTGAATAGCTTAATTGATTGACACCCACTGCACTTTCCCAGCTTCCTCAGGCTCAAAAGTACACTGCTGTTTTCTGCCATAAATAATATGAACTTTCAATCAGCCGCCAGGCACAAAAAGGAACTGAAAATTCCTCATACAATAGCTGCAATCTGGCATATGAGGCATCACAGGTCTAAAAAGGAGAGCAGTATTTGATATCACCAGGTATTCATTTTCTTCCTGCAGCAGCAATAGCATTTTCCTACCCAAATGACCTAAACCCTAAACAAGAAACACCCAGGGGCCCCTGCGGGGAGGAGGACCAGTTTGTTTCGGCATTTGTGTGTGTTCAGGGGTTAGGAAACTGGTTTACAATCCTGTGAACACAACATGGGGAAGGACACACTGGACCACCAAATCCAGTCCCTTGGAGGTGCTAGTACAGCATCCCCTCATCCCTCCTGGACTCTGATCCAACTCCATCTCAACCCAAGTGACATTATTTGCCCCCAGGCTCCCCATTTGTCCCCAGATCTCACTCCTCTGATGGTTACAAACCTCCTCCTAATTTCCAATCTACGCTTACTTGTGATTAATTGAGATCAATCTGTTCTCATGGCAGGTTTATTCTTTTACTTAAATAGCTTTTTTCCTCCCTGGATGTTTAGCCCCCTGATGGATTTGATGTTCATTTCTCCTCCTCAGCCTTGGTTTCACTAAGGGAAATAAATAAGCCACACACTTTGAATCTCTTCTTTTTAAGACATTTAATGGCCTTGTCAGCAATTCTAGTGACTTTTGGTGAGTTCTTGGGTAAGCTTATAGCCCACACTTTCAAAAAATGGGTGCAAAAATGAGTTTGAATGTGTTGAGGACTTCCTCTGGAGGAAGAAAGGTGTGGATGTAAGCTCTTACCTTCAGTTGCCCAGTTGGAAAACGTTAGCTTCTAACCTCCCTGTGCTTTAATTTCCCCATCTGTAAAACAGAAAGGACAATACAGACCTCAAAGGGGAATAATTAAGGTTTCTAAAGTGCTCCAGATCTTCAAGTGAAAGGTTCAATTCCAAATGCGAAGTTCTTTTGTCTGTTGTTCTTTACTTGTTACTTCTTAAGGACTGCAAACCCTGGAGAGATGGCACTGAGCCAGACTAAAGCCAAGGAAAGGCTTCCCCATTGATTACAGTGGGATACTTTTATGCAGAAAGTTTCATAAAGGGTGACAGGCATCAGTTGCTAAGACAGAGCAATAAAAACTAAGAGAGAAAGAATACTGACTGAAACTATTGCAAGGCCAATTGCTAAGATCAGTAGTTTTTCTTTAGAAGAAGCAGCAAACAGTTAAATGTATTTTTCTTGCTTTGCTTCAGAAGAAAGCTCTCCAAGGATGACCACTATACGCATCCTCATCTGTAATTAATAAATGTTTGGAAGGACACTTTCCCACTCAACATATTAAATTATAGATGATCCCTTAATTCCCCAGACATTTGCAAGCCTTCTCTTGTCAGAATTGAATTTACTACAGCTGATTACCCTGAGAATGCACTGACCTTCTTAGCTCCTGCTGTGGTCTTTATTTTTTCCATGGCAGATAATATGGGGACCAGAAACTGGGGACTTGGTAGTAGGGATTATGTGATACTAATGAGACAAAGCTTATTGTTGATGTTAACTGTTATTACCACTAAAAAAAGTGCACAACTCCAGACACATGGACTTCACTTTGTTATACCAGGAGGGAGCGAATGCATTTTGACAGTAGCGGCATCTATTTAAAATCTGGATCACATCTGGTGCGTCTCTGAAACAGACCATATCTGATCAATCAGAATTATGACTCTTCAGTCTCCAGACGAGTTAGAAGAAATTCATTATCTGTTTTGAAGCCTGCTTCTCTTTCATCTATTAAAAAATGAAATAAGATTCATTGTCACTGGATCCATTTAGCTACTGAAAGAAAGAAAAAAAAAAAAAAGGACAGTAATTAAACCAACTAGCAGGTTCCACATCTGAAGACATGATTAATTCTTTGAAACACTGTGCATGTAGGTACTTGGCTCACGCTAGGCTTCAGTCAACAGTTTCTTAGCTGATTAAATAGATAACCAGAAAGATGGAGATAAGTCCTAGGCTATTTCCTAAACTCTTGGAAACACCCACATGAATTTCTTCAAACTCTGTCAGAGGTCAATATTTGTCTTTCAGGCACATTTAGCCCCTGTGCTGGGCATGCTGCTTGGGAGATACCGCCTTGAGGACAGCAACGTCTCCATGGGGCCTCCTACCCACAAGGATGTCCCCGCTCTCCCATGTATTATCCCCTTCTGGACCAGCAGTTTTGAATGCTGAAAACCGACACTGAAATGCTGGGAATTCTTCCGTGTGAGGTCTGGTGAACCCAAAAAGATGGTGAGAGCCTTGGTTTATGAATAACTAAAAGCAGAATGCAAAAGGATGTGTCCTGTTCTGGATCACTTGAATTTCTTAATACAATTTTTCTGATAACAGAGAGAGTGTTTTCTTGCCTTTGCTGATGAGCACAGAAGTCACATCAGCTATGACTTAGCCTCTGAAGTTCTTGTCATTGCTTCCCTCTTTACCATGTGTTTTCTTTGAGGTCTGCAAGAGCATAGTTCAGAAAGTAGCCTTCTGAAGGCAATGGACTTTTATTTCCCTCGTTCACAACTTTTAAAAGAAAACTTAAATGAAAAGAAGGCATTTTATAGGTGTTATAACTAAAGCTGGTGAGAGAACAAAATGTTATTTTGGGGACAGGGAAACTCAGGCTTTAGGTTCAAAACTATAACCTTTGAAGAACAATTTAAAACACTTATCAACATTTGTGAAATATTTCTCAAAATTCATTGTCAAATTGCTATTTTTAATTGATTTGTGTTAATGAAACCCAGAGAAAACATCTACTTTTGTGAGTGGGGTGGGGGCAGTGACCGTAACCTTCCAGAGGAGCATCAGGTATGCAAAGGAGACCAAGGCTGGCATTAATTTCTTCTGTAGCAGTGATGGCTCAGAAGCAAATGACTTTGCTTATGGATCATGTCCAGATGGGTGAAGTACAAAATGAGGTTATAATAGCTGCCTGCCCCAAAATGCTAAACCACCCTCAAAATTAGGGGGGGCAGCTCCAAAGCCTTTTATCTACCATGGGTGCAGGAATGTCATGGGAAACTTCATTCTGGATGATATAAACCAAAATCTCCTGCTAGCAGTACTATCTTCTCTGGAATTTCTACAAATCATGATGACAATTTTCTAACCAAGAAGTAAAAGTTAACGGTAACTAAGGTGGAAGTGATTATGTTTAATTCCTGTCTAAGCCAGTTAAAAACACATGTTATTTCAAGACAGCCAGTTTCACAAAGCTGAATCAAGTACAAGTCAGCTGTAAGGAAGGACTGAAGACTAAATGTGATGCCTGTAATGAATAGTTTAAAATTATTTAGCTAGATGTAAAAAAACCCAAATAACAACAACAAAAACGAACTAAAACTGTAATTAAGAAAGCATGGTTCAAAAAACAATCTAGGATAGAAACGGATGCAAAATGAACAATAATAAAGAAGAATGGGTGGATGTTTAGAAGATAGATGTTGTAAACACTGAAAATACATCCTGGAGCTATATAAAATTAATAAGGAAGCAAAGGGACACAAGGAAATACATATGGCCAAAGAAAAAGGCAGTAAGAAGCAGATGTTTGAGTCCATTGGGACCAAGAGTAACCCTACCAATACTATAAGCCCATGAATAGTAAGAGCATCAGAATAGTCAGTAATAACGCAGAAAGTCAGAAGTGTTTAACAAATACATCCGTTCCTTGCCCAGGAGAAAACCAGACATTGTATTCGTATCATAAGGAAAGGATGAATATTTTCCACTCTAGCCATAATCGACACTGATGTAAACCAGTCACTACTAAAGTAACTAGTATAAGTACGACCAGGTACCTTGCACCAGGATTACTAAAAGAGCAGGTTAGGAAGCTCCTCTGGATGCTGATTTTAGTAATTCAGGTCCAGAAGTGGCAGAAACTTGAGAGAAAGCAAATATTACGGCAGTGTTTGGACACGGTAAAGGAAATGATCAAACAAGCATAAGTCTGTCAGCCTGACACTTACTGAGGGTAGTAATAACAGAAAATTTGATACAAGATTTAACTGCTAAATAATTCAAGCAGGTACTCTAAAAAATAACATTTTGCAAGAATTTATGGAAAACAGAGCTTCTAAAAGTTGCTAATATAATCACTGCAAAAGACAGAGACAGATAGGACCCGTTGCTCTCACTTGTTCTAATCTCCAGAAAAGATACAAAATATTCACTTTATCCCCCAGGTAAGAAATATTTGGGGGTTAGGAAAACGTGACACAAAATTCAGGCTTATGCTCCTTGAAAAAAACATTTATCAAACTTAGAAGGATGGAGGAGGTCCTAATTAGGGCTGGTACAATTTGATATAATTTTTCATTGAAAATTACCAGCTGTAATCTGTTAATTTTTGGTTAGTTGTGGTGATGCAGTAATAGTTTTTTGTTACTATCAGATTTTAGCAATGGTATAAAGCTTTGAAGCAGTGCAATCCAGAGCAGCTGCAGAAACCCATAGCTGATAGAAGATACTCTTCTCCCCTCTGTTTTTACACACGTTTCAGTAATTAACCTCCAATATAAAGAAATAAAGTATTTGTGAAAGAAGTAGAAGAGAAACAGCCAACGTCATCTAATTTCTACCCAAGTCAGAAATAGACATGAAGCATGGTCTTTGTAAATAACTGAAATGTTTTTTTTCAAATCTGTCATTTCTTTGCTGAAATAAGGTACATCAAATTCCTTGAGGTGAAGAGGCAAATTCCCTTTTTGTCCTGAACTTTCAGAAATAATCCCAGCACATGCTCACCACTCCCAGATGGAGCGTGCAACGGCAGGTTACCGAGTTCAGGGAATAACTGGGGTTCACGTTGCCAGTTGCTTCGTGCAGTTATTTCTGCATTTTCCAACAGCCCTTTTACCATATGGAGACTAAGCTCACTTTCAATCTCCAAACCATCACACCTGCTTTAAAATTGTCCGTGACTCCAGGGGTGGGATTGAAGTCCCAGATTAGGACACAGGAGCATAGCGAGGTGTCCGAATTCCCACTGCGGTCAGTGGAAACTAGTCAACGTAGTCAGTGAAAACTGGAGAGTTATTTGCCTGAAGAAGACACCCGCTTTGATCAGCAGGTTAAATCCCACACAAACCCCTTTAACATTAATTTTTCAGAGAAAATGATCCAATGCCTTGCAGCAGGAAAACAGAGCTCTCTTTTCCAAGGAAATTTTTCAATATACGTTTCTCCCTGTAATACAATTTCTCCTCGGGACCGTACAGAAGGCATTGCTTGCTTACTGCTTTCAAGCAAATGTTCTTTCAAAGACCCCATTGTTCCTCAACTTTATGGAAACTTCTCTGCTTCGTGGCTCTGTCCTCTTAATGCATGACGTCTGAAGGCTGCAGCTACCCCCAGATTTTTGCAAACGCCATGCCTGTTTTCAAGAATAAGTACAAACCAAAGCTTTGCATTGATTTCTCTCTGCTTTTTGTTGTCTTTCAGAATTTATTCTTCCTCACTTCTGGATGTGTCTATTGACTCTTTCGAAGAAAGGAAAATGACAGCGTTCTCCCAAATGCTGTGTGTGCCCTTCCAGCTCCAGCCGGGAAATAACACTGCATCCGAGCCGGCTTGCAGGGGATGCAAATCCCTTGTACCAAGACTGTCCTCCCCAGTCAGACAAACTAGAGCCACCTCTGTCTTGCAGCAGAGAGCTAAGAAATGACCAGCAATTTCGCTCAGGTCACCCTAAGCCGTAACCTTCAGTGCGAACTCCCCCACTTGCAGGAACAGGGTGGGAGGTGCACGCTATGAGAACGCCTAAGGTATGAAGACACATTTGCATCACATCTCTGATAATCAAGATATGCTGCCAAACGGCTGTTTATAGGTACTTGGTTATCGCATCCTGATTTGCAATATTGCAGAATATATGTAAAAAACAAGACCCAAACCCAGACAATACCCTGCAGCATCACCTCTGATGACAGAAATATATTTTCCACACCTGCTGACTTCACACCCAAACCAACGTCTGTTTAATAAACACTAGGGGGAGAAAAAAATACCGACTCCGGAGTTTCATCAACTATTAGAGAAAACCTGTTAGTGTGTCAACAATCAGCTATTTCTGCCTGATGACTGTCACGCACGTCCAGATAAGACATGTTTCTCAGCTGTTCTCATTTGCGACAAGGGCACGATACAGGCGTACATTAATTTTAAAAAGCAATCAGATAACCTGACTTATGGATTGCATTAAAAGGAATCTCACGGTGGAACTCAGACATGAGATTATGTTGTTCATACATATGGTATAAGCACATTTTCATCCCAGTTTGAGTTTGGATTTTAAAGCTAATTACATTTAGTTAGACAAGATGAGGAGATTTTTAAGTGTGTTGACAGTCTTTTTGCTTTGTAAGCCATGCGAATTGCCAATTATTAGCACCTTACAACCTTCTGATCTTCACCCCTGACATTTTTCTTAAAAGCCTTTTATTCAGTTTCTTTGGGTATTCTTCAGAGCCCTACCTAATCTTCCCATTTGAACATCATTCACTCACCTTCCACACATGCCAAGCTTGTTGACTTACTTAACAATACAGCTTTGCAAGATCCCAAGACACTTGTTGTCACAATGTTTGATAATGCAAATACTCCCTGGAAGAAAAAAGAAAGTACTTTTTTTTTAACACTGAAATATTGCATTGTAGTTTTTTTCTCCAAAAAATTATTAAAACCAAAATTTTAACAGTTTTTATGGCTTTTAGAAATAGGAAACAAAACCCAAATACATTAAAGAAAGACACTGAGCTGGACCGAGAGTGCAATAAAGCATTATAGTCCTAATTCCTAAAACCAAGTAAAAATTCAGGATCTTGGCAGGAGTCAAGGTTCCTCCACCTGAATTTCAGTAACCTGGGAACTTTAATAAACCTGGCCCAAACTCTTCAACAGTTAAATCAGCCTCCAAAAGAGGAGCCCCTTCCCTGGGGTCCTCACTGGAGCCCCGTCTGCCATCAGCCGAGGACATGTCCTGCTTGGTCCCAGCACCGCAGGGAGGTACTCCCCCTTTCAAAGGCAGCCAAGTCCATTTGCGTCACACGCACTGACTGCCCGGGACTGTCCCTTTTCTGCGCCTGTGCCCATTTGGCAGGCCCCCTGGCCCTTCCCCCAGCCCATCACTGCAGTCTGCACGCACACAGATTGCAGCATGAGCATCATTTTGGCACTTCAAATGCACAACACATGTTTTGAAGGTTAACAGATAGAGACAAGTATAATCACAGCCTCTGCTGAAGTTTCAACCTGCCAACCAGCCAATTATGCTATTATTTTCGATAGTTTTTTCTCCCCACATACATATACCCCATCACTTTGCAAGGCAGCTCCACAAGCAGCTGCAACACGCTCCGTGTTGGAAAGACGGTCGCCTTTTTTTTGTCCCCTTCCTGGTGGCCAACAGCTCTCGACGCTGTTTCCCGCCATGCCAAGGCACTGCACTGTGATGCTGCTCCTCAACAGACGAATGGCACGAGGATGCCCCAGCAGCTTTGTCCATCTGATGTTCATCGGAACCACCGCAGAAGGCAAGGTTGCCTCTGGAGCTCCATCCTCACATTTCACCTTCATGGGCTCCGAGCTCCATGGCCAAGAGGAGTCACGAGCTGCCCCCCCCGGTCATGGTTGCACGTTGCAGGACTGGGACTGGAGCTGGGGTCACTGCCAGGGCAGGAGGGGGAGGCTCATATATCCTTGTCTAAAGGTTCCCACGACCAGAAAGTTCCTCCTAATCTCAGTGCAGGGGCCTTTCATTCGTCAATGAGTGTGCTTTGACAGAGGTCTTCTCCCCAGGCAGCCTGAGCTAGTCTCTTGTGCAGGGAAGAGAATACAAAAAAGGGCCTTAAAATGTGAGTGTAGCAACACCCCCGGCTCCCCCCAGCCCTACAGTACACTGTTTACTTGTGTTCACTCCTACAGCCTCAGTGGGGACACAGTTCCTGGCCATTGCAGTGTGCAGAAAAACACTGGCCTAAACCTTCATATTTTCAGCATTAGGCTTCCGAAAACTTCTGCCCAGAAGCTCCTCTGGATTTTTCAGTGTACCATTTTGATTTCATCTTAGCACAGAAAGGAGAGACCAAGCTTTCTCCTTCCATCCCTGGAAGAGGGTCTAAAGATAGATACCTGCAGCACTAAGGGCATTCAAAGTCCATCTCTATTACGAACCCTGCTGACCTGAGCTAAGCAGCATGGACACTGAGTAAGAGTTCTTTCTTCAGGGTGCTTAACACACTCTGCAATTGAATCCTGAGGGTAGAAAACAAACGCTGAGCCTGGTGGATGTAATCTGGAAGGGCAGGGGGAAAAAGCCAGGTTGTTGATTAACAAAACAGGGGCACTCAACTTTTTGAAAAGACTTTTTTTTTTCCAATTAAGCTGAAAAAAGGGCAGCTGTAAATACTCATTTAAGGGGTCATTAACTCTGCCGCCCAAAATAAAGCAAACATAGCAGCATTCAAAAGAGCCGTGATGAGCTGACAGAGTCTGCAGCACTCCTCCCCAGTGAAATCCATTGCTCATTTCCACTGGAGCTAGCATGCGTTTTCTGTAGGGCTACACGAAGTGTATATCCCTGTGCCCATCCCAGCAACGGGGACACCAGCCGTGTTCAGCAGGTTCACAGCACCAGAAGGCGGTGACAGGGACAGCGCTGGCATCTTCGTGGAGGAAAGTCAGAGGCTGAAGATGCAACTAGAAAACATGACAGCATTGGTGTTTATGATGTGCCAGCATAAGAAAATGCACAGGGCTATTTCCTTTGGGGTGGGAAGGATGGATAGGGCACAAGGTTTTTCTCTCTGCTGGCTTCCCAACTTCCTAGCAGTACCTGTAAATGAGCATGGCACTCTCCTAGTTTTGGGGAAGGAAATATCACCTCCCCTGTAATTTTCTGGCAATATACCAGTTTGGGGGAATCCACAATTTCCCTACAGACAGGAAGGAAGCTGGTGGCAGCACAGTTTCCAGTGGGCTCCCTTACTTTCTCTGAGTTAAGAAAGTTCACAGACCTCCATGGGATCCGTTTAAGGAGGTAGTCATGGGGCACCTGGGGTTGCCAGATGCCAAAATCTTGTGCCAGCATCCCCTGACCTAAGGTTGCACTAGGGCAGCTTGGAGGCATCACATCCCAGAAGACAAACAGTGGGGCTTGGCACGGGAGGGACAAGCCTAGAAGTGGTGCTGATGATGAACAGCTGGCGACAACAAGCCCAGATCCCCCACCCACCCACCCTGCGCAGTGAGGGAGCGAGGAGAAGAGGAAGGTGGGACTGGCTCCTGTGCATCACACAGTGGCCTCATGGTACCTGGAGGTATTGGCTTCAAGAGATGGCAGGTCAGCCCAACCAGATGCATCTCCTACCTGGACCACGGGGTGGGAAAGAGGTCATGGCACATCATACCCAGAAATGCAGGTGATGGTGGCCTAACAGGGAGGTTCACACCAGTTCATGGTCCACCTGCTCCTGGTGTGGGACTGAGACCCCTCCACACGCTGGACCGCTGGCACATAAAGGCTGTTGTGGATGCTAAGAAACCAGAATGGCTCAGCAAAACAGTCCACAGAAGGGAATAGGTTATTTAAAGGGTGTTTGCCCAGGCTACGCACCAGCAATGCTCTGTTTGGAGGCCGACAGCCCTACTGGGGGGAGCAGTACGAGGTGAGGAGTTAGGTGCCAAGTTTTCATCAGCCTTTTCCAACCACAACACTGCTGCTAAATTTAAACAAAATCTGTTCCCGTCCATTCTGTATGCCGTGCTCTTCCCTGTCACACAAGGCGACCTGAACCTGATACACTCTCCAGGAATTTATTTATTTATTTGCAGCCTGTTCACCTGGTGACCACACATCCCTCCAGAACATCCCATGACCTCAGGGGCAGCCGGGGTGCCAGGGGCACCCAGCCACCACTGCATGGGAAAGAACTGAGAAATGCAGTAAAGTTGCTGATGCGGTGCACCCAGAGTCCCCAGGAAGCGTAAGGATCTGTGTGTGGTCCAGCTCTCATGTATCATGGGGCAACGTACCTTCTCCACTAAAAATAAGGGCTGCATTTGAACCGAAGTTGTTCCCAAAGAGAGGCTAACTTCACAAACGCATTTTTTTGAGAGCAGATCACTTTGGCAAATGCTTTTCCTCTCTCTGAGGGGAGAGATGGAGGAAACGCCTGCTCAGAGCTCCTGTGTCCTCAGCTGCACGACAGGTCAGTAAAGAGCAATGAAACACCCCATCAACCGAGCCCGTGCTATTAAATTCAAACCAGCGATGCCACACGAGTTTTCCCCATGTCATATAATCAAATAAAACTGAAATTTCCATTCCTTTTCAACTGCACTAATGCCATTGGAATGACGTGTAGGGTAACACCAGGAAAGTTACTGCTGTAAAGTAAGCACCTGGGGTTTAGTTTGCATACTGCATGGATTGGGGGTTATTATCCATTTAATATATTTCTTTTGTCATGTATTAGAAGCAGAGCTTTTAGGAGCTTGAGAAACAATATGTTTGCATACTGCCTGTAACTAACACTGTTAGTTAGAACACTCTCTGGTATATTGCTAATAGGATACCAGAAAAGCCCAAAAAAGGAACACTACCATGAGAAAAAAAGCATAGGGCATGTCCTCAGCAGAAGGAAGAGACAAAACACACCTATATTCCACAATGGCATCCAAAAGTTTCTCATTTGTCAAAGCCAAAATATTGTCATGATCACAGCATTTCTGAATGAAATCCAAGATGGGTGGGTGGGAAAATGCCAAGCCCTTTTACTTTTTCTTCAAAAATTTCTGAAAGGAAATAATAATTTACGAAACCTTTCTCACTGTGAAAAAAAAGTATTAGAAAAGGAAAAAGAAAAAGAAAAAACCACCAACAACCAATTCTAGCTACATATGACCCTGCCAAAGCAGTTTTTGTAATTACTACCCCAGGAGAAACCTGGGTTATGACTTGTGTTTCCCAGTGTTTAATTAAAGTAATACATAACAACATTAAAGAATTTGTTGGTTTTGCCATGGTCAGTTATGGCCTGACCTGGAAGCTGTGGCCAAACTACCAGGACTTTCTTGTGTCTGGTCCTGTGATGTTGGGGTTTGTTTTTACTTTTAAGTAATCCTGTAGGGACTGCATTTGCTCTCTAAACAAAGCCAAAGCTGTGAGCACCCAATGCCACTGAGCACAATCCCCCTGATGTGCCCAACAGCTCCCAAACACGCATCTGGCCCAATCCTTTCCTCACTGATGACTCCATCCCAGGACTCATCTGGTTTAGGTGCTTACATTTAAAGATAGATAGAGAAGAGAGGAAATTTCCTTTTTCATTTGTTTTCTTTAGAGTCTAGGTAGCCTCATAAACAACAAGGTGAGGGGGATTTTCAAAAGTCTTCTCCCGCATGGTATCCAGGATTTGAAAATCGGAAGGTGAGACTCTTTGGCACTACACAGACAAGCGTGCAGAGTAATCGCTCCCATAGCTGGACCCAACCTCTTCTGTATTTCTGCTTAGCAGGTTAATGCTGGACCACTCTTTGTGAACCTGCAAATGATCTAGAGCAGCTACACAAGGCACATGACCGAAGCTGCCACTCCAGAATAATCTGGAAGAAGGCTCAGATTTCTGTTCAATATCTGGGTTTTTTCCACAGAGAATAAATTATTTCTGTCATAGAGACCTGGAGACAGCTCTGCTTATGATAACTTTTCAACAGGGTAGCAGAGAGAAACAATTGTGTTAGCCTTTCAGTCCCTGTGTATGAAAATATGGATGGATTTCTGGGCTGCTGCCCAAACCCAAATACCAGCTCAGCACCACATGTGTTTGAGGCACTAGATAAATAAAGCCACCTACATCACTTATGAATAACAGAAAATGATAGCCAACAGGGAGAACTTCTTTGGGACTTCAGAAGGGGATCATAGTTGAGCTAAGAGCAGAGACCTGTTCCCTGACACGTGGCTGAGAGCACTCCCACACCACTGAGTCATTCCCCATCACCAGGAAAGCTGAATCCAGTCCTGGTGGCCTCTCCGCAGACAAGCTGACCCCAGCATGGGAGGCAACGGGGGAGAGCATCCACTTTCTTGACTCATCCCTACATAGCACTTTGTGTCTTGAGCACCACAGAGCAACAGTGTGGGAGACATCAGCCTCGTACTGAGGTGGAGCATCTTCCTCAGTCCTCAGCCATGACTCTGCAGTTGACCATGCCAGGCCTGCCTGTAGCTATCCACCACAAGGACATCACGTATATGTTCATTTTAAATATAGAGAGGTGATCCACTCCTCCACCACTGTGCAGCTAACTCATGCTTAGCCAATTAGATTGATCTGAGTGTCCTAAATGGGATGTAGTCAGCATTTAAGTAGATCATTGACAAAAATAGAAAATCAGAAGGACCTGGGAGCTATTCTGGTCTAGCCTTTGACTGTAAATGGTGTGGCTGATAGCTGAGACCACTGGCTCCATTACAAGTAAAAGCCCCATCTAGAGTAAACAGATGAACGGACTCAAATAGACCAGCTTGTGTTTTTACATCTTTATAAGTCTTTTCCTATGAGAAACGCTCTTAACAAGGTCTACATTGCCTTATCGCAAGGTTCCTTACAAGGGAAATAATCCCTACTGTCCCCAAATACCTTCTCTCTTTCATGTGTATCCAATTATTGCTGTACACAAATGTTTTCAGATGATGTCTTTTGATTCAGAATACCAATATCCATATATGAAAATGCAGCCCATATCTTCTAGCAATATCAGAGAACTTGGTTTCTAGTAGATAAGATTGTTGCACTAAACCATATTTTGGAATGCAATATCCAGCCTATGATCTCTGACTGATTCAATATTTGCCTCCCACTATAGCATTTGAGAAATGTTAATGGTCTTTTTTTTTTCCAGCCAACACCTGTGAGAGGGAGGGAAGTAGTATTATCTCTGTTTTACAGAGGATCACTTAGCAGAAACAAGCTAAGGTCAAGGTTATCTGAAACGTCTACAACCCAGCCAGAAATAGTTCTTCTCGGTCCTACTGAAGGTTCTGAAAAAGGTAAGAAAGTTGGTCAAAATTGTTCTTGGAAGCTAAACTTCCCCTGATAGTAGAAGAATGCTTAATCCAGAAAAAAAAACACCATCACAAATCCCAGTGGGTGAAAGCCGAAATAAAGCACTGAAATAGACAGTATTTTTCCCAGCTGTGAGGATAACCTTACCATGATCTCCCAAAAATGGAGTCCTTCAGTCAAGAGTGGATGCCTTTTTCAAGCTCATTTGGAAGCTATGAGCTTGATGCAAAATGATATCTTATGGTCTGAATCATGTAGGAGGTCAGACTGAAATATCATCATAATCCCTTCCAGCCTTAAAGTCTGACAGATTAGTGTCTTTCATATGGATAGTTCTTGCTCTAAGCAGATGCTGAATTATTTCAACATTTAAGTGTTTTGCTGCTGGCTCTGATAAGATTCACTGCTCCTACCATGCTGCCTTCCAGCTCTTTATCTTCAAGAGAATGTCCTACTGTAAGGGCTGACACGAGCTTTGTTTTCCAGTCACTATTTTTTTATAACAAGCACTGGATCCAAAAATGGACTGACAACCCAAGATAAGAGAGTGGCAGAATATCAATTTACAGCCTCTTTCTCAAGACAGGCACATCCCAGAAACACCAACCGAACACATGGAGGAAATGTTTGAAAAACACTTCCTGTGCTGTTTTGTTCACATTGCTCCAACGTGCCAAGGATCCTCAAGTATACCTGCCTGGAAAATTTCCAATCAATACCTGGGATGCCAGAATTGTTCTTTAGTAGATTACACCTCCTAATATGTCACCTTGAACTGATGTCCCTTGAGGAGAAACCTACTATTAGAATCCAGCCTAGTTGCAAAATCATGGAATAATTTAGGTTGGAAGGGACCTCTGGAGACCCCTACTCAAACCCCTGCTTCAAATAGGGTCACCTTCTGAGCTGTCTGCTCCAGTTTTGAGTATCTTCAAGGATGGAGAGTCCCCAAACTCAAACTACTGGAAGAAGAGCAATAAATAATGGAACCAAACTCTTCTTGCTAGTGGCAGAGGGTAGAGCAAGGGACAGTAATAAAGGGTAGCAGAAGAGGTTCTCAAGTTGCAGCTCAGGAGGCTTGGGATGGCAGTTTTGGGACCTGCAACTGGAAAGGGGGTAGAAACTCTACCCCTGGAGGTTTTCGGGACTTGGCCAAAGGCTGAGCTGGCCTGACTTACTGTTGGCAACAGCCCTGCTTTGAATAGGAGGTTGGACTAGAGACCTCCAGAGGTCCCTTTCAACCAGTGTGTCTATGATTCTGTAAATAGACAGATCAATGGATCAATCAATCAATGGAAGTCAGCATAGCTTTTGTAAAGGTAAGTCATACCTCAGAAATCTATTTAGATATTTTTGAAGGATTGCCAGACGTGAGGGCCAGAGCAGTTTGGTTGATTCACTGCACTTAGGTTTCGAAAAGCATTGACAGCTGGTAATGGCTCTAAAGAAATTATTGTCATGGATTATCATAAACTCATACCAGATTAAAACATAGGAAGTTAAAAGTAGGCATAAATAATGATACGTATGCGCACATACATACGTGTGTGTACATATGTGTGTGTATGTTTGCATATAAGCACGTTCTGACATATGTAATAGAAGAAGAGTTTCTGGAAAGTCCCCCAACACCTTGTAACTTGTGCGGGAATTTCAGCTGTTTAGTGCTGAATATAGTGCAATCATAGTGATCTGGAAAAGGGATGAGCAATGAAATGACTCAAATCAAGTACTAAAAGTTATCCAGGATTTTCAGATCTAAGCCTGAATGTGAGTAATTGTGGGAGGATCTCATGACACTGAGTAACCAGGCAGTGAAACCAGTTAAAAGTCAGTGTCAATAAGCACAGATGAATGTATGTGGGAGAAATCATCCTAGCCGTACATAGGAAAAGGACTGAAGTAATTGTGAATAATTGTCTGAAAATTCCAGCTCAGTAGCTTTGAGAAAGAGAGTGATAGGAATCAGGAAAAGGCAGAGAACAAAATAAAAATTCCATTGCATACCCTCAAATTCTGGACATTTTAGACAGCCCTGGTCAGTATTTCTCAATAGCAAAACCGCAAAAGGTAACGTGGAGGGCAACGCTGATCAGAGACCTGGAGTGGCATCTGTATGCCAAGTGACTGCATCAACTTTTCAGCTTGAAAAGAACTGATGGAGGGATGGGTCCCCAGGTACAATGGCACCAGAAATAGGCTTCTCCATCTGTAGGTTTAATTTCCCCTGGCCCTTGCAAAAAGCATGACTATTCACAATTCATACCGGTGCACCCAGATGCCACCTATAACATACTGAGGACAGGGCAATTAGCAGCCTGAGGCCATGCAGGTATTTCATTTTGAGATGGCTAAATTACATATATGTGACAAGGTCTACCAGAAACCCCCCATTTTATTCTGCAGAGGTAGACTGAGAGAAGGAAAGAAAGCAAGAGACAGACCTCTGACTCACAGGTGCTGGGGTGCGATAAGAATAAACGAGAAACAGTTCAAAACAAGCTGCGTCTTTCACACCCGCAGACCCCATAATGGGACTGTAACAACCACGTAGTCTTTGAGTGGCATCAGGAACGGCAGGGATTCCAGTTTAATGCCGTTACTATTTACTTATAAATAGTATCAGTGGGTGGAAGCTCCTATTTCCAGTTTTGTAAGGGAACAAATCATTCTAGAAGTATTCATTCTCCAGAAATATCAGCGTCGGTGACGTGACAGGTTCAACAGCCTGGAGGACAAGGTCTGGGCACCAAGAGCGGTGGACAGGACGCTGTATTTCATGTGCCAAATTGGGGCTGGTGCACAAAATCTGACTCGTCTGTTACTGTTCCCAGGTAATGAGTCCAGTGAGAGAAAAGCAGTCTGTCCCTTGAATCAAAAAAAGCTTTCTCCAGGTCTCGGCCACATGTTGCTGTAAGAAGCAGGGAGCTGAACTGCCAGACATTTTTGTGACAGCTGAACAAATTCATATTTGGTGGACAGTCCTTTCTAGAAAGACTTTCATACAAAGTGCTAAATACACTGGAAGATTTCTGATGCAGGACATTAAAAGCTAGGATGCCAAAACGGTGAAGTTAGTAGCTCCCACCTATACTCAAGCCCAGCTTTCCAGACACTATGTACAGACCCTTGAGCTCTTGGTATGAGCAGCATCATCCAAATGGATTTGGGCTTCTCTTCCTGGTATAATCAATGTGTAAGTCACAGATTGGACCTTCTTGGCAGTAGTACTATGACTTCAGCATCTTACAGAATAACAAAGCACCAGTATAGAGTCCTGCAAAACCAAGCGATGCCGCTTTTGAGTTTCAGTTGTGCCTGACGGGTTTCAGAAACCAAAACTCAACCCCACAAAGCTTTGCAAACAGAGTGTGACAGGAAAGCTGGCCAGCACCCAAGCCCATCCTGACAGGGGAAACTGGCACAGATGTTTCTGAAAACACCTATTCAGTTCACCCATGCACCGAGCAGTTTTACAAGTTAGTCGTTAACCACCTCACCCCCACTGAGGCGCACACAGTGTATAACCACCTCATGATGCGGCTCTCTACAGCCAAGTGCCTTGCAGATGTGTAATGGATCCAAACCCTCACACACCCCTTTGGGGTCTTGGGGAGGAGTGGAAGGAAGGAGTCTTGGAAGGAAATTCCCATGATGGTTTCAATGGTACTCTAGCTACCAAAGAGGAGTCAGGATCCTCTGTGGGTGCAGCCCCAAGTGGCGAAAGTGAGTTACAGAAATCAGCTGAGGCATTACTGTACCTGAAAACAGCTGCTAGAAGCTGCATTGTGCAGTACCATTCACTGGCAGGAGCTCGCCCGGGCCGTGAGAAACCAGAGATCCTCTGCCACCCGGAAAAGATTGAAATCCCCATGTCGCAGGAAGGTGTGTTGAACACAGGGGTGCTGGCACTACTGGATCAAGGCATGTCAGGTTGAAGTTGGCCCAACAGGTAGCCACACAGGAAAGACTCATGGGGCTAGAAAGATGCCAGGTGGAGAGAAATGAGACTTGGTAATTTGGGCATTCAGCAGAGACCTGGCTCCTACTTCTTGCTCCAGTTGGGTATCCTTATCGTTAGACCATGCCTCCTGTCTCCAGGACGAACTGCATCGCACCACTCATTTCCTCATCTGCCCATATTTTCAGTGGCCTTGAAGGGCCAGGAACAGATCACACAGAAAAGGATCAGCCCTTTTCTTCGATTTTGAAGGGATCTACTTTGAGAGAGCTGCTTTCTGCCATGGAGCCCTCGGCCCATTGCCCCCTCAGAGCAGGACAAGCCTCGTTAGCACAAGGGAGAATTTCCCAACCACCTTCTGGCGCTCGGGGAGGCTGCCAGCAAGCATGGAGCAGGGGGGCTGCAGTGAAAAGCTGGAGAGAACATTTGATAAACAAAAGGTTTCCCTCCCCTTCACAGCAGTGACATTATGGAAGGAAACAAAACAAAAAGTGACACAGGGCTGAGAGAACGCCCTGGTTGCTGTCTAACCCTCTGGTAGGGTTCCCTCTGCTCTTCCAGGCTGGAAAGCCTGGGAAAGAGAACACGTCCCAGCTGCAGAGCCCGAGGTCCTTGTCACTTGTTAGCGTCTTTAAGATTCCCCTAATTAATTTCTGCTGAACTTGCTGTGGTAAGGTCTTGACAATCATGATACCACCCCTGTACCCTGGGACGGCTGGAGCAGCACTCTCCCAGGCAGCGGCTGTGGTTGTACCTACTTTCCTCTCTTACACACAGTAATTTTGCAAGCGTGTCAGCTGCAGTCAGGGAGCGGGTCCGGTAGGTGGCATTTCCTCAGCTGCAAACAGGGTCTGGCCATGGCCGTGCAGCAAGCTGCATGCCACAGGCCTCGCTGAGGACCGCCACGCGCTTTTGAAGGAAGGAGTTTTACTTCCATCTGGCAGCTCTCAGTGCAACAAATCAAGCGACGCATTGTTAGTTTTAAGACAAAAGGGGAGGGGAAGAACAAAAGATCAGAGCAGGACTGATTTCTGTCTTGTCGTCCTCCCCAGGGCTCTTTCCTGTTTATGAGAAGTTTGCTGAGGGCTACAGATGAGCCTCAAGTAGAACCTCTGCTCCAGACAGCCTCGAGCACTTGGGAGGAGGAAATGACTCCAAACTTGGCAACACAAGGCCCGTCTTTGCCTGCACGTCCTGCCACTCGCTGGAGAGCAGAAAGCAAAACCTCTCGGAGGAGGTGTGTGGAGCACTGCTTTTTGTCACAGCCCTCAAAGTGAAGGCAAATGCACACTGAAACCGCGGCACTTAAAAGGATGCAGGGAACCCACCGGTCCGGCAGAGTCACGGATGTTGTAGAGTCAACAGCACATCTAGAAATGAGGTGGTTTTGCTGTGGGATCACACAGGGTTTCTCGTGAATGTGACTCAGAGGGAACGAAGATCTCGCACCTCAAGGCTGCTGTGTTTGCTTGTTGTGCTCACATGTGAACGCTTTTAGCCTACAAACGTCAGGCGTGCTGCCACATAGTTATTGGAAGACTTTCCCCTGTCCAGATTGCATTTGCAAGAAGGTAGCATTTGCTGTGGCACTTGCAGAGCCCTTGTTTCTGCAGTAAAAGCATGTGTGGAGGGTCCTGGGTTTAGATCTTTTTTAAATAGGAGCCAAACCTTGGTTTGCAAACACAAGAGCCACTCTGCCCTCAAAACAGGCAAATCTGCTCATGATGGCTTGGCTTATGAGCACAAGTGCGGACTTTGGAGAATGTGCAGGGATCTGGTGGTTCTGCAAGGAGATCCACATGTTAACCAAATCACTCGCCAGCGGTGTCTCTCCACTCTCCCCTCCAGGCCTGGCACAATGAAGTCCTTCAGGGAACATGGTCCCCCCTCATTCAGCACAGAGGATGCCAGCCCAACCAGCCATCAAGATCCACATCCTCACCCCGCCAGCAGCACTGCCGCATGCAAGACAAAGGGCTCAAGTAACATTTCCCCTCTCGGGCTGGACTGTTTCCCCCCATGGAGGAAGAGGCCTTGGCATCACCTTCCAGCAAGGAACATTTTAAGTTGGACCCCTCTTGGGGCAGCTCTGCTGTCTCCTATCACTGTAACCGCAGTCACTGGGCAGAGCCAGTGGGGAAACAGCCACGACTGTCATCAGTGCACCAGGTAGGACCTATCTGGGCTGCCCACCTGGGAGGGAAAAGCCAAGAGCCTCTGTAAAGGAGAGGGTTTGGCCACCAAACCTTTCGTCTTTCCTTATGGGGGGAAATAGGGGAGAAAAATGCAAATATGCCCCTTCTCTACAGAGGCAGGTCAGGATTTGACCCACCACATGACGCTGCAAAGGATGATGCACAGACAACCTGTGCCTGTGCACTAGTGCTCTTGACAGAGACCCCAGAGTGATGAATGAAAGGTCAAATAACTGGGGGGCGGGGGGGGGGAAGGTAAAAAAAAGATTTTGCCCAAAGGGCAAAGGGAAAGGGAACTGCCATTGGCACGGACCCTGTCTCCCTGCTTACCAGCAAAGCTGCTGCTGCAGGAGCCTAGAGAGGCAAGACCCTGAGGACCAGCCCTTGCCTCGCTCCCACAGCTTCAAGCAACAACCATCACCCACGAGAGAAGCAAAGGCTTTTCCCCAGGTGAAGCTGAGTGACCCTTACCCTGCCAAGGACCCTTCTGTTCAAAATGACCAGCTAAAACGTGCTCACTGCCGTGCCTGGGAAAAGCCCTTCTGAGGCCCCTAGTGTAAAAGGTGAGCACACAAACCATTCCCGGCTACAACAAGGAGTGCAGGGGTGAGCAAGTGCAGTTCAAAGGTGCTCTGTTGAGCAGCAAGACAATGTTTTCCTCCCAAATGCCAGCCCTGCAAATGCAGGCTGCGGTCTGAAGCCCCCTCCCAGGTCCAGCATCAGCACGTGGTCTCAGTGCAGTGCCACTTCGGCTGTAGCTGTGGCTCAGGGAGGCTGTAGTCTTCCAGCAGCCTGCTATGTCTGCTGGCACGGGGACACCCTGGCTGTCGGGAAAGAAAGGAGACGGCTCAGCTTTCCAATTCCCAGATGAGTCTCCAAGGCAGGCAGTAAACAACCCGCAGTAAACAACCCACAGCAAACAGAACAAATGGGACCAGAGACAGTAAAGCGACAGAGCCATTTTCAGAGGGCTGGAGTATTTTGCAAGCCAGGGGTGATTTAGGTGGAGTTGGCCCAAGGTTTGCATGTAGGCAAGGCACAAATAGCCTTTGTTGGCCAAAACCCAACATGTCCTACAAAGGTACGAGAAGGAATCGGAGGAGATCCTACAGGGTCCAAGTGCCGTGCGCCCAAAGCATCCTTCAAAGGTAGGACCCCAGCCTTGCTGGCACCACTGGTACACGAAGGTGCTACTCAAAATGGGACAGAGTTACAGTTGCACTGCATGAAAGACATCCTTTCCCTATTCTGGTTTTCAAGCTGTTTAATTCCCCATTTAATTTAACCTCTTCCCCAGCCCTGGGAGTCCAGGGGCTGTTGCCTTGCAGAGCTCTTCCCTCCCGCAGCCTCCCCGCGATCAGGTCCCTCTCTGGCCAGAGGAGCAGCCTCCAGAGCAGCTGTGTGCAGGGAACCTCCTGGTCTCCTGCGTGGGCAGTGAGGCTCTCCTGGCACAGCCAGACTCGTGCCACCCAGCCGCGGGAAGGTGAGACTCTCAGCCACAGAAGGGCAGTTGTTCTCCAAGGCAAGACCCCTAAGTGTCCCCCCGAGGGCAGGTCAGTGCCAAAGGACACTCTTGAGATGGGGTGACACGTCGCACACGGGCAGTGGTCTCCACCCCTGCCAGTGTACTACAGGTGGCCACAGCAACTGCAAGCTGTCCTGAAACTGGAGCCTTTACAACTAGTTAGATAACAGATATGGTCCATTAGTTTGGCAGGCCGACAGGCCCCCGTGCCAATAAGCCCATCTCTACTCAAAAGGGACACTGTTAACAGTAACTCAAGAGGATGCAACAGAAGAAAATAAACAACAGTTGAGGCAGTTGGTGTAATTGGCCAGCAGACGAAAATAAATTTATGCCAGCTTGTGAATACGGCTGCTGAGCATGATTCAGTGCGTAAATCGTGTGGCACAGAGCACAGGGCGGGCAGGAATAAAATTAAGTAAGAGACAAAGGCCAGGCTGCCTCTTGAAAAATATCACCCCCCCCAACCACCCAGCTTTTCCCATTTACACCCGTTTCACTCACATGTGTCCCCTGACGTCATTAATGTATGGGTTTCCCAGCCAGCCATAATGTTTTTCAGGAGGGACATATGCCTGGGCCACTGCTAAAACAAATACCCAAACCCCCCAAAACCCAAGAAGAATTAAAAAAAGAAAATGTTCAGCAGAAAATCCCAACCATTTCAAGTGCTCTTTGAGCACCATACATGAATAACAAAGAGTGAGCCTGCCATTTATTCCTTTGCGGATCACTTTTAAGATCAGCTTTTGTTCTGTGCTTTTTAGAGCAGCTCAAGTCCAATGGACAAAAATTCCATTCCCAGGAGCGCACAAGAAAGAACTGGGAGCCCTGGGCTGTACATTTCACCTTTACTTTTTTTATTCTGTACTATGAACATTCGGCATGGTATTAACACGCTGAGCCAGTGTCTTCCTTTATGCAGTGGGGCCAACAGCTTGGAAACTGGGATTCTGCAAGGAGGAAAGGAGGACGGAGGCTATAGATGATGTGAATCACCTAGAGAAAAAGAGACCTCAGCCAGGGTGGATGGGACCCTACCAAACATGAACATAACTGCTGCTTTGCAGGTGCTGCTTCTGGATCTTACAGGCAGCAGAGGAGAAAATATCTCCCTTTTTTGCACCCTGACCTGGATACATATAAGGCAATTTAGACACCTACTCATCTCCTAGTTTAGCTGCACACCACTTGCTCTCATCAGCTCTCTCTGTGAAACACCGACCTACCTTTTTTGCAGGAAAGCTCCAGTTCTTGCTCACACGAAGGTGGTTTCAAAGGCAGCGGAGCCCCAATGCTCATGTTCTCTCCCACCTTCACAGAGACATCCCAGCTTGTTGCCAGATCAAGCCCCTCCTTTGCAGAGAGCTGGGGGTCTCTTTCCTACAGAGAAAGCACTGAACAAGCTCCTAGCAAGAGCTGTTTTTCCTGCCTTTTTCCTCAAACTGATGGGCTGCTTGTTTCCTCCCTGAAATCCTGATTTATTCACTCTATCTTTTTCAAAAAATGGTCAACTAAATCACAGCGCAAAGCAATGAGATCACTCTAAACTCTGCAGAAGATGTTATCACTGCTATCCTACGATTCCCTCAGTCTTTGCTTTGACGGCCTTGTTTTCCTGAGCCATATGGGAAGATACTGCCTCTCAGCAAAATATAGACGTGAGAAGTCTCAAGGGCTATGCCTCAGATAACAAAGACACTAGACTTTCCTTGACAATTATAACTCTAAGAACTAGGATTTTTCCTTTTTTTAGTTATAGAAGAGCTATTTGGGCCAGATTTTCAAAGATTAGTTCAAATCCCATTTAGACACGGCAAACAAATGGCCTGGTTTTTCTCCAGAACTTAGAGGCTCTTTGAAAAATCAGGTCATAAGAGTGACAGCAGGAGCTGCTGAAGGCAGAGACCTTCTACCAAACCTTGCCTCAGCTTCCCATGCCGACAGAGTCATTCCTCTTTACAGCCTCCCACGGAGCCTGGGAAATAACGTCACACTGGTAGCATCAGACAGCTGGAGGAGGTGGGGACCACCGAAGTTAGTGTTGTTAGATATAGCTGGCGTATTTAAGCAGATATATTTTCATGCTCTGATATGCACAGACTATGCACAGACACATTTTCATGACTCTGGATGCACAGAGTCACTCAAACCAAAGCCGAGAAGATCCACAGCAGTTACCCAGCCTGGCCTCGTACGGCCAGTACAGAACCCATTTCCTTGTTTGGATACGACAAAGGCATCCGTAGCATGACCACAAAGTCTCCTAGGCGTAAGGCATTTTAGGGTAAGGTTAACTAATTAACAATGAATTGTGTTTCTTGCCCATTTGAAACCACGCCGTTCTTTTAGGAAAGCTGTTTGTGGGCACGTGTGGTTGTGTGCAGACACGTGGAGGCACTTGCTGCTGCGTCATCTGATGGTGAGGAGACTGTAATGCATATATTTGTACCTGCAAAGCCGCTCATCCAAAGTCCTCCAACTGCCTTGCAAATATTAATTAACGATTCACATCCTGGGGACGTAGGTAAATATCAACTCCCCTGTTTTACAGACAGATCAACTGTTGCATAATGCCAGTCGATGTCATTCAGAAACTAAAACCAAAAGGTCATTTTCTTTTTTAAGGACTATATCCCATTCCCTGCATTGCGTAACATTACTTCATGTTATGCAACCATTTTTTCCCAGTATTTTATTTGTGTGTCTATCCTAAATTCTGCTGGCTTCCATGGTTGTCTGTTCTGCAACCACAGATAAATGTTCTGCTTATTTATTGGAGATCTCCCTTATCTGCAGGCTTTCATCATACGTTGGAGTCCCCAGCAGCTTCCATCCCTACAGAGCACCACCAAGCCCCATGCACAGATACTGGAGGGGACTGTTAGGACCCAAACCTCGAGCAGATATCACTGGGGCAAGCTGTGAACCAGAGGCTCAGATGTTTAATGACTGTCTAGACGCATCTGAGACCCAGAAATCCTGCATCAAGCCTGGGTGGAAGGCACATCTGCCCAGGGAACAACTGGCAAACCTAAGCCATCACTTGAGGTTCATTTTCAGCGTTTGGCACACAGCTTCCCCCTTTATTTGAAGAAACACCATTGATCAGAGGATTTTTAACTCCCCAGACCTCCCTCGGGCAGTGGGTGTGTTAAACCACACCTTGTAAAGAGGGAGAGAAAAGGTGTGATCTCAGGACAAACTGTTACTGGAGAGTGACACAACCACAGTGGCACATATCTCAGCTGTGGGGCAATTTCTGCTCTTATTGTTGGGACCTTCTGCTGCTGCTTCATTATTAAAGCGTGCAATGCTGGCCAGCTTTAGAATAACCTTGTTTGCAACAGATGTAGCTCCAGATTTCATATCTCTGAGTTCATCTTCTGTTTACTTTTCTCTTGTTGGCCAAACCTGTGGTAGAGCTCTACTCAGGGTGACAACACCAAGTTACAAAGGCTGGGTAGATAAGGAGTAGGAGATGAGTTCCTCTAACGGAAGCAAATTCAGCATCAAGATATCAGGGTCAAGCAGAAAATGAGATTTCTTTTCCCTCCTCTTTTTTTTTTTTTTTTTAAATAGGGTGAAACAAGAGCGCTATTCTTGTCACAACAGCAACATAGCTGGTGACAAGTGACGCTAGAGGCTGTTACTTGACTCTCCTCCCCCCACTGTGCCAGTGTCCCATGGAGGATGTCCCGGGAAAATGAATGTCATCTGACAAGACTGTGACAAGACGTGCAGCCCAGGAAGATCACCATGGGAGTAGGCAGAAGCCAGTTTTGGCACCAGCCCAAGGAGAATGATGATCTGCCACAATCCAACCATCTACCTGCTTCCTTGTCTTGTTCCTCTTGGACCTGGGACAGGGCATGCCTCACATTGCCTCTGACCCCCCCCCTTGCACAAGATATCCTTTAAAATAACTAGGCAGGATACCATGCAGTCTTTACAAACACATCTCAGTATTCATTGTGGAAGTACCATGTTCATCCCACCATAATGGTGGAGCATCCATTGGATATCTACCAATCCAACAGTCACGCTGGTGCTTGAGGCTAAAATATCATCTTCTGGGCAAGTTACCTTCAGCTTCAAACTGATTCCTCTTCCGTGAGGACAACACGATGCATCTATCCCAGATCTTCCTCCTAACCTAGTGATGATGGAGGACTCAACCTATGAATCACAGTTCAGCACAGGTTAGAAAGATGAAGAGTAAACGCCACTTACCAAAGGTGCCCTCCCTGCCCAGCAGCAGTTGAAGTTATAAAGCATCTTCTAGGTTCCCAAAAGGACCATTTTACACTTAGACAGGCTCTTAAACTTTTTTCTTTCTCTTTTTGCAGCACAGAAGGGGAAACATTAGCCTTGCTGATTGAAAACTTTGTTTTCAAACTGAGGAGAAACATAAGCTTGAGAAGGAACCGTGCT
This sequence comes from Aptenodytes patagonicus, assembly GCF_965638725.1. NCBI lineage: Eukaryota > Metazoa > Chordata > Aves > Sphenisciformes > Spheniscidae > Aptenodytes > Aptenodytes patagonicus. Next base: position 8,119,603 of record NC_134952.1, read on the forward strand.
CAAACGAATGCCCTATTGTGAGATAAGTTTTTCTTTTAGCAATGAATCAACATAATAATCCATCTGTAACACTAGATGCGTCTGCCTGTACTACAGCAAAGGGCCATCTGCCCATCTGCATATATGTTCAAAATGCTGCTGGGACAACCACGATGGTCTCTTAATGAAAGGCACTCAGCAATTAGTACTTAAGGGAAATTGTGCCCGGGCGGTTCTGAACACTCAATTTGTCCTTCCCACTCCAATGCAACAAGTGTCTAACTTTTTCTTTTTGTTTTTATTCCAGCAATTTCTTTTTAAAGCCAGTGGGGAGGGGAGAACAAGTTTCGATTCCTGCAACAGCAGGAGCCGAGTCAAGTTGCAATCAACATATGTCCGGTGTAAGCTGCGCGGCCGCGAATTAGGGGGGCAAACTGCTCATCGTTTCCAAAATACCCACCTGCTCGGGGGCCAGGCTGCAGCAAAGCCATCCACTACGTGGCTCCATCTGTCTGATAAACAGGCTGCAGATTTGCTGAAAGCGGAATCATTTTGCCTCTATTTACTTCCTTTCTTTCCCTCTCTTCTCCCCCGCCTCTTCTAATTGGAGCTCACTTGAAAGGTGCAGGCACCCACAAAAACAATGCAGCACAATGAGGCCAGCACTGACGTTCGTTAAACCGCTTTAACCGAAATCCGTGCCTGGCGGAGGCTGAGCAGGCATAAAGGAGACAGACCTTGTCAGCCTCCAGCCAGAGCGGGAAAATTAAAAAAAAATTAACCACGCTACAAAACGGTGCAGAAAATCCATTCGGGGTGCATTGTGTTACAGTTATAGAAAACAGCTGCAACCAAGACGCAAAGGGTGTTTTAGCACATGGGTCCTGCTGGGAAAACCAGGCGAGAGAACATGTCTGATGTTAAAAGCCCCGAGGACCAGCTCTCCGGGACCGCGCAGCAGAGGGGCAATGCGGGATGGAGACCAGAGCATCCCCGTGTCCGTCCCCAGCTCCACCACAGGCTCTCTCGTCAGTTTTAAGGTATAGTCCCAATGATTAGATCAAGCACAGGACTTGAGCACAGATCCCAGAGCGTACAAGAAAGTAGTGGAAATTGTGCATATTGGTATTGTAGAGTCTAAGCAGGTGTAACCAGGAAAGCACAGCTTCTGGGAGGAAGTCTTCCCTTGCCGTCCACAGCCCAGAATCATCCTGGCAGTCCCGTTGTCGGTAAAATCAGGATATTTCTATCCCTGCTGCAAAAAGTGATGGCCAGGAGGCTGAATTGCTCCCAGCCTGGAAAGCGCAGACTGCTGCATGGAGTGTCTAGACCAGGACATATTATGGTCATGAGTTTCCTTCATCTAATCGCTTAACCTCATTAGGGAAATGCTGGATTTCTCCACTAATCAGACCTTCCATTTCACTTACAAAGGAGAGGAAAAAAAGAGAACTAATTGTGATTCTAAATACATTTCACTAAAAACATTCAACAACTTCCACCAGACAGTAAAGACATCCTAGGAAGTCACATTATTTTCCCAGTAGCCTGGACTATCTCCATAGGAATCAGTTACATTTTTAGATGAACTACTTGCAAAAGGCATTAAAATTAGACAGTAAAAGCTATTTGCAAGAATTATCATCAATAGAAGCACCGATTTTCTGGTGAGAGCGAGAAATGGAGAATGAGTCAGGTTTCAAACACCTGACAAGTCAAAAAGGGTCTTTCTGGGGAAAATACCTCCCTGCAGATGACGATGTGATTTTTCTTCATGCTTTGCTGCTGCCTCATTGGGTTGCTCCCCAGCAGGGCATAGAGAGGATCTGAAAGATTCATCAAGTTACTCGAGCATTTAGGATGGGAAGACTACGGGAGAATAGTGTTTGCCACACACCTAAAAGTGTTGCTACACGCAGCCGATACTGCTGCCAAGTGCAGTAAATTCCTCCGTGGGTTGCACCGCTCAAACCTGGTTCAATGTCGTAGAGGGTAGCTCTCTTCCATTCATTTTATCCATGATCCGCTGTTTTCCTTTGGCTTTGGAAGCCCATCTACCAACCTGCCCATCCAAGACAACCTTCCTCCCCCACAAACGTCTCATCATGACGAGCGCCTTCCCCCAGCCCCCATGAACCCCCACTGCCTGTTGGTCCCTCCCGACTCCCCCCGCCCTGAACAATGCAGTTAAACATTCAAGAGCCCGATAATTTACATGACTAATTGCAGTTCAAAGTTTGCAGGGGTGGATTTCAACACTGCCTGAAGTCCCAGCCCCTGAACGGTGCTCAGCCTTCAGCCAGATTAATTGCCAATCATATTTTTCCAGCCCCGCTCCCACCTCTGCCCAAAAGAAGGATGCAGGGAATCCATGTGACCGGTGCCCCAGCTGCACCAAGGGCAGAGCATCCCTGCATCCCGCCCTTGGGCCTCCTGTAGCACCGCGCATCGGGGTTTTGATAGCAGCGGAGACACATGGTGTGCTTTCCAGGAACAGCTTTTACAGGAGCCATGTGTTTCGCAAGCACGCAGGTGCGATGGCAAGGTGAGAGATGCTGGTGCAGTGCATCCACCCACAGTGTGCAGCTCCGGGGAGCTTTTGCTATTGGCTTCAAAGGGGAGCGCTCCCAGGCACCGATGCGTGTTTGGTGAAAAATGAGAAACTCAACCGACATTTCCGCAACAACTGACCGGGAGCCAGCAAGCCCACAGCAGGGCCAGAGCCCAGCGGACGGGGTTAAAGGGAGACCAGCACGATCGCCGGGTTACAGGCGCTGCTCTTGCGGGCGCCCATGCCAGCACGCAGCAGTGCGTCACTGTTGAGCGGTCTCCTACCGCAGCACCCCCTGCTCCCCCCTGCCCCCTCGCTTTGTAGGGGTCACTCCTTCTGCCCTCCTGCCTTAGCCCCTGCATGGCTAAGAAAGCTCTGGGAATGGGTAGGGAGGAGGGAAGGAGCAGACGCACTTCATAAAAGGTCTATGGGGCATCGTGACCCTGTTTCAGCCCAGCCCAGAGCCGTCAGTCCCTGCCCCAGCGATGCTGTAGGATGCCGGTCTGCAGTTCTGTCACAGCTCTCCCCACCGTAGGCACCGCTGAGCCAGGACAGACATGCAAGGTGATGTCCCATCCCATCCTCACAGAGGTGCCTGATGCCCAGGGCTGCCCCACTCCCTGGCTGGGGGCACTCAGCACTTGCTCCCCAATGTGCATCTCCAAACCTGAGACCCCATTTCATAGCTCAGCAGTGGGATGCAGCTGCCTCGTGCTGGAAACCCCTATACCGGCCGTGGGAGCTGGGCTGAAGCCAGCTGGCATCGGCTGCATCACGACCCACCCAGTTCTCTCCCAAACAAGGTGCCAACCTGGAGCTTTCCACCCCACTGCAGAACACATCTGACACCAGGGCAGTAAGGACAGGTGGGTACACCACCCCACAAACCCCAGCATGTTGTCAGAGGGATTAAAATGGGGGCAACAACACGGGACCAGCCAGCCTGCTGTGGCAGAGCCTAGATGCTTGTTGAAACATCACATTTTTTTATACCTCTGTGCCCAGTTTCAGACAGAACCTTCCCCATTGCACTAAAGAGATGAGGGTGGGAGGGAGTAGGAGCAGGGCCATGGGCAGGGGGAGTCACCCAGACTGCTTTACGAAGGCCATTTGCACTGACCTTGGGGATCCAGCATTCCCCCCACCCTTAAACAACTTGGAGCTTCTGTGCATGCCTCATTGTGGGGCCGAAGGTAAAGTTTTGGCTGGCAAAAGGCAAGCCCCATCCCGAAGCATCGCGGGTACACACAAGGCCCGGCTAACGAGCAAGCCCACGTTACAAAGCCCAGCTTACCGCTTCAGCCGGTGGCCCAGCTGCCTTCCTGTGCCCCCCCCTCCATTTGCATAACTATCCAGGGGGGGAGCGGGGCAGCCCCGCAGCTGAACAGCTGGCCATTCGCAAAATGGATTATATCACCCTTTTGTCCCCATGTCTGGCTCGCTCCGCTTGCATATTCAAGCTTTTCCCCCCACCCGGGCATCTCCTATGCTGGGGAACCACAGTGGCACTCGAGGTGCTCCCAGCTGAGCCCCTCTCCAGCAATTCGGTTTGCTCGGGTATAGAAGTGCCCGAGAAAAGAAAATGGAAACAGATCAACTGGGGCAGAGCCCTTAGTGTGAGGGAAGTTTAACAGAAGGTGTGAAAATGAGGTTGGATGTCACAATTTGCAAGTGGATTTAGGAACAGTTGTAACTGAATACTGGAGTGTGTGAAAATACAGCATTACACAAATTAGCTAGGGGGAAAAAAATATACATTTAGGAGTTGCTCTTTTCCTGTCTGAGAGCCTCTAGGGTCACTGCTACCATTCTGAACAGCTCTTACTATCTAAGATACACGCGTCTTCAGGAGTTCAAGGTTTAGGTAGCTTTGTGTATGCACAAACAAGACTTACAGCCCCAGTCCTTTCCTGCTTATGGGCTAAAATCACATTCTTTTCCTGAAGAGCAATGGCTTTAGGAAACTTTTCTTGGCGAGAACTCAAAGAGGCTGGTGCCTAAAGACTAGCCCAGCCGCTCCCACTAGCCCTGACTAAGGCAGACTGATAGAAATGCCTTCTTTTAGAAGGAATATGTGTTTCAGACCAAAAAAAAAAAATACAGGGTAGGACAACTTGCATTTGCTACAGTTCTGACATTGTGCCACAAGCCTTTTGGTTTAAATGATGATCTCCCATACCGGATTTTATTTTTCTATTCCCATCTCTCTATTTCTGTTATTTCCATGGTTTTTCCCTCTTTGTTTCTGTTGCCATTTTCTCATTTGCCCTAGATAGGCTCCAATAGAATGACATTTGAAAACAGAACATTCACATTAGACAGACAAGTCAGACACACTCACCCTGCCCTACATGATGGAGAAGAGCTCCAAGATCAGGTCACCCAACATTTTCCATTACAAGATCCTGATTTTAGACTTGTTTCCAATGACTTAAAGGTGTTCAGGCTGAAGTTCTTCCACGTCAGGTATTTGCTTTGGGTTGATTCCTTCCACCTGTTAAAAAACCCTAAATTGGTTCAACACTCTTCACACAAAGATAAGGAAAAAAAAAAATACTATGCTTTGCTCAATGAAAAAACAACAACAACAACACAACAAACCACCAATCATCTAGCTAAGAAGCCTTAGCATCTATAGGGACTTTGTCAGGGTTACTGTGGTTGTCACAAAGCCAGTGTCATGAATCAGCATTTGCGATTCCTGTAAATTTTCATCCAATTTTGACCTTGCTTTAAGGGCTGGAAAAACACACCAGTTTGTAAACTCTTATTTGAGACTTCAGCATCTCAACTCTCTAAACATTTCATACGCACTGGGCATGCGCCTGCCGTCCCAGCTCCCTGCTGCTGCCCGGATAACCCACACACCACCGAAACCCTTCTGACAAACCAGCTCTGGACATGATTTTCCAAACAGAGAGGATGGTGGATGGATGAGCAGCATGGGGAACAGAACAGCTTGATGGGGACGGGGAGGCATTAGGGATGCTAATGAGTCAGAGGAGGAAAAACAGAACTAGATCATCTTGTAACAGCCAGATTAAAAAAATCCAGAGTAAAACCCATGCTCCCTAGGCACAGACATAGAAAGCAATGAAGACATCTGCAAAACATGCATCTTATTTCCCCTCTGGTGGATCCCTGTTATCAGACAATAAACAAAGTAGTAGGCTGTTAGCTCGCATAGTGAATGACTTTGTTGTGGGTCTTAAAATCGTGACAATGCTGATGACCAAATCCGGAGAACTAGTATATTTTTATATATTTTTCAGTGGAGGAGTTGTATCACATAATGTTTTTAAAACTGTGTGTTAGAGGGAGATAAAAATTGCTAAGTCCCTCAGAATCGGCAAATAGCAGATGCAAGGCTGCCTACAGGCTTGTAATTCGCTCTCATGCACCTTTCTGCATTAAGCAGGGTTCTTCATTCATGTAATGACGTGCTCTGCCTTCCACGGGAACATGTCTCATTCAGTGCATGGAAAGAGCCGTGGGGAGGATGAAGCGGGGTCACGCAGCAAAATCAGGTCGTCGTATGCTGGACTGAAGCCTCATTAGCTACAAAAAAGCAAAAGCTGCAGGCAGTACAGGGCCATCCTCTGTCTCTCTTTTCCAAGATCCCCCTCTTCTTCTGCCTGAGACTTACACAAGAATGGATTTTGAGGAGTATCTGCTTCCCTGAGATGTGAGCAGCCCTGTATTTTGATGAGCAATCCCATTGCTACCGCACACGTCACAAGTAAGGGCTACAGCACTGACCTTTCCCTTGCTGTGGCTACCTAGCCATGAGCCACAGCTCTGACACTTCCAGAAACTCATTCAGACAGTCTCTCAAACCCCCACCTGATGTAGAGCAGCTCTAAGATGAAGCAAGGAAGAGCAAAGGAAAAAAAAAAAAAAAAAAAAAGAGAAGGCGGCTGGGGCAGTTGAACATCACTCCAGTCCACAGCTGAGTGCTCTGGGAATATGTTCTCACTCCACGCTGCTGCAGGGAGGAGTTCAGCCAAGTCTGTTTTGGAAAGTGGGACACAAGTTTTGAGTACTCAACAGAATAGCCCTCACTTTAAAGTCACATCAACACTCACATCAGACGAGCCTACCTGAATCAGGACGCCACAGCTCTTTGACCAAACTGAGACATCATAAAACATTTAATCTTATGGTTTGGGTTTTAAAGAGTTTAAGTGAGATGCTGCTCTAAGGAAGTTTTAAACTTGCCTCCATAGAGTTCATGCAATACTTCCCTGGCTCAAATCACTTGCAGCATAGATCTCTAAGTCACTTTACAATAGCAAAAAACCGTCAAAGCAGTACTGCCGGATGGGTCCAAGAAGCTGCAGATAGTGAAAGCACCCTCATTTTCCCCTAGTAAATACCAGCTTTCAGCATACCAATGACTATTGTGCTGACCAGATGGTGGTGGGAGCAGTAACTTGGATGATGTTAATTACAGACAAACTCCAAAACAACCGATGTCAAAACTCACTTTGAAAACACACCAGAACGGGCTGCTAAGCACACGGCAGCAATGCTCCCCTGAAACTATTTTGTGTGCTTTAAACAACTAACAAGCTGCACCAAGGGGTCCAAGGATAAACAGCCACAGCAGCAGGGTCCCAGACCCCAACTATTTGATGCTCGTCCCTTTATAATAATGAGGAAAAGGTAGAGAGATGTGGTGGAAGTGGCAGCCCACAGCTCCTGGACCGGGTCCTTTGCAGGGAGAGCACACGCAACACGTGCCACCAAGCCAGCCAGCTCACCTCACCTCTCTTAAGGAAAAGGCCTTTAAGGAAACACCCCAGGTGATCTGCTGAGCAGCACTGGATGATTTCTAATGAGAGGATGAGCCTTGCTGTGAAAGCCCACTGTGCAAGCACATAGATTTATACTCTAGTACTTTTAAAAACGAACACCATATAGTTTGCAAAATAAAGAGAGTGAACAGATTGAGAAAAATTATTCTGGCATCTGCCTACCACCAGTGAGGCCTTTCCAACAAACCCGTGTGTTTTCAGGGGTTCTGCAGAGGCTAGCTTTACACCAACAGATAATCAGCATTTTTACCTGCAATTTGAAAGTAAATGTGAATTCACTAGGCAGCACCGCACCAGAATGCCACTCTCCACTGGACTCTCCAATCTTAAGTGCAGCATCCCAAGTTGCATACTTACAGATGCTTCTGTGAAGCACAGAATTATCTTGAATCTCACCAAATATATCATCGTTTGTGAACCTTAGCCTGAAGCTTGCTTTTCTACCATCAGCAGGACAAACTGCCAGATCCCTTATCTGAAATAATGCTAACTAGTTAGCATGACTCTGAATTTGTGTAGTTGTTTAACCCTATCTAAATTTAGTGCCCTGCTGAAAAGGATCTTGTCTTTCCCCACCACCTCCTCCCTGTTGAAACCATTTCTACAAGTTGCCAAGACTATTTTGAATTCTAATGTTATCTTATCTTTCACATCTGTCCAGCTTCCTGTTGACTGCAAATTTAACGTGCACGCTACTTTGTTATCCAGGTCGCTAATAAAAATAAAAAAGATAAGTGACCTAGAGCAACTCCCCCAACCCCATGCAATACGGTCTTCCGTTCTGATGCTGGGTGCAAGACGGAAGGAAACCACTCCCAGAGCAGAGCTGCTTACAGCCTAGCTCAGCCCCCTTCCAAATACAGTTCAGTCTCCGAAACCAGGCTTTCCCTTTTTTGCAAACCACCTTCTGTATTCGCCCAACAGCCACTACAGATTTTGTCCTATAATCAAGTGCAACAAAGGTGCCAAATTCATCATATGTGAACTTCTTTTGGAGTAGGACTTCAGATCTTGTGGGGGATGCAAAGCCAAAGCCTGCCCCATCTGAAGTTTTAACCAGTAATTCCTTTTGCTCTTGGTTCTCAGGGGGGATTACATTAGCATCTGTAGACAAAGCACACAGATTCCTTTCAGCAGGTTTCTTTATTTGCCAGTGTTACCGCACAGCTGTTCAACTACTTATTTTCCTGTCACCCACTAATAAGAGCCTAAACCAGATAATCACTACTTCCTACTCTCATGAAACTTGTTCTTCAGTATCTAAAACCACTCCTTTCTGTTTGTTGCCACGAAAGGGCTATTTAGTTTTAACAGCTGGCTTACCAGGAGACCGAGTCCTGTGTTACCATAAGCAAATGTATCTGCACCTTCACTTGGGAAACCCCGTCCTACCCTAAGCATGTGGGTAGGAATATGGCTTTGTGTTGACTGAAAACAGCACACCTACAGAAGGGAACTGGAGAACCTTGCCTTTGAGGCTAGAGAGGTCAATTCATTGAGATCACAGCCAGACTGTATTTCGGACCTAGAATAAATATTATCTAGTCTTCTACTCTTCATCTTCATCTTCTACTCTATCACCATCTTTATTAACAGCTTCAGTTCTTGGTTTTTTGTTTGTTTTTTCTTGGCAAAGCACATCTCACCTCCTTTTATTCGTGCCCTCTGAGGTATTTTCTTCTTTTACTTCTTCCAGGAGCTCATCTTCCTTGGGGGAGGAAGAGCCAGATGGATTGCCACATTAGCTTTCTCATTCCATGCCATTACGCTTTTAACTAGAGTGCTTTCAAATAGGTAAATTAGCTTTTAAGTGATCCCGGTTGTACTATTGGCCTTTGCTACAATCCTGCATTAAAGCTGATTCAATTTTACTTACCTCTATTGCTCAATTAAGAAGAATACACAGAGAGAAGTGTAGTTCTGCAACTAGTAATTGCAGTCCAGGAGGGAGCTGGGTTGTTCCATTACCCACGATGACTGATCACCACACTATAGCGCATTTCCCATCTACCCACGAGGGGAACTGGCTGTACCTCACTTGCTACTTCTTGAAGTAGCTATTTCTTGAGGAAGTAGCAAGAATAGCGATCCTCAGTTGCATAAGATTATTTCAAATAGCTTTGTGCATGTGTATGCCACCATCTGTGTGCTCTGTGCTACACCAGAGCAAATACCTGTGGGGTGATATGCAGAGAGTTAACAGGAGCTTTGGAAGGAACTGAAGTCTTTGCTCCAACAGCAACTCCTTTATTTACTCATCTAGAAAAAGGAGAATGATTTTTGTCGACAGTGAGCAGCTTCACTTTCTCCCACACAATATATATTAACTATCAAGAACCCAACAAGTCTTTTCAGTGTTCTTGCACCTTACTACGCACATCTATCAGTATCACAGATCATTGCCACTCGTAGTTGTATATGCAGTAGGAGTCATAAAAGCAAGAAAAGAGTTGAGAGCTTCTTACTGGCTACCCAAACTTTTAAAATTTTGTATAGATAGAGTTATGTAAGCTGGTTCAGTAATTAAAGGCCAGCTCTCTTTATGATCAAAGGCTGACCCTAATCACAAGGCTGGAGCCTGTGTCATACCTTGCCACAGCCTTTGTCATATGCCTCAAGATACTTATTTCTTATTTTAATCACATTCCATTAGCTGACTTAATATGTTGCTGTATTTTGGATTTATGGCACAAGTTACAGTAGGAGTTGGCTCATTTAAGCTTCCCCATTTCTATCCAATTTAAAACCATTTCGAGATTAATTTCCCCCTTGTTCAGGAAAATCCTTTTTGTAGCTGAACTAAAAAAATAGGTATGCGTTGCAATAGTCTGCAGTGAATACAACATTACATTTGAGACGATTACAGCGTATGTACTCACTGAGACACACTTTTGGGATCCAGCATGAGTTATTCTCCAGCTCCCCAGGCTAACTTGACTTCACTTTCTTTTCAGATGACCAGAAATCTGCCCTCCCCCTCCACCCAATTCTGCACATAAGTACCATATTACAGAATCTGCCACAGACTACACATTTTCCACTAGTAAAATTCATAAGCAGACACAAGTGCAAAGCAAAATGTCATTTTATTTAATTCAAGGACTATTTTCCTTCTAGTATTGCTGAAGGGATCACCTCCTGGGGAACTGATCATTACAAAGTCCCTGTCTAAAAGTTCAAGTGCTCCTGTTGTACATTCTTTTGAACCACAGAAAACATAATGACCAAGTAGGTGGGCAGCTACTTGCAGTTTTATCCCACCTAAATTAGCATTGCTTCAGGCTAGAAAACAATTCAAGTAGTAAAATCATGGAAAATGTTAACCTTTAAGGTCACTACCATATTTTGATCAAAAAGTCCTGAATGTATGAAAAGAACATTTGTACATGTTATGAAGGTTTGTTTTTAACCAGACACTGTCAAAGATGGCAGTTAAGTATTTTGGACCAGTTGTCAACCAGATACTGAAGAAGTTCTATCTGAAGGTTTATTACCAATTTTGTTATGCAATTCACTTTTCACATTAAGCTCTTTAACAAAAGCAACATATACCCGCACCAGAATCACTGTAGACAGATTTAGTTTTATAGAATGCCCTTCTGAAAATTCATTTCAAAATAGAGATGCTTTTTCTCCAGAACTGTAAAAGCCATAAAAATGCAAAATATCTGTTAGGAAATTTTTAATCAAAATTATTCCTTAATGTTCAAAATAACATTTAACCTCCTACTTTTTTGTTCTCATCCACATATTGATCAATAGACTAAACAGGTAACAATGGTTCACGTTTTTCCCCCACCTGAAACATTTCTTCTAACACAGGCCCAAGATAGGCAATACAGAGATTCAGGGACATGGATTATGCATGGCAAAGGTAATCCTCTAGCATTTTAATTTAGAACAACTCTGATTCTAGCACACAACTTGGAGTCTCAGTTGTTTTCAATCTGCTCTAGGTCCAAGTCCCCACAGTCTAGAGGAAAGATGCCTTCTTCGGTGCTCTCACAATCACTCGTGTCCTCATCGCTTTCACATACTGCAGCTGCTTTCTTATAATCCCTTGTTTTGAAGCTACCTTGGCATGACCCATGATGCCTTACTTCATCCAGCTGCTCTTTCATCGGACTGGAACCAGGGGTGATGATGTTCATAAGATCATTTGAGTCACATGGGGATGACACAATTGTCTTCATTTGTGTGTCATCATCATCATCTTCATAGTCAAGGGAGCAAAGACTTTTGGAATTTTTTAAAGTCTGCAATTAAAAAAAATACATGAATATGTTAACCGTGACTGTACAGGAGGAGCAGAATGAATTCCTTAAATTCTTGAATGGGTTGAGAGTACGTATTCAAAATTAGAGTGCCACATATGTGGAAAAAAGGAAAAGGAAGAACAGTATTTACTTACTATGCAATCTGGTTTTGCACAGATATTTTGCCCATGTAGATTCCCATTAGTGAGGAAAACTACCACTCCCCTTTTTTTATGCAGAAAGATTAAAAAACCTAGCTTTAGTCAACTAAATGAGGAACAACAGACGCCCAGTTTGATGTATTAGCTTTCTGGCAAATCCAGAGCATAGCATCTGGTAACATCAGCATTTAGGTCAGACAGCTGCACTGCAGCCTAGTCAACAATTAGTTTCTCCAAGTTCCCAAGCGTGCAGACGAGCCCTCGGGCCTCGCCTCAGAGACAGCAATGCAAATGGCACATCTGGGTAACCTCACAACAGGAGAAAACCAAGTTCTCTTGGAAGCATCTTAGTCCGGAGTCAGCTTCGTTTGTGTTATATTTGGGTACCATTTGAATAAGAGTTCAGGGATTTGAGAACTCAGTTTATGAAGAGTATATTAAAAACAGAGGGGCACTCACCTTTATTTAGACAAAGGAAAAAAAGAAAACCTCAGTAGATGTGCTGCCTCTGTGCCTCAGATAAAAGGAATAAAATGCCTAAGTTCCTCACGTAACTGTAAGGGATCCTTGACTAGAATCCAAAAGCATCATTTAAGGAAGACAGGGCTATATAGACAGCAGAAGTTAGATTTTTAATAAGTGAGAAACTTTAAATTCTGCCTCATACAAGCACTCAGTGAGAGGAGGGTGAGATAGTCAGGGCTCCTCTCAGAGGTGGTAAGAGCCAGGAGAATAAAGTTGTGGTGGCTTTCAATATCTTACTAGTTAAGTGACTCCAGTCTCACATACACGTGGCAATTCTTTTATTACAAATAGATCCACAGGGAACAAGACCGACTTTCACACCCATTTTCTGCTTCCTCCCCCAATTTGTCATTTCTTAAGTATTTTAGATTTGTTGACATATTCAGATGAAATCGGAACATTGCAACATTCCCATATACTATATTCCAGATGCTCTTCCAGAGCACTGGATAATCTTTCTATTTCACCACTGCACATCAGCAGCTTACCAAAATCTTTGGGTAGTTTTTAAACAAAACTTCAAATTCAGAAGAAATCTGAATTAGTAAGCCGTGCCTGTATACAACTAGATGGAGAGGAGAGTGAGGAAAACTCACTGAGGTCAAGTGATTTGCCTGACCCCTTAGGGCCAATGTTACATATGGAACATCTTGCAGACAAGCCCATTGCCACTCTGTAAGTTCATACAGTTCCTTGGACACCCCTACATCAAATCTACACAGAAAGTTTGAGGGAAAGCTCGCGTAAAGATAAAGAGCAAAACACTTGAGTTTTGGAGTTCAATCACAGCACAACTAGGCTGAAGAGTGAACAGCAGCACTAGTATGGGACGATGTTTCACCATCATTGGTATCTCTCCACAGGTAAGACACCACAGCAGTATTCACCAGGCCTGCACCACATGAAAACACTTAGTGCGACACTCTTCACTACCGATCAGAGGTTTGTTATGCCTATATTGCACACAGCTCTTCTCTTGCTCAAACAACTTTCATATCTTGTAATATTCATTAGATTACTAGTTAACAAGTCATAGATTTCAGGCCAGAAGGATCTATAACGGAAAATCTAGTTTGCTTGGACAGACACAAACAAGACCTCATTTAGGAGTTGATTTACACAACCCCAAGACCTGCATCCAAAGATCAACTTCCAGAAAAAACATGACTGTTGACCACAGTTCTGTCAGGAGGAATTCACCAGAGTCTGTTAGCTATGGTTAAAACCCACATCCAATTTTGCATGTGACTAGCATCAACAAAATTGATAACGTTGCATGATCAAAAAGCTTTCTATTTCCAAATTTCACTCCCCTATGAAAACAGTTTTGGTATAAAATACATTTCTGTTTTCAAAACATTTCTATATAGCTCACTTACAGCTTATTCAAGTACAAACATCTGAGCTCCTTTTTATGACTAAGAGGTGTGAATTTCTCTTATATTTACTTAAAAGCAAAACAGTATTTTTGAATTAGAAAGTGTTAAAGGATATTTTAATCCTAATTCTAACTCATTGCTTTGAAAAAGAACACATTTCCTGTTGTGTATCTCCATATAGGGGACAATATTTTCAGTTCTTTAAGTCTTATAGTAGGCACTGGGAAGGAAAGGGATCAAATAAAGGAAAGCCTTGAAAGTTCTGCTTTCAATGTTTTAGAAAGGAATTCCCAAGTCCCCCTTCAAAATATCTTTTATTCAATTTACTGCCAGAAATTAATCCAACCACACAGCTGTCTTTCTAGAAGGTTTGTGTACATAAATGGAAAATTGCCTGTTAGCTGTACTGTGCTGAAACCACTTGAATGGGAACTTTTAGCTGGTTTCAACACAACAGCAAGTGCATTCAACTGGTTCTTTGTTCACCCACTTGTCACAACCGCACCCGAACTAAAAATAGGTGGATTTATTATCTCGCAGCACAATCCCACTTCTTTCACAAAGCAAAAGGTAGAAATTGCAATGCATTCAAGCCCTCTAAACTGCAGCTTTACATGTTATACTGGTACAGTACCACACCTTTCAAGCACAATTGTGCTCAGTGGGGAGCCTGCGAGTACTTGCTCAATGGTCCTCATTTTATAAAGGATGCTGGACTAACAAGACAAAAGAGTCCACAGTTGGCAATGGATAGAACTCAATCAGCTAAAAGTATTCTTTTGTGTGATGGAAAAAAAAGAAAAAAGAAACTCAGTTTTAAAAGAAGTGAGGCGATAAAATGTCTGAATATTAAGGAAAAAAAAAAAACTTTGTACTGAAAACAATGGCAGGGAAGGAAATAAAAGAAGTCTCTCTAGACCCTTGCCATACAAAGCAAACAAGAAAGGCCCAGAGTAGCTTGAAAGGAAGCTGATGTCTGTACTCTTCACTAAACCTCCAGTTCAGAAATCCATAATACATCACTTTCCAAATATAAAAAGCAATAAAAAGGTTGTTTTTGTTTTACTAACAAAACTAGAGCATTTGCTACAGTAGTCAAGGGAAAAAATAAGTCATTTATGTGCATGAAAACCTAGTGTATAATGGGAGCAGCAGTTCTCATGCTTCTTCCCCATGCCCCCATCACACACCAAGTCCACCCGTTTTCCCCCTTGGTTTTGAATGGGGGTGGAAGATACAGCTGCTCTGAAGAGGTGCAGCTGCAGCAGCTGGCACAGTGAGGAGCAGAAGAAGCCTGAAACCACCAAAAGCCCTAAGCCCACCCTACTGCTTCTCAGCTCTAGTCATCACAACATGATGACCATAGGCTTAGGAAGAGAGGGAATTAATCAGACTAATTAGACTAGTTATCTGGCTTGCTTTTTGTCCCATCCTGAGACTTTTGCCTATGACTGCACAACACAAGAGATGCTGCTTTAAGAGATACCAGCACACAGGGTTTCTTGACTGTTAAGGTCCCTACCAGGGATATGAAAGATGTGGGTGATGCAGTGGTCCTCATGATGAGGAGATCCTAGAGTATCAGCAACCAATCCAAGCATAAAACACTGAAGAGGCAACCCGAGCGTGGAGCAACACATGGCTTTTTCTGTTGCTTCCCCCTACCTAGCCAGTCGATGGAGATAGGGAAGCAGCAACTTAGATGGGCTCCATTTCCCTTTGAGGGCTTCACAGGTCCTTATTTCACTTCCTGGACTTACATTTCCTATAGATTAGTCAGACTGGCTCAAAACCAAATGCCTTTACTGTTGGTAACTCATACCACACCTAAGTTTTAGATCAGAAGCACCACATACAGCATGCGTTCGTATCTCAGACACTAACCTATCCCCAAAGAGGTTACAGTTTAGCCTCAGCAATAATGAAGTCCAACCATGGTAGAAATTCATTACATGTTGAAGAGACTTCATTTGTTGAAGCTAAGAGGGAGACTTAAGGAAGGACTTTAAATTATAAGAACAAACCATCACAAAAGACTGGTCCTAAGCAGCTCATTGAATCACGTTGAAAACTACACATCCTACCACAAATAGATGCGAACAGTGTCCCTCCCTGTAAACTGAATTTTCACTTCATTCACCTAATTACTTGCATTAATATCATTGCCTGTGACAATTCAACTTGGAAACATGTACAGCATTTATTGTAAATCATTAGAAATCTCAGCTGGTTGTACACATTAAAAAAGATCCCATCCCAGTCCTAATCCCTGCATCTTCTACTATGCATGAAGTGAAAAACAGTAAGAAAAATGCTGGGTTTATGTAACAAACTATTAACCTTTCTGTGGAGTAAAGCTCTTGACTTTTGACTCTGACTTTTCTGTCTTGAATAGCACTGAGCATTTTGTGAACACTTCAGTGTTCACAGATAACCTTAAGAAGCTTGCAGTTGAGAAGAAATACTGCTTCATCAGTATGAAGTAGTGCTGACAGGAGGAAAACAATATAGTATTCTTCATGTTATATGCTTGAGGCTTGCTAATACACTCTAAAAGGTAAAAAACAAAGTTAACTGGGAAAGAATTTCTCCCTGCTCAAGTGAGAAATCAAAGGTGGAAGTACATTAAGTTTTAAAATTAAAATGTTTTAAAATTCAAATGTCTAAAAAAAACACTTCAGGTCAAAAACCATTGCAGATTTTTAAACTATGCATTTGAAATAAACCAAAGGAGAAGTTTTTTTTTTTTGTCTTGCATTGAGCTATAAACCAAGTAGTTAACAAAAACTTTTCTATTTATGTATTTTGTGGAAACAGAATCAAATCCCTAGAAAGTTCCTGACACCTTCATGGGCAAAACCTAATCTCTGATCAAATTCACTTTGGGAACCGAACATGCTGTTCACTTTTTGTAGTTCTGCAGTTATCCTTCATTTTCCTGGAAATTTGACATGTATTTTTATATTCAAAAATGCAATGCTTATTTCATCATTTATAACTAGGAAGCAGAAAAGAACATGGAATACTGGATATGAATGAGAAGGAGCAAACAACCTCTACCATTTTGTCATGTAATTAGACACTGAACTGTAATAACCATTCCTGACATCGGAGATAAAGTTACTGCTGCAGTTCTTGTAGTCAAATAAGGTAAACCCTATTTGCAAAGCCAAAGACCTAGTTAAAAATCAATACAAACTGACACGCAGCAATATGGCTATGACTTGAAATGAAAGTTGTTCACTACTTTGTCTCTGCTGTATCTTCAAAGGTTATTTTAATTTTTTAGATGTAGGTGCCCAGGAAAAGAGGTAAACTGACATCAACTCATTTCACATCAGATGCTAAACAGCATCATGAAGTAACAGGCTTTCATCTTCCACTAGCCAGACTGTTCTAGATTTAAGCACGCAGTTTTCTAGTGTAGTCTACCATGAAAGTTGATCTATTTATTGGCCTAGATTTTTATGCTTATATTCTAAGTTGTGCCACAGTATCCTTATAAATTTTGTTTATGAGCTGTAAGAACTTGTGATTTAATTTGGCTTTTTATTTGGTGCTATTAGTTGAAAAAAAATACTATGGCTTAATGAAATAGAAACATTTAAGTGAAATGCTGAATTTGTCTAATTATACTCACATATACAAGAATACAAGGCTGTTCATCACGTGAGATAACTCACAGAAACCATTGGAATAGTTGAAGTCTACAAATGAGAAAAAACAAAACGCACAAAGACTGGGGGGATTGGGGGTCCAGTTCTCTGCCCGAGCACCACTGCAGTCCACACACGTCGGTCACCCACACTGGCAGGGAGATTTTGGGAACAGACTCATGCACTGCAGTCTTCAGACCTGTACAGCAGCCTGCTCACTTAGCTAGGAAACTTTGTAAGATGCAGTTAAAATCACTGCTATCACACCAAATTCCAAATAGCCACGTGTGAAGTCACAGGCATGGCACATCCCAAATACAGCAGGGATTACAACCACCACGGATTAAGTTCAACCTGAACACTTGCTTCCCCCTTGCCCCAAAGTCAGACATAAAAATTATTCACGATAGGCACTCCACATATGAAATGAAATTTCACACGCAAACTAAATATCCTCTCCACATCTTTTCCTTGTAGTGGTTTGCAAAGATCTAAACAACTGAGAAAACCCACAGGCCCCCTCAGAGGTATTAGCTCACCCCACCATGTGCTTAGTGTGCACATGTGCTCAATTAAGTTCCAACACTAAGTAACATAAGAAACTAAGGAATTTCAGCAGATTAAAGAAAAGCTTGGCAGTCTAAAGGTGTTTCTCTAAACTGAATTTAAGTAGACAAAACACCACTACTGTTTTTTATTCATTCCTTCCTAAGTTAAATCTTGGTCAGACAGGGCAGTTTAGTACAGAGCTAACATACACTTACAGGAAACTCAGGTGCTGGGGTTTAGCAGCTTCCACAAGTCCAGGACCATTCATCACAGGGGTTAACTTTTGTTGTTCATTAAGACAAACTGGAAGCTAAGTGAGTTAATGCAGTACTTAATGTAATACTGTCAAGAATATGATTCAACACCAATACTAACATGAAGGGGGTGAACATACATGGCAATATTCCCCTTATATAAAACCCAGGCCAACATTAAACGGCATTTTTAAAAGTTTACAGTATGGAATTTTAAATAAGATGTTGCATCTTACATTTTCTAGTTCAGTGTCTCTGTGAACTGCAACCTTTTACCTTTCCTGTTTCAGTAAGTATAAATCATGCAATCTTTTATTATGAGACTGTGGAATTACAGTCTACAAACATCAGGCCTACCTATTTCACCTGGATGTAATTAAGTAAAAAAGTTTCAGCTATTCTTCATACCAGTCCAGCAAGCATTAGAAACCTACAGATGCTATGAATTATTCCATTAACTAAAACAGAAGAGGCTCATATAGTAGATTTAACTGTTCTGAACTGGCTGATAATCAATATAGTGTCAAACAAAGCAGAACATAATGACATTTGCTTTGTTCAGCTGAATAATACAGTACAAGACAGGGAGAAAGAAGATTAAGCAAACAAGACAACTACTAGATGCAGTAGTAGTGTTCATCTGAAATGCACTGATGCATTAGAACAGAGGTTTCCTCAAAGGGAAAGAAGCACCACAGAGAAGCAACTCAAAAGGGCATCAAAATAGCAGGAACAGTGGCCAGAAGATGGGTCCTAGCTCTGCTCTTGCTTAGGTGGCGGCAGCTGCAGTCAGGGGTCTGCAGATTTGCAGGACCAAAGCAATTGCTCTGCCTTAAGGGAAACAACTGCCTTTGCACACCTTCATCTAGTTATTTCCCTACTCCCTGTTTGACCCTAAGCATCTCTCTAATACGGATTTATCCACCTTACGGATAAACTGAAGAGCTGGGCAATGTGGAACTGGGCCTCTACTGTGCTTGAGCTGCACAAGATCAAGAGGCTTCAGTGTTGCAAATTCACATCAGCCAACTGCATTAATGAGTGATGGTGTGATGAACAAACAGCTGCACCATTTGTGTTCATATAGGGATGATGAACACATCTGGTTTTGTAGAAGAAGGGCACAGAGGGAAACAATGTAAGCACATGTTCTCTCCCAGCAGAAGTGATTCCTGTTTTGCCAGGGTTGTTCCATCTTTTCCAATTCAAGAACTTTTACCTTTCCTTTCAGAAAACAAACACAGGCTCTGGAAACAAGAAACAATGTGAAGTGCATATTGCCAGCTTCATTAATAATATGAAAAAGTTATTTTATAGAGACTTAGTTTAAATAATGTCTAATTCATACAGATTTTAGAAAGATGCACCTAGTTTTCTGCATTTCAAACTGTTTGGAAATAAGGAAGCACACTCCCATTATTAACATAAGCTACACACACATCCCTTCACATAGCCATATACTAACTACTTCACAGTTGCTCAAAATGTTGATATCCCTGAACAGTACAAGAAAACTGTTAAACAAAAATATGATTGCTTGCAGTATCATCTCTCAGTATTCCGCATTCAGGATCCAAAAAACAGAGAGACCATCCTGGGTAGCCGAAACCTTCTAATATATTATTCCTCTGACAGAGGAATTAACAGACTTGCATAGTACAATCAGCTCTGAAACAACATAAATAAAAAAGTTACCTCCAAACCCAGTAGTTTTACTAGATTTCTAGATTTCTAACTAGAAATTCATTCAAACAAGAGAAAAAGCTGTAGCTGTGCTTCCACAAAACTCCTAATAATCAGTCACATTCTGAAGTTCACTTTACCATGCCAAACTCTGTTCTCAAGTAACAGGGTTTAAGTTGACTGATTATGCACCAGTGTAACGCAGGACAGGATTTGACCCTTGTGGCTTCAAAACATGGCCATACTGGCTTCATTTCCTGCCATTTATGTGTCATCTATTTTTATAGAGAACTTCTATTCCTGAGCAGTTTAGGCAAGGTCTTATTCCTCCATGACTTTGCTGTGAGCTGCAAACAATTACTTTCCCAACTGAATCACATATGCACTGATTTTTGTAGAGTACACCCATGTACCAAGTTCTCTTAAAATTCTAGTGTGTTCATTTTTTTTTATCCTCAGGTCAAATATTAAGTTGATATGATGGGTCAAATTTATAAGAAATTAGAGAAGTAAACTCCAAATCCTGATTCTAAGGCTACCCTCATTAGTTACTGACAGATGTCAGCCTCACCTATATTATTGGGTTATGCTGGCACTCCATCATAACTAGCATTTTAAGGGATTCTATAATTGGGCCATAAAGTTCACTTCTGCCAGGTAAGGGGGATGGGAGAGAAAGGGAAACACGACCTCAGCTTGGAACAGTTCCCCCTTCTTCAGACCTATTTTCTACTACAGAAATACTTGTCCAAAACAAAGCCTTAAGATTTTGTTATACAAGTGCACACAGGCACGCATGGGTATATACACATGCAGACAAAGTACAAGTGCTGTTAGGAATCTCTTGCTCAACTTGATGCAAAAACCACAATTTAACAACAAATTCCTGTAGAAGCATTAATTCAAACTGTAGGTGGACTCTCGCCACTAATTATTTCCAGAGACAAGTTAAGTTGAACACAACACATTTGTTTAGAAAGAACAGAATTAGCACTGTTCACCTTCAATCTCTAATACATGTACTGCATTTTTCTAGTTTAGTATCTGATTTTGGACCATTCTGAACATTTCTGAAACTGGGTGGCTCAGGAAGTGCTCTTGACATCAAGTGGCAAGCCTGCTATAAATTTTTTCATACTGAGTCAACTTGCGCTAAAACTTCTGTTTGGTAGATACGATTTGGACAAGTTTGTTTATTGGTTCAAATACCAAAGCTGACAACACTTCACCAGTTGATGCTCAATATGTTTTTTTTAAAAAGTTAAGTCAGGAAACCACATATGTGGTCCTTTACCCTCCAGCTGCACTGAAAAACAGCGATACATGTTTTAAAATACATCATACCAAGTCAGAAGAGAAGCAAAGTATAAGAAACTTCTGGGTGAGGCAGAGTCAACATTCAAAATCCGAAAGCACTGTGGTAACACTAAAACTAAGCTCCACTTCTCACTGTATGGCCAACTTCAGTTTTCCTTTATTTTGTAATAAAAATCAGAGTCTGCATGAAAAAGTATATATTCAAGTATTACACACACTTTGTTTTAAAGAGTCAAAGTTGTTTATACTACCACAACTTGCAAGCTTCCTAGCATACCATAAAAGCCTTTTAAGTTTTAGTCACATGGTTACTATCAGAATGAAAACTGAAATCAGGAAACTCAGAAGTCTCATTTATCTAAAATTCAATTTCTGATAATACTTAAGTTCTACTGCAGAAGCATGTGTCATCATCAGCATATAAAGAACTCAGTATTTTCAAGTATATGAACAGATCAGCTATTTGACTATCTGCAGCTAACCTTAACTCAAACAATCACCTCCCAGATCACTTATGCAGAAAATATCTGCTCATAACTGTACTCCATTAAATGTTGCTTCTAATAGCAACTTAAAAAACCCCACACGAACATCTCTTCAGTTTGTATGTACTTGAAAAAGAGCATGTAAACAAGTCAATATTTCCCATCCTAATGGAAGAACAAATTGACATCTTTAATTGGTGGAGATAAATTTAAATCAGTTTGTTTTCACATGCTTGAGACATCTGTTTTATTTTTATCGCACCTGTGCAGCAGTATATACATGCAGCAGGAACTGACTTCTGCAGTGCAAGACTAACAAAAGACAAAGTGACAGTTAAACTTAAAACTTTCCAAAATGGTTTTAATAAACCTCTCTGTAGAGAAAAACCTCAGGTGAATCAATTTGGTTCAGGTCTCTTTCAGAAGATGATGCATCAAGTCAGAAAATGACTGTCAAAAAGCAAGGGAAGTTTCACAACAGATAATATTCAGAGTATGGAAGGCCTAGTTTCAGAATGGAAAGAGTTCTTCCAACCTGGTACTATAAAGATGCACTAATCCGATTATCATGTTATTACAAGAATACTGAATATTAAGAGAACCCCCTCTCCCAAAACTACCCTAAGTTAAACGCAAAGAGGTATAACTAATAAGTTAAAAAATTAAATTGGGTTTTCATTTTTTGCCAAGAGATCTGGAAAAGAGTTCCCATATCAATGATTAAACACTACTCAACTCTTCTGCTAGCCACCATCTCTTGCAATTTAGAGCAAGGAAAAAACCTAATCTCCTGCCACCTGCCAAAACCCAGATGGTAAAACCCAAGAAAAGCGCTCTCACCTCTCTTTAAACCCTCTGGTGCAGCTTAGGCACATTAACTGTAAGTACCCTATATATAACACTGAACCATAGCTCTTAACTCAATACTGTATTGTATTCCAAACAACATCACCAATAATTTTAGCATAATCCAATTTTATGACAGGCTAAGTAATAATTAAAAAAGAAAATATCCACAGCTGGCTGAAACCTGGCTTATGAGTTAATAGATGGCCCCTTTTCTCATAATGTCAAATGCAGCTGGTCTGGTACTCATTAGCTCTTTCAACAACGAATACTTACTTGTACATACAGGAACTTGCCAGAAAGGAAAAGCAAATCCGCAGCAGATATTAAGCTGCCTCCTCCTCTCATTAGCAGACTGCTTACAGAAAAGTACCATAAACATACAAAGCTAGTTTCAGGTCTGACAAAGCAACACAGTGCTGAACAGCTCTGAGGAGCTCCAGCTATTTGCAAGACATTTGTTACAGAATGCCATTTACAAAAGAAGGGGGGGAAACCTCTATCCTTAATGGGATTTCCTTTCCTTCACTATCCTCAAGGCTTATACTCCCTCGCTGTCAGAGCACAGGGAACCTCCAGCACAAGGGCTCACTTCATTAAATGCCATTTCAGGCCTAATTTCACATAGTGACCCACTCTGCTGATGCAAAGAAAGCAAAACGCCAGATGCTCTCTGCGCCTGCTACCTCAGCAGCGTTTCATTCACTACTCCAAAAAACTTCCAGGCATCCATTCAAAACCAAGTACCCCCAGCCTGGTCTGTCCTGTCACAGGACAAAGTGCTGGCTTGTCTTCAGCTCACTTTTGATGCTTGCCTATCATCTCCCAGCCCAGCCTACTCCTATCTCCTTTCCTTCTTCCCAAGCCTGCTGGAATTTGAACTTTAAATGGACGCCCTCCATGACAACAATAGATAAAAAAGGAGCCTTTGATTGTTCATGCGTTGTGGAAAAGAAAGGAGATTCATCCTGGCTGCAACCTAGCAGGAACTCATCAAGCACGGCTCCCCTTCCATTGCAATGGGATGCCTTAGCCTGTAGCTACTCATTCAAGCTCCCTGCATCTATGTTTCCATTCAAAGAGGATGAATTCTTCAGGTTTCCCCATCAAGGAATTAAATGTTGATCCTATGAATGAAGGGCAACACCAAGCTTGGAAAGCTGCCAAAAGGTTCTGTAACAGTCGGCAGTTTGGAGTTAATTCAATACTTATTGATATCTAGCAGGATTTATAGCTGCATTATTTATAAGCAAAAAAAATCAGAGCCGTATTTAGACCTTGGTAATAAACTATTTTTAGCACCATCTGTTTTTCTAGTTTGTTCCCTCGCTTAGGCAAGAACATACTTTTACCCAGTTCCCTCTTCCTTGTCCCTTTAAAAGAATCCACAGAGCCTAAACCATGGCACAAGTAAGGATCATGCTGAATATTTATTGTGCAGCAATCCTCCTAATCATGTTTTGGAAATCAAAATTGCTGACTAAGGAGAGTCTTGGGCTGATGCAACAGTATATGTTGTCTCCAGTTACAAAACTGAAGAGATTTTTTTAATGCAAGGGGCAGTGTCTTTCACACAAAAGAAGGTTACTATCTGGAAAGAAACAACTGATCATCAACTGCATTAAGCCATCTGAAAAGTGTTCACAGTCCTGGCAGTGCTTTTCCGGGCAATAGCTGCCAAGTTTCACCCTCATTAAACCCACAGATATTTTGTCACAAGTACATTCAGCCAGGCCAGGCTGCTGTTACAGGGGGAGACACGAATCATAAGCAGCTGCTGCAGGCACCTTGCCTCTGCGAGATGAGGTGTTTCAGGCTGCAGCTGCCACCCAGTCAAAAGCTCCCCCAAACCCCAAATTACCTCTTCAAGCTTACATTTGTATTATGCTTTTAGTATGGGACATGACACTGGTGGCCTCTACAGCATGACAAGAAGGACAGAGTGAAGGGGTTGCCGGTTCCTTGAATTCCGAGGGAAGCAAGGCTTTGGGTACATGCATACTGATTAAGTTCTCAGAAACACACTTGATAGCAGCAATATAATTCATCTTATCCTTCTGACTCAAAGAAGTTTCCTTTTTATCCAGAATAGTAGCACAAATATTTGAAAGCTTTACTGATAACTGTGTCAGATTAAGAAACTTTACTTTAGAGCAAGGCAGAAAACTCATCTAAAACATGAGCTCATGGAGTTCTTACTGCTGATGCCCTTTGCAGAGAGTAAAGGTTGCAAGCTGATTTACTAGGGCTTGCGGCACAAGTCAAGCATTCCTGGGAAGAAGACATGCAGCAAAGAACAAGAATAAATCCCAGCATGTAGCACATAAGTCAAAATTAAATTCTATAAATGCACAACAAACATACAGTCATTATAATGGGTTCCAACAAAGAGTCCTGAGGACTTTGAAACTTTCAAGCAGTCAGTATTATGGATTAATATAACATTCATTTGGCACTGATGTTATGTGACGATAATTTCAGAGTGTGAAGGAAATATAACAGCGCCCTAGCAGCCCTAATGCCCTAGCAGCCCTTGGGATGCTTCCTTCCACTTTACCACTTTTTTCAGTGGAGAAAACAAGGCACAGCACTTCTAACAGCGAGTACTGCCAGGTAGATGGAAGGGCTACTTGGCAGTGTGATACAGAGTCAGGCCATTCCCAGGATCAGAGCCAGGATGCTGAAGTCCGCTCCTGGTGAGAAGCATCTCCTTACACCCTAGCAGCAACCACTGTGCCCCATCTGCCAGACAAAGCTCAGTGGCTGCTACCAACTGATGTGCTGAGTGGTCTGTCCCTCTCAAGGGGAAAAGCTCCAAATTTGTGCTACTTTGACAGGACACATTTCAAAGGACAGTCTGCCTCAACTGAGAGGAGTTCAATAAAAACCCTTCAAAGGAGGGAATCAAAGTCTGCAGTACTTTCAGTGGCCATATAAAGCACACGGACAAAAGCCAACATATACAGTAACTGCCGCAGTAAATTTAAGAGCTATTGCCAAGTATGTTTAAGAGCAAAAACTAAGCTTGCAACTTATAGTTCAATTCCCTAAGGCTGTTGCATAACCTGCAAATACATTACAACATGAGAACAAATTAATACTGGTGATTAACCAGGAATGTAATGGGAGGATCTGGAAGTCTTCAAAATGCAGCTGGTTGCAAGCATTGTACCAAAGCATCTAACTTTCACATGAGCAAGGATGCTCACTTGTGTGCACTCAGTATTAGTCTTATATATAACCATGCACTTTTACACAGATTTGGAAGGTGTAACCTACCTTACTCCTTTTACAAAATTTATACCTTATTAGCTAGCACATATGCTTATTTAGTATGCTTATGCATTAAGACAAGACTATAGGGACACATGAATTACAGTCTCGGAAAGCAATTGGAGAAGATGATGGCAAAAAGAGCCAGGATAAGGCTTGTTAGGATCTGCCCATCCACCCTCCCCTTACACACCAGATGGCAATGGAAAGACAACAGTTATCTGTCCTCAAAAATCAGTGATCACAAAGAAAGGACTTTGTGATTAACTCTCAAGTCCATACCCATTTCAGAGATGGCTGGATGCCAGTGAAGGGAACTGTGGCAAGTCAGGAGAGTCTGTACAAACTCCATTTATACCCTAATCCACACAGTGATCTCCCCCCCTCCACCCCAGTGCCTGGAAGGAGCCTAAGCAATTGTGATCCACAACTCCAACACTGAAACCCTCTCTCAGCCAATATTCTTACGTAGCAAGCCTATGTTGATGTAATCTACATCTGGTTATAGCTGTATCAAATCATATATTGGCAAAAATCAGAAGACATTAGGAGATTTGCAATTTATCCTAGTTAAGTAGCTAATAATCTGTAAGTGAAGTCTATCTTCAACCCTTGATTTTAAAAATAATGCTCCAAAAGCATCAAGATAGTTTTAACTAAGAATGTGACTTAAAAAAAGGGTCATACAATAGAAGTATTTTTTAACCTCAATAAGCTTGTTACTGTTCAAAATGCTTAGTAGTGGTATTACTTCAGTCCTCATGATGATCATTATTCAGCAACATGCTTCCATGTCAAGGCCTCCAAAAGCAGAGCACAGGGGAAAAGGTACAGAAAAGCCTTTTTATATTTGTTTTTTTAATATCTAAATATATATTTTTATTTATATGTGCTCTTTAAACAGCCACAAATCACTGTCTCCTGAACCTGGTTAGAATAAACATATCAAAACTAGCCTACAAGGTCACTTACATTAGGAGGAGTTAACACTGAACAAGTTAATTTGGAATGGTATCGCCCTTGATAAAATGCTTCTGCTAGGAACATGACATGTATGCAAACTTCCTTGACCATTTCAAGTAGTTCACCATTTTCTACAATTGCTGTATTTTCACAAGTGGCTTATGTCCACTACAAATGTTTGGAGGCCATTTAAACAAGTTTGTATCATACTTTATTCAAGCGAAAGGTGGGATTCAAAGTCTTTAGCTGTTAAGAAGTGGATGCATACTTCAGGTATTGCAAGTATGCATTTACACAAGGATTCTTCCTACCCCCCCTTAAACAGTCAAGAATATGACATTCTCACTAGATCTAAATGTACCCTGAAGTTTAACTAAATTGCTTTTGAATCAGACTGCATCACTACAAGACAACAAAAACATTACACTTGGTATCCAGATACCCCGTTGGCTTGAAGAGTTTATTTATCTTAAAACAACTGAATTTTCTGCTGTCCACTCTTCCAGGGAGAGGACACCTCCTGCAGAGCTCAAACACCACAGTGAAGAGGTAAGCTAACCTGAATTTGGAACAGTTTTTTTTCCAGGGATAAGGTAGCAACCAAGTAGTTTGGATCTCCATGAAGAATTTAATAGCTTCTCAAAAGATGGGGATCAATTAAGTTCTTTCCAGTATACTCAAGCCACTTAAGATCACTACTTAACTACCTAGGGTCTATGCTTTCTGCAGTTAAAGTAGCTTGGGCTCAGTAACAGAGAGGACAGAAAATTCTTACTTCTTCACATTGTTATTTGAACTCTCCCGGAGGTGTGTCCTCTCCCTAGGAGAGGGGACAGCAGCAGGAATTCAGTTTTTTTAGAATACAAATAGCAGAAGATAGTATTTTTCAGAGTGTATATATTCTTTAGTTACAAATTTGAGGTGAGTCTAGAAGTTAAAACACACTCCACTGCTAAGTGGAGTTAAGTATTTCTGTATCTTATTAAATCCCATTAATCCATTCCTACTCACATGACTTGGTATGCAACACAAGTACAAAGTACTTAAATTTAACAAGCTTAAGAGCCATTTACCAACCCAACTGCACACTTGCATGCCCTGAAAACACACCCTCCTGTGCCAACTACATGAGTTTTACAAGATTAAAAAAGCAAAGTTTTTGCTCTGGGACATGCAGTTTTAACAAGCCTTGAATATTGAACTTAAAGTGATTTCTGGTTCTATAGTAACACACACGCAAGTTACAAGAGCTACCCTATCCAAATAATATTTTTAAATGCTTAACACAATGAACATTATGCATCGAGCACTTACAGTAGTACACAATCACTTTGAAATCTTTAAGTCCATATTTTGATTCAGGTAAGTATCCTTAAAACAAGTATGGTGAATAACATTCTCAAAAAACCCCTACCTAGACAAGCTATTATGCAAAAGTAAACTCTAATTAAAAGCTGAAAGGAGGGAAGGGAAAAAACCCACACATCAAGTTTACATTTTAAAGATTTAGAGCACATCAGAAGTCTCAGCCTCTGGATCAATTTTATTGTTGTGCACTAACAAAGAATTTCCAGTGAGGCTCTATGTTGACTATGCTTCAAGCACATCCGATTTCTGCCACTCTACGCACACACTATAGCAGTTACGAGTAACCTTGAAATTCTACAAAATAGGACATGACAGTTAAGCCACAAGACACCTGTCATACACATAAGATCTTATTTAAGATCTTCCACACTACTTGTGATATGAAGTAGTGTTATGATGTACTTAATTATTTTTAACCTACTATTTCAATCTAAAAACCCTTACAACGTGCATCTTTTTAAAAGGACAAGTTTTAAACACACTAGCTGAGGTGGAGTTGCCCAGCATTAGTTGAAGTTCAGAAAAATTTTACTCCTGCTAGGCAATTTACACTACAGTAGTCTTGTTCAAATACTGCAAAGATTGCAAGGTTCTCCTGCTTCTTAACTGTTAACATGCATTAGTCTAGAAGGCAGCCAAGGTGCATACTGATCAACATAAAACTGAACTGAAAGCTGAGACTGTTAAAATATAACCAGGCAAAGAAAAAAGCAGCTTCATACAGTATCAACAACCTAGCCTGAAGAATACCTGGAATCTGCAAAACCCTTTCCCAGAAGGACGGTACCTTTTCAGGGCTTAACTTGCTCAACCCCTGGTCTTAAAGGCTCTTTATTAAATCCTGTGTTCATAAAATGTGTATTTGGTGGCCCAAGCAATCACATATGGAGTTTGAGTTGTGACAAACTAGTCTACCACTTGCATGAGAAAAGGGACCATGTAGGCTATGTGCCTTCTAGTTTTACTATTCAGGCTAGTTTCTTTAGCAGGTTGGAAGCTAGAAACAAATATTAATGTGTGGCATTGGAGTCTCCTGCTCCATGCATCCTTCCTGGGTAAGGACAAGGTGGAAGGATAAGGAGGAGAGACTCACACCCACAACCCACAGCAGATACCAGTGACTTCAGTGAAGTGCTAGAGCGTGCAGAAGAGGGGACACACCGAGCCAGGCCCCAGTACTGATGCAGACCTGAGTATCTACCGAAGTGAGATCTACCATTCCTCCTTCCCCTTACACTGACATGTACAGCATGTTCTTTTCCTACTGCACTGAATCCTATGCAAGAAGCATCATGTCCTTTTGGAAATGAAATAAAATAAAAGCTAATCCTTTTTACTGATATAGGCAGTTACACAAAAAAAAGCAGTTATACACAAAAATTTTGCATGTAAAATTTCACCACTTTGATATTTCTGATCAAGGGAAACTGTAATGATAACCTGGAGCACTGGGGTACTGCAAATTCTGAAAGAAGTTAATTTTCAACAGGCCTCCAAAATATAACTCAACATTTTATCCCATTGCATGATGAAGACAAACAGACCCACCTTTGTGCTAGAGATACTTCACTTTCAAACATTCTACTGATGTAAGCAAAAAGGCCCTTTTTTTGCACCCCCCTGAGATATTAAGACATGCTCCTTCTCAATTTTTAGAGGCAAGTGGACACTACTAAGCGTTTGCACCTACAGAGGAAGAACTGATCAAAATGGTCAAACTGGAAAAAGGCACTAAGAGTGTCTGCATTCAGCTATTCTACAATAGTCATTGTCCTTCAAAACTCATCACACCCTTCCTCACTTGGTAACTGTGCTACATAAGGCAAGCCTCAACTCACTCGTATATATGTGGGGCCTTGCTACAACTTGTCCACTTAAAATAATGGGCTGTCAAACTGATGGTATGATTAGGGGAAAAAATATTTTTAAAGATCAAGTTTCCTTTGGTGATACTGCAAAATAATTTGTGTGAAAGAATGTTAGCGCTGTTTTCAAATTAAAACCAGAGTGCGTCTCCCTACAAGAGAAAGATGTTTGACAGTCTAAAGATACCCGTTGTTCAAGTGTCCTGTATACCTTGCAATAATTAAGCACAACGCAATTAAACACAAGTTCAGTTCAGATGACTTCGCCTGCTTTCATGCAGCTGGAAGCACTGGTCCCAGGTCAGAGGAAGACAAATTTGTCCAAGAAGTTGCAAAAAGTGAGATAAATTGATCCTCCCTCCTTCCCCAGTTTCTTAAGTATTCTGCATTTTTGCTTCCCCCATCATCTTTCTTTATAATGCCCAGAAGAAAGGATTTTGGATCAAAAAATAAGATGAACTGGCAAGGAGATTAGCTCTAAAATGTTTTAGTTACATTTAAGAAACTGTTCATTGAAATTATGTTTTAGTTTAGATCGGTTTATCAGTTTCTATACATCATTTGAGCACTTTAGTACTTACACATTTGCTTGAAGTTTACAAGCTTGCCACTTTAATAATGAGGTTATCAGCACACAGAACCCCAGTGTTGGCTGCTTAGTATGCAGTTGGAGCAAGCAGAAAGGTGTTCCATCTTAATAACTAAGGATGTCTTTGCTGTTTTCTCAAAGCTATGTGCAGCCAGTTTTTTAACTGCAAGTACTATTAGGCAAACGTCCAGATTAATGGAACAGTCATTTCAAAGGGCACTGAATGAGCTAAGTTAATTTTTTTTTTAAATTACTGCAAGTTCAAGGTTCTTAAAAAAAGGCTGTTAGTTGGATGAAGTGTGTCATATGCCAGTACTGCAACTTAAAAAAATAATGAAAAGCTACCTAGGCTTATGTTTCATACAGGGTGCTGCAGCTGAGACTCCGAAAAGCTTGGGCTAAGACAAGCTCTTCACATTTTTGCAGTTTTACTGTTAAAAGTCAAAGTACTAGTTTAGTCATTACAGGTTTATCAAAAATACACTGTTACCAAGATAGATCTTTTGACCTAGCAAAATTAAGCTTAATACAGAAAGACATATCTACTACTAATCCTGTTGATGACTTGCACTAGAAATTATATTTCGTCTCTGACTACCTCCTACTGCATTTCAGAGTTACGAACCCCTGTTCAGGAGCTGCATTTTGTTCTGCATCACTTCATTATTACAACAGACCTAATCTCCAAAGTACCATCTTATTTGCTAGTTAATGCAAATATTTACTTGAACTATTTAATTGCATATTTAAACTAGACAGGTGATGCCTGATCAAAGTATTTTCCTGAAAGTCAGGTACACAACATAGCAGATGTGTTCACGTGGCAAAGCAACCTCAAAATCTGCGGTGTGATCTCCAATACTAGGAACAGTGCAGAGAAACTATAACCATGACAACAGCTAGTCACCTAAAAAAAGCTGCAACACCTCCTGGTACCAAAACAACACACGAGTCCTAACTTCATCCTGTGTTGCCCAAATACAAGCAGTATTTTTCACCTCAGACTTGATACCTTTAAGCTTGATCTCTGAAGAGCAAATCTGAAACCAGCTCCTTCTGCTATACATACATAAAAAAGAATCAGATTAGAGAATTATTCAAGAACTAAGAAAACCAAAGACTCCAGGACCTAAAGAAAAGCATGTTAAAATAACTCATTTTTTGGTCTCTGCTTGCACAGAAAGGTGGACAATTCCCAACATCTAGTTAGGAAGCAGCTAGCAAGATTTGAAAGAACTTTAGCCTCATTTACTCATCATCTTTTTTTTTTATATAGACTTGCCTGGAAGTGATCATATGGACCTCTGCCATAAAGAGCTTTTTTAATTTAACAAAAAACTCATTTAATCCTTTGCTTCGAAATGCACAGTAAGAACCTCATTCATCTGACCACTTGATTACTGGGAAATCCCCACATGGATTCCAGAAACACTCAAAATCCTAACCAATGGACTGCACACTAGCACTGGGTGTCGTTCCTGCTGCTCTCTCCCTTCCACTACACCAAAAGAGCCCCCGAAGTTTAGGGGCCTTCTTGATCCTGTCTGCTCCCAGATAATTCTTCTTGATCCTGTCTGCTCCCAGATAATTCTTCTAAAACATTAAGAATATTCCCCTTGCTTTTTGCAAACTTAAACCACCCTCATTTTAAAATGGAAATTCCCCTCCACACATTCACACAAGTCTTCACTCTTGTAGCAACAAAAACTAATTTCATATCAGGACTGCAGCTGCATTTATTGTAAGCCAATTTTATTCTTTCACCAAAAATCCATAGCAACCATTTATACTAAAGTAGTCTTACAGACACAAGACTGAAGCAAGTTATTTTCCCTAATATGTTTATATACCACACTGAATTCAAAAAGTCTCTCTGAACATCAAAAACCCCACAACAGATGAGTTTTCTGCACTAATCCACCTAAAATCTAGGACCTCCTTATCTTCTGTGTGTACTGATCTCACAGGAAGTTTCTTGGGTGGAGACTTTAAGTTTTAAATTGCCTCTGAACTGTATCTGCACTACTAGTACTAGTTCAGTTTTCTTGCACATGCCCATTTCTGCTGTCCAACGAAACAGACCTAAACCAGAATACGGTTCCGGAGAAAAACCTCAGCCCTGGCACATCTTCAGCCCCCTAGAGCTGAAGAGATCACACACCCTGCTCAGCACAGCAATTAATCACAACTCTTAACATATTCAACTTACCCTTGTTGACATAATCAAAGCTGATTAGAACACTTTTCCATAAGCAAGATAGGCAAGGCAGCTAAACAACCAGACTTCAGTCCGAGGGGGCCCATAACAACAGCATGACAACTAGTCTTGGAAGTTGCACCTCATCCCAAAAGGAAAAGGGTCAGTTCTTCAAAACCACGCTATGACATAGCGCTTGGCATAAAAAGTCAAGATATTGTCTGTATTAAAAACCCTAATAGAAACAAACTTGAGCTGCCTACAAAAAAATAAACTAAGCATTGAACCTCAATTGCTTACTCTACAAAAGCATGTAGAAAAACAAGTCCAGAGGAGAGTAATTCGTTCTTAAATATTCTCCTCAACATCCATGCAGTGGTCATCATGACCAGATAGTTTTGTAAGAACTACAGCTCTTCTGGTTTTATGTACTTAACAGCACTGGCATGCTTACCTCAAGTGCGGCACACAAACCTGCTCTCAACTCTTACGCTATCTACCTCAATGACCAGCTAAAGCCTTATACATTAGTTTTGCCAAACGTAGTGCAGTAATACCAAGAACTTCATACAGAAGTGAGGCCTAATCAACATACAAAACAATTGCACAGGGGTGGAGGTGGCCATCTATAGACAAGGCATCTGAAGACTGGTTAAAGGGGAAAAAAATGCCGAAAAGAGTACATTATACTACCACTGTTCACTAGTTGAGTGAAGTGGCATCAGCCACATAAGGGAAGGCTGGAATATTCAAGAACTGGATTGAAATGATATCATGGGCACATTTATAGAAAAGCACAAGGTCACACTATCAAACTGCATCATGAGGAATTCATCAGTTTGAAGGGTCAGAGCAGGACAAGAAAAACAAGTGACTGCAGTCACCAACACAATACAGCCGTAAAAGGAGACAGAACAAAGCCAAAGCAGACCCAAAGCAGAAAAAAATTGCAGTGTTTCAACAGTCTAAGGTAGGAAAGGTTCACAGAAAGGCTACTTCAGAAAAGCCTCGTTTACTTAGCATGGGAAAAAGGACAGTCAGCAATAACTCTTCTCTAAGCATGCGTACAGTAGACGGACCAATTGGTAAGGAAGAGCTAAAGAACCAGCTCTAGAGAACACACTCACATAACAAGCGATACAGACAACCATGAATAAATTCACAGGATTGCTCTTACAAGCTTATTCTCCTCGCCAATCTTCTAATAGAAGCCAACCATGTTGGGAATGAACAATAAAATCCAGTTTCAGTTAAAGCCTGTGTTAGCTGGTGCTCACATGTTAATCAAAGAAAAAAAACAAAACCACATCAACTTCTGCTTTATTCACTTGCCTTCTGCAGTAAATTAAAGCCCAGAAACCTGTGTAATCTCTTTCAACAACAGATTTATTAAGTTTGGCCATACATCTGTCAGCTGTTACTTTTTGGAGATTTTGATGTTTCTATAGTATTTAAGCCTAACCAAGAAGGTTGCGGAAGAGAAACTAGTGGGTGGAGAGTGTTATACAAGAACAGGCTTATCAAATCTCAGAATGTATTTAAATAGATCACAAAAAATATTTTGAACACAAGTTGGTCAGTGAAGGGTGAAAGCAGCCTAGTACAAAATAAAATATTCTGAGCGCTGTATCTTAAATACAGTAAACCAACAAGGAACCAACATTTAAAACAGCCTTTGTGACAGACTAGCACTCCTAAGCAAGATTTGAGAAAAAATGTGAATAGAAAGATTTATAAAAGGAACCTGTCCCAAGTTCTCTTCAACTGTATGGAATACAGCAAGAGGGGAAAACTAGTAACTCAAATGAAATAACTAGGAACTAGCACATTTAGTTGATCAATGAACTTCCTACAGGAAACAAAATGCACATTAAAACCAGAAAATAGAAGTGGAGAAACAGCATCACTAATAGTCATTCACACATACTCAGCTCTGAGAAACAGCCTGGAATATCTTGCTTATTGGTTTCCAGGCTTCTAACACCTAAAATTTAAATTGGAGAAGTAAAAACCAGACACTACAATCTAATTTTTTTTTTAAAAAACAACACTTTTAAACAAATTGGTGATACTCAAGCCCTTTACCTTACTTGTTAGGGAAAGGAGCATCATCATATGCCTTACTCTAGACAAAGCCTTTTCAGATGGAGGGGAAAAAAATCAAAGCAGGTGTGAATCACATGAAAGATTTAAATCACTGATGTATAGAAGGGGAAGGAGCTTTAACACAGAGGGAGTTAACAACAGCATTCAGTTTGGTAAGAGTTCCATTGAAGTTTGTTCTTACAGATTAGAGGTTGTTACAAATACAAATGTTCACTAAAAATGCATTTCAAAATCCTGCCATTCCTCTTCATTTCCTTCTCTGTAATCCTCAGTTTTACAGTTTCCAAGCATGAACTTCAAGGAACAAGTTATTTCTGCTGTAACCTAAAGGTAAAACTACTAATTTGCATTACAAACTATATTACCATCATAAAAATGGACTTGGCCCCTACTCTGAATGGAGATAGATCAAATGATTCCCCCATGGAAGGCACAATACGAAGTCTGTTTCGTAAGAAGGGAAGGACTTTACCACAACAGAGGAAAAAAAATACTGAGTATGACAGCAGCTAAAGCAGCAATATTTCCCGTAAGATATCAAAGCAAAAAAGGCCCTTTTTTTTTTTTTAAATAAACAGAGGAGAAATTCTAAGTGTCCCAAACCTGTCACTCATTATGCTCTGCAGACAATATACTGTAGCACTAGTTTGAATCTCTTTCCTATTTAGGTCACAGTTTCTGCTACTCCCACAAGTTACTGTGGTGCTTGTGACATGGACAGAGAAACACCTCAGATTGCCACTATTAGTTGGAGTGAACATGGCAGTTCATTGATTTTTGCTTTGTATGAGTGGCAACTGCTTTTTTCACTACTCTGGAGAACAAGAGTCTGAACTAAAGTTATTTCACAGGTGTGCGAGGAACTCCCATGGTAGAAGATCCAGCATGTATCAGTAGACTCATACCTGAAGAAGAAATACTATTTAGGCTTAAAAAGACATATGAAACCAAAGGCCATCTCAAGAACATCAGTTTTGCAAATAGTGCTGCTTGGGGAAATAATAATTGGAAGAGACAGGCATTGAGAGCTATTCATAGACCTAGAGCATAAACTAAAAAGGCTGCAGAGGACAGATTCCTTCCTTCCCACTTCAAATGCCAGCACCCCCTCCTGAAGTACAAAAGTATGCTTTTTTTAAACCCATAGCTTTAGGGCACAAACTTCTAGATTGTCAAACTGCTGACAGTGGTAAAGGAAAAAAAATCCCCAAACGCTGTTTGGGAACAGAACTTTTGGGAAGTTCTTGTACCCTTTTGCCACCATCATCTGGTTGCTGACTGTGCCATATGTCCTACTTGTAAGACTAGTATCATGGCTCCCCAGAGGTCTTCATATTTTTCAGAACATGCACCAAGACAGAAAAAGCCAGAACCACGCTAAGTGGATTACAATTTAATACAGTCATGTTGAAGATTAAGAACCACAGTCATCAGGGAAATAGGTTTACTAAAACATACAGGTACAAGCCATAACCATCACTGTCTCAATAAATGATAAAGATGATCACATTTGAGCCAATTTGGGTACCAGAAGGATGACCCTTTCGTTGCAACAGTAGTGTCCCAGAGGGAAGAAGTTAAACTAAATTTAAATACAAAAATATGTGGGTGGGGAGGTTGAGGGAGTTCACATGGCTTCACAGATGCTTGATACTCTCAGGCCTGGCCCTCAAACATGCTATGGCCACAGTTGAGACATCCAGCAAATGCCAGGGTCACTAGATCCAAGCCTAACTAGTCAGGAAACATTTTAGTAACTTGCATAAGGCAGCTTCTACAGTAGCCCAAGATAAGCTCAGTGTATTTATACATAAACTGCAGATACTACTGTCAGTTGGTCATGCCACCACACAAGAGGATCAAAGAGAACAATTCTACTGGATCTTTCTGGTAGAAGGTATAGGATACTTCTTACTGCCATAATGAAAATGGAGCAGGATTTAGTGATGCTCAACACCAGGAAGCACAGCTGGTTTTCTGGACAGTTACTCTCTAGAAGGGAATCTAAACAGGATTTTGACACCAGACCAAAGAACTTGAAAAATCCCTAAACAGAAAGCAGCAAAGCAAGGGAGAGCAGCGAAGATGTACGTAACTCAGAGCAAAGCCAGAAGGGACTTGCAGAACAGTAATATACAAGAAGCAGAACCTGAAGAGTGACAAGCTGTGTGAACTACTTAATTCAGCACATGCCCTGGTCTCACACAGTAATATAAGAAGAATTACTCCTGCTTCTAAGATTCACTTCTCTTGTCCTCCCTCCAAAGGAAGGAGAACTTACGGCAGCAAATAGTCCATAACTTCCTTATAAAACATAAGCACATGCAGGCACACACAGATCCAGTAATGGGGAAAGAAGCTGGCAACACTTTGGAGGAAAAAAGTTTTTAGACCATGTGGAATTAGTCAAGAGACATCATGCTGGCTTGTCAATTTCCAGTACACGCAGACATGTATTTTGTAAGGATGCTGAACTGCCATTTGACAAAGTGTTGATTCCCAGTAGAACAGTTCCATGCTTTAGGTTTGTACCATGTAAGATTCATCCTAGAAGGAAAAGCCTTACATGCCTACAGAAAGGTTTGCTTTCTCAAGGCCTGTTACTGGAGGAGCTTTTCAAGTACCTACTTTTTTTTTTTTTTAGAACACAGCTGGGCAGAATAGCATCCAGATTCAACAGTAACAGAGGCAAAAGGACTAGAGGCTTTCCAAACCACGTGTCAAACCATCAGTCTAACCCCTTCAGGCAACAATGTTCAAGGTAAAAAACAAACAGTAATCTGTCTTTGAAAAATAACTAGGTCAAGAAAATGCTCTGCTGTGGTTAGAAAAAACCACAAGACCACTTCTTAACAAACTTTATCACCTGTACAACTCTGGTTTGGAATGTAGTTATCAGTTATGTTTCAGTACAGAAAACTTAAATCTGTTCTTGACAGCAAGATCATTTAAGGTACAAGATTGGAAAAAATGTTCCCTTCTAATACCGTTCAACCTAAAAAGCTATTTCTAACAAATTAAGGACTTCATTAATTAGCAATTAGAGCTATAGGTAAAGGCGCTTTTTCTCTGAAGGAGGGAATTACACAAGATCTGGATGATCTAAGTTCCAATTCACCTGAAATGGAGCCCTAGATGGACAGCAATTCCCCCCCCCCCCCTTTTTTTTTTTGGCTATCTAGGTAATTCATCTTGGTCATGGTAGGAAGAGGTAAAAGCATCAAATTTAAGACTTGCATTATCTCAAACAACTTTGCAAACTGCAGATTCATCCTCAGGTATTTGTACTGACACCACAGTAAAACAAGTCTCAGCTAACAGGGCCTGTTTATTAAAACAGGATTAGAAAAATTAAGAGCAAGTTCAAATTCAAGCCTGGTAGAGGCTGAAGGTATTGCGACAGCATCTGCTTGTCCTGCCTGAAGGATTTGTCATTTATATCAACACTTGCTCCCAATAAGCCTGAGACTAAGACAACAAGCCTCAGATGTGCCCTAGAGCTCCCTCAGGAAGAGTTCTCCTGCTCTAAGACACCTAGATACTATTTCGAAAGGCCTTCCTTCTCAAAATGGCTGTTCCTTGGAAAAAGATACCAAAATTAACAGCTTTGGTGTTACAACATCATCAGTAACAGAAGACTACCAAGGAATTTTGCTTGTTTTATACCAGTCACAGAGCTATACATGAACAACAGCAGATGCACTGAAATAGCATGGATTCAGAAGACCACTCATGTTCAGTAGAGCCATTAAGTGCTATAGGCAAGACTCTCCCAGAAAATGTAAGCTCTGATGATTAAGCACCCCATGCTACTCAGAAGCAGCCCAATACTGCCAACTGGAGACTTCTAGCTTGAAGTAATCATTTGTAATACTTTTAAACTAAGCTAAATCTACATAAAGTTAATTATCTCCAAAATAATTAGGTGACCCTAAGTCTACTTCAAGTTTAAAATAATCTTTAATATATCAAGGATACTTCTCCTGCTCATCTAAATCAAATATGAAGCTAGTGGTATATGCACACCAATACAGGCAAAATATATCACTTGTCTCCCAAACTATAACAACAATTATTTTTTAATAGATTAAACTTTAACCTCTGCTGCCCTAGAATAAAGCCACAAGAAGTGAACAAAAAAAAGCCCAACAGGCAACCCTGTGAGCACAATTCACATTGCTTTTGTACCACGATATAAAAAGTTGGCATTCAAGGCTTCATATATTAGATCAAATTATAAACTGGGTAGAAAATGTTTCTCTACACCATCCCACAAAAATGCAAAATACCTGTCAGACACTAAAGCTTAGCAGGAGCAGGACACTAATTATCTATTACTCATTAGTCATCCCACAAATCTGTTATTGCTTCCTCATATGGAAAGTTCTTAAGGACTGTCATATTCTGAAGCTTGGCAGTCAGAAGATGACTCACTTGCTTTGAGACAAAACATTATTACCAAAATATAATGCCTGTTTCATACAGACATTGTAACCACCATTGTATTTGAAAGAGGAAAACAAGGAAAAGGAATTCAGCTTCCCTTCCTCTGAGTCCTCCTCATACAAAACTCAAACCACAGGGGTGGCAAGGGGAGGGGCGTGAGGAAGGGGAAAAAACAAATACTACTTAAAGTGGTTTCTATAACCAAAACCCCCATAATTTCAAAGCAGACTAAATGACTGCACAACACTAACGTGCTACAGGATGATCACAGGAAAGCACAGCTTTAGAGAAGATAATACATTATCACCAATGCCTTGCACACACTGGCATTTGCTTAAGAACATCATTAAAACACCAACATAAGAATTCAAGTGTTTGGAGAACCCAAACTTAAAATTATACAAGAGTGGATGTGAAAAGAATGAAGTTAGCACATCTTCATCTACATAAGACAGATAAACAGAAGAAAAACTAAAGCAAGTTGATGAATGAGGACCTGTAATTCAGAACAAGGAAAAAACAGTTTAACACTGTTTAACAGTTTTTCTCAATATAACTCTTTAGAAAAAATGAATTCAAGTTCCCAATAAGTACTTTGTTGAATGGGGCAGGGGGCAGTCTCAATCTCAATTATATCCCAGATTCAAAAAGAATTTGGAGGAAGTCGACAAGTACAGATTCAACAGCTCATTTTGTATTTAAGCATGCACTTTTTCCAGCTGTATTGAACTGTATAACTACCTGAACTGCAAAGTTCAAGAAATTGATACAAGCATTAATTACTATCAGAGATGTTTTTACTTTGTGAAAAATCTGATTTTTTTTTTAAAGGAAAAATAGAAACGCCGAAAACCTTGAAAAACAGGCATCCTTCCCAGTTTAATTTGTTGGACTCGACATGTATCATCAAGCAAAGAAGATCCAAACTCATCAACCCAGTCTGCCACTAAACAAAGTCTCCTGTATCTTGCTTTTGTAATAATTGCACTCAAGTTAGCATTGTTCTGCCAGTAAACCCTTACAGCTTACACAATCAACTACACCTATTGCAAGCACAAAAGTTAAGTAGACTGTTCAAACAGAAAGTTAATTCCACAGGACAGTCTGACAATTAAATCCACAGCATTTTTTTCCCCCCATTTTCAGCTGAGTTACATGTTACTTATACACACTTGGATAAAGCCCACAAGTTTTACATGAAAAGTTCAGACAAGTTAGTTCAGTTCACCATCTGGTATCCTAAGCCTTAATTTGACAGTGAATCTCATAACCTGACCTGCCTTTCTTATAGCCAAATTTTGGAAAGGTTTGCACAATGTTTACCTCCCCCTGAAAGAATGCTATAATCTAACATCTTACTTCATTTTAGGAATCTAGACTCTTCTCACTTCCACAAGAATTCATCACAGCACACTAAACTAAAACCCACACTTAAGTCTCTGCACCTCCCCATCAACAGTAAAAGCTCCCAACATTTGCTTCCCAACCTGCCCTTTAGTTAGTCGTGGCACAAAGGGGGTCTCTTTAAGCGATGCTGATATGCACGTTTTGGTGAAAGACTCAGCTCTTTATACAACAGTAATTCTTATTTCGCCTGGTACAGTGCCTAAACTTATTAAAAGAAGTTAAAACAGTGTTGTTACATTGCTTTGTTAATTATTAAGCATAATACCCAGATTTAAAAAAAAAAGGTAACTCAAGACTTTCAAGCACTTCATATTAAAAACTGTCTGGGAAGGGATGGGGGTAACCTTGCTTATAGAAAATGAACATCAGTTTTCAAACACCACAGTGTTAATAAGAACTATGAAATCATTGATAAGTTAACAAAGTCACTCCTGAAATAGAGACATTTAGAGACTTCCTACATTACTTTCACATAACAGACATGCTGTTCACCTGTTTAGGT
Source organism: Aptenodytes patagonicus (assembly GCF_965638725.1). Lineage (NCBI taxonomy): Eukaryota > Metazoa > Chordata > Aves > Sphenisciformes > Spheniscidae > Aptenodytes > Aptenodytes patagonicus. Next base: position 8,160,777 of record NC_134952.1, read on the forward strand.
TCAGAGGGATGAAAGAGAGCCATACAACTATGCCTGAAATGACAAAATCCAAACTCGTAACTGATTGTCAGATAGTAACATAAAGCCCAGTGCAAAATACATATTTCTAACAAGGTTAAAAAGCTGTCTTTAAACTTAAGTGAACTACTTATGCCACAAATGCATACTCTATAAAAATAGTTTAATACCTCCCTGAAAATACCATTGCTATTTAAGCAAGTTCCTGCCCAAACAACAGACACAGCAAGAGACAAGCACTAGATGCTACACAATTAAGAAATTTAGGACACTAACAAGTACAGGTATATTTAAGCTACATGAATTCAAATACAGGAACAAATTCCTAGTTCAACAACACAAACATATCACACCCCAAGTGGAAGCACAGAGCTAGCAGAGGGAATGGCTTGCTTTCCTCAAGTCAGAAATCAGCATTGGCTTTTGTGTCAAGTTACTGCTCATTCCACTTGAGGCATCTTGTTTGAGAAGGAAAACACCATTTGAACTAAAACACCTCCCTGTATAAGCTCCCCCCTATTGATTTATAACAGAATAAAGCTGTGTTGGTTAGTGTGGGTTTTTTTTAAATATGTTTGGAGCTTAAGTCCATTTATTAGTTAAGTATATCTTCACTGTAGATTACAGGAATACAGGTTAAGGGATTTTTTTTTTTTTTTTTTTAAGTTTTGAAAACAGCAGTTGATTTTTTTTAACATAACTTCAACATAGGAAGCAGCATCTGTGTAGCACTTCAAAGAAGAGCAAATAGAACTTAAGATGACTGAAAAGGTTCATCACTTTCTACAAGATATTCATTTTGATTAACCTATTTTACTGGAGTACTTTGAAGAGCTTTAAATTATTACGAGACATAACTATTAGTGAAAGGAATAATCTGAATGTTTGACTGGAAATGGAGATCTAGCTGAACACTTTAGCTGGTCCTACTCAAGTCCTCAGAAAGCTCTGCAAGAAGCTGTAAGTCCTTGACTATTGTTTCTTACAGCAAAAACTACTGCTCATGTGTAATTCCTCTCTCATGAAAAAATAGTCCAGGCAAAAAGCACAATCATTCCTAACACTTTCACGAAACAGAAAAAATAACTGGACACAGACTCCTAGTCTCTAGACACCACACTTAATATCTGCTACCCCTCCTCCCACTCCTGCAGAAGTTGCTTTCAAACAGGGACTAAGAGAGCTCATATGTTCTCATTAACCAGAGGACCAGGAAGCTTAAAGTATTATTTCCACAAAATATTATCTGTTGTCACAACAGTAGGAAAGAGACCCAAAAATACATCCCACTATCTTAAGTGAGTCTGAATGAGTTTCATAGCTTAAGCGAAACTGCCTTTGCTTCCCACAAAAGGCTCTTTATGTGCTAAGGAAACCACATCCCTGGAGGCATTTAAGAGGCTACAGTGGACCAAATACTAGAAAAATATATATTATGGGAAGTAATCATGCATCAACAGAGACTTAGACAGGATGATTTAAAACATCTTTCCTCACCCATAATTTCTACAATTGGTTTTTACAGATTGATAGTAAGCCAAATGCAAATAGTCACCCACACAAACTTCAACTCAAACTGCTGTACATTATTTTTCATTTAATTTGAGGATATGGGAGGCATAATCACACTACATAGTAGATGCATATTGCTCAACTTCGAAGAAGCCAATTTAACCTACAATCCAAGTCAAAATACTTGGAAGTTTACCAGACATCTGTTATCCAGAGACAGGTGCAAAGAGTTCAAGAATATCTGTGCTGTTTCACTCATGACAGTGGTACTGGGACCGTCACTGGCCACCACTGAAGCTTGCTCAAAAAGTCTCTCCCTTTCCTAAGTGCCACAGGAGAGTACGCATCTCAAGAAACTGTTCCAACCTTCCACACACCTGTTCCTCTCCGAAGAGAAGTTCTTCCCAATCTTAGCAGTTCTCTACCTTCTAAACTAATTTACAATGAATATAGTAGCTTGACCAACCTCTAGAAGATCGAAGTTGACTTGCATGTCATTATTCAAAATCCTGCAGGCATAGCAGTAGTTTATTTTCACTCTGCTGAAGCTTAGAAAACCTACAAGTATTTTATTGTATCCATTTCCATTCAGACATTTGTCCTCCAAGTCATAAGGTTGCCCTTAAAGAAAACACACTTACACTTTGGAAATGCTGAAGTCTTTGGCCTCTTGCATGTAAGGTACATTGTATAGGCAAACAGAAGAAACATTTTCCTTGAAGTCCATTGCTGACTATTTCTTTTCAGCTATAAATTAAGTTTATACCTAGAACTACACAAAGTGGATTTAAACCACCGATTTACTTAGCCAAACAATTTTGATACCCAGCTCCCTTCCTCTGAACAAGATCACTGAGCTTAAATTACTTCATGCCCTTTGAAATATACATCATGTTATCTTTTGCTTTCTTGGTTTATGATCACATGTAGAAGTTACTACCACAGGAAGAAAAAGAAAAAAAAAGGCCCCAGAACTGTTTTTCAAAGCAAAGGTAGGCTAGAATTAGCTCTATTTTTCAAATGTAAAGTTAAAGGCTCCCCTAGGAATAGGTATTAAATTTTCAAACAAGAACCAAAATTCTGTCCCCAGCTCAATTGCTTCATTCACAGCTGTTCTTTTTGGTTCTTAATCTTATACAAAGGGAAACTACTAGTAAATTAACTAATGTTGCATATTTACATTTGCTACCATTTTAATGATCCCAATCAACCCCAGTCCAGTCCTTCACTACATACAGCTCATCTGTATTGTATTTTCCACAAACCATATTTCAAAAGCCAAGGGCATCAAGGGCACCCTGAAGTAGTAGATACTCCCATACAGTGCAAGGACATCTACCATCTATTTTATCTGAGAAGCAGCAGTGCACATCAATGCATCACTGAATTGCAAAGTGTCATCCACAGGTAGAAGAAAAAAATCAAACCTATATTCTGACCATACTACATCTTCTTGCAAGAGTACGAGAGCTTAAGTGATTAAGACTTGCAGTTGTATTAAATGTCTTCCCCAAATCACTCCACGGAAGTGTAGTGTGCAAGGCAGAGAACAGCCTTTGCTGACTTAACTGTATCCACAAGCAGAAAAGAACATCTACCCCAAATACCTGTTTGTTCCCATTCTGACAGGGGACTGTAAGAGACAAGCTTTACATAAGCATCTCAAACTATTTAAAGCAACATGCTCACTATTTAGAGAACACAATCTGAATGGATTTCATGAGCCAGTACTTAACCTACTTTAGCCAGTCCAAGCTTGACTCACAGGTGTACCCTGCTGGCATTGTAAGCGACTCTTGATATAAGTTCTTTATCTTGCACATGCTAAAACAGCAGCCTGGGAGAAAGCTGTTATAACGCAAGTGAGCAGCTAATTCACTACACTACTCGTGTATGATACTGTCTTTTCTATGCCCACGCTTGAGTTCTACTTATAGCAGTGACATTGCTTGTGCAGCTTAGGAACGTTAATCCACTTTGTGGTAGCATAATCAAAGTGAACAAAAACTGAAAGAAATTTTGCTTAAACTTAGTGAGGCCACAGTATGGCTAATTCATTTACCTGTCCGCATACTGACTATTACAGTGACCTCAAAGAACAACAAAACAAAAAGAATGCCTAATAGTTCTCAGCTAGCAACCACAAGTTTGTTATCCTCGTTTACATACTTAAATAATTAGTGTCACATCTCACCCTTGTATCTATTCACAGATCCACAAAGCCACAACATCACTGTGACCTGAAGCAAAAAGTCAATCATAAAGCAGAGACAATTTAGGCTCAATTTACTTTAAGGATCAAGGTTATCCAAGTGTTTTGCTGATTCAAGACCTTAAACTCCAAGAAAGAAAATAAATCAAGCATTCAGGTGTTTGGAGAAGGTGATGATGAACAGAGTTTACAAAAATTAAACTATTGTGGAGGTCCAAGATAAAAGGTTAAAAACCCGGAAAATAAATCTACCAGTAGTTGTCAGAGTTTGAACCACTGATGCACACTGGCAGAAGCCAGGCCATCATGCTGGAGGAAGTATCACATTGCACGTTCATTGTTCCTGCGTGCCTCACAGCAGCTGTTCTGTCAGGCAGGGTGCCAGGCTACGCAGTTTGGCCTGACCTGGTGTGGCACTTAGGATCTACCTCAGTCCCAAAAAAATCCACTAGTATAAAATCCAGGCGACTTTAAAGCATTTCTAAGAAGGCAGAAGCACCCTGTGCTAGGAAATCACAGCTTCAGACCCTGAGTTCCTTCACTGTTTAGAGACCCTTAAAACTTAATTGTATTGTCTTATCTAGTCTAAAGTTAGCGCATGAGACACCATAGCACTGAATAATTGAAGCTACTCCTTACTTGGATAAAGCCAGCTATTTTGTATTAACTACTTAAACAGACCAAAGACCACTTCAGAGAACATTAGAGAAGTTTAGGGTTTGTTTTTTTTGTTTTTTTTTAAAGCACGATACCAAGATATTTTTTTTTTGGCAACTCCATGCCACAGCACTGGGGGAAGGAGTAGCACAATAAAGTTAAACACCAGAAAGACTTCAAACTACAGTGTGTTGTTTGATCTGAAACAGAATTAAATCTTACTGTCACAATAAAACTTGCTTACACACTGAAAAACATGTGCAACCTCTTGGCTGTTCTTTACTTGTCACACCTCAGGATCGACTGATGTAATTCATGAAGCAGAACATTTGAAAGAGCTCAGCAATTTTCTGGGGTGGAATAACTCTTATCTTCAGTAAAGAAACACTTCTAACCTCCTACTGCGGTTACCAGTTTAAATGCCACCTTTACTTACTCTGTGGCAGCCTCTGTGATAGAGCTTATTAGCTGCAGAAGAGCACAAGTCCAGAGAGGCTCTTTGCCATGCACAGTCAACTTGAAATACCAGGGTGATCAGATTCCTGCTCCAATGAAGGAAGACCGACACTCCTCACTGGAGCCAGCTTCTTATTTGGGTGATCGTGAACAAACACTAATTAGGCATAGATGCTGTGTTCTGCTGTTCTCCAACTCATACAGCTATTCTTACATACATAACTGAACAGAGAAAGTAATTTTGAGTCCTTAGGGGCTGAAAACAGCTATCATATTGTTATCTTTTCCTACAGTCTTTTCCACTTGTTTTTACAGCTGCCTTCATGTTCTAGAAGGTCTGAAGTTTCATAAGTTTGTATTTTCAGCTTCAAGTCCAGAAAAAGATCCTTCCAGAATTTAACACTATGTGAGAGCTAAACAGTCTGCCTGATCATTTCAATCTATTTCCACATACGTGAATTACTCATTTTACTGAATATTAATGTAGTGTTTTCCATGAGAATTGAAGATACAGCATATTCTTTTCCAAGAGGGCATAAAATCTAAAACAGAGGGGGAGTACAGTGAAGTGTGAAGTTCTCTGGAAGAAGAAAATAAAATCAAAGTATATAGAAAGAAACAGTTTATGGTGTTAAGAGCTGCCCGATTTCTTTCCTCCTTTTAGAGGCACAAATTAGAATATTAAAGCAGCAAGAGTAGAAGGAGCAAGCCATGAACAAGTACAGAAACTAAGGATAGGTTATAATGATAGTTTAATAATCTGAATTTACTAACCTATGAACTCTAAGCTTAAAAAGCAATGACAATGAGAACTTTGCTTTCAGAATTAGACTTTTGATTTTCTAGCACTTATATTTAGCAAATTAGTAGGGACTGAAGCAGCAACCACCAAGTACATTTTCCAGAACTCAGCTAGCAAAAAAACAGTTCACTAATGAAAAAAAAAAACAACCAAAAACATCTTTTATCCCCTTCTCCCTCTAAAGCTTCACCCAACCACAGCTATTCAAGATCTTCAGTCAGATACAACAGCACTTGCTTCAGGTTAAAGTAAATAAGTGATTTAGTTCTGATAAATATTGATTTGACAGAATTCCTAGCTGAGAAATCTTGAGCAACTTTGGCAGGTGTTTCAACGCCGATCTCTCAGGACTCCAGAGCAGTGGCAGAAATGGCTGCAGACCCAAAACTCCCCTCTTCACACAGTTGTGGCTCCAATATACCACTGCAATATCAAGTAAGAACTCTCCCTTCCCAGCACCTTCAGATCCATCATGACATGGGTCAACTATGACTTAAGTTCTCCACAAGCAATACTAATTATTTAGTTACTGACCCGGTTTTGAGCAACTATTTGGTAAGTTTAGCTTTTCAGGAAGATTTGAGGACATCAAAATATTTGCAGTAAAGCTTAGAACAAAAATCCTTAAAAGCACTTGTTTTTAACATAGGTCTTTCGTAAACTGACTTAGAAGTGAATTTGAAATCACAAAAAGAGTATTTTTGGAAACAATAAGGAGCTATCAAGATTCATGAAAGAGAGGTCTTACTGAACTTCCCCTTATTGTAGTCCTGATCTTCACTGAGCTATATGCAGATATAGGACACATCCACATCTCCTTGTATGACACTTCAAAACAAGTCTTCTGTAGTATTAGCTTATAATATTTTGCACAGCAGTAATATTAAGTTTAGAGAGAAACATTTAAGACCACAATATAAGTTTCAAAGCATATACATCTGCCAGGATTTGGGGCATGGGGAAAAAGGTAAGCTATGAAGAAATATGAGACTTTAACAATGTAACGGGTAAGCAAGCTGTCATTCTAAAAAACCCCCAACATTTCTTGAAAAAAGTTAATTCAATTTTTACTTCAAATGTTTTCAGCACTTGCCTAGTTTTTAAAACAGATGTTTTCATTAAAATTTAGCATGTTTGGAAACTGATGTATTTCCAAACTATACTTTGTGCCTTTGATTAAATACACAGTAGTATCTATATAGAAGATTCTACTGAAACAGCTGGAAAAAACCCCACAAGGCCTTGACACTGTAAACTTTGTTGCATAAACTACTCAGCTTATTACGAAAACATCATTTCAAAAATAGGTCTTACAGGAAAAAGTGATCAAGACTGGCTGAATATTTTATATAGTCTCATTTACTCTTCAATTCAGCAGCAAATCTAAATAGCCAAAAAACTTTCCATAGACGTAGGCTGTATCAGGTTTTCTCCATACACACTATTATATGGATTATTTAGAAGGTATAACATCTGGGCAACTGAAACCATTCTGCCAGTCTGAAATGCTGCATCTCACCTCTAGAGCTTGAAGAATGCATCTCACCTCTAGAGCTTGAAGAATGCAAACAGCAAGTCTAGCCAAAAAAGGAGCAGGTTTTAAATTTTACATTCAGTTTAAATGAAGAAACCTGCATTAGACCACACAGGCAGCTGAAAGGCAAATCCACTAATATTTCTGGAGTAGATTAGCAAACTAATCTCAGCAGTGATCAACACAGAGAAATAGGTAAAATCTGATTAGCTAACTAGTAAACTTGCAACTTGACCAAAACTCAGAACAGTGTCTAGTTGTATCTAGAACAGAACTGGTTACCAACCTTGTCAGTAAGCAAACAGACCATTCTGTATGGCTTGCCAACCAATTACCTACCCCACAGCTTCATCAAAAAAAAGCTGTATTTTTAAAGAAAATCCTTTAAGCTGTAAATAAGTTGTCTCACAAAAGGTGTAAGAGAAGGACAGATGCCATCATACAGACTTTTAGCTAAGCAAAGTGGACATAAACTAGTTAACTCGGTGAATAACCTACAGTAGACAGTTCAGTTCTAGTATCTTACAAGTATTTTTCCCCCATGCATTTCTGCGTAAAGCCTACTAATACCAAGGTACCACAGACTGGACATTTTAGCCAGCATCCCATTCTATTCAGCTTTTCTTTTGCACAGTGCACCAAATGCAGGGACACTGGTGCAGAACTATTTTCTTCCCTTACATTTTTATTGCTACTTCTGCAAACTGCCTCCTCCCCACTACTCTTAACAGATCTACTCACACAAACCTCCCGAGTCTGGTATATACTGAAGGCAGTAGGGTTATATTCCCACAAGCATAAAGCGTTCTCTGACCATAACGTAAGACTTAATTTTACATCTACAGAAACTAAATGAGCATCTTCAGTTTTAAACTGTAGCAGTTGCCTCTGTGGACACAGAAGCTTTGAAAAGTGAGCTGTGTACATGCATTTGTATTACATGCAAAGTATAGGCATGAACTGAAGTTGACTAGTTTTTAAATCAGCACCTTTACTCTCACATGAAGAGGGAAGTAGAATTCTGAATAACTGGAGTAAAACACCTCTCCATTGAGCTGGAGCATCTGCAAGTTGCTGTATTAGAACACTATTTCTATTTCTGACTACTTAATAGCAGTTTCTTTAGTTAATTCATTTATATAGGCATTTGCTTGCTCTTATTTAGTTTTATGGAATTATTTAAACTCTAAGGGGAGGCTTAACAAAACAGATTTGCACTAAGATGACATAGAAGTCATTGTACACTGTTCGCTGGGAACACAGTGGCGTAACTTTTTTGCTACCCTGTCTACCTCGCCCTCCCCACGGCTTCCTTGCATTTTAAAGACAAGCCATTTTTCTTTGGCCTCTGCTTCAAGCATCTTTTCATAGCTCTTTGTACTCTATATCAAGTAGACTGGACTTCAAGAACTGGGCTTTGGGAGCAAAAAGTAAGTTGCTATAGGGTATAGCACTGGCAAGTATAAGAAGCCTGCTATACTGCTGAAGGGGATATGTATCAGTACAGAACAAGCAAATCTGTAAACACTACGAATTAGTTCAGTTTATCTAGAAACAGCCTTTCTGCAAGAGTTCCCTTCACACACTGAGGAAAGTAAAATCTCACCCGTGTCATTTTAAAAAAGTCTAACGATGGTCTGTTCCATCGTACATCCTCCTCCCGTCTGCGCTTTAGCCGGCTTTTCTTTTCATTCAGAACGCAAGGCTGAGAGCGGCATCTCAACAAGCCCTGACGCCGGCTGAGCTCGGGTGTGGAGGTGGGAGTGCTGTTGGCTGAAGGCAAGAGATTTCCCGTCTCGGTGATGTGCTCCTGGGAGAGGGAGAGGCGGCGCCTTGGGTTAAAGTCACAAGGGCCTCCAGAATTCCAGCGGGTACTCGAGCTTGTGCTGCCCTCACTACTGTCCACAAACCCGCTGCTGGCAGAGGAAGGTCTGGGTACTGGTGATGTGTTGAAGCTGGTGATAGTGAAGACGTTATTTAGCGACAGTATGTTTTGTGGCAGACTGATACTTGTGCTTCTCTGTAAGGTTGCACTTCCATGACTGTTGCAGCGTTGCAAGGTAGCGCTACCACCACTATTACACCGTCTCTTTGACACAGGAGTCCAAACCTTTGAATTGCCAGGCTTCCACGGTGACCGACAGCGAGCCAGCTCATCTGGCTCAGAGAGGGACCTACAATGGCGTTTTGTTGGTGGTGCCAAGGGTTGACCTGAGTTTTCGTTAAGGTTTAATTCACTTATCCATCCTGACACCATAGATGTACTGGAAGATTCCTGCTGCCACTGCAGACTACCATTACTAGCAGTGCTGGTGCTGAATGGGCACACTGGGAAGGTGTAAGCTGAATTCCTTGTTGTGTCAGTCTGGATTGGGCAACCCCCATTTAAAGCTTTCCAAGGACTCTCTTCTGAAAACAAAAGAAAGATACAGGTGAAAGATGCAAAGGAAAAAAGACAATTTGTTTTAAACCTAGTTTAATGTAAAACCATGAATCAAACTCAAGCTTAGAAGGATGAGCCACAAATACCCAGCTCTTAATCAAAATTTCACACTATAGTTACATACTCATTTTAAAAAGGTAGAAAATTCCAAAAACATGAAGACCAAAGTATTTCAGGAGCCAATCCAGGCATTCCAGTACCTTGTTAATGCTTCTTCCTGTATACTGAAAGATTACAGAACTGTGTTTCTTAGCAAGCAACAGGGACAGCATCCTTACCTGCTTCCTAGCACATAGCATATACCACAATTAAAACCTGCAACAGTGAACAACCTAAGGTACAACAAAAATGGATTAACAAGCAATGTGAGAACCCACCAGGGAATTTTTTTTTTTTTTTTAAATAAAAGAGCAGGATAATCTCCTCAGACTGCTGTCCTTCATTTGGCTGTTATGCTTTTCTATTAAGAATACCTTACTAAAGAAAAGTTTCAAAGAGATGGGTGTTCACATTCCATGGTGTGAAAAGCTTTACTTTAAATTAGAAACAGTATAAAGTTAAATCAGACTGCAGATTGTTTCTTTTTTTTTTTTGCTCATATTCAAAGTGTAAGGAAAAAAATATCTTAATTCAATGCATAAAATAAAGAGAGTATCCCTTAAGAACCTCCTGCAAGTTTTACTGTGAATACAGACATAACCCATAGTGCACAACTTCTCATCTGAAGTGGCGATGCTGGGTTAAAAGCAGTCTGCCAGCGAAGCCTCTCATTCTTTTGTAAAGCATTTCTTTGAGAACATTCTGCACATTTTACAGCTGTTCCTCCACATTATACAATGAAGTGTAAGAACAGCAGACTTTGGATTTGCAAATTGAAAAGCGGCAAAACTGTTGGCCAGTTAACAGTGCTTCATGCTTGGTTAGAAAATTTGCTAATTTAAACCAATTAGCCAAGTAAGTTTCACTTATCCCAGCTTTAAAGAAAGAATATTTAAAATACCAAGTCTTTCCCCTACGCCTATTTTAAGAACCTAGATATAGCCTAAATATTAAATACTTGTAAATACTCTAAACTAAGTTTTAGAGTAATCAACAGATAAGATTTGCAGAGTAGCTTTAAAAGTTGCAAACCCAAATAGTTGTACATGTTCCATGCCCAAAGTATGTCATGGATTATCCTGTTTATTTGGATCTTATTTAAAGAACACCCTATTGTCTCAAAATCATTTAACTGTGCAGACAGCTGGCCTATTCAAACAACATGTTTTATTAGAATTCCTCTGTCCTTCCTCCTCCATTCTTTCAGATGGGTACAACCACATACTGTGCTTTGCCTTAAGCATGTAAGCTCTTCAAGGCAGGGACCATCCATAATTCAATGCAAGTAAAATAGCCATCACAATGGGATCCAGATAGTGTTTGAAACTCCTAGCATCTACTGTAGGACAATTTGCTAGCTTGGACTGGCTTGATTTTTAAAAATCCTTAGAAAAGCTTTCTTCCAGGCTGGGAGGTTAGTTTAAAGTCTACTGTAAAAAAAGTCAAGAGTTGCACATGTGTTTTAATTGTTTACACGGTAATGGTATTTAAGATAAAATACCATTCCCCTTTGAAACCTTACACAAACCAAGATTCACATTTTATGGGGAATCCCACTGAGCAAATAAAAATCTTCCATGCTTAAAGACATGACAGAACATGCAAAATTTCATGTTCATCCCTTAATAAAGCAGTACAAAGTTTACATATCAATATCTGGCATTTTTATTTTTACAAGATGCAACTTACTCTTATTCTAATAGGACCAAGGGGGGAAAAGCAAATAACGCTTGTATGAAGGCACTGGACTTCAACTTATGGTTTGCATCATGCTGGATATTCTGTGTAGCAAAGCATGTAAGAAGGTGTGTAAAGATGTGAGAGCTTTCTGCTAGCTGAGGAACCTGAAGAGATGTTTAGCATCAAAACCAGCATTGCTGTGCTTCTGCACACCATAGCAGATATTGAACCAAAAAAAAAATGTGTTACAAGGGCTTTTACTATGCAAAGCAGATCACAAGTACAAAACTAACAACCAGCTATTCCCAGTATTGTTCAGAGACCAGCTTAAACCAGCAGGCTCTACAACAGCATGCTCCATCCCCCTCACCTTATTTACAAAAGAAAGGCTGCTTGCTATACCAATTACCTCAGTAGAACACAGCTAAGGTTTCTGAAGAACTTACCGTTGATTTCGAAAGGGAACAAGCTGCCACTTTTGTTCAGCTTCTCAGATGAGTACTGAAATGAATCAGAAAAAAGTTTTAACTGTGTGAAAGAGCATACACCTCAAGGAAACGGCATGCAGCTTTCCGTTTCCCTATATGTGCATTTAACAACATCTTTAAAAGGACGGGGTTTTGCTGGGTATCTTGAAGAAATTCCTGAACAGCTGATCTTTCTAAATAAAACCTCTGGCATCTAGCTATTTGCAATGTTTTCTGATACATTGCTAAGTATCAAACTGCTTCAAGAATTGCAACATTACCCCATGTGAATAAACTGCAAAATTAAGAGTAATAATTCACCCTTAATGAAAAAGCTTTGATCCAATTCTCATTTCAGTGGAGAGGAAATTAGTCTGACAACTAGGTTTCCATTTTCAATCTTAAGGGTAAAAAGCAAAACACTTCACCTTAAACTAAGAGACAGGAATAGCTTCTTAAGGGTCCCCAGAATGACTATTGCTCAAATCAGGCTTTACTATTATTTTACATTTCCTTAAGAATCAACGTAGCAAAATGTTTTCTTATTTCTTAAAGTACAAAAGCCATTAAAAGAGTCCTTCCTATCCAAAAATCATCTTTTGCAGACTGACAGTTTTTGAAGTCACAGTTTCTGGGTAGTGAACCATCACCGATAAACAATGTAAAAGCCACGCTTAAAACAAAAGTTTGTGTGTAAAGGGCTTCAGAATTTATTATTAAGCCTCATCAATACCATCTGTACATAAGACCAGTTTGTATGCAGAATGTTTTCCATTTTCTTAATGGAAATTCTAATTTTACCTAGAAAAATATTACTACAAAGGCATTCTTAAAGGGTCTAGATTTCTCAAAGAATAGAGCTTGCTATCCAGCCTCCTATAAAGGAGTTATAAATAAATGGCTTAAGGCTCCATCAGAGCCCAAGGGCCATTATTTATTCCCCCATCACCACCTCAGGATGGAGAGGAAGATTGCTTTATAAAGAGAGCAACACACTTTATGTGAACATTGTTTTTTGTGTATAGCCAAAGAAGATAGCATTGTACATACACTTCCTTTCCAGATACAAAGTCAATTTTTATACAAACATCCTTGGGCTACAAAGCTTTTCTTTCTTACTGTATAGCAACACACAGAGTAGTAGTGACAACTTTATAACCTTGAGCCCCACGTGTAAGACAGAAATGCTAAGCTATGGTAATATTCCCTTGGTGTTATTATTTTAGAGGTAGGAAATAATGGAACAGATGAAAGGATAGGACAGCAATCAGATTTTTAATCTTTTTTTTATCAGCGTCTGCATATGAGACAAGCTATTTGATTTTCCCTTTACATTTGCATCTGTAGTTGCATTTATAACTTCCTTTTAAAGAAGGCTACTTTAAGTAAACAGCAGAACTCCAAGTTTGAATCTCCACCAGATTTGCAGTTAATTAGCCCTATTCAAACCATCTGAAGTCTGCAACTTGACAGCAGGAGCAGCAGTTACTTTTACTAGTTTGCTTTTCATAAATTTAGTTGCCAGTTATATAGTATACATACTTAAACTAGTATCAATCATTTACTCAAACAGCTACTAAGGTATCATATAGAACACAAGATCACATTAAGATAACAATAATAGTTACATTTCAGCTGTCCCTGAAGGAGAAACAAACAAATTAAAAAGACTTAAAGATAAGGTTTTTCAGCAAATTCCTCCCTCTCCAGTTCTCCCCAAATGAAAGGCAATACCAACCTATTGAACTATCAGATAACAGCCAAGGAAAAATGTGGGTTTGGAACAGAATTCCATGTCAAAAAGTCTTAAAGCTAGTGTATCTTGAACCACATGGAAAAGGGCAATAAGAATGACTTAATCATAACACAATAATGAGGGATGTTTAAAAGACTATTCACACAGGCTAAGATCTTGGATGCTTAGAAGGAACAGAACCTCAAGGACAATCCCATGTGGCAATTAGATTGATATTTAGTTTTTACAAGTAGTTTTCAGCCAAATGCATCTTTAACAAGGTCCTCTTCGTGAAGGCTTGAGTTATTTAGTGACCTGCACTTTAACCACCTTAAAAAGCCTTGTCCATCAGGTAGAGACTAAACTATTACACCTTTGACAGCTGCAAAGCACTGAAAGCATTTTTCAAGGGGGTACATGGAAAAAGTGGGATCACATACACATAGGCTATCTGTCCTACAGAGAATGACTGCGATGTTCGCTAAGGCAGAGAGCAACCCTGTCCTTATAGCTATTTCTGATCAGCTTCTAATGAAGTCAGTGCTCAGTTCTATGAGAAAGTAGACATATTACAGCTACAACTTGTTCTCTTAAGTGATTGTTTATACAGAATCCTGCTAAGTTACAGAAGAGTGCTAATTCTTTGGAGATTGAGACCAAAAACCCTCATTAAGAATGTCACACATGACATGATATGCAGAAAAGGAACTGTAAGCTGCACCATTTCCAGTAAAAGCTCAAGGCACTGAAATAAGGGGTGACTAAGGGGAGAATAAGTAAAGCATCTCCTTTATGATATATACTTGGCTTTCTATAACTGAAACTAAAAATACTTGGAAACACTATCTGGTAGTGTATTCTAATGTTTGAAAGTCCAAACTTGAGTAGACTCTATCAGGCTGTAAATTATAGGAGGGAGGATGTTTTTATCTATACAGCACATGGCAGAAGTCCCACTAGATACTACTGTATCAGGGCACTGAACCAGTTTATCAGCTCTCCTGGGCTGGCTACGCTCTACCCTCCCTCATTCATTCCCTTTGTGCCATGATGTACCTGAAGCTTCCTGAATGAAGAGCTCTTTTTTTATTAACAGTTATACTTGAGAAGAGACTGCAATTGCTAAGAACCTTGACAGGGAAGTCTGCTGTCCTCTGTGTGAAGGAAATTTCCTTAGAAGAAGGCCAAGTTATTCAACAAGGTCATTTTCCTGAAAAGGAAAGTCAAGAGGCCATGCATGTCCATCTTCCAACTACTGCTTTTTGAACAGATGTTAAAAAAACACCAAGATCTGATGCCTCTTGAGAACTTTCCGGAAAAAAAAAAGCAGCACATTTTCAGATCGTTAGACACACACAAAACAATGAAACTACACGTTTCACCTAAGGTTGGAATTGTTTGCTTCATGCAAGAAAGTGGATCTATTTTGAAGTGCTTGTTCAAAAGTAGAACCTCCTTTGTGCACTTGGAGAGACTACGCTCAAAAGGAATTGCATGCTATGACATTTAGGACAGCACTGCAAGTTTAAATTGGTTTACTGAGTCTTAGCAGCTGTTCTTTCGTTAAAATATTCACTTAAAGACACAGTCTTGAACTGAGTAAATGGAAGAGGCACACAAGTGAGACTGACAATGAATTATAATTTACATCACTAATTTAAAAAGTGTTCTTTGCTAGCAAAAACCCAACTGTAACAAAAATAATTCTGACTATTCTTCTACATACACCCCAATCTACTACATTAAGAATTTCACAGCCTGTACTATCCTCCTCATTATTCTCAGAATGACTTCTTGATCTTCATAGTTTTAAAAATTAATTTCTTTAATTTCAAGGCATTTTCTCCAGTTTCCAAGTATATTTTAATTCATCCAACTTATCAGCATTCTTCCCAAACCACAGGAAAGCCAGCATGTATTATTCAAGTGCTAATTTAACCACCACCATACAGATGTGACTTTCATTGTTTGAATAGGCCATGCCAACCTCCATCTCTACCAAATATCCTCCAAATATGAGGCTAGATAGGAAGCAGTGAGGAGAAGCATTTGGCCTCTTCTCAGAATGTGAAGAAGTGATTAAGTCAAGTCACATCTTAGAATTGGGCTGACTTCCTTGGATGGAAACCCACTAGCCAAAAGACTTGAGGCTGAGTCTAAGCCTTTCAACACAAGTCAGCTTCATAAAAGTTAAAAATAATGAAAACCCACATGCTCAGAAGGGGTTTAGAGTAGAGCTTCTTCCTTCCACAAATGATTAGCTGGAGATGCCCATGTTTCCTCCTTAATACCACACCTTGAAGTCTTGCATCTCACACACTGTTACTTCACAAGCCAATACTAGCTCCTACACAAACACCAGAAAAGTACAAGCTTAGCCAGAACATACGGAAAAACCCTCAAGATTCTTAAGATTCAAGAGATCTATGTTCAAGGAAATAGAGACCAACTATTTGATTTAATGATGCTGTCAACTCATGAAAGCCATAATATGCTCACAGATGATCTCACTGTTGTGAGGTAGCGTCAACCAACCAGGGATGCTATTCTACATCGTGAGCTACAGTGCCCACAAAAGCTTGGGACAGCCTTCCTGCTTCTACAGCAGGAAACCAAATCATTTGTTTTTTTTCCTGAAGGCAGGTGCAGCACAAGACTGTACAACATAACTGAGCATGCACTGGCCAAATTAATTACACCAGCTTGGAAAGTTAGCATGTCATTTAACAGACCAATAAAAGAAGCTACAGCCAGTATTTTACAACATAGTCAGGCAACAGGTAAAGAAAGGTACTTGGTCATCATACAGCTTACACAAATGAAAAAGCGTACTATGTCCTATACATGTTGTCTTTATGCCCAGCTTGGCTAGCTGGAAAGTAAATAGCTTTGAAAGAGCCATTCTTTCTTTTATAACCCTCATTTATGAGCTGTATTACAAAACAGTTTTTCCCCAGCTACTTTATCTACTTGTGCCAAGACAAGCACTTGTGCAGATACACTGTGAAAGGTATCATGACACTGATAAGGGTTAACATTAACCCGGGCAAGAAAGGTTAGTCTTAATCCTCGATCAGCTCACAAGGTGATTCACCACATGGTCCCACAGAACTTTGTGCCAGCACATGTAATGAGAGATGCAGGCAAGACCACTTCAGAATTGCTCTAAATTGCTATTGCTATTAGAAGAAAACAGCATTAACCTGAACTTCTTGCCAAAAAGTCTAAATGTGCTAGAGCTGATTCAAGACCCCCACTAGCAGTCTTTTTCCCCTTATTAAAATCTAGCAGTTGTCTTTACTAGTGGAAAAAGTGTACTTTTTATTATCTTAGGTTCACGTTTTAGTGAAGAAGCCTTGCTCCCACGAATCCTTTTTAGCGGGGAGCAACCTAGTTGCACACTTTTATTCACACTTGCTTCTCCATTTCCATACCTCACTTCATGATTTCCACACTTTTTCAAGCTGCCACTGTGTACAAACAGAACCTGTTCCTGCCCTCAGAACCCATTTTCTGCAAGAACTAAAGCACTTACAAAACCAATTACTTGACAGATTAAAGGAGGAGAGGAGCAGAAGTGTGAGGACAAAACCACTGATGAGACATCATTTGCCATTTCCACTCCACTCATTCTTTTTCATGCTTTATTCTAAGTACAGATAATGACAGGAATAAAAACCAACAAACCTACAACACATTACAGCATGCCAGCACACTCCTGTATAGACTCCACAGAGCATAAAAGCAGTAATGCGTCCTTCTCTGATCTTACAAGTCTCTGGTCCAAAACCTACAGTGACTATCAGTAAAACGACAGCTCGGTTTCCAAATTTATACAAACTTTAGTGCCTCAAAAACTAGAAATCACAAGATGCCACTACAAGTTTAGAGGCAAGCACTGCTACTGGTTACAAGTCATCATTGGCTCACATCTAGGCCCAGAGTTTAGTTACAAGTGATGAGTTTGGCAGTTCAAGAATACAGCAGATTCTCCTACAAACTGCATATCCCAAGTGCTTCATCAAGCTAGCCAAAATAAATGCAGGCTGAGTAAGCACTTCTAAGAGTTTCACTCCAAGACCCTATATCTGCCTTTCAGGAATAGCATACATTTAAGGTGAAGATAGTAAAAACAAGTAAGTTACCAGAAGAACTCTAAATGGACCCGTTACAGTTTTAAAAATAAAACCATTTGATTAATGTCTACTACTAGACATCCTTACTAGACAAAGTATTGGACAAAGGGTCAAGCACTTCACACGTAAGAATTGCGGGTGCTTGTGCACAAACTCCACCACATTCAGGATATGCTTCACCTGGTTTGGGCTTGCAAAATAAATAAGGAAGCAGTTCAGCTACTTAAGTACAAGTTACAGAGGCAGAATCTTGCTGTTAAAGTAACTGAACATGCTTCAGGTTCAATGCTTGCATTATTTATTATTTTAAAAAATAACAGAACTAGGGTTGAACAATACTTCGACATTTAGTCAAATTAATTTTTTGGTGTCTCATTGGTACCCTAAGGTTTCACCTACAGAAGGGTGCCATTGCAATTAAAGTCAGTGAAACAAGGCTAGTGCATTACATGAAGAATATGGTCTCAGGGTTCTCAGGTGGGCACCCAAAATTGACAGGAGACTATTTTGCATTACTCACGATGGAGTAGATAATATCTCATTTCACAAGTGAGATGTGAAGAGACTAGATTCCTTAGTGTCTAAATAGCATGTTTGAACCACACCATGGATCCACAGATTAAACCAGCAGAAAATAACCCAGTAAATATTACAAAATTTTTCAGAGCACGAGGCATCTGACACACTTGATAAAGCAAGGATCTACTAGCATCAACAACAGTCTGGTAGTCAGTAACCTGACTTTTCAGTTCAACTGTATTTACTTGATGATCTGTTCTCCTTCTGTCCAGTGCTGATAGTTACCTACATGATGGTCACTGATTTTTGTAAGTAAATACTGTTGTCAGACATCAAGCACTTGGCTATACGAAGTGAAGAAAACTTCACCACATACCAGTACTTGTTCTTTTTGTTAGGGAAAAGGGAATCCTGAGAAATTTTGATACTTCTTTTCAGTCATTAGAACACTTTATTTTGTGAAAAGAACAGGCTTTTCCCTAATTGTTTAAAATGAAGCTGTAAGGTTAAAAAGATCATTAAAATAAGAAAGCTTCACTTCCAGAAGGACCATACACTGAAGTTTGTAAAGGGAAAAAGTGAACTCTCATCCACCTTGCAAACCAGTCCTAACTTAAATAGCTGAATTCTGGCTGATCTACATTCTTGAATTTGTTATGTAGTTTTGAGTTACTTTTAATCTACTTTGCCTTTCATGTTTATTACATATTGTTTTGGTAGATCCTTACCAGATTAATGTTGTACGTTTTACACGTCAAATCATCCAAGCTCTGGTTCTGCAGCTTTTCTGTTATTAGTGTTACCATGGTAGTTGTTCCTTTTCCACTGCTCACAGGGAAGCGTTGGAGGCTCTTCAGTCTCTTGTTTCAATACTCATGAGCCATTTCTGTTTTGGTTTAAAGTCTTGAGATTTATGCTTCCATCTTATTGCCAAAGTTTACTTCCAAATGCTGTCAGTGTATCATGTCTGATTTTCTGTAAAATTGGGGCAGAAAAAGGAAAAAGTCAGAAAAATTCTTGTGTACATCATAATTAGTGTTGTAATAAGAGGACTCATGTTTGGACCATTCATTCGTGCAAGTACACCACTCTGACCAATGCTACTGCCTGGCATTTCAGATTACATTACAGATTATACTCATGAGAGAATATTCCTATTGAGATTTCATTGATTACAACTTCAGAAGGGAGATGAGACTCATACATAGTAAAGATCAGGATATTATTTGGCTGTTTCCTACTACTAAACTGATTCTATCTAGGATTTTTATCCGAGGCAGAAGGAAAGACTTAAACTTTCCCTCATTTAAACTACTACTGAAGTCTTAGCCAGATGTACTAGAACAGCATATGAAACATGCAGATACTTACCATACTGTTCTGTCTGTTTAGCACTATTTGCCATTTTAAGACATTCTACCATGTTGTTTCATCACTAAACCCCTCTTAAAAGCAGAGTAGAGCACTGGGTAGCTCAAACACTATAACCACTTTCCAAATCCTCAGCTACTTTTAATATATCCCTGTTTTTTCTTTTTTAAAGGTTATGTAATTGCTACCTGCCAGCAAACACCAGATCTTAAACTTGTAAGCAGGACAGGTTATCATACATGTAAAAGCATCACTGACAAAAGCTTAGGTATCTTTGTTCTGTGAGCAGTCATCTAAAACAAAAGCACTAGGTTCACCGGCTGCCTCTTTCTATCCTAAACATCCTCTACACAATTTCTTCCCCTCTCTCTTCCCTCAGCATCAGTAACCCTTAACTGCTGCAATATCATTCCTCGCTGTCTTCCAAAAGTCTTTATTAGCTGGTTATTTTTACCACAGCAAATGGACCTCTATTTTCCTCAACCCCACCTCATTCTTCCAGTTCAAGAAGCACCAGAACAAAACCACAGGAATTCAGCTTCATTTTCCTTCTTCTGTCATTGAATCTTCCAGGCTTACCACAGTTCTCAAATTCACTTCCAGTTTGCAAAACCAAGTCTACGTTAGTATTAATTGGAATTTCTTCACACTACCTTCAACAAACTCCTCTTCCCATAACTTTGCCTTACTGTGTTAAAAACATCTTTCCTCAACTCATGCTGATGATCCATTAGTGACATGCATTAACCATTCTTGCTTATGATTTAAGTTGGACAAATGTATTCAGTGACTGCTTATGGAATAAAAAAGGGAAGAGATCCACACACAGGTATTTCCGAATTTAAACAAAGCAACATGAGCTTTGGGGAAGGAACACTGATGCTGCTAGAACCAGAATTTTACTTCCATTTGCTAGGTTTTAAAGTCTACAGTAAAAAAAGAATAGCAGAAAAAAATAATTTTAAATGAATGTTTCCATAAAATACTGCCTCTTTTCCACACTGCTACTTACCAGCTGTTTAAATAACTAGTAGTAGCAAGAAAAAAAGCTGCTTGAGTCCATGACCCAAGTTAAACCCATTTAAAACTAAGATATTAATAGTATTTATGGTAATGTTAGATTATCTTTTAAACCTGTTGCCTTTGAGTACATCCTCAAATACGATTTTCATATGCTAACCACACACTATTTCACCTTCACAGAAGTCTGCTACATAGCAGCCTCCCTTTGCCTGAGGGCTGTCCCACAGCCATAATTTCTGCCCATCTTTTGACCTCATTCTAATATCTACTTTTATTTGCTCTAAGTTATGATGCTTACAAGTGCTCCTCAACCATAAATAACACTACCCAGATATCTGGAGATTCCACTGGTCTGTTTTTACTGAACATGTCCTATCTTTCAGGAAAGCACCCAACAACTTGAAATATTTACCACATCACATATTTACCATCAGGGGGATGGAACACCTCTCCTGTGAAGAAAGGCTGAGAGAGTTGGGGTTGTTCAGCCTAGAGAAGAGAAGGCTTTGGGGAGACCTTATTGCAGCCTATCAGTACTTAAAGGGGGCTTATAAAAAAAAGATGGCAGCAAACTTTTTAGCAGGGCCTGTTGCGACAGGACAAGGGGGAATGGCTTTACACTAAAGGGGGGTAGATACAGACTAGATATAAGGAAGAAATTTTTGATGCTGAGGGTGGTGAAACACTGGCACAGGTTGCCCAGAGAGGTGGTGGATGTCCCATCCCTGGAAACATTCCAGGTCAGGTTGGACGGGGCTCTGAGCAACCTGATCTAGCTGAAGGTGTCCCTGCTCATTGCAGGGGGGTTGGACTAGATGACCTTTAAAGGTCCCTTCCAACCCAAACTGTTCTATGATTCTATGATCTTGTTCTGAAACTACACCAAGTCAAATATCAAAAACACTCGAGTTCATTTTATAAAGAGTTCACTCACTGATAGAAGTTGCATATACCCTTTTCAATATAAGCATCTGCCAAAGCAAAGTGCAGTTCATGAAATGCTATGCAAATTTAAGGGCAAGTGTGTGAACAGAGCAGTATTTAGAGTAGCACCATCAAACATTGTAATATCCCTTTTAAACCTGGTGAAGTTTAAACTAGATCTAGAAATCCAGAATAGGAGTCAAAAGAAAGGCTGACTGGAGGTCAGAAATTGTCCATATACAGACTGAAAATATACTGAAGCTGAGGAGCTTAGTAACTGGCACAAAGACTTTCAGATTCATTTTAAGGATTAAGATTTCCACAACTAAGAGGCTACTATTAAGAACCAGATGAAAGTTCAGCAGGTGTTTAATTACTTTTGTTTAGAAGGGCCATATAAGAATTTGTGGTTTTTTTTTCCCCTCAAGGAAAAAAGCAAATCCAATAAAACTACCAAAGACAGGGGAAGAACAAGGTTTTGATCTGTAATCAGTTAACTATAATGTAGTTATGTTTTGCTTAGTTCTTCTAATCTTCAAGTGTTTCACTGAAATTTTAAGTCAGCATAATACAAGCTAGAATAAGGAGAGAATAGACAGAAGGATATTAATCTTTAGTTAATGAACCAATACATTCAGTTGCATGAAAGGATGAAAAGGGGAGGCAAATGAAATCACAGAAGCATGGCACTGTCAGAATCAAGCTGAATTGTATGATTATCCACATTCTTAAATCCTACCAGATACTGAAAGTGATCTTAAGACTTGCAACCATTCAGGCCCTTTCTGACAGCGTGCAACCCAATCAATTCTGAAATAGAAGCAAAATGGAAATTCCCAAAAGAGTTTCTCATTTTAGCAACTCACACTTACCAACAATACTTTTTAAAGTGAGACACGCTCCATTGAGAAAGATTTTTTTAAGTATGTATTTAAGGGCTACGTGGGACAGGGGTGAAAAAGTGATGTTAGCTAGACAAGCCTTCATATATCAGCTCCCAGTTTCTACTGCTCCCTTCCATCAGGAAATTCCATTTCTCTATACCAAGCACAAACCCTAAGAGTACGAGTTTTAGTTCAGATCAGAAGCATGCTTTGGAAGTGAATTCCCTCCTCATCCTCCTTTAATGTGCTTTATCTCACTTCATGGACCAGTCTCACCCAGAAGTAATCCACTCCAAAACAAAGCCAGAAGGTGCACTGCAGCCACCATTAGGTGTTCAGCACGCTGCACTAGATTAATGCTGGTCCAAAGCAAGCAACCAGGCTAGGCGTACGCTGCGGACATCAGTACTGTTTTACACTACAAATCTGTTCCTACTGGACAGTCCTTCTTGCTAACGACAACATAATGAATGTTTAAGTGGAAAAAGAGCATCATCACGCTCCTACCAATGAAAGCCTTTTAGGTTGCAGTTCAATATACCTTAGCTGCCATCACAACTGTCAACACATTTTCTTCTCTGGCTATTTGCTGCCCACAGCAGTATGACAGCACAAGTGTTTTTGCTACTACACAGAAAACTAGATCAAGGAATTTTTATAGTCGGATAAAACCAAAACACTTCCTTTTGTTTCTGGTAAAGGTTGTTTTCCAGCTGGATCAGTTCCCCAGTCTGGTTTGCCATGAACTGGACACAAATGCTTGTGCGGGCACACTGTGGGATGCTGACACTGCTTATCGACATGCCTGTCCAACTACAGCAACAGGGGGTAAAAAAAAGCCACACAAGAAAGCCAGTTGACATTAG
This sequence comes from Aptenodytes patagonicus, assembly GCF_965638725.1. Taxonomy (NCBI): domain Eukaryota; kingdom Metazoa; phylum Chordata; class Aves; order Sphenisciformes; family Spheniscidae; genus Aptenodytes; species Aptenodytes patagonicus. The sequence goes on from NC_134952.1 coordinate 8,184,115, forward strand.
CATTTCCCACACTGAGCCAGGCAGATTCTCCTATAATTAGGAATTAGATGTCCCCTTCCAAAGCAAGCTTTGAACGTGGTTTGCTTCTAGTTTCCTTTTCCAATTCACACTCATTTGACTAGTCAAACTCACCAGCTCAAAGTGATCTGAAGTCAGGCCTGCAGCCTCAGCACCTTAACTCAAGGTGACCAAAGTCCTGGTTTACTCTAGTTGAGCTATTTATACTCTATCAGGAATTGTTCCCCTCATCTTTGCTAATTAATATTGGCTGTTAGGAGGCTGAAGATTCTTAAGAGTCACTCTAGCTTCGCTATGCTGTTGTCATTTTAAAACTTCATCAATACATATTTTCAAGCCTTACAAGCTTTCGGCCCTCCATACCTCCTAGAATGAGGTTCCTTACACTACAGAAGACGACTCATGGTATTTTCACATTTTTGGGGTTTTGTTTGTTTCAAGATCCTCTGCTGTGGTATGTATTTAATGTACCCACAGAGATGGTGAGCTGTTTATTTTATGTACTTTTTCCACCATGCTCTATTTCCAGAGCCGGTTAAAGGCAGCTAACTTTCTTTTTCAGTCTCTCCTTATCATGCCCTTTATGCTTATCAGGCTGAATCCCTCTCAAACTGCTTGGCACTTCAAGCTAATTGGATTTTCAGTAATAGGAACCATTTGACCATCCTTGCTAGGGCAACACGGATCCTGCTGAATTTTCATTTCTTCAGCTGCCTCACAGCATAGATCTTAGCACCATCAAGTTCTGCCTACCATTGCAAGTACATGCCCTGCTTTCTATACAACCTGTAAGTGTACCCCAAAGATACACACCTCTGCTGTCACCAAGTCTCTACAGGTAGCAGCTGAGTCAGGCATGCAAGTTCAAACACTAAGATCCTCCAAGCCTTGAGGTAATAATAGCCCTTGGAGCTCCAAGTTGGATGAAGTCCTACAAGATTATGGCCATCTTTCCCTTAGCACACCATCCTTTATGGAGCCTGATTAGGTAGAAGAGTGAGAAAGCTGAGCCATCCAAGATAAACACTCATAACAAAAGATGTTAGTCAGTCTCTGTCCTGGAAGAGACTTAATCTTACTAGGATCTCCTTAAGCTGGGGGGTAGGGGGGTAGAAGTGAGGGGGGGGGAGAGAAGCTATTTTTATTGCTGAAAGGTAGACTAATGAAAAGGAATAAAATAAATGGAATATAAAAACCAAACTCCAAACACAAGCCAAAGCTAACATTCCTTACAGTTGGAGAATGAGCTGTGATGGAATCAGTATCACCATTATCTCCGATTTAAAGTTATGTTCTATGACACATTCTGAAGCCTGAGAAAAGTAAAGATTTATTATTCTATCTCTATAGTACTACTAAAGAAGAGAGGTTTTATTTCTTTAAAAGTTTAGCCACAAGTAGTAATGACTTGTAAAATCTCTGCCAAAATTAAGGCTGGAGATAGAAGAAAAGAAGTGCTCGTGTCACGAATTCTGTATCTTCTCAGTGACATCACTGGGGTCTTTTTTGGGAAGACTACTAAAAATATGGATTACCCAACCCCCCAGCCTATTAAAGGATGTCAGAGGCTCATCCAGTTTGACAACCTACTTTCAAAGAGATGAAGAGTCCTGATAAGGAACATAAAGCCAATTCAAAAATCTCTTCTTGGCTCTAAGAAAATAAGGCAGCCAGACTCATTTCCAACCCACTCCTCCTCCTCTGCATCCTGCAGGACAAAATGTTCCAGTAACAGCTCATCTCATTGGGAAAATTTACATTTGTTTGAAACACTTCTAACAATTTCTCCTCTGTCTCTGGAAGTTCCATCTTGGATAAAGAAGAAGAGATCACAAGATTTAAGATGATTGCCCCATAACACAAATGTAGCCGCTTCTTGATGATCGCAATTCTATTTCTTCTGCCTATAGGACTAAAATTATCCACTGACAACACAGAAGGTTGTTCCCCCTTTTATGTTCCTTCACATTATTTCCCACTCTTCGCTCATGGAACCCTTATTACCAACAATCCCATAAAGACATACTTAGCCAGCTCCCAGCAGAAGAAAAGGATTAGCTAGAGTCAAAATTCCAATTCGGATAAGTAGGTCCTTTAAAATATTATCTCTGCTTCAGCAAGCCCAAGCAGCTAATCACCCCAGCAGTACTAACTCCAGATCTAGATGATTTTGCTACTAGACTCTAGATGAAAGATGTTGTGATTTTTTGCCTCCTGGCACTTTCTGCAGCATCCAAGAAGCATTTCAAAATTGAAACATCACGCAAAACCAATCAAGTTTTAACAGAGCATTGTCTGTCCCGTCCTAGTTATGCTTGAAGCAAGACTCAGTTGGAAGACCAGCTTTTTAGAAACTATTAAACTAATACTTTATGCCATCTGAAAAAAGCTACATAATGTCCTGTTTCTTGCAATGAAAAATTCCAGCTTCCAAATGGAAAGGGAACATTCTACTCCTAAAACTACACATTATTTACCATAGTGCTAAGAAGTTCACAGGGAGGCTAAGCATTCCTTGTAACATAAGTCTATTAATAACTTTTAGCCCAGAAAGGTTCTCTATAGCAGGCATTTAAAGAGAATTATTTGGACTCTATCCTTTTTAGCACTAATCTGCAGAGTGGTTATTCTGCAGCCTTCCAAAATTCCACATCAAGTCTAAAAAAAAAAACCAGAGCTTTAATTAGAAAGTTTCCTGCAGCTATGGAATTATCCATCAATGTTTTGGGGGATGGGTACTAGAGGGGGACACCTTAGTTTCTAGTATGTTATACTTTAGGGATCCTCTCTTAACACAATTAACTAGCACCCCTTTGTTTTCTGAGGTTCTCTACAAAAAGCGTAAAAATAGTGTATTGGAACAATAGGTTCTGACCAAAAGGGACAGAAAAACAGTAGAGTTTATAACCCTAGTTTGTATTCTGTAGAAACTGTTTCACAACCATCTAGCAAATCCTGTTTAAATAGTAGTTGCTTTCCCTGAAGAGTTCAGATGTGACACAAAATAAGGTAAGGCTTAACGACACTCTCTACACATGCTAGAACTCAAAATGAAGCCAAAGAAGTTAGTTCCCGCATTTGCAATTCAGAGTTTCTTTTAAGACTAAAGAAATATTTGAGCTACAGAATCTTAGCTTTCTCCATGCAGTGCTTTTGTAAGCCAGTTTTTATTAGAAGGAAGCCTCAATATTATGAGGTGTTCAAGCCTGGATTAAGGTTGCCACAACTCCAGCACAAAACTGCAAAAAGGGACAAGAAAAACACGCTAAAAGGCATCCTTTATATTAACTGATGGCCACTGGAGTCAAGTTTCTCAGATATTCCACAAGCTCAGGAAGCACAAGCAATATCAAGAGCTCAAAACTGTCTGCTGAAGAACATACCTCACTTAATGTGCAAGACAGGACTATATTTCGCCATTCTAAGGTTGAAAAACTAGGATTTGGGTTGTTATTGCCTCCAGAGATAGACGAGAATAAATATTAGGTCCACTTGCATCAAATGCAGAAAATCACTATGGAGCCCAGAATTTTGCTGTTTTGACCCTAAAGCATCATCATTCTAACACCAACTGGTCACTGAGACAGCTATGACAACATATAAACCATTACTAAAATAAGGCTGCATCCTACACATTCATTTCTACTCCATCTCCCACACTTCAGACGCAAGAGCTCCTATAAGAAAGAAGCAAAGCCTCAACCATCACATACAGCCTTTGGACTCTGTTTTACTCAAAATGCAACACATTTTGGCAAATCCCTTGAACTCAAAAGGAACAAGTAGTACTCTATGTTTTCTGATTGAAAAAACAGACCTTGTTCAGAGCCTCCCGTGTGAGATGGCAAAAACCTGCAAGCAGAAGCACCAGAAGTAAACTAAAGAGAATATCCTGGCTTAAGATAGTGGTTTCCAGTTTGCAAAATTTGCAGCCAGATGATGTGCTGGAAAGAGGTTAACAGTAATACTTTGGTGCACAGATTTCTCACTCTTCAGATGCAGATTTCATCCAGCTTGGCCGAGAAACACATACAAAATAAAGACCTAAAATCGTTTAATAAAATTTGAATTAGAAACAGAAGATTTTACTCTGTTACACGATGAACTGTTGTCTGTAATAACTTAATATGATAGTAACTCGAGAAATAAAGGGTAATATTTATTACAATCAGGTGGTTTGGGGTTGTTTTTAAGCCAAGAGGAAAGTCTCATTCCAGAAAGGCAAAGGAAGGGTAGGGATGGGGGACATTAAGCCTTTGTCACAATTTATAAAGTATATTTCTCAAAGCAACAGAAGCAGTGGAGAAGTAGGCTCGAGAGACTTTCCAGGTCATACCTAATTAAAGCAGGGAATGTATCACCACAAAAAACTAGGGCTAAGAACTCAACCCAGCCAGAGGTTAAAGCATTTATTATTGCCAGCTCGTCTCAGTAAGAAGCCTTATCAGTCTCCCAGGTTTAAACCTGTCCTTCAGACTTGAAGACGACCTAACATTCACATCACAGACAAGTCATTCTGCATCTTTTAAAGTATCTTTGTCAGACAGGACAAGAGATGAGCTGTGCCTTGTGTCTGATCCTGTACCAAGATGCTTTTCCAAGATGCTTTTGTTACTTAAGTTCTCTTTCCTAAAATAATCTACCACTATTTAAATGACAGGCAAGGATTTCATTAATTTTGCTGAAGGATATTTACATCTCCTATGTTTGGAGTTCCATTTGAATTAGCCATCAGTGTTGGCCCGTGACCAGTCATCTCCCTGCAATGTGCGATTTGGACTCTTTCCTCCCTCTTCTCAGCATTACTGCAGAAAGCACAAGACTACGTTGTACAGTGCTGAGGAACAGGAAGTCTGGTCTATTGAGGCTTTTATACATGAACTCCAAGCCCTTTGCTTTTGCCATAATTATGAACTAAATGTGCTAACAGTCATTATTTCAGTAATACGCTAGCTCAAACTAAGAATTATTGCCCGTTTAAGTAGTTCAGAACAAAACCTAGTGGGCAATCACCACTCAAGAGTATTACTGTAACTTTCAGTCTATGGTATTACTGAATGCTTGGATCTCAGGTCCTACACAAGTTATTTCCACCTCCACATACTGTTTTTATAAATATTCTATTTAAAACCAATGGAAGTATTTATTTAGTATACAAAGCCTGCAGTAAGATACAAAATTCAGATTCATTACAAGTAATAATTTATACAGAGAATATTAGTGTTTGAAGAAATATACATACCACCAACCTAAGCCTACCAGACTCCCACTAAAGCAAGCGATCCAGATTATACAAGACCCACAAGATTTTATTTTACCCTAAGGCTTGTGAAAAAAAACACATAGATGAATATTAACTGGCTCTACTACTGAGATATTTGCTTCACTCCATCAGTTAGAGAAGAAAAGCTGGGGAAAATATGAAGATAAGCAGTAGTATCACCTACTTTCTCCTAGTGTTTGCCCTTAAAAATGGAAGAGTCAAACAGACACATATACACACTTTAAAAATACTCAGGCCTGAAAAAACACATAGCACTGACCCTTAATTTGTATGGCAGTGACAATGATGATTACTCCACGCACATGCTGCTCCCCCACGATAGACTGAAATAATATCAGTACCAAAGTATGTTATATTACTAAACCCTATGGGCTTGGAGCCGAGGGATTGTACAAATCTCCCATACATCCTGCTCCCAAAACACACACAGCTAATAAACCTCCTCCTATTTGCCTTCAGGTTCATTTTGAAGTTTCAGACATCTGGTTGGCTTGTTTAAAATAAAAAGCCCAACTAGCAGCTTTGTTTTTATGATCCTGAGTGTGAAACATTCTTGCTGGAGGCCTCAGGCCAGGTGAAAAACACTTGTGTTAAGATGCTACTTCATGGCATTTCAGGGATCTAATGAGCTATATAATCTGCACACAGGGAAATCTCCCTAACATTAGCTTGCGTACAGCTACGGAAATTAAAAACAAGGAGCCTATAGTAGTCCAAGTATTTTTCAGCAAATAGTACAGCTGGTAAACTGCAGATACTGCTAAATTTAGAACTCAAGTGCTTAGCAGTGTTCTGTAAATATCCACACATCTCAATACTTACAATAACATGAAATGCACTTCTCCCTGAGCCTCACTGTCCTAATTTTTCATACTAAGAGTAGTAATTCCCTCTCATGACAAAGTACTATGCCCAATTTAGTGGAGTAAGAAAAGTTTCAGTCTTTGTCTCAAAACTATAACTCTCCAGATCATTGTGGAACTGTACTAAACGAGCACATATACGTGGCATATCCTTATTTTAGCCATTTATTATAAGTACACTGTTTACATATTTTCATATAAAACCCAAATGTCTAAAAAGAAAGCACGTTACAGGAGGAGCTATGCAAGAGTAAAGTTCTATGCAGGCTCACATACCATAGTTAAAGCCGCCTGCTATATCATCCATCTTGAAAGAGCCACAGAAGTGCATTGAACAGATACGAGATATGGTGCATAACAGACAACCAAGTTCCCTCTCACGGCCCAAACTCATTCTCAATCATGGCTGACCATCTGTAATTTGTTACTCAAGAAACTTGAATTCATCTGGTAGGAGACACCACCTCAACAGGCAGAACACTGAAAGACCTCAAGTTTTACAACACCCATCTAGTTACATGATCCATTAAAATTCAGAAAAAAGCCTAACCACCACACAGCTTTCAAGTAGCAAGAATTTTCTTTAACATAAAGAGGTCTCAGTTATTACACTACAAATACCAAAACTGAATGCTAGTTTGAAGAATTTGTTGTTGTTGCTCCTTACTTTGCTAAACTACAGTTCTTATCAGCTTAATTATTTGTTGGTTTCCAACTTCTGTTTTGCACAACCCATGAGTTTTCGAATGGTGAAGTCTCTGAAAAGATCTGCACTACATATATACTGTTCTACTACACATGAACCCTCAGTAACAGTCCACAAATGCTCTAAGTATGAGCAGACCACAAATTAAAGCCCATTAAAATAGTGGAATGAAATACGAAGACAAAAGCAGTACATACGTCAATATTGTGTGTGCTTTCAGCACTCGATTCAGATATCACTTCCAAGTGTCACCAGGGACATCCCTCTTGCCAGACTTGAGGTACTTCAATAAAAATTAGTTCAGTTGAGCTATGCAGCTCTTACTAGTTCACTAGACCATTCCAAAAGCAAGATAACTATTTTCTTTGTCCACACATTCAGCCTTCAACAGCACACTGAACAGCTGGATTCAGGAAACGCTGTGCTAGAGGTCAAGACACAAACCAAGGGGTACACAACTGCAGTAGGTATTTAGGAAAAGCATTTGTAACAATCGCATGAACTAAAAGAAACCCCACGAGACAAACAAAATTATACCATGTAAGAGAAGACAACTATGTTAAGTTAGAAAAAAATAGTTTAAAGTGAACTCCATTATAACTACATCAGTGCGATTTTTCTGTTTGTTGGGGTTTGTTTTGTTTTTAAATACTGAAAGATAACCTTCTGCTTGATGAAAAAGCTCAGTATTTTCATTGTGCACTATCTCAACACTATCAGATGTTTAATGAATGAGTCATTAATTCTACAAGCAAGTTAGGTGGAAAGATTAATTTGCCAAAGTGGATTCATAGAAGTCACTAGGACTCCAAATCATGAAGTTTACTCACACAGTACAGGCTATGAAGCCTTAATGCAAAACCATGCTCCTGTATGGGAAGCAAATGGGCACAAGGTGCCAATCAGTACACAAGTATTATGGACCACACTTCAGTTAAAATTGAGTTATTCTGCCCTATATTATCTGAGCACAAAAATGCCACACAAAGTGAAAGTTGAGGAAGGGGAAGAGCCTTTAGTTTTCATCTTCATTGATTGGGACAGAAGTTTAGCAGCTTTAAATGCGGCAGGTAAGTCACTTGACTAGCAAGTCAAGCACATAACATCTGCAGACAACAACAGTGCAAGAGAGGACAGGACCATGAATGTTTGGAAGGGAAATCTGTGTCCTCCCACTTGGGCAATTATCTTTACAGGTGACTGCATTCTGACAAGATCAGCTTCTGGTAACCAAGTTGAAGGACAAACCAGTAAAGATTTATCTGAAAGTCAACAGTAAGAGATGCAAGCATGTCCTTTCAGCTCTTCACCTGAAAACCCTCAATCTCTCAAACGATTTTTTTTTAATACTGAAAAAGTGTGTTTTATCTAAACACACCAAAATAAGCCTCTGAAATTACATCCGGGTTTCTGGCATCTTCACTCATGCAAAGGTTAAGCATACTATAGTTGGCATAAGGCAGTAACATCTTTTCTGCTGAAGATCTGAAACATCAAACCACTGCATTAGGGGGAAGTCACTGGCTGAGCACCTGGACCTGAGAAGTACTGAAGTGATAAACAAGGTTTTGACAGCTGCAGCCTTTTCTGCAGGTGCAAAAAAACATTTACTCTATTGCAGTTTGGCTCAGTTTAACAATTAGTTCAATAACTAGTTCAGAATTTAGAAACAGGTTTGGTTTTATTTGATCCTCTCAGATCTCATGCTCAACTGAGAAAAGGAGAAGGTGAAGGGAAGGTCACCCCCAAGCAGTTCCAAAGTTTAAGACTATATATTTAACAGGACTATGATGTTTAGTCTCAAGGATACATGGTATTCTGCAACTGATTATATTACTAAAATTTGAGCATCACACTTAATATGGAAAAACCTCCCACAACCAAGTATTATCCTACCTTGAAAGAGCCTGTCTGAACACAGTTCCCTCATACCACCCTCAGTTGCGGTTTCCACAGCCAGGCTTGCCTAGCAGCATCACTGACAGCAGGATGCATCTAACTAAACAAGCCTGAAAAAAGCATCCTAACAACATCCCCATTTCTGTTGACTATTAAGGAGCTTGGAACAGTTAATTCAGCTGAAGGTGTTGGAAGCTAAGCAAGTAAATCCCACCCCAAATATCTAACTTGAGCGCAGAAACTGGGATATGCCTTGCTGTACAAGTGAGTGCACAAACGCTGCACACAACAAGCACAGCATTAATCCCCACTTTACCCACACCCCCAATCCATGCCAGCCACCACCGCTTCAAGGATAATACGGGGGAATACTTCTCAGTCCTACTATTCCACAGCAAAAATTGAAGTTTTGGGATAACAGCATGAAGCTACTTACATCTTAACACTCTGAAGAAGAAACAGTGATTTTATTTTAAGATATGGCATTACACAAATACAAGTTTAAAAGCCCTTTAACTTTTTCATAACATTAAAAATAAGCAACTACTTCATCTTGTGTATCAAAATACAAACAAGTATTAACATCCTAAGACACACTCAATACATGTTTCACCATCCACATTGCCTTTAACTGCTCAACACGAGGAGATGCCTTACTTTTTTGGCAACATATTGTGGGTAAGAAGTGATCACTGAAGTAATCTCAGCTAACAAACATTCAACGTCTTTAGAGAAGGATTATCAGACTTTCTAAACCTCAGCTCAATTTAAGACTGCAGCATGATTTGAAAGGATAGATGTCCATCTCCTTAGAGCACACAGTGGAAAGAATGGTTAGAAGAAATTATTCCAGCTTGTAGCCAACTGCATCAAAACTTTAAGAACACTCAAATATATCTGGGTGATGAGAATAAACTGCTACATATGCAGGGACTATAAGCAGGGCAATGATTAGAGCAAGACTAAGGAAATCACTGGAAGGTGGAGATGCAAAGTAGTTTGAAAGCTTACAGGGAGAGATGCTGGAGAAGCAACAATGAAGAATATTTACAGAACTGTGTCAAACTCCCAACAGACAAAGGGCTCAGAGAAACCCATTTCTATAAAGCGCAAGATTCGTTATGTGAATCAAGTTCGGCAGTATCATGAGAACTAAGATTTCAAAGCGAGAAAGTTGCACCCATAGAGATGTCAATACTTCCAAATACAAATCCTAAAGAAAAGTTAGCTCCAAGTAGTGGGGCTTATTCTTCAACACCTAGCTTGCGATGCAAGAGAAATTTCATCTCAAGAATGGAGAGCTTAAAACAACCTTAACTACAGATGACTTCAGAGTCACTCTACAACACCTGGAGTTATTTGCAAGGTACCAGATTTAGGCTGTTTTGTGATATATTTGAGTACAGACAGGAACACACCACACTTTTTAAAAAAGTTTTGGACATCAGTTTCTGAAGCTAGGCCTGCCTTCATTCCACATCTGCCTTCAGGAAAAGATCAAAATTCATGTGACTGGTCTCCAATTCCCCACATTCCAGTAGAATCCAAGGGGAGGGGGGGAACCTTTTGTGAGCACTAAAAGGCAACAAGGAGGTGAGTAGCACCCAGCTGGTTCACCCTGACATCAGAGTAACAGGGTTTAGGGACAAAAAAGAACCTATTGAGGTCATACACCTAGGTTTAAAGACTTCTGCTGTTGGCAAGCAAGCAAAGGCTGTATAGCGAATGCAATACTTAGTGGATAACCATACCCAGAGAGCAGTTACTAGTGGTGCATAGGAGAATACACCAAACAGGAACCCAGCTCAGTTCACCAATTTCTTTGTTTCCCCGTCATCTGTTGCTGGCAGAGTAGGCTTGTTACAAGCAGGAGAAAGGCAAGAAGAACTGCAAGAGCGCATTAAAATTATGCTTAACTCTGACAAACTGGAAAACTGTTCTGAAAGAAATAGGATGCAATTCAGTTCTGAAAGATATGCTCAGGCAGGATTAACTGAGCAAACAGGAATGCGAGTTCTTCAGAAGAAAGCTGTGGGCTAAGTTGGCTCAACAAGCTGACCCTGAAACAAATGTTAAGCTGTTGTAAGAAAGTCAAACGTATGGGGATGCATAAACAGGAATATCGGCTCCAGGGCACATGAAACAGTCTTTTTACTCCACTCAGCGCAGGAAAGCCTTAGCCAAAGCACAAAGTTGGGCTTTAAGCACCACACTCGAAGACCAATGTGAACTATATTGAGAGAAGAACAAGAATGATTAGAGCTGAAAAAACATGACCTTTTGGGAAGAACTGAATACACTAGTTTTATTTAGGCCAAAAGCATCACAAGGCTGCAGGGTGGAGGGCAAGACACAAGGAAACAGGAACATGACAAAGAAGAGTTCAAATATTTTTAAAAGACTCCTTACTACAGGGGAAAGAATAGCGGTCTCTCATGCCCAGGGAATTAGACAATAAGCTTGACCTGCAGTAAGGAAGATGTCTAGTTCCATATTCAGAACCAGTTTTAACACTGAGGACAGTAAAGAGCTGGACTGAGGAGAAAGTAGAGCTGCTCAAGCTTCTTTTATCAATCACATTAGATGTGTAATACTGGTATGGGGCAGGGGACTCTCACAACCAGTCTACACCTTTTTCAGCCCTACATTTTTTTTTTAATGACTACCTCCATTTCAAGCCACTGTAATGTCTTTGCTTATCCTCCTACAGTGTATGTTTAGTTTGAATGAGCTAGAAGTTACTTTCTGATTTTTCAAATTAAAACTTCAGGAAGTCACAAGAAAAGTCACACCTGCCTCATACCTTCTTCATGCAGAAATAAATCAACTCCAATCACCTTCCATGGCAGTATGCAAATTTCAGCAATATTGCAGTATCCTCTTGTACCTTTCTCCTCTAAGCAACAGAAACCAGAAGCTGATTACTTCAGAAAGACCTGTGTGCTTGGCCTTCTAACAACCTAGAACAGTGATGTAACAGCTTTCATTGATGTGGTGTCACAAAGCACCGTCACACAAACATATGCATGCACCTTTTACTATAACTGTAGCCCTAGGCTTGGTTAGGACTTCCTGAGGATGGAAAATGCTTCACGCAAACCAAATGCTCCAAAACAAAATCTAATATACCCAGGATTTTACAGATGGGGAGTTGAAGCAGACAGCATTAGTTACAGCCAGCCAGAGGAAGTCTGTGCCTGAGATAAGTTACATGTTCGCATTTAAACTGCAAAATCTAAAGTCACTAAACTGGGGCAGAATTAACTCTAAGAGCTCAAGCACAAATGGGACACCTACAAAGCATACAACAGTTAGAGACAACAAACTACCCTTTTTCATCCTCTGTAATAGCTTCAGCACTACAAGTATTTATCCAGGTACTTGTCTGCTTTGTTTAAATGCTATCCTTCTGATTTGTGAAACATTAAAATAAGAGCAGCAACAGTCCATCTTTACCCTCCAGGAATTCAGCAATTTCTTATCCAAAAATTGAACCAGACGGGTCTGGTGAGGATGAAGCACTAATGGAAGAAGATGAGGTAAGTAAGCACACATGCAGCCAAGCTCAAGTGGACTACCACATGTACTGAGAAGCAAGCAGGCTAAGCTTCACACGTGTTCCAGTACCAGCAGTATCTTCTTCTAACCGGGAACTCTGCCATTGTACCGTAACCTTTGGTAGCCTCTTACAGCAGGCAACAGCACTTCAGTTTAACCTCCAAGTTACTCACACTTCTCAAATTCATCAAGTTTCAACTTTGTTGTTCCATTTCATCACTTTTAAAAAAAAGAAAAGATTAGGTCCTAGGTACCCATTCCTTTTCCCTTTCCCACTAGAAGAAATACATACCATATTTTAGCCAATTCAAGTAAGCAGTTATTGAATGCTGTTTTCATTACATTGTTGTTTTCTCCTCCTCACTTACTAAATACTGCATCAAATTATGCTCTGGAGCACAGCAGTAGTCTTGAGGCATGCTTACACACCACTACACTCCATTCCAAATAGGACACAATGAATAATTATTTGCCACTACTATTAGACTGGGATAATTGAGCAAAAAGGTTCCTTTTTTTTTTAAACTAGGATTGTAATTCTAACTGTCAGTTCATCAAAAAACTATACAGCCATACAAATAGATCCTAGGTATCTAAATAGAGACCATCACCTAAAAAAAGGTCACACCCTCAAACGGTCCATAGAACAGAATTCTCCTATGTTATGAAAACAAAGCTGGTTCATACCACAATACGAAAAACACCTGTAACCTCAGTGGCCATCTACATGTTGACTAAGAAATGCTGAGCTGCAAGAGACAGAACCCAGCGGATCCAGATCCATCCAGCCTCAAGCACTTTTCCACAACCGTTTTGATTCATAATCTACACCACACCTGAGGCTCCAAACTTTAACCTTTTTCATATTCTGTACACTACTTCGGACTGTAGAAGTTGATAAAGCAACAGGGTTTGTCAGTTCCTAATGACATACAGCTTTTCGTCACTTGCATCCTTCCTTAAATAGGATAAATTTTCATCCCTAAAACCAAAAGAGGTCAAATCAACAGAAACGTTGAAGGAAGACAGACAAGTGCATTTTTCATTGGGAAAGCAGGGGAACTTAAAGGAAGCAGTACCTTTTTAAAACAAAAATTTTCCCTATAAGCAGGCTTTGGAGGGTAGAATAAAGAACACAAACATCACACGGTATCCAGTAGTAACTGTATGGAATGGAGGAATACTTTACTACTACAAAATCTAAAGCCACAAATAAGAAGGTGAAACATAATACACGTGCACAGCACTGAAGGAATGATTTAGTGCCACTGACATCAACACGAACTGCACAGAGAAAAAAATTAAACATGCTGCAATAATAATTTGAACTGCCCAATTAGGTTAAAAAACACATTTACCCTACAAATTAAAAAACCTTCCAAACCCCTCAAAGGCATTAATGCCGTTGACAATGTTATTTGAGATGCAAATTAGAGACCTAAAGTTAATATAACACCAACAGAAGTTCCTATTATTCCCATTCATAGCTCAAGGGGAGGCGACAGTAGAAGAGAAGCCACAGCCTTGGTGAATGAGGTCTTATTAGGACAGTAAAGGGTTTTATTCATTTTTAAAGTTATCCCACCTTAACATCAGTGTAGAAATTGCCAAATTATAATGTGATCTTTCATAACCCAGAAAACTTAAATGCATTAACAAATAAACAACAAGCCAGCTGCCAAGGCTTGGCTGGATGGGGGGGGATGTTAAGGAGAAACAAGTATTCTTCAGAAAGAGGAATTCAGATCCCGTCTTCCAGCATCACAGACGTCAGTCTAAAACACAAAAGTAAAGGTATAGACAGTGGTGCTGCAGTTATTTCTTCAACTATTTCCTGTATCAGCTGGGTTCCAATTTTAAAGCTCAGCAAATGCAGAAACAGCTTTCTTCCATCTCGAATGCCTTCCCCACAACGACATGTAGGTCTTGGTATACCGAGTCAGTTTTGCAGATGACAATTCTAATGGCAGCTCCAGGCAAAATATTGTTTTATTTCACTCTTAGCTCTGTCTGTACAGAGTTACACACACTGAAGAGCAACTGCCATCACTGGCACTGTATGTCCAGAGCTCTAGGCCTGCAATTTGATATATCATTGAAAGTATTCTTCCCTGTACTTAACTATACTAGAGTTTAATTTTCACAGGAACTTAAACCAATGTTGTCATACCAAATTCAGAGCAATGATGCTAACATCAGGTAATCAGAACCCTTGATCTTACTGTTAACACCCAAAAAGCAAAACAAAAGCGATGGCCTGTGTTTCACTAAAATATAATCAAGTTCAAACAGTGGAAAGCCAATTAACTGAGTCATAAAAACAAAACTAAGTTTCCTAATTGAAACATTTCGTATTTTCTAAAGCATAGTATTCAACTGCTTGCTTAAAAATACTGCTGTCAGTAAACTGAGAGCCATAACCCAGATAACGTATTTAGTAACAACCCTGCCTACTTCCTCCCCTCAACCTAAAAATTAGCAGAAACATGGCCTTCAGAAGTTATTTCTGCCCACTATAAAACACTAGAAGTTAGCTGAGGAGTTTCTTGCCAGGTTGTTGATGACGTTATTTCCCCAACTGACTGAACAGAAAAGCCAAAACAGCACAAAATGTAGAAATAGCAACATTAAAGAGTTGACAGTTACCTTGATTTCAGGTTTTCCCTATACTCAACAGTACTGCAATATCCAGTTGGGTCATCACAGAAAAATTTGTAGAACAGCCTAGAGAAGAGTTAAACATGTGCTCCCCCCCCCCCCCCCCATAGGCCTCCTTTTGAGGGGGGAAGAAAATCCTGAAAGAAAACCATTTTCTGAAAATATGACTGTCTCAATCCCCCTAGCAGAGTGTTTACAGTTAAGAGAAACCAACAAAGCACAGATTCTATTTTTTTTTTTATACAGACTCTCTTTCATCACTGGATTGCAATACTTCACTGTCAGCTAAGATCTTGTTAACCACACAAACTTCATGACATACCAAAAAACAAGTTGTCAACATAAATGGCTACCTCTCAGGTATACACAGTCAACAGATTAAAACAACTTACCCGCTAAGAAAATATCAGCCACTACAGTACACTGAGTTCAAGTAGCTGTTTTCCTAGCCATTAATTTCTTCCCTAGAATTAATGAACAGGGCTACCTTCTGCTCATTAACCCTTCCTTCAGGAGTGCTCATAAAGCCCTTCACAAGTTTCTGTGTGTAGTTTCACCCCCCCAGTAAACTTATGTTACTTGCAGTATCTAGAATAAAAGTTACAAATTCTTAGAACAAAACTCAAAACCAGCATCAAAAAAGTGTAGGAGCAAGGAAAGAATCATGTTTGGAGAGTTTTAAGTACACCATGTTTCTAAAGGGAATAATCTATCAAACCACAGGAGGTGACTAGAACTGCCATCATCACTGCTAACACAAAGGAATGTAGATTGAGGGGAGGCAACAGAGGAAGGGGGAGAAAGAACAGGGAAGGAAAAAGGAGAAGGAGCTAAGAAGGGGAGCTACAGTAATGGCTACCAGACTCTCAAGGAATTCCTATAGGAATGAATAAATCCTTCATGCCTTTTTAAAATAAAGCAATCTGTGCAACAAATTGCTGCCATCTCAGTAACGTTAAGCTTTCAGTTTATCTGCCCACGATATTTTCATAAATATAGTTTTATGCCATATACTAAACTTCCAAAGCTTAACACAATGGTTGCGAATACAAATAATATTTCTTCTTTCAGTCTTCTCATTCTTCTGAATCACAGTACCCTGCAGAAAAACAGCTTTTCAAGAGGAAGTAGGGAAGTTTAACTACACCAAACTTAAAATATCCCTTGGCAATTATTTAATCTACTTTAATTCTCAAGTTACAGAGACAATAACTATGGGTCACACACTGGCAGGTAAAGGCCGCTAGAGGACAGCCAGATTACCAGAGCATGGAACATCCTGAAAGGATATCATTAGGGGGATGATCTTGCAGATCAGAATTTTAAGTTTATGTCTAATAGGCAGCACGTACTTCCATATGATGAAGAGTAGACTCTTGTTACCGACAAAAAAATAGGGATGATTAAAAATAACAGACATATTAATATGAATAGCATTTCCCAGAAATTCAAAATAAATGAGTAGCAAACCCATTTTCTAGTTAGGAGTTCCACCAGCTTATGTAGAACTACTTGGAATATGTTTTAGCTCCCTACGCATACTGATCTCCTGCCTCTGAGTACAATTCTTCCGGGCATTTTCAGAAGCACAATAATTGTAAAGATACAAGCTCTTTGGGCTTGGTCATGTACGCTGCATCTCCAATAAGACCAGATCAAGTCACATGCTTCATTAGGAAAGTTTCTGCTATTCAGCAAACATTGTACTCCAGATTTCATAAGCCTGACTCAAAGCAGACAGACTATTCACAATTAAAACACATCCAGAAACATTTCAGCTTGCCACAAGATACACAGACTTGCTGGTTCTCGCCAAAAATGGCTTTGACAAAAATATTTTCTAGCATCCAGGCCTATGAATGGCAGGCAATGTAACAGTAAAGGCTGTAATAACTGTTCTCAGGAGCTAATTTTAATGTAAGCACAGTGAACCAGAAAATAGATTTGACCAGCTGGCTCAACTCGTCCCGAGGCCTAGAACTCGGCATGCACAGGAAAAGCCAGTGTCTTATCTGGCCTGACTCACCGAGCCACTCTCAACCCCGCAACCTGAAAGTTACGGTGCTGCTACGAAGCGCTATTTCTGTAACGGCTGTTTTCTGAACGGTTATGATGGATATAGCCTCTACCTAAAGAGAAAACGCCTTAACTTTCAGATCTCTACCAGAAGAGTTCAGGTAACTGACACAACGCTGAACCAGAGGATCATCTACAATGGCCAGCCTCTGTCTCACGAGACCTAAAGTGACCTCCTTAAATAGCATCCAAAATTTCAAGAACATGTTGCTGTTTAGCCTTTGCGCAGGCAAGACGACATTTAATAAGCCAAATAATCAGAACAAAGCCATGTTACTGCCCTTAGAAAAGCCGGAATAACACAAAGAGCCTATTCACTCGTCGATCTCGGACTTTTTCACCCAACTGGTCGTTACACACGCGAGCCATAAATTAGAAATCAACTTTCTTATTGCTGAGGGAGGGAGAGGAAGAAAATAACCACCGTTTTCACCCAGGCATCATTGTGGAAGGCAGCTATTGTGGAAAAACACGCACCTACCCTGACGCAACTCTATCCTTGAGCAGAGGGGAGAATCGCCTCAAAACCCGGGGGTACGTGCCCGCGGACATGCAGACATGTGTCCTGCAGGGCAGCAGCACAAAGGAAGGCCCGCGCCCAGCCGAGCCCCGCGGGGGCCGGGGACCTTCCCTTCCCTTCCCTTCCCCTCCCCGCACCGCACCGCCGGGGCAGGCCGGAGCCCTCGCCTGGAGCAGCCCGCTGCGCGTCGGGAGACACAGCGCCGCCGGGCAGCCAGCCCAGTTCCCATCCCGAGCGGCAACTGCTAGAGCTAGTAAGTTGGGGTTTGGGTTTTCGGTTTGGTGTCCCCCCCACCCCGCCTGCCAGGGCTGCGGGCGGCCGCCGCTTCGCTTCCACACGAGGTCTTCAGCTAACGGCAGGGCGAAGGCGAGCTAACCTTTACCTCCAGCTGTGATGAAGGAGAGCGGCCCCCAGTCTGAATACCAATAGTAACAACAAAAACTACGCTATCTATACCTATTTATCTATCTATCTAATTAAGGAGGCGAGCAACCCGCAGCTCTGGGGCAGCAGGAGGCTGCTGCCGCGGGGAAGGGCAGCTTCGGGGTGACACCCCCACACCGCAGGGTTCCCCCCGGGGCGGCGCTCGCTCGCCCGCCCGCCGGCCGAGAGCTGTCCGGTCCCCACAGCCGCCCGGGCTCCGCGAAGGGGTCCGGGCCTGGCGGCCTCCCCTCCGCCTGGCGCTGCCTCCGGCCGCCTCGACAGCTGTTACCGGCCGGCCGCGCTCGCGGCCCGCCGGCGGGCGCCACCCCCGCCCCCCCCCTCACCGCAGCGCCGGCCACCGGTACCTGCGCCCGCCCGGGCCGCCTCCCCTGCGCGTATGGACCGGGCTCCGCAACGGCAATTGAACAAAACACAGCCCGCTCCGCCCCCGCCCGGCACCCGCCTGCTCCCATTGGCTGGGCCGCCCGCCCGCCGAACTCTGACCCGCTCTGCCATAGGGCGGAGGGGCGCGCTGGCCCGGCCCACAAGGGGCGGGGGGCGGGCCCGTTCCCGGCAGGGACGCGCCGCTGTGGTGCCGGGTGGGACGGGGGAGGACGCGCCGGACTACAGCCCCCAGGAGGCATTGCGGCGGCGCGGCGCCCTTCTCTCATTGGCTAGCCAGGGAGCGTGCGGAGGGGCGCTTGGGGGGGGGGAAGCTGCGCTTCTCGCCTGGAGGGGCGATTACGTCATCGCGTCCCCGGATGGAGCCGCAAGAAGGACGCGGGTGCGCGCGTGGGATGCAGCGAGCGGGGCACGGCGGCGCCCAGCCGGCCAGACTGCGCATGCGCGCACCGCCGAACCGGGGGGGGGGTCGCCTCAGGAGGGCGGGAATAGGTGGTGGTGGTGGTTCTCTTCCTCCTCCTCAGGGCGGTGGGGCTGGGGCCTGGCCGAGCGGGGAGGGTGTGGGGGCTGCCCCCCGCCCGGAGCGGGGCCCGAGCATGCCAGGCAAGGCTGCCCTGCTGGGTTTGGGCCTTGTCAGTCTGTGGGTGACCGCAACCGAGGCTTGACCTGGCCCAGCCCAGCTGGTTGCACCTCGCCTGGCAGCACTGGCATAGCCTCTCCACAGAACGGCTGAGGTGCGGGCCCCCGGGTCTGTGGCAGTCCCGGAGGGAGCAGGAATGGCACCCTGAGCTTCCCCCAGAAGCCATCACCATGGCTTGCCCTAACCAGCTCCTCCTGCATAAGTTACCTTCCCCATAGCTGGTTCTTGCCAGCTTCCTCTGCAGACGTGCTCTGCGCTGTCTAACGGTGTGGTTAGAGTGCCCTCTGCTTGCCTGCTCCGTGCTTACCTCAGCTGGCAGTTTCCAGACCAACCTGCTGAAAATACCTCAGCTTCATCTCCCACAGGGGTCCTGCATGGACCCGAACTGGTGCCATCTTCTCTTGTCTCTCAAAATGGAGGCCAGAAAAAGAAAACAACATCTGCTTCTTACTCTGCAAGAAATGTTCCTATGGGAGTTTTTCAAAAGCAGTTATGAGTCAACCGTAGTGAGGAAGTGGGATGTGTTTGGACAACAATTACACTGTACACTTGTCAGGGCAGAGACTGCTTTATGTGGATGCGTAATCCTTAACATCATGAGAAAACAAACCCTGATTTACTGTTGCCTACAGGCCTAACATTACTGAGGTACAGGTATTTTTTATTAATGGTGATTGTTAGCAAGCTCTTCTCATCCCTTTAACAAGCATCTGTTATTTCAACCTTCTGCAACCTGTTCTTCAGTGTTTGCACATGGAGTTGTATTTCACTCCTTCACCTTTCCTTTGACCGAGAAGTTTTTCAGCTGACTTTACCGTATTATCCTGTAAGATTTTGCTGAATTACAAGACAATGCTGCAATAGATACATGAGTTAACGTTGCAATGCAGAGTCCAAATCAAAACTGTGTTCCGGAGGCATGCTTACTTCAGCTTGCTTATTTTTCAGGCTTTCAGATTTTAGCCTTAAGAGACCGATAACTTAAAATCAATTTTACTTCAGACAGCATTACCAGGTTTTGCTGCTTGTTCTTCATCACTGTCCTCATCTTTTACACCCTATACGACCCCTACAGTACTCAGTTTCTTGAAAATTTTGTTTTGATAAACCTTAGGCTGAAATCTTTTCAAATAGTTTGCCAAGATACCTTTCCCAAATTGTACAATGAATATTTAAATTAGCGTACTAGTTCTTTGTAAGATCAACACCTACCTCTCTTTAGAAAGAGCTTGCAAGTGATTAAAGGTACACAGAGAAAACAACACAGCTTTCTCCCATAGTTCAGTCCTGGCTCTTGAAATACTTTCTGGTTGTGCTCATTTTGCTCCTGGCCTTATTGTGAATTCTAGTGCATGGGAAATTGTAGTTCATCTGCTTTCATGATCCTACCCATATCTTTGGCAGGGATTTGGCTCCATCCTGTAATCAGTTTTGTACACAGAATTCCCCACTGAAAACAAGTTATCCCTGAAGCATTTCATTGCTAAATCCTTATCCAAACTTAGAATTATCAATTTACGTCGTGGTTTTTTTTTTTAAATGAAGTCGCAATATAACTTTATCTTTCACAACCATTATATCTAAGTATTCCACTGGAGTTTAGCAGCTCAGGCATGAGATTTTGATGTAAAACTGGTTTTCCCTCACCTACAAGTTCAATCGTTTTCATAGTTCTGAAACATTAATGTTTCTCTCAGTTAAGCCACAATACTTTCCTCCAGCCTCCTGCACTCTTTCTGCTGCAAGTAAGGTAAACCCAGAGGGAACTTTGTGTTTCTGAAACTGAACTGCCTCTCGATTGCGACTGTTTACTTCCAGCCATGGCTGCAGCGATGGGGGAGGCATGTGAAAGGAGCTACAGCCGCACTCCCCCAGCAGTCAGTACCTCTGCTCTCAACTTCCACAGGTTGGATATTTTCAACTAGGGTAAAAACTTCGCAGTAATTAAATTATCTTACGGATTAGATAACTTTTAAATCTTCTTTCTCTTCTTCTGTCATGCTCCCCTGCGATTTCTCCCCTGATTTCTTTTATCACTTTCCATTCTGTGCTCCAATGTTATCAGCTTTTTTTCCATTGCGACAATGGCTGATACTCTCTTCTATTGGGGTGGAGCTGCCTTCAACTGCCTGCAGTCCAAAAACAGGTGGGAAGCTGAGCCCTAAACTAGTGATGTTACAAAGGTGGTACCTCCTATGATCAGCTGGTTGCATCCCAAAATTTTTCACATGGGCAAATCACATAAAACGGTCAACAAAAACTAAGGGACTAGGGTGGGAGATAGTGAGCAATCATATCTGAGACAGGGCAGGTGGTAGCTTTAATCAATGTCACTCAGTATTCAACCATAGTCGTCTTTTAGTTTATACCCAAGAGTAAAGCTTTGGCAGGGATCCAGTTTATAATTCAGATCTTGGTAAACACAGACTTAAATTTCCCTCATGACAAGGTTCGATAGTAATTGTCTAGCACTTTAAATATCTAATTACAAACATGCTACCACATGTTAAAGTGGTCGGTGTCTGTTCACTCAACTGTGTGTCTCCAGGAAGGGCCATCTGTTTCCAACAAAACAGTCAGACATGAATGTAGACAGGTTTCTAAATTTAAAAAAAAAAAGAGAGAAGAAAAAAAATAGAGACACAAAGCTGTCTTTACAATAAAGCACAGGCTGAAATAGGTGCAATCAGAATGAACCTCGGGAGAAAGTTTTCACTTAGGGGAACTGATGCATGGCATGGTTGCTCTAAGGTGCCCTTCCGGGGATTATTTTATGCACCTAAACTACTGGAGTAAGCATATAGACGTCTTCACTACATACATGGGCGATATGTTCAGTTTGGTCTGTATTGACACCTATTTTCCGTAAAGGAATAGCAGTTCCTCTTACATCCCGTCTCAACACCTAGCTCCTAGATCCAGTTGTTCAAGAAAGGGAATGTTTTCCCCTCCTTAGTCAGAACATGGTCGATAGGCGTGAGTGACACGCCAGCTTTGCCTCTCGCAAAAACAACAGATAGACCTTAATCCTACGTGTGTATTACTACTAAGCTGTTGCCAATTTAGGCAAATTACCACCAAGAAGGGAAACAGAGGAGACTATGCAACTCAGTTCTTTTTTTGTTATTATTTTCATACTGTTTGTAGATAAGGAGCCCAGCAGCTACTTGATGGAGTTAAAGAAATGAAGTGCAAAAATAGTTCAGACACTCTGTAATATGCACAGCTGCTCATAAGGTTCAGATGAGCATTTCCAACACTATTTCAATTGGTTGAAAGGTGTTTTGCTGTGTACACTGATCACTTTTTACTTAGCAAAACATTAGTAAGCTGAAAGTTAGTGTATTTACTACATACAGTGGTCCTCTTACAATGAGTTATAGAAGCAAGACAAGTAAGTGAGTTGGGATAGCAAGTCTCAGGTAAAGTTACCCCAAATAATGGTATTTCTCTTCTTGTAGCAATCACTGTTAGTCATTCATCTGTTTCCCCATAAAATACGTAATGGAAAAGGGGCCACTGTTTTAAAAGACAAATTTATGAAGGCCTGTCAGAAAGATTCCACATCCAATAAAATCCTTCACTGATCCTGTTTCCCTCGGGGTCACTTTGCAGTCCCCCTCGGGAGCAAGGGGGCAATGTGGATTCCATCTCCCGGCCCAGGGAGTCCCCACATAAAGGGGTGAAGGAGGAAACTGGACTGACTTTGGAGTCTGACGTAGAGCAGGTACAGGAGACACTGCTTAGGTATTGAGGGGTGCTGTGATATCCTGCGTGTTTTGAGCATGGCTGAGCCTCATCAAAGGTGCTTTTCACACTTCTCCATTCTCTCTGTTTAGCAGTTTCACAGCTGAGCGTACAGGTTCTGGGCACAAGAGGAAGTTCTGCCACTAATTATATGTATCAGTTCGTGGTTTGAATGTAAACCTTGCTCAGACTGCTCAAACAGATGAGTTTTCTGTATAATGTACTTTTCCTTACTTACGTTCAAGGGCTTGTTATAAATGAGAAAAAGCAATAAGAATGCTAAATAAATAAGCTGGAACTGAGAAGCAAAGCAGTGTTCAGCATCAAAATCTGAAACAAGCAGAGGGCTGACATCCTGGGATATTAGAGTCAGGGGTCTCTCGTATACCACTACAAGTTGGCTAGACATTATGTTCTTTGTGAACTCTTAAAAGGATTTTGAAAATGTTGAGTTAATCGTGACCAGATCAGGTTTTATTGGATTTCATGGAAGGGTGACTCCATCCCGTGCCCCCTGTACACAGCTGACTTTTCCCGCACCCAGCCTTTCACCTCCATTACCTGCTATTCCAGCTACACAGTTGCCTGCTTCTTCTTAAATTGAGCCATCTGGCCAGGATATACTTCATTTTTCAGGGTATGAATTAGCCACAGGATTTCAAAAAGGGCAAATCAAGCTCCAAGTGCTGAGCCAATACAGCATTGTTCTGCTTTTCACTGCAGTCCCCTAGGAACAGTCCCACTCATGAGAACTCTAAATTGCGAAGAGTTCAGCCAAAGCATCTTCTGCCTACTCAAGTTTCTAGTCCTTCCTACATACGTTTCCAAGTGCCTTGTTCTTTTTGCAATATACAGTACTTCCTTCCTAGACCTTCCCTACACTTGCCTGCTTTACCAAATGGCTTATTCACCTCCTGAGTGAGCCTTTTCTCAGCCTGGAACTCCTCCCCAACTTGTCTCTCCTTGAAAAAAAGCTGGGGACGGCGAAGGCGCATCAGTTACCTGCATCCTGGTGCAGCCAGGAGGGCTGCTTGAGTTCTCAGGTTCCCATTTTTTCTACCAGGACAGGGCTTACAGAACTCTTGCAAACTCCTCTAGTGATTTCCGATACAAGGCGTAGGGAAGACAGATCACTAAAAAATAAATTTGATTAATAAGCACTGTTACTTAAAGCATGCTCTGCACAACGTATCACACTTGTTATGTTTCACCATTCTTAATACAGAATTTCTCTATGAGCCATTTCATCTGCTTCTCATTTTTTATGAGTTGGGGGTTTTTTGTGTTGTTTTTGGTTGGTTTTGTTTCATTTTGGTTTGTTTTTTTTGTTTTAAGGAGATAGATAGTAGTTAGCACTGTTCTGTACTTTTCCGTTATTACTTATCCAGAAATCTGAGGGAGCGAGAAGCAAATTAATTTTCCTGTGGAAACACACTGGATAAGTACTTTCTTAGTGTAAGAATTGTTTGTACCTGCATAGATACTATTTTCTTTTATTCTACCGCAAAATCTGCTCAGAAGTGGTGGAAGATGTGCAGTGGGCAGTGGCATTGTGTCAGGCCTTAGTATCTTTTACCAGTTTCCAGGAAGCAAAGATCTTTCAAACATGAAACTTTACTGGAAAACAAAGTGGCTGCAAACCAGTAATATCTGTATTTCACTTTGTCTAAATTGACTGTGGTTAGATAAAGAAGGAACTATTTTAATCATCAAATCAAAACAGGGATTTAAGGATGAATTTTCATTCGCATTTCAGCCGAGCAGGGTGATATACCCAAGATTTTAAACATGAATTCTTCGCATAGATTTGTGCATGCTAATCATCAGGTATATTCATGTATTGAAGGGTTTTCTTTTACATCTTGTATTTCTAGATAATTTCCCCTGCAGAAGGCAATTCAAATGCCATGTTTCTACTCATGCTCCCAGACCTGCCTCCTCTGCTCAAACTAAAATTGCAGCCTGTCTCTCAGAAATCCTGTCCCAGATACGTAACTGACAGATCGAGCCCATTGTGACTCAAATAGAACTTTTAATTTTCTCTCACTTTTCTCCTCGACTAATACAATCTTCTCTCATTCATATCCATTCAAACTGCTGCTGCAATGGTTGTCTAGCCACGTCCTTCAGCCACACTAGCCACCTCCTTCTAACTCTCCGCTGGCTTTATTTTTGCTTCTGTCAAACACACTCTCCCTGTCTTTCCACTCAAAGCCCTTCTTAGCCTGTCCCACCTCTATCTACCTTTCACTAAAGCAAAGGCAGCTTCTGCCTCTCAAGCCCCCCAGACGCTATGAACTGCACCAGAAGATCACCTAGTGTGACCTCTGCTTACCTCAGGCCTTTACGCTTAGCAAAGATACTCTTATATTAAACCCAATGGTTTCAATTAAACTAAGGCATTTTAGTTCTCAGGAGACTAACCTGTGTTTCACAAGCAGAAAACAAGAGTGATCACCGTTGCCTGAGGCTTTTACGATGGCCCGAATGATTCAGGAGGTCAACCAGGCCGTTGGCTGTAGAGGAAGGGGATAAAAAAAGACAAATGAACCTTCATGTCCCTGCTCCCCAGACTGGGAGGCAAGTGTCTTCCTGATCCCCAGTCAACCCCGTGCAAGGGAGCAAGAGACATCCGACAGTCCTGTAGAAAGAGGGGTTTCCTCATCACTTCAAAGCACCCACTTAAACTGTTCTGTGTTTCGAGCTACGAGACATCTAGGATGCCTCTGAAGAAGGGAGGAGGTAGTATTTGAGCTAATAAATTTTAAAAATCTGTTTCAATGAAACCTGGTATCTTTTGGATGTGTTTCAAGGCTGCCTGACTAAGATGCAAGTCCTGACTGAATCTTTTTCTGCAGTTGGGGTAGGTGAAAGCCTCACAAGTTTGGGTTTTTTTCTGTGTTCTCTGTTGTCTAAGACTGCAGGAGCTGATTAAGTGGCTTTGTCTTCAGTGGGAACACTTGTAGGGTGTCTTCTATTCAGTTGGCTACTTCCATAAATTGTGTGCAACCTCCAAAAGGCCTCTAAACCTTTACCAAATTCAGCTGAAGTTGTCCAACTGGTTTTAAATGTATTACAGCATATACAGATAGGCATGGACAGGCGCAGGTGACATGCACTGGTGGCTATGCGTTGGGAAAAGGAAAGTGGGGGAGCAGTAATTTCTCCCTCATCTCTCAAGCTATTGGCTAAAGACAGGAGATTGGATTATAGCTGTTATTTTAATACTGAACTGGGATCATTACAAGTATTTTGAAGGCTGTGCGCAAACCCTTACTCCCAGAAAGAAAGAACTGAGCAGGAAGACTATGACACAGGTACCGGGTTCAGGAAGAACCAGTGAGCCCCAAACCTAGCACCCACAGAGGCTCCATGGCTTCTTCTCAAAGCTAATGAAGCATCTCATGGCTTAGTTTAAATCAATGGCAAGCGCAGTGCATTGCTAAGTAAGCAGCAACGCATATTTACAATCACAATTTAAAAAATGTATGTGATTTCAAACTGCAGTATATCTAACACAATGGGGGCCACCAGAATCCGTAATAAAGATCAGCCATGGAACCTCTGTCTTACTAAACTACCGATGGACACCTCTTGGCTTTCTCCTGTGCCAGTCTTCAAGCTTTGGAGAAACTCCCTCTAGGTATCTGCAAGGTTATACCGTTATCTCTTCTCGTAGCCCCTCGCAAGCTTTGACTTTGCTCTGAGATCTACAGGAGCTTGACAAAGCCTGCAAGTGGTGTGCTGAAGAGGCAGCTAAGCAGGCTGATCACCACGCACATACTCTTTTCCCTTAACTCTGGTGGCCGCCTGCTTCTCTCCTCTTGCCTCAACCTTCCTTTGGCAATTCTTCAGGCAAGGACTGTACACTTACTCTGTGTCGGTGCAGTGCCCAGCATAACAGGGCCTGGACCATCACTGGAGTTCCGAGGTACTTTGGGTCAGTAAATAATAATGGTAATCTGGAGGGTTTGGAGAGGGGGGTGTTTTCTGTGAACCAAAAATTGTAGCTTGCCCCCCCCCAAAAAATCAGTTAAAATGTTCCGCATACAGATCTGCAAATCTCAAATGCAGAGAGGCCACTGTAAACAGCTAAAAGGACTTCCCTCCCCCCTGCCCCGAGAGCTATCATCAAATACATTTTTTGAGGAAGAAGTGCAATCTTTGAGTGTGTGTTTCCTGTTCCAGTTCATTTTTAATGTTCTAAAGCCAGCGGGTGCTTCATTTGTAATGACCATCTCTAACTTTGTCATCAAGATAGCTGTTCTAATTTTTTTACAAGTGGTGCATTTTTAAACTCATTATGTATTTGTATGTCTGTATGCTAAGGCCTTATGTGAAAAAAATCAAAAGCAAACTTCACAACAGCAATATAAGGCTCTGCCTGTTTCTTTCCTGGTTACCAAGCTTGTACAAATTAAAAGCACATTAGCCACTTTGAAAATAAATCTGACTGCAGTTCAGTCTCTTCTCTTTGGAGTTTTAGTTTGAAGATAGCAGTGGCATTCCACTGGCTAAGCCACTTGAGTGAATTTCCTGATTTTGCTTGGTTGCTTAATTTCCTGTTGAGCTCGCATTTTGCCTAATTCAAGACAAAAAGACCCCTATAAATGGGATGAATGATTGAAATTGCAGAGCTGGACGTAGTAATTTGATTGCAGTTCAGCATGTGCCTCTCTGAACAGAGGTAGAATTTCTGAGACGTATATAAGTAACTCTAAAAATGTCTTTAATTCAGCATTTTCTCCCCTTATTGAATTACCCATCTGTGCATCCAAATCTGTTATCAAAGGTCTTCTCCGTGTGTTCAGGCTTTAATGTGTGTCCATGACAAGTTTCCCCCTGTTATGACATCACTCTTAAGTCTCTAAAACAGGACAAAAATAAAACAATAGGAAGTGCCACGGTCTGTTACTCATAAAAGCTCTCTAGCAGTACTTAGGAGTACATTTGAAGCAGATCTCCTTCTCTGCATCAGTTTTCCAGTGATAGGCTTTACATTCAACTGTTAAATACTCAGGATTGTGAAGGGGACTAAATAATGCTTTAGGAAAAGCCTATAGCTAACGGGTACATAATGCATACAATGTAAGTCTCTAACCTGATTGTTCCACACATCTTACCTTTATATATTGCCTATCATGCTGTACAAAACTGCTAAGCTATAAAAGCTTAAAGTAAAACTGTTGGCTTTTCTCTGATGCTCCTTCTTCAGTGAAGAATACTGGCTATATGGGTTTATTTATCAGTTAGATCAGCGGAAGACTTTATGAATTAAAAGATGCACTTTGCAGTTTTATCTGAACGCCGTCAGCCTGGGCTCAGCCCGATCCTTTCTGGAGGAACGCAGTCTTTCCACAGCACTAGCAATGGTCTGGGAGCTACCCAGCATGTCTCCTGTACGGGGCTGCAAGCTTTAAGGGTCCAAACTCTGTATAGATCGAAGGGAAACTAAAATCATGGCGACACCCTGTTGTAAGGTCCATTTCTGGAATATCTGATCTTCAGGTATCTTTTCTGTCAAGAACTCGCTGGTGGAATGGGTACCAAACTACTAATATGGGTGAGCTGAACACTTGTAAAAATAAAACGTTAGCTTGGCTGTGGATGCTTGGGCCTGATGATTCTGACAGGGCTGTTGTGAACCACATTTCCAGCAGCCCGATTTGCTTCAGACGTGACAGACGGATCCTGCAGGAAATGAAAACGCTGTGTCTTCTTTCCTGAAAAATATTATTATTATTCTTAAGCATTACTCTTGTATGTGTCTTTTTTTCAGATGGTCTGTTAGCGGCAGGGATCTTGCTATGTTGTACATCTGGTTAATGGCCTAGAACATCATCGCTGTTTACAGTTATTTCTAACAGGAACTGAGATCAAAGATCAAGTTAATGGAAGAAAGAACAATGAAAGATGAGAGCCAGTCCTCTGTTAGGAGGGACTGTATTCTGCCCTTGCTGAGCTTTATCTGATAAGTATTTTTCCGTCTCTGACAACTGTAAGCCAGATCCTGTGATCTTTATGTTGACCAGCTTTGTATTTAAAACTGCATCAATAAGACCGCATTTAATTTGGGCACATTTTTAACCCACTGCCCTTTCACTTCTTGAAAAATCCGTTTTACCTAGCAAGAGCTATATAATACTGCCTCTAAAAATACTGTGCCTAGGCATCCTTATGGCCGTGCACCAAGCGTGCTAGCTTTTTTGTGATTATGGACTTGATCTGAAGGTTGCATCATTTTCTGGGTTCTTGCAAACAGAAGAATATAGGTTGAGACAGGGAAAATAATTTTTCAGAAGAGCCAGGTACCCGTGGATCCAACAGCCTCTTGAAACCTCACAGACTAGGTAGCTCTGACAGTGGGCTTCAGATTTCCGTCTGTACAGCAGCAAATTTAAAAATGTGTATGTAACATAAACAGGGCCGAGATACTATGACTGATTTGGGTGGTTCTATTTTTATGTTATTTTATTTTTAAGCTAGCTAGGAGCAGCCATGGTTTAAATTAAACCCGTCACTTCCACATAATTGAAGAGGGATTTACAGAAGATGCAGACGCTTTTCATGCCAAATGTTGTGCATGTACAGAATGAGAACCAACAATTACAATTAATTTCTGAGCCCGTATTCCATACCCAGGAAGCAGCAATGTGCCTCCTTATCACCACAAATGCATGGGGGAAGGGGATTTATAGGGGGTTTATGCATTTTTTTCAATGCTGTCGGAACCTGGAAGTTTTGAAATGCCTCGGATTTCTTCTGCATGCATTTGTCCAGGCTGGCAAGAAGGTGCTCTATCTAGCAAGGTCTGCAGGCTGGGATGGCAAAGGGTCCGGCAGCATTTGAGAGCTTTAGCTAAAAGTTACGGCAGACAAAAGCAGCGACTGTTGCATTCCACCTGTTATCTCTGGGAGTCAGCAGCACTGCCTTCCCCCTCCAGCATCCCTGCAAGCCCTGGCAGCACCGAGATAACATTTCATTCAAGATCTGCTCATGCCAGGTTATCGATAAAGTTAGGAAAACGAATGCCTTGAGGGAGCAAGGCTAGATTTTCAGTTTGCTTAATTTATGGGCCAAGTCTAGCCTGGTACAATGGAAGTCCAGCTCTCGGTGTTCTTTGTCACCCAGCTTTTAGATGATGTCATTTTGCTATGGCAGGACATGAAAGGGGGTTTGAAGAACACTTTGCAGTGGTGGTGGCTGACTACTGCGTTTCTGGTTACAATTAACAGCACATTCTCACCAACTCTCTCCGATTCTGCTTGTTCACAGGCCCGGGGCAACCGGAATATCTTTCTTTTGTCCCACACTCCTTCATCACCATGGCAACAAATGGGCAAATATTATAAATAATTTTTTTTTTTTTTTTTGCAAGTAGACTGGTAAGTTTTCAAGACCACACACACGCGCAGAGTACAGGTATTTCAAACTTGGGGATTAGCACGTTAAAACCGTGGGTTTAACCAGTAACTTGGGCTGTGGCCCAGCTCCATGCCAATGCCCATGGGAAAACATCCTCACAAAGTCACATAGCGCATTGGTGACTACATACTCGTGTATGTGGGCAGTGCCCAATGCCAGCCTGTGGCTGTCGTCGCCAGCAATTAAAGGGAGGTTGAGGTTCCCTCCAGGACCACCCTGCGCTCGTCCTAATTGTGCCACTGGTGGAAACAAAGGTCAGCCCTTGTGCAGGGGTTTAAAAGTTGAACTTGCACTCCCAAGGGGACACTGCAGCCCAGAGCCCGTAGGGGACACCGCAGTCACTAATCACTGTGGCCTGGGAAGCAAAGTCACCGTCGGATTTAATAAACACTGGCCCCAAATGGAGGGGCAAAAGGAGCAACATCAGTAACTCATCGTACGCTGGGAAATGAGGGAGGGGATTCACTTCTGCCTTTGTGCGAGTCAAAACCCTTGCGTCACCGAGAGCCCCACCAGGCGGTACTCTGCTGTGCAGCAGCAATTACAGCATGGGGGCTATAGACAAACGTGGACTTCTGATTTCTGGTTCGGAGTCTGGGAAGAGATCCTTGCCAGCTGCAGCTGCTGGAAGGTACAGTGTCTTGGCACGGTCATTAGACTGATGGATCGTCTGGCATCAGACCCGAGGAAGCTTGAAGGCTCTCATCTGCAGCCTCTGGATCCAGAAGCTAGCCAGAAGGTCTTGAGTCTTTCCCTAACCTGCAATTCGTTAAGCACCCTGCAACATCTGTATCACTAGGGTATTTCATGGGAAAGTTTTCTTTTTGTTGGTTACGTGTTGCTGCTTGCATGTGTTTTCTTCCCCTGTATCTAGACCATCTATTCTTTTCAAGTGACAGATACTAAAAGTAGTAAGCTGTAAAAACTTGTACCACCAGAGTTATAAAGAAAATCTCTTGGGAGACAGTAAAACAAATCCAGTCCCAAACACTCTCCCCTTGCCCGTGTTGCCAAACCACCTCCTTTTCTACCGCCCTGCCAACAACTCAATTCTTCCGCAATACCTATAGGGAGGGAGGTGGTAGCAGATTAAAAAGCCAGGTTCCTCCCTCCCCGAGGTTTCCCAGCACGTATTGCCAGCCTGGGGAATACGGGGGAAGGGGAGAGGAAAGGCTGGCTCTGCCCTGCATAGGGCCAAGCAAGTTTTCAGCTGTATAAAATATATTAAATTCCAATCTCGCTGGAGCCGGTGTTGAAAGATTTCAGCAAGGCCAACACTTGACCTTTAGCAGACAATAGCCCCGGCCCTAATTGGCAACCGCTCATTGTGCGTTTTCATGTGTTTTGAACAGGCGGGTTTCATGCTCATTCCCTTGTAGGCTCAGGTCTGGGGCTGCGAGCGGGAAGCGGCGAAGGTTTGGTGATTTCTGATTGTTCTATAATGCCACCTGCTGACTCGAGGGCGACAGTAGCCAGTGTATCAAAAGTCCTTTCACGGAGCCCTGCTTTTAACTTCAGTGCTATTTATATTAATGGGATCATTCAGTGCGTTTCACTCATGTTCTGATTTAGAGTCCAAGGACAGACCTGAGTTACAAATCCTAAGAGAACACTGTAAGATATATTGGACACTAACTAGACCGCCTTATTGTGCTTCAGTTGGGTTGCAACTACAAAATATAATGAGGAGGTGATGGAAAAGGTCTTGGTACTCGAAATATTAAAATGTCGTGTTTATAACACACTATGTTTTTTCATGACTGATGCGAGCTACAAGCGTTTGTGTGCCAGCAATACAACGTGTCTTCACCAAGTGACCAAGATGATAGGAGGGGGGGAAAACATAAGTGGCTACTTTACTTCCAAGGGAGGCCCAGATCCACACCGCTAATTTAATCTTTTAACCAACTGAAAAATCATGACCCTTTTATCTAACAAAATTCTCACTTCCCGGACTCATCCCGTTACACCAGTTGGTCCTTGTTCTTCACCACTTCCCTGTCTTGACCAAAATCCTGTTTTCACCCCCATCTCTGTCTGAACCTTTTATCGAAGTACCTCCTTTGCAGGGCGTACGTGCTCCCAGCAGACCTCAGCTATTCCTGCTGCTCTGCCTGTGCTCCGCTTCTCCCCTCACGTCCTCTCATGTTCTCTTTCCCTGAGCTGCAGTTCTGTTTTTGCTCCTGGCACCAACCTTATTTGTCAGCTCCACAAATAACTATTCATTCAGGTCTCTACCGGCACCCCCAGCAAATCCTTGCGTCTTGCTTGTGAGTTCTAGGTTGACACTCAGGGTACATTTTTCAGAGGGCTTCTGGCATGGGCAGCTTGACGCTCACCAGCGCAATGGAGGCAGGCACTGCAAAGCCTTTGCACCGCTCTCCTCCTTCTGGCACCTTAATGGGGTCTAATTTTTGTGCTGGCCTCCCACGCACTTAATAAAAGACGCACATTCAAGCAGGCTTTGTGCCCGGAACGCAATTAAGCATCCAACTGTCCGATCTGTGTGGCCAAATCCTCGGCGTTCCCGGGGGTTCTCAGGTGCAGGTTCACACTGGTTCATCAGGTTTCCATAGGGGGGAGGAAATGTAATTTAGCTCTTTCAGTCTTAGTAATTGAAAATAAAAGGGGGGTAAGTGAAGCTTGTCTTTGGCTGTAGGAATGGCAAACAAACCAGGCATGATTCTTTATCTTAAAGTGAAATTTGCAAGTGAACAAGGCATTATAATTGATGCAGATTTAAAGATACAAGGTGAGGCTATTCTGTGTTTAGGTTCAAATGGCAAACCTTATCTCGCTTTTCCCATCCCCTCCCTTTTTCTTCCCTTGCACAGCAGAATGCTTAACAGGAATTTCTTCAGACCCAGTCCTCGGAACTGCTGTTCCCCACAGCTCCGGTGATTTTCAGAGCAGCTGGAGATATTTAGCAACCCTGAAAAAATCCCCCCTATCAAACCTCTCTTTCAACACAGGCTGACCACAGAAATGCCATCATACCTGAGACGAGCAGTTTCGCTACATGCTCTGGGTCATTCTGTGCTACTAACAAAAATATTACATGTGATGAAAACAACCCAAAGCCACAACACAGAAAATAACTGGGGCATCAGCCCACTTGAACATGTGGAGGGACACAAAGTCTGCCTGACTGATGTGAAGATATATATACTGAAGATGTATTGGCTCTGTTTAATTCCAGAGCTGAATCAAACTCAAGCTCTGGACTAGTAATAGTGCACCCTGCTAAACTGGCAATGCCTCTCCTTGTATAGCTGTGGCTTGTGCCCGTAAGTACCTTCCCAGGGAATACCTGGCATGGCTTCGGGGATAGCAGGCATTCCTAAAAGGCAGTATGGACAATCCAGAGCCAGCTCTGGCTCCCTCCATGGTCCTCCAGCATCATCTCAACAGGCTTTGCATCCTGAAGGATGCCTGGCTCTTCCTCATGCTGCACGCCAGGGCTCACCAAACACACCCCCCCTCAGTTTCATATTATGAAAACACCATCTTGACGGGATACAGCACAGCCATTGCACTGCTTTGGACACTTTGAACCCCGAAGTATGATGTCTTAGGCCTACAAGGCCACCACATGGGCCCAGAGAAGACCACAGCACCATAGACATACTATATGTAGCCAGGCTGTGCCACTTTTCTTTGGGCCAGAAAACACCACCTCCTCCTGTTTTATTTAGCAACGTAGATGTCACCAAGGAAAGGAACATTTCCACCTCCTAGGACTTACCAGGTGGCAAAGACTATAAATACTATAAACTCTGTTACGAGTTTAACCCTGACTCTGAAACACTGAAAAACACCATGGAAGACTTGGTCTCTTCTGTTTGCCGAGGCAGTGAGAACAGGGAGGTTAGAAGACAACAGGGAATGACAGATGCCAGGAAAAATAGTCTAGGACGAATGGAAAAGTAAAGAAAAAATATTTTATAATGGTGTTACTAAATGACAGAGAGCCATTAGTATACAAATGCATCGCATACTTACTATGTGAGGGAGGATCTTCATCCGTCCAGGGATGGACCCATCTAGAGATAGATCGTAACCTTTATCTATCTCTAATCACACCAGCTTCCTTTGCATGTAGCTGGGCATTGCATTGATTTTGCCCCTCAGCTGTAACTACGTAAGGAACGATAAAGCGCGCAAAGGAATAGAAGCTGCAAAACCACTCCGACTTCAATGCAGAGCAAGATGCCACAGGGGAGCTACAGGTCCTCACATTTTGATTTGTGTTTTCCAACTATTGCAGAGGGCCTTGAAAATGAGCTATCATTTGACTGAAGACAACGCTGTCCACTGAAATATTTGACCGCACGGAGGCAGATGACCCTTTGATGAATTAGCTAAGGTTTGAAAGAGGTGCACAAAGAGGGAACCAACACGTTGGAGAACAAATGGAAGCTAAGCACACCTTGGCGTCCTGAGCTCTAGGGTTGGGGTTTTTTTGCTTAGAACTAGGAATAGTTGAAATTGCTGCAGAATTCTGCAGAATTGTTGAAACTGCTGTGGGCTTGTTCTGTTGTATATAACAAAAGGAGTACCTCAGTAACTGAGTGGATCAACCTTACTACATTACATACTCCAAGAGCAAGAAGAACCCAAGTCAGGTTGGGATAACAAGATTTAAAACAATGTGTCTAAGAAAAGTGCTTATTTTTGGTCAGTGCCTTCGGTGAAAAACAGTTCTTATTGCACAAAAGCAGGAGGAGGTGGGAGTGAAAGGCAGTCAAACAATGAGGAAAGAGTGTTTCAGTATTGCATGGAAGTGTTCCTTAGATTAGCATTTCTCTGCAGCCACCTCTGGCTCCATCCTTAATACTGCTAGATTCGCGCAGGGAAAGAAAAGGATGTCGCCCTCAGAAGCTGACCTGCAGGAACTGGGGTGAGAGGGGAGCAGTGAGGATGTTGAGCAGGAGTTTTGCTGTAGCAGGTCTGATAGTGACAGAGGGAAGGGGTATTTGGAAGGCAGTGCGTGCTGCTGAGGTATGATGGCATGGCTGTCCTCTGCTGGAGCCACCAGTCTGGACAGCGGTGACAGGGTGGGCTCCTTGGTCTTTTCCTGGATATTGATAAGTCGCAATTCTCTTTCCGGAGAAGATGAAACGTTTGGTAAAAGTGGAACTGCCACCGTTTTCCCATTTTTTAAAAGGCTAGCAGCCTCTGCAAGGACACCCAGCAGCTGCAGCCAGCACCACACTGTTTCTCCAGCTTGCAGTTTTCCAAATGACTGCCACCTTCCTCCTCGTCCCACTCTCCGTGGCTGTCGGGAGCCCATTCAGTCTCATTTTTCTACCCTCACAAGTATCCCTGCTGCCCCACCCTTTTGTTCTACCCAGA
Organism: Aptenodytes patagonicus; assembly: GCF_965638725.1. NCBI lineage: Eukaryota > Metazoa > Chordata > Aves > Sphenisciformes > Spheniscidae > Aptenodytes > Aptenodytes patagonicus. Next base: position 8,219,689 of record NC_134952.1, read on the forward strand.
AATATCATAAACAGATCTTTCCTCCACTCTTCTAAGTCCTTAATAATACTGCCAAATAAATGAAATAAACCAACTGCAGCATCCTCGTTGATGGAAGCTAGGAAACACCAACCCTGGGAGTCTGAAGTGTTATGGGACAGTTGCCCCACATGAGAGTAGAGCAGATATCCCACGCAGCCGTACGTTGTTACGGCAGTAGAAATCTAACTCAGTTTCCATCTTCTCATGCCCTTTCCCAAGGCAGCCAGCCCTAAGGGTCGAACTGGCACTAAGTAGCTGGGCTTTTTGTCCAGTGCACTTTGCCTCCTCACCAACCAGACTGAAACCACTAAGCTTTACTGGAAGCAGGCAAAAATGACAGGTCCCAGCTCTGTGAGGTGACGTGTGATCCCTGCTGCAAATAAGAAGAGGTGAGGGTATTTGATATTTTAAAGCGCCCATGAAGACTTCAATCACCTGGGCTGGACTTAACCTAGAGACTCATAGCTGAAGTGTTGAACCCTCATTCAAAGTTCCTCTTAATCTCTTGATCTAGCAGATGTTTATTCTGTGTATAACCACTGCAAGACGCAAAAAAGGAAAGAACTGACTGTAAAGTTTCTAAGTAATTCATCTTACGTTAAAAACTTACGTTTTTAAACTCACATACACTTTGGCATAGTGTGTAATTGCCACCCTGTGCGATACATACTATGCAGGTACATTTGCTTTACTGGGCAGATCTCTTCTGAGCAAACCAGAAGGTTGTAGGTTTGATAAGGAGTTAGTGTTTAATTATATTTTTTATTTTATTAGTTATATATTAATTATGTTTTCAGTGCTTGAAATGAGAGGGAGAGAGAAGATGAGAAAAACTTGTTCTGGGTGTTCACTCTGAAGAACCAGAAGTCTGAAAACACACTTTGAACAAACAGTTGCGGAAGTTCTGCCCAGTCTTTTTGCTGCTTTCTAAGATTATTGGTGCAAATTCAAGCAATGCTGATATTTTCATTCCAGTTTGGAAATAAAGGCTGGACGAGGAATCACATTAGAGACCAACAGTAACTTCCTACTATTTGCAGCAGATGCTAGATGTGATATTTTTCAGACAAAAGGGGAAGCACCGGTAGGGGACAGCCTGCTTACTTGCCTGGTTTAGAGCCATCTTAAGCCTTTGCACTTTGGTAATCTTCCCAACCCAACTCCAGATGTTAAGTCTGGCTGGCTGGAGGGAGGAAGGGAAGATACGCAGAAGAAAATGTGCCAGATATCCAAGATTAGAAGTTATGCAGTCTCAGGCATTCGTAAAAGATGGGAGCTCGCCAGCTCTTCCACATACGGGACAGAGGTTTGAAAGTGAAAAACAGCTGCTGTTGTCCTGTGCTACCTCCCAGGCCATGCAGGTCATGCCACTGGCCCACCACGGCTAGAGATGGAGAAGGATCCTCAACAGGGAAACCCAGCTAGCCGGTAGAGTTAGAGGTGACATAGGGCAATCTCATCATCTCATCCAGGAGAAAAATCACCGACTACCAGACTACAGCTGACCTGTGATAGTGACAGCTGGGCTCCTATTACACCCACATCCTTCACCTGGGGCAAAGAGCAAGTCATGTAGTTAGAAACTTCGGGAAACAGCCTTGAGAACATAGTCAGCAGTGATGGATGAGGCATCGCTGTGACTTACACTGGGGAGAGCGCACAGAACCAGTGCCAGAGAGGTTGTGCTGCCCATCAAACGTTGGCGGGGCCCCAGTGCTATGCCCAAAGCCTGCTGAGAAGCAAACTCTAGGTACTGAGAAACTTTGCAGGGCTTCTCTCTCTGTAGGAGAAACGGGACTGCCTGCCGTGGAGGCTCACTTGCACATCTTCCATAGTGGACTGTTGAATTCAGTGCCCCAAACCAAAGAAATAACCATTAACACTAAATTTCCAGGTCCTTGTGCAAAGCTTCCGCTAATTTTCCCTTGCAATTTATGTAATATAAATGTTAGTATGGGAAAGGGAGGTGGAAATTAGTGGCATAATTTATACCTATGGGGATGAAATGCTAGGGTGGGAGAAAGAGGACCTTGCATTTAAGACTTCCACTGCCTTTCAGAGACCTGGGGCTACCAAAATCACCGAGTTTCATCTCCTGAATAACACAGGACACAGGATTTCATGTAGCTGTTGTCAGAGAAGCCCAAGAGAAAGACGCCTTATTTTCATTTAGAGACTCCAAGGGATTTAGCACGTATCTTGGTAAGCTACTGTCAGGGGTAGCCACCACTGTCACCAGTCTGTGCCATAATTTTAATTATTTAATTCAGGCTTCATACCACCCAACTACAGGGACCAAGCTCGAAAATAAACACCTTCACAGGGCATTGTGGATCATGGGAAGGAGGTGCTGCAGAAAGGCAACTTACAGTTAAAGTCCGCAAGTCACGAGGATCTCTGGACTGAACAGAGAGAGGGACATTTCTGCAGCCACTGGTCTTCGGTATCATTTTTGCAAATGCCTTAGTTGTATCCTATTTCAGTTATAATTCATGTTAGACAAGACGGAGGGAAAACTGAAAAAAGTGTTTGCAGTTTGGATAGGTCAGCCAGAAGACTGATGGATTCAACACTTTCTTGGATGACTGACTAAGAGCTCAGGAGACGTAACAGGAAAGGAAGGATAGTCTCATGTCAAACAATGGAGACATTGAGAGGCTTTGAATATTTTGACTCCGCTGACAAAAAATTGCTGGGATTTGCCAATAAAATTGGGAAAATATTCACTGAAAAGCAAAACACCTGTCTTTCAAGCCCTGTCTTAATACTGAATGATGCATTATTTGTTGATAGGAATAATTAATAGAGGGCTTGCCTGAAAGGAGAGCAGCTCATAAGGCTGGAGAAGGTAAGTGTGTGAGATAGGATCTCCTGTCTGCAGACCCACCAGACAGTCGGTTCAGTTGACGTGGACATCGCCGTGCCTTGCCATGGATGTTGACTTGCAGACTGAAGAGCCATGCGGAATTTGTCTTGTGGATCATCCCCTAATAGCTGCAAGCATTAGTGCTTCAGAACAACAGGCAAGAAACCAAGGAGGATCAGCGCAACACAACCACAGGAGATGTTTGTTCATTTAAAAAACATAAGATTTATATCTCCTTTAAATTAAGGATATGAGCCACTGAGAGCAGCAAAATGAGACAGTATTAACCTCCCCAGAGTGTTCCTAACCAGCCTTGCTTGATTTCCTTTTTTAAGAAGAGTTTCAGTTCCAGTACTGGCTAGAGCTCAAGAGAGGTCTAAAAAAACCCCCTTGTATCCCGATATTATTTAACAGGGCTATGGACAACTGATGCTTCATCTTCAGTTCCAACTACCTTTAAAAGAAATGTTATCTGTAATGCTTCCCAGATGATTGGATTAATGAAAACAGATGTATTAGGAAGAGTCATTATAAATGCCCCATTGCAAAATGAACAGCAAGGAAAAAAAACAGTGCTCCAGCCACACGAGAACCACATTGTTTACACCTGGCAGAGAAAAAAAGCTCGGTCTGTGGTGCAAGTTAAAATTCTTTTTTATTTATGTTGTGGTATTAAAAAGAAGCATCTGTATTAGTTAAATATTTACTGCCTAAAGCAGAAGGCCATTTTTGTCTTATAGATAAAGTACAAGGCAGAAGTGCAACGAGGGAAGCAGTCCCTGCCATGCCTCTAACCTCCTGTGTGACATCCAGCAAGTCGTTTCTCTTCTGTGCTTCAGATTCCCCGTCTGTAACTGGGGTTGATGTTAACCACCTTCTTGGGGAAGCACCGGTATGTAAAACCCATGTACGACTGTCACGTGCATTTTCTCGGTATGGTAAGAGTTAGCTGAATCATTCCGTAAGACTGATTAGATTTTACGTTTCCCCAAACATCTTCAAAAGGAACGTGAGCCTTTGTCCGGCTGCAGTCCCATATCCCAGTTCATTTCACAGGCAGCTCAGGCTCTTGCTGTCTGCTACCCTGGGACGCTGAAATCTTGCACCACACACTGCACTTTGATGTGGCATTGGCACAAGGAGGATGCTCCCCTCCAGCAATGCACAGAATGAAACCATGCAGTGAAATGCCGAGTCCAGGCAGGGTCAGGACAGATTCCACGGCTCTTGTGCTGCCGCCACTGCCTCCTCTTCACTTTTCCCTTCCTTTAGCAATTATTGCTCATCAGCACAGATTAACAATTGCACAAGCAAACCCTCGGAACAAATGAATTCAGGGCCAAGGGCCAATCTTAGTCAGTGGAGCTTTGCCACTGACTGTAAATGGGACTGGGATTTAGCCCTGCAGCCTTCCCCTGTATTTCCTCTTTTCACCCATTCATGTGCGGCACATGTGTAGCTTGCTGGCAGCTCCCCCGGCTTTGGGATGCGGCGCTCCCAGGTGCGAGCTCCAAAAGTTGTGCCCGTAACCTCCTGGCGTTCTTCTCCACCCACTCCCTGGCCCTGTCTTTCTGCTAAGAGTTGTTCCAGCCATTTTATGGTTTCTTTTAAAAGGTAGGAGAACGAAGACAAAAATTGATCTCAATTCATTCATACAGGTTTCTGTTGGGCTGTGAAGAATTTAAAGGTCCTCTCACCTCACCTCTTGTTTACCTAATAGCCTCAGGCCTCATCTACATGAAAGAGTTGCACCCATTCAACTAGATGTTAATTTAAACTAATACAAACCCTGGAGCAAGCGGAGAGATGGATGCTCCTGCACCGTATTAAAACCAGACTCCTATCGGTTTGCTTTAATCTGGTGAGAAACTAAACCAAAGTAAGGAGCGCCCATGGACAGGTTTGCTCTGGCTTTACTGAACATATGGAAAAGAGCAATGCAAATCACGCCAGGGAGTTCTCACTCAGCAGAGCTCTGCTCCTCATTCACCTGCAGGGACCAAGTCATGACTTGAAACGAATGCCTTCCACTCCGACCCAGCTGCCTCTGGTGCAAGACTTTGCTTTCCTTTCTTGCAGAAGAGAAGCAATCTGTCTCCATCTCAATGCTTTAGAGAGGATTCTTCAAGGCATTCGGATAAACCCGCTTCAGCAGACAAGCTCCAGCAGATCTGAGAAGTGCTGCTGCTCCCCGCTGCCCGCTCCAGCCGCCGCTGGCAGGCAGCACAGCTGCCGGAGAGCAGGCCCGGGGGAGAACGCGTCCTGGGCTGCTCGGGTCACAGCCCGGTGCCTTCACACAACCTGCCGAGGACAGGGTGGGAACCGAGGCAGCAGGTTTTGCAGGTCGGTTGGAAAGTCAGCACACAAACTTTGCTGGAAGTGCCGTGACCTTCTGCACAACAAGCAGACAAGCGGGGAGCAGAAGCTTCTCGTGCCACCCCAGCAAAGTTCACCAGAGCTGATCTATCTGTGCCCTCGATCCTGGCCTCAAGCTCAGCCATTTGACGGAGATCTGGATCCACGGAAAAAATGGCCGGGAGCCTTCAACATACACCCGGCTGCTGTAAGCATCTCTCTTGCCCTGGAGTGCGTGGTGGAGGTCTCATACCTCTTACCCAACCCAGGGGCTCTGTTTCAGGTCTTTACTTCATGGCGAGTGTCCCTGCAGGTGGTAATGAAGTCATAAGAGTGTTTCCATACCACGGTAATGGGGGCTAAATAAGAAGCCAGGTAGAGTATAGCTCACCTGAAAAAACAGTGATGTCAGTGGGAGCCAAAAAAAAGGAAAGAAGTGCAAGGGACACCACCCCAAAGTCCCAAGGAAAGTCACTACACAATGAAAACAATCCCAAAAAGGAAAGAGGGGAGGGATGGGACTGGAGCATTTCTGCTGTACAACTCTGCCCTCTTCTCAGTGGTTGGAAAGGACTAAATCACCTGTTGTCAATATCTAATGAGGATTATAGAGAAGGTGAAGCCAGACTGCTCTCACAGGTGCCTAGTGAGAGGATGAGAGGCAATAGATCCAAGCTGCATCAATGAAATTCCAATGGATATTGAGAAAAAAATACTTCACAATGAGAGTGGTTAAACACGAGACCAGAGAGATGGCGGTGTCTCCATGTGTGGAGATACTCAAACCTAAACCGGCCGAGGCCCTGAGCAACCTGATCTAATGTTGAAGCTACCTGTCTTTTGAGTGGGGAGGAGGTTTGACCTGATGGTTTTCTTAAGTCCCTGCTGACCTAAATTATTCTGTTTTATTCTAGGAAAATAAAGCAGAAATTGCTTATCTGAAGCCTGCTTCCCCCCATGTTCCAAAGACCAGGGCTGTCACACAGCTAGTAAATTCACCTGGCTATTAGCCAGGTGTTCACTCTTCCTGAAGAGAGAAGGCAAAAAGAAAATTAAGAGAGCCAAGCGTCTGCAAAATGGTGCCGATCACTGCAGTGCAATTCCAGAGAGTAACGCAGAAGATTTTCCATCAGGAAGGTGCAAGTGGGAAAGTGGAAGCCTACAGCGAAAGCTCCTCGTCAGTCACCTCCCTGCTGAGCGAGCCACGCTGAGATGTCTCGGCTCTGGGGGCCCCATCTAGGCTAGGGAAGTTGCTAAAATGTTTGCTGATGTTGATAATATCAGTTGGCTTTTCCCCGCGTTGGCAGTCACTGGGAGCCTGGGTGTAGGTGGCTGCGGGGTTGTTCTGGCACTTCAAAGCTACGTCAGTGAGACACGCTCTGAGCAGCACTACACCACGGTGCGTAGACCTCGAGCAGCAGCCACGACTCCTAGATTTCCATCGCTGCAAGTATTCAAGGCAGGAGGAGAAACGGAGTCACTGTTAATATGGGCAAACCCCCTTAGCACGCGTAGGTAAGGGTGGTGTAAATATAACGAGGTTCTCATTATTTAAGGGAAAGAAGAGAAAAAGGGAGGAACGGTTTTGCAAAAGGTGTACAGACTTTACCAATGTTTGAATATGTTTGGGTTGGTTTTGATTTATATATCTATTCTCCAGGAAAAACATTTGAAGCTGTTGTTTACATGAAGTTTTCATCATACTGGAGAAATCCTGGTGTTTTCTGTTAGATCTGTTTTTGTATTACTACGGTTCTTTTCCTCCAAGGATCTCAAATTATTATGCCAAAGTTTTCATGGATTCAAAGACACAATTAAATAAATTTGCAGGAGGAAGGCATGCCAAGGGCCATGAAACACAAAACCATGGTCTCTAAATCAGGAAGCCTTTAAGCCACAGATAGCCGGAAGCTCAGAGAGCGTACCAGAGAAATCTCGGAATATACTTCTGTCCTTCTTTTCTAGCATCCGACAGAGACAGGACACTGGCTATGAGCTGTCTTCATGGTCTTAACCAGCTCCCTACATCTTTGGTCAGAGGAAAGTGATGATGGATACTCCCTGGATTTCACTCATCCATTCATCCTAGGGATCGTTTGTCCATACTGCAGCACCTTCAACTTGCACAGCCTGAGGGTACAACCTCCCCCTTTCTCCCCGCCCCTCCCTCACATTGACCCTTTGCTGCGTTGGTTCAGATCCCTTCGAGATGCTAACTCTTTTTATTCCCCCTCTGGTTTACTGCTTGCTTAACAAGCTGATTCAACGTGTGCCAGAGCTGGCCCAAGGGAGAGGAAGGGAAAGCACAGCTGGAAGGAGAAGGAAGAGCAGCAAGATTTTCTCTCACCGTGACAAGCTGTTAAATTTGCTTTTGCCATAATAGAACTTCTGCCTTCGGGCACAGCTCCACCCGACCTGAAGATCTCCGGTGCATCTCCAGTGCACTCTCTCAGCCTCCTGGTCCTTCTCCATTTTTGCACTGGCTCTGGCTCTTTTTGTGACCTTCACTGAGCTAAATCAACTGGCTGATCTACCAGTTATTTGGCTTACAAAGGGGCCTGACAACTACAAGAGATGGTACAAAATAAGTAGCAGGACCATGTGGTTGGCTGGAGATAAAAGGAGAGGGGAAAGAGTAGGAGAAAACAAGGTCCTCCCTTTCAGCAGCAGTGAATTGTTAAACTGCTGATACATAACTTCACCTCCATCCGTCTTTTGAGTATTTTCCCCTTTACAAGGGCCAGGATCTTAGCACGACAGCCCCAAAATCACTTGCCATTAACAAAGCGGCACCAGTCTTCACACAAAACTGCATCAGATCTTCCAGGCGTGAATATTTCTCACGCAAGCTGGAGAAGAGAGGCCACATGTACTTCCTCCAGGCACAAGGCTGGTTTGAGTACCATTTAACACTTTCTCATTTGGTCAGGATGGGGGAAGCTGTCCCACAAAAGAGATGAGGTGCACCGGGGAGGGGCTGGTGCGTCACAAATGGACACTAAATCATAGCAGCATTGCCAACCTTGATACTTTTGAACTGCAAGAACCTTGCAAGAACCTAAACCATGGCTCTGGCAAGAAAAGAAGAAAAACATTTCCTTGTATAATATTTACTGCACAGAGATTCCAAGGGGCAAAGCACCAGAAATAGGTTATTAATAAATAGGTTGCAGACTTCACGTGCACAGACGCCTGTTTGGTGCACCTGTTGGATGAGGTGGTGGTCTCAGTACAACTCCCACACAGTAAGGTGCTTACAGTGTTTTCCGATGTTCCATGCCCACGGTGGACTGAAGGAGAAGTAATTGGTTTAAAGTACCACAAGAAAGAAGAGCATCTTTAGGAAGAGTTTTCTTAATAGTAACGATACTGAAGCACTGGAAATGGTTCTCTGGAGAGGTTCCAGAACCTCAGTGACGCATCTGGGGTTAGGAAGAGATCTGGCAATGTGATGGGTGAAGCCGATCCTACCTTGGGCAAGGGCATCGTCTTGAGGTCTCTTCCAGTCTTCAATGATGGTGGGCATTTCCTAGACCTTGTTTCAGCTGTTGAAGTTGGCTCACCTTTTCCACCCCACTCCACAAAACAGATGTGGTTATAAATTATAGCCAGATTAGAAGGATCAGTAAAGACTGTAAGAATGCAAGAGCAACTAACAAATTTTAAACTCTGTTGGGTTGTGACTTACGTAAAGAATTTTCAAGTGGCTGTGACCTTCAGCACAACACAGTCCTCAGTGGTTGTGCAAGATGAACAGACAATGAGTCTGCTCCGCTGCATTTCTTTGACAATACAATACAACTGCAAAGGATGAAGGAGCAAGTTCCCAGAGATCTCACAGAGCTTTCCAAAAGTCTTTTGATAACTGTTGTGAGGTGCCTCGCAGACACCCTAATCTTGTCCCTAGCTGTTCATGGAAGATGCTAAAGACAATCAAATTGCAACTGTAGATGCAAGAATTCAAATCTGACCACCCAGGTGGGCCAGCTGGGTGCCTGGTGAAGGCCCTATGTTCAGAAACCATATTCAGCAAGCCCACAAGAAGAGAAGCCCAACACAATTAATACACTGCTGTAGCCTAGATTAAGAAATCGGATGGAGGCAGAAAACCTGATATAATGCAACTTGAATTACTTCTCTATCACAGGCGGTGTTTGTGGCCTTCCCAAACACCTAATCTGGGAGCCATTTGTAGTCAGTGGGAGGTTTCCATTTACTGCAGCAGATCTTGTATCAGACAAGTTACCTATAAAGCCTTTATATCTGAGTATCTTTCAGCCCCCAAAGTCCATTGAACGAGCTACCTGGTCAAATTTGTACAAGTGCTGAAGTTATTTTCTAGTATGAGCTCTAGGCATAGTTGAGGGGAGAGGGTGCTTAGAGAAGGAATCTTAATGAAATGATTTTAAAAAGTATAAAAGTGATCCTTCTATTGCCAGGGAAACTTCATGATTTTTCATACTCCATTGGTCTGAAGGCCAGTTTCTATTTGCTCAGAAAGTGTCACAGAAAGTTGACAGAGGCTTTAAGGCATTATACTGAAACGGGTAGCATAGTTGTCACTGGGCTTGTCTTTTGTTTGTTTAAAGAGATTAGAACCCAGGCAGTGGTAAGCTTTTGATGGTGAAGAGACACTTTTCTTCAGCTTTCTACACACGAGACCTCTCCGTATTTTATGTCTGCTCCATTAAATATACCCACCCCAATACAAGAGATTAAATCTTTGGACACAGAAGATAAAATATATTTCAATTGTATTTAACATACAGTGCGGTTATTGCATACTCACCGCTGTAAAATAAAGAAAGTAAGTGAGAATATAAACAGTTTCTTCTAGTCGGCCTACAAATGCTGACAGAAGAAACAGGAACCTCTATCTCATCTTGTTTGGACAGCATGGGAAAGATGGGGGGACAGCCAGAGCAGCTGCAAATAACTATGTCTGTTTCAAATTCAGAACAAATCATCTTCTCGCTGTAATTCCTGACAAATAATTTTCTTGTCCAACAATTTTTAGGTTGATCCCGTAGGACTGCTGGGATAATCATCCTGACACTGCAGATAACAGGATTGTGATCATAAATCTTAAGATTCAAGTACATTCACCATGGTTGAGTGACCACCAGCATTTTAAGAGAATGAGAATATTTTTCCCCTGAAAAGACGACAGCACGAAGGGCACATATGCAGAAACTGAAGCCTCTGAATTATAGAATAACGCACCGTTTTTATTTTCAATTTGCCACGCACTCCTTATCATTTCACTCACATTCTGCCCACTAATCAAGGGAGGAAGGCTTGGCTGGTGCAACTGGTTCTGGATAGATCTATTTGTGGCTGTTGCTATTGCAGCAACAGCAAAAACGCCTTTTTTATAGAAGAATCTCGGCTCTGTCCCAGAATATAAGTGACTTATTCTGAGAACAATTATTTTTGTCTACAGAGTGAAAGAACCTTTACTCCAGTCTAGTGTGGAGCTATTCCAGCCATGTACGTGTAAACGATGAGGGGAAGCATGCCTGTTCTCATGATTTGGCCCTGGTTGGTACAATTCTGCCTTTTCCCCATGGAAGAGGAGAAATCGGGTATTTAAGCAATATGAATATTACAGAACTACGGAGCTGCTGTTTTCTTTAGGCACAGTGAATTTTGCCTTTTGAAGCTGGTTTGTCTTCTGCAGGCAAAATGAGAAAAAATACAAAATAGCTCCGAGTTGTTTATCAATATAAAACACCCAGCTGATGAGATGCACTAATCCACAGCCAAGCCCCGATAACGGCCCAGCTGACTCATATATAAGCCGCCACCTTACTCCAAGGGTTTTATATGTGAATGCACTCAAATCTTTGACAATACCTACAATTTGAGCCAATTCTACAGTTCACCACTGTCCTACATATCCATGGCAATCAAAAAAATGATCACCTTCCGAAATGTGAGGAATTTGACATTAATAAAGGCACGCTACACCCTGCTAGGCAATGTACTAACCTAGCAGACGTGCCACATTGTATCACTTGCAAACTAGCAGCAACGCAGGGCAAGCACATTAATTGAGATACTGCTGTGCAAAGGAGAAGGGGCTGTAAGTCTGGATTTACCTTCTACCCCAAGGACCTCTCCAGCAACCAGCATCTCCTCCTTAAATAGCTGTCACGTATTGCGCATAATTCTCTTTTACTAGAAAAACCCGGTAGGTCTTGTAACGTCTGTCCTAGCGTTGCAAAGTGCTCTCCCCTTCTGCACCCTGCATTTTCACATCACGCATTGTCATTCTCGGGCCACACAAGATACCCTCTTTAAAAGAACACAAACAGCAACGGAGCGAAAAACCAGAAGAGGTGGACGTAAATGACTCCGCAAAAAATAGAACACGGATATATGCTGCACTGCAATCTTAGCCAACGGGGTCTAACAAGGGGTCTAACATCCCTTTGCTTCCATTTTCCCTGTGCTGCAGGCAGCCTGGTAAAGCAAACAGACCTCTACAAACAAAGCACCGCTGCTTCACGGGATGCCCAAGCCTTTCTGGAAAAAGTTGGTTAAGTCAATGAGTAAACAGTTTTGTTCAGATTGCAACGAAAGTGACTTGGAGTACAGCGAAAGCTCCTTACCTTCTCTCTTTGCAATTGCAAAGCTCACGCGACAGGACCCTTATACTCTTGCTGCATGGTTTATATATTCTGTGTGCGTGGGAGTGAGTGCTCAGGGATTTGGGAAGGGAGGGGGAAGGGGGAAGAGTCCAAACAAAACATTTAAATGTAATTCCTTTGATGGTGCAGCTGTGAGAAGGCAACTATCTGAGACTTTTTTGCTATGATATTTCAGAGGCTGCATGGTTTTACTGTCCTTTGTTAAACATGCTTCAGAAGCAGCATAGAAATCATGTTTCCATGGCCAGCCTCTCCTCGAGTCCTCTCTCCTCTCTGCAGAGCGGACCTCTCTTCTACATTCACACACAACACCCACCGATGCTTAATTTTCCCCCTTTCTTGTGACCCCATCTGTTTCCCACCTTCTCTCCCAAACACTGAATACAAGAGGCATTTCCTATCCAGTGCGAACAAAAAAGTAAGAATGAGCCCTGTCTGCTTCGTGAGAAAACTGCACAATAGCCCCCAAATGAGAAAAATTAAGTCAGGGCGTTATGCCTGGGAATCGGGCAACCTGCTTCCTGGTTCATTCCTAATTCCTTTACGTGCCTGTACACTCCTTTACATGGTGCCTGACGGGTGCACCACTGAATCCTGGTCTCCACAGTGCAAGGAGCAGAGAGCAGAGACGCTGCAGCTAAGGGCGGTCCAGCAGCATCAGGAATTGTGGCAGCAGAGCTGGATAATGCAGCCATACTGCTTCAGATCCAAGCAATTCTGTGCCCGGCGCTATGCTGAACGACTCGTCCAAGGGCACAGATCGCTGCTAACTTCAACATGTCTACACCACGCACAGAGTAGGTATCTCCCCACCTGCTCTATCAAACAGGATGAAATACCTGCCCTGTCAGATAGGAACAATGGCGCTAAGTGACCTCACAGGGGATGTTTTCAGAACAAAACACGCTGCAAGGCAGTCCTCTCTGCTTCAGCGTTCACTTTTGCGAACCTGCAGCCCCTAGCTCACAGACTATTCAACCCTTTCCCCCCAACGTTGGTTAAATCAGTAGCTAAGGAGACAAATACAAGAGGGCTACAGGGCCAGGCTGGTGTCAGGGGACTGCAGTTTCTCAGGTAAATGACCACAGGCAAGGCAAGGAATCGGCTGCCTGCAGTGTTACGCTGTCCTATTGCAATGGAAATGGCAGGGGAGGTTTTGCAGTTCTCTTTTCAGTTTTACCCTCCGTATTCAATAACATACATGAAGGTTTTTCAAGCTGATGTGCAGAAATCACTCTTCTAGAATAAATACAATAGCTAAGCCTTTCCCGGGAGGGCTAAACCGGTCAGAAACGTAGCAAAGAAACGCCGAGACAGCGCAAAAGGATCTCCTCAACCACTAGCGCCTCTAACAAGCAGCGGTGTGACGTGCCTGACAAGACTACAGAGCGAAATTTAAATGCCCTCCCTCCCAAAGCATTCATTCTCATCTTCGTAGCCCAGCACCTGGCTCCCTGGCTAAGCTCCCCGCTACCTCTGCACACTCGGTATTGGCATCATTCCTATCAGGTCTGCGAAAACAAGAAACTTCTGTCACACTCTAAACTGCATCTAATAGCGTCTAGAAAGGGGGAGGCGTGGGGAGGGAAAGTGTTACCTAGGAGCTTCAGGATTTTCTCCGATAGACTCGGTTCATTTTCTCTGAAGCTTCTGTGTTTTCTTTTTCTCCCCCTTTCACCGCACTTCTCTCAATGGTCTAGTGCCCTCGGAGAGTCCAGGAGCAGACACCAGCTGGCCCTAGCAAAGGCCACATCCCCCACCGCCTGCGTTGTTCTCTCCAGCTCGGCTATATGGATCCCTTAATTGCATGCATGTCTTTCAGGCTATTCTCCATGCATGAGCTGTCGGCAAAACCTTGCTGGAAACACTGGAATTTCACATTTTTCATGGAGATTTTCCATATCAAATGGGCAGTTTTACATTTTCCATGAAATTCCTAATGACTACCAAAAATAAAACACAGCCACAGTGTTTGGAAGGACTTGCTCAGCTTGCCTTCAGGCACCATCTGAGCGTTAAATGCATGTGTGTGAATTTACTTAGCATATCATTTCGGGAACAGGATTGGAATATTTTTTGTTGCAGATGACAGGAGAGAAGCATGCATTCATCCATTCATTCATAAACTCAACTTGCGGCACCGCACACTGGGGAAGGGATCTTTCACATCATTTTTAAAACAGAAAGAGTGCAAAGCCCTGTCAACTGACAATATCCATCCAAGCTGTCATTGCCAATCACTTGAATGGACTGCAGCAGAGAGTATTTTCCACAATGAGATACCAATGGGGGTGACCATTAGGTCAGGAATCTTATTTTCTCAGCTCACCAACCCCTGCAAATAAATTCTCACCAAAAGGAGAGAAAAGCCTCATTGATTTGACAAGCGATCAGACACTGCAGTTGTCATTTTCCCAGCAGTTGCTAGCATATTTTTTGCCTGGTGTGTGAGATATGAATTTCCCAACTTAACCTATCCAGCTCTTAAAGGGATCATCCCTTTTTCATCTGCGTCCTTGTGAAAAGTAGAACTCACGGCCCTCAGACTCTGAAAGCAGAATACTGTTCCCAGCTTTAATATATTATTAGTTGATTTACAACAAAGTTCACACAGGGGGTCTACTTTGTTGTTAATAGTCAGACATGCTTATTCGACCCGCAAGAATGTGTTTTTTCTCCATCAATACCCATTTTAATTTGTAAAACACATCTTTACAAACGTTCGTTTGTTTTTCTTTATGAATGCATCAAAACCAAACCAAGGGAGGCTATGAAAGCAAGCAAAACTGCATTCTTCGATGAAAGAAGTCACATTTTCAGGTCTCTCTGTTCTTAGACACATACGTTGAGTTTTCATAACTTTTTAAAACACTGCACTAATGTAAAAAAAAAATCTTTATGCTGAATTCCAGCAATGGGCCTAAATTCTACTCGTGGTTCTACTGAAACCAGATTGGTCCTGGAAGACAAAGTGTATCTTACTCCATGCTACCCAAATCCACTTCACCTCTAAGAGTTATAGCTTGAAAATTCATGTTAGATTTGCCTACGAGTTTTTTGGAGGGAATATCTTAGCATCGTCCAAAATTAATTTATTTACTGATGTAAAAACGTAGACCGCGTGACATTTTTACAGGAAGGCTCTTCGGGTGTATTTTCTGACCACAAGGAGAGCCGGGTCCCTCACTGAAGAAAAGTTAGGAGCCCGCAAGGATGCGAGTCCTTGGTTTAGCTGCCTTCTCCACAGCAGACACAGCAAGGATCCGAATCTGAGTTCCCCGGGGTGACATCTTTGCCTTTTTCATTAAAAACAAAGGTTTGGTATATGGAAACTTTTCACGTCATGAGAAGCCCGTCCCTGCCCAGTTCTAGACACTTTCTGAAGAGCTCGCCGCCCGCTTGAATACAACTACTTCAACCAGCCCAGATTACGATTTGCAAAACTCGTAATTCCATCCAGCCATCCGTTATCTAGTTCCCAATAATAAAACTGCATTAGGTCTCACTTAATCTATGGCACGATTATTCTTCAGAGAAATAATGGTATCCACTAATACTGGAAGCACTTATGTTAACATTTCAGTAGATTTTTTTAAATACTATATATAAAAACAAATTTTCATCCTAATAATGTATCTGTATATGTGAAACAGATATATATACATATATATATATGTATATATATGAAACTGACCGAGCCAGAATGCTTCTTTATACATATTCTAAAGAATGGTCAGAATGCCATTAAAAATAGATTAAGAATCAGATAAAGCCTGACCTCTGTGCTTTACGCTTCACGCCATACTTGGTCTAGCATAAAAATTGTTCCTGCTAGTTTAAGTTTGTCCAATGAGAATGAGGGGAAGGAGTTTTACGGTCAAGTGTCAGAAAAATTGTAATTGATTGTTTTGGTAAATTGACAGTTTGATAGACTTAGTATCGAATGCATTTAGCATCTTCAGACCATTCTCTGTTAGTCAGTACCGTGTATTTTCTTACTAGTCTTATCTTTGGAGTACATTGTTCCAGAAATTCTAGCGGCATGTTGAGGCACGAGTCTGCTTCCAGATAAGCCTGGCTGGCTTAAAATGTCTTCTTTTTTCATTCCAGATAAGTGCTCAAGGACAAGGGACCACCAGAACATCACTTCATTCCGTATACATCTATTAATTCTAGCTTTGCCATGTCCTTACATACAGTGTCCAGCTACCCAGGCTACGAGCAGTCTCTCGATCGATCTGACTCTCTTTCAATTACTTTTTCCTAAGCATTCTTTCCCCTGCGCACTGTATGTGATAGCCTTACCAACATATTCTTTTCAGGTGCTGCTAATTCCCCCTTGCTTTCATTTCACATCCAACACTCCAACTACAATTCATACGGCGATGCTTTTAGAGCGCTGACGATTTAGTAGGTGTAAGAGAAACACATTCTAACAAATGGCAAAGAATATGGGTTCAATGTTCAGGAATATTCTGAAAATAATTAACTGTGGATAAAATCCCAAAATTAATTTTCCCTGGGAAATCTCAAATCCTCAGGGAAAAAAATTAGTTTTCTCTGTTCTTTGCAAAAGAAAAAAAAGTGTCTTCATCAAGCAATTTAAATAAGCATTTTCAGATACTTGCACTGTATAGCGCTAAGGATTTTAAATGCAAGCAGGTTAGTACTATCCGTCAGGACTTTTTTGCCCCCTGAAGTCCATTTTTTCTCTGTCTGCTGTTAAGTTACTATTATCTTCCATTCCCTGTAATAATGGGCTTAAGATCAAGTGAAACTGGAAATGGAAAGAACAGTGAAAGATGACAGACTTGAAGGGATTTTATTGGAACTACGGGTTGCTCCGAAGGTCAGAATCAGTAAGTATAATTAGATTCCTGGCATTTACAACAAATGTAAAGCAACTCTGAGATCTCTTTTGTGTGCATGTAATTAAACATGCACTTTTACTGCCCTCTGCAGTATTGCAAAGTGACTTTGATTCTAGCACATGAAAGCTGATTGAAAGAGCAGGCGCAAATCTTCATCTCTATATTGCACTCATATTTCTGAAAACAAAGCATTTTTCAGAAGAAATGGAATAGCCCCTTTCTAAAGGAACACAAAAGGGAACGTTGCTGTTGCTAATAATTAGAGCCATTCCAGTACCTCCCAGGAACTCTCTCAATAGAAACCTGAATAGATAGAAAGCTCCCAGCATAGACAGCTGAACCCCAGTTTAACCCACAAAGTAAGTTCCAACTTTCCACTTAAAACTAAGTTATTTCTCAAGTGCATAAATCAGCACTTCTTGGATAAATTAGTTTGCTCTTGTGCTTAAACACAATCCAAGGGAGGCAAGTGGCAAGCTCAAAGAATGAATAGCACTGGTAATCCAAAAATACAGTGGGGGCCAGTGACAGATGCTAGATCTTGATTCCTTGTGTGGTTTGTATTTAGGTACTACCCAGATGCCACAAAATTAAATACCACATGTATAGAATAAATTCCGCTCGGCAGTACCGCCTTCTCTCCTAACCAAGTTATCATACGCGCTACATCCTAACTACGCTGTTTTCTTTGAAAACAAAGTGTATTTTTGACACTTCCCAAAGTAACTTCAATCTCTTAACTGTTTATATATTTTGCCAAAATTATCCCTACTTGTCAGGAAGCACTCAAAAAGTTATTCTTAAACAGTTATTAACCAATCTTCTCACATTGTGAGAAATCACATAGAAGAAAACACAGAAGAGTAAGAACTTCCAGTAAGTTCGAAATTCTTTCAAAAGGGCTCTTTTACCAGTCCAGTTTTGATAAAGAACTGCTTGATCCCCCAGCAGACTTCCACGTAGATCCATACTCAAGCATACATAGTTGCTCTACGTCTGCCTTGCCTCTATACCAGGGGTTTTACCTGCATTAGCAACATGACAAAGCAGATAATCCTGAAAATAGCTTTAGAAAATACACGCGTGAACAACATGGTGTTTGAATGGTATTTTTGACTTAAAAAATGGATTCATGGAACAAAAATGGTTTTAGCTTGGCTTTCTTAAAGAGGCTTAAGTAGTTGTACTGTCAAGGTTTTTTTTCAACACATCTGTCCTGCCCCCTCTAATTTTTGAGCTAGCTTTCCAGGTATTTAACAAAGGGGTACATATCTTCCTTTAAGCTTTATGTGACAACAGCTAAGTAATGAAGGAAGACCCAATTAATGCCCAAGTGAAGGAAAAGTTGGCACAGCTGTGCTCTTAAACCTTCTGCTTGCCATCCTACCAGCACATGTATACCAACTATCCAGTCAAAACAGATGGAGCTTTAACTTAGCCATAGCTAAGACTACTGTCAGTTAGCCAGGCATGATATGAAGGATGCTGAAAGGACAAGACTTGGTGCGAAGGGAGTAAGAGAAACATAAACCAGAAGGCACAAATCTATAAAAAGCTGGGTTGACAGGTTCTGCTGCCTACATAACAACCTGTTCATTTTTATTTTTAAAGGAATTTAACCTAATAAGTCTGAAGTTTGACAACAGTACTTGCCAATTCTCCATCTGAAGCAAACTCCACTGTATGCAACTATGCACAACTGAACATATGGATGTTATTTTTCCATAAGATCAGTCTATTACCAGACATTAACCTAAATGGATTAGGTTATCCCACATTTAACCACTAGAGGGCTTTATTCTATTGCAAAAAAGTTGTTTTCCAATTCAGTGGTCAGCACCTTTGAAAAAACATCCAAACTCAGACAATGTGAGCACTCTCTTTAAACGCAATCCATAAAAACCAAGTTCACTAAGCAGTTGAAGCAAAGGGGAATAATTCGTAGGATTAAAGATGCTACTGTGGATGCCCAGCTGTTTCAGGATAAATTACAAAATCTGAGCCTGTTTCACAAACAGCTACTGAACATGGACCAGCTACATTTCTAGGCTGAGATGTTTTATCAACACGTACCTAGCTCCTCAGTAAGCACACAGGCTGAACGGCACCTACGGTTTGCTTTTAACAAAGCCAGCAGAATTAAGTTATCTGTAAGCTAGCCGAAGCACATTAGAGGAAAAGAAAACAAGGGATAAATCAGCACAGAAAAAGGAACAGTAACAAAGGACCTTACACTCTGAAGCAGAAGTGACACAACATAGCTTTGAAAGGTGAAAGGATGGAATGCGGATGGAACTGACTGAGCGCAGCACAGTGAAAAGCAACACTAATCTCAACGGGGCCGGCAGTTGTGTATACAAGTGCAATGCTCAGCGAGCATTGCTCAAAGGGCAGGTTGCATGCAACACTGAGAGCAAGTTGACCAGACCCCAAGTCCTATGCTGAAAATCTTGGCTGAGTAGTAGCAGGTTAGTTGGCTTTGTCTCAAATGATATAGAAGTTTATGGACTAACCACTGAGAAGTTACTCTGCAGAAATTTAAAAGCATCTCAAGACTTTTGCCAAAGTAGAAGTATTTGTTGTACGTTCCATTATAACAGAAAAGTACTAGTCTCAGTTGTTTGCCTAATATCTTTCTACACTGCATAGGTATTATGGTTCTTCATAATGTTTTCCTCACATTCCCCCGTACCTGGATGTTTTAGTCCGAAAAAGACGCCCACATTTTGTCTTCTAATACAGATTCCAAGGAACACAAGTCACAAAAATCATAAGGACTGTCACAGAGAACCCAAATTACTCAAAAAGATCATGTTTTTTTTTGGTTTGGGTTTATTTGGTTGTTCTGGGTTGTTGGTTTTTTTTAATAGTATTTGTTCATGTATTATCTTCCCACTAAGAACCATATTAACAGTCTCAGATACCATACCTAGATGCCTTCTGGAATGAGTTTTTTGTGCAGTTATGGAAAAACCTTAATAAAAAATGATTTTCAGAGACATGGACATTTTTCAGACTAGTAGAGTTAAATTATCGTACAATAAGCTCTGAAATGTATGCATTTCCCTTAGCTATCTCAGCAGATGTTTATTGGGTTCAATATTCTCATTAAGTATCCAGGTGTAAGTAACCTTACCCTTTGGAAGCCTCTAAATCTTTTGAATATTCCACTGATCCAACCTGTTTACCTAGCCACAGCGGTGTAGAAAAACTTCCCTTAAAAAAAAAAGTCATTCTACTGGCTGTTCTGATACTCAGGTACAGATTAACACACCACAACCCCCTGCCTCCCCTTAAAAAATCTCATCTAAATGTTTCTCTTCTAGCACAGGGACTCCAATACTGCCTCATTCTGGTTCTCCACATAAGGATTAAAGTTAGTGATTCACTCCAGAATTATTTAAGGTGGTATTTTATGGCTTGTGTTGCACAGGAGAGCAGATTACATCTACCTGTTAGTACCTCAAGATTTAAGCTCATCTAAGATATCCTCGACAGCCTGGGTGTACCCTTGAAAAGTTCTGCCACTTTATTTGTGCAAAATTTAGGTATACCCTGAGGTTAAGAATAGCACAAATAGTAGCCAATTCACTGATCACCTAATCCACTGCACAGCCATTCCAGTCTAACACCACCAAACTAGACAGCCTGAGTATTACTACTCACTACAGCAAGTGTACAAGCAGCACAAGCACCCGGTGCCTCCTGATAACACACAAACTGTGACACATCTAAGTGTTAACCACTAACCTGCACTTCAAGGTTATGAAGACAGAATCAAGTTGACACAAAATACTAGTTTCCAGGTACGCAATATGTAGTTTTCTACAGAAATCTTGCCTTACACATTTCACACTGGGTAGAAACACATCATTTAACATTAATACTTTATTCTAGACTGATGTTCAACTGCATGAACTATTTGAAGCTTAAGACATGAATGGTTTTGTTCTTGGCTTCACGTTACTCATTACTAACCTTTAAAACATTCAGAAGTAACACACATACTCTTAAAAAAACACTTCTGAAAATAGTTTAGTACCATCAGTTACTAACTGTCAAGTGGCAGAGGCAGAACTGTGTTAAGCTTTACACGGCGGACTCAGATGCATTAACCATTAAAAAAACTAATAGTAAGTAGCCGTGACTTGAAATAATGTTCCCAAGTAGCTTCCCATGCAATTGTCTGTCAGGCCTATCATCAAAGTTAAAAACCGAGACACTCAGAACAGTTACTGTGCTACCTGGGAAGTCTAGTTTAAACCCCTTTTAGCCATTACGTAGAAGCCTTAAGTAAAGGCATCAAATGATACTAGTTAGACATGGAAGAGTTTGGCTTGACCTTAAGACCACTTTTATTGAAGGGGATATAGGAAAAAAGTTCCAAAGCAAATTGCGGCTCAAGCTACAATTAGGTATTACACAACGAAAACTTCAGAACAACCAGGGACAGTGTGGCCAGAAAACGTGCCATGAGGAAAAGCAATCTGGGGAGGGCAGAGAGGGCTCACTCCAGGTAGTAAGCAAGACTAACTATCACTTTGCTGCCTTTTCTGGAAAAAATACATGCTAGGAAGGCCGTCTCCTTAACACCAGAGCACAGCTCCATCCTTATCCCCATGCCACTGCTTCCTCTCAGAAGTTTCCCCATCAGATCAAGCTACCAGATTTTAAGAGTGCTCAACAAATTAGATCACTAGTAATATTGCTTACAGCTGGGATACTCACTTGAGTTGAAAAGTTTAAGTGTCTGCACTCAGTTTGACAGTGTTGTATCACCAACACCCAGAAATTCCATTTTAGAGATAAAACCAGGCGTGGTGACTTTAACAAAAGGTCCTCTATAGTAAACAAGATGGAAGTGTCCACCTAGCTCTCCTAGCAGTTTTTCTAGAGAACAGAACTTGGTAACCAGCTAATGGACATCTGCTGAACTAAACTGCTTCTAAGGGGTCTGCAAAAGGTCAACAACAGGCTTACCCATTATAACTAAGTCTTAAATTCACCCCAGTGGCCTGCACACAAATAAATAGGTTTTAAGGTCTCCCTCAAAGTCAGAGGATGGTGCTAACACACACATATCCCAGCCTAGTATCAGTATCAGTCTCAGATACATGGCTTTCAGTATTTTCCTGCATTTTGTTATCCACAGAACATCACGAGTAGGAAACAAAGTTGAAGAGTCATAAGTAAATGCAATTCCATTTATTTTCCAGCAACATCCCATACAAAAGTAATGGAAACATTAACTGCTTTCAGCAGAAAATCTGTACAGTGTTATCATTTACAACAGTTTTACATTTAAAATCAGCAAATTAAAAAGAATCAAGCACTTTACCTCCACATTGTTTTCTTGACTGTATTAACAAATGACTCATGACTATTTACAAATTTCAAATTCAGGCTACTGCTTCTTAAAGCATTATTGCCTGGGCTTTACCATACTGACCACCAATTTAAAGAGTATTTAATTTCCAATCAGAAACATTTTTTCAAATAAAAAAAGAATCTGCCTTTTTTTTTAAAAAAAAAAGGTAAGGCAGTTTAATCTTACAGTAAGTAACTGCAGTAGATGAGTTTACTAGTACTAATCAGTAGTGTGGTTCAGCTACCACCTGTTTTACTTCAAGTCAGACCCTTGTAGTAAAGTTAGATGCAAAAGCAAGGTAACATACAGATGCTCAAAAATACCTCCCTACTTTGCTCTTGATCTGCAGGTGGACAATTGACATTATGGACACAATGAGGAAAAAAACCAGTAAGATCTTGCTGAACTATTTATAATTACTTGAGGATAGCATTGCCTTTGGCCATTTTTTTTCTGTTGAAAGGTTTTATAAAAAAATCTGATATACATAAATTAAAAGTTAAAAAGAAGTCACACAACTTAACTCTATTTTTACATAAGTTTGGTCCAGAAAAGATGTAGACCAACCACAACTTGAGAACAGTCTTCAACTTTGCTTAAGCTTTCTTACTATTAACAGTTTATGAATCAAGCTAACCTCTCAAATTTAAAAGAAACTTCCTCTAAAACAGTTTGCACAGGACTATTTAACTCACAGTATCGAAATCTTTAAGTGGTTCACTCAAACACACTTCCAAGTCAAATTCACCTTCTGCTTGATAGTCAACATGTCTAACTTTGGTGGGAGTGCCAGAACAGGTATCCTGGAATACAAAGTCAGTTAATAATTAGCAGTTAAATACAGGTTTAGTTATGCAATAATTCATTTCACTCCTGTAATTTGTTCAGACCACCCTGTAACAGAGGCTTACAAACACTTCACAGGCCATACAAAAACCCAGGGCTAGTCTTAAGATTGAAGAGATTTAAATGAAGGCTTCTGCCCATTCAACCACATTCTAAGATTTCCTGCAAATGTTTTAAGGATCTATATATGCACACATTAAAACATTATACGGATTTGATATTCACCAGAGAAACAAATCCAGTAAGAAAAACATTACTAGATCTTTACTGAAGGTTACTGCTCAGCTGTACTAAATGCTTTCTGGATATAAAAAGAGCCTACTTCAAAAAGTCTGAGTGTGCCAAGAAAATTACAACCTATTTTAAAATTAGATATTGCAATCTAAAGTAGTATTTCCACTGTATGTCACAGTTCATAACTGACATGCTTTGAACAGATAAATTTTCTTTTGCAGGCTATGAAAAATGAGATATCCGTCATTTGAGATGGTCACTTAAGTTCTAACTCTCTGAACTCAGAATACAGACAGATACTGGCTACAGCTGGGAAAACGTCTGAATTTAAAGATCGCTCAGCTTTATAAACAGTCCCTAAACATAGCAGATTATGGAATTTCTCATTTATTCAGGCTACTCTGGATCTAACTGCAAGTAGTGGACCAATTATTAACAAATATTTATCCAAATGACAGATATGCTTACATCATTATCTTGACAGCTCGTTTGAGATTCAGTAGAATTGCTTCCGACAGATTCTGTCTCCATCTCACCAAGGTCAACAGGACTACTGTAAAATAATTAAAAAGCATACAGCTTAAAACAAATTCAGTTTTTTAGTAGTAAGCTGCACTTCGTAGGTGCAGTTCTGAAAATGATGGCCAAACAAGAGCAAAGAGACCGACAGTGGTAGCAAACTGCAGAGACCAAACAGAAGCGCGGGTCAACTCAATACAGCCAAAACGGCCAAGGACTAAACTAAAGTCTTGAGATTGGATACTGCAACTTGTAAAAGGCAAATACCCAACACTTAAAACAATGCCTCAATACAAATGATGACAGATGTTATGGAAGAGCGAGGAATTTTTTTTCCAGATAAGGTTTTCATCATTTGTTTTGCAACATAAGATTTAATATCCACTACATACAGAACTTGACCCCAGCATCTGAAGATAGACTAGTATTTCAACATATACAGTAGGCTTCAGGCCGAAACACCAACTCCCCTCACGTTGATTACAAGTAAAAGGAAGCTAAAAATAAGCCTTTGCTTTTAGATCCCATTGCTCCATATTGGTTTTAAAATCAGCATCACCGTTAGGGAAAAACAGTAGTTTATTACCACAAAACCGTCTCCTGAGGACTTAGTTACACCTGTGTTCCCTTCATTCTGTAGTCCTACAGTTTTGTTTTGTATGTCCCTGATCAGCTTTATTGGTTTCTCTAGAGGAAAATTAACTAGTTGCATTATTCTACATCTTCTAGAGCAGAATACCACAGTAGCTTGGACTGTGAACACTTGTGGCCATGCTTTTAATGGTACCTCGAGGTGATTTTACAAGTACTTCTTTCCTCCTCTCTGCTCAAGAAACAATTTATACAACTGTTCTTGAACTAGCAAGTGAGAAGGCTATGAGGCAGGTTCTTGTACATTGTATTGGTCCAAGCTCAATATTAATGAGATCTGTTAATTAGCGAGAACTCTCCAGCACTGCTTCTACCAGAGATGAATCTGCAGAGTGTTCTGAAAGAATCAGCTTGCCTCGATGGTGTGGTATTTTCTTTTATAGAGCACTGCAGAATAAGCTCTGATTTCACCCAGTGGACATACATTAAAGAAGTGAGGGATATATATGTATGCCCTTGCAAGGACACTGGGTAAGTCTAGTCCCACCAACTAGGTCCAGAAAGCTATTAGATATTTTGACTGAGAAGGAACTGAATAGCACTAATTGTAGACAAGTAACTAATGAAAACATTCAGCAATCACAGACTTTTCTCAAAAAGGACTATGCTGGGCTTTTTTTTGGGTTGTTTTTTTTTTAACATGAGATTTTATACATTAATTTCTATACAGGTATCTTGAATACTGTATACGTACATTTCTTGCAGATCACATCCTTCTTCAGTAGGCGGATCCCAGGAATGCAATGCAACTTTCCATAGTTTAATTTGCTGGTCCCATGACCTACGGCTGTACTTCTTAAATTTATTTGGAGTTCTGGGATGAACTCCTGGTATACGATGGCATCTATTCAGATATTAGACATGAAAAATTCATTAGTGCTTTTCACACATACATAACGTAGTTTTAAATGGTAAGAGTGATTGCCTGCTACACACTCATTACAACGCAACAGATTCTAAGTTATTATATTATTTATGAGAAAATAATACTGTGCAATTCCAGCACGCAAGTGAAAAGTTGTCAGATCCATATGAACTTTTTAGTTTTTCTGTCTTCAAGTCAAATGAAAAAAAAGGATTATCAATCACAGGTCTGAAAACCTTATTCTAAACTTAAGAGCAACTGTAGTCCATTTTGTCTTTTAGTTCACTAATGAGAAAATTGACTGCAAGAAGCAGTTTTATTTCTTCTAGTTGACAAGCACAACCAAAAGAACTTTCACTTCCATTTCTGCAGCATGAGGAAGTTTGAAGGGATATTCCTCATGTACCAACTAGTAAAAAAATAATCCACGTGTCATTTGATTGTTAGTGTGACTTATCGGTTAAAAAATGTCTTAGAAAGTTTAATTTGTAGATACCTTCTATTTGAATGTGTCTCGGATACCAAGTTTAGTACATTAATACGCTTATAAAGAACAGGTATGACTTACAATTGAACATTTAGTTTTCCAGAAACTCAAGCAGCTTACCTAGGAACTTCTTTAATGTATCTATCATATGCAATTGTGTTTTTCCCGTAGTTTATCTGTTTTTGTCTTCTCATCAAAACCACTTCATCTGTCTCAAGTTCTACTGTCACAGTGGACTCCTTTGAATCAGAACTAAAGAAAAAACATTGTAGATTTGGGACTATTAGAAAACAAGCGACGCTCAAACCAACCCACGTGTAGAAGATTATAAAGAAACATGTTAAAACTTTTCAAATGAATGTTACTGAACTATGATGTTAGAGCAGACTTAAGATGAACTACTTCAAACTGAGCATTTTCAGAAGCAACAATGGTATATGTGAAAATTCAGAACTATTGTCAGGATTTTCCTCAGCTAAGCTAGAAATTTAACCTACCTTCCAGAGGAGGACTTCCTTTCTCTTGAAAATTCATTTATCAGGAGTTTTCTTCTGTATCTGTAAGAGTTCAAATCCATATTAAGAATATACACAAAGAGAACATGTAAGGCTGCACTGTCACGGCTCATAGTTGATTTTACTTCTCAGCTAAGCAGCAGTCTCGAAGTCAACCCAGACGCTGTAAACGCCTTTCCACTATGGAACCGATCTCTTGGTTTTCCCCTGAAAAAATCTGAGGACTTTCTTTTCCTAAGTCTTCTCCGTAAAAATCTTTTTATAGCAACAATATGCAAAAACAGTAATTAGTGAAAGGACATTCAAAGTAATTCAATCTCAGAGAATTTGGAAAGGATTCTTCCAAAAGGGAGATATTTAGTGATACACATCCACTCTCCAGAGTGTATGTGGTATGCTATATCATTCCTGCAGGACTTAAGCCAAAGCTGACTTAAAAGCAGCAGACAAGAAGCTAAGGTTGGTTTGATTTTACTACAATGGTGAAGTTAAAAATAAAAGTCAATACAGATTCTACAAGACAACTACTATTTCCCCTCCTTTCCCCACTTCATCTTAAACACCCATGGGTACCTTGCCATTTCTTTGTTAACACTGGTCCTCATTTCATCTTCTTCCACTGCAGTTCCCCAATCTGAACACCGGGAGAGGGGTCCAGGGCCTTCTGGTGTCGTAAAACTAGAAAGAAAAAGAAAGAAAAAAAAAGCCTCTACATTAAAATTTTATTTTATTGTATTTCCCACCCCACCCGCAGCATCTCCCCCATTCACAGCTTGATAGCTATTTAATATGTTCATTTATAGTACTCACAATGGCTGTGAAAATCTTGTATTGTTCTATTAAAATGTCATCATTGTAAAATTAAGCACCAGTTGATAGTTCCTCAACCTTGAAGTTGTGTGGTTTGGGGTTTGGGTTCGGGGTTGGCTTTTTCCTTAAAAATTTTTGTAGGTAGCTATAGATACATACCACTGTAGCATGTAACCTAGCCTACACTTTCAATAACTTTAAGCTGGTGTCCTTCAGAAAACGGTATGTGAAATACCAACTTTACTCATTTACTCACTTATTTTCACTCCACTAAATGAGTTAAGAAATATTTATTCTTTCATGATTGCATACTCATTAGCTATATAAGAGACAAAAGTTAGAACACAGAATTCAATTGTACAGCTAATGACTTAAAATTACACAATAGCACCAGGAGTTTCTCCATGTGAAAATATACCTAGTAGAGAAGGCAAAGGCACAAAAAAAAGCAGTCAATTTTTAGCTAGCAAACTGAGATTTGCTATGACTTTGCAAACTGGTATTTAACAACTTTATTGTAGCCCATTAGCATCACGAGCAGATTCAGACTGCTGCAGGGGAATAAGCTTACATCCATTCCATATCCAACAAGTTGTCTACGTTTAGATTATTGAATATGTTTTCCAGTTTTTGTCCTCCGTGATGACTGATTTTCCTAAAGTACAAACTCAAAACCACATCCTACAGACCAGAGCTTTTTCAGTAGATCTGGAAACGCTCTGGAGACTTACCAGGATTCTGCACAAAGAAGTCCCTTGAAGTAAGGGAATTAGATCCATCTGCGCTAAAACCAGTTCCAACTCCCTCCCTGCTCCCAGCTCAGAAATCGGCTTGCACTACTTTGAAGTTTTTGTTAAATTCAAACTAAAAGTTCTTTTTAGGTGAAACCCAGTTACCAACTCAGAAAAATTAAAAATCCACAGCAAACGGTACAGGTCCCTCAGCAAATATCTGTCCAACTTCCAAGGATTTTTAGCATTTGCTTATATTGATTTCTAACTTTGCAGAAAATGCAGGCCACATTCAATTTTTGCAATCCCAGAAATACACGGTTAGTCCCACCGTCTGAGCTTTTTCCTCAACACTGTGGCGTACCTTTTTATACTTGTTTGGTTCTGTACCTGTGCTGTGTATACAGAGAGTTAGGGAGAATGTGGGATTTCTCTCGATTAATTTGCTCTGTGACAGTACTGGTGCCAGACATACTAAGCTTCGCCGTCTTTCTTCAGACCCTCATCCCCACATGCTATTTCACACTTGGTGAGAAGCTCTGGTGCCGTGACAGGACTGCAAGCGGTGCTCAAACTCTGCCAGAGGTGCAGAAAAACAAGGCTGTAGCCCCCCACCAGACTGAATCTGTTGTATGACCCAACATCCATCCCCATCCTCTTCCCATTTTAAAATTTTATTTTGACAATGTGTCATGGTTTAACCTCAGCCGGCAACTGAGCACCACACAGCCGCCCGCTCACTCTTCCCCCAGCCCTGGTGGGATGGGGGAGAGAATCGGAAGAGTGAAAGTGAGAAAACTCATGGGTTGAGATAAGAACAGTTTAGTAATTGAAATAAAATAATAATAATAATAATAAAAGAATATACAAAGCAAGTGATGCACAGTGCAATTGCTCACCACCCGCCGACCAATGCCCAGCCAGTCCCCGAGCAGCGGCCCCCCCAGCCAGCTTTCCCCAGTTTATGTACTGAGCATGACGTCCCATGGTATGGAATGTCCCTGTGGCCAGTTGGGGTCAGCTGTCCTGGCTGTGCCCCCTCCCAGCTTCTTGTGCACCTCCAGCCTGCTCAGTCAGTAGAACATGGGAAGTGGAAAAGTCCTTGACTGGTGTAAGCACCGCTTAGCAACAAATAAAACGTCGGTGCGTTATCAACATTGTTCTCACACTAAATCCAAAACACAGCACTGTACCAGATGCTAGGAAGAAAGTTAACTCTATCCCAGCCGAAACCAGGACACAATGTTAAATTAGCATAAACAAAATGTAGTTTTAGCACAGGAAGAGAACAACTTCAATCAGAGCTGAATCCAAACTAAACCAGAAAGTACACCTGTTCAGTTCAATACTGGAAGACACACAAAAGCATTGCTTATTTAGGTTGAAACTGATGAAGCAATCTGTAAAGTTTCATCTTTGTACTCCTATCCAAACACACTTCCTGAAATTAACTTAATTTACTCTGTATACTGTAATTTGAGCCACTGACCAATGTCTTCCATGCTTATTATCAGCAAAGAAAAATGGTTAGTTACAGGGCACAACCCATCTCATTCTGGATTAGAAATCTAAATTCAATCAACTGGGCTGCAGGCCACAACTGCCATCCACTGATAAAAGGGACCACAGCATGAGTGTAGATAGTGATATAAAATAAGATACTTTCACTAAACTCTAGTTTACCTGTGCTGGGAAACAGTAAGGAAGGCAGCGAGCAACAGTATGAACAGAGTGAGTGACCTCAGAAGTGGACCCCACCACACACGTGCTGACATACTTGGACACAACTTTTCAAGATGGTCTGTACTGCCTTCAGCAACATGAAGGCAGATGACTTAATTTTACCGCAACGGTACATACAGCCTATATCCACAAACAAACATAATTGGCTTGTGCAGTTATTGCTTCATGATGAATGGCAGTAAGCAAGCATGAAATAACACAGAAAGCGATGAAGAACGTAATTCAAGCCATAAGAATGAAAAATGTTTATTCTTAAGAAGTGACTCCACGGTAAGAACACTGCACTTGATTCTTTTCCTTCCTTTAAGACCAGCTATTTATGGTCGACGAGTGGTTTATAAATAGGCAGGGCTTGAAAAAGCGAGTACAATAGTCAGTTCAACAGCTCCTGATGAACAAGAGAGCAGAGGGCTGTTTCTATTGCAAGCATTGCCTACCTGTCCAGCCTGTTGTCAGAAAGCCTGTACTTGTTTTCATCAAAAAGGGATGAATCGGATTCATTCTGCTTTCTCCGCTTTCCATCTGCACCACGTTTCCTTCCTTGGGACCAGCGAGGCGGAGGCTGTGGGCTGGCGGCAGACAAGCCAAGACAACGTGAGCATGCTAGGTGGTTTTATTTTATTGACCTCTCTGAAACATTAGCACACGCAGACATCGTAGTCCGTTTATAATTTTACTTCAGCAAATCAAGCTGAGCGGCACATCCAGGCGTGGGCCTCAAGAGTCCCTCAGAGGGAGGCTCTCCCACCTAAGGGAGCTCCGCCAGCAGCGGCCCCACAACCCGCCCCTCACCGCCCGCCCCTCCACAGTGGGCGAACGGGGCATTTACACCCCTTCCCGCCGCGGGAGCTTCAGCCCCGCTTCCCTCCGTGCGGCCCAGCCCAGCTTCGCTTTCGCTGGGGAACCCGCACCTCGGCCAGGAGCGACCGGCTGCCCCGCGGGAGAACATGGCGGACCCCGGGCGGCGGCCGCGCAACGGCGCCGTTGGGGGGCGGGGAGGCCGCGCGCAGGTGCGCGCGGGCCGCCGTTCCCCCCCGCCCCCGTCCCGGCGCGGGGCCCCCCTGAGGGACGGGGAGCGAGGGCGGCCCGCCGCTGTCCGCCGCTCCGCGACCGGAGAGCGGGGAGAAGACGGGGAGGGACGAGTGCCGGTACCGCCACCCCTCGCCTCAGCCCGCGGCGGCCCTACCTGCTCTTCGTGCCGCCGTGCGGGCTCCTCTGGCGGAAGGACATGGCGCGGGGTGCCCTCGGGAGGGCAGGAGGGAGAGCCGGGCGGCGCGGGGACCGGAGCGGACTGCGAAGCTGCGGCGGGCTGCGAGGGAGAGCAGCCTTCCTTCCCGCTCAGCCCCTTCGCATCTCCCGCCGGCGCTGACTGACACCGCACGCCCCGCCTCCCCGCGGGGCGCCTGCGCCGGCCCCTCCATGGGGACGGGTACGCGGGGGGGGGGGGGAAGGGGAAAGCGCAGCCGCCAACCCGCGTCCTCGCCCCGCCGAGCCGAGCCCGCTGGTGGGCACGAAGCAAACACGCTCCCCGCCGCGGCGCCCCCGGCACACGCAGACCCGAGGACGCTTACCATGCCCCCCCCCCCCCCCGTGTAATGGTTTAGCCCCCTCCCGTCGGCCCCGCCCAGCCCCGCCCCGGGGCGTGTTGGCGGGAGAATCGAGCGCGGCAGCGCGCGGTTTTGGCGCGCGCTGGCTGTGGGGCGGGGCCGGGGCGAGCGGCGGGGCCCACAACACGGCGAGCCTCCGGCCCGGGGTGCGGAGGCGAAGCGTGTTAAACGACAAAAAATAGCCACAACAGAAGGAAAAATACAGATTCCCGTGGTTTAAAGATGAAGAATTGCAGTCGTCAGCGCGGCTCTTCAATCCATGACGAGCAGGTGGTATTTCAACGGCCAGTTCAAGCCCTGTAGCAGACCGTTATGACATAGATGTGTATTTTATGAAACGACATGGCATTAAATAGTATTTCGTATCAATATGGAATAAGGTTGGGTAATGCCGGGAGGTTGCCATGGTTCAGTACGTGGAGTTTTCAGGTGTTTTCACTTGCAAATGGATGGCGTTTCCGCAGGCGGGGTTAGATTATTTTTGGAACGCAATATAACCGTCAGATTTCTGCAGGTTTGGTATTCAAACTGCGGTACGGTAGCCATGAGAACGGGATGTTTCTCTCCTTGTAGAACCAGATGAGAGTTTTCTTCCTTTTTTCAAGAGGCATTTTGCTTGCTTCTCAGACCAGCAACCATATCAACTGTTGTCAGATTAAGGTTAAAACGATCAGCAAAGAGATATAATATCCTTAATTTAATAAAATTTATTGACATTAGTAAGAAATAAATTGAAGGAAATAACACTGTTCTCAAAGTAAATTTTTCTTTTGTTCTAGAATTCAGTTTCTAAGGTACGCAGTCACCCCTGAGAGTGTTTAATTACGTGTTACATTTCTGCTTGTTCAGATGCAGTCTTTGCATATTCTGATTCAGCTTTACAGTCTGTTTCAGTATACTACAAAAAATCCGTCATGATGCCTCAAGTGAAACCTTAAAAACTACGAAAAACTGCCACCTCCTGCTTCAGTTCACAGGGGCAACACGCGAGAGGAGAAAGCCCACAGTCAGGGTACTCATCCTTTTTTTCTCTGCCAAGAGCCCCAGCCTCTTTCATTAAATCCATTTCTTCCCAGCACACGTCGGTAATATTCACTCATCCTATACTTTCCGGTCCTGAGTTTTCTGCTGTCAAAAGGTAAGTTCTCAAGAATTACAGGCTTTGTAAGAGCTATTGTCACCATAGTAGCTCTCACTTGCCGTAGAAGCTGGCAGAATTTTGCGTTAATTCCAAGGATGCAGTTTCTTCTAACCACGTCTCACATGTGCATCAGGAACTGAATCATCTGTTGCACCGACCCAGCTGGCCTCTCCGTTACGGGCCTGCAGCGTACGATTAACATATCTTCACTGCCTCGCCTTAAAAAAACCAACTACTATTGTACAACAGTTATGATAATAAAAGTTCAAAAAAGCAGAGCAGAATTATAGTCATGGTATCAGGATACGGAAAATAGGATTTTAAATTTAGTTTTAGCAAGCTTTCTTCTGGATCATACGTGGTTTGGCATGTCAGTCTACGTTTTCACTGGATCGGCCTCGTCTTTCACAGGTAACAGAAAGCCAGCAAACCTTGGCTCTGGTTACTTGACAGAAACGCAGTTACACATTCGTACCTCATCTAGCTCACGCAAGGTAACTGCATGGAGTCAGTGTAGGTACGCCACTGA
The DNA here is from genome assembly GCF_965638725.1 of Aptenodytes patagonicus. Lineage (NCBI taxonomy): Eukaryota > Metazoa > Chordata > Aves > Sphenisciformes > Spheniscidae > Aptenodytes > Aptenodytes patagonicus. The sequence continues at coordinate 8,252,501 of NC_134952.1, forward strand.
GCTCTGAAAGCAATGCAAAAATCCTGCCTGTTTCACCAGTAAAGCTTTCTAGTGCAGATGTGGCCTTAGGCCAAAATACTTCTAATGAAGTTTAGGGATATGATGTAGGGATATATCAAAAGCTGCAATTAAATATTTTTTTTTCCCTTTAGCTTGCACACTTGTTCAGTAAGGTTGTCACAACCACTGCGGTTCCCAAGAATCTCTGCTCTTTGGCTCATTCAAAGACCGGACACTTAAACAGCAGTAAGGGAAAATTTAAACGTCAGCTGAGCAGGTGCAAGGCAGCCCTGGAGTAGGTATTTGACAGATTAGAGAGCATAAACACGTCTTCCAATGAACCTGGGTGAAGTGAACCTCATGTTCATTACTATGACAGGCCGTCTTTGAGTAACACTTGCAAGATCAGCAATGAAATGCGTTTGATGGATGGCAGAAGTAGCAAACAAAAGTTGTTTTGGGTTTGGGTTTTTTTTATTTTGAGCAGCTTAACACAAAAGCAACTACCAAAGCCCAGCAACCACATTGACAGGTGGTATTTTGTTTTGTTTTATGAAGATACTTCATGCGTAGCAAGGTTGAAGCGTATGTTGAGAGGGAGAATTTGCATCTCTACTGTAGAAATGAAGCGTGGTTTCAAACTACAAGTTTCTCATGTAATTATTTACAGAAGGAAGATGCCTGCTACTCCGACTTGTTTCAGGTCACCATTTACATAGAATTGGAGCTCTTCACAAGTTGAGTAGAAAGGACACAGGCACCAGGCACAGTGGGTGGCAGTACGCACCTTCGGGTGCTAGGAAGAAGGAATTGTCCAAACAGCGTAATTGCAGCTGAAACAAGTATGTTGCTTTGGATCCATATTATTTAAAGTAATTAAGACAGTCATCAGAGGAACAGCACCTGCAACATGCAATACATATCTTAGTCTTTCTGCCTCTTCTTCACCACATGCTCCCATTAATTCCAGGTCTCTAGACTCAAATCTTGAGTAGTTCCAGGAACACATTTGTTTCTTCCTGTTTCCCGATTAATCTTTTCTGGAGAGTTGAATAGCATGGCCCACAGGAACATCCCAGCTGAAGTCTGCTAAATAACCAGGCAGCCCTTCTTACCCCTTTTCCAGTTTGCAGATATAAGAAGGGGCTTTCTTCAAGGCTGTGCAAAACCATACAGCACAGTATCTACAGCTGCTTTTAACTCTGGGCATAAGAGCAAAGTCACGTAAGGGTCCCAGATCAGCAGAGTAAAAACTGCTGAATTTTCTTCTAGCAGAGATCACTGCAGTATTATATATGTGGTCTCAAAGGCCAAGAGGAAGCACCTGCTCAATGAAGCTCAGGATTGCTCAGATGTGTTGAAGGTCCTCTTCACAGTGAATTCACAAAGTTCATTGCACATTGTCTTGTTAAAAGTTGGAGAAATTCACACTATTTTTCCCGAAAAGGCACAAATACTATTCAACCACTTGGCTGAATTTTGGGTTTGTTTGTTTGGGGGTTTTTTTGGCAAAGCCGTGCCAGACAACGGATGGATGCATACACAGGGACACTCACACTAACTTCCCAGCAAAACTAACAGCTTCAGAAGTGGAAAGAAGACTGCTCCCTGCCAGCCTGCCTTGGGAACCGCACCAGGCCAGACCCAGAGTCTTCAGGCAATAATTTGCAATGGCTTTTACAAATTAAACAGTTTGAAATCTCAGCAGCTGGCTTACTTTCTATTTTTTTTTTTTTCATTATTTTGCTCGACTTTTCAATGATTTTACCCTTTGTTTCCATCCATTTGTGAATGCACTGAATTAAAATGTTTCACTTCTACAAATTGCATCTGCATTCTCATTCTATGTATGTATCTCAAAGACCCCTGCTAAGTATGTATTTGGAAATGGTGTTTTAGCTGTTTAATAATGCTTTTTGGGTGGAATGTCTACATACCTAGTGCTCCGGGCTGAAATCAGCAGTATTTTGAGAAGAGGTAAGGAAGAGCTGCGTTCACTTTCCATCAACTCACTGGTTTTTCCTCAAAGGTTGTACACAGGTCCTGTACTTTTCTGCTCAGAGATCTCTGTTGTAGGGTGTCTCCAAAGTGCCTGCCTTTGGGCGATTAACAGTCGGGCTGGCTCTATGCTCAGTGCAACACTAAGATCTGAAAATAGTACAATGTAAGGGATTTACCTTAGAAGTTCCCTTCCCTTAGCTTGACCTTACAGTATTTGTACAAACTCACGCATCTTCCGTGTGGCATCTGCATAAACACCCATGCTCCTGCAGGGAAGTTTGCTCTGCTAGCACCTCTCCTTTCCCACACACTGCTATGGAAAACAGAACTGTGTTCCTGAACCAAGGACACGCTTGAAGTTCAGCATAGGTTCAAAACACATACAGACAAACTCCATTTTCTCCAGCCTTGCTCTGAGATAAGATGACTTGAACGGCATGTTTACCTGAACGCATCCAAGGAAGCCAGATAGAGGACGGCTCCAGCCTGGAAGCCAGGCAGTACTTTTAGCATAACACTATGTACAAGTTAAATTCAGTTTACCAAGCAGAACTATCTGCTGTAACACAGCTTAGGGATTACAGCTGCCTTGCATCTTTCTGTCCTTGTCAGCAAAGAAAATCCTTCAGAAAAGCACTTTCACACCACAGTGGGAATTTTAAGGGGAGGAGGAGATATTCTCATCACTGTGACCTCAAAAGGAGCAGTTTTAAAAACAAAGTACACATAACCAATGGCATTTCAGAACTGCTAGTGGAGGACTGTTTCTACAAGCACCGTGCCTCCATACAGAGTATCATCTGTAAGTAGATTCTCCCAGGGGAAGCATGCCAATAGAAGATACATGTCACTTCTTGGAAGAAATTTAAACCTGGCTGGTGAAGTTCAGAGTTTATTTTTGCTTAATTACGAACTGAGCACAGATTTATGCAAACTGGATTTAATTAAAATAGGTAAAATTAATGGGAGGCTATCAAATACAAACTGGGGGTGGAGTGCCAGACTTCAGCTTTGCTTACCTCAGTTGTAAACTCTTATGTCAAATAGCCTTGGATAGATAAACAAGTGAATGGATGGACTGCATTCCAGTTTTAACTGCTCTGTTTAGACTGATGAGGGTACTACTACTAATTTGAAGACATTACAGTGGTTCCACATCCAGTGGCAGCACTGCATGAAATAACTTTAGCAGACCTCAAACCTCATCTGCTCAGTATCATTCCTTTCCTAGTGCTAGCATAGCTTGTCCAAGCATACAGAGCCTGGATTAGGGAACAAATCTGCCCAAAATTTAACTGCCGCAGGCGGATTGGTTATTCTATTTCTAGTCTAAGTGTCTTCAACCAAGAAATACAAGATCTTTTCAGGACTGCTGAATTACAAATCCTATGGATCTATGTCCATAAATCCGCTGCAGGCCCCGTCCATCATAGGCAAAAGCTTAAGGAAGGGCTCTGACAGCTGAGCTTAAGTATTTTGTGACAGCCTATTACTCTCACCTAACAGCTCCATCGTCTCCAGGAGGAGACCTTTCTCATGGCAGAATGGGTGCTGGGGCTTCAGCTGCTCCCTTCCGCTAGGTTACAATGCAATAAATACAAGTTCATGACAAAACGTCAAAATACAAACTGAGGGGCTGGACACAATCCAAGTTGTACTGTAAACTCCCTACAAGAGTTTGATTTAATCTCCGAAGAGTCCTCCTTCCTCCTTTTAGCAAGGGCTAAAAAAACCCCCCTAAAATAAACAGAACACCCTAAAACAAACAAAAAGAGGACTACTGAACCCACATATTCCTTTTATAATGAAACTCTGACAACATAACAGCAAAAGCAGACTAACGGGGATTTTTAAAGTTAAAGTCTTTAATTCTTCTGCATAAAGACAAAATGCCAAAAATGTAACGCATTCCCTTATTTACAATCATCATAAATCACATGGAAGCATGCACACTGGAACAACAAGGTTCTAAATATTACTTCTTAAAAAAGTCCTGTAGAGATGTGTTCCTTGTATACACACACTCCACGCTCTGTGGCATGTGACTGAGCCACCCGTGTGCCGGGACACTATTGAACCCCATGCCTGAGCATGCCTGGAAATAACATTTTGGAAGGGACAGAGTAGTTTCTGGGGAAGCAGCTTGCTTCCACTTCAGTAGCACAATGGGCTTTTGGCCCTTGGGTACACTGCCAGCCCCACAGCAAGGCTGTGTCATCCTGAGCACTGCCACAGTTCTGCAGTGGCCTTGTGAAGAGCCAAACTGAACTACTGCAAAGAGACAATTCCCAGCTCTAACAGACATTTGTATCCCAGTACATGCTACATAAAATGGCACAAGGACTGTAAAAAATAACCTGGTAACTGGCACATGAATCTGGTCTAAACTCCACTGTAGCCTCAGCCCTCACTTTTACCTTCCGAGCACAGTGCTAGAGAGTAAAACAAAGGAGAGCTTATCTCAACACCGTCACAACCCTTAGCCTGGGCACCCCATGCCTAAGAGCATACTGCTGTTCACCTCCAATTCCTGTGGGAACAGCAGGCACTGAACTCATCCTCATACTCTCAGCAGGAGATTGCCTCTTCAGGTCAGGCTGCAACATACACAAAAGTAAAATCCAGGTATTTAGGCTGTGTTGCTGTTCAAACAGTCACTCCTCCCCTTAAAGAGACAGAGCTGATTTTGATAAACCATCTACCCCTCCTTTCTCTTCTCTCACTAGGCTTAGGCAAATGCTAGCTTAATATATCTTATCTCAGAGAACAGTAAATAAGCCAAATGGAAGATCACCCAATTCAAAAGCTAAGAACAGTTTGTCTTTAACAACTGGAGAAAGGTTGGAATTATCTACATTATTTTGAAGCAGTTCTTCAGGCTGGATGTACAATTCTGGTCCAGTAGAGGAAACAGGGTTTAACTCCTTGGTTTAAGGGGTGGCACTCTTCAGTCTGACTTGATATTGGACCAATTCACCAGCATAACATGAGCGCACTCTAAGTAGCATGATCTCCAAACGGCAACAGCAGGATCCATCAACTGAAGTAGCCTTTACAGTATGATGTACATGGCATCTGCCAACACAGGTAAAGCAGAAACATTCTCACAAAAGCTTTAAGGAACATCCATCATCATCGTAGCACAGACTTAATGGAATCTGAAGTTTTACACTTGAGGCAGAGCTTGCAGAAAACAATCTATCCTTAAAGATCTGGAGAAACCTAAACAAAAAGGTAGATAACAGCGTTTTATAAATATGATAAATCTAGTCATTAACAGCAAAACATTTACTATCTTAAGCTGCAGTATTACAGTAGCAGTAAATGGAACACAGTACTGCATATGGTGAGCTTAAAGCACAGTATAAAAGACAAAGCCATACTGTCCATACTAAAGAAAGTGTTACAGATAGTCTAACACTTTGAGAGCAAGTTATTGGAAAAACAAAGAGAATACTACATACCCTATGTTGCTGAAGTATTTGTCAAAGAGAAAATGAAGTAGTTGAGCCTATTTTTCCCAACCCCTCACATCACTTTCACCTAAATGTTATTAATTCATAAAATAAATTTTTCTCTCAATTCTAATTAGTCTGCCATATCTTAAATATCCTACTAAGTTTTTTTTCCTTTAAAAAGCAACCAGATACATTCAAAACTATAAACATTTAACCAGGCTCCAAACAGCCACATTTATTTTTCCTGTTTAAGAGAGAAAGTTTCTTTAAGCAAAAAGGCGGGTGGTGTGGAATTCTACCATTCACTTTCCACAGATGAAGTTCCTCCCATTTGAGAGTTAGACCTCATCACATCTAAAAACCATGATTAAAGGCAGTGTCTCTCTCTTAATATTGATCTTTGCGTCCCAGGAAACCAATGTTTTGCTCCACAGAGAAGCTATTTAATTCACTTTCTACATTTTACATGTCACAAAGATAATTTTTCAATTAGAATGAGTGATTATGAACCCACTGAGTATAAAAACTCCTTGTTAGAGACTTATTTACAACAAAGACAACTGCAAAGCAGCTAAATATCAACTGACTATCTAGCAGACCAGAATAGAACAGAATAGAATTGTTTAGGTTGGAAAAGACCTTTAGGATCATTGAGTCCAACTGTAAACCTAACACTGCCAAGTCCACCACTAAACCATGTCCCTAAGCACCACATCTACCCGTCTTTTAAATACCTCCAGGGATGGGGACTCAACCACTTCCCTGGGCAGCCTGTTCCAATGTTTAACCACTCTTTCAGTAAAGACATTTTTCCTCACATCCAATCTAAACCTCCCCTGGCACAACTTGAGGCCATTTCCTCTTGTCCTATCGCTTGTTACTCGGGAGAAGAGACCGACACCCACCTCGCTACAACCTCCTTTCAGGGAGTTGTAGAGAGCGATGAGGTCTCCCCTCAGCCTCCTTTTCTCCAGGCTGAACAGTCCCAGTTCCCTCAGCCGCTCCTCATCAGACTTGTTCTCCAGACCCCTCACCAGCCTCGTTGCCCTTCTCTGGACACGCTCCAGCACCTCGACGTCCTTCTTGTAGTGAGGGGCCCAAAACTGAACACAGTATTCAAGGTGCGGCCTCACCAGTGCCGAGTACAGGGGCACAATCACTTCCCTACTCCTGCTGGCCACACTATTGCTGATACAGGCCAGGATACCATTGGCCTTCTTGGCCACCTGGGCACACTGCCGGCTCATGTTCAGCCGGCTGTCGACCAACACCCCCAGGTCCTTTTCCGACAGGCAGCTTTCCAACCACTCTTCCCCAAGCCTGGAGCGCTGCATGGGGTTGTTGTGGCCCAAGTGCAGGACCCGGCACTTGGCCTTGTTGAACCTCATACAGTTGGCCTCGGGCCATCGATCCAGCCTGTCCAGGTCGCTCTGCAGAGCCTTCCTACCCTCGAGCAGATCAACACTCCCGCCCAACTTGGTGTCGTCTGCAAACTGACTGAGGGTGCACTCGATCCCCTCATCCAGATCATTAATAAAGATATTGAACAGAACTGGCCCCAACACTGAGCCCAGTACAATGAGAAAGGCTCTCTTAACTGTGATGTACAGAGGCATGCTTCTTTTACCTGCATATTTCACCTTATGTCGATTGCACATATGCTGACTGTAAATCTCTTCCTCTTTCAGTGCAGATCTTATGCGACTGCACCAGTTTTCCAAGGATGATCTCAGACTATATCCCTATTCTTCAAATCATTTTCTGTCACAGGAGAAAGTCGTCCTTCTTCGGTACTTCTATATACAAAGAGAGACTAGATATTTTCAAGTATTGAATTAGCACTTTAGAAAAGTGAATCCATATTGTCTTGTTCATACTCAAAGATTTTAAATTAAAAAAAAAAAACAATAAAATCAATAGGAAAAAACCATTAGCACAATTTTTTAAAAGCTCTACCTGCCTTTTCCCGATATTGCTAGAATTCAAATCTTAATAGTGTAAAACTGATTGTGTGCCATATTGTTAATGAGTTTTATTATGCAAAATATTCCAAAATCACTGTTAAAAAGACATTTATATCCTAGTCCATAATATTTCAGAGCCTGCATTAAATGCAGATCAAAGATAATGAAATTACACAAAAGACTATCTGCTAATAAAAGCTGTTTGACTCAAGATACTACCCATCCTCTTAATACACCACAGGAATCTAAAGTCCAAGAGAGAATTTTCATTGAAATCTACTGCTGCAAATGCAAAGCTGTGACTTCATCACAAAAATATTAAAAGGCAGAAAAGCTGCTAGAAAAATAATTAAAAAAACTGGCACTTTTCATTTGGGTGATAAAACACATGTTTTCTGGCTGAACATGTAAATATTTCAATTTACTAAGTCTGAAGTATTAGATCTTTTAATTAAAGTGCTGCATTAAATACAAGACGATGGGATAAAATACTAATATAATAAAGGAATAAAAAGAGAAATTGATCTGCTTGAACTGAACAGTTGGATTCTGTAGAATGATACTGCATATGGGCTACTGAAATAAAGTAAGTAAAATAAGTAGTCACCATGAACTCACCTTGGTATTTAAATTTTTTTCCTCATTATTCTGTCTTCAGCACTTGCACTTCCCCATCCCCTTTCAGGGTATTCTGACTGATGTCCTTCCAATAAACTGCTACAAAGTTTAAGCCTACAAATAAAAAAACCTCAAAGACTAAGTGGCTTTATTACAGTAACCTTTTTACACTAAATACAGCTACAACCTGCTATTTACTCTAATACAGACTATAACATGAGAATCATAGAATGGTTTGGGTTGGAAGGGACCTCTAAAGGTCATCTAGTCCAACCCCCCTGCCATGGGCAGGGACATCTTCAACTAGATCAGGTTGCTCAGAGCCCCGTCCAACCTGACCTTGAACGTTTCCAGGGATGGGGCATCCACCACCTCACTGGGCAACATGTGCCAGTGTTTCACCACCCTCAGCATCAAAAATTTCTTCCTTATATCTAGTCTCAATTTACCCTCTTTTAGTTTAAAACCATTCCCCCTTGTCCTGTCACAACAGGCCCTGCTAAAAAGTTTGTTCCCATCTTTCTTATAAGCCCCCTTGAAGTACTGATGGGCTGCAATCAGGTCTCCCCGAAGCCTTCTCTTCTCCAGGCTGAACAACCCCAACTCTCTCAGCCTTTCTTCATAGCAGAGCTGTTCCAGCCCCCTGATCATTTTTTGTGGCACTCTTCTGGACCCGCTCCAACAGGTCTGTGTCTTTCTTATGCTGAGGGCTCCAGAGCTGGACGCAGTACTGCAGGTGGGGTCTCACCAGAGCAGAGTAGAGGGGCAGAATCACCTCCCTCGACCTGCTGGCCACACTTCTTTTGATGCAGCCCAGGATACGACTGGCCGCCTGGGCTGCGAGCGCACATTGCTGGCTCATGTCCAGCTTTTCACCCACCAGTACCCCCAAGTCCTTCTTGGCAGGGCTGCTCTCAATCCCTTCATCCCCCAGCCTGGATTGATATCCGGGGTTGCCCCGACCCAGGTGCAGGACCCTGCACTTGGCCTTGTTCAACCTCATGAGGTTCACACGGGCCCACTTCTCGAACTTGTCCAGGTCCCTCTGGATGGCATCCCATCCCTCTGACATGTCAACTGCACCACTCAGCTTGGTGTCATCTGCAAACTTGCTGAGGGTGCACTCAATCCCACTGTCTAGGTCGTTGATGAAGATATTAAACAGTACTGGTACCAATACGGACCCCTGCGGGACACCACTTGTCACCGATTTCCATCTGGACATTGAGCTGTTGGCCAGTACCCTCTGGATGTAACCATCTAACCAATTCCTCACCCACCGGACAGTCCACCCATCAAATCCATACCTTTCCAGTTTAGAGAGAAGGATGTTGTGGGGGACTGTATCAAAGGTCTTACAGAGGTCCAGATTGATCACATCTGTAGCCCTTCCCATGTCCACTGATGTAGTCACTCCATCACAGAAGGCCACTAGGTTGGTCAGGCAGGACTTGCCCTTGGTGAAGCCATGCTGGCTGTCTCAAATCACCTCCCTGTCCTCCATGTGCCTTAGCATAGCTTCCAGGAGGATCTGTTCCATGATCTTCCCAGGCACAGAGGTGAGACTGACTGGCCTGTAGTTCCCTGGGTCTCCCTTTTTTCCCTTTTTAAAAATGGGGGTTATGTTTCCCCTTTTCGAGTCAGTGGGAACTTCACCGGACTGCCACGACTTCTCAAATGCGATGGATAGTGGCTTAGCAACTTCATCCGCCAGTTCCTTCAGGACCTGAGGATGGATCTCATCAGGTCCCATGGACTTGTGCACCTTCAGGTTCCTTAGGTGGTCTTGCACCTGATGCTCTCCCACAGTGGGCGGCTCTTCATTCTCCCAGTCCCCGCCTTTGCCTTCTGCGGCTTGGGCAGTGAGGCTCAAGCACTTGCCGGTGAAGACTGAGGCAAAAAAGTCACTAAGTACCTCTGCCTTCTCCATATCCTGGGTAACCAGGTCTCCTGTTTCGTTCTGGAGGGGGCCCACATTTTCCCCCATCTTCCTTTTATCCCCAACGTACCTATAGAATCTTTTCTTGTCGCCCTTGATGTCCCTGGCCAGATTTAACTCTATCAGGGCTTTAGCGTTCCTAACCTGATCCCTGGCTGCTTGGACAATTTCTCTGTATTCCTCCCAGGCTGCCTGTCCTTGTTTCCACCCTCTGTAGGCTTCCTTTTTGTGTTTGAGTTTGTCCAGGAGCTCCTTGTTCATCCATGCAGGCCTCCTGGCATTTTTGCCTGACTCCCTCTTTGCTGGGATGCATCGCTCCTGAGCTTGGAGGAGGTGATCCTTGAGTATTACTCAGCTTTCTCGGGCCCCTCTTCCCTCCAGGGCTTTGTCCCATGGCACTCTGCCAAGCAGATCCCTGAAGAGGCCAAAGTCTGCTCTCCTGAAGTCCAGGGTAGTGAGTTTGCTGTGCGCCCTCCTCAGTGCCCTAAGGATCTTGAACTCCACCATTTCATGGTCACTGCAGCCAGGCTGCCCTTGAGCTTCACATTCCCCACCAGCCCCTCCTTGTTGGTGAGAACCTGTGCTCCAGAGTCCCTTACCGCCGCTCCCAAGGCTCTGTAGTCCTTCTTGATAGTCCTCAGACAGCTCCTGGCTGTGTCATTGGTGCCCACGTGAAACAACAGCAGCGGATAATAGTCAGTGGACTGTATGAGGCTCGGTAGCCTCTTGGTGACATCCCTGACACAAGCCCCCGGTAAGCAGCACACCTCTCTAGACAGTGCATCAGGTCAGCAAATGTGTGCTTCCGTACCTCTCAGAAGAGAGTCACCTACTACTATCACCCGTCGCCTTTTCTTAGTTGTGCTGGTTGTTGTATGGGGGCAGATCAGGCTGCCTTACTCAGGTCCAGCATCTCTCCTGATGTGATGGGTCCTTCCTCTTCAGTCTGCAGAGTGGTGAAGCGGTTCTGTAAGGGCGCCTCAGGCTTTGGGGGAAGTCTCTTCCTTCTGCTGGTTCTTGCTGTTGCAACCGTCCATTCTTCTGCATTATTGGCCCCCCTCCCTTCTGTGTGTGCCAGTGGGGGAGTTTTTGGCTGCATGGCTGTGGGCTGTGGGTCCACTGCAGACTGCGCTTGGAACCAGCTATCTGACTCCTTCTCCACCTCCCTGATGTTACACAGCCTTCTCACCGCCTCCTGCAGCTCAGCCACCTGCTGCAGGAGGTCCTCCACCTGGGCACACCTTTTGCAGGCAGGTCTGCCACCTGTCCCTGCCCCAGGAGAGAGGTCTAGGCACTTCCTGCAGCCTGAGGTCTGCGCTGCAGCCTCTCCTTTCAGGAGCTCCATCCAGGTGGAGGCATCGGCCACCGCTGGGGCAGATGGTGCAGACCCCCCAGCCAGAGCCGTGGCCTTTGTTCTCAGATGAGTGCCTGCCATTCTGCCTTGAGGGTCAGGTACGATGAGTGCCCTTGACCTTTGCTGATGGTCACAGAACGGTGCCCGGTTGCTGGGTTATGTGTACTCCAAGTCTCCCACCCAGCCTGTGGAATGCCCCTCCTTCGAAGAGGTGCCCTCCCTGCACGTCCTCCCACAGGAACTGCTGTGCAAACTGCCGCACCATGCCCTAGCTGACGCGCCACACCCTGTTTGCCCACCCTGGTCCCAGCGATCCTGTTTGCAGCGCTCCCTGGGGCTGCCTTTTGTAAGAGTGGGGGGTGGCCGCCATTACTCCTGGCCCCACTTACACCTCGTCAGCCGCCCTTGTGAGAGCTGCCGGCTCCCAGTGGGTCCCTGCGCTCCCCAGGGGTTTCCCTGCGCCCCTGTACGCCACGATCCGCTGCTCCGCTGTGGGACACACCTGCACTGGAGCTGATCGCCTCTGCGAGTGACATGTAAGTGACCTTATGTTCTCTGCGAGAACATAAGGACAGAATTTTACCACACAACATATAAATATTGGCCAACACCCCCCTAAGAAGAATAGTAAAAAAAAAAGTTACCCATGTTTATAATAAAAGCTTGGATTGAAATACAGCAATAAGGCAACTATGCTTCTAACTTAATACGCAAAAAAAGGTCCCCAATTGACGAGCTGCATTTTATACCTCTCCAGCCTGCAGTCTGTATCTCTGCAACTTTTGCTGTCAGGCAGAAAGAAGTTGGTTTTTTTCTGTTTCTGATTGTTCCATCCTGAAGAACAACTGGCTGGAATTGGGTCACTGCATAAAAACAAATAACTCTCATTGTTGTCAGCTACAAAACAACTTAATCTCTCAGGAGACAAAGAAGAAGCTTTCAGCTCCTAGGCTTAGCAACTGAGAGGCTATTAACAACCATGAGGAACAATTCTGTAAAATGCCATTGCTTTCCACAAGACAAAGAGGGTGAAAGGGCCTCAGCATCTTCCAGCATTACTTAATGGCAGAAGCAGCAGAAAGCAATAGATGGGAGAGCCAGACTGGGAAAAGCCAAGTAAACCCAAAGAACAAAATGAAGAACCAAACATACCACATGTTAGAGGAAGTGTAAGGAAGGAAAAAAATAAAGTTGTATTAAACAGTGAAAGAAAAGGAAGATAAAAAAGCCAAGGCCACCTTCACAACACAAGCAATAAAGAACATAATAATAATTATGGTATTTACCTTGTTATTTCTATACCATGTTGTACTGTCATTACTTCGTCATTTTCACCAAAGGCTTCCCACTCTGAGCTCTTTGAAAAAGCCTCCTGATGTCCTGATTCAGTAAGACTAGAAAGAAAGTGAAAAGGTCTGAAACCATGGACCTTTGTATCACAGTTCCTCTTAATTCTTCTGAAGGGGGCTATGTAGAGAGAAAAAACCACACCTGTATAAACATTTTTACTAAGGTTAGCGTGAAAAGTCTACTAAACCCCAAAAAACTTAAATCATTGTTCCAGGTTTCTTGTGGTTCTGACAAAACTTTGTATAGAGTTAAACCACGCTCTCCTCTACATAGCCTAACACTTCTCATTTATAGGAAGACTTCTTATGCAGCAGCTAGGAAGGGGGAAAAAAGGAAATATGATTAAGACCAATTGCTAGCGGAGTAGTTAAATTCCTGAACAACTTAGAATAAAGAAGGTGTTAGCCTGAAAAAGTCTACCCTTCCGTTATCCATTTTCGAACATTAACTTCACTCTGTCCCAGTCCCAGGCTGGGTGACCAATTCCTTGTTGTCCCAACAAGCATTTTCTTCCATGCCACCTTTCATAAGGCAGGGAAAAGCTTAATCAAAATACACAAAGCTTCTTTCACATCCCTTCATGAACACATATTCCCTGTAACACCTGTAGCAAACGTAACATGGCAATAATTAAATAGGCAGCAAGTTTCAGTATTTGCTGATAGACTTCTGACTGCACATTGGGCTCCATTTCTTTACCATAACATTCATCAACCTGTACAAACTCTGTATGCCAAAAAGCAGAATGCAGTGCATTTCAGAGGTATGGGAAATAACTATGACAGACACATAACAATTTCAGAATTACAACCTCTGAAGCAGAAACCAGGTTCCATGAGAAATCAAGAATAACACATTAGTGTTGCCTAAGTCTACACACAAAAAATAACCTGTTGTGTCTTCTGACACTGAAGTTTCTTCACCTTTGCTCTGTAAATATTTGCTATCACACAACACAATTATTCTGGCATGATTTCCTTATTAAATTGCACACGCATTTAGATAAAATTAAAGCTATTAACAAATGGAGGGATAAATACCAGTCATATTTCAAGAGTCGGTTCATAATATCAATGAATCTCCATATGGAAAATCATTTCATACCTTTCCAGTGTGTGGTACATATGCACATAATGGTTTTTGCTCTTTGAAACCACAGAGGAGTCAGAATTGTTTCTTTTTCTGCGTTTCCATACTGGAGAAGAATCAGGAGAACAGGAACTACAAGAATAAGGCACAGATTTTACACACGTAACATTTTTCATCTCTGTTTAAATGCTTATCAGAGTTCTGCAAAATAATGGCTGGCACATGCTACACAGGAAGACTTTTTTTTGAGGCATGATTCTTCAGTCACAACAGAGGAACACAGAGAAAATGGCTCAAATTTTGGTAACCACTCCATTGTATTTTGGAAAGCGAAGCCAGTCACAATCACACAAGAAACTTGGAAGCAGAACCATTTTCAGCTCCACACGCATGCCCCCAGATCAAGATATCTCAGTAAACAGGGAAGTGCATGAGGTGCTTCACTGTTTTTCTCCCTGCTGTTCTGCAGACAGGTGTAACACTGTTAACTAAGGATGGCCACTCTTGCTTCTGAAAAAGGTATCCTACTGTCAGTGCTTGCCAACAGTGGCTAAAGAAACCTCAGTACTCCACTGTATAAACAGAGAAGCTGAAGACACACCACCTTTTCCTGCTGTTGATCATGCAATTCTGTAACGCTGGTAGTTCTTCTGCATTTGCCGCTCTGTACCAGTGATGGATTACATTCAACAGCAAAAGTGCCAAACTCCTAATGTGGGCATTAACTGCCCTCACTCATTAAACATTTCCTAAAAAAACTGACAGCATCAACGTGTATTGAATTATTTCAATGTTAACCACAAAAGTTTTATCTGATACCTCTCCGGTGTGTAGTCGGTCTGTCTGCATTCATCTTCGCACTCATTTCTCTTCTGTTTTTCATCAAATACAAGGGAGCCAGAAACATCCTGATCTTTGCAGAACCATTCCTGGGAACTGCCTGAGGGTTCTGTACTACTAAAAACAGAAAAGGAAAAAAAACACCTGGATTTAAAATACTACCCATCTAGCTTACCACTCCAAGCAGAAGACAGTTAAGCTGCAGTAATAATTAACAGTTCACCTCATGAGATCCAAACGGCAAACAACTGCAACTTCCACCATAGGTCAATTACAACACAACAAAACTATTTACACAATGCAGTTACAGAGCTAGTATTTCCACTCTTTCTCCCAATTTACTAGTCCAAACCTGGTAAAGTATTAGGTGGTGTCAGTTAGCGGAGCTAGCCTTGTTACAGAAATTCAAAGTTCTGAAAAGATATTAAAAAAAAAAAAAATCCATCTTGAACACAGTTGCCACTCTCCTACAGAGAGCACAGAAATCCCTCTCTAATCTTCTTACACTTCTCAAATCCTCTAACATATTGTTATTGCAGGAGAAAGGTAGTTCCACTGACATCAGAAAAAGGAAAGATGGAAAGGTTATCAAGGTTAGGGAACAGTAATCACTGAATTTCTGCTTATGTCTATGCCTTTCTAGAAAAATAATTTTACCTTGTGCTGACCAGTGTAAACACACAGGGGAAGGGAGTGTACTACTGCAGACAGACCAAAAGCCCTCCTCCCCAAAGTGCCTCATTGGAGATGAATTTAGGCTAAATAATGGGAATATCTTGAAGACTAACAGAATTCAAACGGAAAACAAGGCGTTCAAGACGACTCCCATTTCTGAACCTGATCTCTTGCTCCCAGTTAGGAATGCTCTAAAGGAAATACAGAGTCCTCCTGTGAAGCAAGAGACAGGTGCTGACGTAATTCACCCATACACACACTGGCTGCAGATCCCAGGTTTCTTCAGTAGGAGGATCCCAGGCATGCAGTGCTATCTTCCACAGCCTGATCTGCTGGTCCCAGGATCTACGGCTGTACTTCTTAAATTTGTTGGGAGTTCTAGGATGAACTCCTGGTATTCGCTGATTCCTGTAAATACACAGTAACATTTATATTTCAGGACATGATTCTCATTCTTAAAAAAAATCCTCAGTCCATCAGATCACGCAACTATCAGTAACCTAATAAATAAAATTTTCATATTTTTAAACACTTAACTGAAATGGGTATATTCTAAAACATTGTCAAAACCAGACCACACAAGCAACTAAAAATAACATGCTGAGCCAGACCAGAGGTTCATCTAGTCCAGCACTCTGACAGCTGCAAAAAGCAGATCCCTACTGCCCATGGACAAATATGAAACAGAAAAAGCATAACTCATACCCCTTCAATAATATTCTAGCCTCCAGCTACTTCTGTCTCAGTTATCCTGAGTCAGGTGAAGTTTCTTTGTATTTAGTATTGTACTGAGTCTGGCTGGGATGGAGTTAACTTCCTTCATAGCAGTCCCTGTAGTGCTGTGTTTTGGATTTATGGCTAAAACAGTGCTGATAACACACTAATTTTTGGCTATTGCTGAACAGTGCTTACACAGCTTCAAGGCCTTCTCTTTTTCCCACTCTGCCCTGCCCCCTCCCGCAGCTACTAAGTTGAGGGGGAACAAGAAGTTGAAAGGGGAAACCGCTGGGACAGCTGACTCTACCCAAAGAGATATTCCACACCATATAATGTCATGCTCAGCAATAAAAACCTGGGCAGAGGAAGAGGGGGAGGTGTCTTCCAGAGACTGTCAGGCCACCCCTCTGCTTGTGGGAGGTAGCGAGCGATTGCATTTGCATCACTTGCTTTTTCCGCCCTTTCTTTTCTTCACCTGTTAAACTGCCCTTATCTCAATCCATCAGTTTTCCCACCTTTGCTCTTCCTATTCTTTCCCCACCCCACTGGGCAGAGGGAAGGAGCGAGTAGCTGTGTGGGTACTTGGCTGCTGGCAGGGGTCAACCCACAAGTATCTTCAGTGAACTTTTGTTCCACCACTGTCCATGCATTATTACAATGGCGACTGCTATAATTCTAAACAGCATTTGTCTTTTGGGAGTATAGAAAACAAAGTACCCGCACTCTCTGGGTAAAATCTAAATGATATATATGCCTTTCCACTGAATCTACACTGGGCAGACACCGTAACAATGCTGTCTGGGATCACCCAGTGGCTGAAAGTGCTATTTCTCAGACAGTATACCAAACCCAGATCCTGCCCACCACAGATTACTGGAGAGCTCACTCAAACTGTATATTCAGTACAAAATAATCCTGTTTATAGTCCTACCATAACGGAGTCAGCTAGAGAAAGCAAGAAATCCAGGTTTTGATTTGTTAATTACTGATGAATCATTGAAGACTGGTCTCTCTTACCAATACTTAAATGCAAGGCTTTATTCAGTCCTCATTCAAAGCTGTCATTTCCTGCTATTGATTAACTTCACACTGGCCTAGCAACACAGTCACCAGAAGTGTCACAGGGAGCTGATTAATACAGAATTTATTTAAAGCGTGTTTGCTACTAGCAACAGCAATACACAAAGGGAACATTTAGCTTTAATTTTTCCCTAACTAAATTTGCTCATATGCAGAAAATACCCGGTTTCTCTTTAACAAAAATCAATTGATTCAATTTTTTTCACTTACTGTTCATATAATTTTAAGAGAACTAAAGCTGTGTGCTCATCTACACACGTCAGGAACAAATAAGAGTTTATTTGGAAATGTGCAACGTAGTGCAACTTACTTTGGAACTTCTTTAATGTATCTGTCATATGCAAGGGTATTCTTTCCAAAATTGATCTGTTTTTGTCTTCTCCTCAGAACCACTTCATCTGTTTCCCTTTCAGCTGGATTAGAAGAATCACTTGAAACAGAACTTAAAAATAAAAATTAGAATTAAGTTGAAAAGAACCTTAATAGCTTTACAATAAAAACAAACTCTAGAACTGCATGTATTCTTACTCTGAGAGACAGTAAGCACAACTCTTACTTCACCAGTTTACAGAAGTGAAAGTTGTGCTAACCAAATGAGTCATTACAGCAAAAAGAGTAGGTTTTGCAAGTTCATGCAATTGCTCAGGTTTTTAACAAGTAAACATATACCTGAGGGTACTGGTGCTAGAGCTGCCTCACTAGAACCTTATAGCTAGTCCTACAAGGAAATCAAATTATACACGATTATTGCACATATGTATACCAACCTTCTAACATAAATATGAAAAAGCTTAAACTCAATAAAGCGAAAATGGATAATATAAAGGAGGCTAGTTTGAATGATCTAATAGCCATTTCTCTCTCTAAGCCTTGATGGTTGGTTTTCATTTTTCCTTTCACTATTCCAGTATTTTCTCTTACGGAAAGCTGTAATGAATATGCAATTTAAGCTGAAAAAGGAAGAGAATTTGAAACGATGTTACAAGTAGCTTTTGAGATAAGACTTCTCAGTGCTACTCTCTCCTTAAGGCTTCCTTCAGGCTTGATATGAAACAGCCTGGCTGTGTTTCAAATCTTCATTAATGTATATAAAGTAGTTGGAGAGCATCAGATGGCTATTGCTAAAACCAACGCAACAATAGTTAATAATTATTCAATACCTACTTCGTCTTTTTTTTATTTGATGTCCTCATTGTTTTGCCTTCTTCAATTCTACCTTCCCAGTCAGGGCAATTAGAAAGAGGCCTTGAATCTTCTGGTGTTGAAGAGCTGGAAAATAATGAGAACTCAATATGAATGTTTGTTGCTCATAACGTATTTAATGACCAGAAACTTCAATAGTGGACAATAACAGCTCCACAACTGTAACACCATGGGCGTGCCCCTACTCCATTTCAGTTCAAAGTCAAACAAATTGAAACATTTCAGCTCAAGTCACCTTCAGCAGTGATGTAAGATTATCAGTTTTACTTTGCAGGGCAAGAAAATAGTCATGAAGTGAATTTCATGTCAGAACATAGACCTGACCACCTCTTAAAATACTCCCAACTCAGCCAATCCAAATGCTTCCCTCTACTACTTCAGGACC
This sequence comes from Aptenodytes patagonicus, assembly GCF_965638725.1. Taxonomy (NCBI): domain Eukaryota; kingdom Metazoa; phylum Chordata; class Aves; order Sphenisciformes; family Spheniscidae; genus Aptenodytes; species Aptenodytes patagonicus. Next base: position 8,271,174 of record NC_134952.1, read on the forward strand.
TTCTCAATATTGCCATTCCATCAAAGAGCAAAATTCATGAAATTACTTGAGGTCAAAATCATCAGTCTAGTCACTGCTCTCTGTCTTCAGCTAAGGAGTTTGTCAAGGGCAGACGAGATGCTTAAGAAATAGAAAAATGCCCGTCACATCAGCAGAACTAACATTTTGTCAGACACCATCATATCCCAACATATCATTTCAAGAATGTAAACTCTGCTGTGTAAAGCCAAAAAGGGAGTCAGGAAGTTCTTACTTAAATAATCAGTTGGATCACTGATGTTCTCTGAGTGAAGAAACACTTACCAGGTTTCTCATTAACTTAAAAAATATAATAAATGAAAACTGTATAATTCTATAATGTTCTGAAGCGCTGAAAACTTCTGCTTTCAGCCTGTCCGCTTCTTTCAATGTTAATGCCTCAACATTTAACGTAAGTAATATAGAAGTAGATTTAGCTTATAGTCTTACTTTCCCTAAACAGTTTCACATCAACAGATGAGATTACCATCCATGCTGCCAATGTCATTTTAACACGACATAAAGATTCCACACTAAGAAGGGACATATCTGCTCAGCAAAAGAGAAACACAAAATGCTGCTAGCACATCCAGTTTGACTCACAATCATAACATAGTGTTAGTATTTTTTATGATAGCATCAAAGACATAGAAAACACTCCTGAATACAAGGTCTCTCCTAAGCTCTTGAAAAGATTCATTTATTAACTGAAGCAATATTAAATACGCCATCAGAAATGACAATCGCCTTCATATAATGTAATACTCAGACATATAAATTATATAAAAAAAGTTTTCATGTGTCCTCAGTAAAATATTTCATCTCTTCTAACTTACGTTCTACTCAGTTTTCTGCACATATCCAAGTACTCGCCACTCTTCATACTTCCTGTCAGACATTAGGATACCAATCTCAACCACTTCCTCCAGCGGAGGTCTTTAGTCTAGAATATCCAAAAGCAAAGCAAAATACTCCTAGAACTACCTACCTATAAAATTTGATCTCATCGCAAAATGCCCTCGGTACTGGACTACACAAAAAAAAAAGTATTTACTAAAAACTGTAGTACAGCTGAATATACCGAGTGCACTGTCAAGTGAAGAGACAAGCATCATGGGTTGTCCACGCTTACACATAAAGATGTGTAAGCAAAGCATAAAAAGTAACAGCATATTGCTTCAATTGGAGTTTTATACTAATATTGAAGATCTCGGCAATAAAGGGCTTAAACTACTGCCTCAGTATATACCATTTCTCTCCTTCATATGAAATATTTGCTAATATTATGGCATGTATTTCAATTAGCCAAACCCTTGCATAATGCAGAGATCATTTGCTAACTCTGTGCTACTGTATTATTAGAAAACATTTAACTTAATCACGTCCAAGGTTTTGCCAGATTCCTAAAGAAAAGAGTGCAGCAAAGTGAAGATTTAAACAAACTTCACATTTATTCCTTACCTCTCCAGCCATTGGTCTAAATGTCTACATTGATATTCATCAAACACCAAAGAATCTGAATCATTCCAGCTTCTACATTCCTGTTCTTGATGCCAGCAGTGTGGATGTTGCACAGAACTAGAAAATAAGAATTTTCATCAGAGATCAAGTCACTGGTAGTCACTGAACATTGCCTATACAAATATGGACAATCTGAATACCATCATTTATAGTTACAAAATGCTGATTTGGCATAGATATGTGATTTGTGTCAACTTACTCATTCAGGCAACGCTAACTTAACAAAGGTGTTAGACAATGCAATTGCTGAGAAAAGGTCTTTGACTAATGCAATTAAGACATCAGAATTTTAAAATAAACTGTTAATATTTGGATCACCAAAAGTATACCCTTTCTCTATTTGCAAACAAAAAGGGGAAAAAAAACAACTGAAGACTGTCACCAGTGTTTATGGAACTGCTGACATGTGCCAACTTTCATAGACTGTCCTCTGTCACCAATGCATTATTTGACATTCATATACCATTCTATCCAGCAGTAAACTCGTAGAAGGGGCAAATACAGAAACATCACTTCAACACAGGAAAACAGCACATCTAAGGAGAATTAGGTTAAACATTTATGTGGAAACAATTTTACACAGGAAATTCTTTACCAGACACTGCTGCAGAGTTCTCACAAGTAAGCATGGGATGAGGAGCTAGAGTGGGGTGCTTGTAACATGCTGGAAGGACAGCCAGAGATTACTTAAGGTTTAAGAGTTATCTACATTTTCCTCCTCAGTTCTGGCAGCGGTGACATCTTAAATGATAGGTTTCTAAACAAAACACTGTCACAGCATCTACTAACATCAGACCTGGCTTCTGGGCTAAGGACCACACCGGCAGATCAGCCACCACCTGCCTAAGAGAATGACCCTGTATTGCAGACTCCACACAGTAAACATACTGCTGTTCTGTACGTGCAAGTAAACATACTGTTCTGCATGTGCGAGGCCTCTGCACTTTTTAAGTCAACAAGTAAGAGGAAAGGAAGGTTTCTGTTATTTTAATCCTGGATTAACAACCTATGTTTTCTTTCCCTTCCTCCTCCACCCTGACTGGCTTTGGGTGTTTCCTGCTCCCAGAGGGCTCAAAGTTACTAACGCATAGCACTAATAGCTTACTCCTAAACACGGATCTAGGCGAAAGGACACTTTCAACACATTCGATTTTTGCAAAGGCAGTGAATAGATAAAACCTTTCTCTAACCACCTTCAACAACAATTACGCAATTTAAAAACTTGAAAGAAACAGAAAAAAAGAAAGAAAGAAAAAGCACGACACCTAGCATGCCTTAGGTACAACGCTATTTGAAAACCTATGGAAAAACGCTAACAGAAAATCCTGCCTTTTAGAAATATTCCAGTATTTATCTAACTCCAGTGCTGTGCACCCCCCGCCCACTTAGTGTCAGCCTTAAGGCAAGCCCCAGTGCCTCCCAGCCGGACTCACGGCATTTCACCCGAGCCCACACGCCCCTGCCTGGGCTGCGGCCCATCTTTGACTCCAAGCCCCACTGCCAGAGGAGACCAAAGCAACCTCGGCAAGGAGGCTCCCTCAGCGACGGCGCCAGCCCGCGGGGCGCAGGAGGAGGAGACGCCTCCTGGTGTAGGGCGGCGAGCTGCCAGCAGCTGCCTCTCCCCGCTACCCCCTCGCGGGTTCCGAGGGGGACGAGGCTGAAGGCGGGGAAGGGCGACCTCCCCGCCGCCTCCCCCCACAACAGGCGTCCTGGGACAGGCAGCGCCACACCCCCGCCCCGCCCCGCCCCGCCCACACACCGGAGCCCCGGGAGCTCTACAGGCGCCCTGAGGGAGCAATACCCCCCACGCCCCAGCCGCCCCGGCCCTCCGCGGTAGCTCCCACCTGCGCAGCCCGCCCGGCTCCCCGCCGCCGGCGCGGCGCGGCAGGCCCCGCTGCCCTCGGAACATGGCTGAGGCGAGCGGCGCCGCCGGCGCGGCGCGAGCCAGCGCGCAGGCGCCGCCCTTCCTCCCGAGGGTGGGTAGCGCGCATGCGCGGCATGCGGCCGAGCCGGGGGGGGGGCTGCGCATGCGCACAAACTCCGCTGAGGTGGCGTCACGTTGCTACAGCCGGGGAGCCGGGAAAAGGCGCCGGGGCGAAAGCGCCGGTCAGGGCGGGGAGAAACACCTCGCTCCTGCCAAAAGGCCGATCAGGGAGGGCGGGAGGAAGGCGGCGCGTCCTGCGGCCCACGCTGCCGTCAGGCGGCAGGGCGCGGCCTCCCTCGCGCCAAGGGCAGCATCTCTCTCACGGCCTCTCCCTCGCCCCCACCCGGCGCGGGGGGGGGGGATCCCCGGGCCCGCTCCGCTCCCTCATCTGGCGAAAACCCAGCTCCGGCAGCAGAGCGTTACCTCAGTCATTAGCCAGGGATTCGGTTTTGGCCAAGCTGGTCTTTTGCTAGATGCGGTGAGATAAATCGGCTCAGCAGAGGGGGTCGATGGGCGCCGCAACGTCCACTGGAGAGACGCGTCCCGCCTTTCCTACCGTTAACGGAATGCACTGCGTTCTTCTGTTGCCTGCGCTTGCTAACATAGCTAAGCAATGCCACAACAACCAACCTGTGTTATGCAGGACACGTCACTGCTGTATGCCAGTGCTCCCCTGGAAAGACAAATTTCTAGTCATTGCCCCTGCTGATTTCATGACATCCAGTGTCATTCCTTCCCACCTGCTGGTTTTGGGAAGTATTTGGGTTTTTTCCCTGAGATACATACATAGGTTCTACATACCTCCTTTCATTTATGCAACCCTCTGCATTCAGGTTGTCGCAGGAAAATTCATCAAAGAAGGAATTATCAGGTGCACCTTCAGGAGGATTTAAGCCCTCTTTGTAGTCATGTGTTCTCAGCTAAAACACTGTATTCCACCCATATAAAGTTTTAACTGGTAAACATAACTTTGAAATGAAAACCAGAAGTCTTACATAAAATCAATTGTATTTTTATTCAGCTCTTCAGAGAGTTTTAAGATTAACTACGTGTATTCGTTAAGCCTGTTCCTTAAAGGCTATCCAAACAATACTGTCCATTTTAAAATAAGTAAGCCATCTAGGTAAAAAAAAACCACAAATAACAAATCCTGCGGTATATCTTTGGAAGAAAATGTCTTGTAATGCATGTAAGAGCTTGAATATTTATATCTCGACTCCTTAAATATCTCCTAGTCAACATTTCTTAAGAAATGGCACTCGGAACTTTAGTCAGTTATGTCTTACTGAGGTTTGGCCTGACTGGAATGGTATATAGCTGCAGTCTACTGTGTTTCAACAAAATAAAAATACTCACACTGAAGAGATCACATCATAACCTGCTATGTTGGTTTCAAGTTATGGCAAGCCTCATGGCAAACAACTGCATTCATATCATGGATTCAAAATACATCCTGCTTGGACAAAATGCCTTTTTTGGGTTAGCAAATTACGTTAACCTAAAAAACCAACTGATTTTGCCAATATTTGCTGGAATGCTATAATTACAGAAATCATACAACTATGGAAATAAATAATACAGCCACAGCCCATGTTTTCAGAAACACCTGTTCAGCTGCAGCACATATGGAAATTTGCGCTATACATGTATACATACATATGGGGTATTTATACTGACACTGTGCACCCACATATAGATTGTCTTACTGTAATGGCATTACATTTATATAACATACTTCAGTTTATTAACATTGCATACCCACAAGTCAGTGATGTGGAAAAGCATACACAGAGCTGAAAAAGCAACGCTGTATCACTAATAATTCAAGAAAATTCTTTAAGTATTTTAGCTCATTGCATTACTTGGTTCATTTTTTTTTTCTTAGAAAAGTGCTGTAAAAAGACTGATTTTAAACCCTACCCTTATGTTTAAGAAACGTATCAAGATTGGGTGGGAGGCAACGTATTTCTTTTTACTGCAGAGATCTTCTCTAGAAACAGCCCTATATGTGCATGTGGTTCTTCGGATGATGACCTGAAGCTATCACGAAGACGAATGCCTATTTTTCTACTCTATTATTTTCATGTTCAGTGATTTATTCAAGACAAATAAGATATCACACGACTGTGCAGGGAGAGGTCATGGTTTCTCCTTCTACTGTCGCTAAGAAGAATACGTCATACGGATTTTTAACAAGTTGGTTCTCTAACACAGCCTTTAAGAAGCTTACAAACTTTGGAGGCATGCCAGATTACTTTGAGAATTTAAATGTGGAAAAAAAATGCTTGTTTTAAGGAATTTAAGCCAGGCACTATTATTAACATAAATCATAATTTTATTTGGTAATTATTACTAAGTTTTCTAAGAGGCACTTCTGTGGATAGAGCACTACCATTAAAAGATGTAAGAGTATTATACATTTTTGACTGTTAGTTTGTCGTACTGTTATATTGGCACAAGAAGTAAGATGAATAAAAGCAAAGTTCCACTGAAAGGAAAACTTCCAATCAATTCAAAGTAGATTTCTATAAAGAACAACTCCACTGCACAAGCAATTAGGAGACTAAAGCTCTTATTACATGAGATACTAATGGCAACTGACCTGTTTTTCGTGTATAAAACCATCTGCAACTACATGTATCTATTATCTAAGTTTCTCAAGGCTTTTACGATGTTAACTTCACACATCTTTACAATAAATATTTTTATTCCAAACAGGAAAAGAGCTGTAAGAATTGAATGACTGTCAGTGGCAAGACCACAACTCCAAAATCCTACCCTCTCTTCTGCAACTATTTCAAGGACCACATCCCTTGTATCTGTGCCACATTATGTAAACTTTCCAGAAGTAAATGGTACAAAATGCTTATTTGTAAAGGCTGCTGTGTAGTGAGGAGGTGCATGTCAGATGACACCACCCAGCCCTGTAAGAATCTTCCAAAGGCTAAAAAAATCCTGCAAAGACCATTTCAAACTTCCAAATAACTTTCCCACGGAAGTACTGGAAAATATTTTAAATTCAATCACTGATCAGCTCCTTGATTTTTTATTAATTTTCAGACTTGTCAACAAATCTGTCTGAAACTCAGGAACTCAATTTAATCCTATTCAGATGAAGAGGGTCACGCCACAAGATCTCTCTGGGAAAGAGAGACGAATCCAGTCTCAGTGTCAAATTTTCAGTCTATACAATCCAAAACAACAGGTAATGAAAAACAGAAAAATCACCCTTGTTAATAGGTAGTACAGATAATTGCATAGTAAGTGTTGTATATGTAATGACTGAGCTGTGCTCAAGCAATTACTGTCCTTAAACCCAAACAGTTTGGACTTTTGTAAGTGCATGTTATTGAAAAAAACCCAAACAAAAAACCCAGCATCAACAATATAACATATATGCTAGTTCTCAAATGATGCTGTCAAATCTGTTCTCGATTCCTTATCCCTCTCCAAAGTACGGCTCGCAGCCGCATTCGTAACCATTTCCTGGCTGGCTGGCTCTAAGCGCAGTTTGGTGCATTCACCACGCAACCTGTAGCTAGGCTGAGGCTCTAACCGTGGCTGAGCTTCCAGTACTTGTACCGTTTTTAACATCCTGCCACCTATTCCTGCTCAAAGCAGTTTTCCCTATTGCGGTAATCAAGATATTTCCAGTTAACCACGGCATGTCATCTACGCTAGTGACTTACTGATAAGATCCTTCTGATTATACAGGTGGGAGGTATTAGGGTTTTTATTCTCCTAGACCAAAGCATTAAATTATTCCTTTCTCTCGCTATTTGACCCACCTGTCTGCCTGAGGGCACTACCCCTCTGAGATGGACAACCCAAGCAAGCAAATACCTGCACCTCAGCCCCTGCAGTGCACAGGTCAGTGTAAGAACTCACATTCTCCAGCAGCTTGAGGCTTTCCACCAAGCAGTATGCCAAATAATTGTTCATTGAAGGGTGTGATAGCTAGAACACTAAGCACTGTGTTTAGGTCTAGGAGAAGGGCTCTCTTAAATGTATGGAAAATGCTCTGATTTTAATTTACAGATTATTCTGATGCAGATCAGATCAGGAAGTGTGCATCAGTACCCTATGAATATTAAAACAGTGACTACTGCTTATGATCAGTCTTTGAATTGCAAACCTGAAAAACTTTCACTAATGATGGTTGTTCTTCGGGCATCTAGCATGGCAACTTATACCTTTGTGATCCTGGCATCTCTTTCAGGGGAAAGGTTACCCCTCAGAAAAAGCTTACAGGCTTTGAAATAGCTAAGCATTCTTTCAGAGTATTTAGACAGTTCAGATGTTTGCTGCACTCCCTTCAAATGTATAAAAAAAGTCCATCACCTAAAGAGCATCGAAACCCTAAGCAATGTAGGTCCTGGAAACAACAGATTTAACGATGCATAGCATTAGCAGTGTAGGTAAATGGGGTATGTTTCTGAATCCTTCTGTTGTTTGAAATAAATAAATCCATAAAAAAATAAGCTAGAGGCAGATTAATGGAATAAAAGGTCCCTATGGGAGTTGTACATCTTCAGGGATTAAATTCCTTAGCCTACAGAAACTGATCCGCTTTATAAGTGGAGGGGACCAGCAGAAGGAACACAACTGGTATACTTGTTCGGTGAACACTTGCGAAGATTAATAAGAACTTTACAAATGGATTAAAGAAGAAGTATCAATGAAGTCTAACCAAAGTAGTTTTCTCAGTTAGCCCTTTACTAAAGAGTCAAAACCCAAGTTAAATTTAAAAATTGAAACAGTTTAACCTACGTTAAAACTTGAAAAGAGAATAGTACTGCAAATATAGAGGGAAACCCTTATTCCATGCAAGACGTAAGAAAGCAAAATACGGGTTTAAAAAAAAAAAATTCCAGAAACTGACATCTGGTGAATAAAAACCAACAATACCAGTAAAAGTGGAGAGGAACTGAAAAGATTTACATCTGTTTTCAACACTGTAAAAGAAAGCTTTGGAGTTTGCATCCCTGTAGGATGTGAAGTCTCAAACAAATCAAACAGGCCGTTTAACCAAATCCATTATGAAATACATTCAAATTTAAAAAGTTAAAACATACCCAAGTATTATTCATCGTATTATGCAAACATCTAAAATGCAAAATTTGGCTCGGCAAGTCGGACAAGGCACTTGGCTCGACAGCCAGGTCTCTGGGTGCTGCTGATCCTGCCGGCTGGCAAACCATTTGCCCATGCAGGTGAGGCACCACATGGGACGACAGTAGCATTGCTGGCATTCCCCGTCGTTTGGCTCCTGGCAGTTCTTGATGAGCTTGATGTTAGCGATGGTCTGCATACACCCTATGCATGGCTCCAGCTCCTAAAGGAGGAGAAAAACATCAAAATTACGAACTGCACAGAAAGGTTGCTGTTATTGCTCTTCAGAGGCTTTTAGAAAATTATCTGCGCACAAGCATTGCAGAGCTTGAAGCCAGAACCTGAGCCGGGTAGATCCTCAAGGCAGAACTGCCCCACCAGAAGATACCAAATGGTTTCAATCTCCAGAGCCATGTTTCATCAGAACACCCTCTAATGAATGAGAACGAAGTATCTCTTTACACAGAAAACCCAGAACTGCTGCATGAGACTGATTAAACAAAAATGACTGAAAATAAACGTTCTTTCCCTCTCTGAAGAGCTCCACCTGTTTCCAGAGCATAGCAGCCAGAGCAAGGTAAGCAAGCAGCCATCTTTATCATTCAGACATACTATTTTTCAAAAAACATACCAATATAAAGTAAGGAAAATGAACAAAGCAAACAGTTCTTACCACTTATTACAGCAAATGGCTGTTCCTATCTTCCATCTTTGTAAGTAAGAGACACAAATAACAGAGGAAATCAGGGCTCTACTGAACACAATGGGCACTCATCTTGAAAGACTAGAAATTTACTTAATTTTTCTTGGATAATATTGGAATAATTGATATTTCCCCACTGTTAATTATGCCACATGAACTTGCAGTTGCATATACGGAGATCATCTTGCTATGAAGTGTTTTACAATTAATAAACAATAATTAGCATTTCCCATGTGTCTTCCAGCCAAAGCTCTCCAAGAACTTGACAAAGTTCAAAAGACAACACACTGAACAGGCATGGAGACCTGAATCCTATTCATACTGCTATTGGTGTAACAAAAAGCAGCTCTGCTTTGTGGTCTCTAGTTCCCACCTCCAACGTCTCTTCCCTTGTCAGCTCAAGTGTCTGTTCAACCACGCTGGCAGCTTGACTGTGGAGCGGATCATCTTTCTTTGCCTCTTTTCACCTCAGTCATTTCCCCCAACCAGGTTCACCGCAGACAAAGTCTTGTGTCAACATGGGGATGAGGAGAGTGCAGGAAGCAGGACTGCATCTTTCAGAAGCTGTATCAGCTTTTTGCTTGTGAAATTAGGGCTTACCTTAGTTTTTAGGCAGGAAAAACTCTAGCATAGACAGGTTAACTAACTTTTTCAACTTACTAATGGAGCTTCAAAATAGGGAAAAATCCCATGTTGTATTTTTAATGTCTGTATCATAATTTCTGATGTTATTTATCACTCAATGTCAAACCAAAATATGGTTGCTCAGCTGACACTTAAATGTATCACAAATTAAAAGCCCTGTAAGAAAGCAACTCTCTCAAATGAATAGTATCTTCTCTTTATTTTGAACATCTCTTTTCACTATACACTTGCACTGCAATCAGAACGCACAATTACATTATGTGCAGACATATCTGATCTAGTTTTATTTTAGCTAGTTCATGTAACCATGCAGTGAAGACACCGTATAAGCTGCAAGACACTACCGAAGATATCAAGTACTCACTCCACTGGCTGGAACGTCTGACAGACTCACTGCAAGATCACCAGAACTAGTTTAATTAGTTACCTCTGGTACATTGAACAGTGCTCTAGTCACACTTCCGATTGCAGCACAAGTATAATAATGACCAGGTCTCCGTAAATATTACCGAAGGAAGGACTCCATGGTGTTATTTACAATTAAAGCAAGCCCCAATTAAGAATCATTAATTTATTTCAGCAGAAGATCCAGCAAAGCCTGGCAGTCTAGAAAAGCAAGCTCTAATGGAGCAAACTGCCTAAAGAACAGTAACAGCAGCTGTGATTCTAGCTCCCCATAAACTTTCTGGAAATGTAACCTCATAATGTCCAAATGTTTTCAAGTAAAATTTTTGTGGAAATAATCATAGGGGTCTATCTTCCACTCTGCTATTTCTCATGCCTCAAAAATGTAATGTTCACAATACAGTTCATCTCCTCACAGAAGGAACAGAAGAAGCAGCCAGAACTACATTTATTACGTGTTTACTGCAATGGAAGGTGAGCCCTTGTGACGGATGCACCCACCCCGGCTGAGTGAACAGCACTTTGGTTCAGGCATCACCGACAAGTGGGCCTGGCTGGAGTCAGCCCTGCTGTGCGGACCTTGAGAAGTTGTGCTAGGCCGTATCTTCCCAGGACGTTAAGGAAGTTAGGCTATGTCTTACAGGAGCTAATGGTGCCAGCCTGAGCTGGAACTAGACAAAACTAAAACTGCTACAGCTGCACACGCTCACCAAAGGGGAATTTGACTACAAGTCAGTCACTTCACGCTATAAATATCTCTAGCCCCCCTGAGCCCATTGAGCTCTCCTGAACGGCAGCGGGCTGCACAGCAGTGATCTCCCCTTGGGTTGGACGCCTCTCAAGATTACTCCTCGAGGTCGAGAGATCCCTTACCTGGCATCTGCTATCTACAGCAAGGTAAGCGACATTTTATATTAGGTCTAAAGCATACTGTTTACCAGCTAGCTTAATTATTAGAAGTGCAGTAAGTAGTAGAGTGTTTGACTGCCATTTAATTACCATTTAATTACTGTTTGATTACTGTTTAATAATTATTGTTTAACCATCATTTAATTATAATTTAATCATTGTTTAATAAGACCTTTTAGTTAACCCCACAACTTCTTTTAATAATTCACCTGCAACAAAAATTGGCATAGTCAGCAGGGTGGCGGGTTCAGTCACTGACTACTTATGGAGGCATGGAGTTAGCTCTTCACTGAAATTTTCGGAAGATCGGGCACGTGAAAATTGGGATAATTGGAATAAGATAGAGCAGTTAAACCTCACAAGAGGGAAAGTGAAAGATGGTAAATAAAAGGGAATAATATGCAAAATGTTGGGAACATGTTTGGAAGCAGCCTGTCAGTATAAGGAATGCAAGGAAAGGGAAGTGCAAATGTTACACGATGAGACTGAACAAAGAAAGCGACAAGAAATGCTGTTATCTCTGCGAACAGACCAATTGCTGAAACAACTGGGGGAGGAAAAAGAAAAACGAAGGGAGGTAGAGGATACACTAGAACTCATGATTACTTGGGCCCCCAACACCCCAGATGCTGTAAAAATCTGTAAACTAATCATATCCCTGGAAGACTGTGATGGAGATATTTGGGAGGACCCCGATCAAGAACTTAGCGAGGAGAGTGAATAGATGAATAAGAATATAAGGTAGCTCCAGATATTAAAACTGAGGTATCTGCTGGACCCCAAAGGGGCAACCAGAGAAACACCACAAGGACATTCCATGGGACCCCCTTCAGCTGGCCAATCTGCAAGAAAAATACGGGTGGAAGCCTGGCGAGAGCGAGACTGAGTATCTGTGGCATGTCTCCTTTACTGGAGGAGACCTTACTATGTTAAATCAAGGCAAAGCAGATGGCTTTTGGGGACCAGGAGTGTTCTTGAATGAGGGACCAGACCCTAACACTGAGCCACACTCTATCACAAGTGAGTGGCGTATTGGGCAGGGGGCATAGACCCTCGGGATAGAGGGGAGCCCACTGCTATACCAATAAGATCATTAAGCGAACTTTCTACTGCTGTTACAAAAGCAGCCTGCCTTCAGGCTATGAACGACAGGGGTGCACATGGTAATTACCCTATTGCTGCCCCTGTAGACCCTCAGGCTATGAAACCACTGATAAGGGGAGCCCCTGCTACCTTAAAACCGTACCTCATTGCAAAAAGGGATGAAATAAGACAAAACATAGAGCATAACACTCAGGAGGGTCAGAACGGCCAACTCTGCCTTCGATCCATGTCAACCTGGGCAGAACTGTTGCATGACATTGTCAATCATGGTCGAGAGATGGGGTGGAACGAACCGACACCAACTGGGCAATCCCGAGCTGAAGCAGACAGCAGATGGATCTGGCAAGTAAAAAAGACTCCCCAGAACCCCCAACACCTTCCCCAACCTCATAAACCCCCTGGTGAGGTAGTGGACCCCTGAAAAAGGCGTAATGAACTATGGAGAGAAGCCTTAGCGGTAGGCATACCTCAGGTAGCCATACAGGGCCAACCGATGGGGACTATACTTAGTCTGATCAAGGTGTTCCAAAAACAAGGGGTATCAGGGAATCTGGAACAAACCAAACAACTGTCCGCCCTCAAAGACCCTGAGAATAACCGTTTTAGACCTCTTAGGTAGGAATTGCAAACCTTGAAGCCAAAAAAAAGAGTAAGTCCCAGACGGCAACTTGGGCTGCCTGTCCGGAGGATTGAAACTTATCAATGGGATAACACAGACAGCGCTCACATTTATGCCCCAGTCAGCCCCCAAAGACAGCTAGTAAATTTTTTAATTGACACAGAAGCTCAAATTTCAATAATCTCAAGTTTGGATGCCCAAAGAACTTACGTTAAGCCCGGTCAGTGGAGGGTTAAAATAACAGGATTTACCAGCAAAAGTAAAACATGCTCCATAGCTAAAGTAAACTTGTTATTGCCAGGGCAGAAAAGGATATCAAGGCACCAATTGGCAGTAGCTTCGCGGAAAGAAAATGTGTTAGGCTTTGACATATTACGAGTTTGGAAATTGCCGGATGGTAGCGTTTGGTCTTTTGGCTGCCTGGAGTGTCCTCGGTTAGCTGAGCAAAAATTAGCAGCTACTCGTGGGCGTCAGTGAACTGGTGTAGTTCACTTACTGCGAGCTGCACCCATGCTGCCTGACTCAAAAATAACTAACTTTCCTCAGTATCCTAGCTCTGCTGCTGCCTGGACAGGTATTGCAGAGGTCATAGGTGACCTAGAATAAAAGACACATTATCTCCCGAACGCACTCCCCATATAATTCCCCAGTGTGGCCAGTTAAAAAACCAGACGGGAGGTGGCGCCTAAACATAGACTATAGAAAGTTAAATGCAAACAACGCCCCTCTCACAGCCACCATCCTGAACATTCCTACATGAACTGCCACCCTCCAGACTGCCGCTCACCCCTGGATGGTGGTACCAGATGTGAAAGATACGTTTTTTATGGTGCCGTTGCAGAAGGAGGATAAAAGAAAATTTGCTTTTATGTAGGATGGGATACAATTTACTTTTAATAGACTTCCTCAGGGCTATAAGCATTCACCCACTATAGCTTGGTGGAGCTAAACATCATATTAGTGCCAGGTGGATATATCCTAGCTATTTATGAAACATATATAATTGATACATGTTCCTTTTCTGGGTTAAGTAAAGGTGGCCTGTCCATCTAGGTAAGGCTGGTAATTGGTGTCTGCGGGAAAGATGATGCATCATGATACTGAGTCCCTTTTCATCCCTACATACTATCAGGTCTCTCCCACCTCTCTCCTTCACTCCTCATTGGGGTCCGGCTCCTGCCTTAGGAAAAAAGAAAACAATCAGTTTATTTACAGTCAGTTAGGCTTTTACAATAGCTCTTGCTTGGCTCGCAAATATATGTTGTGGTGGGTTGACCTTGGCTGGATACCAGGTGCCCACCAAGCTGCTCTGTAACTCCCCTCCTCAGCAGGACGGGGGAGGGGGAGAGAAAATAAGATGGAAAAAAACTCATGGGTCAAGATAAAGGCAGTTTAATAAAGCAAAAGTAAAGGCCGCACGTGGAAGCAAAGGAAAACAAAAGATTTATTCTCTACTTCCCATCAGCAGGTGATGTCCAGCCACTTCCCGGGAAGTAGGGCTTCAGCATGTGTAGCAGTTGCTCCAGAAGACAAACGTTGTAATAACAAATGCCCCCCCTTCCTCCTCCTTTCTCTTAGCTTTTATTGCTGAGCAGACGTCATATGGTATGGAATATCCCTTTGGTCAGTTTGGGTCAGCTGTCCTGGCTATGTCCCCTCCCAAGGTCTTGCCCACCCCCAGCCTACTGGTGAGGGGGGAATGTTGGAGAGACAGCCTTGATGCTGTGCGAGGACTGCTCAGCAGTAGCCAAAACGCTGGTGTGTTATCAACACCTTTCTAGCTACCAATACAAAGCACAGCACTATGAGGGCTGCTATGGGAAATTAACTCCATCTCAGCCAGACCCAATACAATCTCCACCCATTATTCCATACCATTTGCGTCTTGCTCAGGTCCCACATAATTTAATACATACATATATATATATATGTCTTCTAACCATCCCATTGTATTTAATTCTCATTACTGAAATGCCTTCTTACCAACACTTACAACTTAAACTACATACTTAAACCATCTTTATACCCAACATACAGATTTATACATTCTCATTAACTACTATCCCCTGTCCTTTAACAGATAGATACTACTCTCCCATCCCATGGGCTTCCTCCACTCCTCCAGATGTTTATAAGAACAGGCTATGACTTGGGCCCCATCTGTTAAGGCGGGGGCTGAGGACAGGTGAAGCAGTGTGTTCGATTGTTGGGCACCAACACCGGCTTGGTTTGGGTCATCATTGCACTCATCTGGTTCCTTGCAAAACTCACTCTCCATCAGTTCAGGTCATTTCTGCTACATTACTTCCTACAATGTACAACTCGCATCACAGATTATTTTTCCCCCAAGGTTAAATCTCCTTGAGGCACACACTGGGTCTCCCCATCCTTCCGCATTACCCACCAAGTACACCCAGGTCCTTGAGGGAAGACAATCCCACAAATGGGTTTGCCTTTTCCCATGGGAGGAGCAATCCACACTGCCTTCCCTAGCCACTTCCCTATGTGCACTACAGGGACCTTATCTCCTCCCACAGTATGTAGGGGTTTTGTTTGGGCAGGACCAGGACAGTTAGCACATCCTCTGCTGTTAACCAGCCAAGTGGCTTCTGCTAAATTTGTATCCCAGTGCTTCCATGCCCCATTGCCTAACGCTCTCAACATAGTCTTTAACAGTCCATTATATCTCTCAATCTTTCCAAAGGCTTGTGGGTGATAGGGGACGTGATACACCCACTCAATGCTGTGTTTCTTTGCCCAGGAGTTTATGAGGTTATTTCAGAAATGAGTCCCATTGTCTGATTCAATTCTTTATGGGGTACCATGTCGCCACAAAATTTGCCTTTCAAGGCCTAAGATGGTGTTTCAGGCAGTGGCATGGTTTACAGGGTAAGTTTCTAGCCAACCAGTAGTTCCTTCCACCATGGTGAGTACGTAGCGCTTGCCTTGGCGTGTTCGTGGCAGTGGTCCAATATAGTCAATTTGCCAGGCCTTGCCATATTGAAAACCCAGCCACCGCCCTCTGTTCCAGGGAGATTTTACTCATGTGGCTCACTTGATTGCAGCACGTTTCACATTCATGAGTGACCTGTGTGATGGCCTCCATGGTCAGGTCCACCCCTTGATCACGAGCCCATCTGTATGTTGCATTTCTCCCTAGATGTCCCGATGTTTTGTGGGCCCATCAAGCTACAAATAGTAGCTTGAATAGTAGCCCTTATACTCCCAGTCCAGGTCCACCTGAGCTACTTCAATTCTGACAGCCTTGTCTACCTGTTCATTGTTTCAGTAGAATCATAGAATAGTTTGGGTTGGAAGGGACCTCTAAAGGTCATCTAGTCCAACCCACCTGCAATGGGCAGGGACATCTTCAACTAGATCAGGTTGCTCAGAGCCCCGTCCAACCTGACCTTGAACGTTTCCAGGGATGGGGCATCCACCACCTCTCTGGGCAACCTGTGCCAGTGTTTCACCACACTCAGCGTAAAAAATTTCTTCCTTATATCTAGTCTCAATTTACCCTCTTTTAGTTTAAAACCATTCCCCCTTGTCCTGTCGCTACAAGCCCTGCTAAAAAGTTTGTCCCCGTCTTTCTTATAAGCCCCCTTGAAGTACTGATGGGCTGCAATCAGGTCTCCCCGAAGCCTTCTCTTCTCCAGGCTGAACAACCCCAACTCTCTCAGCCTTTCTTCATAGCAGAGCTGTTCCATCCCCCTGATCATTTTCGTGGGCCTCTTCTGGACCCGCTCCAACAGGTCCATGTCATTCCTGTGCTGAGGGCTCCAGAGCTGGATGCAGTACTGCAGGTGGAGTCTCACCAGAGCAGAGTAGAGGGGCAGAATCACCTCCCTCGACCTGCTGGCCACACTTCTTTTGATGCAGCCCAGGATACGATTGGCCGCCTGGGCTGCGAGCGCACATTGCTGGCTCATGTCCAGCTTTTCATCCACCAGTACCCCCAAGTCCTTCTTGGCAGGGCTGCTCTCAATCCCTTCATCCCCCAGCCTGGATTGATATCCGGGGTTGCCCCGACCCAGGTGCAGGACCCTGCACTTGGCCTTGTTCAACCTCATGAGGTTCACATGGGCCCACTTCTCGAACTTGTCCAGGTCCCTCTGGATGGCATCCCATCCCTCTGACATGTCAACTGCACCACTCAGCTTGGTGTCATCTGCAAACTTGCTGAGGGTGCACTCAATCCCACTGTCTAGGTCACTGATGAAGATATTAAACAGTACCGGTCCCAATATGGACCCCTGCGGGACACTGCTTGTCACTGATCTCCATCTGGACATTGAGCCATTGACCACTACTCTCTGGATGCGACCATCCAGGAAATCCAATAAATTTTGTATTACCGGCATTTGTCACCTCCTGGACTTGCTCCTGAAGATGTTGGTATTTTCTAACTTTCTCAGCCACTGCATCAGCAAGTGATGATGGTTTACTCTCATATCTAACAGTTAAGTCCACCACAAAAGCCTGACCTCCCTTGACAAATATCAGGGCAGGTTTATAGAATTCATTTTGATGATCTTTTAAAAGTGGCTCCTGAAATATTACCCATTCTTTCTTTTTAGCTTCCTCTGCCAACAGTTCACATAGTTGGTTTTGTCTCTTTATTCTAGCACCTCGAACTGCAGGGCAATATCCAATAGTATGTGAGCAAGTCTCACTCTCTGCTTGACAATGCCAACAGTTCTTAATTTGAGTGTCCTGCCTACCCCTTGCCAAATACTCTCGTGGGGTAGGCATTAGTTCTTAATTGTAATGCAGCGATGAGCTTTCTGTGAGGAATGCCCCTATAATATTCAATCCAGTTATTACTAATTTTATCCTTTTCAAAGTTGGTAGTCCCATGGCCCTGGGACGGCAACTTGGTCCAATTCAAAAATTCCTGCTTTCACCAGTCACAGGGTCTCGGAAAGATAACCTTCGGAGTGGACATCTCCCGTTCCGAGACCGGTTCCTCACCACTCACAACTTCTGAGATCACCATGACTGCTCTGGGGTCCCAAATAGATGGCATTTTCTCTTTATCCCCACCTGCTGCAATCCATAGTTTTTCAAACTCTTTCTCTATACCTTCTTTCTGGACAACAGATCTTGCAGTGCTGTCCAATGACTGAGCAATTCAGCGCAGCCTACGGGCCTGCACACTAGGAATTAGTCCAGAGAGTCTGGTTAATACCCAGCCCTCCATCCCGAGTGCTGGAATACAGGATGGCATCACAGGTGCACGCAGGTAGATGTAACCAATCCTTGACGGCTGCTCCAATTGCCAAATCAAGGGTCTGTAGGTACGTGGCTTTCACATCGGCTTGGTCTGCTAAGTCAATCGTGGGATAGTATATCCTTTCAAGATGCCCACTGTCTGAAACGGCTCCAATGGAGCCTGCCCAATCCGCCTTACCCATTTGTTCAGTTTTTCTAGCTTTTTCTGGCTTAGATATTCCAATCCATGGGTCTATACGTATTCCCAGGTATTTTTCCGAACTACCAGGATCGATCATATTGAGGGGTGTGCCATTTATTGTCCACGCCGGACTGTCACTGATCATGTAAGAGTCCTTTGTAGGCTGGATGTAAAAGCCGTGGCACTTATCCCCTTGTGTTTTGAGGCCTGTCAGATCACAAAAGACCTCTAAAATGTCAGTATTTTTCTGCATTCCGTCCCAGGATTCACTTAATAGGACCAAGTTGTCTGCAAAGACCACTAGGTCAATATATCCTAGCTACTAACTAAAAAGGGTAACCAGTCTGGAGTGACCCCACCGAGACTTGTGTTATTTTCTCTTTCCAGGAACGGTACCGGGAATGATACCAGAATGCCCCCCTTGGAGATCGGATTGGTCATCAGAGGAATATTCATCCTTCTCGCAGGAGTAATCATTGCCAACGTGGACCAGATCCAGTTTACACCTCAACAAGCCCAGTGCATGGGTTGGAGGCCCTCACTTCTTTTATTGGTGCTAATCAATACGGTAACTGTAGTACATTCTACATCATGCATGTTTGAAATTGATGGAAGTACAGGAATATTGGGAGAACCAGCAAAAAACCTAACAATGACAATCACTGGTAATCACACAATTGTAAAAGCAAATAAGAGTCACCTTATTTCTGCTACACCAGCTGACAGAATCTCTATTGAATGTAATGTGATAAATTATCCAAAGGCAAACACCTACATGATCGTCAGGAAGATAAATCAAACTCAGTCAAAAAGCAGAGTAGGCTGTCCCTCACTCCCCAGTTGTATAATTAGTTTCCTCTTTAATGACACAACTATAGAAGCAGCGTGCCTGTGGACAGATAAAGGCAGAGGTAGCGAAAATGGACTATTCTTAAAGGTCATGCTAACATCTACTCCCAGACCTCACACTATACCAAAACCTACCCCTACTACCTGTCAACCTACTCCCTATTCTATTACTCCCACAACCAACCAAGTTACATATCCACAAATTTCTGCAATTGGACCCTACACTATTAAATGTACAGGACAGCAACAAGTCGTATTTAACCTGTCATGATCCCTGAAAAGGGTAGAACTGTCCATATGTACTAATCTGTATAAAAACACTTTGTGAAGACTTAATTGTTGATAGAAATTTTACCCATAAAGTGTCCAATCAATCAAATGTGTTTGTAACTTTGTAAACATTACTGGATGTGACTTTAATTACAGAGCCCCAGTGACCTCATACGCACTGTTAAAGGAAAACTACACACTATATCAAGACCTTTTGCCTTCCCCCATTGGAATGAACTTGATGGTGTTTCACAAGCTACTGAAACAAAGATTTACAGGCCTTATTACAAAAAGTACAACAACAAAGCAAAACTGCATTAATACCTGCACATCACGATGGAGAAGAAATACACCGTATACTAGGAAGAGTGAAGAAGGATGGGGAACACCACTGGTGGGAAACCCTATTAGGATGGTCTCCAATGGCAACAGGTGTATTGAACGCCATGTTACATCCTGTAGTAATAATGTTTGCCCTTCTGATAGTTTGTATTGTCTTTTTATATATTTGAGTCTGGGTTTTGGCCCGATCAGTATATCTCATTGTAAAACACACAAAATATCCTGCTACTGATTGTGTGAAACTATCTTATAATTAACCTTAGTTAATTTTGTATTTATCGCTTAATCCTCCAGTAGACAACATAATGCTATTACCGCCTCATATTTATAGCACAGAGGCAAGAGGTGACCGTACCACCACTCTGTGAAGTAAACTGAATTGACTGTAGTCACAGGGTGGAGTGTGACGGATGCACCCACCCCGACTGAGTGAACAGCACTTTGGTTCAGGCATCACCGACAAGTGGGCCTGGCTGGAGTCAGCCCTGCTGTGCAGACCTTGAGAAGTTGTGCTAGGCCGTATCTTCCCAGGACGTTAAGGAAGTTAGGCTATGTCTTACAGGAGCTAATGGTGCCAGCCTGAGCTGGAACTAGACAAAACTAAAACTGCTACAGCTGCACACGCTCACCAAAGGGGAATTTGACTACAAGTCAGTCACTTCACGCTATAAATATCTCTAGCCCCCCTGAGCCCATTGAGCTCTCCTGAACGGCAGCGGGCTGCACAGCAGTGATCTCCCCTTGGGTTGGACGCCTCTCAAGATTACTCCTCGAGGTCGAGAGATCCCTTACCTGGCATCTGCTATCTACAGCAAGGTAAGCGACATTTTATATTAGGTCTAAAACATACTGTTTACCAGCTAGCTTAATTATTAGAAGTGCAGTAAGTAGTAGAGTGTTTGACTGCCATTTAATTATTGTTTAATTACCATTTAATAATAATCATTTAATAATTATCATTTAATCATCATTCAATCATTGTTTAATAAAACTTTTTGGTTAACCCTACAACAATGACTTCTCTTAATAATTCACCTGCGACAGCCCTAAGTAAACAGTTATCAATTACCTATATTGAAAAGTGTAGTTATCACAGTGGATAGAAAGTCTCACCTGAGTGCTTGGAACAGGATATGTCTGGTTCATTTCCACCAGAGATGTAAAGGTTTCTAGAAATAAATCACTAAGGCTTTGATGGATCACAACATTAGCTGCATTGCTGATGGGAGCATGGAGCTTTTCTCGGAGTTCCCCATACTCTGTGGAGTTCAACCTGAAGAAGAAAAGATGGAACAAAATGTTACCTTGATTATCTATTCAAATACCTTGATAGTACATTGCAGAGGTTAACATCAGAGAAGTGAATCCACAGAAAAGTAATTTAGGTTGGTACATACTAGTCAGAGTAAGTACACAGTGAGCCTTTTGTTTTCTTTTGCTGTTTAGTTGTTGTTTTTGACACAACTTAGACAACAGAACACACTGTTCTCCTTCATATCTGTGTCAGATTGCCGACAGGATATGCCAGAGAGTAGCTAAAACATCATACAAAAATAAAGGCTTTTGAAGTGATCAGCATGAACAAAAGCAATACAGGTACTTAAATTATGCATTAACTGTGAAGTACTGCATGCGCAATTTCTGTCCACCTTTTTAATGCCTATTTACTTATACCATATCTAAATTCTAGTTTATAAACTCCTGAGGACAGAAATTAGAGTTGTATCATGTGGCATGTATCACATGGTGATACAGTACATATAAGTATCAGAATATCAATCAGTATCAGTTTCTGTGATTTTATGATACAACTTTAGATAAAACCTGGAATTTCACAAAGGTTACAAACAGCTGCTGAATGTAACTCACACTGTCATTTAAGGCTGTAACAAGCTGCGTTTCACACTAGGTTGGTTGCTTCTGCTAAAGTAAGTCTCTCTTAAGTGAGGCCCACAGACCTCAAGTGGCACATGAGACCTCGTGCAGATCCTGCAGTGA
Source organism: Aptenodytes patagonicus (assembly GCF_965638725.1). Lineage (NCBI taxonomy): Eukaryota > Metazoa > Chordata > Aves > Sphenisciformes > Spheniscidae > Aptenodytes > Aptenodytes patagonicus. The sequence continues at coordinate 8,293,009 of NC_134952.1, forward strand.
CACATCGCCGTTGTTACCCCTTTTTAATGTAACAGTTCTGAACTGTAGATTCAGAACTCCCCAGCTCCGTGTTTCCACTCATTAAACAGCTTTCATGGAGAAGCCTTGGGAACATCGCCCTGAAATTCCTCGTTCTTCCTACCACTCGCTGAGTTCCCGGAGCCCAGTACAATGCAACGCTTGCTTAGCTTTAGCTCCCGGTGGTCTCCATTGTTTTAACTATTATGGGATAATGTTCTTTGTTAACAGATACTATCTGTGCAAATAACAGAAACCTTTGTATCCAGAGGAAAAATTCACCTTGAATACGCAGGGAAATGTGGCCTGCTTACACAAAAGCATTGTTCTCCCAGAAACATCCCACTGTATCCAATTCTGATTCTGGATATATACAACGATCCTATATCCTTAATGGGGGAATTTTGTCCTAGGGCACTTTTCTTAAATCCTGTATGACTGCATTCTAGCAGAGATTTGCTATTTCTGACACATCATATTACAAGAATTTTTAAACACTCTTCTCAGTGCTGTTCTGTTTAGCCACAAAATAAAATTTTGGGGTTCAGATTTTTTTCCCCTAAAAGGAATTGCCAAAGCAGCCATGATTTTCTCAGCTGGGGACGTAGTTTTATCACTCTGGCACTGAAGCACTTACAGAAGAAAATCATTAGTTGTTTAATACTTATTTGGTCACCACTCTCACAGGTCTGTAAAGGTCTCCTCTTTTCTTAGGACTGCCATGCTTACCTCAACCTCTCCTTCTGAGCTCTGTTCACCTGGATATCTGACACAATCACCTCTATGCCTCATACTTGCCAGGACCCCTCTGCTCACCTAGAAGTCCGGTGATTTGCCTACTTTTAATTACCTAGTAAATAAATGCTGCTGACATACAACTTTACAGCAGACAGACACCCAAGTGCCTTTTCAAATATATAGTTGTACGAGCACCAGCATGGCTTTGTGTACTCCTTTTACTGACACAACGACAACAAAGACTTTAGCACCATTATAATCAGTGTTACAGGTTTCTGCAAAGCTTGTACTTTTGGGTAGCTACACAGAAAGACTGCTGAAAAAAGCAGCATGGGCCCTTGGAAAACAAGCCCTAACAGTTCACAGCACATTTGCTATGATTTACTGCTACGAGAACACATAAATCAGAAATGGACCAAAATTACTTCCTTGCTTTAAGGGCAGTTAGCCTGCAGTAGCTCAGCGAGAACTCTTCTGAGCAGCAACAAAATTATGAGCCTTGAGCAGAAGAAGAAGAAGAAAAAAAAAAGTCATGGGTGAACAACAGCCAGTTTTAGACAAATAACTATTTCTCCTCCCCCCAGATTTGGCAGACCAAAGATTCTCCCTTTCATTCCTGTCCTCCGTCTTTCACCTAAGTTTTTCCAGTTACTTCTTTCTGCATCCAGCACAATCCTCTTCCTAAGAATGGATCAAACGGGGCAGTCCCTCTTGTTTAACCACTGTGCATTCAATACCGTAGCTGTATGAATTTTTCTAAACAACCTTTCTTCACTGCACTGTGTGGCAGAACTGTGCATACAGCATCTCTGAACACCAGACACGGAGCAAAAGGGAAGGGACGAGACCCAAGGAGTCTTAAAATCTGCCACAAAAGCACTCCATTAGCACTGTCAAATAGCATATATATAACATAACAGGGTAGTTGTTTTACCGGATATCAAATGCCTTCACGTAGGGATTAATACTGGCAACACGGATGGTGAGGAACTGCACAGGCATATTTGAGTCTGGGGTGAGTTCATGCTGTCTGGAGTCTGTCACCGTCAAATGAATGTCCTGCTGCTGGGCAACGTGTAAACAGTAGGTGGTCACTTTAATCACCCATGTGTCCGTAACAATAACCCTCGCTCCTGGGGTGCCGGTAGCAAATTTGTCGATCCTCCTAAATTCTGTATTGATGGAAGAAGCTACTGCCCTCCAACCCGACTGCGGGAGAGCATGAACAGCAAGCGTTCGGGCTAACGGATGATTATTCCAACCTTTCCGTGACCAGTAATATGCCAGGGCACTGGTGACTGCTGGAAAGAGAACAGCGAAGAAGAAGAAAATTTTCCATCCTCTGGAAGCCAGGTAGAAAAAACAAAGATGTTTTTCAGGTGCAGCAAAGCACATACCAAGGTAATAACCTAAAAGGAAAAAGACTTACTTTCAGAAAACAAGTAAGTACACGCATAACCACATACCCCTGACTCACAGTTATCTAACCAGTGAGCTCACCTCCAGGAGAGCTATTGTACTTCTGAGCAGTAACTCAAATTCAAGCCTCTTGTCCGAAGCAATCTGAGGTAAATTCTTACCCGTCACTGATTTTTACCAGAATTATGTAGCTAAATGAAGCTGATTTTAATTCGCTGGTTAAATAAAATGCTATTCCTTTGTAATTGCATGTACTCCGATGCAGCCAACTAGTTATAAAGTTTAGGGTGTACCTTACAAAGAAGCTTGAGAGATACTAAAATACTGTATTTCCAAGATGTGTAGCGTAACCTGATTGACCCACACCTGCGTGCACCCGACATGCGGACACCGGTGAGGAACCCCCTCGCTCCCGCCCGGCCGGGGGTCACACCGGGCACAGCAGGCTCCCGAGTGCAGGCTCACCCCGGCAGCGGGTTTGCCTTTCACACCCGCGAGGCTGAGGGCTGCCGTCTCCCCCTGCCCCCGTCCCGGGCCCTCCCGCCCGCCCGCCGCCGGCCGGGGCTCACCCAGGGGCAGGAGGGAGTGCGCCAGCAGCGTGCCGGTGCTGCGCCGCAGGTGGTACTGCACGAAGGCCGCGTCCTCGCTGCCCAGCCAGGCGGCCAGCAGGCTCTGCACCGTCAGCCCCGCCGAGCGCACCTCGTCGGGCGGGAAGACGAAGCAGACGGCGAACACCAGGTAGGCCAGAGTGAAGGTCACCGCCGGGCTCTCCATGCTGCGCCCCGCGGGGCACGGCCCGCTCCCGCCGCGGCCCGGCCCGGCCCGACCCGACCCGACCCGACCCGCCGCCGCCCCGCGGCTCCCTGGGAGCGGTAGTTCCCGCCGCAGCCCCGGATGGACGGCGCGGCCGCGGGAGGGGCCGGCCCGGCAGTTCCGCTGGGGCGGAGCCGGCCGCGGCTCTGCGCGGGGTGGGCGGAGGGCCCCGGCAGTAGCGGTACGAGGCGGGTCTCTGCCGCGGGCGGGCTGAGGCACGGAGCCCCTCCGTCCCAGCCTCCCCAGTGGCGGGCCCCTGAGGCCACGGCCCCGCTCCAGCTGGCGGTACCGGCCACCTCACTCAGCCCCGGTCCCCCCAGAGCTGACCGGGGCTCAGATCTCCCAGTAGCCGACCCTCCCCGTGGCCTCGCGCTTTATCAGCTCCTGAGGTTATGCTGCACAGGCCTGGCGAAAGAAACTGATTCCAGTTCTGAACTTAAAAGAGCTCTGCTGGATGAGGGTAGCATCCTTCTGAAGTAGGCAAGTGGCATGTCTGCCTTAAGGGTCTGGAAAAACTTACTTGTTTTTCCTGATGTATTTTATGCAGTGTTTTCTTCAGAGAATGATCAAGACAGGGACGTAAGATCTTAAAAGGCCTTAAAGGGAGGCAGGTTTTAAGATAGCTTTGTACGCTCCCGAACACAGTAAAGGGAGAGGCCTGAGTGGGATCTCCGGTTACTACTGAAGTGCAAACAGTAACTAATAGCCACAAGAATCGCTCTTTTTCTTAGAATGCAACAACCCCCCTGCTTGCACCCTGTAATAACCATACACTGCAATATTTGTCTCTTTTGGCGAAAGGGGAAATTGCATATTGGGGGAAACACGGCAGAGAAAGCAACGTGCAATGTTATATGCTACAGCTGATGGGGAACTAGGTCAATAGGAAAAGCCGCCCCCGGAATGTGAAATCTTACGCTGGCAGATGGTTGATGTGTTACTGTTGTTGATGGAGATCGGGAATTCCTGGCTGTTTAGTGACTCTTGAATAAGACAGTCACACCAGCAAAATTACTCTTGGATTACGGGCATCTTCATTCTAAAAGACATCGTCGGCAAGTCTATTGTTTTAAAATTGTTGCTGTCTAATGACTCAACAGTAAGGACTGTTTGAATTTGCGGAATGGACTATGAAGTTCAATAATAAAAATCAGGTTGTGAAGCAGCAGGTTTTCTTTTCTGTGGTTTTATTCAAAAGATTGTTGAAGCAGAGTAACTGAGATGTTGCGGATGTACTCGGGGCTACAGGGGACTGATGGGTTTATGTTGTGATGGGGGAAGAGAGGCAAAATGCTCTAACAGCCACATGGGACAGTTGCGCAAAAGTCCTGAAGATGATGGAAGTTCACGTGGATTTATTTATCATTGTGGATCTCTGAATGGAACCAAAACTTAAATGTGGACCTTCTTCTTCCAAAAGCTTTCCAGCTTCTGAGCCGATCCTGCATTAATTTCTGTATCAGCAACTTTCATTTCCTTTAAAGAGTCCTAATGGTGTCAACGGTATTTCATGAACTCACCACAGGACTGGGTCTCAGGGGACACTCCAGGTTCACTGACATTGGCCTCTTTTACGAAGCCTGTGTAGGCCCCAGACCCAATTCCTCCACAGCAGGCACCTACAAGAAGAATATTGGAGTCTACATCCCACATTCTCGCCCAGTTTTGCTTTGCGTGGAAATCAGAGTGTGTGTAGCACAGAGCAGTGTGAACGGGCAAGTGCCTGCCTGGCTCTCCCCTGGCCACAGAGCAACGCGATGGAGAGGCCGATGCCCGGGAGGTACGCCGGGCTCCGTAAAAATCCGCACGGGCCTCCAGCGCTTTGTCCCCGCCCTCTTACTTCACTCCTTCCAATGCAAATGGTTTTGGGTATTGAGAATTTGCTCTTCTAAAATCTCCTGCCAAAGGGTGGAATTGTTTACCTCAGGATTTGCAGGCACAGGTCCCTGCCCCCAGAGACAACGAAGTCATGCGGGGCCTGACCTTGGACCAGCGGTAACACCACACATACTTGACACGGTTCCTCCCGAAGAACGCCAAACGCGCAGTTTTTCCCCCAGAGCCGGTATGCGCTTCCCCGAGCGGGGGTCTGAAGCGGGACTTCGCTGCCGGCCGCCCCCGGGCTGAGGCGTTCTACCGTTATACACGTCAGCGCGGCGCCATGACGGACCCCTGCGCACTACACTTCCCGACACGCCTCGCGCGGGAGCGCTCTCCCGCGGGGGCTCATCGGCCAGGGTCGCGGCTGTCCCCGCCCCCCTGCAGGGCGCTTTCCTGATTGGCGGACGCGTTCCGAATGCCGCTTCCTCATTCGCGGGCAGGGGCTGCCGTTGAAATTTGAAATCCTGTGGTGGGGGCGAAGGGGGCGCTGCCCGGTGCTGGCTGCAGCGGCGGGGAGCTTGCGCCTGCCGGGTCCCGAGCGTCGCCTCAGCCGAGCGTCCTGCGGGCTCGCACCCGGGCCCCGCCGGCAGGTGGGGGTCCTTTGGGGGCTGCCCCGCTGAGTTTGGGGGGGGAGGGCTCGGGGACCCTCTCTGTGAACTTGGGGGCGGCGTGGGGCTGAGCGGAGCTCCTGTCGAGGGGTCTCAGCGGCACTTTTGTGAGCTTAGGACTGGGGGAACTTCTAGGAGCTTGGGGGTAAGGGGGGGCTGTCGGGGGTGATGGGGGTGGAGCTCAGGGGCTCCCCCATGAATTCGAGGATGAGGTGGGGCTCAGGAGTGCCTTGGGAGCGTCTCTGTGCGTTTTGAGGGTGATACGGGGCTGATGGGGACTCGGGGCCGCCTCTGAGGATGGCGGGGCGGCGGGAATGGTATACGTGGGCGCTTCTGTGGGCCTGGGGGTTTTAGGGGGCTGAGGGAGGCTGTGGCAGCCCGGGTGGCCGGGGGTTGTGGAGGGCACCCCGCTGCGTTTCGAGGTGGGTGATGTGGGGCTCTTGTGGCCTAGGGTGACTCAGGAGTGTTGGAGGCACCCCGGTGAATTGGGGGGCTGAGGGAGGGGAGGGTCGGGGTGGTTTTTTGGGGGTTTCTTTTTCTACTTAGAGCATGGCTAGGTGTAACGATGGGCAGGGACGGTGCTTTCCCGGAGAGCCTGCGAAGCCTTCCCCGGCCTTGCTGCTCCTCCTTCCCCCTGCCCGGCGCGGAGGAGCCCCTTCATCGCCGGCTCCCGCCCCGAGCGGCTGCCTCCGCCTCAGCCGCCGAAGGCCAAGGCCATCTTTTGTTCCCCTGCAACGACCTGCGGGCCCCGAGTGCCTGCTCCGGGGGTTAACGAGGCCGGCTGGGCTGGGGCTCCGCATCTGCTGCCTCCCAAGCCTGGTTGGTTTTTTTTTTTTGGCTAAAACTGCTGCGAATCCCCCGTCCTCAAATGGTCTGTTGAGAGTCGGGTGACTTCTGTAGTCAGGGGAAGGTCGTGATTATGAAGGAGTCGGTTAACCAGAAGAGTGCTTATTTGTTCTGAATTGAGATGTTTGCACTAAAAAACCATATAGCAGTCAGCTCTGTGTCAGTTTGTATGGGAATATTCACAGCACATACTAAGTTACTCTGAGCGAGTGCTCTGCATCTTAGCTGCTGGAGAAGTTCAGAAGGATAATTAAGTAGAAAAATTCCACCACCTTTGCCCTGCCTGTTCAATGGCTTTTCTAGGCATTTGAGATCACATTGGTGTTTTGGATGTTGTGCCCCAGTGATCATTAAACAACAGGTAGTTGCCATGAAGCCCTCAACTTACAAATGATAGGTACCTGAGGTTTAATTATCTGATGTCATTGAATTTATGTTCATTCTCAAATACAGAATGACAGACTGCTGTTTGTGCCTGGATAAATATTCTTCTAAAGCGTGCAGCAATTTAATTTTTGTGAACTTTGGCCACAGTGGGAAAACTTGCTGCCTTTCACAATACTTGCTTGCATGCATTGGACGCTGACCACTTTAAACAAAAAGATGCCTTTAATAAAGCCTCCCTTTGCCTTTCACTTTATCACAGCTACTAGCTAATGAACTTGTGAAATGGAATTTAGACCATATCTTGGTTGCAAATATTTTAAATAAGTGCTGAATTACTTTTAATGACTTAATCCTAGAAAGGAGTTTGGTTTTTAGATTTAATACCTAAAATACTGGGCAAATGTGGTGTATGTATATGGGGTCAATTTACTGGGTATTTTAATGATCTGAATCTGGTTTAGCAATGATGCACAAGTAGCTCCATGACAAACCTGAGGAAGCCTCCAAACAAACCTCCCCTGCTTATGGAGCTTGTTTTAGAAGGTGTTGCCAACTTTTTCATGTCCTAGGCTTGTTTCTAAAGTAATTACAGTAAATGACTACAGTCTGTAAAGATCCACTTGATCCACTGTTGTCTCGAGTTTGGAATGAAGGAAAGCAATGATGTTCACTTCAAGTTCTACAAGTTGTTAATGTAAAAACACTTCATGTATAAAATAAGTTGGGCTAAAGTATGAATATGATGAAGAATAAAGAAGGAATGAAGAAATAGCTAATACAGGCATGCTTTGCTTGCCATTGCTTCTGTAGCCATTGTTTGCATTCCATTGCTGATTAAAAGTGCTGTTGTCGGGCTTGCAGACAAAGCAGCTGAGTTCAGTGGAGAGTATGAAATGTGCACAGAGACTTAAATACAGAAATTAGAATATGTAAGGGCAATGAGATTGAAAACATGACTTAAAACTTTCAGTGGGAGTGTTCTTGTTACCTCTTTATGACAATGAAGACAATAATTTGGAGTCTTCCTCAGCTGATTTTCTGGATTAACATTGACTGCATGATGGAGGATGGAGAAATGAGCTAAGGATTAGCTGTTTGGTCAAATCAAGTGTTTGAGATCATTTGGAATGGTTATCCATTGCAGAAAGCCAGCATCTCCACTTGATGATACTGATTACCTTGCATAGGTGGTACAAGTTAACACATCAGTTCTTATGAAAGAAATCACTTTGATAATGGTTTGACAGATAACTAACTGCACTTCTCAGGGGTCATCCTTCATGGACAATGATTATGCCTAGATCTTGCTTAACATACCTTTTGTGCTCTGGTCCTTTTTCTGTTTTTTGCCTGTATCTGTTTAAGAAACACTCAGTGATGTTACTGCTATTAATGTTAAACCTTTAAGAACAGCAGAGGCTCCAATGGAAGTAAAAGGTAGATAGCGTTTAAGTACCTATAATGTGCTGGCTTGCCTGGGATACTTGAAATGTGTTCTTTCTCCATTTCTAACTTATTTTCATCCTTAATCTTAGATGTGACGCAAGCTTTAGTTTCAAGTCCTTCACACTTGAAATACTAGTAAGATTAGATCAGCCTATATGGTCTACTAAAGCTTGTGCATGTCCAATGTAAGAACAGTATTTAAGAAATACCTTTTTAATTACAAATTTTTTTTGAGGTTTGCATACCAATAATGTCTATGCTGCAAAGGATTCCTAAGTATTATGTGTCTTACAAAAGCAGCACGTGCTCAGACAGTGCAGGAAAAAGCTAAATAATTTATTTCAGGACTCTGATCCTAAACACACCCTAACTAACCAAATTGGTTTTTGCTGTTTGCTGATGTACAATGTAGTAATGAGACCATGTGAATAAAATAGAGAAATGATTGTCATCAGCCCCTTGCAAAAGCTGTAATTTTGCTTAGCTAGATGCCCTATTACAAGAGACATGACTGTATGTCACTACTGGCTTTAAGGGGTTGGGAATGAACAAACTTGCAAATGATAGAGCTCCCTTTAAAGGATGGGCAGCTTAATTTGTAAGGTTATAATGTTAACTGTGGAAAGTGTGGTATCAACAATTAACTTGCTAGACCCCTAACAAAAGCAGAGGGGCTGTGCAGTGCTGCATTCAGAAGCTTTTGGACGGTCTTCCAAGATCTAACTTTTCATATGAAGATTTTCAATACTTTTAAAACTGCTTTTGAAGCTCCTAATCTTTGCTAGCCAGTGCCAGGCTTCCAACTTCTTCGATTATCTGAAAGTGCATCTGGCTGACCACACCCTCTCATTCATGCTGTGATGTTGTATGTGTTGATGTTCTAGAATGAGTCTGCAGATTTTAAATGCAGAAAATGGAGAAAACGGAGGAAACATCAATGATGACCTAACAGCGGAAGACTGTGGCTTTTTCTTTGCACTGCCGGAACCTACAGGGAGACCTTCCATTCTACGCCTGTCCCAGAAGGAAAACTTGCCACCAAAAAATGTGTCAAAAGCTATGAAGGTAAACTTTTGCTTTTGTATTGATTATATTCTTTGGCCTTCTATGATCTCTATGCTACTCTGATTCTTCTATGCTACTGAATGCATATGCTATTTGGAGCTTGAAAATACTGTGGTGTTCATGTTCTTGCTTCCCCCTCCACCCCTTTCTTAAAGGTAACCTTTCAAACTCCTCTAAGAGATCCTCAGACTCGAAAAATCTTAAGTCCTACTATGACAGACAGACTTGAGACTACTTTCACGCTTGAAGATTGCAGTGAAGCCTTGGTGGATGATCTTTTATCCACGCCCATCAATGTTGAGTAAGTAATGTATTCACTGCTAGTAGTATTAGCAATGTGGGACATACTCAAGTTGATATTTCCCCATTATATACTTGTATAGTTAAAATGTAATTTTGTATTTTATAACAAGGTGTAAACTGCACAAAGGACCAAAATTAATGCTGACTTCGCATGAACTGTTTTTCAAAGATAAAATTTTCTTAAAAGTAATGACAATTATCTTGGTTGTAATATTGAATACTGAACTCTATTTCTAACTATTCAGTAACTAATTTCAGAGATGACTTATGATATGGGTAAATAGTTTAAGAGAAGAGACACATTAGGCAGAGAATACAAAACTGTTTCCTATAGTAAGGTTTTCATGTGAGACTACAACTATTCTGAAGCTAATCCTTAAAGCTAAGCCTTAAAATTTCTTCTCTTGTATGTTAAGTACAGTTTTATCTCTTTAGATTTTTCTCCTTAAGATACATCTTCTGAAGGGCTAGTTTGAATTGGCACCTTGAGTCAATGAGTATTGAGAGTAAAGAAAATCTAGCAACACAAAGTGAATGTAACATCAATCCCAAGTACGAAAAAGTTTGTGTGCCTTTATAGTCTAGCAGCCTGGGTCTCAAAGTGGCTTATGGTAGCTGTCTAGAGAAGAGCATAAAGTCTGCAGTGTTCCAATTTGGAGTTTTGCAACTATCCTTTACTAGAAATATTGTTATAGTGGTATAATAATACAATGTTATGACAAAATAGGCCTCAATGCATATTTTTGTTACTGACTTCTTTTAGCCCCTCTTTAAACTTGTATAAACATCTGACATCTATAATTCCCAGTGGCAGGAAGTCTCAGATCTTAGCTTTGTCTTCTGCAAGGAAATAAATCCTTTTGCTTGTTTTTTAACTACCCAGTACTTTCATTTGACCCCATTCTTGTTTTTGGGATGGGGACAAGGGATAATGATGGGAACACCTAAATGTTCTTAAATGTATAGGTTTGCTTCAGCTGTTAGCTTGCATGTATACTCTAGTTTAGAAAAGTACTTCTGAGCTAGCCATCACAATTAAATTACTTAATTGCATTTATGCTCCAAATGTATTGCTTGTGAATAAATGAAGACTTAGTACATATAAGGCTCAAATGAGTTAAAAGGGCTAGCACCAAATTGGTTTTAGTTAGGGCATAACTATGTGTCAAGACATTGCTTTTACTGTCATGTCCTTTCTACTTTTAAAATGTAAGGATCTGTTTGTAGCAAGCTAAAGGACTGAGTGTTGCTGAAGGGTGTCACTTTTGACTAGTCTCAAGTAATTCAAGTTTCAAGCAGGTGTCTTGCTCTTGACTGGCATTTATTAGGTTAAACACTGAAGGAGAATGGGAGGGGCCTGAGTAGTTGAACAAGCCTGCGACTGAACTATTGCAGGGAAGAGGCACTCAAACCGGGTGAGAAGGACTTCCTGAACTCTTATCTCCTGCCTTTGCTTTCGGGTTTATCGAAGTGGTGTTTTTAGTGAGTGGCTTTTGATCATGTTCTGTTGTACAGCAGATATGGATGGCACATAGATAGAATAACTTTACGAAGGGACAAAACAATGGGAGGAAATCCTGTTTCAGGAAGTAATGGCTTAACTCTCTGTAGTCTGAGGCTAAGCCTCAAAAGCTGAGTAGAGTTTTGGGGAAATGAAGTGGAGAGCAATAACCTGTAGAATACCCAGCAGTAGTGAGTACGCAGACTCTTTCTTTAACCTGTTTCTTCTGCTAGAGAATCTTATCCTTTCTCTTACTGGAGAAGTATTTTCTTGTATACTGCTTTGCTCTTCAGATCTGCTGCTGTACAGAGTTTAGAGTGCCTCAGGTTCAAGTTCTGTTTTGGTATGTAGGCCCTCATAGATGAAATGCTGGTGCATACTTTCAGGGGAAAAATATCTGCGAGAATGACTGGACAAAGTAATGACTAGAATGGGAGAACCTGAATCATGACTCGTTTTGGTCCTATACTTGTGAGTCTGTCATGACTTGTAGATGAATCTATATGAAGATGTACTACTAGTTGTGCCTGTGTTTGAGCTGCTTACTCTTAATTCTCCTCCTAAGCAACGTATGTTTCACTGTCTAGTGAAATAGAAATGTCCATGTGCTGTAGTGAGTAGAGCAGTCTCCAGTGATGACTGGCATAAGGTAATGTAGCTGCGTAGAACAGATAGCTTAAGAATACTGACTAGTTTCAAGGATTGATCTCCCTATAGTTCATGTGTACCAGAGCTCATAACTTCTGACTGTTTAGGTGCAACTGAATTCTTGCTGTTATGATATTCTTTTGCTGTCAGTTGCCTTATGTCAGAAAAAAATCAGATTGAGCATACAAAGCTACTTGTGCAAATACCTTTCTCAAGATGACTTCAAATGATGTCTAAAAATAGCTATAGCATGTGTGATCTGACTTTTTTTTAAATGCAGCACATGTCAACAAAAGGCTGAAGCAAATAATACAGTGATAAATACACAAATGCCAGAGAAGGTCAGTGTGGCTCCTTACCCAGATGATGAGATGCCAGTGAAGAGTCGAGGTTCCTACAATCTTGATTTTGATAACTTAAATGACATCAATCCCTTTCAAAGTTCAGTGCAGTTGCAGCATTCTCCTGGAGATCTGCAAAAGTCTCCTGTAAGAGCATCTAGCAGTCCTGAGAAAACTTCTGAAAAAAGTAATGATTCTCTTCTGGATGGTACAGCTTCTTTTGCTTCAACCACAGCAAGTACAGAGCGCTCAAGTGAAGAGGAGAAGACTCCTTTCTCTGGACAAGAATCTGTATTGAGAGAGCTGGAGTCTAACAAATCCAAGTTGTCTCCTAAGCAAGCAATCAGTGTTTCTGTGCAGGATGTGAAGTCTGCTTCTGCAGATGTGAGCCAAATTGATAATTCAGTGGGATTAGCAGAAGCACCTACACCTCCTGTACAGTTATCTGGCAATTTAGGTCCCAGTAGTTCTGATGTAACTAATTCTTCTAAAACTGGGGAATTGAAGCTTCAGAATGTTTCAGTAGCAGAAAAAGCTTCTGCAGAAGAGTCAAAGCCTACAGAAGAGCTGGCTATCTCCAAAGGGGAACGTGCAGAAAAGCCAGGTGTCACCAAGGCTGGACCAGTAAAACTGGAATTTGACTTTGATAATACCACTGCTAGAAAGCCACCTCCTAAGAAACTAGGTAAAAGACCTGGAATTAAGCCACCTTCCAAAAAAACTCCTATTACTAAGACGAAAACAGAAAATACTGAAGTGCAAAATAAAAGTAATGTGGAAGATGAAATCCCTGTTCCCAAAGCATCTTATAAGTTTGACTGGGACAAACTTGATGATCCAGACTTTAATCCATTTGGAGGAGGCTCTAAAATTTCCATCTCACCCAAGTGTTCTAAACCTAGCCCTCAGAAAGTTCACCTGCAAGAGGAGCAGGATAGTATATCATCAAGAAGGGAACCTCTTCCAGTGGAGCAGGATAATGGACCAAGTACCTGTGAAACTCTTGAGAAAAGAGAACCCAAAAGTCCGTAAGTAAATCTGTAGCTGAATGTAGAAGCACCTTGAACTCACTTGCGGAAAAGGTAGTTATGTGGTATCTGTAACAAGTTGATTCCTACCTCCTTGACTTCCTCCCTCCACGGCTGGCTGAGTCTGTTGCACATTGTAACCTTTAACACAATACGTTGCAACAGCAAAGATCTTGTTGGGGAAACCATCCTGAGATAGCTAGCTCTAGGCAAAAGATGCTCTTAAATCTGGAGGAATGGGAGAAAACAGGCTTATATGGGAAAAGCATTAGTACCTTGGTCAAGTGGCTCTTTTCCCACTCTTCCAAGATTAGAGTAAAATGTGGAGAATCAGGTGGCTGCTGCTGTCTTTGAAAAAAAACGGGTAAGTAGGCAGCAGTGTTGCACATCATGCAGCATGTGAAGGGACTAGGCAATTCGGTTCTCTGCTTAGTGTCCTGACTGAACTATGAGGTGCTGTTTCTTCCTTGCATGTTCTTGGTATCTGAATGCTCTCTCCAATAAAAAGGCCTGTCACTGTAGTTGCATTTTTTTGGCACCACATAAAACTTTATTTGAGAACGGGAGATGTTGTGTTGCCTTTCCTAGAAAGTTTCACTATTAAAATGTCAGCATTACTACAGATAGCCAGGTGCCTACCAGAACTAGACTGGCACAAGAAGTTCATTTGACAGAAATGTTTGCTCTCTTGCTCCCTGTGTAACATGATCAGCTACTGTTTACCAAGCTGAAAAGTTAAGTTTGCGCTGTCAGCAGTAACTGAAGTGTTGGACTTCTCTAATGAAGTTCTGTGCTTTACACCAATAATCACTGCATTACTTTGGAAAGAGTAGCAGGCTGATTGTAATTCTGTTCTTAATTAAACAAAAAGCCTGTCTTTAATTAAAAAAAATGAGCTTAAATGGAAATAAGAGAACAGTGTTAAGTGAATAGGAATAAGCGATACTGCTGTGACTTTCTGCTTCTCAGATAACACTGCTTCTGATGGAGGGAGAGCTTTCTGTCATTTAAGTTGTCACCAGGCAAGACAGTGAATTTACATCCCCACCCTCCATAAAGCTTCCTGTACTGTGGCAGTAGAAACTCTCAAAGAAGCTTACTTTGACCAAAGCTTCAGTATATCTGGTAATACAGAACTTGGAACTGTCTGTGTGACTTGGATTTTGATTTTTTTTTTTCTTTAGGGAAATCAGCAAACAGACTGTGGTAGAAGACAAGCCAAGAACTCAAGAAGACAAGCCAGGAGTTCAAGCAGCAGCTGAACTTCCAGGAGAGATAGCCATGGTAAGGTATAGGAAAGATAGCCAGTTCTTGCTGAGTTGTTCCATGAAATGGAGTTCTTTGACTTAACCTTGTCAAACTCATGTTTGTTATTTTTGTCTAAGAATTGGTGTGTTTATGCATCTTCAGCAGCTCTAGAATGACTATCAGCTGTGCAGACTTGTCTTTTGAAGGTAACATCAGAGACAGCCAAATTGGTACCTTGGTATCTAGTATCTTTTTTTGATCAGCAGTCACATATAAGGACAAACATAAGGGTGTGGACTCTAAGAAAAAAAAGTGACTGCTGTATCATGTGAGCTGCACTCAGTGTTGGTAGCTTAGTTTCTATGCCTGTGAACTCTTGATTTATTATGCTGGCTGCCCAGCTAGTTTATGACAAACCAATTTGATCATTGTGATTTTCATTGCATTTAAATCATTATTTTAACAGTAAAGGATTGTTTTTCTCATCAGGAGAAGCAAATGAGCCCATCTAAAATGTCTCCAGCTAATGTCCCCTCTCAAGATAATTTGGTTTCTGCTGACAGTGGAAAAAAGTCAATGTCTGCAGAAGAAATTAAACCTAGTTCCCACAGAACTGAAATAGCAGCAGATGAGCAGACAGCTAACACTGAACCTGAAGAACTCTTCAGACCATCATCAGAAGGTAAGGGCATTTCTTTAGAACAGACTGAAAAGATATTGTTACAATAACCTCTGTGTATGTATTCCTCTACTTCAGTTTTGGCATGGATTCTAGTTTTTCTCTCATCTTGCTCTTCTGAAAGGACTGTAAAACCTACAATGACTAGCACGGGTGGGAAACGTACCTAAGCGTATTTCTAACTTTCTCTGGATTAAGCTAAATTCAAAAAGCTGGCTATTAGCATTCAGCTGCCTGGAAGGATAAATTTTAGGCTGGTACAGAAACAATCTTTTTAGAGTTTCAGTGGCAGCTTTCTGTGCTGAAAAAATGCTCCCTTAATACCAGAAGTGATTTTTAAGGACCCTCTAAATTGAGGGCACTAGAGCTGTGCAACTGCCTGTATTTGTGAGTCTTGTAGATTACTGCAGGCCTTAGCACTACTTGAATACTGACTCATATTGCAGTATGGATGGTCTTTCTGCACTTGCATGCCTGTCTTGAAAGCTTACTACATAGCTGTGACTTAACCACCTGGAAGGGTTATTCCTTGTAGGAGCATTGTGTGGAAGAATGAGCAAATTATTTGACTGCAGTGCAGTCTGTTACTTATCTTGATACTTGAGTGGAATCAGTATATTGAGAAATGGCTGTAAATTCATTGTTCAAATCCGAGCACTGTGCTAATTTTCATAGTGAGATTGCCAATCTTACTCTTTTATGGGGCACTGTATAAAAGAGTAGAACATCTGAGTGTGCTTGCCACTTTAACCATAGAACAACAGAAGTTCTTCAGCTGAGTGTTAAATTCTATATATTCTTACAGGTATTTAGGGACAAATGGAAGCTGTAAGTTTGCTTAGCTTAGAAATCTTTGCCTGATTTTTTTATTTTTTTCAGGTCCAGATAGAAATACAGTACTTTTAGCAAGTGAAACTAGAGCTCATGAGATGGGAGCAGGGATTTATTTGCTTTATACACATATCTATTTGTTTCTGTCTGTGGGTCCTTCACTGTAAGACAATATGACAATATTGCATCTTCATTGTATCACTTCCTTTTCCAGTTCTAGGAATGGGCATAGAAATAGACTATCTGGAACAGTTTGGGACTTCATCAGTAAGTATGACACTGAAATGTTTTGTTTGCTTCCCTGGCAGAGGGGAGAGGAAAGGAAGATGAAACTGTCAAGCCTTAAACGTTTTCATGAACTAACTTCACTTTGAACTTGCCCACAGAAATATAGGTTCTATTCCAACAGAATGTGTTGACAAGGCTGGGCAGGGGGTGGTGGTGGAAGAAAATGTAGTTATAAGCAATTCTGCTAAGGATCAGAGGTCTTTTGCTTTTAGTTTGCAAAGGTGCTATTTTACTTTAATAGCTGTGAAACTGAGATGGATGATCTTTCACCTCTCTGGTTGCCAAAACTGCAAGAACTTAATGCTTTGAAAGTGCAGGATCATTGTTTTGAAAATATTTTTTTCTAAGCTCTTTTGTTTTATGGGCAGTTCCAGGAAATCTGTCTCTAAATTGGGCATGTCATGTTTTAATCAGTTCAGCTTAGTTATTCTTTCTCCTACTTTGGTCCAGAGAAGGAGTGAATACACTGAATTGAAATTGTTTTTGATCATGCTGTGTTTGTCCTTATTGTTGTATGACATACACTGCTCATTCAGCTTACAATACTATCTTTCCCTTTCAGTGTCTTCTGCTGGTTTTGAATAGTTCATAAATGTTTGCCCTTTTGGTTCTGTCTGTGAGCAGATCGAGTTCACTTGATAGTACATAAGGATGTAAGCGTGTGGGCACTGAGTTCTCTTACGTAATTTTTCTCCTGAGAACAATGCCCTGGCCACTGAAGAATACTTACCCTCTCTCCAGAGGATTACTTACGTGCGTGTGTGGGATGTGTGTGTTATGCTGTGAAGCAACATACCTGTCGGTTTATGCCTCTTTCCCCTCAGTTCAAAGAGTCTGCCTTGAGGAAACAGTCACTGTATTTGAAGTTTGACCCTCTATTGAGAGACAGTCCAAGAGAACCAATTTCTGGTACTATTGAAACAAATATGAATATCATGACAGCTCAACTTCAGCATGGGTAGGTATTGACTTAATCTAAGTTGTAGTACATGGCTTTACAAAGAAAGGCAGCGCTTGAATGTAATGGTGTATGTTTGTTCATTTCTAGTCCTGTTGCTGATTTAAGTAAATTGCTTGAAGAAGCTGAAAAGCCTGCAGTGAGTCTTCAAAATGAAGAAAAACCAAGAGGACTAGATCTTCTAGGAACATTTACAACTTCTGTAAGGGTGTCTGGAATGGTATCAGGTTTCCTGTTGATATTTTGGGAAAGGGATGGGCTAGGTTCTGGATTTAAGACTTATGCAGATATTCTAAGGATTGCAGAATACTTAATGCTTATTTAAACTGTTCTCTTAAACAGACTGGATACTCACTTATATCAAAGTTGAACTTTTTGATAGACTTCATTTTCTTAAGTATTAAAAATCTTTTTTATGGAAACTGGTGGCACTGCACGTGGTCTAGGTGAATTTGAGCTGTTTTTTAACAATGCTTTAATCAAGCAATCTTTTTCATACAGCTGAAGCCACAAAAATAAGACAAGCTTGTATTTTAATTGCAGTGCTGGGATGAAAAGCATTTCTTTGATTAAACTTGATGCTCTACAGTCTAAGGTTTGAACAGCCTTTTATGAACAGATCTGCACAAAGCAGTTCATCCTGAAATGGTGCCTTTTCGCTGGTGGGGAACAGCATGGTGTCATTTGCTTTGTTTCTGATAGCTATAATTGGTGGATAGCAGTTTCTGTTACATCTTAAAGATAACTTTTGGAACTATGTAGTTATCTACAAAGTAAGAAAGTTATGGTAACAAAGTTATGGAGATATTTTGGATGTTTAAGTAAAATATGTTGACTTAGCATCAAATAATCTGACTTAGCATAGAGCTAATCAATGGCATGAAAATAGGAATCTGAAACTCGGCTTTTTGTTTTTTTCCCTCACAGGACACAGGTCCCCTAATTCCAGACTCCCTGACTAGTGATGTTCCTTCACTCCCTTTTGCTGCTTCCACAAACACTGCAGTGGATGCTATTATAGATGTGCTAAAATACAGCCAAAAAGACATGGATGCAGCTGTTGAAATGGTTAAGAGAGAGGTATGGTGATCCTTCAAAGCAGAACTTTGCGTAGCCTTTGAAAGTTCCTTTTGTTTAGATTATCTGGTATAAATCTCTATACTTGGTAATTCTTTCCATTGTACTTGACATAAGCATCTCATTCTGAAAAGCTTGCTGTGCACTTGATAGGAGCAGTAGGTATAGAACTCTTCAGAGCTAATATATAAAGAAATACGGTAAACTTCGCTATTAGTCAGGTTCTGCCTTAGAACTGGTCAGTATTAAAAAGCATCTGTTATCAGATGGAATGGTTAGGCTTAATATCAGTGATCTGAATACTCTTTATTAAACTAGCCAGGAAATACCTGTTCTTGCCAATGGGACCGAGTGGCTGCTTCTGATGTAACTTCCTTAAAACAAGATAAAACTGTAATGTCAATTCAGTGCAGTGATCAATTTTTTTGTGGGATGGGGAGGTACAAGAGTATGTTCAGCTAATAAAATAAGTGAGATCTGGAGCTCACTCTGGAGGAGAAAAACATCAGTGGAGGAGGGAAGTAGTAGGGAGGGAAGTTGGTGGTATTTCAAGCATATTCTGTAACTATATCACTACAGGAATTGCTTTTGAACCCCCATCTTACTGATGCAAGAAGAGTTTTATGTATCCAGTCACTTCAAAAATCTGAGCACTTGATTCATTATAGCTTCTGGGTTATGTAACCTTACAAATACTAAATAATGGAAGGGGAGTATTTAAGCATAAATGTCCTTAAAGCTAATTGTGTCACTTCAAATTAACTTCAGAAGAAAACGGAGCATTCAAAATTCCTGACTAGCTATACTGCTGGCAGTGACACTAAGGACACCAAACGAAGATGACCTGTGATTATTTGCTACTTTAGTTATTCTTTCCCTTTGGAGTACAAAGATACTAGCTTTTCTAGGAGTAACTTTTGCTTTCTGTCATTTAGGAGGACACTTTTACCCAGCATACTGTCTAGTACAGGAGAACAAGTGTAGCTTTGACAGGGGACAGCTCCTAGTGTATTGATCTAAAATGAAAAATTTATATAACAGGGGGTAAAGCTTGTAATATCTTAAAATTGGTGCTCTAATCTTTCATTTCAAAGAACTATTTTAAATGTCTGAACATAGTTGTAGCAAGACAGGTGTGACTGGATGACTCCAGCTGTGTCACATAAATAAAAATGCTTGGAATTACTGTATTAACTTGAAAGGAAGACAGACTAAATTTAAAGATGACTTTTTTGGTGCAACAACTCAAGAGTGAGAGGAGAGGAAAAAACTGTTTTCCTTCTGGGCAAATACAGCACTTCGTGAAAGTGTGCTTTTTTTTTGGGTCTACTGAACCATTTCTGAGTTTGCAAATGGGAAGTTCCTAACCAGTTTCCATCTTCCCATATTTTTGCTTTTGTAACATTTGTTTCTAGCCTAACTTTTGTTAATTCTTTCTCTTTATATTTTGGTACATTCTTTTTTACTTGTGCCCCACTTCTTGTCATCTGAAATATTACAATACATTTAAAATGAGTTTACTCTAAAACAAATACTGAAAAGCAGCGTACTACAGTGTATCATGCAACTTTGAGGGGAAATCAGCAGTAATCATGTGCTCTCACCTTCTCTTGTTTAAAGTTCCAGGTTGTTTTATGTATTTTGGGCCTTTGTCATTGAAGGCCTCCCACATGGCAGTCAACTATTAGTGTTAAAGTTCTTAATAGAAACCCCAGGACAAAATTAAGTTCATGGAGTCTGCACAAAGCATATAGCAAAGAATGCTTATACTGCTTAATACTGTTACTGTGAGTTCTGCTTTAATTCAGCTGATGTGAAATAGGTATGGTTATTCTTAAATGAACTGAGGTGTCTTTAAATTTGGAATCATGGTAGGGGGAGGATTGAGTGTTTGAATACAGATGACTCCCAACAACAATTGATCTTGACTAGAGTAGCCTTCTGGTATTTGCTCTTTCCTGTGTTAAGATTAGCAGATTTGTTGGCTTATTTTGTCTGCCTTGTAAATAAAAGGGAAATGTCACTTGAGGGAATATTACTTCTTGAGAGAACGTTACCGGCCAACGAACAATTATCCACATATAGGATGAATAAGAGTAGCCAGGAGATTGGCTGAGTTGGCTCTGATATTGCCATTTGAGAGGTTGGTAACATTGAGTGGGAATCATGTATGTGAAATCTACACATCAAGCTACATCTTATTTGACTCAACTTTGTAATGTAACACTTAATTTTGAATCTGTTAGCAGTTAGAACTTGTTTTTCTCCATATCAAGTTATAAGTGTACCTAAGCTGCCCTTTAGACTGTTCCAAGTATCAAATTTTGTATCTCTTCCTGTGCAAGAAATAAACGTTTACTTTTTCCCTCAAAGGTTCAAGAGAAACAGTTGGAGACACAGGAATGGAAGAAGAAGTATGATAAGCTTCATATGGAATACAAGGAAATGGGGTATGAATGTGTCTTGATTTTTATATCTACTTACTTACTCCAGCTGCTTTCTCTAACTTATGTTCAACATTGTTTTTCATGGTTTTTTTTTTTTTAGAAAAATAGTTGCTGAGTTTGAAGGTACAATAACGCAAATGATGGGTAAGTTCCATATTTACACTTTGAATGGCTTGGGACGGGTGGGGCATGCTTAGCCTAAGGTTACTAACTGAAGTTAGTGCTCTTTCACTTCTGCTGGCATTGATATTTCAAGTGCTTCCAGGGTGAGTGTAAGGCTTCAGACAAGTTAGAGTAACACTTTTATGCATATTCATACAGACATGATATCACTCAGTAGATAATGATGACTTCCTGAATCAGGCGTGAACACATCTAACTTTTTTCTTATTCTCCACTGGAGTGTGAGCTGTTGGCTTATTAAACACAAGGTGTAGACAACTGGATCTGCCAGTTTTAACTGTTTATCTGACCTCATTTAAGTGATAAGATGTCAATAGGAGTTCTTGCTGGACAGACCTGGCCTTTGCTTCAGTCAAGTTTGTGGCTTCAATGCTAGGAAGACATTAAATGAAACTCTTGTTGTATAGGTACATTCTCCTGGTTCAAAGCTGAATAGCCAAATCCGTGCCTTGCTTAAATTTAGTTCTTTAGGGAGACAGAATATTATGTCAGCTTTCTTGTGCTTCTTTGAGCCTGTGGGAAACATAACTCGGGTGTGCTGACCAAAACTTGTCCTGAAAGAGTTTGCTATGCTAGTTTGGCTTGTTATCCCAGTCTCCTCCAGTTCTTCCAGCTATATTCTTCCAGTGTGTATTCAAACAGATATTCTTGGATTCCTTGCTTCTATCACACCACTTGAGGCTCCTGTTACGGTAAACTTGGGTGTAGTATTTTGACTATATTGCAGGAGAAACAATGCTTTGGGCAAGCACCTTATAATTGGTCCTTAACGGCCTTAGGATTGGTCCGAGGTAGTATGTAGCAAAGAGTATAACTGCTTCCTTAAAAGCAAAGATACGGTGTCCTTCCAGAGGAGAGGCTATGTCATGAAATCCTTTTTTGCTTAAGAGGAAGAACTGAAGGTGTGGGGGTTATCTGTCCATACTATGGAACTAGTTTTATGCTAATGCAATAACTATCATGAGTGTAACCCTGTTAACTCCACTTTCTTTAGAGGATGCTCAGAAGCAGAAGGAATTTTCAAAGAAGGAAATGCAGAGGATGGTGGAAGAGAAGCAACAAGTTATTTCAGATCTGAACTCTATGGAGAAATCTTTCTCTGAACTCTTCAAACGATTTGAAAAACAGAAAGAAGTGCTAGAGGGTTACCGCAAAGTAAGATGCTATAATGCAAATAATATCCTTCCAGGATAAATGAGACTTAGTGGAGAGGAAATAAATTTCTAGAGCAGCCATTAGTTAGCTAGTATAGGTACTACCTGTAAAACCAGGTGCTAAGTTGTTTATTAAAGATTTAAAAAATTACTGGTTTGTTGTATTTAGTGGCTGCCTTAAAGTATAACTATCTCTCTGTTAGAA
Source organism: Aptenodytes patagonicus (assembly GCF_965638725.1). Classification (NCBI taxonomy): domain Eukaryota; kingdom Metazoa; phylum Chordata; class Aves; order Sphenisciformes; family Spheniscidae; genus Aptenodytes; species Aptenodytes patagonicus. Next base: position 8,315,121 of record NC_134952.1, read on the forward strand.
GCCAAAGTTTCTTCGAACAGATGAATGAGCTGTTTCTTGCTGCATGCATATCATTTTTCTGTTAATCATAGAGACAGACTCTCATGTAGCAACTGCTGTATAAGGGCAGCTTGTTTCCTCTGCATCCTGTTGAATGGATGGTGAAGAGAATTTGCTATTACAAATCAAAATGATAATACCTTATTGGGTGTTCTTTAGCTTAAAAAAAACCCAACATGGTAAAGTCAGGCCTGTGTTCTGCAGCATCTTCAGAGACTGGAGGAATGAAGCTAATGAGGAGCATAAGCTATGGTTTCTTACTGCATGAAATGCATAAAAATTGATTCAGTTGGTGTTTAAAAAAGTGGCTTCAGATTTTTTCCTTCAGTTATCCTTTAATGTCCCCTATTTACTCAAGCTTAGAACTAACCTGTTATAAGGTTCATGGTAGTCTAGGTTTGAGCAACAGTTGTAATGGCTGTTATGACTTAAGTTTCTGCTTTACTAACATGTCAGACTTCCTTTATGTTGTGTCTGTTCCATCTTTCCACCCTAAATTCAGAAGCCCTTTTAGCACAGAGTTAAAGCATCACTTGGAAACAGAGTTGCTAAATTCAAAAGCTGGAATTAGTAGGAAGTCTTAGCACTTGTTTCAAACGGTTCCAACTTGCTGTACTAGCTAATAAAATTGGGTGTCATAGTGTCTGTGCCTACCAAGGTAACTTTCTTGCTGTTAATGTTGGATTCACTTACATCAGGGTCCAAAGCCTGAATCTTTCCAAGGATTCTCTGAAGTAATTGAATTTCTAGCTATTCTTAGGACAATTGTAAGCTAAGACAAAGCTGATTTAAAAAAAAAAAAACAGAACACACAAAACTGATTAGTGACCTTTGTTTCAATGACCTTTCCCCTTTATTTAGTAGCAAACTTTACTAAACAGAGTATGTTGGGAGGGCAATGGGGTGAATAAATGTTAGTTTGCAAAGTTAAGAGTTGAAAGGGGGAACTTTAGTCCCTATGTAGGTCTGTAGGACTTCACAGTTGTTCTTGTTATTCTGATGAGCGAATACTCTTGCTTCAGTGTAGTCAGATAGCCCCTTTGTGAAGTGGAGAGACTCTTCCATGTACTAGCACAGAAGCTAACTAAGCTTCTTATTCTTGGGACAGAATGAAGAAGCTCTGAAAAAATGTGCTGAAGAATACCTGGCTAGAATTAAAAAAGAGGAGCAGAGATATCAGGCGCTAAAGGCACATGCTGAAGAAAAGCTGCATCAGTAAGTACCATGTCAAGAAGCCAAGTACTGGGAGTGAAAAAACATAGTTTTCACAGTTGCTGCAAAATGTGGTTCATTAATGCTAAAACTTGGCTTAAAACACTTTTAGTTTGGAGATTGATCCAAAGTACGAGAATCTAGCGTGATTCTGTGAACAGTTTTGCTGTGCTGTCTGAAGGGGATGTAAACACCATCTTGCTTCCATTTCAGAGCAAATGAGGAAATTGCCCAGGTACGAAGCAAAGCTAAATCAGAGACTGCAGCACTACAAGCCAGTCTCCGCAAAGAACAAATGAGGATCCAGTCTTTAGAGAGGAGCCTTGAACAAAAGGTTAGTCAAAATGCCATGAGTGACTCTCTTCAAGCTATTGCCTTAGACTAGGTCAAGAACTGCCTTGTACCAGTGCTAGAAATAGCCAGGCTAACTGTGCTGGCTTTGGCTGCTGTACTGGCAGGCTTTGGGAAATAGGCACTGAAACTTAAGGCACAACTCTGTCAAGAGTCATCTGTGTGTTTAGATTTTTCTGGAGCAAAAGGTTTGTTCCCATAGGTGGGTCGCAGAAGTGATCAGTCCAGGCTACTCTGTCAGGAGGTTATCTGAACTACTGAAGGAGATAGTGATCTAAAACTTAAACATGTCCCAGGGCAGAATCTGGGAATGAATCTTGAATAACTGTCTGATTCAGCCTGTTCATAAACATATGATTTGCAAGCTCTCAGCACTAATACAGATGCTTTTGTATTGACTGAACTCTTGCAATAATTTTCAGGCCGTTAATCATTGTATTTGATGGCGGTATTTCATATTGCATAGATAAAGTCTTAGAATGTTTTGTAAAGGCACATCAGTTTCCTTTGTTAGAACCCTTCAAAGGAAAAAGCTTTTTGAAGGTTAAAAGTCATATTGCTGGAAATGCATGCTATTAGTTTTACTGCATCATGGTTGTATCTTTGCTGGCATGGAAGACTCAAAAATAGATAATGCTGACACATTCCTGTTAGGGAAAAGTCCCACATTTGTGTTAGTCTTTAGGCTTATGGCTAAGGTTTGCATAGCTGGTGTTACAGTAGGCCTGTAACTTGAGAGATGAGGCAAGCCATTTAACACAGAACTAGTTTTGTTCCTGTTATAAATACAGTAACATTTTATATTAAAAACTTTTACTAAAATAGTTTGAACATATAAGGAATTATACAAACTAGAAATTATTGCCACATGTCAGTAGAAGTATAAAGCATCATCCTACAGAGTTGTCTGTCTTGTGAAGATTAAAATCTAAACTGTCACTATCTTGAATTTCAATGTATCTAACAAAAAGACTTTGAGTCTGAAAAGTCTTATTTCCCTAGATCAGTTGGTCCCCAGGTATTATTACTGTAGAAGTAGGGACAGTATAGTGGATATACTTTCAGCATACCTGAAATTCACCACTTTTTTGTCTTCAACAGACTAAAGAAAATGATGAACTAACGAAAATCTGTGATGATTTGATCTTGAAGATGGAAAAAATTTGATAGCTTAACTGTCTTGTAAATATGTCTAGTCTCTCTGACTTCCTGTCTTGTTCACTTGCTTTTTTAATTATGTATGTGAGGAAAAAATAAAACTCTTGATTTGCACTTGTCTTGCATATTATTGGCTGTATCTTTTGTAGGAAATGTCAATAAACTGACAAGTTCATGAATACTTAAGTTCAGTTGGTGCTTCCAGTAGGTAACAAGTCTTGCATAACATTTTCACATGTCACTCAAGGGAAAAACTTAAGTCTCGCCCTCAGTCTTTTCGCTGTGTAAGAACGCCAAGGTTCTGTACACATGACCTGGCTTTGCTGGTGAGGATCAGCATCGGCCATGTCTCTATTTTGCACTTCCTGCTGTCTCACTTGAATCAAAACATTCCAGAGTTACAAGATTGTAATAAAATTTGACCTGTCACAAATGCTATAAAGTAAAAACTGGAAGTTTAAACAGACTAGATGTCATACCCTGTCAACAGCTACCTATAGTCCTTTTTCGTAAGACACTTGCTTATTGGTGTGAACCTTTAGAAGACTTGCTAAATGTTTGCAGTAACCCAAGCCCATTACTAATCTTGAAAGTGAATAATAAGCAAAATATCTCATATGGTTGTCTTGTACTTTATTTGTGAACAGAACATGGGGGGGGAGGGGTGGGATGATGTTTTTTTAAATTTAGTGATGTAAAAAAAAATTTGGAACTTCAGGTTTGTGTTTTTTTTTTTTTTAAAGAGGAGCTGGAGTGATTCTGTTTTTGCAGACAAGCTAAGCAGAGTACTGAGTAGCGGGACACATTGCTTGCTACTCTTATCTCCATGATTTTTTTTTTCATGTCACTAATCTGTCCGATGCTATTGACTCTCCAGTCACCAGTCGAGAGCTCCCTGCCACTTGCCTGTAATGGAAAGCCTTGAGAGATATAGGCTGCAGGTCACAGGTTATGATGAAGTCAGCTTTAAGGAGGGCAGTAGCAGACATTTCAGATAAGCTGTTATTACCTAACAGACATTAACAGGGTTGTCTTATTGCAAGCTACAGCTTTTTATTTCTAATATTACTGGGAGGTCATTCCCTCACTTGCCTGACTAGTAGCTGCCTTTTCCTCTCAGAAGGGCTGTTGCTGCTGGGGGTGCTTGTAGGTGTGCTTGGAGCCCTTCCCTTACATGTATGGTAAAATGAGTAGCAGTGCTTAGGAGATCTGGGGTCTACCGTTTGGTTAGGTAGCTACTGATCAGTACTGTTATGTTTATTGGCAACTGCATGTAGCAGGAACGCCCTATAGAGCGGAGCAGGTCTACAGTTAATTAACACACTTCAGGTTCATGGTATGTGATGTTTTCTTTGTGATTTCTGCACTAACCTGAGAGGGTCAGTATGAAGTCAGTAGCAACAATACAGAACGCCTAGCTCCTGCGGAAGTTGCTCTGCTCTATGTTTTCCTTAACTTACTGCTTAGGAAAGTGCCAGATGGTAGCAGAGAAAAAATTAGTCATAGAATGTACAAAACCAAAGTCTACTCCCTGCCTCAACTTCAGATAGCAGGGATTGCTCAAGGCTGTGTCTTGGAATGTTCCTTTGTAATAGACAACCATACAGATGAGAAATCTTGTACTTGGTCTAATTTGTGAACTGTCTTGCCCATGTGTGTTTAATTATAGAAACTGATTTTTATTCAAGTCCTCAGTGAATGTTGAGGTTATAGGCTGGTGTAGCCTACGGTTCGATAAGGTTAAGCGTGCAGCCACAAAGGGTAGGCCTGCTCTTTCCCCCCTGGTGTTGGGTCATCTCGGTGGTGTGATGAGTCGGACAAACTAGTCTGGGGGAAAGGGTGTTGACTGGACAAAACTGCTGTTTTGCAGTGGATCAGTGTGCTGTGCAGGTTCACTTTGTACATCTTACACACAAATAGGGGTAGAAAAGGGTGAAGCATTTCAGCAGAATCCCTGGCTAGATTAATATAATGCTGAACTTGAGCTATTAACTTTATAAACTCGCATTTATTAGGAATAAGCCTGCAATGCTAAATTTTTCCACAAGATGTAGCTGCTGCTTTTTGAAATGTTTGCTATACTGGACAAGCCTGTGCTTCAGCACATTGCAGAGGTGGAGATTGTCCCTCTCTTCTCTAGTTGCACTTAATGCTAAGAAGACAATTGTTCTGATAAATTCCTGTTGGAAAGGATAAAGAGCTGCTAAGTGATTGTATGCCAATGGACTGTGTGTAAATAGTGATAATGCTATCTGGAGTTTTTGTGCTACAACTACCAAAGTAGTATTACAGCACTGTGTGCGCCTTCAGGCAACTGCTGTATAAGTGAGCACTGGGGTCTTCCTTACCTTCCTTTATTCCTTCAGGGTAAGATGGCTTTCTGCTATTCCCTCTGGCTTTCTACTATGTATGCAGAATGTCTCCGGTCCGGTAGCTTGCTGGATGAAGGGAGGAGAGCTGCTGGGAGAGAAGGGAGGGGAGATTTTCAACCTATTTGTTCTGTTGCTTGAATACAGCGGCCTTACAGACCTCGCTGTCCCCAGGCTGCTGGTGGAGGTGGATACAGAGGAAGAAGTGCAGTAGAGACCAGCATACCAGATACAGGTGCTATGGTAGTGCCAGTGCCACCTTATTTGGTCTATTATCACCCACGTTATCAAGAATCACACCTTGTGCGGCCAGTTATTGCCTGTTGATAGTGGATAATGGAAATTGCACTTCAGTGGAAAGACAGCACACCACGCTCCTGCTGTAATCTGTGACCGCTGCCTGTGAAATCTGCCCCGGGCTCTCCTGTTTCCTGATTGTGTCAGTACTTACAACAAAACTGACAGTATGTGAAAACCAATGCTTGAATGGAGATCGCTATAAATGCCTGGGCACTGAAGAGGATGAGCGAGCAGGTTTCGAATGTGTGAGTCCCCAGGGCTTAACTTCAAGGCATTGCCTAGCTTTCAGCTTGGATAACTATATTTTGCTTGCCAAAGGTTGGGGGACGGGGGGGCCTCTGCATTTTTAAACTGCTCAGAAGGGATGGCTTATTTTTGTCTGCAGGTGCAATATGTACCTCCAACTTAACACTCACACCGTCTGAAAGAATTTAGTATTTTGTAATTCCTAGCTGGAAAGTATCATTTAAATGTTACCGTCCTTATTTTAAAGAATTGTTCTTGTTACTATCCTTCTTATGCTGGACAGTCCCCTTCAGAAGAATTCACCTTTACAGCGTACAATATTAGTGGCCAGACGCACATTAATGAACTTGTGTGAGCTGTTGTATGCAAAATACAGGTGTGTTTCGGTGGGATTAGTTAGTGTGCACTTACTGAGATAAGACTCAACCTAGCTGGCTTGTTACCTTATTGCCGTTTACTTACTGAGCCTCATCTGATGTGAATTGGCCTCTCTGCAAGCAGATAATAGGAGGGAAAACCGACACTGCTTGGTGCCTCTGCTCGCTTGATTTTATTTTTCATTTATATGAATAATTGCTAGGTGCTGTACAAACAGAGGATGACAGTTCTTGCTCCACACAGCCTGTTCCTGCTTCAAGTATATGGGAGAATGTATTTTATTTCAGAGCTGATCGGGGTGGATCAAAGCTACTGAACCTGGCTTGTGCGATCTAACAACACTGGTGTGTTACATCAAGGGCTTCCACAGGTCTGTGCTTTTAACACCTTTTTGTGGCATTTCTTGGGTTCTCCAGGAAGTCTTGAGGATACACATCTGCCCTTGGACTCTTCTTGACCGTACTACTACGCAGGCAATCTGTGCCATATACCTGCACTGATGTTGGTCAATCTCTCTTGTAACGGATCTTTTTCTTCTCTTAGGCTTCCAAAGCAAACGTAACTGTGCAACCTTGCCTACGTGGTCTAAGGTCACCTTCTTTCCAGCCATTTCCACTCCTGTTCCACCAAAACCAATTTTCAGCACAACACTTGTCGTGGTCCGAGAACAGACTATAGTCTCTCGCATAGTTAAAGACTTTGGTTCAGAAGCCATGGCTTAAACCCTGCTGGACTCGGGGAATGTCTCCAGATTGATCAGTGGGTTGGATTCTGACCAACTTTCTAGTCCTTTTGTGCTGCTCTGACAGCACAGAGTAATTAAAGAAATGCCATAGCTTGATATGAGGGAATTTCAACAGAGTCATCTCGGTGTGAAACTGGAACCAGGCAAGGGCTGAATCAAACCCTGTGACTTCAGCTGGACATCTAAACATACAGCTTCACTTTTAAGGTTGCAATTTATGCCTCCAAAGCAGGTATAACTCATCTTTTTTCCTCTCCCTCTTTTAAAAATCTAAATTGCACAGAAGAAAAACAGAGAAATAATGGACCATCTCCTATTTTTCCTCAGTTTGGAGGATGGATTTATTACCTGAACTAGAAAACAACAGAGCATTTTAAAGCCAGAAAGGGAAATTAATACTATTTTTCCATTAGAAAACAAACTTATAAAGCATTTAACCACAGCATGCTGTCTTTGGCTGTATGAGGAGCTCTCCATCTTTTCAGAAGTCGTTAGATCATGACATGACTAATCTTACGGTTCTGAAAGACCTGTGTGGTTTTGACTTTGTCAAATGGATCAGTCACAGCATCTACTTTGTTCCTTGCGAGTTTTGTCCTATTTTTGATGATAGTGCCAGTAAAATTAACTGCAGTTTACATCAGCTATTTGCTTTTCAGTGCTTGCTGCCAGGTTTTTGCCAATGATGTCTTGCTGTTTGAAAGTCTCCCTAGCAGTCTGCAGACTCAGAACCTGTGTCAGACCCTGATTTTTCTCTCCATTGGGAGACTTTCCCAGTGGTGAAGTCCTGCTGTCCTTAAGAGGGTTATGGTGTAACTTCACCCATCTCCACGGAGTCTCTCCTGGCTCTTGGTGTGCGAGAGGACAGTCCCTTGGCTAGTGTCACCTGTCAGAGCACTACAGGAATTGATGGAGCTGAGGACCAGCTTGTCTGACTATGTATGATAGGTCTCAGTGGCCCAGAAGCAGCTGTGACAGTTTAACGGGGCTGACACATGTTATGGGTCGCAGCAGAGCACCAAGTGTGCTCACATGTATCGTATGGCTTGTTAGGCTTGAGGAAAGAGCCACTGGGGACACAAATGTGGTGAATCTTCCTCCCTGCATCTCTTTAAATCCACTTAGACTTGCAGCACAAGACTTGGGGGGAAGATTTTCAGACCCTTCCAGTACTCGCTTCTATATTGCCTTAGTCCCAAACCTGGTGTCTAGCCCTTTCGTACAATGCCAGGGTCAACTTCAGACACTTGTGGAGGAAATGTGGCAGGATGGCATGGAGCTACCTAATGAATCATTTAAACTTTCTATTTTCTTTCTGTTTTCCAAGCTTGCTGAGTAATATTGCATGCTGGAGCCCAGTTAACTGCTTTACCTTTTGCTTTTTCATTTATTTTAATGTCTTAAAAATAAGATGGCTTTCTATTGTCTGATTTAACTTTATCCTCAAAGAAATAGTTTCCCTGCAGTGCCATGTAATTTTTTTTTAATTTTTATTTTTTCCAAATCAAGAGCCTACATCGCTCCCTCCCAACACAAGTAAACCTTGTGCTTCTCGAATTCAATCAACCCATTTCCTTTTGTCCAAGTTCTTCAAGCCGGTTCTCTATTATTCACCCTGGGGAATGCACCAGCCAAAAAGAGAACAAAGCTAGCAGAAAGGTGATGCTGGCTTTGGGGAACAAGCAGCACATATTAGTGTGAATGGGCTGTGTGTCCCAGAGGGCAGGAGGATGCCAGTCAGGCCCCGGTGGTGAGAGAATGCAAATGTTTTACATTAATTTCTTGTCTGGGATTTGTCCCCAGTTTAAGTGAACAGGTACCATTACGGAAAAAAACCCACCGTGGGATGGTAGACCCAGGAATTGAACATTTTTCGGGAAGTTAGTTATGCAACGTTTCATCATGCAGAAAGTCCACCGCTTGTCTGTCTTTCAGCATTTAAAACAACACCCCCTGCCTTTCTTTCCATTAGCAAACCCAATGGGACTGCGTTTGGGAGGCAAGAGACAAGCGTTACCCCGGCTCGCACTGAGGAGTTGTGTGGGAGCCCATGCCCGACAGCTGATAATTTTATTTATAATTATGGCGCCATGATTCGCTGTTCCGTTTGAAAGCATCATCAGTATTACAAGGGCGAATTATGTTTGGGTTGGAAGAGAGGTAAATGCTGATCTAAAAATAGATCCTCAGCCTAGCTCCTAAACTGTGCTCAGCAAAGCTAGGGAGACAGAGATGTGGCGGCTGCTTTGTTTTCCCAATCATGGTATCACCTGCTGCTACCCTGATTTTATTGCTGCTATTCACCATGGCCCCCAGAGCCTAGATGCAGAAAGTCATTGGATATAATCCATAATATTAATCAATAGTGTTGTTTACTGGATCTTGCAGCAAAGGTGGGGTTTAGTTTTTGGACATGAGGAAAAATGTCTTTACTGAAAGAGTGGTGAAACATTGGAACAGGCTGCCCAGGAAAGTGATTGAGTCCCCATCCCTGGAGGTATTTAAAAGACGTGTAGATGAGGCATTTAGGGACATGGTTTAGTGGACGTGGTAGTGTTGGGTCGATGGTTGCGCTCGATGATCTTAGAGGTCTTTTCCAACCTTAATGATTCTATGATCCTAGTCTGTTGCAGGGTATAATGGCCTAGGTGACGGGAGCCAAGTTTGAGTGCTGGGATCCAAGTGCTGAGTAGCAGCGTGCTCTTGGAGAAGCCACTTTGGTGGTGGTTTCTTTGCGCCTCTGTTTCCACGGTGGTGGCTAAAGATTAACAATGTCTGCTGCTTTTACACAATTCACTTGGAGATTTTCAGTTCCAAAAGCCGAGTGTGTTACTAATATTTTCCATCTGATGGACAGCCTGGAGCTAGCACTTCAAATTTTAGCTGCCCAGATCTCGTGATAGGAAAGCCGTTGTTCCGATAAATGAACTAATTAACAATGAAGCATCACATCTGGTTGAAAAATCTCTGCTGTAGTTTCTATGGAGATTTCTGTAAATAAATAAAGTCCTTTCCAAAACAGTGTTTTGATCAGCAGTTATTTCCAAACAATGGAACTTATATCTGGGTCCCAAATCTGAAGTCTCCAGACCAGATCTAGTCCCACTGGAATCCGGGATATTGGGGCTGGAGGATTTGCTGTGGATTTAACTCTTTAATGTAGGTGATGTACGAGAACCCTCCTTCCAAATAGAAACCCAGTTTAAACTGGTCTGGCGCTTTTTGCATTACCTGTGACAAGCAATGTAGGAGCTGTCTCTGTGTGCAACGGTACCTCTAAACCAGAAAGCACAGTAAACATCACCCATTTATAATGAGAAAAATGTGCTACTTCTAAATAAAAATGGAAACAGCCCCGTGTTTTCTGTAAAATGAGGGCTTTCAAGGAGTCTGTAAGTGGTGGCTGCTGTTAAGACCCTGAGCGGTCAGTGCCGGGAGCAAGGCAGAAGCATCTTGTGGGCACCCTGAAGGACTGGCTGTCACAGAGCCCACAGCAGCTGGTGTGTTATCGCACACCATTTATTTAGCTGGCACTGACAAATCCACTGCTCAAACTTGTGACATTTCAATACTTGGAGTGACTCAACACAAGCACCAGGTGTTATTAACCTCTTTCTGGTGCCTGAGGTCCTTCCAGTGACAATTAGGCAAGGCGGAGCCTGGAGTCAGTTTGTCTGTCGGGGATCTGTAATTCATTCCTTCGAGCGCTGCTCTCGCCTTTTACTGTAAAGCCCATCTGAGGAGATCTGGGAAAGCGCTTGTGCTTTCGGCTTAGGTAACAACAGAGCGCAGAGGCCGAAGGAGGATACTGGTGGTGACACCAGCTGGTAATGTGAGACAAGGTGACTGAGAAATGTGTGTGACCGATCAAGAGCTGGACCAGGTGTGAATGTACCATGAAATGTCCTTGGCTGCTTCTGTAGGGGCTGAGAATGTTACGTCCATCCAGACTGCACATAAAAAGTTAGGAAGTATCTGCATATACTTGAGAGTAAACATTGATTGTGTTTGGCTGGCTCCTGAAAGGGAGAGAGTCCCATCTGGAAGGAAATGAGCTCTCTCAGTGCCCTTTGGAATTAGGGGCACCTAATCCTAATTTCCAGGATTAGGTCTAATCTGAGCATCTATACTAACCTGAGCAGGAAAAGAACTGCAATTGGAAATGTTGACAGCGTATTTGTCTTCTTCTGTTTACATGTATACCTATATATACACGTAAACAGAATATATATACATATATACACATATATATAGGTGCGTATATATACCTATATATAGGTGTACGTGTGTCTGTATGTATATGCACATCTCTCTAAGTGTCACGTCTTGCTTTCCAATCAAAGCTTCCTAGGACATCAGCAGCGGTATAGATGATGCCTGCATAGGTCTGTTGGGAAGCACAGCTAAGGATTATTTTTAATATTCACCTATTCATTTTCATCCCAGCACTCACTGGGCAAGCTACGGCCTGTTGCAGCAAGTGTTATGCAGAGCTGGAGCTGGTGGTCATCCCTGGTATCCTTGTTCTATAGGGAATCTATGGGGATGAGGCTGGCTGCAGAGAATTGACTATTTGCCCTTGCACAAGAAGCATAACTCACTCAGGAGAGAGATCTTTGAGGCCATATGTGAGAAATAGGCATGCAACATTTATTGCTTTGCAATTAGAGTCAGGGTCCAACTGTCTTCTGAGTACAGGTGGCCAAGCTTCTTGACCCTAGAGGCGGTATCCCGAAACCTTCATGTGCTGAAAGCCACCAGCCTTGAGCCGCGTGCCATGGAGAAGAGAGTAGTTCACAGGCAGGCGATGATAAGTTTATCTCAGAGGTCCCATTGCAAAACAGCAGTGGTCCTGTCATGCAGCCTGGTCTGAGCTACCAATGCCCTGCACCGCTGGGGATGTGAAGTGCCCCTCGCAGCCCCCCTGGTGCTTACCAGCTCTGAGAAGTCCTGCCATAGCTAAACAAGAGTCCGGATCCACTAACAGGAAAGTACTTTGCATGGCTGCCGGGTCTTTTTCAGCTAATTTGTGTGGATGGACAGGGAGCAAAGCAGCTTGGTTGCTGTAGACAAGGAATTAGGCTACCTGTATTGCCCATCCAGGTGTGAAACTGCTCTGCACTTAATTACTTGCTTTGCTCACAGTGATATTCAGTTTCTCAGCATTGTAAGGAATATTATTTACGGGAACTTTATCCTCCTGGCAACCAACAAAGTAATTACTTCAGACTGCATCTTTCAGTTGGATTTTGCTGTGATTTGTGGCTGCGAAATCCAGAGGGTGTTAAAGAAATGGATAAAAGGGATTTACATTGTGGATTCTTGCAAGGAAAATGAACTGCAGCTTGGGTTTTAGTTTGATTAACAATGAGTAAAATATAAAGGAAAGGGCTGTAACCCAGAGATTGCAGGAGAAATTAACTGGATGGGCCAATTTGAGTTCCAGGTCTTCTGGTATGGCTCAGGTGGGGTTGTGGGTCCCTGTGTTAGCAGCGAGCCTGTCTCCAGGTCTATACAAGCATGCCGAGAGGGGTCTGAGCTATGAATTCATGGTAGATGATGGTGATAGACCCCAGAGCTCAGGGAAGGCCATTGGCAGCATGCTGTCTGTTGGACACAGGGCAGAATGAGCCAGCATGATTTTCAGCCTGTGGTTTGCAATAGCTTGGGGCTCCGTGAGAGGTAAGTACATGCTGCAAGTGGGTTTGGATTCTTCAGTTGCTAGTCCACGCCTGCTTTGGTATGCTGGTGGAGGTCTGCAAATAAGAAAAGGTGAAACCAAGATTGCTTCTTCCTCCTCCCTTGGAACAATTGAGACAAGACAGACCAAACTGCAAGGCAGTGTATCCATACCACCTGCAGCAAGGTGCGGGAAGGAGTTAGGTTTTTGCCTTGAGTGTAAAACTGTATGCTCTCAAATTGCTTTATTCCCACTGCAAAACTTCTAGGACTGGGTTAGCACCAGCAGAAACCAGCATCATCTCAATAACAGTGATAAATAGATCCAAGGCACGTTTCAGCAAGACTCTCATGCATGGGAAGCTAGAAATATCCTGGGTACTATAAGGCCAGATCCTCAAAGGGGTTTAGACATGTCATTCTCATGGATTTCAATGGGAATGAGGTACCTATTCATGACAAAGACCTGAGCACTATTCCCCTACAGGCTGTGCTTTGCCCAAGGGGAGATGGCAGACTTGTGATGAACCCCTGTTACTAAGCTGCACTCTGCTGCGATTTCCTTCTGCTGCAATACCTTTTAATATAACTTATGATTCTAAAGGTATCTTTAAAAAATATACGGCTGAAGCAAGCTGGTGTCACTTCAGTGGAATCAAGCGTTTCCTCTGGCCGAGAGCTAACCTGCCTCCCAGCTGTTTCCCCCAGTACAAAATGCACTTCTCCAGGGCGGGAGGCTGGTGTCACAGCAAATTGCCTTTCCTTTCCTTTTCATCTCCCTCTTCACAGCTCTGCAGATGGATCAATAGACAACTTCCAACTCTCAGCTTTCTTTTTAGGCCAGTGGAGAGATGATCTCTCCTTTGCAAAGAGAACTAGGGAGGCGACACAAGAAATCCTTCTGGATCAGAGCTGCTGATGGGTTGCGGCAGGAGCGGAGAATGAATTGCAGGAAGGAATCGGTAGGTTTTAAGGACACTGACTTTCGAAGACTGGCAGGTTGCGGCCATGTTAAAGATCTGCAGAACACACCCAGGGCTTTTCACTCCAGATGGTCTACCTGACTGAGGGTCTGACACGTGAGCCATGAGCTCCATGGGGTGAAGTCCCGATTCTTTCCCTCCGTCCTATTTCAAGTCACATCTACCCTGACAAAAACAACGAAGAGCCAACACCTCCTTGCACAGCAATAAATGGAGTTAAGAAACCCGCCTTGCTAGAATAAGATAACAGAATCTTTATGAGCCACAGGACGCTCCATAGAGCCATGCATGTCCTGGGGCACGTCCCTTGCAGAAACACCACAGGTGCTGGGGTACCTTTGTCTCCAAGAGTGGGGGAAGCCGAATTGCAGCAGTAAGGGACCGACGCGCTGTGGTCTCCAGCCTGTGTCTCCATGTCCCTGTGGCTGCCCAAAGTGCATGGTATGTCCAGGGGCAAAAGCAGTTTCTGGCAGGTGGCTCCCAGCCCGAGCAGGCTGGCTGCGTCTGCTGTCCACAGGTAACAGACACAAGTCCTGATGCAGCTGGACTTGCTAAGACAGGGTGGAGTAAAGGTGAGGAAGGTGGTCTAGCAAGGAAGGCAAACATCTCAGCTCCTGCTTTCTGTTACACGTGGGAATTCAGACATTTCCCGAGCCCAAGAAATGCTTGCAAATGACCTGAATTTTAGACTTGGAATTTTCAAGCTTCTTAAATGAGTTCTAAGAGGCTCTCTCAGACCAAAACTTGCTGAGTGAGAGGGAGAAGCAAAACAGGGATTTTATTTCCTCCCTAATCTCCTTTTGCAGCCACTGATGAGGAAACAAGAAGCTTTTTTTTTAGCCCTTTTTTGCTGTCAGACTTTTCTGCTGGGAGAGAGGGTGGGTTTTTTTCTTATGCTTATTGTGACTCGGGACTGTGCACACCAGCAAGTGACTGACTCTGCATAACAAATTGGAGGCGACCTGAAAAAAACGGATAAGCTGCAGTTTCTTGGGATTTCAGAAAACATATGCTCCAAAACCTGTTTGTCTGTATATTGACTGTTATTTCCAATTGCCAAGGAACTGCATGTACGTTTCTGCTTTTTCAAAAGCACATTGTGTGTGTTGTTGACAGGAGGCACTTTGGCTCCAAAATGCTGCCAAATAGCCTTGTCCAAAAGGGAGAGATTTTCCTCTCCCTTTCCCTTCTTCCTCTCTCCTCTCTCTCTGTCCCTCTCCCCCCCTTCTCCCTCTCCTTCTCCTTCTCTCCTGCCCTCTCTGCACCTCTCTCCCTCCGATACAGGATATGGGGCGAGAGGCTGCTCTGTGCAAAGGGATGAATTTCAGACTGTGCATTCAGCAGTGCCCTTTGTGTTTCTGACTTTTTAACCGTTGAAGAACCCAGCACAATGGCAGTGACCTTAACAAGGTGGCAAGGCCCTCAGTGTCACATATGAGCAACGATTGCCTGCTAAATGGCATGAGACGGCAGCAGTCCTCATGCAGAAACACCAAAGGTCAGGAGATCAACGCATGCACCTAAAGGCAGGTATTGTTGACGGGGGCCTTAATCTTGAATTAATAGAAAATGCTTAATTAATATAAAATTCTTAATTAATATTATTGTGCTTAAATATTTTAAATACAAAATTGTTTTGAGTCATGATTTGAAGCAACAAACGTTACTGAGAAAGGCAGGGAGCTAAAGTTGTTATTTTGGCTCAGGAAGTGTAATATGAAAGGCAAAGGTAGATAGCCTTTTTTCCTTGGATTTTGTGCCTCTGGCTGTAACATTCTGGTTCAGGAATGTCTATTGGTATTAAATAATACACTTGGGTGACTTCCGTAGGTGGAAACCAGAACTGATTTCAAAGGACTCCAAAGGAGGTCTTTCATAAAGGAAACAAATAATTACACATTGTTTTTAATTTTGTTATGTTTTAACCTTATTTGAGTCCAAGAAACTTGAAATAGGCTTTCTTTGTTTGTCCACACTGGAGCAATATAACCAGGGAATTTGGCAGAGTCTCAGATCCTGGCAGCAGCTGCCAATAAAAGCTCGCTGAGCAAGTACAAAAAATAAAATCACACAGTATCATTTTTAACTTTGATTAAGTTGTGCTGAATTGCTCCAAGGGGGGTAATGGCGAGCTCCGAGAAGTTAGGACCAGCACGGGACGTGAAGGATGTTTATCCTGCAAGTGTTTGCTTTGTGCTGTATATGTAGTTCCCACTGCTGGGGAAACACTTCGTCAAAGCCCACTATTAAAAGAGTTTGGGGAATAAACATTGCAACAACAGGAACAAATGAAAACCTTTATACCGTAATGTGCATAGCAAGCCACTGTCAAATAACAAAGCTGAATATGCTTTAAAATGCTCCCTGCCATCCAGCGATGGGGCTGCCTTAGATTTGCCAGCAAGTGGCTGAGCAGTGCTGGGGACTGTTGTCCTCGGTCTGACGTGCCACTGCTGATGTGCCACGAGGAGCAAATGGGCGAAGGGCACAGTCGCATTCTTGCTTTAGGATGACCACAGTAACGCTACTGCTCCTCTGCAGTGTGATGCTATTTAGCGTGGGATGCTAGGGAAACTGGCACCTGCTATTTTGGCCTTGTGTGCTGTGAAATGTGAGGGTTTGAGAGGTCTCCTGGAGCAGGCACATCCGAGAAGGGGAGGAGGCAGCCAGCTGAGTGATGGGATCCACCACCAGCTCCTTAGGTGGTTATCTGTTGGTACCTGAGAAGCAGCGCCTGGGACATTTGGCTACTTTTGTCAGCCAGGCTCATGTCTCATGTTTGGCATAAGGGAGAGTTCACATGGGTCCATGTTCATGAAGCCAGTGGATTGGACCCATTCATGAGGATGTCCCCCATCCTTGCCTGAGGCCCTGCGAGCTGCTGGCTGTGCACTGAGCTATCCTTATGCCTCTTCCCCACTCTGATCCTTGGTTGCTCTGCGCTGTTGCAGTAGTTCAGGGCTGGTCTCGTGCTTAGGACATCCTTTGCTGGTTCCTGACTGACTCCGTGACACCTCTTTGGGAGTTATCTCCGAGTATATGTTCAGAGAGCTGTCAGCCTTCAGATGCTTCACATTTACATTTTCTTTAGGGTGCAGGCTCTTCCCTCAGTGCCCAGGATGCCAGGGACATCAGGTCAGCCTGTCCCGCTCTGCTCCCTTCCATGGGGGAGGCAGCACAGCTTCAGAACCATGGTTCAGGATTGCCTCTCCCTTGACTTATTCTTGTCCTGGAGTAAAAACGTCTTTACATGGAGGGGAGAGGACTGGAGGGGAAAATCCTCTAATCCCATCTAATTCCACCCAGCCTTGAGACCTGCTTGGACACCTTCCGTTACGCTGGAGAGCCCCAAAGCCTCAGTCACCAAAACTGCTTTTTTCTTGCCTGACTTCTGGCAAGGAAGGACTAGCTGGGGACACAAAGTAAACCTCTTTCTCCCTGTGCTGTTGTCCAGAATTTAAGTACTTCTTTCTTTACTACATCACTGCACTGCCCTGAGACAGATGATTTCCCCATTCACCTCTCCATCCTGATTCCCAACCTCCCTTCGCTTGAAGCTGTGTACTTGCTTACTCGAGTGGTTGTCGATCGCATCCTCTCCCTGGACAATTCTGCTGGCCTTGCTGTTTGGAAGTTTAGCTCTGCTGCCCTCAGTAATTCCTCCTGAAAATCTTGGGTCCCGCAAAGAGCTCTCTCTTGAGCCAGGAAGCGTTTGTGCTTCCCGGTTCATATACAGATGCCAAAGTTCTCAGCTGTGGAGCAGAAGTCTCTACTCTGTCCTCCATTCCTTAGTTTCAAGTGAAAAAAAAAAAACCACAAAACAAACCCCAAACAACTGTATTTCTTTTCATTCTTCCAATTGCTGGAGTCTCAGCACTCATCAAATGACTCCTAAGCCTTTGCATTCCTTTGGACATCATTCTGCAATGCTCCACTCAATTCACATGCTTTTCATCACAGTGAGACAGTAAAATTGGTTGTGTTTTTGTTTCTTCCACTTTATCCCATCATCAGCCTGTTATATAAACTGTGCTTGCTTCCACATTGGTCTGAACATTTTTTTTTTCTCTAGAAATCCATCGCCCCAAGGAGTCCCGGCACTGTTTTACTTCAATTCCACAAGGTTTGCCTGCTACCACACTGTCCCAGAGCATCTCTGGCCTGACTTCCATCATCATGTCTCACAGACACACAGGCTGATGTAACTTACGTGCTTTAGAGTGGAGATTTTTTCTTTCTAAACTCAAAGAAAGAGAGTAAAAACTGCGGTGAAGACATGGATTTTAACTGGGGTTATATTTTGCCTTTCTGCATGTGTCCCGGGCACAGTAGGACCACTCTGTGTGGGGCTGCAGATCAGTCCTTGCACCAGGAGCTTCCCTGAGGGTGGTGAACTCCCTGCTGACAGCAAGGGAGTGATCCCATCCCCAGACGTGGACATCTTGTGCTGGTGAGACGAACAGGGGTGCCAGCAAGGTCCTGAGCAACCTGCTCCAGCTGACCTGGCGTGAGCAGGGGGTTGGATGAGAGGGTCTCTAGAGGTCCCTTCCCACCACAGCTGCTCTGTGATTCTGTGATAAGCAGAGGTTAAGAACTGTCCCTGGGGTGCCAGTGGGTTAGGACTAAGCCTTGCCCAAGCTTCAGGGGTCCAGCTGTGAGGAGATGGGGTCCCACTGCAGCGTGGAGACAGGGGGTCAGTGGGAAGGACGCTGCTTGGGGCAGAGCTCACCCGCATCAGCTCCTCTCTCATATAAACCTGTGTTATTTCAAATAGGGAATGGCTGTACTTATCCCTCTGTTTCTGGACAGTCTCCACTCTGATTTTACCTTAATTTTATATCTTAGGCTCCCTAAAATGACCTGACCCTGTTTTATGGTCTTTTATAGCTGTGGAGGTGGAAAGCTCATTTCTTTTCCCTCTGCCTATACCCATTTCCTTGACACTTCACCCCTTGGCCTCTCTTTTTGACCTAACTTAAAAAATAGGTCTATAAAATTTTGTCACCATTGCTATATGCTGCTACAGCCCCTGTGTTCATTTCCTCCTTATTCTCTGTACTAGGAGCAATATTTTTACTCTGATGGTGCAGCATTTGGTCTCATCACATTCAGGACAGAAAAGGAGTGAGCTCTGTATGGTTGCACCAAGTTTCTCAGGTTTGGGGTGGTTTATCACCCAGAGGAGGCATGGCACAGAGCGAGGAGGCCAGCTCCGGTCTGGCCCCGGGGCTGAGCGGGTTGGTCTCCAGGGCTCTGCAATGATGCAGTCGGCCTGTGACTGTAGGTAATACTGTCGAAGGACTCAGAGCCATGAAAAACGCTGCCAAATCATTATAAGGAGAATTAATTGTCAAAGTGCTGGTTGTAGCTACAACTCAAGGCATGGACAGACTGGATTCCTGCTCCTTTCTCTAAGCTCTTCCCTTGGGAAACCTGGGCTCCTCCTGTCATTCCTGGGCAGACAGCTGCTGTTTGCAGGATCTGACCATCTGTTTGCTATGCAAGGCTGCTGCAGCAGTCATTTGGTGACACCTTTTTACTTTTCCAGCAATGTCCCAGTTCTGTCAGATCATCTTTTCTGGTTATCTCCAAAACCTACCACTTGCAGGGCTGGAAGGGGGCTGTTTCAGGGTAAGACCCCTCCTCACAGACTCATTGCAGCATAGAATCATAGAATCATTAAGGTTGGAAAAGACCTCTAAGATCATCGAGTCCAACCGTCAACCCAACACCACCATGTCCACTAAACCATGTCCCTAAGCGCCGCATCTACACGTCTTCTAAATACCTCCAGGGATGGGGACTCAACCACTTCCCTGGGCAGCCTGTTCCAATGTTTAACCACTCTTTCAGCAAAGACATTTTTCCTCATGTCCAATCTAAACCTCCCCTGGCGCAACTTGAGGCCATTTCCTCTCGTCCTATCGCTTGTTACTTGGGAGAAGAGACCGACACCCACCTCGCTACAACCTCCTTTCAGGTAGTTGTAGAGAGCGATGAGGTCTCCCCTCAGCCTCCTCTTCTCCAGGCTAAACAGCCCCAGTTCCCTCAGCCGCTCCTCATAAGACTTGTTCTCCAGACCCCTCACCAGCTTCACTGCCCTTCTCTGGAGACGCTCCAGCACCTCAATGTCATTCTTGTAGTGAGGGGCCCAAAACTGAACACAGTATTCGAGGTGCAGCCTCACCAGTGCCGAGTACAGGGGCACAATCACTTCCCTACTCCTGCTGGCCACACTATTGCTGATACAGGCCAGGATGCCATTGGCCTTCTTGGCCACCTGGGCACACTGCCGGCTCATGTTCAGCTGGCTGTCAACCAG
Organism: Aptenodytes patagonicus; assembly: GCF_965638725.1. NCBI lineage: Eukaryota > Metazoa > Chordata > Aves > Sphenisciformes > Spheniscidae > Aptenodytes > Aptenodytes patagonicus. The sequence continues at coordinate 8,334,903 of NC_134952.1, forward strand.
CACCCCCAGGTCCTTTTCTGCTGGGCAGCTTTCCAGCCACTCTTCCCCAAGCCTGTAGCGCTGCATGGGGTTGTTGTGACCCAAGTGCAGGACCCGGCACTTGGCCTTGTTGAACCTCATACAGTTGGCCTGGGCCCATCCATCCCGCCTGTCCAGGTCCCTCTGCAGAGCCTTCCTACCCTCGAGCAGATCAACGCTCCCGCCCAACTTGGTGTCGTCTGCAAACTGACTGAGGGTGCACTCAATCCCCTCCTCCAGATCATCAATAAAGATATTAAACAAGACCGGCCCCAGTACTGAGCCCTGGGGAACACCGCTCGTGACCGGCCGCCAACTGGATTTAACTCCATTCACCACAACTCTCTGGGCCCGGCCATCCAGCCAGTTTTGACCCAGCGCAGAGTCCACCTGTCTGAGCCGTGAGCTGCCAGCTTCTCTAGGAGAATGCTGTGGGAGACGGTGTCAAAGGCCTTGCTGAAGTCCAGGTAGACCACATCCACAGCCTTTCCCTCATCCACTAGGCGGGTCACCTGGTCATAGAAGGAGATCAGGTTGGTCAAGCAGGACCTGCCTCTCATGAACCCGTGCTGGCTGGGCCTGATCCCCTGGTTGTCCCGCACATGCCTTGTGAGCGCCCTCAAGATGAACTGCTCCATAATCTTCCCCGGCACCGAGGTCAGGCTGACAGGCCTGTAGTTCCCCGGATCCTCCTTCCGGCCTTTCTTGTAGATGGGCGTCACATTGGCAAGCCTCCAGTCGTCCGGGACCTCCCCCGTTAACCAGGACTGCTGATAAATGATGGAGAGTGGCTTGGCGAGCTCCTCCGCCAGCTCCCTCAGCACTCTCGGGTGGATCCCATCTGGCCCCATAGACTTGTGAGCATCCAGGTGGCGTAGCAGGTCATTGACTGCTTCCTCTTGGATTATGGGGGGTTCATCCTGCTCGCCGTCCCTGTCTTCCAGCTCGGGGGGCTGAGTACCCTGAGGATAACTGGTCTGCCTGTTAACGACTGAGGCAAAGAAGGCATTGAGTACCTCAGCCTTCTCCTCATCCTCGGTGACAATGTTCCCCCCCGCATCCAATAAGGGATGGAGATTCTCCTTGGCTCTCTTCTTGTCATTAATATATTTGTAAAAACTTTTTTTTGTTGTCTTTAACGACAGCAGCCAGATTGTGTTCTAGCTGGGCTTTTGCCTTTCTCATTTCCTCTCTGCATGACCTAACGAGATCCCTGTACTCTTCTTGAGTCGCCTGCCCCTTCTTCCACAAGTGGTAAACTCTCCTTTTTTTCCTGAGTCCCAGCAAGAGCTCCCCGTTCAGCCAGGCTGGTCGTCTTCCCCGCCCGTTCTTCTTACAGCGTATGGGGACAGCCTGCTCCTGTGCCTTTAAGACTTCCTTCTTGAAGATCGTCCAGCCTTCCTGGACCCCTTTGCCCTTCAGGACTGCCTCCCAAGGGACTCTCTCAACCAGCATCCTGAACAGGCCAAAGTCCGCCCTCTGGAAGTCAATGGTTGCGTTTTTGCTGCCCCCCTTCCTTACTTCACCAAGAATGGAGAATTCTACCATTTCATGGTCGCTAAGCCCAAGACGGCCTCCGACCACCACATCTCCCACCAGTCCTTCTCTGTTTGTAAACAGCAGGTCGAGCGAGGCACCTCCCCTGGTAGGCTCACTTACCAGCTGTGTCAGGAAGTTGTCTTCCACACACTCCAGGAACCTCCTAGACTGCTTCCTCTCTGCCGTGTTGTATTTCCAGCAGACGTCCGGGAAGTTGAAGTCCCCCACGAGAACAAGGGCTAGCGATTGAGAGACTTCTGCCAGCCGCGTGTAGAACACTTCATCCACCCCTTCATCCTGGTTGGGTGGTCTATAACAGACTCCCAGCAGCATATCTGCCTCGTTGGCCTTCCCCTCATCCTTACCCATAAACACTCAACCTTATCATCATCACAATCGTTGAGCTCTATACAATTGAAACACCCTAACATACAGGGCCACCCCACCGCCTCTCCTTCCTCGCCTGTCCCTTCTGAAGAGTCTATAGCCATCCATTGCAGCACTCCAGTCATGAGAGTCACCCCACCATGTTTCTGTGATGGCGACTAAGTCATATCTCTCCCGCTGCACAATGGCTTCCAGCTCCTCCTGCTTGCCGCCCATGCTGCGTGCATTGGTGTAGATGCACTTGAGCTGGGCTATCGATTTCACCCCCAGCATTGGCATGCCACCCCTAGGCTCATCTCTAGTGAGCCTGGTTTTATCCCCTTTCCCCTTCAAACCTAGTTTAAAGCCCTCTCAATGAGCCCTGCCAATTCATGAGCAATGATCCTTTTCCCCCTGTGAGACAGCTGGACTCCATCTGTCGCCAGCAGGCCCGGTGCCGTGTAAACCTCCCCATGATCAGAAAAGCCAAAATTCCTCTGATGGCACCAGCCCCTGAGCCACGTGTTGATCGGGTGTGTTTTCCTGTTCCTTTCAGTATCCTTCCCTGCCACTGTAGGGATAGAGGAAAACACTACCTGTGCTCCCGATCCTTCAACCAGTCGCCCCAGTGCCCTGAAGTCCCTTTTGATCACTGCAGGACTTCTCTCTGGAACCTCATCACTGCCAGCCTGTATAACCAGCAGTGGGTAGTAGTCGGAAGGCTGTACCAGACCAGACCAGGGTACCATGACTGTACTTATCCCGTACCATGACCGTACCAGCAGGGTCATGTCTCCATGCTTCTCCCCCTCACTTATCTACAACGTTGTCATGGCAGAGAGGAAGCTGTTGCCACACTGGTGACCTCTGACTTTGGTCTGTCTGTGCTGCAGTGAGGGTACAGCTTTCAAGCCCTTCCATGGGGTGTCCCCAGCTGCACACTGAGCAGCTCTCCTCCTCCTTTCTTCTCCACTGTTCACTGGGCTTTGTTCCCAGACTTCGGATCTGTCATGCTGATGTGTGGAGTTGGTCCTCTTCCCTGCCAGGTCAATGGCAACACACCTAGTCAGGCAGCCCACAGGACCAGACTCTGTCAACATGTGTTTCTGTGTCATTTATGGCATCTACTAAGCCACCAAAAAGCACAGAGCCAGATCTTCACATGTCGTAGCTAATGGGTTTTCTCTGAAGTTGCAGAGTTGTCTCTGTTGCTGTAAGACCACGCTGTGAATGCAGCTGGCAGATCTGGTCAAGGAGATTCATTATGTGTCTGGGTGCCCAGAGAATGAGAGGACCCACCCAGGAGAAAGCAGGGAGCACCCAGTATGCATGCATGTTGAGTGAGAGAGGCCCACAAGGCGATCAGTGGGTGCACGGCTCCAGGATAGTCCATGATGCCTCTTGTCCATTGAACCTTGCCAGGAGAGCAGAGGAACTGGGGCTAATAGTTTACGGCTCAGCAGACTCCTGTTATTCCTGTGCTTGAGCAGCAGCTTCTTTTAAACCTTCACCTAGGACTTGTTTAGACAAGACGGGGCACAAATGTCTGGCCAGCCTGATGTCTCTGTGGGCAGCCTGGGTGGAGACCTGCCAGCCAAAGGGTGAAGGAGGCACCTGACATGAAAAATTTATCATGAGGCTTTGAATGCAAAATTCTTCTCGTGTGAGAGCACCGAGGAGACACGTTTGCTCTCATTGGTTTTCTTTATGAAAACCCGCAGGTTTTCTTTGGCTGCTTCTGTAGCACGTTTGAAAACAGAAGAAACCATTTCTCGGGAAGCAGCCAATGTTGGGCAACGAGCCCTTCAACTCCCAATGCATTTCCATTGACTTTCACATATTTTTGTCATATTTCTTTTGGCCTGTGCTATAATTTAGGCACTTTCTTCTATACCTTTTTGGTAAAGGTTTAAATGGAACTAAAATCCCATGGTGCTTTGCTGTGTAGACTTGGGCCTGGCTAAATTTTTTAGGATCTTTAGCTCTGCTGACTTTTTTTGTGTGCTGCATAGTGCCGTTGGTTAAAAGCTCTGCTTTTGCAGTAAATGGGAGCCTGTTTGTATTTATTGTGTTTCCTCTTGCAGAAATGCTGGTAGTCATGAGAAAAGCTTCACCAGCAAAGGTTTGTGTGACTGGTATTTTTGTATATGGGTACTTCTGCTTTCAGTAGTGGTGGGTAGGATGTATATGTGTTCAAATAACATCATTCCTGTGCCCCCTCCAGTGTACCTGTGGTAAAATGATAGCAGTGTGGAAATCTCAGAGGGAAGCCTTGATTTTCATCAGAGATCATTATCACAGGGGACAGACATACAAGCAGATAGAAATTAAACCGACTTTCATTTAAAGACGTATAATATCCTGCAGTACAATACATTCCCCTTGGGTGTTTATGCTGATAAACATTATAAACAGCACCTGGTCAGGTCTGTCGCTTTGAGGAATCCAAAACCACCAAACCATGAATATTTAAAACTGCGATGTACAGAAAAAGTGCCCCCCTTGCAGGCATGCATTTCCCATCGCTGGAACCAGGGTGCAACCAGCGTGCACCGCACATGCCTTGGTCCCTCTCTCAGCCTCTCCCCAAAGGGAGTGCTGGGCACACCGGTGGGGGTTTTGTTCCAGCAGAGATTGCCCGTTTGTTTAAACTTGTATCGTGGTTCAGGAAATTTCCAGATGCACCTAAAAACTCCTCGCGTCTAAAGAAATAATCAATTCGGGGTTCTTACTGTGTATTTTTTTGAGCCTTTCTGCCCCACTGTGATGTCTTGAAGCTTTTGCTGTTCATCACGAGCTGAGCGTCTCACCTGCGTACTTGACTGCAGGGGTTGCAGCTTGAGGAGCAGAGCCCCGTGTCAAAGCACATGTTAAACTAGTGAGAGCTGGAATCAGTGCGTGGCTGTGAACTGAACATAAATCTGCAAGACTGAAAAGCTGGTGTGTTAACCCACCTTGCCACCCCCTTTTATAACAGTGACTGACAAACCTTGAAAGGATGTTTATAATGGAGCCAGCTCCCATTATGTGAATTAAAATTCTCCTCCCCCCTTCCTCCTGAATCTGGCATCAAAACACTTCAGCAGAATAAATATAACAACTATATAAAACCTACTATTTACTTTTGACCCACTTATTTGCTACTTTACAGCATGCTTGCCCAGTTAAATCACTGGCCACTCACTCCGGGAACTCAGCCCGCGCTTTGCTGGTGGAGTGCTTGGGGTACGTCTGTGTTGTGAACAGGTCCCGAGCTGTTGGGGCTGGAGGAAGCGGTAGGCTGGGTGCAGGAGGGAGCCTGTTCTCCAGCGGTGCCTGTGGCAGGGCGAGCTCTTGAAGCCGTGGTTGGAGGTGAGGTCCTTCTGCTTAACTTTTTTTAGCAGCTGAAGTTTTTCTTAGGTGAGATGTTAGGAACCAGACACTTCAGCCCACATTGAAGCTGAAGCGTGGAGAAATCTGCTGACCTCCAGCTGGAGTCAAGTGATATGTACATCTTCTCACAGCCATGTAGGGACTGCTGGACCTGAGGCTTACTGCTAAAGACCCCTTCTGACGCTAAAAACCTCTGTGGGCTTGTGTCCTGTTGTGGTTTAACTCTGCAGGCTGCTAAACACCACACAGCCGTTCGCTCATTTCCCACCCCCAGTGGAACGGGGGAGAGAATTGGGAAAAAAAAAGTAAAATTCGTGGGTTGAGATAAAGACAGTTTAATAGGACAGAAAAGGAAGGGATAATAAAAATAATAATAATAATAATGATAAAAGAATATACACAATAAGTGATGCACAATGCAGTTGCTCACCACCCACTCACCGATGCCCAGCCAGTTCCCAAGCAGCGGTCGCCGCCCCCCCGCCAACTCCCCCCAGTTTATGTACTGAGCATGACATCATATGGTATGGAATATCCCTTTGGCCAGTTTGGGTCAGCTGTCCTGGCTGTGCCTCCTCCCAGCTTCTCGCTGGCAGGGCATGAGAAGCTGAAAAGTCCTTGACCAGTGTAAGCACTACTTAGCAACAACTAAAACATCGGTGTGTTATCAACATTGTTCTCACACTAAATCCAAAACACAGCACTGTACCAGATGCTAGGAAGAAAGTTAACTCTATCCTAGCCAAAACCAGGACAGTCCTCAGCCAGAATTTGACACATTCCCACTCCTTTGACATCTCTCTTAGAGGGTCCTTCCACACTCACAGAGGATGAGGGGGGAGATAATCTTGCTGGATCTAGCTTTTTAAAAGTGGGGTACGTGCTTGACATGAGTTAGTTCTCTTGCCCCTTGTCTGGTCACTGGGGAGGGAAAAGCATTTCCAGAGGGGGACTCATCCTGCTTGGCATCCTTGTTTAGGATGGGATGAATCACAACCCCAGCAAGGCTAGGGGGAAACTCAAAGCTGTTTTTTGCAATCCCATGCTCCAAGACAAGGCTGACTCTCATAATCATCTGAAACATCCCTTCAACCAGTTCTGGGAGGAGGTTAGACTGGTGGTGGGGAATCCAGAGCCAACCTAGCACTCCTCTTGCTCTCTAGGCTTTCCCTTCTAATGTCCCCATGGGGCTGTGCCCCATGTAACTGCACCAGTGTCACTGAGGACCACTGTCCCGGGGTTCTTGGAGACTCTCTGGTCCCACCTGGATGTTTCATCCAGCCATAAGGTTTCTGCCAAAGAAACAAAGCCAGACTATGCATATACCTGCATATCACAAAGCTGAAGAGCAAGTTTTTCTATGCATGCATATCTAATGTATCAGAAAATATGTATTTTAGAATCTTAGAATTGTTTAGGTTGGAAAAGCCCTTTAAGATCTTAAAGTCCAACCGTTAACCTAGCACTGCCAAGTCCACCACTAAACCATGTCCCTAAGCACCACATCTACATCTTTTAAATACCTCCAGGGATGGGGACTCAACCACTTCCCTGGTCAGCCTGTTCCAATGCTTGACAACCCTTTCGGTGGAGAAATTTGTCCTAATATCCAATCTAAACCTCCCCTGGAGCAACTTGAGGCCATTTCCTCTCGTTCTATCACTTGTTACTTGGGAGAAGAGACCGACACCCACCTCGCTACAACCTCCTTTCAGGTAGTTGTAGAGAGCAATGAGGTCTCCCCTCAGCCTCCTCTTCTCCAGGCTAAACAGCCCCAGTTCCCTCAGCTGCTCCTCACAAGACTTGTTCTCCAGACCCCTCACCAGCCTCGTTGCCCTTCTCTGGACACGCTCCAGCACCTCGACGTCCTTCTTGTAGTGCGGGGCCCAAAACTGAACACAGTATTCGAGGTGCGGCCTCACCAGGGCCGAGTACAGGGGCACGATCACTTCCCTACTCCTACTGGCCACACTATTTCTGATACAAGCCAGGATGCCATTGGCCTTCTTGGCCACCTGGGCACACTGCCGGCTCATGTTCAGCCGGCTGTTGACCATTTTTCATACACTGCCATCAGCAGTGCTATAACTTCCCACCCTGACTCTCTACAGGGGAGAAGGCCTGGAGAGATGCGACTTAGCTGATTCAAATGCACAAGCCTGTTCATACCCCTGTGTTATTACAGCTCCCCCTTAAAGAAGAAGAACACTCCATTTAACAGCTCTTCATATGACAACACACCATAAATTAAATTCAGTATAGAAGGAAGTATGTGCACGCCTGGACCTAGTCTCTGAGCCTTTCTATTAGGAGTAGAGCAATATCCCAAATCAAGTTGTTATAAGGGCTCTGGACTTTGCCACAATTAAATCATCTTCAGGTTTGAGCTGTGACCCAAGACAAGAAGCCCCTGGAGCTTTCCACTCTCTCCTGAACAAAGCTCCAGAAATAAGTGAGAATAGGTTATAATGGGGAAACTTGCCAAACTGCTTATTTTCCAGGCAAATGTTTTGGGATGGACACAGGTATGAAGTGTCCGGGATGAATACAGAAAGCCATGAAGAAAAGACCACATGTGGATGGGGGAAGGAGAGATTTGAAGCGGCCTCTTGCTGGTGGCATTCTGGAGAAATTGGAGGGAGTAGCTTTGGATGTTTCTTCCGTGCACGTGAGACCAGAGTCTGGCCTTGGGGCTGAGACCTCAGGCAGCCAGAGGCTGAAGAGGACATGAGGGAGGTGCTTTTGGGACCTACAGAGGGTTTAATGGAAAGACAGTAGAAAAAGAGGAAACTGTGATATTAATTAAAATTATTTCCTAAGGGCTATTGCAGCTTCCCTGTAACTGGAAATGTCTCAAGCTCATGAAATACTCAGTTGATGCAAACTCTGAAATTCTGCATTGACAGGTGAGACTCAGGTGGCTTGACTGGTCTCCAGTGGGGTACGTGCTCACTCTTTGGAGAATGGCAACCATAACCAATAAAAGGGGTGAAAAAGCTACTGGCAGGAGGATGGACTGACAAGAGAAGGCAGACTGGACACTTAGACTGCATTAAATAACCAAAGCCTGGGGATAATTCATACAAAGTAGTGGGCTGAGTGAAGAGTACTGGTATGATTTGTGGAACTCATTGCTGCAATGCACCTCGAGGGCCGCAAGCTCAGCCTGAAGAAGCAAATGAGCAGAGCTTGGAAGGAGGTGGGGAAGATCCAGAACCTGGTTTCTCACCTCTCCTCTTGCCCTCAGAAGAGTCCTGTAAGAGACATTAACTTTCATAACTGTGGCTGTAGATCATCCCCTCCTGAGACAGGCTCCCACGAGTGTGAGATCTTTGATACTGGTTCGCTCATGCTGTCTTCAGCGGTAGCAGGTGCAAGACAAGGCTCTGGGCCATGTATAACACTGTGGGTGCAAGGCAACATTTCATTTCTTTTAGACTTCCTTCATTAAGCTGCCTAAAAAGAAAAGAAAAAGGTAAAGGTGTTTAAACCCCATTGTGAAGCCCTCCTGGGCTGGGGAAATTGTAATGGGAAACCTGGTAACCCCCCTGACTCCTCTGCACAGGGAGGAGTGGTAACAAAGCAGCGCGTGCACACACACACACACGCAACTCTCTCTCTCTCTCACACACACAAATATATATATAATATATATGCACCCCCACCCCCCCACCCCCCCCAATATGTAGGGTTTGTAGTTACAGACACTTCATAGGTCTGTGCTCACTCAAGGATGTGGTCACTGCACACAGGCATTGAAATGCCAATTACTTATCGCTGCAGCGTTGCTCAGCCAAGGAGAAATGGAAGAGAAGTGTATTTCTGCCTCCCATTAAAAAGGCGCATTTTCAAATACAGGGCCCTAGCCTGACCTCAGTTACTCTGAATGGCTCCTGCACTATAAGGGAGGTAGTCTGGATTATGCTGTGATACAGAGATTGGGATCTGTCCTCTTATCTGTCTTTATATTTTAATCTAAGTATCAAACCATTGAAAGGATGGTTGATCTTTAAAATAATAGCTGCTCTCACGAATTTTTCCAAGTGTGGTTCAAATTGGCCTGTAGAATTCATAATTAGAAGGAATGTACAGATTTCAGTCCATCCCAGATTCAGCTGCAATTAGCATCCCCATTAATATGCTGATTTATTCCCATACAGTCCCTTGTTGCTCAGAGAGAGAGACAGAGTGAATGAGATCAAAGACGTGTGGTGCTGGCACTTCAGCATCTCCTGGGAAATCTCTGCTCCCTCCTGCCAGGAACTTTTGTTTTGCAGTTGTGGCTCTGGGACCTGGTCGTTGCTACTCCTGAGTACCCGAGACCGCAGCGTCCTACTGCATATAGCAGCTTTCCCCAAAGTGTTCAGAGCAATTCCTCAGGAGTGGCAGAGGGTTTCATCCAAACTATCTATGGGGAAAGCAGTTTTTCTGGCCCATGTTGCCTTGTGTCCTAGCATCATGTGGGAGGCAATGGACACCCATGGGACTATGGACTGTGTCTTGGTCCCACCCAGGTTACTAGAGTGGATGTAGCCACAAGGTACAATCTGTGCTCCAGAGAGCTTTGTTTAACTGTCTAACCCCACTACGTGCTGGTGGGGTCTAACTCAGCTGTTGCCAGTACAGCAGATCCTGCTTTCTGCAGAGGAGAGGAAGGAAGAGGAGACAAGGGAGAAATCTATCTGTTCCCTTGGGTTCGCTGGTCCACGGCTCCTGTAACAGCAAAGCAAAACATAGATTTGTTGCAAAAACAGACAGGATAGATTAGGACATTTTGTTCCATTTTTTGTGCATACAGCTCTTCCTCGCGCCTTTCTGTGTGTGTCATGGTGCAGATGTACGCAGCTGCTGTAATGTCCTCAGTGGTGGTGTGTAGCACTGGGGCCATGCAGGGCTGACCTTTCCCGTACAAATATCAGTGCTTTGACTAACCCATTTTTCAGGATATGATGTTTCCAAATCATTTGGGGAAAGGCAGCACACTACCCCATGCTCATTTCTAGGGTACTGGCTCCCCTATCCAGCTGAGTGCTTCAAAGGTCAGCCTGGTGAGTTTAAAGTGAAGGGGCGTGAGGAAGGGTTTTCCCCTAGACCAGAAGACAGAGGAAAGAAGTTTTTTCACTTTTGCTCTCCTCTGTGAGCACGGGGCACGCCCTGCTTGCTAGCATTATCTCAGAGCTTTATCTTACAAATTCCTTTCTAAGGCAGAGGTCTGCAAGAGGCTATGCCTTGGGTTTCTCCCGCTCTCTTCCAGTGGCACGTTAGAGTGATGTCATACGGTTCTGCTGCGGGTTATAAGTTTGCACCGTAAGTGGCCCTTGGAAGCACTGCACAGCGCCAGCGCATGTCAAGGTGCATGGAGGGACTGTGCCACGGGCCCTTGTCCTGAACTGGGTGGATGTTTTTAGGACACTGAAGGCAGTGACCCTCTTCGTTTGTCCTTGGAAAAGTAGCAATGACCTGCTGTTGGCTGGGCAATTGTAAGCAGCGGCCACAGGCTCCGATCCTGGCTCTGTCACCAGCTGTTTTTGTAAGTCTGCCCAAATTGCTTCCCTGTTTTCACACCATGGAAGCAGTATACGAGGCTCATATACCCCCTGGCTGAAGAGCTTTCTCTTCCAAATACATGCAGTGCTACCTTGTATTAGCAGACAGCATGTTTAGCTACAAATCACATCCTTTATGCCTCTAACTGTACAAAGCCTACTTCCCTTCTCTTAGTACAATACACCAGCTGTATATGACTGTCTATTAGCTTCTCTAGCCCCAGAGGTGCTGTTCAGTCCAACAACTTCTCTTTTCCACCCTAACACGTGTAAATTTTTTTTGTCTTTTTTTTTTCTCAGCTGCGGATGGAAGGAGGAGGTATGTTCCCGCAGGCAGAAGTGGACTGCCCATGTCGGAGCAGGCTGTAGATGGTGCTGCTGGCCCAGGAAAGCAAAGCTGGGCTCTTCATTCACAGATAATAAAAGCTCCAATAAAAGCAGTGTTAAATGAGCAAGTCAGAAGGACTGAGAAAACCCGGGCGGTTCAGAGCTGTGGGAGCACCTTGACGGGTCAATCCTGAGCTCCGGTGCCAAACGCTGATGAGTCAAAAATGGGACGCAGAGAGATGGCATCGAGTGATGGAGGACCACTGTGGGATTCACGGGGGCAAGGTGTTCTCCTTCGGCTGTCCTCTGCAGACCCATGCCTGCCTACGGTGAAGCAGGATAGTGCTTTGTTTAGGCCTGTACTTCTTGGGCAAAGGCTAGAGGCTCTGGCAGGAGATGTAACAAGCCGTGAGAGATTAGGAATAACTGAGCCTCAGAGGAATTTCTTCCTAATCCCCATCCACTGGCCCCATTCACTGGTTTAAACCCTGAGGATTTTTATTTCCTCCAAACCTCTTATTTTTTGTTTGTTTAATATTGGCTCTTATGACCAGCTAATTTTGTTAGCCATAAATGCAAGCAATTCTTTTTTTGGATTCCTGCTAGATTTGTTGGATATGGGAAGAAAATCACAAGCACTTGAATTATCAGGGCATAATGAATTACCACTTCTCCACTGAGCTGTGGCCACTGGCCATTTGTGAGGTCTTAGCCCTTTGCAATTGCACAGCGGAGTTCAGCAGCAGTTTTAACTGAGATTTAACCTGCATTTACAGAAGGGTAGGATCTCCCCCAGCACAAGACACTGTTTCAACATCATCCAACGTGCTAGGGAACAAGCCATGATCTGCTTATACCCAGAGGCTTGGTAATGCCTTGTAGCAGCGAGTTTCACAGGTCAATTGGACAGTATTTAAAGTATTTCCTAATGCTGGTAACATGTCTACAGCTGGCCAGGTGCCTCCAGCTTTCCTGTAACCTTCTAGCCCATGCAAGAGAGAGCCAAGATGACCACATGAAGGCTTGGACTTGACTGCTGTGACCTGCCAGGAAGTTTTCTGCCCCAAAACACTTACCTAGCACTGCACACCCTCACCCTTTTCTGTGTGGAGATGCTTATGGAACAGCTTTCTGAGCCCTTCATCTGAACCATCCCCAACAGTTCGGGATGGTTCAGATTGGGTGTTTTTTGTCACATGGCTCAAGGGACGCTAGGTAATGTTGAAACTTCAGGGTTGAGTCTTTATTTAAGGGCTGGCAGGACTCCGCAAATCCTGAATAAACACCTTCATCAGTCCCTTCAAGTGAATCAAGAAAGCCAGCCCTCCTTGACTCCATTTCAGGCTTGCAAAGACTTTTTCTTCTTTGCCTTCCCTCTCTCAGAGGAAGTTTATATCAGAATACTGCTGAAATTCAAGATCCCTCATCTGCCTTCCTGCCAAAAAACAGGGGCACAAAAGAGGCATTAAAGACACCGAACATGCAAATAATCGAATGTTTTCACATGCAGAAGAACGGTTGCTTTTAGTAACTCATCCTAGAACACGATGGCATTAGAGGTTTTGGAATGAGGGCCTCCCAACAGCATCAATAAAGGGAAAAGGTCCAAAAAGTAAGCTAAACAGTGCTGCTGCCTGAATATAGCCTTTCATTCAGTCGTCCCCACACCGTTTCAAGGCTCATTTTGGAGCTTTTTGATAAATGATGGAATTTGTATTTTTTGGCTCCTGTTCAAGAGTTTATATTTTCGTTCTATAATTTCCTTAAACATTTAATTTCCTACATTAGTTGACGGTCTCTTGCATCTGCCGGAAAATTAGTTCTGGTGCTTCTGTGCCTGCGCTGGGAATTTATTTTTTCATTTTCATTTTTGAAGCTGCAGAGAGAGAGAACCCACCTGCGGGTAGATGCTGTTGTATACAGACTCACAGCTTTGCAGATGATATAGGAAGACATGACAGATAAAAAGATATTTGAGTCAAAGGGCTCCGCTTTTAAAGTTATTGGAGGATGTTCTGTTCTGTTTAGCTGTAATACTGTGGCCATCTCCAACATATCTGAACTCAGAGGTGACAAATACATGGGAAACAGAGTTTTCTTACAAATGCTGCCGTTGACCTGTGGAAGTTGCTGCTGTGAGGTATTGGTGCCACCTTCAACCATTGGGCAGCGTTTCTGCAAGGTCTCCCCATTCCTCCTCCATCTATGCCACTCCTGCTTCCCAGCGCTGCCTCTGCAAAGGAGGTGTTCCTCCTTTCAGGCTGACCCTCCCTACAATGGTGATGCCAGCAGATCTGAAAAGTGGCAATCCCCAAAAACAATACGAGGAAATATTTTTTTTCTATTGTCATTTAGGACTCCAGGGAAAGAATTCATTTAGCGTGGAGCATCAAAGAAGGCACTCAGCATCATCGGAAGAGAGGCTATGGTAAGGTCTAGGAGCAGAAGTAGGAAACAACTGTGTAGATAACAAATTAATTAGGGAGAGAGTAAAAAAGGTGAGAAGTGAAATTATGCTGGAAAAGTGTAGTTTGGGAGCAGATCATGATCTGTCAGCCAACATGGTACCCTTCTCTGCATGACTGGGTACCGAAGGGGACCCCCACCTAAAGCTGGGGCCAGCAGTCAGCAGGTAGGGTTGCTCAGGCTGCTATTGTCCCTGTCTGTAAGTGTGTTTGGACATTTTTTCCTGGAGTTTGTGAAGGGAGTTTGCATCTAGAAATCCTAATTCCTACAGTCCTGAGGAATCACATACTTTGAGAAGCATTGTTTGACTCTCTGGTGTCTTCACTCACTCCCTGTGTCTCAAGCAAACTGAGACAAGAGTTTTTTGGAGCCAAAAGCCCTGAACCCAATGCCACTAATACATATTTTCATGCTCCTGCAGGAGTGGGAAGTAATCAATTCTATTGCTCTGACACCAGCAAATTACTGCCCACATGGAGTGACTCCTCATCAGTTCCTACTGGACAGCCCTACGATGAATTTGCAGTGATGCAAAATGACAGGATCTGTCCCAACTTAGATAAGTTGTGCATTATTTAAAGGTTATTGAAAGGTTGAGAATTTGTGATTTCCTTCATGCTTGGCTGGAAAGAAAGTCATGTGCTTCAGCCTTTTGCAGCACAGAGGACTGAGTGTTCTTGGCACTATGGCAAGGAAAAAGAGGTGAAGTCCTGGCCTGACATGGGGTCGGACGTCTGAATGGGCAGACCTCACAGCAGCGGGACCAGCTGAACCTACCCTGCCAGCAAGTCAGGTGCTTTCTGGCCAGGTTACAGCGTTTCTAGGATTTAGGTCTGGTCAGGCGAGTCTGCTCTTATGAACAGTCCTGGTTCTCGTAACAATCTGAGCCTGCCACCATGGTGTCCAAGGAAATCTGATCTGGTTTGAATTAGCATAGCATTACAGGAGATAAAGGCCCCCCTCCCAATTAATATCAGCTGATATTTGCTACAACAGACATCTTTCCCAGTCTTTTCTTAAGTAAAAGCTTCCACTGACTGGACCTGAGAATGTGTCATATCTTGGTGGAAATGATCTGATGGTAAGCATAACAAATTCTCTTTGTTTGTTAAGCCCACAACATGCACAATGTGTTTGTGGCCATGGAGACTATGTATCAAAAATCTTCCTACACCCTTGCTTGGGAAGCGCAAGACGTGTTTGTAAGTAGAGAAAGTGCTTGCTGCAAGAGATGCATGGAGGGCTGTGGGCTCCGGGAAGGAGCTGCATTTGCTGGCAACACCTTTTGCTGGGTGAGGACCTGCCTTTGGAACAAAACAATCCCTTCTGCAAGAACTGTGTCCAATGCATCATTTCCAGCCCTTGGCTAGATACGTCCTCGCAGGCTGTGACATATTGACTTGTGTTGTTGAATTACGGTGGAAATCAAACCTTCCGTTACATCAGAAGGTAAGTCCACAGTACACGAATGGTTGTGATCCTAACTCAGCAGGGTGTGATTGCTCGGCCTGCCAGGAAACCCACAGGAATGCAACACACACTTATTTATTTCTAGCCAAGCCCTGGGGACAGCCCCCGACCCCACCAGGAGCTCTGCAAGGGGCTTGGACCAGCCTTGGGGTTGAGCTGGCAGTGAGAAGCCCACCTTTGTCCCTGGCTGCCCGTAAGACTTTGGCCCATGGAGATACCTGCAAGGGGTCTGAGAGGAAGTGATGGGCATGCCAGCCTGCACGATCTGCCCAAAATGGGGCTCGTGCCTGGAGGAATCTCTCATGCACAGCTCTAGGGTGCAGATCATGGGCCTCTGTCCTTATTCTGTCAAAAGCTGCACTAATTTTCATAGTTTTTTTGATCTGAGCAAAGGCTTCACGGTCCTTTGCTGTGCATGGCTGGATTTCATCTTCTTCCTTTCTGCACAGTGCGCTGGTTGTCTCCTCCATCCCTCTCTTGTTCATCAGGCTGGGATATTAGAAGAGCTGTGTGTGGTCCTGGCCAGCTCCTGATCCATGCTTGCTCCAGGAGAGATTGAGGTTTCAAAGGTAAAAAGGGTGTGTGTGTGGAATGGGGCTTATTTTTCTTGATACCAAAAATGTCTGGAAGAATGAAGTTTGGGAAGGAAATTCCTGCACAAGCCACGGGTCACCTGAATTCCCAGAAAGGCAATGGTTGGAGAGCACAAAACAATATGTGAGAAAGTATCAGACGTGGAAAATGTACAATAGCAGTTCTTAGGCCAGACATGTTTGAAAAATTAAAACTCACAATCAGTTCTGCCATCCTTTTCTGCCAGGTGATATGAAATCTGATGCTGAGACTGGCCAACAGAAAAAGGCACAAGGGCCCTTGTACTGCTGGGATTTTTTGTTACAGCTTTGTGTTGAGAATAAGGTTTTTTCCCCTTTCCTCCAAAGGTGACTTTCTTCCTGGTGGCCCCACTCGCTGCTCTGCTCTCTGACCCTGATCTCCTCTGGAAAACTCTGCAAGGCAGGACTGGGACAAATGATCACAAAAGGAGGACAGATTTAGTGAGAGAGCTTAAGCAACAAGCTTAAGCTAGAAGTTTAATCTCTTGAAGATGGTGATGGAGGGCAGAGGCGGATAGATCCAGCCCCCAGCACGGATCCAGGCCAAGGACATGCTGGTGTGGACAGGCGTTCCCAGCGTTAGCCACCACAGCCCCCCTCTCCTGCCCATCTGTGTCATGGAGAAGACAGCAGGGGTGCAGTTCTGCTACGCAGTTTGAGGTGGGGATGTCACTGGAGTGCTGACAGACCAATACACTGTTACAGCTGGCTGAGAATTGTCCATCTTTTATGCTGAAAAATAAACAAAGCCAACAACTCTGAAATGAAACATTTGGGCTGTGTTCAGCATTTATGTATGCTCAGCTCACACAGGATGGAGATCTGATGGCCCATTCTCTTAGACAGACCAAGTCATTACCTGGACTACATGTCCCGTGATGAACTACTGCCTTCTGCCTTGTTGCATTTCTGTGTTGCGCTGTGGGACCTGGTGATGTATTTTGGGTGGAAAGTCTCGGATGTTCTGATGCTGGTCTATAAAGAAGCCTGGGACCACAAGGCACTTGCATGGTGACCTCTCAGCAGCTCAGCCAGGTGCAAGTTCAAGTATGAAACACGTCAAAATGACGTACAAAATATTGCTTCCCAGAACACTTCATTCTATGAAAATGCTTTGATATTTCAACATTTTGTCCCAAGTCATAACGGAAACAAATACTAAAATATTGGAAATTCCTGTGGGATGAAATTCATGTGAAGTTCGTTTTTGCACTTAGTGAAAGTAAGTACAAAAATGTCTTGTGGGTGGTTTTTTGTTTTTGCTCCCTTAATTAAAGTTTCCTGATTTTTCCAGTGTCAGGAATGGTTTAAGGAGCTTACTCCCTTCAAGAGCCATTGCATGCAAATAGGCCTTGAGATTTCCCCATGGTGGGGAGGAAGATGTGCGTGGAAATACAGATTATTAGTGAGCGTAATCCAAGGATGGGGAACAAAACCTCCTCATTGCGTGGTTATGGGCACCTCTTTGCAGAGCACTGATTGTTGCTCTAGTTTGCTCACTGCTTTGCATCAATGGGATACTGTCAGGAAGAAACAAAGATATGCATTTTTAATTCATTTTCTTCCTGGCATATATAAAATGTGCTGCTTTGTTGGAAACCTTTTCGGTTTATTTTTAATAGCAGTGTGGGACGTCAGGAAACATTCAGATTTCAGGCCTTGCACAGTGGCAGAATTCACATTTCAATGAGGTTTGAGGGAAGGCTTCCTTTGGCCAGCAAGGTGCTCGCCAGCCCTAGCACTCATCTGCGGGCCTCTTCCTTCTCCTCCCCGATCCCCAGCTCAAGTGACGATGGCTGGTAAGTTTATTGATACCTCGTGTGGCAAGAGTTTAACACCAGACTGGGGCTTTATAAAGCAACTGGCATTTTTGACAGGCTTAGTCCGTCTGCCTCCTGAGATTCCTAGTTTGAGGTCCAAACTTTAATTTTTGTTCTGCTTCAGTGTTCACAAATATTAGTGGGCTGTGATGTCACCTTTTTCTCCAGAATATGCCTTTCCCATCAGTGAAGGACTCTTAACCTCTCTAGCATGCAGCAGCAGGATCGTTACCCCCTTTACTCCGTACAGCAAATAGCAAAGCATGTAGCAGGGGCATGTTGTCGGCCATGTCGTAACTGGCAGTGTGTGGCTGTCTGGCAGCTGGACCTTGGCTGTTTCTGGCCAGCCCTTTTCTACGTACATAAGATGCTCTGATCTGCTGATTACATCTTTACTGAATGGCCACATGGGTGGGGAGGATCTCTGGCATCGCATCTCCATCTCCCGATATCCCACTCAAACTTCTGCATCTTTGCCATGTTTGGAGTTTGCAGGTAGTCCTCCGAACGGGGTAAGTTTGGGGGTGTCTGTGCTATCAGGGTGGATTGATGCCACGTGGGTCCCCTGCTTTTGTCACTCTTCCAGCATTAGAGGTCCCCAGCATCAGTGAGTATTTCCCAGCCCGGAGTTGAGGGAGCAATTTAGGACGGTCAGCACTCAACACAAGTGGACTGTTATCTAGAGCGCAGACTATTTCCTAGCATTTCCAGCACATTAGAAACCTGCTTATTATGTTTGTCCTTGGAAAATAAAATATTATGTATAAGAACAAAGCCCCAGGTTCATAATAGCTGCAGGGTATAAGCACAATATTTACAATGTGGTGAGCATGGGGAGACAGAGGGAAATGAACTTAAGGCTCTTTGTACGTTTGGTGGGGCCGTGGCCCCACACCAGCACAGGTCCAGAGAGATGACATTCCCAAGTGACTTTGAATCCACTTGCAGACACAGATTCTCTTGAAAATTGCTGTGCTTCCTGTGTATCTAATTTGGGATTAGTGGGTCAATACTGTGGTAATTTGAGCAAGTGGTTTTGGGTGTACGGCCCTCTGAAGGAACTGGGGTGGCTCCAGAAGGCACAGCTGCTTTTGAGACCTTCTCTGCAGACTGATAGGAGACTGCTGCTCCTCAGGTGGTTATCGCTGCCGACAAACTGACTGTTGCAAAGACAAGTTATTTAAGGGAAAAGCTGGGAAAGTGACGTGTCCGAGCCAAGGAGACCAGCCAGAGTCTGTTTTGCAGGGGCAATGCCTGCTGCAAGCCAGAGCCTCTGCCGGTAGCACAGCCTGCAGGGGTGGCTGGTTCATGGTGATGCCTGCCATTCAGGTCTCCACAGCATCCTCCCTCTCCAGCAAATTGCAGTCTGTTTTCCGGAGCAGTCAGAGCAGTTTCCCCTCAGGACCACGGCGTCAGCAGGTGACAAAGCTGTTTCGTTGCAGACAAGCCGTTTGTCTTGTCTTTGCAGAAGAGCAAGCAAACACAGTTTTCATGAATGCCGCTGTGGGCAGGGGAAGTGCTGGTTTGAGACGCGCACATCACACGGGACTGTCGCTGAAGGACCAGTGTAAGTTTGACAACAACTGACATGGTGCCTCAGCACTTTTATTAGCCAGAGCAGCAAATTCAGTATAAACACCCCCTTCCCCATTGCCACTTCAGCTTCCTACAATAATCCCTCCTGTCTACACCAGTGAGGAGCTTATACCTGCCTGTTTCAATCCCTTCGGTTCTCAGGAGGAGTTAACCATAGGAAATGTCAGGCAGCAAAAAATATTTAGTCATGTGGGATTATTTCACTGCGTGGCAAAATAACTTGAGGCACACTTACCAAACTGTTAGACTTTTTTCACCCTTGATCCCCATTAAAATGCAACGTGTGGTGTTATTTTAATACAACACATGCTACTAACCCACCGTAGCAATGCCCTGTCAATGTTATGGTACAAAAATACCTTAATGCTAGATTAAGCACAAAATAATTAAAACTTTCCCACAGAATAATTAAACTTCTCTGAAATCCCATGTGCATGGGGAGATTTCATCGCCAGCTGAGGTGTGGTAGAGCCAGGAGGGCAGGTCTGATACACGAGTGATCCTGGGCAAACTTGTGTCTGCTGACAGCACCTTCACACACTCCCCGAGCGCATTGTTGCCATGGTCCAACCAGCGAGAGAAGCAGCCGTGCCAAACCCCTTTCAATTCACTTAACTTTTTTCCACGTTTTTCTATTCAGTGTCCAAGAACTAGTTGCTTTTTTGTGCAAAAAGCAGCGTCTAACATGGTAAGATCCTAATCTTGATTGACTTCTGGAGAGATAATGCTAACAGCAATAATATTGATGCTAACTAATGGTTCAGAGAAGGGACACATTGCAGAGGAGATGACTGTAGATTAATAGAAATCACATAGATATACTGTTGGAGATATTTGTTTTCATTATTTTCTTGAGACTGCTAGAATTCAAGTTTCAGTGCACTTGCCAGACACAAAAATAGTAAATAGTTTAAGCATCAGAACAACATACACATTACAAGAGTAAGAGGAATGGAGACGTGGCTTTTAAGCTGGATGGAAGCTGTGAGATATTGGTATGCTGAGCATGAAAAACTTGTCAGCAAATTCAAAGAGTCCTGGAGTGGGGGATGGCTGATATGGCCAAGATAGACTTGGGAACATACTTCAAAAAGTGAATGCGTGGGACGCTGCCAGGCACGATGAGAGAAAACAAGTAGTAGTAGCAGCTATTGCTGTCTGAGAGATTTTCCTAAGGGGACCAGAGGGTTGGGAGGCGAACAGTGAGTCCCCAAAGTCTTGCTCACACAAGCCTTTCCCAGGAGGACGGCCCATCTGCTCCCCCCACTCTCACGGGCACGAGGTGTTCGTGTCAGGGGGTTGTGATCAAATGCATTGCCCTGAAAATGTGTTTTCCTCCCCTCTGTATGGACATGCCCAGCTGAATGGTGTCTGGAGCTATATAAACTGACTAAAATAAATAAGAGTGGAGAAAGCAAAGCTGACACTGATGACTGTGAAAGGAGCTTTTTTTTGGGGGGGGGAAAAAAAAAAAAGTCTTTTAACATATCTGTTCCTCCCTCGGGCATTGAGGAATTTGCTGACTGCTTCATCAGCTTCCCCACTGTGCTCTGGTGCATGATTCAGAGCAGACCTGTCCTGCCATGTACGCGTCACCCTGCTCCAACCTGACGGACTGAACAGTCCACGGGGTGATGGAAACAATTCCAGGAGAGACTGTCCCACCCGGGGAGCTGTTCCTGCTGGGCTGGAAAGCTCTGCATCATTCCCTGTGTTAGATTTGGCTTTGAGAAGCCACTCGCTGCCTCTTAAAGGCTGCACTGACTGTGCACGTGCATCCTCCAGCTGGAGACACTTCCCGGGTTCACAGATCCCCCTGTGAGAAACGTCCATGGGAATCCACACCTGGAGCACGCCTGCCTGTGCAGTCAGCGTGCCTCCCTGCTTCTCCCTCACCTTCTTCTGCTGGTGGGCTTTAAGCCATTGGTACCCATCCTGTAAGAGCTGGAGTGAAGTTATTATTTTTTCATGGTGCAAGGCGCTGTGCAAATGCAGAACACGTAGGAAAACGAGCAGAGGTCAGCTGGCGCTGAGCTGGGTGAATCAGTAATCATGCACATTTTTCTTTGTGGTTTGTGTTTCTTTTTATCACAGAGAAGGTGTTTTTTTTTCCTGAAACAGGGGGAGACTGTCTATAGTACTGCTGGTATTTGCTTAAATACCTTCCTGCGAGTGTAAATCTTCCCTTTTTCTTTCTCCCTATGGGGGTAAAACATTCAGCAAATCCCCTTTTTCAAATCAGGGATCAGGTATATCAGCAGGCACAAAATGAATTTTGCATTGAGTTTGGATCTCCTCCTCTGCAGGGGTCTCTGAGTCTGCTAAACTTTCACACTTGATAGCCGAAATCTGCTTGTGATTAAAGGAGAAAATGAAAAGCAGACGGCTGAGGTGAAAGGTGCAGATTGCTCTGTTTTACTGCCCTGGATGCGAAGGGGGTTGGTACGCACGACACTGTAGAGAAGCTCAAAAATTTCTTTCCTATTTCAGAGACTGAAGGGAGCATCACATCTTCCAGACAGTGTTGATGAAGGGCCGTATTCAATCTGTCTAGCTACAGGATGTGGCTTTAGCATCATAGCAGCTTCTCTGTATAGGGATCTGGGGCAGAAAAGCTGGACAATAAGTATCCTGAATTGTCCGTCACTCGCTGAATATTGGCCACCGTGATAGACAGGCACCTACTGGGGCACTGTGGGCTAAACCTGATCTGTACACCATTCAAACTGCTTTCACAGGTGGAAGTATCAAAAGAAGAGTGAAATGGAAAAATCAATAAATTAGTGAGTGATGCCTGCCCGGGGTCCTGTCACTTCTTCCAGAGGAGGTACCTGAGACCCTGGTGGAAAGGCGTGACATCTTGCTGACATTAGCAGTCCCAGCAGGAGCCGGGAGGGCAAAATTGGCTGATGCAATTTTTAAGCTTGGGCCCAGGGTGATGGAGTGGGAGGAGCAGACACCAGAGAGGTACTTTGGTACCCGATGAATCGATTGAAGTGGCAACATTTGTAAGCAGAGGTGGAGAGCTGGTTCCAGCCTCCACTTACTCCTTTCCAAACCCTTCCCCTCCTGATTCACTTCTCCCAGCTTGGCCGTGCGTTGAGATCAAGTTGGGACTTGCGCTCTGCCTGGGCTCAGCGGTTGCTGCTCTGCACTACAGACTTCAAACCAAGAGCCGAGCGAACCCACCCCATCCGACCAGCACAGCCTTGCAGCCCCGGGGCCGTTGTCCCCGTTTCAAGTCTTATTGCATTCCTGAAGGAGCATCTCCGGCTTGGGGAATGAGGCATAGGCCAAAATACAAGGGGGCAGGTGGGAAGTTTGGATTAGACAAGCGAAGCAAACCTTTGCCTTGACTTTTGTGCTAGGCATCTATCACCAAAATAGATGAATAATGTTTTTGTGTGAGTTAGAAATCGTTACTAAACCTTCCCGGACAGGCACTGACAAGCACTCATGCAGCACAGTCACCGCTCTTGTCTCAATCAAAAGAGACAGGCTCTCATGGTGACATGGGATGTCTCTCTAGCTCTCTTTTCAGCTTGGGGGGGATTTAAGCATATTAAACCACTGTGTTTTTACAGGCTCTCTGAAGTGCATAGCCCGAGAGATCCTACTATGAGGATCAGACAGACACGCTGTTCGCATCAGTAGATGAAGTGGTGAGAAATTATTAACAGGATTAGCTGCTGGTCCAAATGCATGTCTGCTGGAGCAGCCAAAATACTGCTGTTGGTTCATAAGCTTCCTTTTGTATTGTCTAAGATTTCATAATTTGGGGATTCAGAGTTCATAGGGGAGTTAAACCAGTGAAGCAGCAAAAGTGAAGCAGCATTTCTGTAACAGACCCTAGAAAGAAAATAAAATAAGGGATGTTATCAAAATGTCACTTGCTGTCACTATCCATGGAGCCAAATCCTGGTACGGACCGAGAAGGATCAGGCCAGGACTCTGCCAGGTAGTTGAAAGAGGCACAGCTGAACGGAGCAGCACCCTCTCTTCCCTACCCCTTGCTTCAGCTATTTTTATGGAGGGCTAAACTGATATCATCCAACATTTTCTGAGGCACTGAAATATTTGCAGAAAGGGTATTCTGACTGAGTTGGAAAAAGTCCCAGGCCTCACAGAAGAGGCTTCAGCTCCTCTTCTGCGCACCTTTCCTCCCTCCTGCCAGCAGTCTCCCCCTTCAGGTCCTGTGATATATTTGCTCAGGACTTTGCCCCCTAGCCCAGCAAAATTCCTCTGAAGCCTTTTACTTCTGAGCCAGTCCATATTTCTTCTTCTCTTATGGGATATAAAACCAAGGGTGCAATTTATTCAAGTTTCCGCAGTGGTTCCTGCGAGAATAAAGAGAGGTAAGAGTTGCCCAGTTGCTTTACTGCTTGCTACGAGCCTGAGACCCCAGATCTGCATTCCCTTAAGGGCAAGTGGAGACATTTACGTCCCATGTTTAGCTTAACTAAAAAAAAATCAGATCTAGGCTGGCTGACACTCCAGAATTCAGGACTATGAAGACATCAAGGTTTGGTTTCTTAAGTACACATTGCCTACATATGAAGCTAAGACAGGAAGCAATGAAGATAAGTTACAGGAGAAAATCAATTTGGACATTAGGAATAGTAGAAGGGCAGTGAAGCACTGACAGTGTTAGCTGTGGGATCTGCTATGGGGATCTGTGGGAACGGATTTAGATCTTGTATTTATAGAATCATAGAATCATTGAATAGTTTGGGTTGGAAGGGACCTCTAAAGGTCATCTAGTCCAACCCCCCTGCCGTGGGCAGGGACATCTTCAACTAGATCAGGTTGCTCAAGGCCCCATCCAACCTGACCTTGAACGTTTCCAGGGATGGGGCATCCACCACCTCTCTGGGCAACCTGTGCCAGTGCTTCACCACACTCAGCATCAAAAATTTCTTCCTTACATCTAGTCTGAATCTACCCTCTTCTAGTTTAAAACCATTCCCCCTTGTCCTGTCGCAACAGGCCCTGCTAAAAAGTTTGTCCCCATCTTTCTTATAAGCCCCCTTTAAGTACTGATGGGCTGCAATCAGGTCTCCCCGAAGCCTTCTCTTCTCCAGGCTGAACAACCCCAACTCTCTCAGCCTTTCTTCATAGCAGAGCTGTTCCATCCCCCTGATCATTTTCGTGGGCCTCTTCTGGACCCGCTCCAACAGGTCCATGTCATTCCTGTGCTGAGGGCTCCAGAGCTGGACGCAGTACTGCAGGTGGGGTCTCACCAGAGCAGAGTAGAGGGGCAGAATCCCCTCCCTCGACCTGCTGGCCACGCTGCTTTGGATGCAGCCCAGGATACGATTGGCCTTCTGGGCTGCGAGCGCACATTGCTGGCTCACATCCAGCTTTTCATCCACCAGTACCCCAAGTCCTTCACAGGGCTGCTGTCCTGGGGCAGCAGAAGGTGGTATATGACTCCTGAGATTGTATTTATCCCTTTTCTATGATTCTATACCAAGTTTTTCCCTAGTTTCAGCTGGGTGCAAATTTTTTCTCTACTTCTGGTCCCAGTGATTCTGTTATTCTCTCTTGACATAATGTAGCCTGAGGCAATTTCTTTTCTGAGGAAGGTGAAAATATCTCCATATGTTAATCTGTAATCCTGAATTCCTTTGGGATGACCATAATGATGTAAGTACAGCTATGATTTATTATCCTCTGTGCCTAACACATAGATGTCCCACTGTACTCTTTGTTTGGAGTTCAGTCATGCCATGCCCATGCATCGCTTACTCCTAACAAACTTGTTGATTATGGATTTGGGTTCACAACGTTCAAGATCTGCTGACTTTGCAACCTTGTGCCGTTTTCTTCATCAGCCTTTTGACTCTCTCTGGATTTATTTTATGGATATAAATAAAGCTTATTCTGCAGTTCTTTTAAGTGTGCTAAATATAAACAGGGAGAAAAAGCAACAGACATAGAAGCATAGAGAGTGGAAGGAAAAACCTCTTGTTGAATTGTCAGGACTCCTGTGTGTTTTTATACCAAAGCTCTGCTTGTCTGAACTTATGACCATTACCCAGATCATGATGGAAAGAGAAGCCACATTTTCCATGTTTATCAGAATTAATGAATGTCTGCCACAAAGAGACAGACAATATTTCTTAGTCTTAATCTGGCTGGTACAAAGTTGTTTTCCTGCTTGAGAGGTGTTTTTATGAGTCTGTGAGTAATCTGATGTCTATCAGAATTATTTGTATTATTGCTATTAAGTGTAGCTACCCAACTGCCGTTTTAACTGTCTGGTGGGATAATGCAATTTCCTTGCAGCCTGAGATCGTGACAGCTATGGAAAGCTGGAGGAGAAAAGCTCCCTGCTCTCAGGAAAAAAACAGTGGGATTAATCCTGATCCTGCTGAAGTCTACTTATTACTGATTTCAAATGATCCAGTGTCCATGCACGCCTTTCTTCAGGTCCATAGGACCTTCCTACAAATCTACATTTGTTCTACAAATGGGTCTACAAACATTCACTAGCCAGTACCGAGCCATATTAAATCCTTGAGTGTCCAGGGATAGACTTTGCAAGACAATAATTGCTTGAAAATTCCCAAGTAATGGCATTTGGGATTTCCTCTTTATCCGGAAAAATAAACTGTTTAATTAAAAGGAAGAGTGACATTAAAATGATAAAGATGAAAAGACTCTTCAGTAGGTCATGCAGGCTATAATTTGTTGCTTGGCTCAGTCTGGTTCAATGAACTCTCCTGCACTCAGTGGCTCAATTAGCTCTGAGTAACTGGAACAGTTTTGCAGCATTTCCTAGCTAGCATAGTGGAAAGGTTTAAAATACTAACTAGAAATATCTGAGGCTTTCTTTTTTGCTTTTCCTACTCAGACTCAGGGAGAGGGTATGAGGAGAAGACGACAAACTCGGGCGTTTTGATTTCTCTCTTGGAATGATGCTGTTTAAAAAATTGCTTAATCTTATCAGGCCAGCCAGAGCATCTGCTGCCTCTGTGTTCCCTTAGACAATTACAGGAAACAGCCAGCGTGGTGGAAATTCTGAGATGATCCTCCCAGAAACAGTCACTGGCTGAGCTGGCTGTCAAAGACCACCCTACAGTTCCCCTCTGCCTGGCTTCTGGTTTTGACCTCCAAATGCAGGTGGGATTTGAAGGTGATCCTTATTCTCTAGAGGCCCACGGAGGGGAAGATTTTATCTTTCTCTGACTTCAGTGGGGCACTTCTGGATCCATTGGCAGGAGCACCACCTCGGTGCTCCCCTCACACCCAGGACCCTCTCACAAAATGTGACAACTCTGTGTTTCTCTGAATTGTATTTGCATCAAAGTGTGAGTGCGATTATGAAAAGCAAAAAAAGAAATCCTCAGATATTTCTAGATACGTGCCAGTGTCTTTCTCACTGGACTGAAGACCTGGCAGCAGAGATGAGAAACCATGCCTGCATCCAGCTGAGTGCCCCAGCCTGCAGTGCCTCAATAGCTTTTATGGTCCAAAATCAAGGTCCCTATGTGCCTGAAAGGTTGAGAGGTGATAGTCTAGTTGTCAAAAGAAGAGACAAGTTTGTAGGGTAGAGAAGATTTTTTATTAGATTACTTTATCTAGATAGAAATATATCAACAACTAGTTGGACACACAGGTCCCTCTTCAGGGCAGATCTGAAGAAGGACTTAAATTCCCCCAAAACATGTCGGGTCAGCTGTATAAGAAGGGCTGTGTGCCCTGCAAGCTGATGTTTAATTCCAGCTTTACTAGTTACTACCTTTCTGAAGTTTGCCCATCACTGGCTGCGACAACTAACACACAGGCAAACTAACATGTCTTGATCACTGGGGAGGCGCGTGTCCTCACAGCCCCTGTTGGACAGTGAGGAATTAAAGTGAGCAGAGACCTCGGTGAAAGCACACTGCAGGACATGAAAAATAACAGTATTCATTGCTTTGAGGGAACCTGGCTGGATGGACAGTTCCCCTCGTATTTTGGCGCTCCTGCTTCTGATCTGGGGACCCTGAAGAACAGAGCGGGAAAGAAAGAAGAGGAGAGGAAAAAACCCCAAACCCTTATTATTCAGACTTCTAAAAAACTCCATCAAAGGGTTGGTTTGTGTTTTGGACATGTCTCAATGTAGATTGTCATTAGTGACTGACTAGCTATATTTGAATAGATGCAGGTGACAACCCAGAGCCTTTTCCCAGCCTTTTTTTCACTCTGGTATGTAGAAAAAAAAAGGTTCATTGCAGTCTAAAATACGTCTGCAGGTGGTCTGTGCTCCTTGGCTCCAGTTGGGGCTCAAAGTGAAACACCACAAAATGCCTATTGTTACTAGCACTTTCTGCCCTGCTATGGTAAGAAACCCTGTTTGCTCTCAGCAGATTTGGATCCCGGTTCCTGTCCCTAACATTTTCATTTGAACTTCTTTGGATGGCGCACCAAACTTTCTGAGGTTTGCCAGCTTCTGATTACAGGCTGGTTCTTGGGAACGGGAAAAAGGCTATAGTACCGATTCTCATCCTGCCCCAAATGTGGCCTGCATTCCAGGACCCCTGAGGTCAGCAGGTCAGCAGATCAGCAGCAGTGGATGTTAGAGGGAGTATGAAACCACAACAGCTCCGCTGAAGCCCGTGGAAGGTGGGTAAAGTTCATTGCTGTTACACTTCCAGTAAGTCAGGAATTTGGATCTTGATCCACAGAGGCATTTAGGTCCCTGATTCCCAGTGGTTTCCTAGCTATGGTGCAGGTTAGGAGCTGAGTCCCTAAATAACTGGTGGCTGTGAGCCCAGTGCCTCAGTGTGTTCAGATCTATCTAACATTAGTTTTGTTATTGCTGTATACTGAGGTCCTGGCTGGAATCTAGGCTCCTTGAAATAGAGACAGAGACATATAGGCTGGGATTTAGGTGGCCAAGTTTTGAAGTTTACAGTGTGGGTGCCTACATCAGAGCTATAGGCAATGGAAACAGTACAGACAATACTGTTTCAGTAGAGAGTGGGACATCATAAAATTGTCACCTAAGACTGATCTCCTGAGAAAGCCTCTTTCTCTTCACCAACCGCAAGGGAAGCTGGAGTGACACCTGTGTTATTGATGCCTAAATTTAGGTAGGTGTGCCATCTAGAATGGGAGGCAATTCCCTCTTCAAAGAGGTCGTCATGCTGTATAGTCAAGACAGCTTGGGCTGGGAATTGAAAAGCAGAGGCAGAGAATTTTAGTTAAGACCAGCTAGCAGATCCAGGAGTTGGTACCAGCTGTGTTGATTCTCAGGTTTGCTCTCCACTCCCCTGCTGCTGATCCCAGCGGTGAATCTCTACTGATTCACATGTGGAACAATCTGGTCTTCTTCAAGCTGAGGTCTTTAGAAATGAGACATCCAAAGTCATCAGCCACTCTTGAAATCTTGGTCTATCTGGTTTTCTCTCTGATCCTCTTCCCCTCTCTCCTCTCACTCTCTGGCTCAGTTGTTTTGATTACATGAAGTGCAAACTTTTCTCACTTACAGCCTTTGCCCAAAACTCTAGCAGGACACTTTTTCCTAACTTCCAATATCTCTGGAGCAGATCAACAAGTTTTAGAAACCTAATTCTCCAGTGGTAGTAAATTGGGACCTTTCACCTGAGCTTAATAATGTTTCAGACCAGCTGAGGCTGCAGCCTTTTATCTTCTGTGATGTACTTCGAACAAAGATGGGAAAACAAGAAAATGTTTGCTGAATTTTGTTTTATGGATCGTAGGAGGCTTTTCATTCATTTCTGAGTTGTTTGAGGGAAAAAAACCAAACCATCAGTCTTTGCATGTTTGGTTCAGATGCTGTCAGAGCAGATGGTGAGAGAGTATTTTCACTTCAGCCTCTCCATGTGCACTCATGCAGTTCAGCGCAATAGACCTTGATCCCAGCCCAGGCCTGTGGCCATTCCTGCAGTACACATGCTAGATGATAGCACATTTTCTTTTCTCACGTCAAATGCTGGGTGTGTTTCCATCCCTTAGATAAACTTTATAGTGTTTCTATTTCCCTTTCCCCCATGGTACTGATTATCCCAGAAATAGATAGGAGCTGGAAAGCTCTGGTTTGGATCTGAACTATTCCTGTGTTGCATCTGGCATTGTGACTGGATCCATTTCTGAGGCTGTGATAATTTTGCGTTTGCCCTTGTGCCAACTCTTCTGTCTTTAAGTCTCATATTTTTTTTTTCCCTTCCATGAACTGGTTTGATTTTTTGTCATTTCAAGTTATTCTTGTTTGAAGCTGCTTATTCTTCTCTTTTCTCTTCTCTTCTCTTCTCTTCTCTTCTCTTCTCTTCTCTTCTCTTCTCTTCTCGTCTCGTCTCGTCTCGTCTCGTCTCGTCTCGTCTCGTCTCGTCTCGTCTCGTCTCATCTTTCCACTGCTGCATCTTCTTGACTCTCTCATTTGTTAACTTCTGCTGGGTCGCTCGCCCTGGTCTCACAACAGGGGCTGCCTGAGCTGAGCCTCCTGCAGTTATAACACAGCAGTGGTGGGGCACGACGTTCCTTAGGGAAAAAAAAGAAGACCAAGTCTATCTTTAAACTTAGCCCTGCCTGAACAGAAGCTTAAACCCTGGGTGAGATGCTGACCTGTTGATCACACAGAGATTTCAGCATGCTGCATTTATTCTGGAAGGATGTGAAACTTCTCCAGGGGGATGTATACTGAGTTGATACAGAAAACTTTGGTGTCCTTCTGGGAAGAGCAACGCTTCAGTGTTGGGTCTTCTACCCAGATGAGTGTGAGATGTCTCTCCAAAGCTGTAGCCCAAGCTGTAGATGATCGCTGACTTTGGTCTGTGTGAACGCTGAGCAGAAAGACTTTGTGTGTGGCATGTGGAGCGAGTGAGGACATCAATAAATAGATGTTCCTTGTTAAAAGAAAACCAGATGAGGAAAAGACATACATGAGGATACATGTAGCTCTATTTATTATGCATAGCCTGTAGCATGCCACATAGAAGCAGGATGTGTAAGTATCACACTGATCCTTACGGTCTCTTTAATGGGACACCAGGGTCATCCAGCCAAAAGGAGACCACTGGTAACACCAGTGAGGCTGGGATGAAGCATGCTTAACTGGTTTCATGGGTTAGGCAGAAACTGAAAGGGAGGGCTGAAAAGTTTCCTCGTGATGTTTGGACGTACGGAAAAATGGACGAACCATAGTACAAAAGGGGAGAGCACTGGGGAAAAAAGAGAGGGAATATCTAGATCGGGTCTTTGCACCTTTATGTTAATGCCTTTGGGGTTAGCTAAGGCCTGTGGAGGTGGTGGCATAGATGTTTCACCTTTTTTTTTTTTTTTTCTTTTTCAGGAAAGACATGTCTGTGGTTAGTACACAGCCAGAAACCAGACAAGACATCCAAAGCGAGTGCCCAGTGGCCAGAATAGGCTGGAAATGGAATGATCACAAAGGGGAAACACAGCATAAAGTGACACCAGAGTCCTGGACTTCAGGAATTTACTGTCCCTTCCCTGCACAGCATGCAGCCATCACCAGAGCACCACGTTGCCTGCCTTGCTCACCAGGATTCAGCCTAATAGTTCTGCAGACTTCTTTTGGCATTGTTTTCCCCAGTTTAGCACTTCCCAGGGTTTAAAGCCAACTGGGCAAAAACATAATGTTCCAGGATGCAAAATGGTGTGTCATGGCACATGGGAGGGGAGCAGGGTCTTCTCGCTCCTCTCTGCTGCACTACAGGGATGTCAGGGAGGAAAGAGCTGCTGCCTGAGGCAGGGTGACTGACCCCTCTGAACAGCTAATACCACCACAAATACATGACCTGCAGCCCTTGGAACTGGCCAAGCTGCTCCAGCTTTTCCTTTTGAGGTGTTTTCCTTCTCTAGAACATAAGTCAAAAAAGGAAGGCAACCCTTTGCCATGTTCCCAAATGATCTACTAGAGTTCAGGAGACTGGATCAAAAGTTGAGCAGAGCTGAGCTATGTCTGCCTCTGCTTTGTCAAGTGTGTGGTGTGGGGCAGGGAACCCCCATGGGATTGTAGGGCAATGACACTAATAGGGGTTAAGAAGTAATGGATTGCTTCTTCAGGATGGTGGTCCAGGGATAATTTCTAGAATATCTTGCCACTTATGAGCCGTTACTGACTTTTCTGTGGATGATTTTAGACACATGAGATTTTTCCAGTTGCTCCTTGGGTACCCAGAGAGCCGTGTCTCTCCTTCTCCCACCATTCCCATGGGAAGGTAACTTCAGTCTCCAAGGAGACTGCTACTTTGGAGGCTCCATCAGTATGAACTTGGGGCATCTCCTGTCAAGGGAGGCAGGATCTTGTCCATGATTTGCAAAGCTCTTTCAGATCCTTCAGATGCAATTATTATTTCGACACTATTGTGAAATCTCAAGGGTCGTGACTCAAGAAATAATTGGCCATATGGAAATAAGGATAACTTATTTCAGTAGATGACAGGACTATCCAGCATTATAATCATAACACTTTAAAGACTAGATAAACAAGAGCTATGGGAAGGACATAAGCTCTTATGTTTCAGGGCATAACTATTGTGGGTCAGGAAGTAATTCTCCTTTCAGGCCATTTATTCTGTAACTGGTGGCTGCAACTGGAGCCGGACACCGTCAGAATCAATAACCCACGGCAGAGGCACCTCTGACATTGTTTGTTACTTCCAAGTTTTGCAATGAATTCATTGGAATAAACAAACTTTTGTTTTCCTCTTGCAAATTCGACCACCTCCCCACTTCTTGTATTCCCATACTTTATATTCTTCTTGGCACTAATTGCGTGCTTTCAGTCAGTGTGTTTCTGCTTTCCAAGACTGTAAGCCATGACTTAGGGGTACAGTCACATTTACATCCTTTTGCAGATGGCCTGTTTCTAGCACTGTCAGTCCTTGGGTTTTATTTTTTGCTGTCTTTATGCTGAGGGACAGACACTGCTCAGTGGGTCTTTGTGATTCTAATCTTTTTCATACAGTTTGAGGAGCAATGAACTTGAAAAACAAGATCCCTTTCTCCTGGGAGAGCAGGCACCTGAATTTAGGCCTGTCTTTACCACCCACTAAGGATGTGCGTGACAGTTTAGAGAGGGCTGAGAGCAGTGTATTTGTCGTCGCTATAGTGCCCTTTGTTGTTTCCATATAGCTCCCATTTCTGTAGGCACCATCTGTTTGTTGGGAATTTTTTTTTGGCCCTGTCATTGCAGGCTTCAGGAAATGCCATCTTGCCAGGTGGCATCTCTATTTGCTACTGCTACAGAAGCTCTAGAAGCAGGTGCAGTTTGTGGCATAATGTAGCTTTGTGCCAGCCCATTACAAGCCATGGCCCATTCAGGGACTTGGATGGGGTTATTGCTTTAGCTCAGCTCTGTTCGAGATGTGGGCATTGCATCTGAAGTGCCACTGGCAGCTGACTTCTCACTTTGATTTATGCTAACCTTAGGGCTGCTGGTAATTACATGCATGTTCTTGTATTCAGGAAGTTTATGCAGTCGCCAAGGAGCAGGGACTTCTTCATGCAACACCGGGAGGATGAATTGTTCATTTTGATGAGCATCTCAGACACTTTGGGGCATATGAAAAGGCCTGCCTGTGTGTTCCTTCTTGTGATGGCAGAAGGGCTGGTGGAAGAAGAACTGATACCAATACTGCAGCTCTGCTTTCCAAGAGTTTCTGAACTAATTTGCTGGTATTTCATCAGCCAAAATAATGTGTGCAGAACAATGGGTTTGCATAGTGTGATTCTGTGGCTCATTAACCGAGTTGGATGACCAGCTGGGATTTGTCATCTTCTTGGCATCCCTTACAAGTGGTGCAAGGGGAATAGTGGTCAATACACATTTTTTCCACGGCACTTCATCTACCTGCTTCAGCTAAACCCAAAGGGCCACATCAGAGAAATGGTCAAAAATTCTTTTCATACTGGTGCCTCCTCTGTGAGTGCCCAAAAGACATCATTTAGCTGGTGTTTAACATGGGAATATCTGTTCTGGTCTGGGCAGTGACCACTAACGTTTATCTTCTAAGCTACCAGGCATTTCATATTTTAGATAACATTTCTTCAAACAAGTTTGTAGACTTTCATTGACTTTTTCATTTTCATGCACTGCTGGAAAAGATCAAATTGTAGCCAGGTGACTAAAGAAGAAGGGTTTTGCTGGCCTTAGCACAGGATGACGTTGTATTATAAGTCCTTGGGTAGCAATATCCTCTTTTCTGCTGCTGCTCAAAACAGATTTGTAAGGAAATACTAAGAAAGTAGGTCAAATTCAGAGATGAAGTGGGAAGGACTTTACTTTTGAATCACCTACAGATGCTGAGGTGAAGAGCATAGGAAGAGCTTTTCATCTGGTGAAACTCAAACATCGAGGAATCATAAGCAAGAAAATCCTTGCTTGCTCTCTAATTCTGCTTTCAACCTTTGCACACCCTTCCCACTATTTGTAAAGTACAGTATAAGTCCAGTGCTGTGATGTAAGTGACAATAGCTCTTAATAAGATCAGTTATTCCTAATAGCACGTGGCCTCCTAAAGCTAGGAAACCTCGAATCTGGAAGAGGGAGCCTTCCTACCTTCCCCTCACAATGGAGTGAAGCAGAAGTTGGTGTTGTATTTGCACCTCATCCTCGCTTACGCGGACAGTCAGGGCATCTTATACCTGCTTTGCTCCTACCACCCTGCTGCAAACATCAAAAATGCCAAAGTGGGTCCCCATCTCGAAGCAAAGCTGAGGTCTTCTCTGACATTCCCTCAGTCCATCAGCACTCTCTTAGCTTCGTTTGTCACCTCCAGTGTAGCATTTCCATATGCAGATGAATACCAGATTGCTGTCTCTTTTGCTCTGCCCCAAGTCACCAGGTGAGTGTGTGGAGCAGACTCCTGGAGGCTGCTTGAGTTTCATGTGTTAGATTAATCCCCTGCAATGAACACCTGGGCTGGACTCCTTAAAGCCATTAAACTTGGAAGACAAGACACTAATTTTCCCTAGAAACCATCTCTTCTGTCACTGTCAAGAACATCCTCCCAGTCCCTTGCGGGTGCCACAAAGCTGTAAACATGGAGTACATTACAGTCCTTTAGCATCTCTGTTTACAGCTGCTCTAAATGTGTTCACCTCAGCACCTTCCCCACATTGCCCCAGTGTACAACTGTTCGCTTTAATGCAACTCATCATGCTAATAGATATAATCTGCTGGATTTTTTTTTAAAATTACACAAAGCTGTTGTACCCAAGAGACAAGGATGAACCTAGAAACACTGTGGAAAACACTGTCTCTGTAGAAAATTTAGTTGGGTTTTTTTTATTGTTTTGTTTCTTCAAAATAAATCCCAAAATAAAAGTACCTGCCAAGTCTTGTTCCTCTTTCTGGGCCTGATTTAAAGCGCCACAGAGGTGTTGAAATAATTGTCCTTGGCCCAAGAGGCTTTGGATTAGCTCTTTTATTTTCTCCTCAGTATTTAGGTACATGTTAATACACAGATGTGCTATTAAATGGGCTGTAAGCAGAGTTGGTAATGCCACTAATAAAGGTCCAATAATGATTTTAACTTATGTGAAAAGAAGGATTATGTGATCATTCCCTCTGCCCATCCATCTTCATTTTTTTTAATCACTTGGCTAATTGCAAACCAGTTTTGAGAGAAGGAGGAAGATCTCCAATACAATAAAGTTCCTGCAAGTTCTGTGAAACTTGATGGCTGAGGAGAGGATAGAGATGCATGTAAGTGTCCTGAAAATGGGGACAAGAGGTCAAACTTCATCATGTCCAGTCTGTCCGTAAGCACATGGCTCAGGACAAACCACAGTGTATTTTGTTGCTTCTCCATTGGGACAGAGCAGAAGGCATGGGGGGAACGAGGGGGATTGCAGGGAGGTTATGTTAGCAGCCAAAGGCTGCATGTTGAGGTGAAACCACATTTCTTCAGTTCCACTGTTCAAGGAACAGCTTGCTTAACGTGGGCAAAATAACGTATTTTTCCTTTGCTTTGTGTACAAAATCTCCTGAAACTTTTTGTCTCAAACTGACTTGTAGATATCTGACTGATATAGAACTGACTGCAGTAGATATCTGGAGCATAACATTTCAGCCCACACAGTTAAAGTCTGGCAAAATAGGAAGTGATTGAAAGTAGGGTCTGTTCCAGAACCATTCAGGAGGAGACCGAGAGCTGAAGGGGACAAGCTCTGCTACTTGTTCTACCCATGCCTGACCACTTCTGCAAAATATCACTGAATTGCTGGCTATTATGGCCATCCTCCACTCCAGACAGGTAGGTCTGAGCTCAAGTAATAGAAGCTGTTTCCCAAAACAGAAGTTGTACTGAGGCTCTTCAGAAATCCAGCTGTACTTCCTGAGGTGTTTCACTGGCAGCAGAAGGCAAACCTGGGGTCAGGATATTGTTTTGGTTGAATTTTGTGTGTGTAAAAGCAAATGTGCCAGAGAAGGAGAGAGGAGATGGTAGCAGAAAGCCCAGAGCTGCCACAAATCAGCTGTGTGTGTAACCCCAACTGACCGCGAAAAGGGTGTTTTGAGTATAGAGTTGACCAGAAAAAGAGACCAAGAAGATAGGGAGAGGCTCTTCTTTACTCTTTGATTCCCACTATGCCCAGAAGAAAATGAGAACATGAACTTTCTCTGCAGGTAAACAAGACTGCATCAAAAACACTCAACTTAATTAACATCTTTCATAATGGAAACATTCCCCATGTTCCTAAATATCAGCTCTGTACTGTGGCCAAATGATATTGCACTACATTTACATCTATATGAAAGATCTATATATATATATTTAAAATAAAAGAAAGCGACTCTGGACTAAGCATCACTTCACAGGTTTTTGAGAGAATTCTACTTAAATTTGAGTTTATTCCCATTTGTCATGTTGGGTGAGATACATGTGATCAAAAGTAGATGCATGGAGCGTAGATATTTCCATCTGAGCTGGACTCTGCAGCTGCCTTTTCTACTTTTTTACATCCAGGGTATAATTCTGCTTATCTTAAAATAGACCTCTAAAGTAGGTCAGACAAGTGTCTCTTTAAAAAGCATCTATTGAAGAGCATGAGGGTGGCCAGTTCTACCTTGTAGGCATCTGAAGTTAGGTGAAATGAATTCCTCCCGTACTGATCACCAGGTCCGTGGCGCCTAATGCCTGCGCTGGAGTGGGTGGTCTGATCTATCAGGTCCTGGGCTGGATGACAGGGTTGTTTGCAAGTGGTTTCCAAGAGCTGTCTGTGTAGTTTCCTTTGCAGCCAGATTTTAGCTTTTTATGCCTTAGATGGTGGTGGGACACTCCAGCCCTGACAGTATGCTTGTCATTCTGCAGGAGATGTGTGTGATGTGTCTCACTTCTGCATTTTAGCAACCCAGCCACTGACCCTGGGCACTGTTTTGCTCTCTGTGGGATGACTGGTGCCACTGGGTTTGAAGTGTTGTCCATTAACCCAGATCTAGCAGGCTTGCAAAGGAAGGAGGGTGGTGTGGTGAAAGCACCCCACTGGGTGGCAGGAGATCTGAGCTCGACTCTTCACTTCGCCACAAAAAAATATCACTGTTGATCTTGGGCGCGTTTCTTACACTCTTTGCTCCACCACAGTTTCCCCATCTGTAAAATGTGAATGATTTTTACCTACCTGGCTGAAAACTGAGGACCTCATAACTGGAACTCGAGGAACCTAGGGGGAAACTCTGGTCTGGATTTGCTCATGACAAAGCATCTACTAACATATTTTCAGCCAGTGCCTGGCAGAGCAGAAATGTTCAAATTTCTGTTTAAATAAGCTCTTTCATCAGATGAAAGAACATACCAGGAACTGGTCAGCAATATGCTCTGCTGAGTGGCCCCTGAAAGGGGAGTGCAGACCAGGGAGTTAATAGCTTCCAGGTAATGAGAAGGGTGCAGAGCTGCGCCGAAATGAAGTCAGTAGCGGAGGACTGACCCAGGGAGCTCCTCACTTCTGAGTGATCCCAGTTATCAGCTGCTGGTCACCTCTGCAGTGGGAGGTCAAGGGGAACAAGGCCATCGCACTTCACTCCGCCAGTAAATATTAAACAATAACCAGCACCATACAGCTTTTGACTTTAACTGGCATGAATTAAAGGCTTTGGTCAGGTTGGCCTTGGAATTGTTTAGGATGAAATTGATTCCTTTTAGCCTTCGAGAGGGTCCAATTTAAGCTGTTTAGCTGAGCAGTGTGGAAAATACAGCAGTTTAGCTATTATGTGGTCAAACTGAAGAGCAGACGCCATTTACCGATATTGCTGGATCCATAACCTCACATCCTCTCGGAAACACTGTACTTATTACACTTTCTATCGTGTGTTGTTATGGCCACCAGCGATGAAAATCCAGCCTGTTTTATCCATCATGTTTCTTGGCTTCCATGTTGCTTATATGTCTTATATGTCCCTCAGTACATTTGCTGCAGGGCAACACATGTTCTTCACAGGGTTTCCACTCCAGGCAGAAACGTGTGTGTTTTGGGACAGAAGGGCAGGAAATGCTTTTGGTAGATGTCAATGGCCTTATAGTTTGTCAGGATAAATGTGGCCACAAAGATTGATGAAAAGAAAAAAACATTTCTGAGAGACTGATTACTTGTTCTTTTAACCCTAGATTTTTTTAGTCTGGCTACAATAGCGTCTTGTTTTACTTCAGATGTCTAGAGATTATATTAATATATACAATACCCATTTTTTTGCATTGGACAGTCTCTTTGCCCATCCTACCTGAGAGATGGTTTCTGCTAGCAGCATTGAAAGTGGCTGGTCTGTGCAGCCAGGACAGTCCAAAACCAGAGGCTTATTTTTTTGCTCAGACCCATTTTACATCAATTCTCAACCACCATGAAATGATAGAGAGTACGAATTTGTGAGCTTTGTATCGGCTGAGAATCTGACCTAAATTTTGGACAATGGGTCATATAGACAAAGGAAAATGTTAATTTGGGCTGCTTTCTGGAAGGAAAAGAACATTTCTCTCTTTACGACTTCCCTCAGGAGCTGTGAAGGTACATGGAGGAGCAATGAAAAAAAATTAGGAAAGGGAAGTTCGGGGCAACTGCTAGTAAAGTGAGGTGTTAATCTTTCCCCATGAGGACATGATGATCATTTCTCAGCGACATGCAGAGGGAAGACAAAAGAGACAGAAATGGTGAAGTAATAGAAAAGGCAGCTCGGCTCAATGGGCACTGTCTTCACCTGGGTATAAAATGAAGAAGCACAAGGGAAAACATAAAACATGGGTCTATTTACAGAAGAAAATAACCGTGCGAGGGGATTCTGAGGCTGGACTGCCAGCGCTAATTGCTGCCCCAAAGGCGTAAAACCCCCTGCTTTGAGCAGCTGCCCTCCTCGACAGGATGAGGACTTCTGCTGCCCTACCAAAATGAGCATGCGGGTTCCTTGGTAAGGAATTTTACACCAGGACTGGACAGAACAGAGAAGAGGCATAATCCTATCCCGGCAGGCAATGAACCTCAGTGATCTTAGAGGCATTTTCCGTTCCTGTTTTCCCCATTTTGCACCGGAATGATTAAACCTCAAAGCGGTCAGTATTTATCCAAACACTTCTATTCTGAAAAACTGGGCTTCTTGTGAGTTTTTCTGCCCTCCCTTGTGCTGGCAGTTGGAAATACTGCGAGGCCAGCATTGTGTGTATTGTCTCCTTGCTCCCACTTCTGGCCCAACTCTTAGGAAGTGCAAAACCATGCAAACAAACAGACAAACAAAAATAAAAGCCCTCGTAGCAAGACACTTTGGGCAAAGTCAGCCTGAGAGTCTACAGGAAGGTCTACTTGAAGCTCTTTGTCCTTGGCATTGAAGCTAGACCCTGTCTCTGCTATGGATCTTGCTAGTACAGTGCCCACAACTGTTCCCCTGGAGTAGACCATGCCCCTGGCTAAATATGGGTGGCACGAGGGGAAATTGCCTTCTCCATGCCTTCTGCCCCTTACTGATGGAGGTGGGCTTTCCTCCGTACCCCAATACACTGGCCCAAAGGTCACAGGTGCCACTGGAGTGATGATGCAGTGATGGCACCGTCCTCCCCTGCACTATTCGTGAAGGGTTTCACCTCTGCAGCCAGCCTGAAGTCTTCCAACCAGCTCTTCTTTCATTGTGCTTCTTTATGTCTTTCTCTTCTTTAGATCGGTAAGAGCTGGTTTGTTGGAGCTGTGTTTCTTATTAGGAAGGTTTTTGTAGTCCAGGATGGCCTGTCATATCTTTTTCTTCCTGTGGGTGAAACAAATTTAGAAAGTTTGGTTTCCATTCAGTTGTAGAACAAAAACAAATACAAAAAATCCTCACAAAAGATGGGCTTGTTTACGGATATAATCACAGCATAGCCCCTATGGCAGGACCCAAGCCAGTTTCTATGCCATTAATGTCAGCATGGCTATTATGAAGGACGGGGTTCAAGACTAACTGTGACAAGACACACAAATGAATGTAGAAGTTTCTAAACAATCACTTAATATGGACATGCCATTCTTTAATCTCCTGAAAATAAATATGAGCTTTCCCATTTAGACTGCCGTAGAATCTGGAAAAAGTATGTTTGACTGTTAATTAGTACAGATGGAGTTAAAATTAGCAGTCTCCCCTGCAGTAAAAACCATGTTATAATCATCATGGAGCCTGAACAAGCACTCCCATCACTAATGCCTGTCTTTATTTAGCACAGGTTTGGGAGACATCAGCTAAACCACTAGCTCTACCGAAGCAGGTCTCCACTAGAGAATGATACTGCTGCTCTTCACAGTGCTTTGAACTAGCTGGGTGTACCCGCACCAGTGTTGTCTCCAACCTGGCAAAAGGAACCTGTCTGTCCCAATCACAAATAGCACCTTTTCCAAGAACTACAGTTTGGTGCCATGGGGAATTGTCTCCCCGTTCCCAGAAATGATGACTTGTGTGAACAGCAGTTGCTCATCTACAGCCAAGGATATGTTGTACCTAAAGCTGATTATGTGTCAGCTCTGTTGGAAGAGTTTTCACTGTATGAAAAGGTTTATTTTATAGAAATGTAATTTTAGGTGATGTTTAAAACAACCAAGTCTCCATCTTGGTTGGGACCTTTGATCTCCGTGGAGCATCATGACAATAGCCATGTTCTCAGAGGGATGAAGCTGCTAACAAGTGATGGCCACGATGGTTGGGCAGATGCCAAGGAATGGCTGACAGGGACGATGTGCCATAGCAAAAGAGCAGGGGCAGTCTAAAAATGTGTATTTGTTTGGAAAAAATCTGTGGAGGGAAAAATGGGTCTTATTGATAAAACATAGGCCTAGGACAAAGAGCTGGGTTAAATACCATTGCTGGCACAGACTTTGGGTGTGCATCCAAGAATAAGTCATGGGACCTTCTGCCCTGGTTCTCAGCCCATACAATGGAGCTGTGGAGGAGGATAATAACAGCCACTTTCCTTTATCCTGGCTTTGTATGTGTCAGACCAGAAATCCTGGGGGAAGGGGCAGCATGAAAAACAATAGAGGCTTGTTCCCTTTCCAGGCCTGCGAGCATTACTATACAATAGACACAGGTTGTGCTATCTGAAGGCCGCTTTCAAGGTTATTTCGTTGAGACCACTGTTTAATTCTAGGCTTTAGAAACAAAAAATGAAAAGACCCAACTGTTCCAAAGGTCAAATTGTCCACCTGTCCTAGGCAGGCTCCTAGGCTGGTTTTGTAGTGTGTACTGTAATGTTTTACTTTGCCTACAGTCTGAGATGTGAGTTCAATGGCAATTTCCAGAGCAAAGCGGTAGCTTGATTGGCAAATCTCTGAAAGAGAAAGTTTGAGCTCAGCAGGATCTAACCTTCCTTCTGGGACAGCATTTCATTTTAAGGCTAAGTAATTTTTGTCCAGGACTTGCTTTCATCAGAAATGCTCTCACATTTGGGAAGATCACTAATACCTTGTGACATAATGAAAATGTAGAGGATGATTTCTGATTCTCGACTTTGTATTTCATCTTGATTTTGTGTAATTTTTGTTAGAATGGGAGCATTAAGGTAGAGACAAAAAAATGTGTTCACTCTTTTTTCTCCCTGTGCTTTTTCAGCAGGAAAAATATTTATTTTCTTTAGTCCTCAAATGGAAGCGGATCAAACAGTGAGAAAGGGCATTGTCTTTAAATTTTGAAATGGAAAAGTTTCTCAAAAGAGTTTGGTTTTTTTTTTCCTTTTCCTTAAAGAATGTCACGTTTGACATAAAGTCATTCTTGGGTAGAAACTTTTTTGGGAAAATATTTTTAGCTGGTTGTTGAAATATATCTTTTTTCTGCATTTGTGGGTCAGTCTATTGCATGGACTACAAAACCATAAAGAGTATGAGCTACTCTAAATCACCTCTGTGGGATGGCCATACTAGTGTTTGGAAAAAATTCTGAAAATATGAAATATATCACTGATTGATAGTTATTTTAGAAATATTGATAATAAAGGCATGTGTTACTGAGGAAAGCTACGTGCTTACACTTTATCTTCAGTCTGTTCACAACATGAAGGTAACCTTTCCGAAAACTTGTAGGAGGACAATAAAGAAGAAGATTGTATAGAAGAGAAAAAAGGACGAATAAGTGTAAAACAAATTTGAGAAAACTCCAGAAAAACTTATTTTCAGTTATCCAAGATCAATGTACAAAGTCTAAAAAAGCACTGCATATGGCTGATAAAT
Source organism: Aptenodytes patagonicus (assembly GCF_965638725.1). NCBI lineage: Eukaryota > Metazoa > Chordata > Aves > Sphenisciformes > Spheniscidae > Aptenodytes > Aptenodytes patagonicus. The sequence goes on from NC_134952.1 coordinate 8,376,675, forward strand.
TTTAATGTTGTTTTGTTTCCATTTTAAAATATTATGGAGTTGTGCTAAGCAGAATTCCTGAGGCTGAAGGAAAACTCAGGTACTCCAAACAAATACTGTTTGAAGTGAATGTTTTTTGGCAAGGTGTTTCACAGAATGTATTGAATAATTCCATCCAAGATATTTTGATACCTTGTTTTAGGAAAAGAAAATGCTGAGGATTCAAAGTAAAATAAGACTGCGGGGGAAAGAAAATTAATCTGTTTTCTTGGAACATCCCTCAGAATGTTACAAATCCTGCAGAAATTTATGGGTAGCCAGAAGCATCAACTGAAGCCCTCACCATTCACGAGCCTATTACCAAAAAGGAACATTAGAGAATATTTCCATTTCATGTTGGTGTGTATGATAATTTTATGATCTAGAGAGGTCAAGTTCAGACTAGCTCCTTAGGAATGCCACTCTCCAAACTCCCCTGAAAACCCTCAGCATCAGGCGGCACTTTGTGTTTTGAAAGATCCGCTCATTAATCACCACCTTACAATATTAACTGATCCTTGCAACACCCTTGTCAGATGTGGAAAGTTAAGGCAAGAAGAAGTTAAATTCCAGTTCATGAAGGGATCCCTAGCTGGCTATCAAGATAACAACATAGAAATCATAGGCATTTCTAAACAGTCGGCGAAGCTTGAATTCTAGAGATATTTGGACACATACCACTGAAACCAGGAGATCATGAGGAGACGCTTCTACTTCTGCTACAGTCAGTGTTTCGAGCCTTTTCTCTCTTCTGTACCACAGAGATGATTTATATGTTTGTGGGAGATATTACAGAGCTATAGGAAATACTGAAGCCCATTAAACATTTGGAATGAGCGCACTGAAAGTTGTCACGCATTATCTGGGATTAAAGTTGAGTACTTCTAGCCAGACCCTCCACTACTGAAAGTTAATTGGTGAAACTTGATTTTATTGGCTGGCAAAATGCCTGTGTACCTCAGCTGAAGGTCAGGAGTACCACTTGCTTGCTAGGCAGAGGCAGGAACATGTGAGAATTTCAAGGCAGCTTTCATCCCTCATTTTGGATTTCAAGCTCTGATTGGTCTTCAGAGGTTGGGAAAAAAGCTGAGAAAAAGCACATTATTTCTTCCAGTTCCCTGATTCAGAAGAGTTTGTGGAAAGAGCTGTAGAAGCCCTGGATCATCAAAAGGACTGGCATGGCCAGGAGACTCTCCTCTTCTCCTCCAGACTTGGGCTGGATACAGCCATGGGATGGGTGCGAGGTTTGGCTATGGACACAAGAGAGGTGCACAGTCATGTCCGTGATCTTCTAGGATGTGTTAAATTTTATTTAAAAAAAACCCTCAAATTAATTCAGATTAATTGTTCCCAAAGGTGCCTATTTTGCTCCACTGGCTGGGACAGACTCTAAAGGCTGACCTGAGTTTAATGGGATGAAACCCAGCCCAGCTGCTTTGTCAGGTTCTGCTTCAGGGACTTGTTCCTATGTGAATTGTTGAACACTTAATCATCTCTGATGGTCTAGCCTTAGGGTGACTTTGCCTGAATCAGCAGCAAAAGCAGAAATCACTGGTGCTCCGAGGTTTATTTCGCAGCTGTAGAGGACTTCCTCCGCACCTTGTCTGCAAATAGGATGCGACGGGTCATAAGGCTCGTCTCCGGGGTCTTGTGAGACTACCCGGTGTTTGGGACTGCCATCAGCATCGTGCCAACCCATGCTTGCAGGGATGGCATCAAACCCCATGGGGCTGCAGCCACAGCAGAGGCATTTCTTGCCCAGGCATCAGGTCCACACGAATCCTCCTGTTTCTGTGTCACACCGGGACCAGGAGAGGGCCTTGAAAAATGAGGCTGCCAGCACGAAAGCAGCAGGGGGAGGCTTCCGAGGACCTTTCTGGAAAGCTGAAAACAGGAAACGTTTAATCAATTTAAAAAAAAAAAAAAATACAGTCTTTTTCTGAGCAGCCAGGATGTTTGTGAAATCCCTGCTCCGTTTATTATGATGCTGAGTTTCAGCTGGCTGTTTTATTAAAGACAGCTGGGACACATTACTTGCGCATTAACACTGAGCCAGCTTTCATTTTAAAACTTACCCGTTGCTGGGAGCTTTCCCTTAATGCGTTCCTGCTGCTGCCAGCTCTGTAATCCACACCAGCAGCCGCGGGGGAAGATCACCTCGCTTTACCATACTTCTTATTTCCGGAGAAAGACCTAATAAAAATCAGCCTGGCTGATCAGGAGCAAGATGGCCCCTCTCCTTGCTGTGGCTCCAAGGTGGAGCAAAGCTTGCCGGAGCGAGAGGTCGGCAGTGCATCCGCCAAGAGGACATCTGCTCGTGAAGCAAAACCCTTAACACTCATATGCAACTCTCTCTTAATTGCTTTCCAGGGACATATTAGAGCTTTTTGCAATGTAAACTGTGTTTCAGTACATCACAAATCACTGAGTGATGGCTCCAGCGTAGATCGCAGTGGAGGTTGGCGAACCCTGTTGTGAAAGCAGCGGGGAAATGAGCCGACACGCTCTGGTGCGTGCGAAGGTTTGTCTGTGCAGCATGGCGAGAGGGATTGCTCAGGGAGCACCACTGCCCACCTGGGGCTGGGGATTTGGCAATCGTAGTCTGTGTCTCCCAGCACATGTTCTCCAAGCACACGGGGCCAAAATGTTCTTCTCGGGGATCTGGGAGATGACTGAAATCCCTCACCCCAAAATTGTTCTGTATAAAGAAACACTCAGGTGTGGATGGAGGGAGGTGAGCTTGTCTCTCATGCCCCCAGCCCTGTGGTTTGGGAGGTCAGAAGCTGTCTGGCCCCTGCCTGCCATCCTGGTTCCGGTCCTGAGCACAGCCATGGGTGCCCTCTGGGAACGTAGGTGTAAAATGCTGGTGTGAATTCAGGTCCTGATTTTGGGAAGGGGTCAAAGGGGGGATGTTCCCGTGCCCATGCTGCTTTTTAGCCTGGTCTCATAACAGAACAAGACTTGTGCCATCACACAGTATGTTGTGTGTGTGCGCGTACATGTTTATGTAGCAGGTGTGTTCTCTAACTAGTTTTGAACTCACAAGCCAATTTCAACTAAACATAACAGAAGGGTAGAGAGTTCAAGCATATTGAGTTCTTACAAGTGTAAATAAGCTGTTGGATGGAGAAGAGAGGCTCTGTTAATGCCCTTACTGATAGGCTGCACTGGGACCTCAGGCTTTATTAAACACTTGAGAATCCACACAAGCACGCTCCATGAAGTGTTTTAATTGCAGAGGACGTTTCCATTCCCGTTTATGCTTTATTAGATATTAGAGTGATCACCCTTCTCCCATGTCCAGGAAGAGGCATTTTTCTTTTACACGGGACTAGGCAGCTGCCTATGGAACAAACTGTCCTGAGGATTAATTTCTTCCTGACATATTAGTCAGTTTGCTCAGTAAAAATACAAGAATCCTTTTTGTTTCTGAATTCTGATAGTGTCTTAACTCAGTGAAATCACACACAATAAGTTCCTCAGGTTAATAATGCCCATATATGAAAAGAAGGGTTTTCCACCTTTAGTTGTGTTTGTTTTCCTTTGGCTTATTCTCATGCACTTGCACTTTGAGAGAGGATAAGTGCGTATAACCTATTTGCCACCTCTGTACCGTTCATTATTTTGTACCATATTCCTTTATGCTTTGTCTACACACAAAAAGGGAACTGTTATCAGCTCTGGCAGTGCCATCACTGGTGCAAAGCTGCCGTCCTCCTCCCAGTGGCTGTGGTGTCCATCCTGTTATAGCTATCTCTGAAATCCCTCCTTAAAACTCACTTTTGCCATGTTTCTTCAAAGAATTTGATAACTGGTGAGTACTAACATGCTGAGATTGCTTTCTAGTGTGCTACTCCGTAATGTCTCATCATTTCCTTGTATTTCCCCCTCTGCCTGCATCTCTGTTGCCTCTTTAGACTTAGAACATACTCGGATTGGAAACTGTCTGCAGTAAGTGTTATCACACTTTTTTTCTACAGCGTCTAGCACAAGGTCCCAATCCAAATTTAGGATTCATTCATGGCAACACTATTATTTTGAAGACCTCTTGCCCCTTGGCAAGTATTTCCATTAGCAAATCTGGTGCAAATCAGTATATGAAGGTCCTTTGTCGGTTTTGATGCAAAGTCAGCGCAGTTAGCTCAGCTCACTTTGAATGGTTATTTAAACTGTTGCAGACAAAGCAGGTGACCAGTGTCCATACGGTCTGTTTTGCTAGATCTGGTGTTGATGTGATCATAAAAGGAGTGATAGAGAGCAGCTGTAACGTAGCATCTGAAACAGGCCCTGTTCCTCCCTCAGCAAACACGCATCTCTGCCTTAAAGCATCTTTATATCAGTGTAGTTGCTCCTGAACTGGGGCTTGTGCTGATGGATCAATAAAATTCTCAGTCACCCCAAACTACCCCAGTATGTAAACTGTTTTTTGGCCAGACTACATGCATTTCCCCTGTAAGATACACACCCTGAATCTTTTCATTCTTGTTAAAAAAGTTCCTCCATTTTTCTAGTAATTTATGCAGATCTGAAGCTCTCTAGTTCCTGTATATCCATCCTTACTGTCATTCCCAGTAAGCAGTTCTCAGTAAGCAAGGGCTTACTCATTCTGTGCTAAAGGAGTCTTAAGTCCTTGATGGCACCTGACTCCTCGAACTCCTCTTCTGTGACCCAAATTAGTGTGAAGCCAGTGCCGCGTCCTGATGTCAGGGTGGCTACCCAAAGGGTGCCTCAGCCCCAGAGTTGTGCTGAAATCATAGCAAAGAAAGGAAACTGTTACCAAGGATCAAATTCAGCAGTGCTGTGGTTGCACATAACTATTTAAGTTTAGCGTAGCAGCACTCTACAGAGGGGCTAGATGCCTGGGAAAGCCAGAGGTACTTATCAGAGCCCTCCACAAATTATGCTTGGAAGAGAAACCACTGAACTATTGGAAAGTATTTATCAGGTTCATTAAATATTAGGCTTAATATTGTAGAAGTATAAGCCAAAATGGGGCTAATATGCATACAGAGATCCAGAAGGGTATATGTATGTGTAGCTGTCTAATATTTCCAAAACCTTTCCTCCCCAGGTCAAAAAGCATGGATTGAAAATCCTTATGAATAATTTTGGTTTCACTGGATTGGCATTTGTCAAAGGGAAACCAGCTCTCTGTAAAATTCCTGAAGTTCTCCAACGACCTTGACATGAAGCAAGGCAGAGGAGAGGGGAGGTGTTCTCACAGTCCTCCCAGGGAGGCAGCTCAGGACATACACTTTCCCTCTCAGAGGCCATTAGGGAGTTGACCTGAGCTTCAATGAAATGTCTCACCAGCTCTGGGTGATGCGCTGAGGTGAGCGAGCTACCCTGTAGTGTTTCTTTTGGGGTACAATTTTCCCTTCTCTTTGCATCCTGCTCAAGCAAAGGGCTCAGTCATGCTATGAGCATCAGCCTTCATACAGAGTGGTATCTTTTGCAACGCTCCTTCAATTCCACCACCTTGAACTACCTTGTCTTCTTTAGCTCCTCCATTACTATGCCATAATACTCATCTGAATAAATGTGAACATGCTATTTTATACCATGTCCCCTGCCTTAGCAGGGAATTAATTACCGGAGTTAGGTATAGAAGGGAGCTCTGCAGTTCATTCATTGCAGTTTGCTTTAATGAATTCAAAAACCATTGGGTCAGGGCCTGGGCTCAAGTAAATCTACATAGCTGCACTAGACCAGGTGATGATCTGCCCCATTATTTTTCTTACAGTGCTGCAATTTGCCTGGGACACTTGGTTTAACATTCACATCCTGAGTCTTGCAAAAAGTGCCAGGGGAAATTTATAACCACAAGTTAATTAACCATGAATCAGTTAATATTTGGGCATGTGAAGTGCTATATACATGCAGTGGATTAAACTGTCAGAGGGAACTTTGGTTTTAAATCTCCCAGGAAAGTTGTCACTTCTGGCAGCCTGCTGGTCTCCAAGTTAACGCTGTGCAGGGTGACCGCAGGAGCACTGATTTGGGGAGAAGGTTCCTCTTGCTATTTTCTACAGTTTCTGGGGTTTCTCTATGGAATTCCCATCCAAATAATACTCCCCCTCTTGCCTTGGGAACCTACCCAAGAAACCAGATTACCCTTTGATTAGGGGGCTAATCGATGCACAGTTCACTGGGTGAGATACATATGCCTGTGCTGTACAGATCACAGTGATCACAGTGTGTCCTGCCGGCTCTGGAAGACAGACACCTGCAAGGTCTGCTCTCTGCAGAGATGTTGGCAGCAACCGAGAGACGAGGTCTGCATAGCAGCAGGGATTCAGCGGTGAATTTAAGGACCCATCTGTTATTGCTCCTCTTCCTGGCCAGTTCTGCTGGAGGATTTATACTCTAATCAATCCCACATTGCCTTTTTTCCTGAGCAGTGCTGTAAGGAGTTAGTACTGTGACCATCTGACATTGCCTCTGCTCCTGGCTAACATGTTTTGCCCTAGCCCAGACTATACTCCACAGATGCAGGCAGAGGTGAGCATCTGCACATTAAAGCCAGTTCCTTACACCACCTTGCTGCTTGGACCTTTGTGCTTCCACCAGAGCTTTAAAACAGCTGCTGAACCAATTGCTCAGCTGCGTGGCTTGAGAGGGAAAGAGATGTTAGTTTTTCCTCCAGCTGGCAAACCTTAGTTATATTTGGAAGGCACTAGCTATTAGGATGCTATTGCCTTGGTATGCCTAGTCATCGGGGCAAGGAAACCTAAGGTTAGGAATAAAGTAGGGTGGGCTTTTTTAATCCTTTCCCTGGTGATGGAGGCTAGTCCTATGTTGCTGTTTGCAGAGCTCCGACTATGTTCACTGAGCAGGAGAAGGAGAGACACACCAGAACCAGAGTGGGCTGGTAATGCATGCAGTAAACTTCTGCAGTCGTGTGTTTCCCATCTTTCGATGTCAGTTTGACTCAAGGGAAAGTCTGCCCAGTGGAATGTCGCTGTTGCTGCGAGACATTTCAGTTCCTTGCTGAGGCAGGGTCAGGCCCGCTGGCCCAGAGGCTGCAGGTGACCCGCTGGGGCCAGGAAGGGATTAGGAGCTGTGGACAGCAGCGCTAATGGCTGTGCACTGCGGCGGACCTGGAGGAGATGACGTTACCTTGCCGCGGCCAGGAGCACCGCTCGTGTTGCAGGACCTCAGCAAGCAGCTGGCCACGGCGCTTTGGCAGGCTCTGCTGCGCTTTAGGATGTTGATGTGGCTGCTCTGAGCTCCCTGAGGTGGCAACAATCTCGTTTCACAGAGCTTCAAAGAGCCAGGTTTGAGATAACAAACTCATTTTTTTCTGCCTACTTGAACCTGATGAATGTCCCGTGTCTGCAGCAGTTGCTGACTAATAGTGACAGTTTGCACAAAGAAAATGAGCATGAATGAAGCATTAATAAAGCTCTGCCAGACCCATTTAAAGCAGGCGCTTTCCCAGAGCTAAGAGCTGACATTAAGTCACTGGAGTTGTGTAACTAAAGGAAGGGATAGAGCTGAACCTCCCTTTCGATGATAACCCCTTCTAAAATACTTGGAGAAATAATGCCTTCATAACGACGTGTCATTATTTATGGACTCTTGCTATTGGTTTTCTCTGCTCTGCAGGTCAGGTTCACAAATCTTATAACATTTTTATGGCCAGAGAAGCAGAATAATATTAAGAATTATTTTTCTTCCTAGGGGATGGTTTTACAGTTGTACATAGGTAGGCAAATACCTTGGATAATGTTGTGACACCCATCACGTCCATTCACTGGTACAACTACAACCATATCTCCTGTGTTTCCCAGTCTCTTTGGGCCCAATCTGGCTGGCTTTACCACATGGAATAACAATTTATGTTTACTCCCAGGCCAAAGAGAGTAGACTCATCCCCCTTTCTCCTCCAAATAACTACATGAATCATTAACATTACAGAGACTGCTTGAGAATGAGCAAGTGTTACTTATAACGTGGCCATTTTAACTGAAACTGCAGAATTGTTGCTGTAGGAGGCTGATTTCTCTGCATTTGGGCTGTTTGCAAGCTTGGGCAAAGCAAAAAACCCCAACTTGTAAAACATAAGGCCAGATGTTGCCCTCTTACTCTGCATGAATAGCACCATTGAAATCTGGGGACTGCTCCCAGACCAAGATGCTGCTTAAAGAGCAGGGGTGGAAGGGCCCCGCTCTCGACATGGGAGTCGTGAAAGAAACACAGAGGTGGCAGCTCTCTGCATCTTCTTTACGGAGTTGCTCTCCAGTGTGCTTCTGCAAATTCAGACAGAAAGCCTTGTGGGGAGAACAGGCTGCCATTTTTAAGTTATTCCTCAAAATATTTACTCTACTCTAGCACCTACCAGACCATCTCATCATGCACTAGACAGCACTAGATGGGAATGTACGTGCTGAGCTCTTGACATGACCACAGCGTGCAAGTTTTCATGCAAACAGGAGAACAGCGCACAGCAAGGGAGATGGATATCCACTTGGTTTCCCACAAAACAAAATAGTTATTAATGATTCTGCAAGTTCCCCTCAACACTAATTTCCTGTTTAATTTAATAGGTGGAGAATGTCAGTGCTTTGTGGACTTAAGGGCTCATTTTTTGTCCCTGATTCCAAGTCCCTCATGGACCAGACCCCTACAACATCTATGTGATCAGATACAACCCAGGATGTTTACTTCTTGTTCCAACACGTGGTTTCTAACTTTTTGCCTCCCTTGATTATAAATCTCTCAGCTGCCAAGAACCTGGAATTTCACCCAACCCACGTAGGAGCTGGTTCTGTGTTCCCTTACCCCACATCCATTAGGAGCAGCCTTACTGGAGCAAAGAAAGTTGCACCGACAGGAGATTAGGATCAGATCAGCTCAAGGCAATTTCCCCTGAAACAAAACAAACCAAACAACAAAAAGAAACCATTAATGAGTTGGCTGTAGGATGAACATAACACTTGATTGACAGAAATTGCTGTCTACAGAAGGGTTTGGGATATGGTACCATCATCAGTGTGATTGATGAAATTGCAGAGAATCCCCATACAGAGCCACGAGGCCCAAAGAGGTCGTTAACACAACTCCACCGCATTTTTCTTAAACCCATTAGCCCACACCATTGTGGGGCCTTAATTTTTGTCCGACTTGTTCATTCATTTCATAGGGCATGATTTCACAGGAGCACCTTCTGATTTAGCTCAGAGTAACCCAAAATCAGACTGTGGTCTCCTGAAAGAAAGCTTTAATTTCTATTACTCTATCCCCTTGTGCTCAGTCTCTTGGCAGCTCAGAGCGTGCACATGTATGTTTCTTACGAGATGTCTGATGACCACAGGGAGAAGGCCCTGGGGAGATGCTGGAAATGCGTGTGCTATATGGAAACTATAACTTAGCCAGGTGCACAGCTCTTGAGAAGTCTGAGCCTCTAAGGAGCTGAAAAACCCTATTTCCTGTGTGGGAGGAGAAGGTTTTGCAAAGGTTTTCAAGTGGGAACAGAAATGTTTAAAACATAGACAAGAAATAGGTATAATTTGCCTAGCATTCCTTTGGATGCTAGGTTTTACAGGGGTGTTAATATAAAAATCAATCAAAATGCATCTCCCACAATGAAAATGAAAGGGGGCAATGAAAAAAAACCCCAAACAACCCACAACCACGAGGAACTATCTACGGTAGGAAATTTGCTTTATTATTGCAACAGTGCCTAGCTATGCCAGATAAATTTTAGCCCCCACTGTGCTGGGCACTGCACAGAGATACAGTGACAGCCAAAACTCATCACGAGGAACATGCAGCCTTAATAGTCTGGACACCATACAACACACTGTTAGATTCATTTTCTCATATGGAAACTGTGGTCTCAAAAGATTAAGCAACTCAGTGACACCAACCCAAAAAGCCATGTTAAAATCAGGAATTAAATACCACTGTGCTGAATCTTGGTCCAGCACCCGCTGCACCAGCTGTTTCACCCCAGAGAGGGTGTGCAGCCACCCAAGCACATCACAATATCAGCAGCTCCTGTAGATTTGCCTCCAAATAAAAACACAACCCTGTGCACAGGCCTCTCCACTTCCCTGTGCTGTGATAACTCCTCCATGAAACCATACCTCCATCACAGGAAGGGTGGTTGGTTTGTTGGTTTGTTTGTTTGTTTGTTTGTTTGTTTGTTTGTTTTTTGCAAGCAGGACCTGCTCCAGCCTCTCCCCATGCACACACCTGCCTTCATACAGCCTTTCTGAATGCAGCTCAGATTATATCTAAACTTCACTCAGATGCACTCCCCTTGTTAGCAACATCAGCTCCTCTGTTTACTGCTCGCATCATCTTGCTTATTGCCTCCAGAGCAGCAACAGCTGTTTTCTCCGTAGGTATGAAAGTTTTTTCATTACCCAAGAACTGCTAAATTCCTCTAATTGCCAGTAGGAGCATAACAATCCCAGGATGAAGAACATGAGCTGGGTAATCCTTGTCTGTAGGTGCAAACTCTCAGTCCCACACTGAGGAAGTACGGAGTGGCTCCTGGTGAAAAAAGGTTGTTATTTGCTGGAAGAGATGGTCAAAGAGAGCATCCACCCGGGTTAGGAGCCTGTGTCTTAGTGATCTGGGGAAGAGGATATGAAGATGGCAAACATGATGTTGTTTCTCAAGAATATTTTCCTTCCTGTCAGTGATTTGCAGCTTAACTACAAGGTGTCTCTTAATAGCTGTGTTGCTTCCTTTTCCATGAATTTGCCCAGTGGCTTTCTGAACCCAGGCAAATGTCTGAGCATCCAGAGCATCCGGTGTCGAGGAGTCCCATGGTTTAACAAAGAAGTATCTTCTTGTGTTCGAGCCTGCTATTTTTGTGCAGTGCTTAATTGTTCTTTTATCAGGAGGGAAAGTGAATACCTACTTATTGTTGACCGTCCATATACCACTCCTCAGCTCAGAAGCTTCCAGCGCCTCCTGACTTGTCTCTTGTAACTCAGTTGCTGCAGAGACCAGTAGCTGATGAATTCAGCTGTCCCACTTCTCTGAACTGCAGGAGTTCTGAGACATTACTATTTATTTTCTTATTTTTTCCTCCTAAAATTATTCTTTTTTTTTATGATTAACACAGCTAAGACTCAAATAAATGCTTAAAAATGCAGATAAGCCACCATGTTATGACTCTCCTAATCATTTGCTATACTTTCCCAGCCTCTTCCAGCCTCCCTAGGGTCTTGACCTGCAGTTTGAGAAACTGCTTTACTGCACAGCAGTTGAGACAGTAGGAAGTATCCTTAAATTGCCTTTTGTATGACTGAAACTTTTATTTATGATCATCTGTTTGCGGTTTGAAATGGGACTGTACATCTCAGCAGCTCTTTCACAGCTCATAGAGCAGCATATTGACATCAATGGGCTGAAGTTTACCAAGTCTTAGGAGATCAGTAAGTATTAGACATGCTTCAAGTGTTGCCATCTCACTGAAATGATGAAGTTCCTGCTTTGGAAAGAGCCAGGGAAGGCTCTGTTAAATGTTTTTCCCTTCTTTTGATCTTGATCTAATACTTATCTTGGTTTTAGAGATTTGGAAACTGAGGTACAGAGACTTGGGCTGCGTCAGAGGACAAACCCTGGGCAGAAACCGGGCTGAGTTCTACTTCCCCTCTTTATGCTTTAAAACCAAGCTCAGACCTTACTGAAAGTTAAGAAACAGTTTGCAAATCGTTAACCGAGGAACATCGATTAATACTTCATTTCACAGAGGAACTGGAAGCAAGGTTGTTTCTGCGCGTGATTTAACAAGGAGGTAAAGGGGAAAGGAAACTACATGTCACCCATCCCAGATCCTAAAAATTTTAACTTAAATGCTAATGAAAGCAGAGGAATCTCACAGCACCACTGGCTATGTTAGGATTTCTGTTATAGCTCGTAGCCTGGCATTTCATTTCAGGAGCAATGACCTACATAATACACGGCAAAAGAAATCGTGGTCAGGTAATATATCTTTGAAACAGAACAAACCGCAAGCACAGTGTCAGATGCTTTGAATAGTAAAACACTCATAGCAAGGAATGCCAAAGAAAACACGCCTCTTCCGCAGATATTTTCACTGCTATTTATTCAGCATAGGCTGTGAATAAATAATAAACAGTAGAAAGCTACATGTGATTAAACTTTGGTAGTGACAGACGTCACAGATAGGATGCACAGGCTTGAATTCCTCCTTAGTCACATAAAACAGAAGTAATTAGAGCTGGCTGGACACATGCCGACAGAGTGTTCTCATTGGGAAATATAATCCTGTTGAAATGCAAGTACTTCACTAAGTCACGCAGGTATTTTTAAAAATCCTGTGCTGGAGGAAAGATAAATTCTCATATTAAAAAAAATGAACCTCAGTAAAACATGATTTTTATTGTTCATAAATCATGTTTTGTTTTGGATTTTTAAAATTACATAATTGCAAATTAAAAAAAAACAACAACCAACAAAAAACCCAACTGACACTGTGTAATCAATCCTAAATGCTATTTCTTCCGTCAAAGAAGATTTCTCCATTTACTGAGTGGTAGAAAGGGAGGGAATATTTTAATGCAGCATGAAGACAGATGTCAGCCTCTCAAAAAAGATTAATCTCTACTGTCAGTGGTACCCAGGCCAGGGAGCAACCTCTGGCTCCAGAGAAATTCAATGCAGGCTGTTTTGCATCTGTAACATTCACGGCAACCTCTGGAGTGAAATGTCTGAGTCCACACTGTGCGTCCAGGCACAGAAATCTTTGTCCTTGTTTATATTGTGGGCAAGTCCTGCAAAGGGTGATGTCTCCGGTTGTTCAGGATACGCTGTCTGTCTGCAGTGGTGTTGAAGGGAGCACAGGTAGGTCTCCATCCATCTTGCAGTACTGCATGTGACCGGTGCCCTGTGGCCATCCATGATTAACTGCTTCAGTTCAGGACTCACAGAAAATTCCATCTTAAATTCCATCTTAAATTCCATCTTAAGCTGGCAGATCTCGTGTGGGATACGTGCTCTGCAAGCTTTCCAACTGCATCATTTCTGCTCAGATTTGAGCCCATTGCTTCTGACCTAACTGTTCTACAGCTGCATTGCAGAGTCCAAAAAGGCCTTGAGTTGTTCAAAATACTGCTGGCCTCTCCAACCTATTTTCCTGTGAGTCAAAAGTGTCTGGAAAAGACAACCAGATGTTAGGCTTGCCTGTTATCAGAAATGAAGCTCATAATCTGTTAACATCAAAGCCATTTTACCTGGTGCTCTTTATTGCATGGAAGGTAGCACACAGCTGATGGCCATAAAAAGAGAAAGGCTGCATGGTGAAATGATTTTTCTGTCCTGCAGGCAAGCCAAAATATTGAGATTTCATTCAATTGACCTGAATGACATTTTCATTTTGTTTTTATAAGAGATTGTGACAAAGCACTAGCTCTGGCTTGCATGTAGTATCTACAACTACCTGAAAGGAGGTTGTAGCGAGGTGGGTGTTGGTCTCTTCTCCCAAGTAACAAGCGATAGGACAAGAGGAAATGGCCTCGAGTTGCACCAGGGGAGGTTTAGATTGGACATGAGGAAAAAATTCTTCACCGAAAGGGTTGTCAAGCATTGGAACAGGCTGCCCAGGGAAGTGGTTGAGTCCCCATCCCTGGAGGTATTTAAAAGACGTGTAGATGAGGCGCTTAGGGACATGGTTTAGTGGTGGACTTGGCAGTGCTAGGTTTACTGTTGGACTTGATGATCTTAAGGGTATTTTCCAACCTAAATGGTTCTATGATTATGGTTTAGGCATTAAAATATCTTTAGAATTATCTAAATGTAGCTACAGAGTGAGAATCATTTCATTTAACTTAATTTGTTTAAAGACAAGCTCTCTTTGCAGTCCATCTAGAGATAGGCAGCTCCAAAGGACAAATCACCCCATCTGTTCTAAAGCATTAAAAATAAAAACTGTATAAAGGTCTCTTTTGAAAACATCAAAATAAAGTATTTTTGTGTCTAACACAGATTTTCAATAACTTTGTGAATGCAACACATTGAAAAAACATTCCCAAATTATCTGGTTGATTGGAATCAGCAGTTTCAATTAAAAACATTGCAATGGAAAACCCTTCCTCGGCAGTGGTTAAGAGCTGTTTTCAGCAGCTGAGAAGACAGGCGATGTGGACACTGAAACTGCAGGACCAGTGTGGGTGGTGTGTGTGTGTGATTGCAGCCTTGCATGGTGCTTGAACGGGGCATTTTCCCGTAACCGCATGTGTGTGTGCAGCAGCACTGCCCACCGGGCATGCAGAGCCCCTGAGCCGTGTCTCCCATGGCAATGAGACGGGTGCAGAAAATATGTCACTTGGAAAAAAAACTTAATTTTTTGCTTGTGTTCATTTTTTGAGCCTTAAAAAGGTCCATTTAGGTCATGTTTGCAAGCTTTGATCTGCAAGACTGAAGGCCAGAGATGTCAGTCTTTAGTGAAAGCCGAGATCCTCACTTAATTGGCTGAGTCAAAGAGCTGATGTTTAGGAAGAGTGCCACTTGTGACAAAACATAATGAAATGATGAGAATTGGCACCGCTACAGTGTAGTGTGCTGCTTATTCCTGACAGCAATGCTGAAAGTCATTTATACACGGAAAGTACACAAAAAAGCCATAATTAGACCATATGGCTGAGCGGTTCCTCTGGTGTCACTCAGCAGAGCCGTACCGGCTTCTCTTTTGCAGCAGCCGAGTGAGTGGAAGGGTTGGATGCAACCTGGAGGATTTCCACTTTTTAATTTTTTTGTAGAATTATCTTTTCCATCACTATGGAAACCTCCCATTATTGGCTTTCTGGGGGAAAATATGTCTATATCTTTGATCTCAACCACAGCCCACATGGTCTATAAAACTTGGAAAGCTGGAGTACTGGCACAGCCGCTCTTCTCTCATCTCAGAACAGAGCAGCCATTCTTAATATATATGTATTTTTAACATTCTTGTCTTGGGCAAGATACAAGGCACCAACGACCCAAATACAACTGTTGCGCAGAGTAAAATATTGTTTACCCATATATATTTGCTTAACAGGCTCTGAACAAAAATATAAACAAGTCAGGGAGCTAAATGGAGTGGAAAGCTCATGTGTGAAGGGAAGGTCTGGGAGTCACCCCCCACGACATGCACTGTGTTACTACTCAGAGAAGGGCAAGAGCTGTAAAGAGAAATAATCACAGCTGTTTGTTTCAGCTAAAAAGCAGGCCATTTTCAGTTCTTCTGCTCTGGATGCAATTCTGAGCAACATCTCTGAAGTCAGCAGGATTATATCAGCAGAGACGTGGTGGAGGTGAAGAGGAGAACTGACTCTTTGAACTTCAGATCTGTTTTGTACACCACTGAAAAATAAAGCCAGTGGGAGAGTGCAACATCCCAGCCCTTGCTGAACTGGGGGGGGGGGGGGGGGGGGGGGAAGACACGTTGTTTCCTATGGAAGAACCGTTGATTTTTGTGCCTGTTCTGTTCTCACAGCTGTCTTGATTGTGTCAACATCAGCATCCAGCCCTAGGAAATATTTACAAGAGTCTTCCTTTTGCAAGGCCTAAGCATCTTGTAATCAATAAATAGTTTTATTGACACAGTACTTCATTAAGGGAAGGGGGCACAAAATGTGTTTCTAAAGGCTACAAAGGATGGAGTCCCTGGTAAATGATGATGGTGTCCCTGAGTTTCTCAGCAAATCTTTAGCACAATTGGGCATTGAACCACACCTGTTGGTGCCCATTTCAATGCCTGAATCACGAGAATGACTTTTACTTACCCACCTTTTATTGTCTGACCTTTATTTACTTGCCTTTATTTTATTAACTCTTTATTTACCTGCCCTTCTCACCAGTATGCACAAGAAAAATGTTTCATTTTCAGGCAGAGGAAAGTCTGTTGGTGTGACGGCTGGTTGAAATATTTCAGATTTCCAAATATTGATAATATTTATCACTGGAATTTTTAATTTGCTTCCAGGAAACCCCAGGAAATTGGGCATTTTTTCATGGAATTCCTCTCCATTTTTGACCAGCCTTGTACAGGATGTGGTTGGGGTAGAAGACTGAGACGTGTCAGCACCGTTTAAAGAGAAATCTTTGACATCAGGCGACAAAAGGCAGGCAGATGGTGCTTAATACTTGTGCAAAAGCAAAGCTTCAAATTTATTCAACCTTTTTTTTTCCTACAGTGTAGATCAAGTCTAAAAAGATCTGTGCTAAACATGGGCCACCTCATGCCTTCAACCCTTTGGACTATCCAGAGACAGTCCTGGCTCAGAAGTCCTGGTGGGAATGTCTTGTTGACATATTTCATTCCTTTCAGCATTTTGCAGAATAGGCCATTGATTTTCAAGCAGCGAGCGAGTGTGGCTTGTCTCCGAAGGCTGCCTGAGCATCAGAAAAAATGAGCGTCAGTCTAGGAGGGTTACAGAGACGCCAGAAGGCCCCAGTGTTTATTAGTGTGGCTGGCGTCTTGATTTCTTTTGATACCTCATATGTTTTTGTGGTGGTGGGTGGGGAGGGCGCCTCTCCTGCCTTGTGGGAAGTTCATCCGAAGAGAGGGAAAACGAGGAAAGTGCAATCGTTCAGCCCTGTGCAAGCTGCAGCACTTGCGGGGCGCCGAAACAGCCCTCGCTCTGCCCGCGAGTGGCAGAAGCGGTGCCGGGTTTATCAAATTATAGCTGGGTACAGCTCTTCAAAGGGATCCTTGCGGCACGTCACAGCAACGCCATGATCAGTCATGATTTATGAATGTCTTGCAGCTCCTCTGCCAGATGTGCCTGCCCTTTGTTTTCTGCAGGAGCTGGAAGCCGTCCACCCCGAAGCCGTCCCACGCAGAGGGAGCGTGCAGAAGAGGCAAGCTCTTGGAAAGGGAAACCAGGCATTTTGGAAATGGCAGAGCCCCTGGGCACTGCTCAGATGTCTCAGCCGCCTTTATTGAGCTGCATCTGCTCTTTACAAGCTGTAGGTTTCACTGATGCATAGACGGAAGTTGTGAAAGACAGTTGTGGCTGGGATTTGCAGGGGCTTGCAGGTGGTAGTAAAATTTTGGAGAGCTGACAGCAAGTGATGTTCTAGTTCAAAATCTCAGAAAAATAACTGTGATCATTATGGGGATATAAAACACTCAAGATCTGTTGAAGCTGATGGAAAGGTTTCCGTTGATATCTTGGGGACAGAAATAAAACGGGAATTTGTGATTCCTGGTAACATTTGTTGGCTGGAAGGATCCACACATGTAATTAATTCTGCATTCATTTGAAACACTGGTGGAGGAATCCAGTCCACCTGCCTAAGACATGTTGGAGAATAATCCTCCTACACTGGGTGAAAATGTCTCTGCATAGTCAATGAAGACAGTTACCTCTCTTAGCTGGGCAGACCCTCACATCGTAGACAAAAGTACTTTCCTCTCTCTTCCCGTAGGAGATGCATAGACACTTGCTTTAGGAAGCCTGGTTCACTTGGCACCTAAAATGTACAGCTGCTAAGGTAAGCAGAACCCATTACCCCCAGATCTACCCCATTCCTCCTGGTTTGGGGCTACTTGGATTCCGGTGACTTCAGCTAAGTTTAATCAGCACAGCACGGAAGCGACTCTGCTGAAGCACACCCTAGAGCAGTGCTGCAGGAGTTAGAAATCAGAGATAATAAAGCCACGGTGAAAATGTCATAGGAAGCAATCTGACCCTGAAAGCAGATTTACATACGTGACTTTCTAGCCTTCTGGATCTCTTGTTTCTGTGAATTTGTAATGGTTTGCTGAAAAGGTAGTATAAATAGAAGAAAAATGTAAATGGGAGTGTACGCTGGAAAAGGCATAGCCTGAGGAGCATGTAGTGCATGAGGGAACATGCTTTTTTGATGTGTATTTAATACTCTTAAATGGAAATCAGCAGCGAGGGGAGGAGAACCTCCCCTTTGTGTTCCCAGGCTGTACACTGATGAGATCCTGTCATCACAGATCACAACCTTGTTAAGGCCAATGCCATCTCCAGGCACAAAGCCCAAGAGGTCCGGGGTCCCCAGCCTCTGCGGGAGAGGCAATGCAGGTCTGACGGCACGTGCATTTGGGGTGTTTAAGAGGGCTCAGTCTAAAGGCATGAAAAATAACTGGTTTTAGACACCAGTGAACACTACCATACAGTGTGATGAACTAATTGGAAATAAATGAGTTTGGAGGCAGCCCAATTCCTATCAGTGGCTGGCTGTTGATTACTTTCTAAATACAATTTCTTGGACAGCTAGGCCACAGAGGAGTCTTGCCTGGGACTTCCCACCTTCATGTGCCTGGCTTTCCTTTATACAGGGGGAAGAAATGGAGAGAAGGTGATAGCTGGAGATATAATGTTCCAGGAATAGCAAGTTTTACCCAGTTCACACTCAAGTCACTTTCGATCCAGGCAGTGGCAAAATGACTGCCGCTAGAAATTTCTCATCAGCAGATAGAAAGGTGACAAAATCCACAAGCCCATCAAGATTTATCATTGCTGAAGGGTGAAGAATTTGCAGAATCTGTAAGGAGAAGGATGCTGCTGACTTGAGTCCCTTTCATTGGTGAAAGAGAACTCACCTAGCAAGGGTATATATTATTTATAATCTTTAAAATATTTTAGATACAGTCCAATCAGTGGGTTAAAGAGCTTTTGGCAAGGTTAGCTCTACTGTCCTCTGTCCTCATGACTATTCAGTGCTGGATTTTTCTTCTGGGCACTCATAGCACTACTTAAATGCTGATAAAAGCAATAGAAATGACCTCCTTTCCTCTGAGTATTTGAGGGCCAAATTCTGATGTGTACTGAGTGCACGTGGAAGTCATGGGAAATTTTGGGCACCAAACTGGTGCTTTGCAGTTCCCAGGCCTTGGCTCCATGGAAGTGGATGTGGTAGCCCCCAAATAACATATCCTGCCCGACCTCTGGCTGTTCTAAGGAGTGAGATGGCCTGTTGACAACGTTGTGTTGTGCCCTCCCATCATGTGAGCATGGGGCTTGGTGGAAATGTTAGCTAGGGACTGTGGGAACAAGGATTTGGGGACTCAGGGTAGGCCTCTGGGACAAAATGCAGAGAATTCAGAAAAAGAGAAATATTTGCGGAAAATCTGAGCTGTGAAATCCCTAGCTCTAACTGGGTTTCTTGCTCCCAGGTGTGAGATACGTAGAAGCCAGTTCCAGCCCTCTTTTCCTCCTTGGCCCAAGCCTTAGAAACCGGCTGATGAAGGTCAAAGACTTAAAAAGTATACTTTTGACATGGTTTCTTTTTTTGCTATATGAAAGGCTATTGCTGGATACCAAGAGGCCAGACTGGTGTCACACGTTAGGATGGACCTGGATCCATCCTGGACTTATGTCCCCAAACGCCTGAGACCCCGAGCAAAGGTAACGTGGATCTGGAGAGATACAGGGAAAGGGAATTTCACCTTTGGTCCTGGAGCAGTATGAAAGAGCGGCGTAGGTCTGGGCTGATGGTGATTCCCCCAGCCAAAACAGGGTGTAAGCAGCAGCATGCACAATGTAGAAGATAGTGCGTGATGATGAGGATCCCAGAAGACCCTTTGGTGCTTTTGGAGAGAAGTTTATTCTTCTATCCCATCTGAGACTGCACGATCCTTCACTCAGTATCTGTGTGTGCATGTGTGTCTATAGGCAGTTTTTGGTCCCAAGTGAGAACAAGTACAGCTAATGCTAAAATGTAAATGTACACGCACATGCGCACAGAGGGGAAACCGGCTGATCTGAGCACTGACTGTCAGTCTCAACGATTGCTTTGGTGTCTGAATCGCCATCAGCAATGGCAGGGGCTTGACAAGGAGCCAGGAGCCCTTCGCTGCAAGAAGAGGCATGCTTTGCTGGCCGTGCCAGCGGCGGCGGCAGAGGTCCTCGCCAGCACCAGCAGCTGCCGCCAGACCCTCATCATCGTGCCCCCACTCTTCCCACCAAGCGGAAAGACAAATGTCATGCAGCCCTTGCACATTTAATGCTAAATGACTCTTTTTCCTGGTCCAAGAGCTGCCAGGAGGGACTCGGGGGCTGAAGGGCTGCGTGAAAGGTGCTCCTGTCCCTCCATCACAAAGCCACTTACCAGGGCCAGGAGGTGGGAAGGGGGAGAGTTACTGTATAAACAGTCATTCAAGATTAATTGCTTTTCATCTCTTGAACAGGAGTTGGCCTTTCAGCCCTAGGATACAATAAGGGCCTGTTCTGATTGTATCTTTTCAGGGGCTGTGTATAGCTAGGGGTGTTTGGCAGGAGCAGGCTGAAGTTTTGGGGAGAAATGAATTGGACTAGCAAGCGCTCCCATCCTCCTGGGGCTGGAAACTGTTATGATGCTAATGGCAGTGATTACCGCCTGTTTACAACCAGGAACAGGGTGTTTGTGTCATATCATTTATCTTCTCCCCAGATTTTGTGTTGTGAGTCCGTTTCCACCCCCAGCTCCTGCTTGTCATGGTCTGTCACTGCTTGCTGTGCCCTGATCTCGCTGATAAATGCCATATATTTGATAGGGCAATTCATGTGTCTGAAGTTCTGGTCTTCCCAGTTCTGGTGCCTTTCTTATGAATCACGCAACATTCAATGTTTCCTTTAAAGCTTCAGCAAAGGGGGGCAAACAATTACATGAAAATCTCAATGTTCATTGAAAAAATGCCTAGGCTGCCTGAGAAAAATCTTCAAAAACTAACCAAAAAGTGCCCAAAGACATAAAACAAAAAAGCTGATATTAAAAAAAATCCCAACTTTTATTCTACTTAACTACTGTCATGGGCTTTTGAGCTTGATTCACTACTATGGAGCACCTGACGGTAACCTGAGAGCTCCTTCTGATCCAGACTGTACTGTAAGATCAGTGAAACACAGATCATGGATTGTATTATAGTGATGGTGACTCTGGACCACAGGACTAGGAGGTCTACATGGGTCAGCAAGCCTAGAGCTGTGCCTCTGTGGGCAGCTGTATCCTAGCCTTTGGAGTCACTGTACATCCACTTCACACCAATGCTCTTCCCACCAGCCAGAAAATGTAAGGCCTTTTGTTCAAACCGCAGCTGCCTCATTCAGCGTAACCTGCTGTCTTTCCCCTGGGACGGGCTGTGTTCCCCCAGCATTGATGCAAAAATACCAACCACAGAGCAGTCAGGTCCCTACCTGCACCTCTGCCCCACCTCTCTGCAGAGGAAAGGGGCAACCTTGGACCTGATACTGTCCCTACTCTGCCACTCTGCGTTATGCCGATAACTGATGCCAAGAAATAGGGAATATCTTTCTTTACTGGGCTGAATTATGATTGCACCCTCTCAAAAGTAGTGTCTCATGTCCCTTACTTACTTCTAAGGCCATTAATGGGTAAGCCCAGCTGCCTGCAAAAGAGCCAACAGGTAGTGAAGCAATTCAAGGTTGTTTCTGACATGAAGTATTTTCATTTGTTTTTGAAGCAGTTTCAGGCTCTAACTCCATTGTTCTGGTTTACCCACACCGCCCCACGGATTTGCACTGCAGGGAAGAAAAAAAAAAAGTGCTTCAGTAACTTAATTCAAAGCATATTATAGTGAGTTGCCAGTATAAACCTGTACTGACTTGAGGCTGAGGTCAGTGCTCATCCATATTGACCCAGTAGGCCAATATAGACCAAGGAAAAAACCAAGATAAATATTCTCCTTATGGGACAAAGCAACTTTGTATTGGCTAGAAATCTCAAGTCAATTCTTCTTATACCCTCAAAACAGAAAAAGTGGAAAACAATAAAGAGAAACAAGCACATTTTTAAAGAAGGGAAAGATACGCTTTTTAAGGCAACATAGTAATTTTTCTGATTTCAAAACCACTTGCCTCATTGATTTTTGATCCAAACCACATAAACTCCACATAAAAATACAGCCTGTCCCTATAGGGCATTTAAAAATATACACTCCTTAGCTCTTTTCCTTTGTCAATATAGCATGTGTCAGTGTGGAAGAAAAAAACCAGAAAAAATAAAAATGATAAGGGGGGATTATCTGCATTAGTCCAGGAGGTGCTGTGGGATCCCACAGCTGGGGATGGACTGTGGTCTCAGGCAGATGACGGGGAAGTCAATGGGATCTTTGTCCCTGGTTTCAGTGAGGCTTTCATTTGCTCTGCTCCTGCCAAGGGTTGTCATATGAAGTGTGTTGCTAAAGTTATGCTAATATACAAATGTTTTCTAGCATGCAGGCCACAGCATGTTAGTGAGACCAGAACCACCGAAGTTCAGGATGGGAAAGATGTGGCACGCTGTAACTAACAGTTTTTGGCATACTGATCTCAAGTCTTGTGCAGCTGGACTTCCCCTACTAACCTAAGCTCAGGACACTTTGCGGAGGGCTTCACCCAAACGCAGCTGAGATCAACAGCAGAATTCTTCATCCACAGCACTGGGCTTTAAATTTGGCCCATCAAAAATTTTGCGTCTCCTCATTTCAACTGATGTCGCTGTGTCACTGAATTCCTAAAGAATTCCACCATTCCACTAGCAACACCTCAGTGTCTTTTAGTCTTTGTCATCTCATCTTTTGCTTACCTCATTTGATCTTTCCACCCTGACCTGGGGTCAATGGTGGTGTTCCTCTCTGTCTCCTGTGTTGCTGGATGCAAACCCAAATGTCCTCCTGACGCAGATGGGCTAGATGAGTAATGGGAGTGTAACAGCCTCCTCCCCTCACAAAGCTTCATTTTTGCACATGCAGCCAGGAATCCTTTGGGGTCTGGAGTGTTGTATTCCATTAAAGCAATCTTACCAGAGGAAAAAAGAGCTCTTTGTGACTGAATGCTTGCAAAGGGTTTCAAGGGGTTTCTTCTCTGCGGTCCTTGTGGGATGGTGCAGGGGAGACAGACCCTGCCCTGGAGAAGGCAGATGGACCAGATGACCCCTCCAGGTCCTTTGGAGCCGTGTTTCGTATGGATACTAGAGTCCATCAACCTCAGGGTCATCTTTGATCTCCGGCTTGCTTTTGTTTTCAATTTTCTTTACATTGTAAAACTTTGCAGCACCCAACAGGCTGCTGACCTTGCTGTTTTGGGAGCACACCAAGTCATTTGTTTAGGCCATACAGTTATACCAGATGGCTATATTTGAAATTCATTTATCACAATCGTTTTGGGTGGACTGAAATTGCAAGTATGGGACAGCTTCTTGGGAAGCATGATGATTTTCAGTATTCCCATCCTTGATACTCCTGTGTTGAAATTTCTCTGAGTTAATTTCCAGAGAATTAAGTAATCGTCATTAATAGATCTGTGCTGTAAGTGTATTCTCATGCATATTATGGGATAATGGCTTTACTTTCTCTGACATATTGTTGACTCCACACAGAGCTGCACAGGATACGCAAGTATTCCTCTTGCACTGGCTAAAGGAATTCATGTGCCCAGCTTCACTCCGCCTTTGAAAATCTGCCTTTGAATTGCTAGAAGCTCAAAACATGCCGCATCTCATAACTTTCCTGTATGTTCCTAAAATACAAATCCAAAATAGGTTTTGGATTAAATGTTTTCCCTTGGGCGCTCTTAAATCATGTTAAAAAATGAAGCTAGGGGGAGGAGAGAGTTATATAATTGACATTATTTATTTTCTTTTTCTTGTGATAAAACCTTGATCCAAAACTCATTAGAGACAATAAGAAAACACTCCTACTCATTCAGGGGGTGAGAGTCCAACAAATCATGTCCAGAGGCCCTATGTGGAACCGTACCTTTCTGCTGACTCACTTGGGCTTTTTCCTTAGCTTTGGTGAAACGCCCGGAGATCCTTATCGGCTCCGTTAAACCCTGCTGGGTGCTGCCGGCTGTAGCAGGGCTGTCAATCAAGTCAGCGACTGTCGGGGTGCATCCAGCGGAAGTGTTTATGAGGGAGCACACCTGGCGTTGAGTAGGTGTGTTTGTTCAAACAGTGCCGGGAAAGCTCGTCTCCTGACCCAAAGCCAAACACCTCCCAGCTCAATGTGCCGACGTGCTGCAGCACCAAGACATTTGCTTTCAGCTCACCTCCTGCCGCAGGCCAGCCATGCTGTGCCAAGTGATGCGGTTTGCCTTCAGAGGCCGATGCAGCCAGCATGAAGATATGTGCTTATTTCTCTTTTCCTTTAAGGTTGAGCTTCTTTGGCATTTGCAAATACAAGATTGCCTCCTCAAGAACAGAGAGGAGGAGAAACATGGGGATTAGGCAGGAAGCGGTGACAAAAAGTACTGGCATGAATTTTCATGCTGGCAACAACAGGAGGTTTCCCCACCTTTCTCTGCTCCTCCACCATGGCCTTGGTAAACTGGGGCAATGAAAATGAGAGATGAAGATAGTGGGAAGACCACTGCTGTCCTGAGGTTCTTTTCAGAACATGGTTTTGCCCAGCGTAAATGTTTTTTAATGACTAAGTCAACAAAATCTTCTAATTCATGACACTGTTCCTTCAGGCTCTCCATCCTACTCTGCTCCACCCAAAAGCCTCCTCTGCAAAGACTAGATCTTCCACGGGATACAGCCCTGAAGAGTCATCAATGGAGCAGTAGTGATAAAAGAGGAGTGCCTTATCTGCTGTGCAAAGGGCTTTTACCTGCCATTTTAGAGGCCTCAGATGGCATGCAATATGACCAGGCACATGTAGGTGCAAGCTTCCTTAGAGAGCAAGGATGGCCCAACAGCCCTCCAGCTGGGCCAAGGTTTCAGAACTGCTCCAGACTCACTTTCAGACCATTTTGTGGTGCCTTATTTAGGCTGTAGGACTACTCCTTCTCCTGGTAATGCAGAAAAGCTGGTGACCTGAACAGCTCAGGTCATCTGAGCTTATTCTTGAGCTTACAGACGATAGCTGCTTAAAGAAGGGGGCTGACAACACATTGCTCAACCACAATAGAAGGTGGCTTTAGGGGCACACATCCCATTTTTAAGCTGAGATTGTATATGAACAATAGGAAATTGTTGCCCAATGAGCTCTGGGTTCATCTGTTTGTAAGACATTAGGTCACTGCAAACAACACATTTAAGATTGCTTAAATTTTCATGGAACTGTTTACTTTAGGAGGGGAACCGACAAACAAACAACTGAAAGAATTCCAAGGGAGGAAGTATTTGGAGCTGTAAGCTGTTCTCAGTCTGCCTGTGCAGGTTGTAGGCACAGTTCGGAACAGAGTGTGTTAAATGTTCCTTAGCTATGGGGAAAAAGGCAAACCTAGAAGTAGTCATTCTTGTTAAACACTTTGTACAGAATCAGGGTCGGAGGCCTCGGAAAAGGTTTTTAGCTTGTAAACTGGATTATCAAGTTATGTGAAATGGGTGAAACTGGCCTGATTTGCAGAATTAAGTGTTGGTAGTGAACAAATCCTTGGAATAGCTCCATTGTAACTGCCTCCAGAAAATTAATAAGGAGCCTGCAGGAAAGATACAACATTTTAATTCCCAACTGGAGAAGTCTAAGTGTCAAATCCCAGGATTGACACTGCAAATGGCTTAGAAAACAGCAGTCATTCAGGTCAAGGAGAACAAATAAGCACGTCTGGAAATTGTCTCGGTGCCACTCATCTCGGTAGGAAACGCCACAAAAGCGATGATGAAACAGAGCAGATTGCAACTTCTCCCTGGGAGGTGGGGAGCCCATGGGAACAGGCTTAGACAACTTCACTAAAAACAACCAGACAACTTGTTTTTAGTATATAGAATAATATATTACCTTGAAATTAACCTGTATATTCACACTAGCCAGGTGGCTTATTGTAAGGCTGAGATGGCATGGAATTACAACTGGAAAAAAAAAAAAATCCATCTGTAAATACAGGCATTCATCTTGGATAACTGATAGATTGTATCGCAAAACGTCCAGCAGCTTTCTTGACAGCTTGTAGGTTTTCCTCGGCAGGCACCATAGTGGTTTCATAGTTGACTGTCTGATCGCTCTTCAGCATTATCACATCTAGTCCTCGCCAAGTTGCACCGCGCTTCCTGTTTACAAAACCAGGAAATCGCTGGAGCAGAAAGGGCAGGTTGCAACAACTCATTTATTACTGTTGGGTTTTTCTCTACCCTCACTAACTACCCTGAAACCAAAGGAAATACTGGCGAGAGCGCATTCCATATCCATGCAACACAGAAAAGGATGTAGTTCACTGCCTCTCGTGCTGGCATTAGGCTAAGCTGTCATTTATCCATGTGGAGGCATGTTTTGCTTTACTCAGCGCCTTTACTGCTTGTAAATGCAAATACAACTCCTATTTTATTTCTAATCAATGTGAAACTTAATGCAATCCATGTATTGATTGCTTCTCTGTCTGAATAGTGCCTGCAACTTCCCCAAAGTTATAGCAGATTCATTAATTTGACTAACTGATTTTGTAAAGGGGCGCGACATCATCGTACACTCTTCATAAAACAATTCAGAGGCCTGAATACATTTCCTTGCCACCTGGATCTTTGGAAGTGCCACCCTGGTTGTGCAGACAGCGTCTGTTTGGCCTCTAACCTGCAAGGCTGCGGGTGGTTTAAATTCAAGCACAATGTCTGCAGACAGAGCTGGGATGGTTTAAGGAGCTCAGTCTGAGCCTGCACATCCGGCAGTGTTGTACTTGGTCGCACAGGTTTGGCAGTCTTGTCCCAGCAGGTCTTGCAATCTGGGACTTGAAGCAGGGAGAGAACACACCAGTTTCAGTTGCCATTACTAGGTTTGTCATTTAAATGTTGATTGAGCCTAAAAAAGTTAGGTATTAGCATTAAGAAGAAAGGCAGCAGAACAGACAAACCCTGAACACCAGATCATTTTACAGCAGGGTAGTGTGAGTTGCCTTTCTCATTCCAGAGATACCAGTATAACCCACCTATTGTAATTGGGCAGGGGAGGTGTTAAATACAGGGGACACTTTCTGTGGGTCCTATCCTAGCAAGTCCTGCTGCTAAGTACAAGGGTGATAAGGGCATATCCTCTCAGCCTGGGGCAGGAGGTGTTAAAAGAGGAAGACTGAATCCTTCGGGTAGGTGCTGAGACATCCCCCGCGCCCGCCCCGTGCTCAGGGCTGGTCCTTGCCCATGGACCTGCCATGGGCAGAGGTGGCCCCCTCCAGCAGCCTGTTGGCACCCATGGGCTCAGCTCCTGGCTCTCCCAGGCTGTCCAGAGAACCTGTTGCAAGAAAGGGCATTTTTCTCGGCTCTTTAAGGGTTTTCAACAAAAGAGCTTGAAAGGGAAAACCAGCAAGGGCTGCTTCCGAAGGAGGCTTGGCAGTGCCATCCTCGCAGCCTTGCAGCCCATGCCACCCCACCGGCTTGAGACGCACCCTCGGGCAAGGTTGCCTCAGCTCTGGGGCGGTGGTGAGCTGTGAATATTTTCCATGAGATTAAAGGGAAAAAAAAAAGAAAGAAAAAAGCCCTAATTCCGGAGACAGTTATCTCCTCCAGGAAGCTTTCCCACTCAAGGCAGGGTCCTGCAGCCCCAGAGCCTGGGAGCAGCTGGCATGCAGAGCCGGTGCACGCAGGGCTGGGGAGCCAGTGTGCTGCAAACACTGGCAGTTTGTCACTTGGGTTTTTCTCTGAGGAGTTTTGGACCCTTGTGGACCTGGAACTGCTTGGTCCTGAGTACTTTGTTCATAATCAAAAGCCTTCTGTGACTGAGTTGTCCCCGTCCCAGGGTGCCCCAGCCGCTGTCCACACTCCAGGGCTCCCATTATTTCAAGGACTTTTTGTCCACAGTCCGGGACTCCAATTATTTTCCATTATTTGAACGACTTCCTGGTGAATGCATGGACCTCAAACTGGCACTTGGAGAACGCAAGGACAGGAGAGACCCCCTCACCCCTTCCTTCCCCAGACCCTCTGGGACATTGCATCGCCTGTTTTTGGGGGGAGAGTGGTTTTCCTTGAGCATCAGCCTGTGCTGCTGTTGGCAGAAGCAGCAGTCACCTCCGGATAGCTGTGCTGACACACTGAAACCAGCCCCCTCTGCTCTGCCCTCCCCGGCGCTGGCGTGCAGGGGCAGTGCTGGCCGTCCTCCCCTCACTGGCAAAGCCCCCTGCTTTCACCGCCAGCCTGTTAGCATTATAATAAGGGGAAACAGGGAAACGTCGCTCTTCTGGTGTGAAACTGGAAGGAAAACCCTGGAGGAGAGCTGGAGGAAATGAGGCCGTAATACACAAAGGGTCCCGAAGGCAATGGGAACTGGGGCATTTCTGTGGATTTGACCTTAAAACATCGCACGAGGTCACACTGGCAAAGCAGGGCTCGGACCTCCAGACCTAACCAAGGACTGGGCTCTCTTCCTCCACCCCAGGACTGTAAGAGAAGGTGTACAGCGAAGGTTGTCACTTGCTTTTCCTTGGATTTAGGAGCTCTCCCATAGACATCCTACCCCACATCCCTCTGTTGGGACTTTTCTTGACGTGGAGGCAGTAAGGCTGGGCAAACAGAGGCAGCGCTGCCTGTGAGACTGCAGCAATGACAAAACACTTGACAAGAAAACTGCATGCTTTAACAAGAGCAGGAGTGGTTTGTTTTGTGCTGCTGAAGCAATCTCTCCTGGCAGAGCATGTCAGCTATCTCCAGCTGATAGATGCTGGCAATTAGCAGTGTTTGCAGAAGGGCAATATTCCCCAGGTCTTTATTTGTATAACCTTTATACAGGGAGCAGGAGCACCGAGAGCCAAGATTGCATTCTAGCTTGAGCCAGCCCTTCCTCTTGCATATCACGCTAGCGAAGCACAAGAAGAAAACATATACATTATCCAAGAGACCCATGGGAGCACACAGCTCCTCCTGCCTTTTGGAGGGACCAGCATTGCTATGGCAGATTGCAGTGAAATGCTCTTCTCTGGCTGTGCTGCTGCAAGTGCTACAGACCTTTCAGGTCTCACACTGTGGGATGAGCGTGGGACTGTCTCCGTGTTAGCTGCCCAAACGTTAGGCATATCATCTGAGTTATTCATTCAGGATCCCTCCAATGAGACCTGGCCTATGAGACACCCCTGTCCCAGGAAGGACACTCTTTAGCATCTCAAACGGAGCTGGACACAGATGGGTGGGCAACTTATGTGAGCCCTTAGCTCACTGTAGATGCCTGCATGTAGACATCTAGAGGTAGGTGTGTTGAATCCCACTCTTGGCAAATAATCTCCCTCCAAAGCAGGGCAAGTGCCTACAGAAGACAAAGAATCCACCAGGAGACCAATTTTTAGGGATCTCATGTTAGGTGAGATGAATCCTGGGGTGGCAGCTGGAGACTGGGCCCTGTCTCCTGCTCCCCTGTGCCCTGGGCTGTCTCTCGTGGGTTTGCAGCATAGGGCTGAATCTCCACCGTTTCTCTTCCTCCAGTGGGATGCAGCTGGTGAGGACCATCCTCACCTGTTGGAGAAAAGAGGTGGAGGGAAGATGGACAAGACAGAAAGCAGCCAAGAAGAAACACAAACTCCTGCTGCTGCAAAGGGATGTGAGCCCCACCTCCAGGGTCTGCAGCCCCTGCCCCGTCCCACTTACCCCTGGACAGGAGTGCCTCATGCCAGGGACAGCACTGCTGCAGGGACAGGGTGATGTCAGGAAGTGCCTTGCTACAAAGATTCCTAAATATAAGAAAGAAATGTAAGAAAGTCCTAAATACAATGGATCCGAGGGACACACTCCTTTTCTTGCTGGTTTGCAGCTCACCAGGTCCCAAACACTGGACTGTTACAGAGAAGGTCGTAAGCACCTCATTTTCTTCTTTCTCCTCAAAGAAAAGCAAAATGTTGACAACGAACCTATGTACCAAAGACCACGAGAGATTCTTCAGGTCCCAATGTGAGCTGGTGGAGCGTGGGGGTCAGAGGCCATCAGAGAAATGCAGTTTTTCTGACCCTATGGGGGAGTTCTGCTACAAACACTTGTTTCTACGTTCGTAATTTCCACACTACTTGATTATTTCACATTAACTCTGCATTTCTACACCCTTCATATCCTTTTTCTCCCAAATGGTCCCAATGAGCTAAAAGACTGTCTCGTATTTCTGTATTCTTGCGTGCATGGTGAGGCTGATGGGACCGGATCCACTTTGTTGGCCTGTGTTTGGAGGAGTGGCAGGTAGACAAGAGATGGAGAGAGGGAAAAAGCACCCAGTCACGTGCCATTTCTAATCTGGGGAGCAAAAGCAGTCTTTGTGGACCTAGGTATATTTAAATGTTGAAATAAATGTTTTTCTTTAACTTAAAACCAGAAGTGGCATTGTCTTTTAAACAGAAATAGTATTTTCCAAACTTTTTTTTTGTCCTTGATTTTACCCACCGATAGAATGAAGAACAGGGAGACATTTCCCCACCACCACCACCAAAATGTGACTGAAACACACAGAGAAAAGAATGAAATTCAATTGAAATTTCCTTGGGAGCCTTCTGATTGTTTGACAAAAGAGTTTGTAATGAAAAATGTGATTTCATATGGATTGAAAACTGTATGAAATGCTTTGTTTGGAGTTGTACTGGATCTAAGTTAAAAATGTTTCATTTTTACGGAGTGAGGAGGAAGGGGGTAAAAGCCAGAGAAATAGGGAAGGAACCAAAACCAAAATGGAAACTTTCTGTATCAGCAGGAAGTTTTTTTGGATTGGAATGAAAAGGTTTCACAACTACATTTTTTTTGAAATAAGCTAAAAAGAATTTGAGAAAAATATGGTCAGGTTAAAATAAAACTTAAATAACAGTGTTTCAACAATTTGTTAAATCCTGAGATCCTCAGCATCCTGTACTGACATGTTAAGAGATGATCTGTGCAGGAACAGTATTTGGAGGCTCTGAAACACCTCACCTCTTAGCGATGCGCTCCTGCTCCCAGAAACATCACGGAGAATGAATTGAAATATCTGGAATTAAATGAACTTAACTAAGAGAAAATGAATGTGTCTAGAGCTTAGCTAGAGCTGTTCTCAATCATTTAGCTTTACTGACAAAATTCTAAGTAGATCTGTGATAATTTGAAAGGTCAGGCAATCTACTTTTCCGTTACGTTTGGAAGGTGCCTAGCAAATTTTTTTTCTCCATTTTTCTCTTCCTCAGTCTTTACCTTATCTTCACTGTTTTGGGAGCTTGCAGTATCAAAAAAACTAATGTTGCACAGACTTCCCTGGTAATAGTCATTGCTCTTTAGGAGTTTTCCAATAGATTGATTTTTGTCTATGGAAAAAAACATCGTGAAGGATGATCCTGTAGCTGCTGGAAGCAAGGGCAATGAATCTCGTTTGGGGAAATGTTCTGTACGCTTCATAGATCCAATTACAAGTTAGCAATTGTTTGTGGATTTCTACCATGGAATATATAGCCTCCCATATCATGATGCAATAATAAAAATTATATGTGCTTAGCACATCCCAAGGCAACCTCTTTACTCAGCAAATCTACACAAAGGGCCATTTTCCAGCTGGGCACTATATCTAGATACCCTTTGGAAAATGGTTGCAAGGTTTTGGCTCCAACTCTGGCTCAGTCCATATCCCACAGAAAGCCTGGCTTTGCTTTTGGAGCTGCGGAGAGGCCGAGGGAAGCATTTCACATGAATTTGCCAGTGCACACCTTGATCAGGCAATGGTTACGGTGCATGAACTGCCAGCAGATTACTGGTGTGCGGGAAGAAGAAGAGGTTCTTGCCAGCCAAAATACAGGTGCATAGAGCTGCTTCTGCAGCCTACATATGACAGGCATCCAAGAAACGAAGGAAATACACCGTGGGCTGTAATTAGGCCCCGATGGCTGATAGGCTGATAGGCCCTTTTTCTGAAGGTTCTTATGTTTTATCGAACCATATTATCTCTTTAAGACCAATCGTGCTCAGGGTCACTGGGTAGCAGGGCCAGGCCAAGCACAATAAAATAAGCCGGGCTGCTAATTTGAAGCAGATTGCTCCAGCTCTGCAGCAGCACTAGTGCACATGGCAGGACATCACACTTCCAAACCCGACACAGGCTCCCTGACCCAGCCAGAATAAACTGGGTTCCAGTCATACCTCAGAATAAACTTAAGTAAGCTTAATAAATATTATATTTAAACGTATGTGGCTCTGTGTGCAAACCACTGTAACCAAACTGAAACAAACTGGAGCTTATGTTACAAGAGCTGTGGAAATATCAGCATTTGGCTCTTTTAATAGCCTACTGTTTGTACTACCAAGCAACAATCGCTCCAAATAAGAAGCCATAGCAGACCTCACCTCCTTCTGACGCCTACTATCTAATGGAGACCAGATGCAAAATGATATCTTGCCTCCAGTGAGTCAAAAAGGTGGTATGCATCAAAAAGAGGACAACACGATGGTATGGGGACCCGGTAATTCAAGGGACCACCACTTGCCTCTTTTGTCCTGGTTGATTTAATCAGTCTGTCTTCCCTGACTTGTTTGAGAACAGGATGAGACAAAAGCACTCTCAGGGCATCATTTAAAGTCCACAGAAGTCTATGATAGGATATGTTTTGGTTTGGGGTGTTGGGGTTTTTTTTCCCATTTCTGCCAAAATCTTTTTGACTGGAAGTTCCCCAGGAATTCCCTGGGTTATATTTCATGGTGACTTTAATGTTCGTGCTCAGGTGTAGACATTATATTGAAAAAGAACAATAGCAGCTGCTTTTGTTCAATTACCATTCAGGTTCCAGAAGTTATTCCCCTTGATAAGAGGGCAACAGGGTTTTTGGGTGGGGAAGAAGCAGTCTGTCTGGCATATGCCAGAATATGCCATTCTCATTGGGAAACTAAAGAAGCACAGTCTAGATGAAAATGCTCAGCACTGGGCAAAAAAGGATTGGAAATATTTACTTGGAAAACAAGTAATAAAAATGGCTTGCACTCAAATTGGAGGATGTACTAAGTGGCCTCCTGAGACAACAGAATAGAGACAGACATTTTAAATGCTGGGAAAACACCAAGATTAGATGGGCTTGGAAGAAAACATTAAAATTTTCTTTGGAGGACAGTGTTAGAATTTAAAATTATCTTTACAAATTGGAGACAGAGACTGAAAAAGTAAGGGAGCAACTCAAGAAAGACAAGGCATCCCGCTTAGGCATAGGTAATTGTCCAAATAAATGTAAGAGCAACTTGTTAGACAGCAAAGGATCTAGGGGCTGTAGTGAGACACAAACTGATCAGAGTCAGAAACGTCAGGCTGTCCTAAAGGCATGGAGGTCCTGGAGGTGTATATAAGCACGAAACATCCGTGAAGAAATTCTTCCATTCTGCTTAACATTGGCAAAACCTCTCTTAGGGCACTGTGCCCAGCCCTGGGCTGTCCTCAATGTGTAAAAGGTTGTAGAAGGGGGAAAGTTGTAGACTGCTTTTTATTCCTGATGTCCATCATGCGTAAAGGAAGATGTTATCTCGTTCATGACCATTTTCTTTGCTTTTCTGTGCTCTGTGTGAGCAGTGTGTTTGTTTTTTAGTCTCATGTACATTTGGTTAGGAACATGAATTTATTTGGATAGGTGTGGTTACAGATGTGTGTAGACTTTATATAAAATGATGTGCAAAGGCAGCTGTGTGAGATCGTGAATGCAAGCGCTGTAAGGGTTTGGACACATGGACAAGCAAGCACACTTATTACCGGGGTGCAGAGTAGCCAGTTGCACAGTTCTAGCAGAAAATATGAAATAAAACCCCCTTTGGTTGCCAGATGTGATGCAACTTTAGCAATGGGCCGAAAGTACAGACTTTCAGCTCTGCGATGCACACCACCCAGGAGGCCAAAGAAACTTGGCACTCGTGTGCTGTAGCCTGATGTGTTGAACCACCTCCCCTTTTATGCACACACACAGAGTGTAGCCCTGCATCCTCCCCTCGCCTCTGTGTGCACCAGCAGGAGCCCCACTAGCATCAAGGTGGGAGGCAAAGGCATACAGCAGGAAAAGAAAATCAGACGCATCCTATGGGGGTTTCTTAACCACTGAAATGTTTTAAGTGTGCAAATCCTGTTGATTTCCAAGATGTTTTAGAAAAATGCAACTTTAGATCTGTGGACAGAAATAGGGTGCGCTTAGAAATTATTCACAGTTGGGTAACTGAATACTTTCTTGCACCTACCACAGCATCCCCCTGACCACCAACATTATCTTGCTAAGCTGAGTGGTGGGAGAAGCAAAACACTTAGAAGGAGATAAATGGGCTATATTTGAGCACTGTATGCTTGATAAATTAGCTGTGCATCCAGGCGGCCTTTCATCTCCATAGGAAGGAAAGGCATTTCAGAGCGCTGTGATCTCCCGGGCAGGGAGACAGCTATCTCTGCAGTGCCAGAGGCAGCCAGTGCATTAGCCCCTTCGGCTATCAGTGCGTTTAAACAAAGCCATCTCACAATTAGCAATTTGCTATTTCCTCACCATCGCTTGTAATTTGGGGATGTCAGTGGGTTGCTTCGAAGTGGGTTCATGCCCTTTGTGTTGCTGTTCATGACACACAGCTGTGGTTTCCAACCACCAGTGCATGAGGGACCAGTTTTGTAAATGTTACTTGAGCTGTGCATCCCTTTTTAATGGGAGAGATCCCTCTCAATGAAGGCAAAACTGATGCATAAACTGGAATCCCCCATGTCACCATGAACTTATATTTCTTCAGACATCTGTCCATGTGTGAGGATCTGGATGTGGGTCTCACTTTCACACAAAATGCCCTTCAGAGAGAATGTAGGTGCTCAAAGTCATGTGTGAGGTTTTGAGGGGTTTACGTCTGTTCCCAAAGTAGACTTCATGAGTTACCATCAAGGTTGCAGAAGTTGGGATTAATACAGTGAAAACCTCACACGTGTAGGATCAAGAGGTCAGGACATTAATAACACAAGCTGATTTTACAAGATTCCCATCATTTTGAGCATCTCAAGAGTCAAGCAATTTTTGTGCTATTTCTTCTGCCTTCAGGTCAGAACCAGAAGGCAAGCTTCTGACTAGTTTGCACAAACCTTTCATCAAGGCATTTTAAGCTGGACCCTCTGAAATCTAAGCAGGGATTCACCCTAGTTTAATTCTTCTGCAGCCAAGCGGTGTGCTCAGGTCCTCCAGTCCAGCTAAGACACGGTGATGGACCTTCAGAAGTCAGGCTGAGAAGCTTTCAGATTCAGTGGCATCAGAAAGACCAGTTTGCTTGGAAACAGAAATCCGAACTCCAAAGGCAGGAGGAAAATGTCCTGATTCAACAGGCAAAGCAAGGCAAGGCAAGGCAAGGCAAAGCAAGGCAAGGCAAGGCAAGGCAAGGCAGGGAAAGGAAGATTATTTTTATACGGCAAAATCTCTGAAAAAGTTTATTTGGGGAGAATCAAAGTGGATTCTTCTCTGGAAGGTTAGGGTCTTCAGTTATGTTTACTTTTTCCTCATAGACAAGACTCAAACTAAAGAAAGGTTTTTTTAAGTAGATGGATTAAAAGTGCTTACCTCAATTTCACTGATGGACAATGGAATTTCAAATGGTTTTTATAGATGTCTCTCCTTGGAAAATGTTGGGGATTTTTCCGTAAAGGATATTCCTGTTAGAAAATCATTTGTGATCCAGTCCCAGTGAGATCTAGTCCTAATTGCATCTTGTTTAAGGGTGTAATGATAAACAGGTTATAGGAGAAGCAAACCAGGCCCCTATGGAATCTGTGCAATTTCATGCAGAATGTTAAATGTGTATTATTATTGTTATTATTTTTTAAATAGCAATTAAGCCTTCCAAGTAAGAGGAGAAACGTGCTATTAGCCTTTTTCATTAACCTTTGGGATGCCCTTCACTAATTTTTTTTTTCTGGTTCTAGCTAACAGCAACTCAAAGAATGAAAGCACAGTCTTGATTCACGGCATGTACTTCCCCAGTTTTCCCTTGAGTGCCTTGGCACCATCTCGCAATTAGTGCTGCTTGGTTAATTGGTGTATCACCACTTTAGACTCTGAAGAACTTGAATTAAGCTTCATGAACTTGACTTCCAAGGACAAGGGCTCTTAAAGGAGCAACAGCAGCAGAGGAACAGCACTGATCAACAGCTTGAACAATTGAGACACCCAAAATGCTGTGTATGGGAATGTCTCAGTGTTTCCTAACACCAGGGAAAACAAGAGTTTGCAAACTTCATGAGAGGGTGGGCTTTGCTTGAGACAAGGACAAAAAGGATACACAATTACAGGTTAAAACTGTCAAAATATTTATGTCTTCTTTTTGGCCCCAGTAAACCTGGAATTAGGAAATATATTTTTGCTTGTGACCACACATTTTATGTACTGTGTACAGCTAGAAGATGGCTGGAAGAGGACTCTTACCTGCGGCCTATTCCAGGCTGACCCTAATAACCAGAGATGGAAAATAGCCCTACACTGACTATTACTTAAGGGAATATCCAGGCGAACAGCAATTTGCTTTACCTAAAGAAGAAGAATATCCTGTTTAAAACAGGGTTAATCTCAAGCATCATGCCTGAGAAAATAGGACCAAATGTCCAGGATACCTGTCAGCTCTTCTGCATCCATTGTTAATGATAGGCAAATTTGCTTAGGACAAAACAGAAGTGTCCCTCTGCTCCTCCTATCAATGTCCACAATCCAAGGTTACAGGGTCACCACTTCAGCAAAGAATTAATGTTATTCTTACTATTAAGCACTTCTCCCATTTCCTTCTATTCAAGAGAAAAAAGTCAGGTTTTCCTATCGGAACATTTCCTATTGGCCTAATGACCAAGCTGAAGGACTTTGAATCTTTAATTTTTTCATTGTTACCGCACAATCCTCCTGTCTCTGCTGCTGTGCTTTGTGCTGGTCAGGACCCTAACCCCTGAATCATCGCTGGGAAGTGGCTGCTCTGAGCAGTCCAGCGAAAAGCGTGAAGCTCTTCGGTGGTTGCTGTGGTTTCTTCTCTGTGTTTTGCAGGGCTCAACTCTTTTCTGGTGTTCAGTAAATGACAAATACGTCCTTTTAGTGTGGTTTTGTAGGGAAGTGTGAATTGCGTCTGCTGATACCTGCTTGTTGGTTTAGCCTTTCCAGTAACTGTTAAGCTTATTTCCGCCAAATTTGACAGAGGGATGGGAGACTCAAGGATAATTATATTTCTACAGACTTCATGAAAATCGGCATGTGGGAAGGAAAGAAAACCACAAATTTGTGTCTCCTGTTGTGGGAAAGCACAGAAGATTCAGTCTTTGTGGCTCTATTTGACAGCATCCAGCTAACGAAGCCGCTGATGTCTACCACTGGCCAATCTGCACGTGGGTAGCTCCAGCACTGCCGTAGCATGACCTGCCTCTTATCTTTGGGCATATCTCAGGGGATATGGGACAGAGTTGAGGTGAGTGCATGTGATGCAGGGGGACACAGAACAATTTCTTTGAAATGTGTTTTTGCCAGAAATCAGATTGGGATGCAGGTTAGTGTGAAAAGAAAAATGGAATTAAATGTTGGTTCTATTGAAGCCAACAGCAAGATACCTAATCTTGAATTTTGGCCACATTTTGTAATAATGTGGCAAAAGAAGAAGTTTCTAAGACTGAAAATTTGTGGCTGCAACCCTTGCCATAGATAACACCCCAATCAAGTGGTGCGTGATTCAAAACGGTCTCTCTTTGGGAACTGCTGTTCGTGCATGCAAAGTTTGGGCTTCTGTTTGTCTTCCTGAGACTCCTTTGCCAGCACAGATCTGAGCATTTGTCCTCCTAAACTTCTTGTTTTGCCTCAGATGAGTGAAGAAGCCAATTCTCAGTTTGGACCTGAAGGTGGGATGGGTTCACCTAGCGCTTGCTGCTGGGTGTTGGGTGGGACACAGGTCCCTGTGCCACCAAAGGACCTCAATAGGGGAAACATTCACCTGCCTTGGATACTAGTCTTAGGGTTCCTGAATCTCTCTCTGGAGGTACCCATCCCTCCCTGGGACTACGAGGGAAACCCTGATGTTGGGCTGGCTTCCTCACTTTTAGACAGTTGCGAGGAGGAGTGGCCTGTTGACCCTGGGACATGCTGGAAATCTTCATTCATGTATAAAATGCTTGAGGAATCTCCACGGGCAGGGTTTTATGGTGGAAAGTAGAGAGTTACAATCTTCACCTGACTTTTTTTTGAGGTTCAGCATCAGTATTTACAAAGCATTAAAGGTCAGTATCATTCCGTGTTATGCACAGGCAAGAGCAAACTCACTTGGTTTTGGAAATGTGAGACGTATTGAGATGTTTAAAAAGAAGTTTTCAAATGAGCTTACGCTTTTCTAGCATTTAGGAACAACCATCAGCTATTAGCTGTCCCTCCAACTTTTAATGCCTATGACCAAATACTTGAAGGTATTTCTAGAGTGCCCAGAACTATTTTGGTGAAAGTGGTAATTACAGAAACGATACTGCTTCCAGCCAGCAATTTCCCACAAGATGAGAACACCAGACAGCCCCTGGCCACAAGTAACAGAAATTTGAAAGAAAATAAAGGGTTTATTTAAAAAAGAGAAAGATCATAACTTTATAACAACATTATTATTCAAAGAAAAATCCTTCCCTATGAATTTAAAAAACCACTTTAGGCTTCAGCTTTTTTTTCCATGCCCCAATTGCAGTTAATTCCAAACCATGAAATAGATCATACAATAACATTAACTGGATGTGGGTGTTGTTGGTTCCCCAAAGGCTGTCATTTTGCCCTGGTCTACTACCTGGATTTCAGGATTACACCCTGCAGACTTTCAAGGTGTATGAGAGAGAGCAGGCTAAAATGCTGCCTCCTGGCTTTTCTTCTCGCTGAAAAAGAAACTTTCTTCGGTGACACATCACTACTTGTTATTCATTATTTCAAGTGAGCAGAAGAAATTTTGGTCCATTTCTTTTATTTTGGTTCCTCCCAAATAATTTATACATTTGTTTCAGATTTGAAAAATGTTGAAGAGTTGACTGGTTTTGTGGGTACTATTTTTGACTATTCTACTTATTAAATCTGTGCAAAATGCTATGGTTTTTGTGTGTGTAGTGAAAAGCCACCCTCATGCTGAAAGCTGTCCCAGAGTCTTTCTCTGCAGAGAAACTCAAACAAATTGAGTTTAAAGGTGCCAAAACCATTTCACGGCCGGTATTTTTAGTTTTCCACTGCAGAGAAGTTGCCTGTTTTTGAGAATGGCTGAGCAATGAGTGATAAACCTATGGATTAATGACCGATAAAGACAG
This sequence comes from Aptenodytes patagonicus, assembly GCF_965638725.1. Taxonomy (NCBI): domain Eukaryota; kingdom Metazoa; phylum Chordata; class Aves; order Sphenisciformes; family Spheniscidae; genus Aptenodytes; species Aptenodytes patagonicus. The sequence goes on from NC_134952.1 coordinate 8,415,739, forward strand.
CATTTCTTGGTGGTATGACCTAGGTGGAAGAGCAAAGAAACTAAGAGCCAAGAACCAGCTGGTATTTAGTCCTAAAGGAAATGTCATCATGGAGGTTAGTATTCTTATTGCATTTTGTTAAGAAAAGACAAAATAATTGCCTTTTTTCCTACTGTGTTTGCTGCCTATCGAATTGCTGCTGCAAGAGTTTATTTATATAGGGAGCTAATGCACAGCTGAGGAGGAGGCAGGGAAGAGGGACTCCATTACCACGTTTGCTGTAGTGAGCCACCACGGATTTGTTCCATCATTAGAGGGTGGAAAGGCCTCACTTGCAAAAAGCATCGTGCAAAGTTATATAACAAAATATCGGCTTTCCTGACTCTGTTTTTATCCGACATTTCAGAACACACTGAGATCTCCACAGAGGATGAGAAAAGAAGATTCAGTATGCAGCATTTTATATTTAGGCACTAATTCAGCCAATCTTAAGGGCAGTCTTGATTTTCCAAGGGTTTCAGATATACTTAAACTTGCATTTGCTCTACCTCTCGACCAAGACTTTGGCTTGTTATTGTACAGGGTTTTGTCAGTAAAGCGACAGGGCTGATACAGCCTTCGTTAGACTGATTTGGTCTGAGATAGCTCACACGTCTAAAAGTTTATGGCAAAATAAATTTTCTGTGAAAATTGGGGTTACTTTTTTTTTAAGGCAGCACAGATTGTGCAGCTCTGCTCAGTCACTCATGTTGAAGTTGGGGTATTTTTTTGAACAAAATTATTTTTGATGCAACAATTGGTAGAGAGAAAAATGACACAATATGGTTCTCTGAGTTTCTATTCCCAGCCTGCAGAATGACAAAGGAGCAATCGAAGAAATGCTGAAGAACAACTCTTCAGAGGAGATCAGAGACCTTTCTTACATGATAAAAATCTTTAGCTGTGGAAATCTCTGCTGGTCTGTGAAAAAAGGGCTGAAACTTGTGCTTCTTGCAAACACCCACAGATGAAGCGACATGTTCATTTTAAGGCACACAGTTGTTTGTGGGAGAAAATGTCTGAAACTTTTAACTCCCAGATTGTCCTGCTAGTGTATAAAGTGTGTCTTCAGCATGGGCTTGGTCCCAGCTGCTCCCAGAATAATCAGTGTAGGGGAGAGGTGGGCCAAAAGTGGCATTACATGAACCTTGTGCTCCCTAGTCCCAGGCTGGATAAACTTGCTTTCTGGCATGAGTCTGAGCACCGTCTAGCAGCTGTAAAATATGCTCACCTACACGTGGCATACAAGAAACCTTCTTCATGTCTAGCACTGGGACAGAAAAGATGCCCCAGGCAACCTCCTTCCCGAAGAAAAAGAGTACTAATAGTGATATAAAAATGGCCTTTGTAATGATGCACTTTGAGATCTCTGGGTGAAAAGCTGCTTGTTGAGTGATTGGGGTGGAAACAAAGAGGAGAAAAGGGAACAGGAATGGGCCATATTTGTTCATATCACTTCCCGAATACTACTCAGTTACTCCAACACCAGCCTGTGGTGAAGGGCAGGATCAGAGGCTAGAGCACCGCAGTAACCTCCCAAACAGCTCTGGAGCGCAGTTTGCTAGGTTTACCCTAATATTAGGCAACCTCTTCAAAACTTAAGACAGCTGTCCTTTTTTTTTTGCACATTTTTGACTAGAACAGATTTTTCCATTGGCTCCCTTGGACAACTTGCCATATTAACTGTCAGATCAAATATTGCCAAAATACTGAGGGCGGACACAGACATTCAACTCAATCCTGTCTGAGAATGACAGTGCTGCCTCTCAGGGCCATTTTATCAGGCCCTGAAATCTCCCAGCTTCCCAGACTATGGCATCGACACCCTTGACAGAGAGGGGTGTGATCGCCAAGGATATAATGGTCAGAGTACCGCCAACTGAAATAGCTCAGCAATGCATGTTCAGCAAGGCCGGTGTTCCAGCTTTTTCCATCCATGTTCTGCTTTCTCTGATAAGAACCAAGAGAAATAACATGTGTTGTTTAAAGCTATTTTATTCCCATGCAGGATACAAGAAGAAATAACCTTCTAGATTTAATTTCCACTTCTTTTTTACTAAGAAGGAGCTTATTTTCGGGGATGGGTTAGAGGGAGGAAGGGTTGAGTGAGTTTACAATGGCAAAGCATGACAAGTGAGTTCTTTTCTGATGAAAAATATTTTGTACAGTGTCACAGAGCTTTCTGTATCAAGAGGTTCACTGGCAATTGCAAGGAAGGAAGGCAAAGTTAATTTGTGGTATAGTTATGGCCCCTATCACCAGCCTGTTTAATACACATAGACCCATGGGTTGGGCAATTGCTTTTGCTCCCAAAGTACAGATCTGGCTGCAGAGGGACATAGGCACCATACTAAGCCTTATATATTTCTCTAGAGGGAAGGAATCACAGCCCTTGCCTATAACCCATGCTCCCCAGACGGAGATCCTCAGTTGCCTACAGGAAATAATACTGGCAGAAATGTACCTTAATCACTCTTTTATAAGGTTTATGCACCTGAGTCCAGGATCCCAGGAAGTTTCTATCTGTCCTCTGGGATTCATAGCCTCGAATCCTCTCCCAAAAGGGAATTCTATGTCCTTTCTGTCAAGAACTAAGGAGGGACTTGTCTTTTCTTTCAGAACACCACTGTGTCAGTGTGACCTGCACTTCGTCAGTGCCCTCCTCATGGTGTTCAAGTCCACTCCATAGCCCCAAGGCTGTAGCTTTTTCTGGAGAGAGAAGAGCTGAAAGTTTCTCACTTGGTGAATTATTGGAAGAAGAAAAAGATTTATGAGACCAGAGAGAACATGGATAAGCCTGATTGTGACTGGTGGGGTAAGTGCTCCAAGACTTTCTTGATGTTGTGTTCAAGTATTTTACATTACATTCAGCAAAACAAAGAGACAGTCTTTTGGGCAAGGTCAGCATCACGGTCTTGCTCTCCCACATAGAGCCCTTAGGTTATAATGTCATGTTTATTCATTCCCACATGTTCACAGAAATCTTTAATTTTTGTACGTAATGGCAGAACTCCTACTGGATAAAAGGATGCTGCTTCCCATTCAAGTTGGCCTGTAGCTAGCAATTAGGGCACTGTTCAGAGGAGGAGGGAATTTGGATTTAATCTCTCTGAGGCAAGGACAAGAATGAATCTTGGTTTCCACATTCTGAGTGACCTCCCACCATCCAAGTGTTGGAAGGGTGAGTTGGGTTTGGTCAGGGATTTTATGGGTACGTATATTCACATGTATGGGACAGAGGCACAATTAGTAGGACATACCTCTGTGCCATATCTGCCAGGCTTATTCAGATGTCTTGAATGCCCTAGGACATCTTGCACAGCTCCAGACTGTTTAGGCAGATTAATCACACTTAAGCTCTCCATCAAATATCATGGGAACTTAGAGATACATGGGGACTCCTAGGTAGTACATGCCTAATATTAGAGTGAGTGAATGCCAAACAGGGGAATTGGTGTCACTGTTCCAGGCTAAGGTACAGTGCAGGGTGCTTCCTAGGTACATGCCATCCTGGGGAATTATGTTACTGGGCTCTGTCTGTCCACACAGAGCAGTTGCTACTGGTTTCATCTATTCCCAAAGGAAGACTTACCCATCTGGGCTGCTCTCCTGTCAGCCCCCTCGATTTATGATACAGTCTTTTGTAGCGAGCGTGCCAAACCTTGCATGCTGAGGGATTGCTAGTGATCCCTATTTTCTGTGCTGTGCCACATCCTACCCATTTCCTTTCTCAACCAGGGAGAGGATCCTTTCCTGTGGTTCCCCAGCGGAGGCAGGAGGTTATTTGTCATCCAGACTTTCATTCCTGGAGTGGGTGCAGCCTAATTCCCAGCCCAGACTGTGTCAGATGCCCTTGCCAGGGAGCAGTTGGATGGAAAATCCATTTTTGTCTCTCCTAGGCCATTGACCGCCCCATGCTCTCGGCCTTGTTATACCCAGGCAGCAGGAATGACTTTACAGTGAACCCAGAGCCAGCAGCTTTCACTCCAGACAGCAAGGGCTAGATGCAGTTCTCCTGATTTCTGTGCTCAGCTGAGTAATATAAAAGCCATGACAATATATATTTTTTTTCTCCTGACTGTGGTTTCATTAGGCATAATGTCCAGTTTTCTTTGAGTATTTCAAATATCTGGGCACACACATGTTTTGCTGCCTTAGTTCCCTGTAAAGCAGATGTTGGTGGCTCATGGTTTCTGGCTTGGTATCTTCATTACTGTACAGATATATTGATTTTGTCTCTCTCCTCAATAGCTCTACACGAATGAGGCTTAACATGCCAGTGAGGCAAACGATAACACGGGGCTGACACCATATCAAATTACCCTTTACAAAGCTGTAACATATGTTCCAATACTTGAGTCCATGTAAGCCCTAAAACATGATACTCTGCTAAGACATGCCCAAGATATGAAGGGGAACTCCTGTGTTTGGATACAGCACAGGTTTGAAGGTTTCTTTTCCTTTTCTCCCACCACTGCTACCACTGATAAAGAAATCAGCGACACCTTTGCTTACTAATGTGTTTAAACAAAGTAATTTTCTTAATAAATAATTTATTTCTGAGTGCAAATAGAAAATTATTCCAACTTATTTGCTCATATGGGGCCATTGACATTCGTGGAGTTAATCTTGCCTGATTGTAAAGGGGTTTATGTCTGAGTTAATGTCCAGAAATATTCTTCATAGTCAATGGAGATAAAGAATCATTTACAAGGTGTGATTCATATTATCCTGAAAGAAATGTTCAATAGAAGCCAAATGAACTACACCCTAAAAATGCCTCTCTGTCCACTGACTATACAGACATCTTGTAAAGGGGCTAGCTCAGATGTTGATGTCTACCACAAAGGCACCTAAAGTTGGTGAGATGGGGGATTCATCCCACCTTGGCAGTCTCAGTGGCTGCATATGAAGTGCCTGCTACTAAGGAACATCTTTGGAAACAGCCAACCAAGTTATGTTTTCCTTTTTCCATATGTGGAGTACTCTTGAGTCAGGGAAGAGCCTACGCTACAGACTCAATCTCCTCAGCCCCCATTTCCATCTCAAAAAACTGCACCAACCCAGAGAGAAGATAGATCTCTGGTACTTGGCTGAGGCTCCCAAGTGCTGCAAAAATAGCAGATGCTGTTTGCAGAAAACACCACAGTACAATAGCAGAGACTCTCCCCATCTCTAAGGTTTGCAAAGTGTTATGCCAGAGAAACAGTTATCATGGTGCTTAAAAAAAGAGGGAAACAGTTTATGTTAAGGTCATTTATCTGCCATTTGTTGAGACTACTTCTCACAAATGCCAAGGGAAGGTGGAGAGTTGGGATCATTCACAACACAGATTAAGGAAAATCCATGCCATGGAGAGCAGAAACCCCATATCAATATTTGCAGAGGATGGGCCCCACCTTCAGACATGGCATAGGAAGTGGAAGGAGACAGTGACGCTGGAAAACAACCCAACCTCCATGTGGCACCGGGGAGCGCTGCATTTCCATCCCAGCCTGGGAGAGAAATTCGTCCAGCTCTGGTGTTTTCCCTTTCAAAACCTTCCTGAAACATTGGAGCAGGTGCAGGGGAAAAAAAACCAAACCAAAAAACAAACCCAAATGATTTGATGATTGCAGGAAATGCTGTGCAGTGAGCCCCTCGGTGAACTCCAACTCCTTATTTCAGTTTATCAGAAAAGTTGAAAGAGGACTTCACTGTAGTGTGTAATTCATTGGTTTTCTTCAGGAAGAATGTGCTGCCTATTCAGGGCAGGAAGCTAGAACAAGGCAATTCCAAACTGGAAATAAGGCACATTTTAACTGTGAAGTTGATTAACCGTTGCAATGAACCATGGAAAGACTGATAGATTCCTTCATTTCTCAATGTCTTCAATTAAAACTGGATGACTTTCTGAAAGAGTTGTTTTAGCCAAACAAAACTTGTTGGAAAATTTAAAGGCTACCTAGTACAGGAGTTGCTGAGGACTTTTCCACGGGGAGGGAGGATTTATATGGTCACTGTATAGTTCATTATTTCTGTTTACTTTCTGTAGAAGAGCTCAAACACAAGAGAGATGCTTGAGATAAATGCAGAAACAAACAAGCTAAGCCTTGGCTTTCTCCTAAAGATAAATGTCAGCCGAAGTTAATGTGGCTAAATGAGATACAGAGTTTATCTCAAAGAACCTACATGGTGAATCTGTTCTGGAGAATTTTTTTATTTAGACACCCTTATAGATTTAATTTGAATACTTAAAAAAAAAAAAAGGAACTTCAGAACTTCAGAGTTGCCATAACCAATAACTAATGAATTTGCCTCCTTTCCCTCTGATTTATAAGTTCCCTTAATCATAAACATTCCTCCAGTTTTGCTAGCTGACCCAAATCAAAAGGACAAAGTCAAAGATCGTTGTTGCACTTTTTAAAATGCAAGAATGTCTACTTCTCAATAAAACATGATGGATTCATGGTCCAGCACAGAATTCACAATCATAAAGCTGGGTGACAGAGGTTAACCACCACATTGCAAATACCAGGACTTTGATTCCTAAATTGAAGAATAAAACATACTTAAAGAAAAAGTGGAGTTTGCAATTTTGCAAACTATTGACCTCCCTCAAAGCTGGACCTGCCTTTTTGCTGCGTGTGAAGTACCTGCTTCCAAAATGAAACAAAGACTAAATAAGCTGGACTGTATGAGGGTCCCATACTCAAGAAGTCAAACCCAATTCCCTTCTGTTTGTTTCTCTAGACATTGGTGCATACATCAAAGCAGACAGTTCTTTTGATCTATTTAGCAACAGATATACATAGTGCTTCAGGGATCTTGAAGACTCACAATTGTGGCCAAAAAAAAAAAAAGGCACTCAGGAATTTAAGAGAAATATTCTGTGTGCTCATTTTTTATAAAACTATTTGTTTTAACTTAATACTTGTCATGATGAGGTGGAAAATCCCCCCCTTCCTCTTTTTGAAAAGCTGGGGGAATCTAAAGCCAAATGATGTGCTGATAAGTGCAGTTGTCATCCCACTAGTATTTCAGGATCCATGCTCTCTGCTGTAGGAATTTCCTCTAGATTGCAATATTTATTTTCCTTTTTGCACCTCCCTTTTTGTGGAATAATCCAGTGTGGGGCCAAGGTACCCTGGAAGCAAATGGCAGAAGATCCACTGGCTGCAGAAAGTAACCTGCAAAGAACCTGTACCAGAGCTATTTCCACTTTTGTTCTCTTACTTTCCTTCTGCAGCACAGAATAACACAATTTACCCTAATTATATTTTTATCTTTCATCCTTTTTGAGGGATCTGTTCTTTATGCTCCCCTAGTACTTTCTTAAAGAAATTGTTTATGACTAGTCTCTGCCATCTGCAGAGTCCTGAGGGGCGGACTGGGGCCATTAACTTAATTTTGGATGAGTGCGCATGCAAGGTAAACGTACTTGAAAAAACAGCGTGGATACAAGGATCACGTTCATGTACACACTGCAATTTCCCATAGCTTAAATGATAATTCTTTTTATTAAAATAAGAACTTAATTAATACACATGGGCATTTGAGGATCAGACTCTACATACCATTCATATGGACTTGATTTAAAGATCCTGACATTAATTCAAAGTACTGGTAAAGGAGTCTGTTTCTGGTGGGAATAATACACTGATAACTTTCATAGTTAGGGTATGCAAAAAGTTATGACTGGCCTCTTCTAGATTGAAAATAAAAATAGGAAGGGATGGCTAAATGCCTCGTGGAGAGACTGATTCCATCTAACCTGATCCCCTGGTGCTGGGCTTGTCAGTCCACTGCAGTGCTAAACCCAACCCTGAGAAAAGAAAGGGCTACTCTAGGTCCACCTTGCATTTAAAGAGGGTGGCAACATTTCCACTGCTTGAAAACAGGTCTGTTTTGTCCCTTTTCCATCCTAGGCTGAACCCATCTCATCTTGTTTGTCCCAAGGAGCAAAGCAGAATCGGAGCTGTATAATACTTGGTAGGTGACCGCATGGAAAACCGAGCTACTGTGGGAATAAGTCAAGGACTCAAGGACAAACCCTTGGTAAACACTAGACCACAAGCACTAGATGTTTTTTTCTTCAGTGTCATTTGAGGGCTGCCTGGAAGTTTACTTCACGAACAGATTTGCTATCCTTAGAGACAGTGCACCTTGAGGCCACAAGCTATGCAGGGAGGTGGGTGGGTGTTGAGGCATTTCAGAGGAGATGCCTGAAGAAGCTTAAACCTTTGTCTGCTGTTATCCAGATTTGATGCCTCTGAAACCATTTGAATACAGAAAGGAGATGAGCCAAGAGCATTCCCTACAGGATGTGTAGAACTCATCAGTGACTGTTTTGTCCTGCTATAAGAGGTAAACTCTCAGGATGAAGAAAGGAGAAAGGTTTTCTATGGCCCAGCTCCTGCAGGCAGGTATAAGGCACTCTGGGACATCAGTAGTTCTGTGGGTGAGGGGACATCTGATGGTGGGAATTCTGTGTATTCATGTCTCAGACTCTTTCGTTGCAACCTCATCTCAAGAGGCTGAGTCATCCCAAAGTCCCCAGAATCGATCCAGACTGTTCCCAGAAAAATGCAGCTTTGGACCAGTGTATTTAATAGAACAGTTGAAAAGGCAGCTGGCAGTTTTGTGGGGCAGATCCCATTCAGCCATTGCCTTCAGCCTTCTGGGTTACAAAGGCAACATGTTCATGAGCAGCTACTGCAGCCGGTGCTTGTTGGTGACTTGGAGACAAGTGATGGTGTCAGGCACCCCAGAATCTCTGGTGGGACATCTGGGTTGACAAAATAAACATCCAATGGAAAACAGATGAAATAGATCTTCTAAATAAGGTCCCAGTCCAGCTTCCAACATGTCATGATGTTCTCCATGGACATAAAAGGAAGAAAATGAATAAACCAAATATCCAACATGAAACCTATACAGGCTACAAATTAATTTTGCTTTAAGTAGGACTTTGGAGTTGAGTAGACCTTCCTCCATTGGATATTTTCATGTGTTTTGCCATAAGCAAAATAAAAAGAAGTAGTCACTCTCCTAAAAAAATAGTTAGAATGTAAATTCACTGACTTGTGTTTGTCAGATGAAAGCAAAGTGAGTGTGTGTGGGGAAACTCATTGCTGTTGTGCTTGGCCTCCAACTAAAGAAAATCTTTTTTTCAAGTGTTGAATGAGTTTTGGTACTGCCCATGAGGCTGGCACTTTACACAAGTGTGTGCAGCCCTCTCTTGTTTCAAATTTGCCAGATTTTGGGTATGGTAAACAGATTTTTTTCTTTCTCTCAAGTATTTTGCTTCCTCTGGGCTTAGGAAAAATAATTAAAAAGAGGAATTCTCTCTGTCACTCGCTCTTCAAGGGCATGATATGTTTTTGACTCTCTCATCAGTAAGTGTGCTAATTTTTTGGAAAGGTTTCCCTTGTTCTTCTTGTAAGTAGAATGTGTTGGTAGCCAAAACAAACACAGAAAGAAGCCAAGGAAAGAAAGTAGATATATCTACTCGTATGAATGGTCCAAAAAGGGAAATCTCCAAAAACTACTGGAAGTGCTATAAGATTTCAGATGGCAAACTCATCCAAAATTAATGGTTAGCAAAACATTCAGTTCTTAAACACCAATAGAATAAAAAGAACAGCTTTCAACAGCAAAAAAATAATCCTTCTTTTAGTGTGAAAGGACTGTCTTGTGGTTAAGGCATTGGCCTTGGAGTCAGGAGACCGAGGTTTAGCGCTTCTGTCTTCAGAGTGACCCTATTAATTAATATTAATTAATCCTGTTGTATCTTCGTTCTTTATCGGAGAATGGTCCTGGTGCTTCTTTCTTATCTATTTACTTCCCTTAGATTACCACCTTCTTGGACCATGAGCTTTCTGCTATCATGTTTGTATGGTGTCTTAAACAAGAGGCCTTGATCTTGTTTTGAGCTTTCAAATAGAGTGGACAAAATTTTTTCAATTAGATAAAGTGTTCTTTAATAGAAAACAATCTGTGCTGAAAGTTTTTGCATATGGCCCCAAAATTACATTTTTCGTAAAAAATCAGAATGTTGGGAGACATCTTCCATATTGCAAAAGCATCTTGAAATCTCAGGATCTAGCTAAATTCATATTTCCTCCCACATGCAGTCTTTCACAGGATAGGAGCTGGATCGCCACAATGTTCTGTATCTATTTTACAAATTGTGACTTGTTATATGCTAGCCTTTTGGAAAGGTGGTTAGTGTAAATATTCAGTATTAGGTATCTAGTCACAGGGAATACCTGCTCCCTACGCAGATGAAATCTGTAAAAATGACCTTTGTTTTGCTCTTCTTGATGTCATTGCTATTTACAGAGAATAAAAGAAACAACAAACCCAACACAACGTGTACTGCTATTTTTGCATGCAAGGGACAAACAAAGACATAAGAAGATCCTATTGCACATGAACCATTCAGTTTGAATAAATAATCTATTGATCAATCTATTGACCACACACATAGGAAACAGAGACTATGCATTGTTGCATGACAATGTTTATGAAAGCAAGCGAAGTCTGAATAAACTCAGTCCATCCATAAGTGACTCAAAACGAAGCAGCATTTCAACAGGAAGACGAGAGCAGGGTTTTCTGACACACCCCAAGCCGAGCGGTGTGTTGGTGGGGGAATGGTGTGTGCTGACATTTTCCTTTAACAGTTCACCAGTTGGCTGAAACCAGACACAGAAAACGTTAACCTCCAGAGAGCTGCTCTGTGAAAGTTAGCTCAGATGGAGCTGCCTTTTCACAACAATTACTGCCACCGGCCCTGCTGCCCTGTCTCTATTTCGCCTGAGCTGTCAGTCCAATGCTTGGGAAAATCCACTGGGCACTACAGATTTTATAATGTACTTTGTAAAAGAGCTGTAATGCAGTTTTGCCCTTGATACTTTTCTTATTATTTAAATGTATTATACTTCCACTCACAAGCCTTGGATGCTGTTCTGGTAGGTCCCAAACAAACAGCTGCTAAGAGGAAGATCTGAAATGTAAGCAAGCTTCCTAGACAGGGCAGATGGAGAACAGAGGAATTATTCACCTTTCAGTCAGCAATGTGGGTGTGGAGCATCCCTAGAGGGCACTTGCAGCAAAGGCAGTGGTGGCAGTCCCCTCCAACTAAGTCGCTTCTGGAAGAGCCTGTGCCATGGTGAGATCCTCCAGCCACCCCACACCTTGTTCTTGTCTGCCATCTCTGTTTTATGCACCATCACGCAGACATGCAGCTGCTGGCAGAGAGTCGGGAGATGTCCTGTCTCAGCTGGAGCCAGAGGAGTTAATACAGCCAAAGGCAGGCTCAGGAGGGGTATCCCCAGGGCTGCCAGGCCAGGTGGTGGGAGGACACCGGGAAACCTGTCTGTCCTCTGCTAACGTGACCCACCTTTCTCCACCCTGGCTGGCCTGGCTAACCTCCCCACAGTTACCGCAAACTTGGACTTGGCTCCATGTCTGTATTTTTTGCAGCAGTTTGTTTTTAAATAGGAACTGATGAAAGCTGTTGCTGTTCTTATTTTTCCTTTCTATGAACTGAAGTGATGACAACAGAGTTTCTAGTAAATTATAACATAGGCAGTCAGTTCCAGATTAGTTTTGAAGTTGGACTTTTTTTTGGGAGGGTACAAAATACAGCCAGACAAGATTTAATTAAATACTTGTATTTCATAACTGTAATTTATCTAGCTCAGTATGTCCTTTCCCATGGGTTTGTTTGGATACAGGGAATTTTTACCTTTCAGACTGCCAGCCTTGGAAAGCTCTGTGTGTCTACAGGACAGGTAGAAAACAGCCAGCAGTAATACTGACATGCCCACACTGCCCTCTTCATGGTCTTCACCCTGATCCAAAGTAGCCAGCCACCTCTAAGGATGAGAGGATAGTTTCCAGGCCACTTAGCATCTGGTCTCTTGCTGAGCCTGCCAAGACTGTATGTTTACCAACTAAAACAAGCCAACATATTTTCATTATATCTCTTACTACTGTGATTCAGAAATAATTCCATATGGTTGCAGTCTTGCTACAGCTCTTTATGGGCCGGATCTGGAGCTTGTTGGTGTCAGTGGAGAAAGTCCCAGTGATTTCAGTGAGTTTTGGAACAGGCCTGTATACATGAGTAAGAACTAGAAAAAGATATATGTGATATGTTTTCTTCAACCCTGTTAGCAAAGATGTCATTGCTCACCACACTTACAACCCAGCTCTTTGTTCCTCCCCACCTACGAGTCCTGTTGTGGTGGTGAGATCTCCTAAGCAATACGTAGCCACCTGGCATGGCTGGTGCTCAGTGCTGCAGTCTTTGTTGGGTGAATTCCTACACCTGCGTTTGCTGCTTTCCAAGACCTGAGCCAAGTGCTGGATCCAGTCCTTCTCATGGAGAGGTCATGTTCCTATCCATTGCCTATGCCCATCCCTTTACTGAAGAGATACTGAAATAAGGAACTTACTTACCTTTTCACAGTATTTTTCGATAACACTTTCCTAACTAGCAATTTAACACTTGCAGATTCATCTGTAATGACTGCATGAACTACCCTTACATTTCTCCAGATTAACTGAAGAACACTGCAGTTTTCCTGCCAACCATCCCAGAAATGTGTAAGAAAAGATTTATATGTCCATACATATTCTACTGTCTAAATACTTTGTGTATGAAACTCATTCTAAAAATTCATTTCTCTGACAGCCTGGAAAATGCCAGTTGTCCCACATATAATGAGGATAAATGAAGAGTTAGTTCTTGCTTGTGATTTCTGTTGAGTGGTCAGCATGGAAGGAGTTTGCTAATGCTTGTCTGGTCCCTCGTGGACCGGTGCCTTCCACACAAAGAAGAGCTGGCAGCATGCCTCGAGGCTGCGGGGAGGGGAGTCACACAACTCTTCTGTAGAGATGATTCCTCTGGGAGAAGGCTGGGGCCCATGGGCGCAGTGATGGGGGGAAATCTTGCTCTGTTGCAGGGGATAAGCAAAGGACTTTGGTGTTCATGACCTTTTACCTGGCAGCCCTCTACAAGTTCTAAAAAATTAATTGCCTGGAAAAGATATGAAACAGGATGGAGTTCCTCAAAGGGACTCTCCTCTCAGCTGCTGCGGGACCTGCTGACTGAACACATTCTGTCCTCTCTCCTGCCTGGCTTCTAGCTATCTCCTTTCCTCCTCAACAGATTACGATTGTGCTTTTGCGAAATTTCTTAGCCTCGTACTTGGGACTGAAGGATGTTTCATGAATAGAAACAGAGTGAACAATGTTCCCTATAACAGATGATACTGAATGTCACCAAGCAAAGGGAAAAAAAAAAGGTAGGGAGGCTGCAGTAGACATAATCAAAGTATGGTTGCAATTTGCAAGGGGAAAATGATAAACAGAGGTTTGGCTGTGCTGAGATTTTCTCTTTTTTGTCCAGGAAAATTTTTAGTATCAGGAGCTGTAGATATGACACATAGTTGGGATGGGACATCTATTCCAGATGTTAGAGCCTGGTCTTGCTGGTTGCTTAGTCCTTGCAGGAAAGCACCAAATTCCTTCAAATTCTGTTGATATTAGTGAAAACCAGGGGAATTCAGCATCTTGCGGGGCTGGACATTTAATGACAGGCTCAGGAAAGAACATTAGAGTCTCAAAGTTACACATCACAATACTTAACTCTTATGTGTGTTTCTTCAGGAGGGAATAGTTTGGGACAAAAGACTGAAGTAATTTGGGGAGCATAATTAGAAGCTACATCACTTTCCAGGCAGCTGAACTGCAGCATCGTGGCCTCAATGGCAGGTTCTTCTATTGATGCCTGTGTATCACATTCCTGGACATAATTAAACAGAGTGCAGGATACCCCATCCATTAGCCTGTAACACACAGAAGCACTTCCCAGTGAAAGATACTGGTAATAAATACTAATTTTATTATTGGGATAAACTGGAAGCTGAAGTTGCTGGTTTGCTGTTCTGGAGGAGAAGGCGTCCCAGTAAGGTGGATGGAGGATGCCATACTAGATGTGGCACACAGCCATGAAGCTCATTGGCAGAAAGAGCTAGTTAGAACAGGAAAGTCGGGAAAGGTGAGGAGAGAAAAGAAAAAGAGAAGAAAGTGACTTCTATCTGTATTCACTTTATTCTCAGATCTGTTCTTTCCTTTGAGTCTGGGGTTGATCAAAGGGTGGGAGAGCCAAGGGACAAGGAACATCACAGCTGAATTTGTAATATAGTTGGATGTTATAAAAGTTCCTTGCACTGTTGGACTTGCTTTTCAGAGAAGCTGTGAACTGGCTCCCGTTGGAGGTGAACAACTGCTGTTTGAAGTCAAGATCTTTGCATTTTTGAAAAACCTGACCATTTTTTCCACTTTCTTCAGAGAAAGATCTTGACTCTCAAAAAACCCCAGAGATTTCTTCCTATTTGTGTACAGGATTAACACAAACTCCCATGATCGATATTGCAAACAGCGGCTCCACTTTTTGCATTGTGTGACTGAAGGTGGGCTAGGAACTGTGCGGCAAGGCTGCAAGGTTTGGAGGTAGAGCACGTCTTACTTGGTCCTTCTTTCTAAGGTTTTACTGCAGTTTTAGTGAAAGGACAGTAAAAACATTGCTTGGAACCTGCCGCAGAGCGATTTATAGCAGCTTACAACAGTAATTCATGGAAGTTTATTATATGACCCACTGTATGAAAGTTCACTATTAGTTCAACATTTAGTGCTCACAGAATTGACGGAGTTTCATGCAAGCTGGATGCTGAACATCCGGTGAACTTTGTTTACGAACACAGTATATGGTGGTTAGGAGGTCTTGTTGCCAGAGGCCACCACTCAGTTGTGTGCAAGCTAATGAGCCCACTGGCCAGGGGGAATGGAGGAATCTTGTGCAAGGATTCAGAATTAATAGCAATAACAATGACAATAATAATAAAATGTATTTTCACAGAATCAATTCTGTGCTTGAAACATAGAGAAAAAAAGAAAGTGGAGAAGCTGCTGAGCGCAGAGATGAGGACAACGTTCTCACACACCAAACCTGTGTCATCTCCCCCAAAAGAGGATTGCAGGGCTTCCTCAAAGATACTTCTGAGGGCTTGTAAGTAGAAGAGAAAATCACGGCCGGGTGATCATAAGACAAAGAAACTTCCAGAAAACTAAGGGGGATTTGGAAGGAAACAATTCCACTGTTTTGTCTTCCCCTTTTATTTGGCTGTGGTTTATGGCATAATGATTGATTACAGGCTTTTTTGCTAAGATGTTCATTCTGGAATGGTGCTGTCACTGTCATGTCCCAGTTATTGTGTATATCCTGTTTTCATCTTAAGGGAGCCGAGAACAAACTGAAAACTTCATAGACCTATAGTTCATGTATTCAGCTGTGGACACAAGGGGAGAGCCCCAAACCATTAATTTATGTGTAAAATGGACCATTTGTACAAACATTCCTGCTGGGCAAATTGTGCCTGTTCTATATAAATAAGTGGTAGGAAGCAGAGTCTGCTCTGCCCCTGCTCTGTAATCCAGTGCATGGGTTCAGGGGCCCCAACACCAGGCCTGTGTCATAACTCAGTGACTGATCCTTCACACTCCCGGGAAGAGGTACGATGGCAGTCTGTGTGTCTGAAAGGCATCAGCAAGCACAGCGTCTTCTGCATGCATCTTCCAACCACTGGGAAGTACTGCTTGACTTGGACACCTCAAGTTAAGAAACTTATCTATATCCTGAAGGGAAGAAATCACTGTGCTGGTGAACTTAGCAGAACTTAGCTGCTGAACCACTAGAGATGGGCAACATTTGCATTACATGCAGGCACAGACTGTGCTCTCAGATGGGCATCTAGTTTAAAGAGTTTCTCTATCAAAATACCTGTTGAAAGCATTTATGCTATCTGTGGTGCTCTACTTCTAAACAGAAGCTTTGTTCCCCGTGATCATCTGGCTAAGCAGAGGAGCCCAGAGTCTCCAGCTGAAGTTTGTTTAAAATCACTAAAGAGAAAGGGGCACATTTCATCCAACCTATTTTAAGGGGGCAGTTCGTCCAGTGCCATTTGAGACATTAACATGGAGTTGACAAATATGGGAGAGGACATATGGGAGACTGACAAAATGGCTTCTTGAACACAGGTAGGATAGTCTGGGGTGACAAGGGGTGAACAATGTGTTCAAATGGTAGCAATACTTTCAATCCTTTGCCAGTTGGAGTAAAGAAATGAACACTGTCATTAGCCTCGACTGTGCAGCCAAATCTGCATTTGCATTAACATTAAAGATGCAAATACACTTTCTGAAAAGTGTATGGTCCTCCTAAGAGAGTCATCATTCCCATTTGGCACTGCTGTTGTAAGAAGCTACCACGTGAAGGTCACTTCCCATAATATCTCAGAGAATTAGTATTATGCTTATGATACTATACGACCAAACCTACTGGGATTGTTATGACTTCTACTATTACTAGGACTTCTAGAAAACTAATTGAATATATGATTAAATCCCTGTGATTAAATTCCTTCTCCTAATGTCCCAATGCAAGTTAAAATAATAAGGAAGGCACACAACACACTGTCATATAATTAAAGCTGGTAATTTTTATAAGGTCAAAACACTTGGTGGCAATGTGTGTCTCACTGAAGTCTGATCATATGTGATGAAGACCATCTTTACTGAGGGTACTGACAATATTTTTACCCTGTGGGGAATGCAGACTTCCTCCTTAAGGCATAAAAGGCATAGTTAGCCAAAAGATGGCCACTTTTGCAAGTGGGAATTCAGAGCCCTAAGTTAAGCTTTATCTCAAATTAGCTTCCTGCTGTTTCCATTAAATATAAAGGGGACGGGCTTCTGAATTTGGACATTTAAATTAGGCAAGTAAAGTTAAAAAGTAGGGATAGTCCCACCTCCTTTTCTTGTCCCCTGCATTCAGTCTTGAGAAGAAAATATTTCTAACGGATGCTTAAGGAATGATAATGTTAATTTACTCAAAACTTGCACCAGAGAGTTAACCACCAACAGGGACTGTCCTTTCTTCCATAAAGCATCACCGCTGGCCAGGTACCTTCAGTGATGTGACCTCGGCAATACCTCTGAGCCATGCTGTTCAGGTGATGGACCCAGAAGATCTTTCCTGTAAGGGACTTGACAGCTGAGAGCACACTTATTTTTCTATATAGATTACTTCCTTTCCATTCTTAGCCCTGTTGATGAATAGGAAAAGAGCCATCTCCTGGTAAACAAGATATCCAGACAGAGCTGCAAATCACTGCAAAACCATTGTGTTGCTTGAACAGATCAAAATGGTCCTCAGGGGCTTATTTATGAGCTTATTTTAGACTCTTGTGGCCTTGAATTATGTAAAGGAGCTGGTTTTTAATCTATTCCCTACATTTTTGTTTTGATTTGTTTTTCTGAGTTGCTGGCAGTGATGATGACCTCGTTTGTATCAAAACTGGGGTGGGGATAGAAAAGTGAGGTCAGGTTGTTTGGCCACGTTGAGCATGGTTTCAGTTATTTCAGCAGAGAAGCAAACATTAATGATAGTTAACATTTATATGTGCCCAGACGTTACACACACACCGACACAAAAGCAATTAATAAAAATATTTCTTAATATTACTGAACTGTTCTTGTGGTAAAAACTTGGGTGGCTTCCAGTTCTCCATAACTAGGGTAGGCTGAGCTAATTGGGATGAAATGAAAACCATCCTCAAGCTTCTGTCAAAAATGTTGAGATAAAAAAAAAAAGATCTGTTCAACATTTCTCCCTCCTTATTTTTCATCTTCTCTTGCCTCTGCTCCTCTGGTCACTAGCCAGGTCTTAAATATATAGTCACATCCAGACTATGCAGTTATAATTAATGATAAAAAGCATTTTGGAAGGGATATTAAACCTAGAGATTCAGGGCTTACCGTACTCTTTCTAAATCTTAGAAATCAGGCCTCTGTAGGTTATTGTTCCTTCTGTCTCCACTGTGGCTTTAGGTCTTTCAAGCACTCAGAGCTGAGTCAGAGGTAGAATACTAAACTGCATGGATGCTGACCCAGTAAGTTCTTGTTTCTAAGCAAAAATGATGAACAAATTAATAGCAACAACACTCATCTAATTCAGGTCCTGATGCACTAGCCAGTCTGGGAAAGGTAGGTCTGCTGCAAATTCGTAGACCTGCTGTGTGTGTGCCATGGATCCGCATTGCTTGCATGAGTTTGAGTGATCTCGGGCATCTGTGACAATGTATACAAGATGGAGTTGATAAGCACACGGAGAGTAACCATTTCTCCCAACAGCTGGTATCTGTAGTCTTTGGGTTGCTAGAAGATCTACGGACAACTTGTGTTCCACTTAAATCCTGTTTAGGCTTGAGCATCAGCTGAGAGGTAGTAACTGTCAGGGTGTGTGCTCTCAGCCCATGGCTAATGTGAAAGAATGTGACTTATCTTAAACTCCTTCCACTGTGGGTTAAGCTAGATAACAATAATTCACTTTTGCTGGGTGAGGATAGCCTACCTCAGCTACCATAACTAAGCCGATTTGCTGCTGAATCAGGGGAACGTGCTTCTGTGTCTGTGCCTGCAGTAATAGCAGCATCCTTCGGTCCTAACCTTGTGATTCAATGGGAAACATTTAGTCCTGTTGAACCCCGAGGAGCACCACGATGTCCTCACCACCTACCATAATCAGAGCTCTCATAATCTTCGAAGAGCTCCTGAGCCTTCTCTGGTGCTTTGAGATGAGGCAGGTCTGCATGTGCACATAGCTACAAAGACCAGAATGGCTTTTACTGTAAATTATTTAATCTCCTTCCTCCCCCCCTCCATTATTCATAGCAGCCCAAAGGAACACATCGATCTGGCTGAATGTCTGCAGATTACCCTGAATCCTATCCAGACATTTTGGGCAAAGACAACATACTAACAAGCTGTATCTGCATGAGGCTGAGCAATGCTTCCTTACAACGCACCTTCCTGCGCTCAATCAAGATAAACAGTGAAGGAGCATCCTGTTGTGCCACCGGGAGGAGAGGCTTCAGTTCTTCTTATTTATTTTTTAAATATTTAGATTTAGTAAATATCTACAGAAAATAGGAAGTGCATGGTTTACCCGAGCAGCCCCACGCAATCCTGCGCTTGCCAGCAGTATGTGGTTCAGTCACTAGATGTCTCTGCGGGCTGCGCAGAGGGGCCACCGGCCTTGGGGTCTCTGGTGAGCAAAGAAGACAAAGCTGGGACTTGGGCAGGAGAGAAAGCTTTGGCTTGCTGTGTGTGGGTCTGCTTGCCAGGCACGGTTCTTTGGGCTTAATAAACCATTTAAGAAGGTCTGTGTTTCTTTGATTGCGTTGGTCCGTGCTGTGTAATCCCATGAGTCCTACAATTCAACAGGTAGTACTTATGAAACATGGTTTTATGTTTATGAAGCACTGGAGCAGCAATAAGAAACTCAGCTTCAGGGGTGTCCTTAAGAAGCTGGGTAACAAATATCCCAGGAACAAAATCGGGCAGAGAGCACATGTAAAGACTGAACCATGGCTCCTTGGGGAGGTTTGGAGCTCAATGAAGGTCACAACCCAATGCACCCGGGAGTCCTCTCTATTGGAACAGTCTACTGACAGATCCATACTCAGCCACATCTTCTCACACCACCTAGCAATGTAACAAGAAGACGATGGCACGAGAAATCCCACAGCAAAACCTGGGTGTTAAGGTCTCCAGGTCAGTCATGACATTCCACTTTGGTGGCTGGGAATGTTATACGGAGAAGAAAAACAAAATGCCAGCTCTCATTACACGCCTGGAGACATCTCTACAAAATGGTGAAGGACGTAAAGCATGAATTCATGCATGTTTTTCTTTCTGAGAGAGTGTGTAGGAAAGGAACCAGTATTTGACTTCTTCTGGGAACAAGCAGAAAGAAGACACTCATGTTTGAGAAAAGTGTAGTGTAGAAAAATGTAGGTGAAATCTCCTTTGAGCCACAGTGGGAATACACAGGGGTGGGCACAGCTGTGATTTACTACAGTGACAATATTGCATCTTGCAGGTGCCACAGTATCTGTGTATGTGTGGACAAACGTTGAAATTATGTCCCTCAACCCCTGTAAGCAAATGTTTGCATCTCTAGATAGGCAGATAGTTAGACACTTGGTTGCCTGGCCTATCTCTGGCTTTCTTGGGGTAATCAAGTGTATTGCAACAACACAAAAGTTAAAAAAGCCTTTGATAGGAAAGTTCTTCCTCAGTAGAGGAAGAAAAGATAGAAAATAGGACAAGATACAAGCACAGAAACTAGAGATAACCCAGACTGGTAACAAAGGGACCATTCCACTTCCATCAGAGCAGTGTGTGGCCTTTGAAGAATGCAAAAAAAAAAAAAAAATTTCAACTCCCAAGATTACCATGGAGTAATCAATGTCGTATTAATTATACTTGACACTTTAGAACTAAATGAAGTGACTATCTAATTAAAAGCACAGCATCACCTTAATGAGAACAACCTTCACTTGTCACATCACAGGAGGGTTTATAGCTTCTTTCCCCACCCTCTATTCTTTTAATCCAAGTTCAAATTCAAGGGAAAGTTTGCTTATGGATAAGGTCCAGATGTGTCTGAAGTTTTAACCCTTATTTTCAGCAGTTCCCTCTGTGTGAAAGATTTGGGCTGTTTCTGAGCATGCCCTTGTTTCCTCTGACATGACACTGGGCTATGATGTAAGCCTGAGATTGGAAAGTGATGATGGTGTCACTTTCAAAGCCTACTGAACTGAAGCATATCAAAAGATCTTGTCCAGACCAACAAGTCACATTAATTCTCCTCTCTGTCCAATTAAAATTTGAACTCTTTGTCTCTGTAACTGGACTTGATAGGGCGCTGCTTTGACTAAGGAAAATTAGCTTAGCTCCTTGGGTTTGCCCTGGATTTAGGCCAGCTGGTCCAAGTTAAAGCTCTACCAAGAGGACCGGAATTGTATCCCAAATGGTATTTAGGGCACTGGAGAGTCTCCACAAGCATCCTAGGGTGCTCAGTCTTTCTAGACAGGAGGACAGGTGTCCCAGCTATGACAGCTCACCTTTTATGGGTCTCAGCAGCAGTTCCTGACTCCATGGTGGTTCATGAACCTGTGTGTAGGTGGACATCACCCTCCTTAGTGCCATTGACAAAGATCTTTTAAGATGACTCTTGAGTTATGTCACTAGACTCTTTCTAGAGTCCCTTCAGCATGTCCATCAGTATGTGTCCCACCAGTGCTGAGGAGGTCTCCCGGAGTCTCTTTTTGTCACTTTCTCTTTCTACTCCTATTTCCTGAGAAACTCTTCTACAGTCACACATTCAAAAAACACCCTTTTCTTGACACACTTCTTTCATCCAGGAGAACCTCAAAAAACAGCAAAGATAATTTCCCTAAACTATTATTTGTATCATGTTACTACTTGTTTCCAACCTTTTACAGCATAATCCACTTCTGGTCTTTTGTTCGCCATGTTAATTGTAAATTGTTTGGGGAGAGGACTGTCTTTGTGCCCCTTGTTTGTACTGCACCAACCACAGCAGATATTCTGGTGCTGGACACTGTATTGGCAATGACACCAGAGTAATAATCCAACTACAATTTGATAAGCAATACAACTATTCATTAAAAATAAGCTTGTTGATATGTGTTTCCAGTTAGCTTTTTAAACACTTTATGACATTACTGGTCTTTTCCATTACTATACTACTAGCACTATCGTCCTGTGTTTGATCTCATCTTTCCATGGTAGGTTGTGAGGAAATTTTCCTCACTGCTATAGCACTCTTGTAATTTTGCTCTTGAATATAATGTCAAAGCACAAAAGCTTTTTATCTTCTGACACCCCAGAACAAGCAAAGGTTGAAGCAATGTGGGGCTGTGGTTGAAATGGATCTGTCTGAAACTAAGAGCAGAAAACTAGGGAGCACTTTCTGAGGGGTAGAATATCCCTCACAGAGATTCTTAGGTCCTTATTCCAGGAAGGATGTCTTTGCCATCACTGCTTCTCACTGAGTATTTATGATAACACGGTGACAGTGGGAAATTTGAGCCCTATCTGAGGTTGGGAGTGGGGAAGAGGCTTCACAGCATGTCGTTGTAAACTGCAAACTGATATGTGTAGATTAAGAGTCTAGTTTTCTTGGCTTCCTTCATAGCCAGTGGCAGGATACGTGCTCTGCCAAAGGGCAGTTCAAAGAGATGGTGCAGCAGGAAGAGGGAAGTTGTGCAGTGCACACCTATCAAGAGCCTGGAGCATACATGTCTTCGGGTGACATCAATGGGGAGAAGTGGGATGCAACTTCTGGTAAATCTGGTCCATGGGAACACAGTTCACAGGACTGGAAGTGCTCCAGCAGAGTTTAGCTCCAGCTGACAGAGAAAACAGCCTTATATAATCTTGGTCATAAACTTATCAAATCCCTGTAAATGTTCTTTTGTTTTTGTTTTCCTCTGGTTGCTCCTAGTAGGGCCTCCAGTTAGGGACTTCATTTTAACTTGTAGCCTAAATTAGTTCATACATCAATTACTATTCACCACTTCCTGCTTTGCTGCCATTTTTTATTAAATAATTAAAGTGTTAACTCTTCCTCTACTAACATGATGCTCTTTGCTTTGAGTTACAGCTGAGACATGGCTGCAAATGAAGGAAAGGTTTAGGATCTATGGCTTACTGGATAGTATATAAGGTTTTCTTCTTGTATTGAAAACATTTTTGAAAACATCAGCTGTATTTGTTGATCGCAAGTTGATGACCTACTGCACCCTTGTTTTTAACATTGACACTGCCCTTGGTATTCTATAGGATTTTCCTGGCATACCAAGATTTACAGAACTCAGTGTGAGTGAGTCAGGGCATCTTCTTAATCAAACTCATGTGCCAACAGGATATTTTGCTGTGTTCATTGTTTTCCTCATAAGCTTGGAAGCATCTGATTTTCCTCTAGTGGTCTGGATGAGCTCTTGTCTGTCAGCTCCTTAAATTTTTGACCCGAGAGTCATGTCACTGGTAGCACAGATTCTCTTTGGAATTGTTTTCTTTAAAAATTGAATTACAATTCCTCCTTTTGATGGAAGGAAGTGAGCTGTTAACAGGCAGCTCTCAAAAGTTTTCTAGAGTTTGACCCAAGTCAGCAGCAGGCACTGTCCTCTCCTCAGTGGACTGTATCTCAAGAGACTCTAATATAATTAGTAGACATCCTGGGATTTAGCACTTAGGACATACTCTCTCAATTTTTTTTTTTTTTCATTTTTACTGGCCTTTCAGAAGAAATCAAAGACATTGGTAACCACATGACGTAGCTCAAAGACCTCATCAAGGGTGGAATTAGATGTGTGAAAAGCCCTGCAGAAAGGACATTTGAATTTGGGGGAAACTTGAAGAAAATTGCAATAGGCAAAGGAATACCCTGATGTTGCTCCAGGATTGTGAGGTTCAGGCCCAGACCAAATGAACTTCAGGCAAGATCCTGCCTTAGGCTCCTGTATCTTTGCTGGCATACTAACTACCTCCTGAGATGGTGCTGACCCTGTTACAGTTATCTAACTCCACAGCTGGTCTCCAGAGGACACTTTGCATCCCTCAGCAAAATGGCAACCACAGTCCTTGCATTATTGAGAGGTCTAAGACAGTCATTTTAAGGTATGAGGGCTCATCATATTGGTCAAGAACAAGCTTGGTAAGATAATCTACAACTATGGGAGTCAAAACTCTGTGTTTGAAATTAATGTCCTTCAACACTAACTGTATGATGACATCTACACAAACCTTGGCTTACTGTAAATATGGATTCAGATGTTCTTTTAAACACATTGGAAGGAGAGCTGATCTGGATCCAGGTTACTGGAAAGGCCCATTTTTAGCTTGGGATGATGAAATCTGGTATAGAGCTAGTGGACGTTCAGTGCTGCGGAGCTCATTATAAAGTTTTTAGACTAAAGGATTATATGTGGAAGCTGAAGTTCAAGTGGTTGTTCAGGCCTCTTATTGCGGTGCAGGCTTGTCTCTGCATCCATGGCTGGAAGCTGAATAGTTGAGTATATGATAGTTAACTACATACAGTTGTGATCCCTTTAATTTTATCAAAACCTGATTCAAAGGAAGTATCATAACACCTTTAATGCTGCACTTTGTAGCAGAAAAGCTCAAGAAAAAATGCATTCATATTCACAGCTGGTGGCAAGCTTTTCCTCTGAAGCATGACAGCTTCTATTTTCCTGGTGTTAAAGGCAATTTTCCCAGTACGTCTTTGGGCTAGGCTAAAAGATGTGCAAAACTGACTGAAGAAAGATCTCCTGTAACCCTCTAAAATATTAACAAAATAGACTTAATTTTTTTTTCTTCTAAAAATTATGTTGCATCTTTCCTGTGGTGAGGACACAGAGGAGAATATTTTAAGCAGTAACTGACTGGAAATGCATGCACCTGTGCAGAGACAGCACATTTGCTTATGCCAAATGGATAATTAAGTGCACATCTGCCTCTGCAGTTATCTGTCATACATGCAAACACTTCATTGGGTGGAAAAATAGAAGCTCCAATTATGCAAGTGTATGGTGCAAGTTTTATGACTGCTGCTGAAGATGTGCTCCTACTGTCAGGAATACGTGGCTCACGCAGGAGGACACAAATGAATAAACATACCCATAGTCTCCTTTGGCAATATCTACAAGCTGATGCAAGCTCTCCTTGCCTTTGCTATGGATCTCAAAGCTGTATAACCATGCTGTGCTCACTCACATCATTGTCTTGAGCACAGAAGTGGGTTAACCTCTGCTACCTACCTCCCAAAGCTGCCTTGCATCTGCCTGAAAAGACAGGGAGATGTCCTCATAAGAGTTGAAGGATCTTTGACACATGCTGTCCAGCTGTCATCAAGCAGTTACGCATGACTCACGCAGCTCTCCAACATTAATGATACAGCTGACACCGATGTCTTGCAGCTGGGGAATGTAGGACAAGAGTGCAACTTCCAAGTGCAGCTTCCTCGGGAGAGCTGAGTACTAGCTAAGAAGCTATTCACCCTACTGTGCTGCCTGCCATTACTCTCCCAGTGAGAAGAGGGAGTGGAATAAGAAGCAGTGCAGTCATTCAGCTCTTGTTTTGCTGAGGTGGCAAAGGCTGACATTACGTTTTTGTCTGAGCTAGAAGGGGAGAAAAACAAAAATATCTGTTTTTTGGAAAGGTTTTCTGCAGCTAGGATGGAGTTCAGTGATTTTTCTGTGTTTATCCTTGCTGTTTCATGAAGTCATAACAATTACAGCTCCATCTGAACCACTAAATGCACAGGTATCTTCAGGCATCCAGGTAACATGCTTGTTAGTACCACAGCAGTACTGACCATAGTGTAAAAACCCACCAGGGCAAAAATCATAGAATCATAGAATAGTTTGGGTTGGAAGGGACCTCTAAAGGTCATCTAGTCCAACCCCCCTGCAATGACCAGGAACATCTTCAACTAGATCAGGTTGCTCAGAGCCCCGTCCAACCTGACCTGGAATGTTTCCAGGGATGGGGCATCCACCACCTCACTGGGCAACCTGTTCCAGTGTTTCACCACACTCAGCGTAAAAAATTTCTTCCTTATATCTAGTCTGAATCTACCCTCTTTTAGTTTAAAGCCATCCCCCCTTGTCCTGTCACAACAGGCCCTGCTAAAAAGTTTGTCCCCATCTTTCTTATAAGCCCCCTTTAAGTACTGATGGGCTGCAATCAGGTCTCCCCGAAGCCTTCTCTTCTCCAGGCTGAACAACCCCAACTCTCTCAGCCTTTCTTCACAGGAGAGGTGTTCCATCCCCCTGATCATTTTTTGTGGCCCTCTTCTGGACACGCTCCAACAGGTCTGTGTCTTTCTTATGCTGAGGGCTCCAGAGCTGGACGCAGTACTGCAGGTGGGGTCTCACCAGAGCAGAGCAGAGGGGCAGAATCACCTCCCTCGACCTGCTGGCCACACTTCTTTTGATGCAGCCCAGGATACGACTGGCCGCCTGGGCTGCGAGCGCACATTGCTGGCTCACATCCAGCTTTTCATCCACCAGTACCCCCAAGTCCTTCTTGGCAGGGCTGCTCTCAATCCCTTCATCCCCCAGCCTGGATTGATACCCGGGGTTGCCCTGACCCAGGTGCAGGACCCTGCACTTGGCCTTGTTCAACCTCATGAGGTTCACAGGGGCCCACTTCTCGAGCCTGTCCAGGTGCCTCTGGATGGCATCCTGTCCCCCTGGCGTGTCGACCACACTGCTCAGCTTGGTGTCGTCGGCAAACTTGCTGAGGGTGCACTTGATCCCACTGTCTAGGTCATTGATGAAGATATTAAACAGTACCGGTCCCAATATGGACCCCTGCGGGGGGTCTGGACATTGAGCCATTGACCACTACCCTCTGGATGTGACCATCCAACCAATTCCTCACCCACCAGACAGTCCACCCACCAAATCCATACCTTTCCAGTTTAGAGAGAAGGATGTTGTGGGGGACTGTGTCAAAGGCCTTACAGAGGTCCAGACAGACGACATCTGTAGCCCTTCCCATGTCCACTGATACAGTCACTCCATCATAGAAGGCCACTAGGTTGGTCAGGCAGGACTTGCCCTTGGTGAAGCCATGCTGGCTGTCTCAAAACACCTCCCTGTCCTCCATGTGCCTTAGCATAGCTTCCAGGAGGATCTGTTCCATGATCTTCCCAGGCACAGAGGTGAGACTGACTGGCCTGTAGTTCCCCGGGTCTCCCTTTTTTTCCCTTTTTAAAAATGGGGGTTATGTTTCCCCTTTTCCAGTCAGTGGGAACTTCACCGGACTGCCACAACTTCTCAAATGCGATGGATAGTGGCTTAGCAACTTCATCTGCCAGTTCCCTCAGGGCCCGCGAATGGATCTCATCGGGTCCCATGGACTTGTGCACCTTCAGGTGCCTTAGGAGGTCTTGCACCTGATGCTCTCCCACAGTGGGCGGCTCTTCATTCTCCCAGTCCCCACCTTTGCCTTCTGCAGCTTGGGCGGTGAGGCTCAAGCACTTGCCGGTGAAGACTGAGGCAAAAAAGTCATTGAGTACCTCCACCTTCTCCGTGTCCCAGGTAGCCAGGTCTCCCGTTTTGTTCTGGAGAGGGCCCACATTTTCCCTCATCTTCCTTTTATCCCCGATGTACCTATAGAATCTTTTCTTGTTGCCCTTGATGTCCCTGGCCAGATTTAACTCTATCAGGGCTTTAGCTTTCCTAACCTGATCCCTGGCTGCTTGGACAATTTCTCTGTATTCCTCCCAGGCTGCCTGTCCTTGCTTCCACGCTCTGTAGGCTTCCTTTTTGTGTTTGAGTTTGTCCAGGAGCTCCTTGTTCATCCACGCAGGCCTCCTGGCATTTTTGCCTGACTTCCTCTTTGCTGGGATGCATCGCTCCTGAGCTTGGAGGAGGTGGTCCTTGAATATTACCCAGCTTTCTTGGGCCCCTCTTCCCCCCAGGGCTTTGTCCCATGACACTCCGCCAAGCAGATCCCTGAAGAGGCCAAAGTCTGCTCTCCTGAAGTCCAGGGTAGTGAGCTTGCTGTGCACCCTCCTCAGTGCCCTAAGGATCTTGAACTCCACCATTTCATGGTCACTGCAGCCAGGCTGCCCTTGAGCTCCACATTCCCCACCAGCCCCTCCTTGTTGGTGAGAACAAGGTCCAGCATAGCACCTCTAACTGTGCCAAGAATCATATCTGGCAGCTCTAAGTATTAGAAAATGGCTGTATGCTGTGGTTTTATTTTGCACAGTTGACTTTTCCCTCATAATGATCCCATGACTAGGAATTTCTTAGATTTTTGGAATGTTCTAAGTTTTGATCTAATAAATTAAATTTTCTTCTAATTACTAAACAACCATATTGCCCAACTGAAGTGCAATTTTCTTTGTGTTCGCTAGAAGTCTGTAAATGGGCATTCAGAGTGAGCACTGGTGCAACCAAGGGAGAAGTAAAGTCATTAAGTCACCCTCAAAGTTTTTCTTACAAGTGAAGACACTATGACTGAAATGTCTTCAATATTTTGTTGAAGAGGTGCTCAAAACACTGAGTGATAGGTTAAAAAACCCCATTTCTGTCAAGAGATAAACCCAGGGGGCTGTTAGGTCAGGAGCGGGCAGCCATGAACCCTGGAGCTCTCCTTAAAGAAAAATCTTAAATTCCGTGGCTGTTCTGTGGCTCTAGCTGTCGCAGGACAGCAATCTAATCTCCATCCTGGAAAGAAGGTCTTCCCTTGGACCTGGTTTCCGAGGCAGCCCGAGCAGAGCTCCTGCCGGCGTTGCCCTGTCTCCCCGCAAAGCCACTTCTTGTGCTAAGCATCGCCTAACGCTTCTCTGTCATTACCAGTATTTTCAATGGAATGAAATGGTTAACATTTGATCCTAAAAGCTCCCCGCAACTCTAACCTACTGTATTTATCATATTTGGCTCATTTCCTCAGATATGAGGATCTTCATAACTGTTTTTTTGAGGGCAGATGGGGAAGCCATCTCCATAGGAAGCAGCCCTCTGCTACCTATGGCAAAGGTCTCCTCAGCATAGTATCTGCACAGCTAAGTTTATGATTTACCAACATATTGGTCTGACTGATAATCCACGGATACTTTCTGCTGCTGGTGGAGACTTTGTAGGATGGGGAAAACCCCCCACATTGAAAATAATTCTCCGGGCAAAGACTCCTGGTGGTGATGAGTTTCATATCTATCTAAAGCATGAGTGCTGGTGGCACATTTTTTCATCTAAAATAGATCAAAGGGGAGACAGCTGGTCAGATATCTGGCTAATCTAAACTGTTGGGAAGTCAGTGGCTTCAAGGAACAGGGCTGAGGACCTGGCCAGGAGTGAAGGGTGACCGGAGGTCATCGGAGCTCACCATAAACAGACTTTTATGCCAAAAAGCAAACGGTGACAACTAGTTTCAAAGACGGCAGTGTCTAGGGAATGCACTACTGCTCTTCAGTATTTCGAAGAAAGTAGTATGTCTGCATGATGATTTTTGGTAAAAAAAGACACAAAGGAAAACCAAGAAAAGCATGGAAACAATTTCTTAGACGAAAGGCAAAGTTCCTTACGTGGAAAACACGTGAAAGACTGCAAAATATCATCATAATAAAATATCTGTGGGGCTGGATTCCCGAGGCCTTTTTCCCTGTTCCCCCAGTAAAGTCAGCCTCCTGATTCCTCAAACGTGTTATTTTCTAGATTCAGAAAATATGTATGTACCGGCATATCCTTCTAATTAGCCTAAATTTACATAATTCCATATTACCAACTACTGAGGCATTCAGAAAAAACCCACAGTTTTATTTTCTGGAATTTAGGGCCTGTTTCCCATTTGTGGTGTGGATGCTTCCTATCATCTGGCAGCGTGAGGGCATTGACAAGGAGTGGGCATGTAATTCACACTGTCGGGCTGCGAAATACCACCTGGAAGGAGGGAAAAAACCTCCTCCTGAGTGGTTTTTGTTTATTATCCGTACTGCACCAGTTTCTATAAGCCCAGGTCCTTCATGGGGTTGTGACTGTGATAGGTGCTGTGTAAACAAAGCACCATTGGAAACGGAGTGCTCGGAAGCCTATTCCTTTCTCTCTCCTGGTCTCTCTCACACCAGTGCGTGGGGATATATTATTACCTTTGGCTTTTGGCAGCCACTCTCTGAATTTTTTCATTTCCCTCACCACTTATCTAAAACAACTCACGGAGATAATTTTCTGTCAGCAGCTAATCTGATCTATCTGAGATCGTATTACTAAACTTTCTATACAAATCTGCTCTTTTTTCCACAGTCCTCTTTAACAATCTCAAACTCTCTAGCTGTTACCAATGTCTACGCCTGAAAGACGCAATTATTACTCAACAGTATATACCAGAAGTCACGGACCTGCTTCTTTGAACCCTGTTTTCTGTTCAGGAACATAAGCAAGCTGTGGGCCCTCTTTACCTCCTGGTTACATGAAGGATTAAATCATTATATTTAGCTTAATCTTGTTTACCATTTGTGTGTTAAAAGAACTTGAATAATTTCAGAACAACTGGTCTTGAGTTAAATTGGTCCAGCTGAAAGCAGTGTCAGGCCCCTGTTGATTTATTTATTCGCAATGTCAGTAGTCATCTCAGTTCTTGACTCAGCCAAACTAAATACTGCGTGATCTGCACGGCCAAAAAATAGCTACACAGTGAAAGGATTTTTGCATTTAGATATTTTACCTGAATTAATTTATGGTCCCATTTTGTCTTTCTACTCGGTAGACACAAATGCATTGCTCTTCCCTCAAATCTAGACCTTGCAGATAAATCATCCTTAATCTCATCCTATTTCTTTCTGTGTTGCAGTGCAGACATACCTTCAGACAACAAATCCTTCCTGATCTACCAAGGCTTCTCCACTGAGTTCAGTATTTCACATTCCTCTTTATCCGCTCGGAATTTGAACTTTCACTTAAATTAATATTATTATGAAAAGCGCTTGCTTTCTCTAAAATGTTTGCCTTAAAACTTTTTTAAAAAACACTTAAAATGACACAATTTTTTATGTTTGCCTGAAAATTAATACTGTAATTTTTGGAAAAGCTGATGTCTGGCTGGAAAACATTTGTTTTGCTCAAATGTTTCCTCAAGAATATCTCCTGATTCACACTTCAGTGAGTTGTCATCTCCACATTTAATGTCAAAATGAAGCAAAACCTTTGTTATGAAAATTCCTGAACTCTGAAGTTTCAGTCAAAGTTCAGATCATGGTTTTATAATTTGACCTCAACTCTGCAAATATAACTCTCACTTAGGGAGAGTTTAACTGTTTGTAGCAGTTTGTAGGTGCCTTGAGCTAGGCTGTCTGTGGGATTAAACTGGAGTAGTTTTGTTGCATTATTTTGCTCCAGTTAATGATTTGCCTCTACCATTCCAACGGATTTGTTCCCCAAAACAAAAGCAAAATTTAGCTGTACTTTATATTTTCATGGGAAAGTTATGCTACTGTGACCTAGTTCCACCATCCACTGCTCTTATTATATCCTTCTATACCAGAGCAATAGCAGGATTCATGGCCTCAGAGATTACAGCATTCAAAAAATGAATGCTGCAATACTCCTACAAGTCTGACAGTTTAAGCTCTATGCCTGTTTTTTTCCACTCTGATTTTTCATTTTTGACACAAGAAAGCTGAAATCCTGAGCTGCTCATGGTGGTCGCCTCTCTTTAGCAGGACTGAGCATCCATCACCCCTTTACAGAGCTAGTCTACGGGGTCAAGGAAACTCAGAGCTTCTGCCCACAGACAAAGTACCATTTTTTCACCTCTACAGTGCTTTATGACTTCCACTGTGTTAGTAATGGGTGATATATATGTCGTGCACAGGCTAGATCAACAGTTATTTCACTCCACTCCAGATCTGGTGTTGCTCTGTCCTGATTTTGTTTGGCCTTATGGCTGGCTCTGGGATCTTTCAGCGATCCTGCCTTTCCTTCATGATTCTGCCATTAAACGTCCGCATAGATTTGTACACAAAATTGCCAGATCATTTATGGCTTAGTATTGTCATACGGAGATATTTGGCCTTCATAGCATGTTGATTTGAGGGCAAAAACCAGCTAAAATGACATCTTAACTCCAGTCCTCTGCTTAGGGGTGTTGTGCCCTCATCACTACAGCCGTGTTTTTTGCAGTTTGCAAGATGAATAGAAACCTAGTGGGGCTTTTTTTGGAAAGGTTTTTAGGAGGTTGGGGAGGATGCAAGGTTAAAAAAAAAAACCCCATTGGATTCACTCATGCCTAACAAAAGTAAAGAAGAATCTACACCAAGGAAAAATCTATCTTCATCCCCCTCTCCCCATCATGCCCCACTTATTCAAAAACTCATCTTGGGTTTTTAACAGAGCCTGGTCTGCTCCCAGCCTGCCTAATTCCTGGGCACTGAACTGTGCCTTGCCACTTGGGACATGAACCAAGCATTTGTTATTTCACTGGGAGGTTACTCCTGGTTTCTCCAGCTGAAGCCACTTCTTAATGTTTTTAAATATGCAAAAGGAGGCAGACCCAGATCATTCCCCGCCTACCTTCAGGTGGATGATATCACTGTTACACTAAGAGTCAGCCTTTCTCCAGCTGAAGAATATTTACTGGTTTCATCACGGTGAATCGTCCCCAAAGCCAAAAGCCCTATGTACCTGGGTTAGGGAGAGTGCATATCATACTTAAATATGCAGTGAGCTGGAGCAAGCCTGAAGTATCCTCTAGCCCTACGCCCATCCATAAAGGAGTTTCTAGCCTAAGACTCTGAGCCCTGCTTAGCCCCTGGAGGGGCTGGAACATAGTTACTCTGCTGGCTCGGTCAGTAAATGTTTCCTGGCTTCCCACTGGTGGATCCGAACAGGCACGTCCCCTCCCAGATGCTGGGAGGAACTCCATCTCAGGAAATAACATATGGAGGATGCTTGCGGGAGACATTCCTGCCTGGACAGAAAGCAAAACTGCTGCTGGTGCATCATACTGTTGGTTGCAGGATGGAAAGTGCCGTTCTTGCTTTTCCAGTGAGAAACACCCTGGGGTCCATACTGAGTAAGCCTAAGTCAGTGCTCCTTCCAGGTAGTCCTGCAGGCTGGGCTCACGTACTGACAGGGAGACTGAGGGGTCATGCAACACTACAGCTGGTTCTGGGTGCCTGGTGTTTACACAGGCAAAGGGAGCAATCAAGAGTAATATTTATAATTATTATATAATAATAAAGAAACCGCAATACAATAATATATCTGTATCCACATCCTTATCCATATCTATTTACATCTACATCTATATCTACGTCTTGCACTGGGACAGACCCACGTCACCCAAGGACTGGTGACCTCATTGGCTGTGTCCACAGTTTGTGTCCTCCCTGATTGCTGTGTGTGTGGCTTTTGCCACTTTCTTTCACGTTCAGGGAACAGCCCACCTCTTGTACCCCTTAGTTGTGGGGCAGGGAGTGAGAGGGATGATGATGGGGCCAGGACTGCAGCCCACACAATGTAGAGCACTTGTTCTATTTTGCATGGACATGCCCCAGGTTTAGCAAATATAAAACCTCTGCCCTCAAAAGCTTACAACTGGCACACGTAGGATTTGTGCCTCCTGTGCAAACTCACTGGAAGAATTGCATTAAGCCATAGCATCTCTGACTGAAATAGCTTAGCAGTTAGTGATTTAAATGAGTCCATGCTGTGGTGGTGCTGTGCGTATGTAATGTAAAATCATTTGTTCTGTGGGATGTGGCTGTAGAGACCAAAGGTTATTGTCTGTTTTGGAAGGCAACTTTTTTGAACTGCAGGCAGCAAAACAGACTGGTTGTTGAAGTTTACAAAAGACTGTCATTGCTCTGCTATGTAATTTTTAAATAAACACATTTTAGTCATTAAATACACACTCTTCAAGCCTCAGTAAGAAGAACATCAGAATTGTTAGTCAAGCTTTAATTCATCTGGTATGAGTTATGACTGAGCTAAAGCATGTTGCAAATAAGAGGAGGTATTTTCCAAGGACAATTTATCTGTGATAACCTCTAACACAGCAGGAGACCAAACTCTAAACCATACCCACTTTCTTTATGCATTTTGGTTTTGCTCTTCTTGTTGCTATTCTTTATTATATAACTCAAGAGAGGACCAGGGGATGTAATTGATCTCTCGAGGTTCCTTTGAGCCCTCCATTTCCATGATTAAATGAGTCTATAAATTGTTATAGAGGTCACCACACAAATGAATGTTTTATTAGGCACCAGTAAATTGCTACAATAGCAAACCAAAGTTGTGATTCTACAATATTTCACAAATTACAGACAGTGAGGACTATCTTTTATACGTGGGCATGTTCATTCCCCCCATCCCCGTATCCCTGTGGTTTCTTGTTTCATTTGGTTTGTAGTATATGTGAACGGGTCCTGCTTCTCTGAAGGAATATCTTTTCCAAACACGTCTGTTGATTTATAAGTGGTTTGCTGGTAAGCTCATCTGGTGTGCCCAGCTTTAAACCCACCTCTGTAGTCAACAAAGAATTGAGGGGGAGTCAAGAAGGAGGAAAAGTATTGCCTAGATAGGGCATGTGGTGGAATATATTTCATCTCTTTGAATGTAATGACATTAATTTAATTAAAAATCCAGGCTGGTCGGTACAATTTATAGGCCAACATGACTAATATTGTTATGCTTATGTAAGCAGAGAAATTAATTAAAACTTTGAGGCTTACTCATTGGCATAATGAAAGCTTATTTTATGCTGGTGAGAGATTAAGGAAACCTTCTTGGTGGGCTTTTTTACAGAAAGGGAAAGAAACCCTCCCTGCCCCGCTCTCATAACCAGGGAGTGTTTAATTAAAATCAGTGAAGAAAGTAACAGTGGGAAAATGAAAGCAGCAAGAAATATTTTTGTTAATATAATAGTTCTGTAAAAGAGCCTGGGAATGCCAGAAAGAGTTTGACACTGGGTCTATTGGTGTGAGAGATAAATGGGAATGTCATTTGTTACAGAAGCTGCAGTGATGGGACGCTGGAAGAGGGCTAGAGTCAGGGAAGCACTGGTCTGGGGGGTGAGCTCCCTGTGGTAACGTTACAAGATACTGTAGACATTGAGTTGGACGGGATAACTCCCTGCTTGCTTTCAGGAAAGGGATGCCAAGGTCAGGTCCTACTCCTCAGGGCTTTAAGACTTCACTCTTTTCCTTTATTTCCCATATCTGCTGTTACTCACCTTTCTGAACAACATGGAGCTATCACTGGGAACTACATAGCCATAGCAGATTTTTAAAGTAGAAAATATGAAAATGTTTCAGTTAAAAATCCATCTAGCACTGCAAAATGCCCGTATAGTTGACCATATATTTATACATAAATACACATATATATACACATACAGACAGGGTGTAGCTGTTGGTGTGGGTTCTTCTTTAGTCTGAATCCAGACTGCCTCACTAAAGCAACCGGGCTCACTACAGAGTAATTTGAACTAACACAAAAAACTCTGCAAATGCTCTGACTCGTGACAAGGACAGGTCCAGGCCTTCCCAGTTGCTTGGGCCAAGAGAGGAGTAGATGGTAAGGGCTTCACCGCCCCAAGTTGAAGACATCTGGAGCCTGAGCTCCATGTAGGATGAGGGATTGCATGAGAGGGTTGATATTACTTGGGTGTAAGGAGTGGAACTTAATTCCAGAGGTAGAACAGCTGAAATTGCAAAATTTTCCAGGTCTGGATATTGCTCAGGACTTTCTTCTGGTATAATTTTCGCTTTCAATATAATGATACAAAAATCTTAGTAAAAAAGAAAAGAAAGAAAATTCCTTCATTTCTAACCAGATCAGCAGGGTAAACGTAAGTGCATTGTATATTCAGAGAGTGGAAATGGTACTCTACTCCCAAGTAGAGGGAGCTGTTTGTGCCTCAAGTTGTCATCTGAGTCTTCCCAGTCTGAATGCCTTGCTTGAAACCCAGCAGCCAGAGTCGTGCTTGTGCATGTGTCCCACATACCTCTGGAGGGAGAAAGGTCCATGCTGGCTGGTTCGACTAAGGTTGTTGA
This sequence comes from Aptenodytes patagonicus, assembly GCF_965638725.1. NCBI lineage: Eukaryota > Metazoa > Chordata > Aves > Sphenisciformes > Spheniscidae > Aptenodytes > Aptenodytes patagonicus. The sequence continues at coordinate 8,451,251 of NC_134952.1, forward strand.
GAAAAGCTCCAACACAACTAAGTGGATTTTAGGGTCTGCAAGTCCAAAGGGTAAATGAAAAAAAAAAAAAGAAAGAATTCAGCATTTATTAAGAATCAAGGTAATTACCAAGCTTATTATTTCTGGGGACAAGTATGTGAGGCTGATGCTAGTAAGGTCAAGACTTTAAGTAAGTGGTTGTGGTGGGTATTGCCACGCTGTGCCAGAGATTTGTGGGATTCTCCTTTGGGTGATGCTATGCCCTGATCACTTCCCCCTCTACTGGCCAGCCCTCCTGTGTGCCAGATGTGCTGTCCCCAACATCTGGTTAATAGAAGCTACTACTCTTCTTCAGAACTAGATATCTTTCACATTCAGGTGTTTTTGCTGGGCTGTTCTTCAGCCTCAAGCTGCCCTGACAGTGTTAATTTCCTGTGGTGACACGTGAGATGAGCCTTTTTATCAGTTTTTAGCACAGTATGATCACACCGTAGCAGTTATTGTCAGGTCCAGGATCTCACATGTGTTTCTTCTTCAAAATATGGGAACAGTTCATCCCAGCTGCCAAAAGAATCACAAAATGGCAAATGTAGTTAATATTTAGTCCAGGACTGAGAGTTTGTCTGCCCAGACAGAGGTGCTTTTCCTTTGTCTGGGCCTTTTGCTCATTTACTTTCAGAAACAGCTACTCCACAACAGCCCTCATTTTCTGTGCCTGTGTCATAGAATCATAGAATAGTTTGGGTTGGAAGGGACCTTTAAAGGACATCTAGTCCAACCCACCTGCAATAAGCAGGGACATCTTCAACTAGATCAGGTTGCTCAGGGCCCCGTCCAACCTGACCTGGAATGTTTCCAGGGATGGGGCATCCACCACCTTGCTGGGCAACCTGTGCCAGTGTTTCACCACCCTCAGCATCAAAAATTTCTTCCTTATATCTAGTCTGAATCTACCCTCTTTTAGTTTAAAGCCATCCCCCCTTGTCCTGTCACAACAGGCCCTGCTAAAAAGTTTGTCCCCATCTTTCTTATAAGCCCCCTTTAAGTATTGAAAGGCTGCAAGAAGGTCTCCCCGGAGCCTTCTCTTCTCCAGGCTGAACAACCCCAACTCTCTCAGCCTTTCTTCATAGCAGAGGTGTTCCATCCCCCTGATCATTTTTGTGACCCTCTTCTGGACACGCTCCAACAGGTCCACGTCTTTCTTATGCTGAGGGCTCCAGAGCTGGACGCAGTACTGCAGGTGGGGTCTCACCAGAGCAGAGCAGAGGGGCAGAATCACCTCCCTCGACCTGCTGGCCACGCTTCTTGTGATGCAGCCCAGGATACGATTGGCCTTCTGGGCTGTGAGCGCACATTGCTGGCTCATGTCCAGCTTTTCATCCACCAGTACCCCCAAGTCCTTCTTGGAAGGGCTGCTCTCAATCCCTTCATCCCCCAGCCTGGATTGATACCAGGTGGTAGGACCTTGTTGAACCTCATGAGGTTCACACGGGCCCACTTCTCGAGCTTGTCCAGGTCCTTCTGGACGGCATCCTGTCCCTCTGGCGTGTCGACCGCACCACTCAGCTTGGTGTCATCTGCAAACTTGCTGAGGGTGCACTCGATCCCACTGTCTATGTCACTGATGAAGATAATTAAACAGTACCGGTCCCAGTAAAGACCCCTGCGAGACACCACTTGTCACCGATTTCCATCTGGACATTGAGCCGTTGACCACTACCCTTTGGATGCGACCATCCAACCAATTCTTAATCCACCGAACAGTCTACACATCAAATCCGTATCTCTCCAATTTAGGATGGCATTTTCCAGGCACCAGCTCGAGGCTGCATCTACAGCAGTAAGCAGAATGAACAAGGGCCTGTTTCCCTGGCCTTCAGGCAAATAACATGATACAGTTCATGCCTTTGCAGCTAAACTAGTTCCCTTCCCAAAACAGTGTGGCTTTTGTCCACAGGCCAGTTGGACACACAGTCCCTGAACTGGACCTGGGTGCTATCTGGGAAAGTGGTGGGCCAGAAGCATACCAGGATGGATGCCAGCAAATTAATGGTGCATATGATCAGGGGACAGTGCACAAGCCCTGCTTAGTCTGCCCGTATGGATGCAGGTACTTAAATACCTGGAGATATTAAATATTATGATATGAGATATTAAATTCCTGGAGATATTCACAGCAAGTCTCACAGAGCACCTATGGAAGTGACTGAAGACTGCTTGTCTGTATACATGTATCATTGGGTGAAGAGTTCAGCAGGACCTCAGAAATAACCAGGCAGATGACTCTCCTGAAGATCGTGGCATCTTCTAAGAGAAATCAGAATTTCCTCAAAGTGGAGAGGGCTATTTCAGAAGACAGTCAATGGGTTAGTCAAGGCAGCAGTGGGAAGGGGGTGCTGATGCATCTCCTTCAGCGCAGAGGTGAGGGCACCAGCACTAAATGAAAGGAGAAGTGAACATCTCAGTGTATCTTGGAAGTGTGGAAGGAAGGACTATGTTCTCCACTTAAACAAGTAGTCAGAGGCACAATTAGCAGTTCCCTGTTGCACCCAAAAAAATGTTATCCACTAATGATGAGTTATTGAATACATGTGTAAGGAAACCAGTCAAAACTTTTGCCTTCCCACAGGAGGTCCCCCCAAACCATCATCCTGTTGTATCATTTTTTTCACCTTTTTCAGGGGCTCTTCATTGTTCTTATTTCCATTGCAGTAAAAGCCAGAGCTGCTCCCCTCTCCTTAGTACCAGCAGTTTTTAGGAGAGGGTCTGTGAGCTCAAGAGCTCCAGTTATGGAAAAAGGTACAGTCTTTCTAGACAGCTGGTAGGCAGCTCTCTGTGTGTTATGGCAGGGGCCATAGTTAATATTTGACACACCTTGTGATTGACAAATGTTATACTAATTGTTTCCTTTAACTGGTTGCATTAAGTATTGGCCCTCTACTACTGAGAAATTAAGACAATTAGACACTGCAACCATTAGGCAAGAGATTTGCAGTGACAACTGAATGACCGTGGTTTTCCTGTCCACCCAAAGAACAAAGTACCCAGGCACAGCAGGTGATTGGCAAATACTAATGAAGCAGCTGATGCACAGAGGAGTCCTTCCCTCGTACACTCGGTCAAACTGGCTGAAACATCCTTCATCAAAATATTCCTACTGGACCACTTGGCAGTGCCGGGCTGATATGTTGTGGAGGAAACACTAGAGAGTGTTGTGAGCATACATGTTTTTCTTCAGGGAACTCTATTTCAAATAACATGTTCAGGTTTTCTGAATTGTGGCATTTTAAACAAAAATTTGGTTTGGGCTTATCATTTGCCACAGAAATTTGAAAACAACCTTTTGTTGTATTTAGGGCTTTTCTTTTTTTTTTTTTTTATACTCCTGAGCTGACATTTTGTTTTGGGATTATTATTATATTTTTAGTATTTTGATTACCATTTCCATTCTGTAACAGAATCTAATTTATATATGTTGACATGTCTAGCAGAATGAAAATATCTTTTTCCAGCCAATGGGAGCTGTGAGTGCTTTTATTACAGATGGGTCTCAACCAGCCTTTGAGCTGTGACCTTGAAAGCTGTTCCAGTGTAAACCTGAACTCTCTGCCTGCCTCCTACTTTTTGTGATGGACAAAGTCAAAACCATGGATCTTCCCTCCTGAAATACTGTGTGTATATTTCATTGAAGGATGGAAACCCAGTCATGGACATGGAGTAAAAAGACAATCTACGTGAAATTTTATGAACTATGTGTTGTAAGACAAAGACAGTGGATGTGTAGAGATGAAAAAGCTTTGGTCAGAATGGTGGATAGCAAAACAAGCTTGCCAAAAAGCTAAGCATCGCCAGGGTTTTTTGTAGCACCTGTGACAAAAGGAAGTTTTACAGAGGTTTTGGAGCTAGGTACCTACTTCTTCACACAGACCTTTCTAGATTTCAGCTGCTGTTTAAGCCAGGTCTTCAGGAAAGCAGAAGTGCATCCACAGAAACACTGTAGGCTAATGTAAAATTTAATTTAATTCTCAGCTTAATGCCAAGAGAGAGGTAAATAATAGTGCATTTTCTGTTCCTTGGTTTCTTGCTATTTATGAAAAGACAACCACTGAGAAGAGCAATGCCGAGCAGCTCCTGCCTGTTGCGCTGCTCAGAGTTGTTCTCGAGAGAGGGGAGGTTATACCAGCTGTGGCTGAATATCAGGACCGCCGTTCAGTTCAGACGAATATCATGTGCCAGCGAGGTCTGGCCCCAGGGCACCCCGTACAGCCATGAAAGCACAGCTCCTGCTGCCCGGCATCTTCATCAGCACCACAAACTCTCCAAGCGAAGGTGGACATAAAGAAACCTCCCCAACATCTAACTTTTGCTCCCAACATTTGTTCTGGTGTCAGTGAGGACTTTGAGGTTAGCTGCCTGTTTATTTGTTTTCGATCCTGGGATGCTGTGTGATCTTTTTTAAGCCCGGAGATGCAAAATGCAGCTTTGTCTTCAACAGTTTGTGCGAGTGGCAGTGACTGATGCCTTTTGGAAGAGCACCCCGGGGGCCAGGAGACGTGTGTAGCCGAGTGTTTGTCTGGGTATTGGTTAGCAGCATTTGTACTGAGCTGGTTTCTATTATTCCATATGTCAGGAAGAACATTTGCACTTCCAGGCCACTAGATGATGATGGTACTGTAATTACAGCTGCATCTTAATTAACATTCCCACATGAATAAAACATTAGCATGATTATTCTTAGCTTTTTAACCAGTGGGCTGTGGTCTCATCTCATTATAGCTACTTAACCAAACCACCCACTCCAACAAATGAAGAAGAGAAATAAACATAGAGCATCAGTTCACCTTTTTCACATTTAAAACTTGGAGTTGGTTAAATAATAATGAAGTATCTCTGAAAACCACCGTGTTGGCAGAATTGTACCCATGATAGGAGATCTGTGAGGTTTAAGCCTTCACTTCATGCCTCTGCTAGGTCTGGAAAGGTTTGATACACTTGCAACTGAGGACCACAAATTGCAAATATTGGATGTGTAATTATGTCTTTACCACATGGAAAACCAATTTGCACATGCAAATCTTAGCGTTTTGCATTTACACAAAAACTTAGGACCACAGGAGGAATGTCTTCGTAATAGCTTCGAGTCCCAAATGGTACAAAGCCAAGTTGAGGCCCCGTTTGTGATGTGCTTGAGGGGCAGGGGTTGCCTTTCATCTGGGTAGCTGCTGCCCTGCATTCCTCACGCTGTGGGCTGGACCTGAAACAGCCCACGAGAGCCTCAGGCTTCAAAAGCCTTTTCATGTGTCTCTACACTGGAGCCAAAGGTGTGACTATAGCTCAGAGACACATACCTGAGGTAGCTTTACATGGCATGGCCCAAGTGCTGACAGCAATGTGGCTACAGCAGCGTGCAGGTGGGTACGAGCTGCAGAAAAACTCAGTCTGTGGAAATGCACAGGTTGCCTCAGTTCAGTCTTGTGAATGTCTGCATTTCTGTCCCAGTTGGCTTCAGGAAGTCTGCTCTTGATGTATTCTTGCCTTTCTCAGCAGCATCAGTAAAGGGAAGAAGGGTATTTGTTGGTTTGTGGGTTAGTGGCTCTCACACTAGTTGAACTGTCCACTGCTGTGATTTCAAACTTGGATCAAATAGAGATACAAAACAAAGATGACCATTTCTGGGTCACTGGGAAACCCCACAATGGCACCACCATCCCCTTCTCTGATGATTTTTTAGTATTTAGCTTGTCTGTTTTTACTGGCCCTCTTTAACTCCCTTTTCATCAATAATAACTTTTGAATCCTTTTTCCTGTTTCAGCCAAAGCTGACAGGGTTGTAAAGGTCTTGAAGATACCAGGTTCTTAGAAGTTTCATAAAAAACGGTGTTTCTGTAGAGAAGAAAGAGAGAGAGAAACCTCATCATCTTCCCATCAGAGAAGTTGGTAGCATGAATAAAATTCTATTACACACCAGGGAATCCTCACTTGAGAGAGAAGGAAAGGCTGGGATTGCTCCAAACACCAGAGAGACATTAGTCAGAGCTCACATTTTCTTAGATACACTGGTCAGCAGATGACAAGACACCAGAAAACCATGTTCTGTTGCTCATGAAACTATTCTGATAATTTAAGTAAGGTCAGCTTCAGACTCCAACCCAGTACATTTACGCAGTGTGTTGGGAACAAGGGGCTTTGCCATTTGTTCGTGAAGCCTCAGGATGCGAACGAGAGCACTGCCACTGTCAGGATCTTTCATCATGTGTTTCTGTAAGGATTGAACGCTGTAGAGAGTGCAGGCTGTGAAATCTGTTCGTAATGATAGGTTACAAGTTAGTACCATAATGGCTGTGAATAGCTTGAATCCAAGTTTGGGTCATAATAAAAAAAATAATAGGTAGCTACACATTCTCATTTTAGCTATTGCAGTGATAGTCTTCCAGGGGACGCATGGTTGTGGCCACACTTTGCTGACTGGTTTGGTGGTTTCTTGAAAGCTGAGTGCTGGGTTGATTTGCAGATTATGTGAGCAAAGTAAAACTATAGCTTCTTTTTAAAGCAGTCTCAAACTAGACCCACATACCAGCCTAGGTGACATAAACGGCAAGCCCCAGCACCTCATGAAATACTACAAAGAGGGGACCAGTGAGTCTGTCTTGAAGGATTCAGCTGTTTCCATCATTAGCCATTCGACTCTGGTTTAACATAGGCATCTTCCCATTGTATGCAATGCAAATGAGTCATCTAACATGCCTTTGAGCATCTGAGCCTTAGCCTTAAACTTCTACTTTGTGCAAGAATTTCCAGTAGCTTTTCAGTACAAAGGGTAACAAGAAAGTAAATGGAAATAGTGGCTGTAAGTACAGGATAAGGTGGTTTGAGTTTTAGTATGGTTTCACAGCTCACACTTAACCTCAAACTTCCACTTAAATGTGGATTGTCAAAGGTCTTGTCTTCACTGTTCCTGTAACCCTAGTTAGCATAATGTGACTTAACAGTGCACCAATTCTGCCATGGAGATATAACCTAACTTGTTGAGGAAGAATGGAAATAGAAGAAAAATGACAACAAATAATTTCTGATCTAGGCTTGAAAGAAGAATATGTCTCAGTTCTCTGCTGGCTCAAGAGTCACCCAAAAAAGAAAATGTAATATTGCTTTCAATGGTTCATTCCTCTTCTTTCCGTTTTAACTTTCTCCAAGTCTAAGTGTTTATTCTGCATGCCCAACAAGAGGAAGCTCCACCTGTGACTTACATGGGACTGAGTCATCTGCACTCTGGGAAACCTGAACTAGTACAAATTTTGCTTTGACACAGCAAGATACTTATCTTGCAAGTCCCCACCTCCTTGCCTATCCTTCTGTCCATCCCAAGGCACCAAGACTTACAATAGTGGAATTGCTCACCTATTACAAATACCTCCTTGGGCTCACAAACTTCATGTGTGAAGTAGCCAGAAAAAGCTTTGCATGGTAAAAGGTGACATTTTAAGTATATTCCCCCTCCCACATCTCAGCACAGAAAGCAGAGAAAACATTTCTCACAGTGTATAGCCACACACATATGCAACAGGAACGGTGTTCACCTCCCTCTCAAACATCAGGAACAAGCCACAAGGAACAAAGAATTAAGTTGTGGAGCCTCCTGCCACAGAAATTTGCAAATGCCAAATGTATTAAGTGAACTGAAAAGCAATTTGGCACATTAATGGAAGGTAAGTTCGTCAAGGCCACTAAACACATTGCTGTGGATGCAGCCTCTGAGACTGGAAGCACCTACTTGCAAATTGAAATTCCCTGGGAAGGTACCGAGGGGATAGGTTTGTGCTGTACTTGTCTGTTTTTGCAGTGTTCCCTAAGCAGCTGCACCTAGATCCTGTCAGGACTTTTGATCCGGGACTGCATGGCTGTTCTCTTGTCTCTTCAGTCATGCCCGGAGGGCAGAGCTGTGGTCTGAAATGAGAAAGTGAACCCAAGACTGATTTTTTAAGGCACCTCTAAATACTTTATAATTTAGGTCACCCATTCTATAATTCTTATCTTTTCTGCTCAATAATTTAGCCATTTCCACCTCTGTAATCTGGTGAGGGAGACTTTCATTCTTCATCAAGTTCACTGTTTATTTCAGGTGGTTTTCTGACACCCCTAGATGTTCTGTCCAACTTCAGACTAAGGTCAATGTTACTCAAATCTGACTGGGAAACTGGACCAAGAATGAAATTATACCTGCATCTCACTTCTACCCTGGAACCAGGATCCGGACCCAAATGTCATGATTGGCCTTTATCCTTGTCATGAGGTTAAGTCCCAAGATCAGCTGTGCTGCTGTATCTCATCAACCTCTGAAATGTGATTCTGAACATTTCAGCTTAGGTAATTTTTAGCTAAACCACAGAAAAGCAAATGAGTGTAAATTAAAACTGTCTTGACTTGCTTTTTGCCCATTTCCTGGCACTGTGGCTTTAGGGCTTTCTCCACTAGGGTATGTGTCCAGCCAGCAAGTATATGAAGAGACACGTTCGAGAGCAAATGGGCCAAGCTGAGCCCAGATCTCATCAGTCCATGGCCAACTCAACGACTGGGGTCTGGGAAATATTCTCTATTACAATTAAACCTGATTTTTCCTGGCTTCCCATTCCATTGGGGGAAAAGTTTAACTCTGCAGAGGCTGAAAATGCAAGTTATAAAAGTTCTGTCGGGGGATGATAACTTTGGTCACACAAGAGCTTTCTTCCATGGTAACTGTTTCTGTTTTTTTTTTAAAAAAACCACCACATTGGCTACAACAGCAGAAAAAAACCCCTCATGTTAAAAAAACCTGGATTAACTTCCTGAGAAACTGGCAGAAGAAGTTGTCTTTGCCCTCCCTTAAATTATATGCTTGTGCTCCCCTGTTGCTACGATAAAATAAAATGAAAAAGAATCTTCTCAATTTTTCTTTCACCAGTGTGTTAAGATATTGTCAGATCAGCCCCGGTGGTAGGGTAGCAGATGACTAATAGCTGTGGTTTTTAATTAAATGTTATCAGAAGAGGATGATAGATTAACACCGCTACCCCCTGCATTTCCCAGAACATTTCAAAATTACTTTTTGAAAAATGGACTTAAAAAGAAAAAAGAAAGGGAAAAAAAAGCATGAAACAATGATGGGAATTCCTTGTCCTTCTTGCTGGACTAGAACAAAAGCTTTCTGTCTGTCAGAGAAGGAAAAGCTTATTTATTTGTTACAGTTCAACCCAACGCAGACCTGACTTGTACCTGGTTGGAATTTCTGCAGCAGAGTTGGATCTCACCTTCATAGGTCTCTTTTACTGCAGGCATTTCTACTGCCACGGGAGAGATTTTTCTTCTATAAATTGTCTCCCTGCAGCAAACACTGGTGGTTGCGCTGGTGTAAACTACTTCAGCTGGTGCAAATGGACTCCCCTGGCAGCAAAGCGGGAAGGAACTGGCCCAGAGGTTTTATCCTGCACTGCTTTGAAAGAGGACAGACGGGTTAACTCAAGATGTCCAATGAAGGGTAGTTAAGTTGCACATCGCTTTCTGCTGCAGATGAACACTGAGTATTTCAAAAACGTGATGGGCAGATTAATCTCAACGACCCTCACATCTGCAATGTTGAATCCGTACCTGGACTCATTGTCCAGACTCTCTCTATGGGCAATGGGGAGAAAAAGGTCATTCTGGACGTAGAGGGTTCACACACTAGCCCAAGGACTTTGCATGTGCCACAGCTGTAAAGTGGGAAAAATACACCAAACTTATCTGATCTGGGCATTGTGTGATGAACATGTTATTGTGCATATGTATCTGCATAAACAGCTACTTACAGAACAGCTTTCTTTGCCTTCACGAGTGGCGGCCGTGTATTAGAGGCAAACTCTGTTGCCTACTTTACTTTGCCTCTGCAGCAGAAGTGCGACAAACAAAACACACAAACTCCTCTTCCTCTTTCTCTTATGACATTATTTTTTAAATTATTGTATCACTAAGAATAAGCACTTTGCCTATGCCTCAGAATAGATATCTGTGTTTCTCACCTTACAATCTAAAAAAAAAAAAAGGAAAAAGGCACTGTAGGCATTGTATGCAAACAAGAGATGTAGGCATTTGTGATATTTAGAGCTGTAACACCTGAAAATTATAAAATATGGAAGACTGAGTGAACCCCATGTTTCTACTGCTGAGAGATTTACTGGGAGTGGGTGGGAAAACATCTGAGCCCATGGAAAGGAAAAAATTATCTTTCTTATCCAGAAGTAGCTCATAATTGAGGGCTGCCCCCCCCCCCCCAATGGAGGTTCTGCCCCTCCATGAAATAAGGGTTCAGAGTCTGAAATTGTTCTTTAGGCAGGCACTGAAATCAAAAATCTTAGTGCAGCTGACAGGATCCCTATTTTCCGTTGAAAGACCTCTGGTCCTTTCTCCTCTGCTCACCTTTCTGTTATGACTATCAGTTACAGCACTCAGGCCCTGAAGACAGAAAGACACAATGTCTAGACCCTCCTTTGCCTGGAATAAACAGCTTAAGAACATTTTCATCAGAAAATAAAGGCCGTTAAAGTGACTAAAGCCTTTCAGAGGGTTGGTTTTGGATTGTTCTTCTCAATATGGGAGCTTAAACTCTTCCTAAGCTACATTTTAGGTCCCTGAGTGCAATTCTGGATGCTGCCCAGAATGAACAAGTGGTAGGGAATAGGGATGCAATCCACAAATAAAACAAGCACATCAGTAACTTTTTATCATCATTGTTATTTTTATTAGTCAAGGGTTTGGTCCTCAGAAGCTGGGGTATTTGTAATGAAAAAGACACAAATAGCTTGTAAGGCAAACTATAAATATGAGAGACTGGAAAACTGGGCTAGTGCCCAGACAGATGATTATTTTTTAAAAGAAATATATTTATATTTCTCCCTTTCAACCAAAAAGGTGTGTCAGTGCTTAGAGACAGAAAAACCTTCTTTATCCTTATCTTTTTTCTGCTGCACATCTTTTTTTCTGAGTTTCCTCCATCCTTGGATATGGCATGCACATCCCATATAACACATATACTATTTCAAAGCGGCAGAGTCCTGGTTATTAACATTAAAATGCTGACTTCCCAGATGCCTTGTTGCAACAAAGCCTGAGCTGCAGCACACATGCCAATAAAATCCTGCTTACATATAGTGGTGGGTGAAAATATGATAGAGGCTCTTTTCTCTGCCAACTATATAATTTCTGTCCAAGGAAACTCAAGTGAGGTGCAGTTCTCCTGCAGATGCTGGTTAATTCCTAGGTCCATTTAGAGTGTGCTATTGCATGAAAAACAGAAGGAACTGTGGGAGTTGGTATTTCCTTGAATTTTTTCTCCTGGACCTGCACTGAACACATTTTGAGCACATCAAAATGCCACTTCAGGAACGAAATAAAAGGAAAAGGCTGCTATGTTGCTGGAAAAGAGCCTGCGTCAGAGTTTACCTACTTTGCGTTAAGGACGGTGACACAAACAGAGGGGCCTTGTACGCCTGTCACGGTGCCCTATGGCCAGCGACAGAAACACGGGCAGTTCTAAATTAAAAGAACATTTCTGTATTAATTTATCACTCTGGTACACACAGGGCTAACTATTTTCCAGAAGCCAGCTACTGAGCCTCATATACCTGACGGAGCTTAAACCGTTATGAAAGAAATACAGTTGCTTTCTTGATATGATGTATTTGGCCTCATGAAAGGGCATTTTGTTTAGGTAGTGCATAGAAATCTTAGAAAGTGCCTACAGACACAGATACGATCCCCGGGGGAAGGCAGCAAAACTGAGTGGAGAAAGCGGCATACATCACGGGAGTTAATGTGCAGCTCATAAATCCAGTGTTTGTACGGAGGTCTGATAAGGCAGGACGATGGCTGAGCACTTTCACTTCACATAACATAGTATGTGGCATTTGCATGCACGCAGCAGTGAAACCAGCTAAGATTTGCATCTCATTTTTTGCTCCTCCATGCTATGGGTGGGTCAGATTCTGATCTTGACTATGTCGGTGTAAATAAGAGAAAAGCCCTTGGTTTCACAAAAGTGACTCCAAATGTAAACTCTCATATTTGGGATGCAGATTGGACTCTGTTCCAGTTCTGAATTATGCTCATTTGACATGAGGTAATAATATCAACCTATAAATTTGTAAGTCAAACATCTGTGCTTGCTACTCACAGTAATTTGTATGTATACATATGAATGCTTATTTTATATTTGCATATCGTATATTTGCATATTTTGAAGGCAAAATGGGAGATACACCAATAAGTTTTTGTATGCTTTGGTCTGTCTGAGTAAAGTTGTTACTAAACGATGGCTGGATGCTGCTTAGATAACAGGAGTCTGATAGCCAAGTAAACCCAGGTTTTCACAAGCAGTCTGCGCATAACTGCTTGGGATTTAGGCACTGAAGTGCCTTTCCAAACGGCAACATTTGCAATATTTTTGGGTTTTGGTTCTGTCAGTTGAAGTGAACATCCTCCCTTTAATTTTTTAAATAAGACTTCCTAGATATCTTCTTTCCCTCAAAGGTTTAACCCACAGACAAAGGAGATGAAGGGAGAGACCATTATTACCCTCTTTTCTGCAATTTGAGGATTGCTTCAATGAAAAATCTCCCTGCTCAAGGTAAGACGCATCCATGGGATCCACTGAAAGGAAAGGGCTCTGCGCTCCCTCTTCCTCTCCCTAAGTGGCGAAAAAACAGGTTTTTCTTGGCTCCCAGCATTACTGATGGTGACTCAGAGTGCACTGTGATCTGTATCATCCCTGTAGATGCCCCCACCGCAGAGAGCCCAGCAGCTTTCAGGGCTGCGGGTTCAGGCCCTCCTGTGTGGCTTGACTCCTCCCAGCCATGTGCAGGGGGGGACATGGACACTGCCCTGCCACATTACGATTCCAGCGGTTGCAGCTGTAACTCTGTCAGATGAAGCTATCCAGATATGCAGGGAGTCTGCTGTTATTCACAGTCATGTAAATTAGGAGAAAGTCCATGTGCCTCTCAGACTTATTCTTGACTTACATCAATGTATGTCAATGGATTTTGACCCCAGGGACTGGACATGGTAAAAATATTCTAGCTGGCATGGTGCAGGCTAGACAAATAATCAAATATCCTACCTTCTTTGTTATTTCTTCCTGCTCGGGCATTGGCAGAATTATTAAATAATCCCTCTAAATTAAATTTCTCTTTCCTTTTGTAAACCCAGCATGGATATTTATGCTTTCAGGACACAACTGAAAGAGTGGCTACAAAGCTAATTCATTTTCTTTATCCATTTTAACTTGTTAACCATGGAAGGCAGTAGATGCTTTCTTCTTTTCCAGTACAATTAGCAGTAGCATATGTTTGCTGCATAGTAATTTATTCTAATGGAGGAAGATGATATTTCCCTAATGATGCATGCTTCTGAGAAAGGATGAAGCATCTCTCCCTTAACAAGCATACGCTTTTGGATGAGAAATCATTGCTTTCTTTAATCTGTCTCAGACAGACTCAACAAAGTCACTAAAATGGTTCCAACTATCTGTGTTCTCAATAAGCGTAGCAATGACCTCTTCTCCTTGTAGCATCCAGCGTTTCGCTTGTACTTTTGGTGATAGGAAATGATAAGGGAGGTTAGCCTGGAAGAATTTTAGTCTATTTATTGGCCACTGTAAAGTTGATTTATCTCCTGCAGCAAGCTGCTGTGTAAAGTTTTGTGATTTGGGTCTTAATCTACAGAATTAGCCATCTTTAAAGAAAACTCACTCCAAAGCGTGGCTCTAGCTGCTGCACAGTACTCCATACAGAAGAGGAAGGTACACAACAAATCTGGAAATATATGTTGTTCATTACTGCCTCTTCCCTGTGTCTAGAAGCTTTTTTCTAATTTTCAAAGTATTTTTTGGAAGAAAAAACAAATATTTGAATCCCTGGGTTTCTCACTTTTCCGTGGTTGCTGAAGGGTCCTGACAAAATCATTGGAGGACCAATATACTGAAAAACCATAATGTTATCTCATACTCCACATTAAGAAAGGAAGGATGCTTGTCCGTATGCTGTCTGAATGCTAAATGCCTGATCAAATTCCTGGAAGATCATAGCAAATATCTGTACCAGTAGAAAGCCACCGCTTCATAAACACTCGGTGCCAGTTTGCAGCGAGCAGTGACATGTCGGATGTCAGCAGTCCTCTGGTGAGCTAGGCATCAGCATGGGATATTATGTCTTCATGAAATCAAAGACATCACAAATGAAAAAAACAGAAAACAGCCCAAAAGAGAGGCCATTCTTCACCGCTTATCCAGGGAAAGGCCTCTTCTCTTTGAGGGAAAGAGCTATTTGCACCTCTGTGTCAAGATTTTCATACTGAGAACTAGAGGCACCAGAGGAAGAACATGGACACAGCGGTGGGGCTGCAGATACAGAAAGCCAGTCTCTGCCTCATGTAATTGTTTTTTATGGTGTTAGATCCTCAGCTGAGGGTACCGTATCTGCTGCCTGCTTTGCTGTGCCCGGCTGCCCATCTCTGCTTGCTAGCCCCCAGCATTGCTGCTGTCTCAGCACGGTAGGAATTGCCCACTAACACTCCTCTCCTCCATGCAGGAGACACTGAGCAGGTTCTCCCACTCCACAGCACACAGAAGGTATCCAAAATTTCCCATTTCCTTTTTTCCCCCCTGTTGCTCCCAAGGCTGGGAGCAATGCCTTAACTTAGGTGTAGGTTTTGGCCCAGGTTCTTTACACTGTTGCAGTTATAAACTTTTAATCTCTCCGTGATACGCTGCCTTTTCCTCTTTAGGAGAAACGCTTTTCCAACACAATAAAACAACATCTGTAAAATAGATTTCAGGTTTCTCCAGGGTCTCTTTCATGTCTTTCCACTTTTCTCCATTATGGTGTTCTTCCTTTTGGACTCCCCTTCTCCTGGGAATTATTTAGGGATACAGAGGCATCTCCTTTCTCTTTCATGAGTTCTTAAAAGTTCAAATCATCATTTGTTGCTGGGAAACAAGAATTGTTTTCTTTATCTAATGATGGGCCAGAATCAACTGGTGTTCACGTTGCTGGCATTTCAGAGTCTTAGAAATCATTGTGAAAGCCTTTTCGGCAATGCCATGTACAGAATGCAGCAGTCCCACCGCATGGTGGGGGCAAGGCTGGCTCCATCGGTGCCCTCAGCCCAAGGTGATGGACTAGGCAGTGCATCACGCGGGCCAGAGTTGTCCTTAAGTTTGAAACAAATCAGAGAAATGCCAAGAATGTAATGCAAAGGAGCAATGCCCCACTGGCAAGCTCACTGGTGGTTACCAGAAAGAGCCCAGCGGGAGGCTGTGTTGCGTGGGATCTGTGCCTCTCTTTTGCAGGCTGGTGGCACCGACTGACAACTCCTGGTCCACACAGCCCTTCCCAGTGCAAACCTCCAGTGGGGCCTGGATCCCTCCTGGAGTTCTGAGTAACTGCATTTATCAGGCTTTATTTATTTTGGGGATTTTCTTCTCTTTCTCTCCCCTTGCTTGCAGAGGTGCTAAGTATTAAAATAACAGCAAGGAAGGGGAGAAATCACATCTTGGCATTTCTCAGTGAAAGTCTGCCAGACATTTAATAAACTGTTTTATGTTGAAAACATTTGAAGAATGACTCTGCAAACAGTGATAATACTTAATCGTTAAGCTTTCAAACAGCCTGGCCTGACAGCCTTAACCTTTGCACTGTGCAAGTGAAAACATAAGGCATAAGTAAAACCCCTTCCTGCAGTAACTCCAGTGGATTGCGTAGCGGATTACACCAGGTATGAATTTACCCCCTGGCATTTGGTTCATTTCTAGCACCAAGTCATCATGGCTTAGTTTGAACCCCAATGCCTGATATAAGACTCCCAATAGAGTTAATTACTCAGCTCTTTATAATAATCCATTGCCCAGTCAACCCACAAAACATTTCATCACAGTAGCAGCCTGAATGTTCAGTTAGGGGACCAATTAATCAAGCTGGCATTTTAAAAAATATAAAACCAAATTTTATAATAGTGTAAAACATCAAGGTATTAATTTTAGTTGCACTTGGCCTACATAGACATGCACACACTGTATCTCTCTACAGCTTGATTTATTACATTTAAAACTGAATGGCTTTGGAAATCAATTTTATTGGACTTCATTATTTTAAAACATAAAATAAAGTGAAAGCATTACTTAATAATGGCTTTTAAATTCTAGATAAAGATGTCCAAAGGGAAAATATAGAAACCCTGGTGCATTGTATATTGTTCACTTTTTTGCATGGACTAGCTCAGCGATTTGGAAAAAGAAATGGTGTAAATTAAGGAGTGTATAAGGAGATGAAGTTTGTCGGTATTACCACTTGTCCAGTGTGCGCGGGAATGAACGGAAGTCATTCCATTACCCCCAGCGTGCTTTGGATCAGAAAACATAAATACGTGGCATCTGTCTCATTTAACGACAACAACAACCGAAAGAAAATGAATGAGGGGTTGTCTTTTAAGAGACAAGAGCAAATCCCTTCTTTATTTGCAGATGTTTCCCCATCCAGAGCTATATGGAGGGGGGGAAGGAATAGATTAGAAATTAATGAAAGAGAGATAAAGTTGTTGCAGCACTGAGAAACTCAGCCACGAGCTGTTCCCAGCAGCGTGTAATAGGATCTCTCTCCACCTGTGTAACGGGGAGGCCAAAAGCAGAGATTTGTTTGGGTTTATAACAGCGAGGTGGGCAGCGGTTCACATCGAAGCGGTCAACGTGCAGGTTGGTGGAGCAACCAGTGGAGGTCACCACGTCCGGCCCAGTGCATGGCCCCCATGGGCAAGGTCTTGCTAGTCAGCGAGCATGGCTTGGGGACTGAGGTGCCAAGGTGGTGCTGGCCATAGACTGCAGCTCCTGCCTTTGGCCCTTTGCTCGTCCTCTCCCTGCCTCGGCTTCCTCTGCTGGGAGGTGAGGAATCTGCTATGGCTGGGAATTGCTTATCAATAGAGCTGTTATTCTGGGGAAGGACTTTCCCCAGAAAGGTTCACTGCCTTTTTCTGGGGTATTGATTAGAAACAAAAAAGAAGCAAAACATTGTCAATGTTTAAAAACTTTGAACATACACACACACACACATATATATACACATATACCTATATATGTGTACTTATATATATTTTTCTAGCAAAACATCACTACTTAGAATGAAATTAATGTTTTCTATGACTATTCTTCACCTCCAAACAAGACAAATTCTTCCGCAGGAAATTTTTAACCGCTCACAGTAAGGTACACTTGTTTTTGAGATCTGCAGCTGATAACTTATAACTGACACTGCTGGGATTTGGCTTGGGAGCGAAGTCAGAGGGAGTGCAGGGCAGTTTGACACTGCATTGCAGCCAGTGGCAGGTATATGGCCATGGAAAGATGAAAAATCAAAGGGTGATTATGGATTTGCTGGTGAAATTCATATGACCAACATCAACCTGGTAAGAAATCTCTGTGTACGAAGGATCTTGAAAGGCAGAAATGGGGACTACTGTGGTACACCTGCTGATGCTTTTTTTTAAAAGCAGCATTTGAAGAGGTTCACCTGCTTTTGCCCACACCCTCAGCAGGCTCTGAGTGCTGAGCTCTGCAGGAGAGTCTGGACTTACGGTCAAGAACACTGCCTGCTTTACCGTGTCTATTTAATCCTATTGGCATTACTAATGAATTGCACCAAGGAACAGAGCAGGGCTGTGGGTGCTGGCAAACCAAGACCTCAGTAAAACCCGAACTCAGTTCTTCCCCCAGTGCGTACATCAGCCAGCTTATTGTGTGGGTTTAACCCTGAGAGAGCTCTCTGTCTGCTTCCTTTATTTCCACTAAGCCTCCTTCTTTTTGCTGCAGGTTCAACTTCTCAAAATGTGGACTATTTTTTCCAGGGGTTTCTCCCTCTCAGACAAGATTCCTCCTTTGTTTTTTTCTTTTTTTTTTTTTTTTCTTGAGAAGGCATAATCTCAGGACCTCATCTGAACTCTCTTGTGCTAAGACATTAATCTGCATTGCATAATGTTTCGGAGCAAACAGTGCTGGAGTGAAAGCAAGCTCTCCCTGTCTGTATTTTACTCACTTCGCTCCTCTCAGCAAACAGAGATGACATTTTTGTGCACAATAGGCCAACACAAGAAATAGAGGGGTTCATTCTGGGAGGGTTTTTGTGTTTGTGAAGTTCTCCTATTTTATAAAATGAAGACAAGTCCAGCTGGGCCTCAAATGCCAAGCGACATGCTAAATGGCTTGTTAGCTAAGGGAGGCATCAATCCCTCTGGGATGGGGTCAGAGGACAGAGAAAAATTGTTTCAGGAGAAATTGGAGCAAATAAAGTTTCCAGCTAGGATTTATTAAACTTATTCCTCCTTTACTTTAATCCTGGTGTTTTATTTTTGTCCCAGCTCTCTTCCCAGTATTTGTAGCTGCTACCGACTACGCTGACTGGTGCTGCTTAAGCTCAAGCGATAGCTGACCAAAGTCATCTGACATTATAGCTGGTCTGATACCCATGGGTTCATAGTCCTGGAAACTGCCTTAACCAGGCCACTCTAGGTATGGCTCTGGGTGGGGGTTATGTTACCCTAAGGGGGGGACTCTTTCCCAGTTAAGGTGACTCCTCTCCAAGAAAAAGGCTCTTGGTGTCCAACAGCTGAGAAAGGGCCTGTTGGCACCAGGAGCAGCCCAGGGCTGTGAGGAGACACAAAGCTGGCTGGGAAGAGAAGGGCAAGGTCAAGTCTGACGTCTGTGGGACAGCCACTCCTTCTCCCAAATAGCATCCCTCCAGTGAGAGCAGAAGCAGTACACTCAGCTCAACAAGTCTCCTATTCCACTTTTATCCTTTTCTCTTTTTCACCTTCTCATAAGAGGGTCACAAGAGAGGGTCTTGGCATCTGTGATTTGGCAACATTGAGCTTTGCAGATAGGGCTGAGAAACCTTCAGCATGTCTCGTTGAGCACAGGATATTGGAGCTGGCTTGGGCTTGCTGGGGATGGCTCTGAGATTTAGGCCCCTCACTTGTTGTTTACTCTTGACTTACCTTCAGCACCTGCTTTGCAAGCATGACCATTCATTGTTCCTTGCCCTCAAAAGCTGCCATGAACAATTGCCTACACAAAACTGGCAGCATATGAAAATTGCAAGTGGAAAGAAGGACTTATTTGAAAAAACCTCAATGTTTGATATGGACAAATGGGCTACAAGAATCTAAACCCAAACAAAATTTCCTGTCCCAAGGTATTTAAAAAACCATTCCTCTTTTGAAAGGCAGAATGATGGTAGAAGGAGAATACATCTCTACTGTCTAAGGGTGTCACACATCATGGGCAGGACATACCCTCCAGAGCACACAGAGCACACACGTGCCAACCATACCCAGACCAGGTCTATTTGAAACACTCTTATGGCCAGAAATCAAACAGAAGGTACCATATTCACAGATGCTTTAGACACCATGTTTTCAGAGGGTGGCTATGCTTATATTGCCAAAAAAAAGAGGTGTGGGTAATGGTCCCTGTTCCTGAAGCCAAGTTGGATAGACAGGTTTCTGTCCATACTGCCATAGTCTAGCTATACTTTATAGCTCTTTGCTTTGGGTCTCCTCTAAACTCCCTGTGACCCTAGGTCATATAGCTCCTTTCTGTGTGTTTCCAGCTCACGGTGTCCAAATACATATGAGGGCTGAGCTGAGGCTGCAACAGTAGTATTGTTTATGGCGTAATACTGAGATAGTGTGGTCCAAGCCCTGGAGTGTGACATGAGGGTGTATTTGAGAGAACAAAGCATGCTTGGAGGACTGTGCCAGGCTGTGGAGTCCAAACCTGGTGCCGTCGCACTCCCATGCAGTGCCGTCTTCCCAGCATGGTCCAGGGAGGTAAGTGTCCCCAGAACCAAGGTTGGGCTTGGTCCACACCAAGCTGGGGAGCCTGCTAACCATGAAGCCATGTGGCTGATCAGTTGTCCAGGGCCTGAGTTTGTCCCACAATGCTGTGTTGTTTAGCACTGTGCATATAGCCCTTGATCAATTTGAGTTCACGTAGGAAACCCATGGCAGAGCTAGGACATGAGCCCAGCTCTCTGGAGCCCTAAGAGATTACACCATTTCCTTCATCAGGTTTTATTTGTTCAGTCCCCAGCTTTTCTGTAGCATGGAGATACATTTCTGTGATCCTGGGATGGAAATAGTAATTGCCCCACTGTTGGGAGGAGGTACTAAAAACGTAGTAGTGAACCAATACCTCCTGACAACTTGGGACCATTTCAGCAGTGTACCCCTGGGAGGGGGAAAGTGGAGGTCAGGCTGCCCTGGGCCATGTTTGGCCACTGCCTAGGTTGCCTCCTACCAAAGCTGGCCTTTGGTAATGCTGTTGGCAGCACAGCCCGTGGAAACCTTGTCTAAATCCAGGTGATGGTCGCACATGGCTGGGTGCAAGCAGAGGAGAGTGTTCAGGGGATTGCAGGTGGCTCTGCATGATCTTCTCACAAAAAAAAAAGAATTGTCACTGCTTGGCTACTGGCTCCCTTGGAAAAAATCCTTGTCCTCCTTCAGAGCTCCCCTTTGCCTGTGTAACCCCAAAGAGCTGAAATTCATCCCTCCTGAATCCCGCAAATGCCCAAGCCCATGCGATGAGCTGAAATTAGATGCTGGCTGCAAAGCACAGCCCCAGATTTGAATTCTCTTAAAGTTCGGTGGATTCAATGCTGGGAATTTGCTTCCACCCACGCCAGAGGTAAAGGGATTAGTTGTGAAACCCTGATCCCACTCCGCACTCTTCCCAAAGCTCAGGGCAGCCTGGGCTCCTGGGCTGAGGTTCAGGCCTCTGCAGCTGAAAGTGTTTAAATAGGAACGTCCATCACTCGGTGTGAATAAAAGCAAAAGTGGCCCTTTTAAAAGAGAGCGATGACTTGATCAAAATGCTGCTTTGTCATATCTGTTTCATAAAAATTTGCCCCCTCTGGGCCAATCTGGCTTGATGTCAATGGTGAACGCCAACCACAGCCTTGTCTCGGTGAGCGCCGCACAAAGCCTTAATTTCACAGCCTTCAAACAACAGTGAAAAATCACCAGGAACTTTCTCCTCGGCTCTGAGATCTCCCTAGCAACCGCAGGCCAAGCATACTGTAATTCAATTTATGCCTTGAACTCCTTCAGGAGTCTCTTCTTTAAAATCTGTCACAGTCAACGTGCCTTGGGAAACTATTATAAGCGCCTGAACCTTTGACCAGCCGGAGAAAGTAAGCGTTAGTATAAATCTCGTAAGCATGTTTGGTCTGTTTTTATGTTGGGCGTATGGTACATTTAACATTCAGCCCGTAGCCTCCATCTCTTTTTGCTTGGGAAATGCACCCCGCATCTGTCATACTGTCTGCGCTGAAACCGGGCTACCAGCCCCGAAAAGAGACGTGGGGGAAATGCCTCCGCTCAGCCAGAAGAATTGCTTTATGTGGAAATGCACTGACATGGCCCTCGGCTCGTTGGGAGTCGGGGGTGTCATGGGAAAGATAAGCAGGGGTGACCTGGCAGGTTTGTGAATGTCTCAATCCGGGACTGAAGTGGGTTTAACAAAAGAGTGAAAGCTTAGCAGGAAAACACAAATGATAATGAACTGCTCGCTGTGTTTAAATAGCCATCCCCAAATAGTTCCGCAGCGAACATTGTCAAGTTACTTGAGTCAAAGTGAGGTTTATAGGCCTGTAATTTTCAGGGCTATTTGCTCAGGAGCCCTCTGTGAGCATCTTGAAAAAATTACCGCTTTCGCTGACAAATGTCATTTTTAAATTAGTTGTATGACACAATGTCTTATAAATAGGATCCCTCTCTGTGCGTTAGCTCCGTGTCTCGAGTGTGGTCAGAAAGAGAAGGGACAAGGCTTTTATGAATAATGCTTACTGGAAACTTGTTGGCATTGCAAATCTAGGGGCAGATTGGGGCTAGTATCAGTCGGGGGGGGTTACACCCGGGGAGAAGGAGGGGATCTGCTCCCCTGGGGTTGCCAAAAGCCTCCACGCACTCTGGCTTTGATGGGACGGGCAGGTGCTCTGCACCTCTCAGGAACTGGCTGCTAAAGATAATTTTCGAGTGATTACTAACTGGCCATATTCCAACCCAATCTGAGTATTTTATCCCAGGAGCCTCACCCCATCACGCTGTGTCAGCTGGGAATAGTAAGTCTGTGCAGTGAGAGGGGATTTTCCAGCTGGATCAAAAATAGATGTCACATTTCTACCCTGCTCTCTCGCTTGGCTGTGGGACAGCATCCTAAATAAAGTGACATAGCATAGTAACTCCAGGATGCACCTAGGCAGTGGCTATTATGGATGGCTGGTACAAGTTGAAATTGCTGCTTTCAGAGCATCACAGGGCAGCTCCGAAGGGAGATGCCATGCTCAGCCCATGCACTCTCTGCTCACAGAGCAGCTTCAGCTGCAGCCATGTTGCAAGACATGGAGCAGCAGTCGGCAGCTAGCAGAGTACCTGTGTGAAATCCCATCGGCCTGTGAACGGGGAGGGTTTCATGCTCAGTGCAGGGATAGATTTGATCTCGGCAGTCTTTCCTCACATTGCTTAATATGACCATATTTACATTTTCAGTCCTGCTGTTTGCTTTGATCTCAGGGAAGCTTTGTACTGCAGGCTGGGGACGGTATTTGGCCAGGCGGTATCTCCGTCTACCGTCAGAGAGCAACAGCCTGCAGCTTTTTCCAACACTTGGAGAAGTACTGAGATAAGGACAGTTTAAAATCAAGAAGGGTCTGAATCCTTGTCTGTGGCTGAGTAGAGACTTGGCGTCATTTTATGCTGGAAGAACCTGCTTTGACTTTACTAAGGCTTACAGCGATTTGGCATTGCAAAATAAGTGGCTGCTGAAAGGCAGACAAGGCCATAAAGAAATGACACGGCAGCATGCAAAGCCATGGAGCTGGAAATTGCAGTGGCATGATTTAGTGCAGCAAAGCTGGAGCAAATGCCAGCTCAGGGCAAATGCAAATCTGTTTTGAGTTTTACCTTTCCCCCGGCATTTCTGCTTTTCCCATATAGTTCTGCTCGTTGGCCGTGCAGATCTGAGTCACAGCCATTTTGCTGTGTTTCTGTGTACAGTGGCTGGTACAGGGAGGGCTTAGGTGTAATAACACCCCATCACTATTCATTACAAACACAAAATCACTGCTGGAATACCCACAGGTTCCCATGAAAGCAGGGCTGTCTTTCATCTTGTTGTCTCTGATTTAAATAATTCCTCACTGTTCAGTCAAACTGAGCAAACAGGTGGAGGAAAAATGCACATATTACTAATTAACCAGAGATCATTGTTGTACACCAAACAATAATATCAAAACTTATCAGTTTCAATGGAGTGGGACTGTTTATAGAGGCATCAATGAGTGAAACATTAGCAACATCCCTTTAACTGTTTGTGTCCTTAGAAGAAATCTAGTTGTTATATAAAAGACGGGGACAGATTTCATTCCCAGAGTGGTGTAGAAGTAGGTTACTACATCGAGGTTAAAGCATTTATTTAAGATAAATCATGCATGAGCAGCTGATGGTGTTGGGTAACTTTGCGAGCTGCCCGTAGTGAAGACAGCACAGGTCTGCCAGGGCTGCCATCCCCATCCCGCAGGCTGCTCTCAGTGGCTGTTTAGTAGCCATTCGGGGCACGGGGGATGCCTGGATGCTTCAGACCAAAGCCCGAGGCATTTGCAAGGCCAGGGAAGCAGATTATTACAGCTGCTTTGCACCAGGAGCACGTTGCTGGCTCTACATCAAGAGAAAAAAAAATTAAATATCATTTATCTTTCTCTGGGGAGTTTATGGGCCAAGTTTTGAGGGAATTATCTTTTTCGCATCGCCTGTTCGCTTGACTGTATAAATACAATACCTGCTTGAGAAAGGAACAACAGTGCTCCTTTCAGCCTTGCAGGATTTCAATTCACAGTAAGTTTATCTGACATGTCTCATGATTAGCTGTGAACTTATCTCAAGCAAGAGAGAGGGGTGGAGAGAGAGCAAGAGGGAAGAAGATAAGCACCAAACAAAAGATGTTTGTCTCTCTCTGGGTGCTGCCTTAAACAAGCCCAGTCTGTCAGGTACTGAAATACGAAGTAGCACGTAAATTTTGCAGCAGGGAGCAGGAGGAAAGCATGGGTTATAAACCCATTTTAGACACCAAATACGTCTTACTATTATTTATGTTCCTTGACAAATTGCATGGATAATTCCACGCACTTAGTGGGAAAAATGCTGTTAGCAGGTAAGAGTTTGCTTTAAACTGCAGTAAAAGATTTCCAGTGATTACAAGTAAGTCTGGGACAGAGGAGAATTGATTCCGTTTCCAGCTGAGTCCTGAAGCTTGCAGGCATGAGAATGCAAGGTGGAGGCTTTCCTCTAGGGGCTGCAGGAATCTGTCTGTGATCAGTTTTAGAGCATGACCCAATTCCCAGTGAAGGTAAGGAGAAAGGTCTGGTTTACCTGAACGGTTTGAGGAGAGAACGGGGCATTTTTACCCAGTCTGCACCACCTACAAACCAGAGGACATCAAATTAAGTGATGAGACATGCGTTGTGGTTCTCACCACCATGGGATGTTATGCCAAAAGTACAAATTTATTCAAAAGTGTTTAGACAAAGCTGTGAAGGAAAATTCCTTCAAGAGCTAGTAAACCTAAAGAATCAAAAAAGTTGTCTTCAAGAGAGCAGGAAATCCCTGACCTACAGCCAGCAGGAGTTTCACTAAGTGCTGCAGGAGGTATCATCCTCATCTGCCTGAGGCTCCGTCTCTCGGCATCTGCTCCTGGCCACCTCTAAAGAAGGACACCAGGCGAGCTGCACATTTGTTCTATCTCCATTCTTACAGAATCCAGAATAGAAGCAGAAAAACTCTTGCAAAACTGCCCGTGGTTTTTCTGTAGAAAAGAAGAATAGCTTTATTTTCAATGAAATGGAGCACAATGTTCACTACTGGCTGGATGCCTGCAAGATAGCTGTTTTCAGGATGCTCTGTGCTGTGGTGTCTTATATTAATCAGGGGCTTCCCCCTGCAGTAGACATGAAGTTATTCCAGAATAGCCCTGAAGGAGTAGTTGTTCCCAAAATAACTATCCCTGAGTAACTCCATGTGTGGACGTTGTTATTCCCAGTTACCAGAATCTTCTGCTGGTGGACTAATCTAAAATGTCTCTCTTTTTACCAAATAAGAGTCTTCACCTATGTGTTATTCAATAACTATTGCTCTCTGAATTCACCTCACCTTTAACTTGACAGACCTATCAAGTATAAAGGGGCCCAAGGACACAAGTTTATGTAGTAACAGCTGGCACATGTTGATTATTCATCGTTTCACAATATTAATAATGTTTTGTTCGCAAATGGCCTTTGCTGGAGTCACTGAAAGTACTTTGAGAAATCACGGTGGAGTAAGCAGTCTTTCCATTGCACAATCAGGAACAAACACAATAAGGCACGATTTTCTAAAATGATTAGTAATCTGAGATGTTCCATCTTGGGCAAAACCTAAGTGGAGAGCCTAAGTGGAGAACCTAAGAGTCTGACCTTAAGATAATGGTGAGCATCTTGGAAAACCAGACCTTCTGAAGGACAGGACCCTTCAGGTACCCACGACTGGAGGCAACAAAACTTTCTTGTCAGTCCTGAAGGTGTTGGCTTATAAACTGGTCATGCAGATATTATTATTAGCATCATTATTGTGGTTACATGCAAATATAGATTTGGGGGTTCTCGTTGCTCTACACACTTGTCAAACATATGGCAAATAGTGGTCCCTGGCCCCGAAAGCTTGTTCTCCAAACAGCAACACATAATCAGTGGGAGAGACACTGGGCTGAAAGTGAGGTGAAGAAAAGTAAGATTTGACCAGCTCTGAGATGCTCAGGGAAATTGCAGCATGCTACCTGCTCAGCTGCTGTTGGGCTGGAATTTCTTGTCTGCTTTAGAGAAGAGGAGGGAGCTGGCAGGAAACAGAGGGCAGACTTTGCAGTGATTTGGTGGGAACTCTTCCTTTTTCCCCATTTGGCAGGAAAAATGGTCTGAAAAGCACTTGTTGGAAAGAGCAGGGCTGGCCTCATCTTCCCCACCTGCCTAGCAACTTCAGGGAAGGTTTGGGAAGCAACACTAAAATATTTTTTTTCTCCCTCAGCCTTTTCCCCTTCTCCCAGGCCACAGCCTGCATTGAATTTTGTCTCCTTCCCACTTTCTTTCTTCTGTTGCAACTCCAGTGGCGTATCCTGGCACTTTCCGAAGTGAAGTCAGATTTTGGCACCGTCCCTTCAGCTGTGATGAAAGTTACAACAGGGAGGGTAAGTGGAATTTGATAACAAAAAGCCTCTTGAGGCCTTTTCATCTTTGAAGCATTGGCAGTCCCAATAAAGTCCTGTTTCTGTCTCAACATCAACATTCACAATTCTGCAAAAAAAGAAAATGGAAGATAAAATAAATAGGAATTACTGCAGCAGATCCGTTAAAAGATTTTCCTTTTACTAGATTCCAACAAATTGCTTAAAACACATCTTAAACTGCCTGAATTTTCAGGAATGTAAATACACTGAAGGACAAATTATGCAGTCACAGCTCTCGGGGCTGGCATGTCAGGAGTACCGAAGACGGAGTCATAATCCTCCCCCTTATTCTTCCTGGCTAAATATTCTTATGTGGTCAGAGTGACCTACTGTGCAGTCATGTCAACTCCTAAGTGGTTTAAGATAAGTGTCCCTTGATCACAATGGAAAGTTTGTGGAAATTTTCTGAGAAATAAGCATTTTGATAAACCATCGATGGCTGGCAATGAAGAAAATACGCTCTCCTCCCCTGCCCATGCTAAAATTCTATGCTCAAATGTAAATATAATTTGAGCATGAAGTAGTAAATTTTTTCAAGCACCAATCTAAACAGCTGCTAGAAAAGAGAAAAAAGATCAGACTGAACTCCAATGACCTTTGTGTATGTGTATTTGACAATATAGCATCTCTAGCCAAGGTTTAAAAATGGTGCAGTCTTGCATCAGAGGGTAGACTGGACCATATTTCTAAACTGTGCTGCAGTATTAGACATACTCATTTATCTTCTGTTTCTTCAGTTGGATTTCACAGAAATGAAGAGGACGTGCTTGCCAAAGCACATGTTTCAGAGTAAGTAAAGATGAAAAAAATGTGGTGTTTTTTTTGCCAAAGCGCAATATTTTGCATTAATGCACAGAGGACTCCTGTGGTGGGAATGTCAAAACTGGGAGGACCTCCTGGGTCAGGGACAGTAGACGGTGGGGCTGTGTAGAGGAGCTCAAAGGTCCAACACCAACCTGGAGAGAGGAGACACTGGGCTGGCAGCAGCCCTCATTTTGCTCCTCGGATGGGGTCCCTTTCCCTCTGCCCCATGCTACACTGGTGGTAGGGCACAGCCCCCCACTGTCACAGTCTGCAAGGACTGAGGTATAGCTGAAATTATCGGGACAGACTTCCTCAGAAAAGTAACTAGAAATGTAACTTTGCTGGATTGGGACATAAATGATTTGGTTTGTTGTACTTTGGTTTTAGTCCATATCCTTCTCCAATAGTGCCGTTCTGACTACCTGGGGGAGATCAGAAGATTCTCCACACTGAGTTTTCCATGCTGCTCCTTCAGGCCTCCAGCTATATCCAGAGAGAGAAGCCTATGGGTAAGATAATTCCTCTGCATGGACATTGCCATGGTGTCCTCTCAGTGATGTCCAAAGCATTTGCCATCAGTTGCTAGAACAGTCTCTGAACACTGGGAGCAGGAGAGGCTTAGCCAGCCTGTGCTGCATACCTTGCTAAACACCCATGGCTCTAGCTATGTCAGCTTGAGCCAAACTTGTGATCAGTAACTGTGAAAAATGCTTTCTCAGCCACCTCTGGAGACTTGTCATCCATTGGCCTTTTGAGTATGGGGATCTCCAGGAATACACCCTCTGGGTTTGCAGGACCATGTCCTTGCCTCCTCTATGGTGTATTTATCTCCTCCCATCTCAGAAAGAGGAGTGAAGAAAACTTTGCCAAGTTACTTCAGCAATTTTTGTTCACAGTTGTTTTGCCACTGAAGGGTTAGATATATCTCATCATTATTCCAGAAACAACTGATATCTGGCATCTGTTAATAAAAATATATTGTATGTGAATCCCATGTGTTCTGGAGTAAATAAAGCTGCTCTACTGCAAAAGATTGTGTTGATTGTATTTTTTAAATAATACAAGAATCCAAGAGGGAGGACAAACTTTCCACTGACTATTGATTGCATTATGGTAGTGATAGTGATAGCAATAGCGATAGCAACAGCGATAGTGATTGATAGTGGTAGTGATAGTGATAATGGTCTCCCCATTTTACTCGTGAACTTTGTTACCACTGCCCAGCAAAGGATGGATTCAGTGGCTGGTAGATTTTGCCCTGTAGTTTTCTTGGGCATCAAGTTTCTTTGCAGAAGTCTCTGACATGAGTAATATACACACAATACAGTGACATCAGCCCAGGTTTGAGGGGGGAAAATGCTCTCAGGCCTTCTGTGTTTATAAGACAGGCGATAAGTCAGATTTCACCCTGGTCTACATCAAATTCAAGGTTAGGTGACGTAATGTAGGTCAGGATTCAGCTGTCCAAAACCTGAGAGAGGACAGAAAAGACCGTACTGGCTTCCAAATGCCTTAATAAGGGCATCATCTTTTAAAGAGAGGGTTAGTCTAAAGTAACTACTCTTATGCTAACAGTTATGACTAGGCAATCGTAAGTGTTTAAATCAAGTGAGATACTCTATTCCAGGCACTGCTAAAGACCACAGTTTTCAACCGCTTAATCCAGTAGCCCATGCCTGCTCAGGAGTGTCATTTGTTAGGGGGAGGAAGATTTAAAGTGGAGAAACATATATAAATGGCTTTAGTCATAAAAACCAGCCCAGATAGTTCATGATTATCTTAACGTGAAACTATAAATTACTAAACCCACAGCTATGCTTTAAGGGAAAAAAAAAAATTAGAAGCTTTAATTCAGCAAGGCCTGCGAAGATTTCTGCAATTATCTAAGGAGCTTCAGAAAGAAGA
Source organism: Aptenodytes patagonicus (assembly GCF_965638725.1). Lineage (NCBI taxonomy): Eukaryota > Metazoa > Chordata > Aves > Sphenisciformes > Spheniscidae > Aptenodytes > Aptenodytes patagonicus. The sequence goes on from NC_134952.1 coordinate 8,480,295, forward strand.
CTTTATGCACACAGCGCACACACTCACGCACTCGTACACGCACGCACATGGAAAATCTCCAGTAATGGGTGTTTCAAACTGCTACAGCGTCACCAAACCCCACAGAGCCCTTCACAGAAGGGGGCTTGAAATAATCCTCCTGCATTGCTCCTGCTGGTTTACAACTGCACATCCAGGCATTATAATGCCAGCACCAGTCTAATGAGACTTGAAAGGCTGGGGACGGTCTTGGTGAGGCTTGGCCAAATTTAGTACTTTGCCCAAAATGTGCATTTGCCCTGCAGCTTTGCTCCATGGCTGCCAACAGAAGGTAGAATAAATGAAATAAAGGAATAGAAGAAAATAATCAGGGAAAGATGCTGGTTGGTATAGCTGGCTCTTGCCCTTCATTTTCACCTGAGACAGATGTAAGTGTGTTGGCAACGGTTTATTTCAATTAACACAAAATATGCACAGCCTGCTTCTGATCTGTGACACTACAGCCTGCCCACAAAAGGAACGTTGATTTAGGGGACTCGTTTCACGGTCCTGCTGCAGCACAATATTAGGGGGTCTGAGGAGAGATTTGCCCTGACACCTTTTGTCCGCAGCTTGCAGACACCATTGTCCGTGGTGCATAATCTGATTTAGCCTAATCCAGCCCTAATGGGAACTCCCACCTAGGAGCTGGAGGAACAGGAGATATTGCAAGATTTCCAATAAGTCATGGTGGTCTGTTTTGTTTTCATTGTTTGCTACTTAAAAAAAAAGAAACCTAACCTGAGCTCCCCCTGGAGTGGATGGAGGGAGGAAAGCACCTCCAGAAGGTGGTGAACTCATCTCCCATATAAAACAGGTCTGAGAATTTAACCCGATGACTTGTTTTTGTGTGTGCATGTTTGTGTGCTATTCTTTTGGACCACAGAAGCGAACACTATGAGAATCTGAACTAAAGGAACTTTGCAAAGACCATCCAATCTCCATGGAAGACCCCTTTGGCAGGACACTGAAGTTTATGCCAGACTTGAAACCCTGAAATTGCTCCTAAAAATCCAGCACATACTGCAGTACCTTGCTGAATTGAGACCTTCCAGAGTACAGAGACGATGCATTGCTTTGCAGTCTTAATTGTTTGCCTTGATCCTCTTCTGACTCTCTCCTTGTTTTGTCCTTGATAGAATAAAGAAATCCCTAAAGATCCCTTTTATCTCCTTCCTCTGTAAATAATTTTGGCCTAAGAGATGCCTCCTTTTTAAATTAAAAAAGATAACATTTAGTACTGTTTACTATATCATGCTGATTCTGAGAAAAATATCGATAAAGAAACTTGTGCAAATCAAACCCCTAGATAACACTACAGATCTTTATCACCAGGCTACTAACTGTTGTAGTGCTAAATAAATTAGTGAACACGTATTATATTAAAATTAATTCCAGAAGCAAAAGTGAATCTTCTCTCTGTGGAAACATACTATTTTTCTTAGATATTATGTTTATGTGCCCAAATGCTAATAATTTGTTCTCTGCTTTTATTCCACACACCCCCGTTAATCAGTCAGGCTTCCTTATCGGTCATGATGTCTGTGTGTCTCTCAGAGACAGTTGCACACCCCTGAGGATGGTCCCAGATGAGGCTGAGACAGAAGATTGATAGAGGAATTGAGTAAAATACCACTTTTTCTTCTGAGAGCGCCTTCCCCGGGAGAGAGAGAGATGGGAAACTTCTTCCCCGAGAGCATCTCAGATTTGTAGCTGTCTGCTCCCAATGCCAGGGCTTTGATCTAGTAAAACTCGTAAGTATCCACTTACCTCTGGATACACGATTAAGTGCTATGAACTTTGCAGGGTCTCAAGCACCTACTTAAAACATGGCACATGCCAAAGTGCTCAGCTGAACTGGAATCCAAGGCCTGGATCCAATCTGACGCACTTGGGAACTGAAAATAGGTTTCCCTATATAGTCAAAGAAGGGAAGAAAGTGCTTCTCCAAAAGCTTTAGGGGATAATCCAGCCTGTCACCTGAACTAGATGTATTGCAGAGGAGCCTGATTTTTTACACTTGCTCCTGTTTTGCAGATTGTTGGCTAGTTGAACGGTGCGGAGAATAAATACCTAATAATACTTACCCATAAGTCCTCTAGCCTGCAGCAAAGGTGCATGGGATAGGACTGTCCTGCTACTGAAAGCAGGATGGTGGCAACCTGCAAGGGGAGTCACCTTCCCACCTTCATACCCATTCCTGCCCCAGCATCCCCTCTCCCCCTGTGCTTCCCACCGCTCCAGCATGGCTCCCCTGGGAACATGCCACCCATGCAGCAAGGCACCTATGGACAGGGAGGGGGTAACAGAGAGAAAGAGAGGTCACCAACTGTATCCCTAAGGTTGCTGTCTCTCCCACCCATCATTTGAAAGGGGAGGGAGAGGAGTGCAGTCCATGGGCCCTGCGGTCCCTGTGAAATGGATGCGGAAGGGGGCATGGAGCCACTGTGACCCCGGGAGATGACTGCCTGCTCCCAGTGGGTTTAGTGGTCTCCCCAGCCTCTACCCCCGCAGGCCCTTGCCCTCTGCTCAGTTTGGTTCAAAGCAGAAGAAGAGGAAGGTATTTGGGGTCCTCGCTTCTTGCCGGGAGCCCCTCTGTTTGGCTCTGTGTCCTTTCGCTCGACACTTAGCAGAAAGTGATAACAACAACAAAATAAACTTTCAGCAGTTCCAATTGAAAGAAAAAAGAGTGCAGTGTTTCCTCTCTCAGAAGCACAGAGAACTAAAATGTCAGCCAGCTATCAGCGATACCTGAAAAACACTGTGTTCAGTGCCAGCAAAGCTGATGAGGGTTTTTTATTTTAATGGTTGTGCTCTGAAAGAGCTAGTTGTTAGGTACATTGTACACCATGGCAATGAGGTGTGGGGTGTTTTTGGTGCTGGTATTCTGTTTTTTTTTTTCACATATCTCAGCAATCTCCAAGTCAGGGATGAGGCAGTGAGCGCTCTGGGTTATTCTGAGGGGCTCTGTCTGCTGTTCTGATCACACCCATGTGCGATCAAGGGATCTGAAGGGATGAAGAACTTTTCTTATGCACATCTGTGTTTCACGGTGTGATTAACATGACCCGGCAATGTGCACTTGAAGCCCAGAAGGCCAACCGTATCCTGGGCTGCATCAAAAGAATCGTCACCAGCAGGTCGAGGGAGGTGATTCTGCCCCTCTGCTCTGCTCTGGTGGGACCCCACCCAGAGCACTGCGTCCAGCTCTGGGGCCCCCAACATAAGAAGGACATGGACCTGTTGGAGTGGGTCCAGAGGAGGGCCATGAAGATGATCAGAGGGATGGAACACCTCTGCTATGAAGAAAGGCTGAGAGAGTTGGGGTTGTTCAGCCTGGAGAAGAGAAGGCTCCAGGGAGACCTTATTGCAGCGTTCCAGTACCTGAAGGGGGCCTCCAAGAAAGCTGGAGAGGGACTTTTTACGAGGGCATGTATTGATAGGAGATGGGGTAATGGTTTTAAACTGAATGAGGGTAGATTTAGATTATATATGAGGAAGAAATTTTTCACTATGAGGGTGGTGAGGCACTGGAACAGGTTGCCCAGAGAAGTTGTGGATGTCCCATCCCTGGAAGTGTTCAAGGCCAGGTTGGACGGGGCTCTGAGCAACCTGATCTAATTGAAGATGTCCCTGCCCATGGCAGGGGGGTTGGACTTGATGATCTTTAAGGTCCCTTCCAACCCAAACAGTTCTATGATTCTATGATTAAAACAGGTGCTTTGTGCCAGCACGATAGTTGCATCAAGAAGAAGTGCGAAGTTTAACACACCATGTCATTGGAGAGAGCTTACAGCAAAGTGGGATGCAACCAGTAAAGGACAGCATTGTCTCCTGTGTCCCCATGGAGTGGGAGTTTGGGTTAGATAAGGTGTCCTGGACTTTTAGAGGAGAGGACAGAATAGCGTTTCTTGGGATAAATATCAGCTATTCTAGAAAATTCATTCTCTTGTTGTAAACCTACTCCCTGGCAGAAGAGCTGGAAAGCTCTACAGTGCATCTGCTTACAGGGCAGCAGGATCCAAATATTGATAGGTACTGAATGTGCTGGTTTTGGCTGGGATAGAGTTAATTTTCTTCCCAGTAGCTAGTATGGGGCTGTGTTTTGGATTTGTGCTGGAAACAGTGTTGATAACACAGGGATGTTTTCGTTACTGCTGAGCAGTGCTGACACAGAGTCAAGGCCTTTTCTGCTTCTCACCCCACCCCACCAGCGAGCAGGCTGGGGGTGCACAAGAAGCTGGGAGGGGACACAGCCAGGACAGCTGACCCCAACTGACCCAAGGGATATCCCACACCATGTGACGTCATGCTCAGCATATAAAGCTGGGGGAAGAAGAAGGAAGGGGGGGACGTTTGGAGTGATGGCGTTTGTCTTCCCAAGTCACCGTTACGTGTGATAGAGCCCTGCTTTCCTGGAGATGGCTGAACACCTGCCTGCCCATGGGAAGGAGTGAATGAATTCCTTGTTCTGCTTTGCTTGCGTGTGTGGCTTTTGCTTTACCTGTTAAACTGTCTTTATCTCAACCCACGAGCTTTCTCACTTTTACTCTTCCGATTCTCTCCCCCATCCCACTGAGGGGGAGTGAGTGAACGGCTGTGTGGGGCTTAGTTGCCGGCTGGGGTTAAACCACAACACTGGAAAAGCTTTTTTTTCCCCCCCCAGCCTGAAACATGAAAAAAGAAAGCAAAATGCTGCATTATACACTTGGACAGTGTCGAATCATATCAGACACACAGGCTACCTGCCAGCCCAGGTAACTGTGGGCATTGCTGAGCATGTTGCAAGCGTGACCTAGGAGTGGGATTTTCCTACATTAAAGGAAAACTTTATCCAGCAGTACTTTCTTTCCCTAAAACAATCTGCACCCAACTTGCTGGCTGTACAAGCCCAGACATTGGTGTCATAATTTTCTATTGTCCCTGCTTGCTAACTCCTGAGTCATGGGGTTGGTAGAAACAGGGACAAATCATCATAAAGTCTCAAAAGCAGTGGAAATCCTGCATTAAGAGTGAGGGGTGGCCAGGTTTTCATTTCTGCCTAGAGAGAAATGTTTGCCATCTGCACTACTCCTTTCTCAGAGACAACTGGGGGATGTGGGCTGCTGAAATAGGACTGATCAAGCCTGTGCTTGGTCCAGTGCAGACCCACTAATGCAGGTCTCCAGGAAAAGTGTCTCCATCCATATCTGTTTCCCCTCCCTCTTCTGAAATACAAGCAGGTGCTGATACTTTTGCTTCCTTTTCTTAGTGCCTTGTACTAGCGTTTCTCTTGACCAAGCAAAGCAGTGATTTATGGTCAGATACAGCCTTTAGCTTTTAAGCACCCATATAAGGCACTGCTGCTATTTCTGCTTTTGTGCTTTTGTTCCCAGGTGGACCGTGAGGTCTCCTATGTACCAAGGTCACTGCCATGCAGCGTTCACCAATTACAGGGTTAAGGATCCCACGGAAACCTCTGGATAGCTGCAGGTAGAAGGTGATGGCTTTATCTACCCTTAGTTACATGTTTCAGGGCAGCATGAGGTGAGTCAAACCTTTTCAGAGCTTTGCACTGAAATGAGTCCTGCTGGTGAGTGAAATGCTTTGCAGAGCAATGCACGTGAGTAAAGGCTGAGTTAAGCCATAAATAATTAGAAAAATTCCAAACAAATCCCTCCTCCAGGTTTCTCAGCCACATCCTGCCTTTCCAAGGCCTGACACGTAGAGTGCAAGTCCTGGGAGACGGCACTTGCCTCTGTTATAGCATCGTGGTCAGGACTGAGCAGCCTGCCAGAATTTAACCAAATGTGAGACATCTATTGCTGTAACAGCTCCCATAGTAGAGCCCCATCCCACACAGATATTGATTTATTCATCGTATGCCCTATTCTTCGCAACTGGCAAGCTAATGCATGGCTATATTTAATAGTCCCGCAGTCTCAGAGACGTGAGCATTGATGGTCCCAAAGCACACGATGCATTATTTTACGAGGAATTGCTACTCTCACATCTAGTTAAGCCTTCCCCCATTAGGTTGATGCTCTTGACGATGAACGTGCGCAGTTCAAGGATTATAAAACTGTCTATTTCTCGTGAGGTGCTTCTGCTAGAGTGACTTTGTGAGGCAAAGCCACTGCTTGACACGTATTTTGAAAATTGATTATTTTGACTTACCCAGAAATAACTCCTTTTCTTTGACCCAATTTGACTTTCGTCAGAAGTTACTTCTTCAGAAATTTTTCAGAAATGTTTTCTTTTTTCTCTTGGGAGTTTTAACAAAAATGAAAGCAGCACTGTTTTCATTAGTATTTTCCACAGAAAAGTTTAAGCTTTTCTCAATAAAGGGCAAATTTTTTGCAGCTGAAAGCTGGGGTTTTTTCTTCTTTTTTTTTTTTTTTTTAAGTTAGAAATGCTAATGTGCTACCCTGCAGGAATTGTCATTTAAGTGCTTTATACTCACATTTGCCTCAATCGACCAGACTCGCTCAGATTCTCTTTCCTGTGATACACCACAGTCTTCTCTCACGATGTGAAAAACCAGTTGTGTTCTGGGAGATAAATCTTGGCCAAGCCCATAAAAGAAAATGGAGATAGAAAGGGATCTGAACCCCCCACCACTTGCTATGGAAAGCAAGCTGAATCTAAACATTTGATTTTCAAAGTCAGTATTTGAATTATGAAGGAATATTTGTCATTTTCCTCAAAAAGAGAACTTTCAGAAATAAATTAATTCTTAAAAAAATAAAGAAGACCCCTCACCCTGAAATACTTAACAGCTAATTTTCCACTGGAAAACATCTTCTGTGGAAAGTTTTGATGATCTCCATGTTTGTATACTTAAACCTACATATGTGCTAGAGTGGCTTTGCTGATCAGGACCTCAAAATTTTGCATGTTGTAGAATATATACATTTGTTCCCAGCCAAACCATACCATATAAAAGCTGGCTTATTAGTAGTAATATTGAAAAAACTGGCTAACAAGACATCCTGGATACTGCACACATACTGATGCTCTTTATAGAATAAATGCTCTGTGCTCTGATGTGGCAAATGAGGTCATTTGAGTGCACTAACTCTGGTCTTCCTCTCCCTGTTCTGCTTGAAAGAGATTTGAATGTGAAAAGGTTTTGGCACTCAGGGCTCCATGGTTTGGAAACGCTTTCAAAATTGGAGACTTAAAGGTCACTTTTCTCTAAAGAAGTAAGGGACCCAGCCCCAATACCAGCCATCAAAGAAACTCTAAAAAAAAGATTTTTCAAAAACACATTGAGGAGGCTAGGGATGTAGCTGTTCCCAATAAACATGTGAGACCTCTGTGTTGAAAGTATATTGTTTTATCCCTGCAGCACGACCCCGTCTGTCAGATAAGGAGAAGCGGCAAAACAGGGAGGATGTGGTCACTGTCTTGGAAGTTGGAAAACAAATTCAAGCTTAGGAGGGTTGTTTTTTCTCCCCTAAAATTAAAACCAGTGCTCCTGTTAGCTTTCTAAACTGCATCCAAATTCCGCTGATGCTCTGATGGGGAACAACAGGATTTCAAAAGCTATTTCACATTTACCAGCAGTGACAACTGGCCGGGAGATGGGAGCGAAGGCATGGGAGAGTAAGATATGCTCATACCACCTTTCCTGCCTGCCCATAATGAACTAAGGGATGTGTTTGCCCCAGGAAAAGGCATAATGCACTGAAAGCCCTGGGCACCTTAAAACAAGGTCCACGGTGCAATTTTGCTGGGCAGGGAGCTGCCTGGGCCAGCCATAGGATGTGCTGGTGGCCATGGTGTGGTGCCACCACTGTCCTCCTCAGGGGGCCAAAGTGCTTAATTCTGGGCTGGAGGGAGATAACTGACAGCAGCTGAAATCCACAGCAGCAGATCCTTTTGTGGGGGGCCTGAATATAACCTTTCTCACCGCAGCGGAAGCATAAGGACGTGCTCCCCACCAGGTGATCTCGACCCTTGCTTTGCACTTAACAGTCTGGTGGTTCCCACAGTTTTGGATTCAGATCCAAATCCTTCTTCTGGCAGATGTAGAGCACAATTTGTGCTGTGGTCTCCTGTCTGTCTGTGACCAAGCAAGTCGGGGGCATTCTTGCCTCTCTTCGCTAGCGGTTCACTGTGCACCATAAGGTCTAGCAGGACACGTTCAGAAAATAATTCCCAGGTTAGGAGAAGTCCCTTGCTTGTCAGGCAGGCTGGGCTTAACTCTCCAACAGCCCAGCAACAGCACCCATGTCCATGTCTAATGCATGCATAGATGTCCCTTTAAGACCCAGCTCCTATACATCCTCCTTCATCTACCACCGCTCAGCTCTGTGACTCGGCTCTATGCCCCCAGCTCTATGACTTGTTGAGGCTAATCCTTTAAGAGTAACATGTAAGGCCTGAATAGGGAGGCCTGATGAATATATTAGATGACACAAGTTTTAAAAAATACCAGTTTGTTTGATGCATATTGTAAATGCTGCAGTTTTCCTATTCAAGCAGTCATAGCTGATAATTTCTCTCACCATAATGCTGCACTTTAATTGTACTTTCTGAGCCTGTAGTAATATCTCAGTCAAGTTTTGGGGGTTACTGAATTGCTTGACAGGCTTTCACCCACAGTCAGGGAGAGGTATTGTAGATGGCTTTCTGCTCTTCGAGGAGTGAATCACCAGTATGGTGAGGAAAGTGTTTCTGAAGCCCCCAAACCGCCTTTTCCATCACTCACCAGCCTGCACCCCAGTTGGGTGGGCTGACAGCAAATCACTGCGTTCAAGCCTACGGCACACTGAGCTGGTTTTAAATTTCCTGCTCTCTAAACCATGTTGCAAACTGAATCAAAACACTTTCATTAGAGGGATGAAAATAAATCCCACTGAAGTTGGATTTTATCATACGTATCTATCAGAGACTAGTGGTCTGGGTTATGTGGGGTTCAAGGACGTGGCCATCAGAGCCAGATGTGAAGCTGTGGAGAATCTCTGCTGCATGCCCAGATACTAGACTCAGCAACCAGTGTCACCACCTAGGAGAGCTAAAACTGGCACGCTGTCACTCCTCCATTCGGTTTTCGGGAAACCTTAATTCCCATCAATGGAAATGGGGCTGGCAGCATCATAAAACCGGCTTTGAATTATGCTGAATTTCCAGAACTAAAGCAACATTTTGATGTCATTTCTACTTATGATTACCATTCAAACGCAAACATAAGCCTTGCAGCACATATTTGAGAAGGGGGGTGGGCTCTTTCAGGCATGTCTTCACATCAGGATTAGCACAAGTCCTAGCTCAGGAGCTGCTCCAAACCTTTTCCTTGCCCCCGCTGAGAACACTATCCCAGGTAGCTGGTGCTCACAGCTGGGACAAGCTGCCCCAGCAGGATACATTGCCTAGAGCGTTTCTTTTGCTTTCACTTAGCAATCTGCCACCACTCCTGGGAAGATTTGGATTACATTACTCAGCTGCTAATAACCGTCTCATCCCTTCCCAGCCTCCATCCTGCCCCCAGGAGAATAGTTCCAGTTCACTGGGACTAGTCCCACAGAGCAGTGTGGGGCATGCACTGCAGCATGAAGGCAGCACATCAGAAGAAATAACCACTTAATTCTGGGTTTGTAGCCCCAGGGGCCTGACCTGGCTAACATCCTGGGTGGAGATGCTCCTACCTGAAGACAGGTCTTTCTGGGAGGGAGGTGAATGTGTTTTCAACAGAACAGAGGTCTCCTGGCCTTGTGAGCTGGCTGGTCGCAAGAATAATTTCAGGACACAGTGTAATGTACATAAGTCATTGACTGTACTCTTAGCTACAACAGCAAAAATGCACAAGCTTGCAGGCACAAATGTACACAAATGCATATTATTATGATTTGCAGCTGTCAGAGCAATTCCTATCACTGAAAGAACTAAACTTAATTACCAATCTGGAATGAATCACGATCTTAAAATAAAAAAAGAGCAAGCTGCCTAAGTGTATCCACATTCTTTCATTGTAAATCACTTGCCAAGAATAGAGGGCCAAATCCTCAGTTGGTGTAGGCTGGTGTCAGATTTTGACAACTAAATCAAGTCAAAAGAAGCTGGGTTTCCTAATGGGTGCTAGCTGCAGATCTGATTCTACACATTTTCTAATCTATTCACCAGGAGACCATTCAAATGCTATGAGAATATCACAAGGGTGATGTTTATTAGGGGCCACCTGCATACTCTAGTACCCGTTTGCCTTGGCACCTAGACGGGGCTAAGGAGGTCTGGGTTTTATTCCTGGCTGAGCCTCTAATGTTCAGTGTGACCTTGAGCATGTTCTTCATCACCTTTGTCACTGCTGGTCATAACATTCAGACCAGAGACATCAAACTTCAGACCACTAGATGCAACAAATATGCCTTAGATCAAGACAAACTATTACACAAATACAAGACTCTGCCCATTCCTATCTGTCCCTGCCACATATATTTGTAGCCTCCAGACTCAGACTCCTGACTGATGCCTCCAAGTGTTTCTCCAGACCTCTACCCCCATTGCATCGCCTCCCACCAGCACCCTCAGCTGACACCTGCTGGGGATTTCTTGGCTGCTCTTGGAAGTGTCTCCCCCAGACTGCAGAGAGATGCTCCTGCGTACCTCCTGGAGATGCTCTGCATACCACTAGCCATACATGAGACGCATTTTGCAGCCACCTTTTACAGACTGCGAGCCCTTGGCTCAGGCTGTCCTCGCTGTGTGTTTGCACAAGACTTCATGCACCGAGGCTCTGCCTCAGCTGGGGCCTCAAAAACACGGCTGTAAAACCAGCTATAAATAACAGCAGCATAGGACAGAGTGTTAAACTCACTGATGGCATCTGAGTCATCACTTCTGCCTCTCGATGGCATGACCTTGGAGGTAGGCTGTTAAGTCTGTAAAAAACGTTTAGAAAAATAATAAAAAAAGTCTCTCAAGTCCAGTGTCTTGCTCCAGTGATAGCAAAAAGGGTAATAGGAGACTGTTGTTTTAATGCTGTGCCGCCTTTTCAGATCTTGTTTTTGTTTTCCTGCAAGAAGCAAGACTTTATTGGCTTGTTTCTGAGTGCACACATGAAGCCTTTCATCAGTGCGTGTTTCGGTAACGGGCCCCTGGATATCAGTAACATTGACACATTCATACAATATCCCACTCGTGATTTGCGGCACTCCTACGGCTCGGCACTATTAATGTATGAGTGACTCTTTTCATTACGTTGCCATAGATCAAGTGCTGGCCTCTGATTTTGACAGATGATTCAAATACATCTGGTTTTCCTAACGAGCCCATTCAGCTCCTCCAGCTAGTGCTAAGTGATGTTGTTTGCCAGAGAAGAATAAACTATTTTGGAGGGACGTATAAAAGGCACTTTGATGGCTGAACTGCAGGCCGGGCCAGGAGTGAACGTGGCTGCACCTGAAAGGGGGATCTCAACGGGGAGAAAATCTGCTTGGGTGAATTTTTTCTGGGACCGTTGACGTTTTGCTGGGGAGCAGGCAACGTTCGCATGAAGAAAGTCAACAACGGTCCCATTTATAACCTATGATGACCATGAGAGTTTCATTTTCTGTGCACAGTGAAAGGTCCCTCTATCTATTGGGATTCCCCTTGACATTATGTGACAAACACACCCCAATGCAATGCCAGCAGCTGCATTTTTCTTTGACTTCTGACATACCACATTCTAAATTTAATTGCTTTAATTTGTTAACATTATTTTATACTTGACAAGCATCCTTTCTAAGGTGCTCACTGAGCCATGGCAGCTCACTCGTCACCTTAATACTGTTGAGAAACTGAGAGACCCCTGTTGAAGTCTGCTCCGGTGCAGCAGATTGCTGCACCTACTTGAACTAGCGTATGTATTTGCTTAAAATAGGAATAGGATAAAATTCAGGAACAAACTCAAAGAGGAAAAAACACGCTTTGCTTCCTCTAGAGAAGCCCCAGCCATCAGAGCACAGAGGTGTGTTCCTGTACCGTGTCTGACTCACTAGTGTAATGTAGTTTAAATACTTCACCCACACTGGAGCAGTTATATTCAGAAGAGTTGAAACAGGCCCTTGTCTCCCTGCACAGCTTGGGGGAGGCAGGCACTGCCCCCCAGGATGGGAAAAGGGGTGTTTGCATTCTCTAAGCCAAAGGAGCACGGGTGTCCCGACTCCTGAGAGAGTTCAGCTGATGTACAAAGGATGGGCAGCAAGGCCAGGGGACAAAGGAAGTGTTCCTGGCTGTGTTTTGGGGATCTGGCTTTAATGGGCACGAGGAGGATGAGGTTCTGCACACCAGGAGGCACGGCTCCATCTCTCTGGGGAGCGCTTGCACTTTTGCTTCAAGCCAAGGACCCTTCGCTGAGCTAGTCTGGCACCCGTGACCAGCTCTGGAGTGGGTACAGAAGAGAGAGAAGGATATTGAAGGTTACCAAAAAGTGGCAAATTTTAAAGCTGCACTCTGAAATACAGTATCTTCTGCTTCAACCTCTCTTGTCTCCAGCGGCATCCTCAGGGCACCATTACAAACACCTCTGGGCCCTGCCAAGGCTCTACCAGTGCCCATCTTTCTGGATGCCTCTGGTTGTGTCTACGCTTCAAGGACTGTGTATTGTATATCATGCACAAGTAGAGCCAAAGAAACTTTCAGCTGGTTCGTTTGGTGCTGCAATAGAGTACCCGCCATGAGGAGGGTGTGCAACTGTCTGAGAGGTCAAGGTAGCCCAAGCTAAAACTGATCTGGACATCTCTGTGCATGTCTCAGACCCTGCAGTATCCAAGTCAATGGCTTTTTGCAGCATCCCCTTTGCAGGTTAAGAGGGCCAACCTGTGTTGACATTCATTGCCAGCTCTCTGGGGACACGCTTGAGAAGGGCAGAGTCACACAGCCAAGCAGGCTTTGCATTCACTCTCAATGTGAAGGCACCCTGATAGCCACAGCTTTTCTAGGAGGATTTTAGGCTGAGGAAGCAGTAGCTAAGATAAATGTATTTCGCAATAAAGGATATCCTGCTCAGCCAAAAATAAAATCGTCAGGAATACAAAGGACCAGAAAAAGCTGGACTTTGCAACCCCAGAAACTTCATGTGAGGAAATTCCTATCCTATCCAGCTCTTGCCATTGGCCTGAGAGAGATAGTACTTCACCCTGGGACCCTGGCAAGGCTCTTACCTAATACCTAATGAGCTGTAAAGGGGCTTAAACTACCAAAAGATTTTCAGGAAAGCCTCCAAGGTATTTGGATTTGCAGGAATGCAGAGGGGAAATCTTAGGTACTTACATAGTTATATGCCTGACTACCTCTAAAATCCACCATTTAGTCTGCAGTTAGAATAGAGCAGCCCAGGCCTCCCCATGCACAGCATTGCCACCTGGATATTGGCCATCGGGTGATCTCTTGGCCATCATTACCCATGGCACAGCCTCCAACCCTGGTGAGACAAAAGTCCCTGCCCAGCTCAGGGCATTGGCTTGAGGTGTGGTTGAAACCAGGAGAAAAACACAAAAAAAAGGAGCTAGGTGTTCCCCTAGAGAAGAACAGTCTTTGCAAGGTCAGACTGGCATTCAATCCAATAAGCAATAAAAATATTCACACTTTGGAGCTTAAACCCGCTCCTCTAATTGTCCACTAGAGGGTTTCTTGTACTTTCCACCGAATGCCTGGCACCACTGGCTCTTAGAGACAGAGTTTGGGGACCCCAGAGGCAGGATGGCAAGGACAGACGCAGGGACAGCCCACACACCAAGGATAACCAGAGCCTGTGCCCACACTGGCATGCCGAGGTGGGACTAGTGCATGTAGGCATATACGCATGCAGGCTTCCCTGCAAGCTTGGGAGATGGCAGAAGCAAGTGCAGTCCCATCTCAGGTGTGCCAAGTCTAGAAGTTCTTTAATTAAAACCCACAGGAGAAGTGTGGCTTTCCCAGAGAAAGTGGTGTATACCCAGATATCAGTTGTATTTCCCACCACATTTAATGGCCATTTCTTGCATTGAGTCCATGCAAAACTCATCACCCCTTTCCTGGCATTGCTTTTGCCCCTGTCTTGTGGCACAGCGATGAGCCAAGCCTTCTGCTCCCTTTCTCTGGTTCTGCCTAAAACCTGGCCACACTCACACCGTGAAGGAGGATGAGACTCCTCTCCAGATTTGCCATGGGGTCCCAGCGCATGAGGAAGAGCCACAGAGAAGGGACAGTAAAATGGTGAATTTGAGCCTGATGCCTAGAACAGTATTTAGGAGATGTCATTATTGAGATTAATTCCCTGGTGCTGCTGTACTTACAGGTGCCAGTCATGCACATTTCAATTACTTTCTCATGGTCATGAAGATCTGGCAGGTAGATGGATAGATATCAGAAACAGTGCTTTAAAAAACATCAGTGGACATTTTCACCAACGTTGTAGGTACAGGGTGACAGGGTGCGGTACTGAAAGCTTTATTAGCTCCTGCGTACATACCCATAGACTCTCTCCATCTATCAGGAGTGTGAGCATTTTAATCTCCGAACACTTACAAGGCATGTCAGCATCACTTTCCCCTTTAACCATCAACAGAACAGAGCTGGAAAGAGGTAAATTGTTTTCCTTCAGGCCATCCAGAAGGCTGATGACAAAGGTCGCGCAGTCCTTGGAAAACGTGAAACAAAAATCCTTTAACTTAAATGACATATTTTGAATGTTGTTGGTTTTTTTAAATATGAAATTTTTTAAAAAATTAGATGGGAGAAGAATTCTGAAAAAAACCATTTCTTTAAAAAGTTAAGTAAAATGTTTTGATTTTTTAAAAAATTAACAGCGAACATGAATGCCTGGTTTTCTCCCAACACAATCCTGAGGTTTTCACAGTGAAGTATTTTTGGTGACAAATTTACGTAGATCTGATGGTCAGCTGGGGATTTTTGGCTGGCTGTTCCCTCGGGCTGTGCCCGTGCTGCAGAGCCCCGCTAACATGTACTAGCTTGTGGTACGAAGAGGTGTGATCCTACACCAGAATAGCTGCCTTGGCACAGCCCCAAGCCTGTGCTGTCTACGCTGTGAGCACTTTGCCTGTATGACTATGCCATTATCATCAGACTTGTTTGTAAAATGTCTAGCCGACACTGAACGCGAGGGTCAGATTTTCAAAGCACGTAGTGCTCATAATTGGAGCCAGATTTCTGGAGGAGCTCTGCTCCCATTTAAACACCTAAAGAGAGTGACTGGATTGTCTCCCCCAGCTGTTCCCGCTGCGGGAAATGAGAGCTGCTACAGGTTGACTCCGGCCCTAGATAAATAATAATGAATGAAAGTCATTATAGGGGATGAATTTGCAAATATTTAAAGTTTCAAAGCATGAATTTTGTTAATTAAATAATGCTAATAATGCAGCATTGGTCTGACCTGAAGGTTAATGTAAAATCGCCGTGTTTGGTGAGAATCTCTCTCTTCACAAATTCCCTGGGGTAAATGAAACTTTTTTAGATTTCATCTGGCTTTGAAAGCTGAACTGATTGAACTGAAACTTTTCTATGGGGTTCATTCATCCCTTCTGTATGCCTCCAGATAAATCCGTGGCCATTAAGGAATAATATAGCCTGCACAGATTATGGATTCAAAAGTTTATCTTTCTTAATAACTTCGTTTAATTCTTTTTTTTTTTTCTTGCTTGTTTTACACTGGGCAGTATTGTGAAAGACAACTATGATGATTTATAGGGAACCCATGTTAGGATGTTAGAAAACCCAGTTACTTGTGTGGAAAAAAAGAAATAAAAGGAGCAGTCTCTCATGATGTAATGTAATTGAGTTTAAATACTACCAAAATAATTCTGTGGCTCTTGTTTAATTTATCTGATTTTCACTGTCTTCTCTTTTTCCCTCCCCAGACCTTTCCATATGCAGAGAGAGACAGATACCATAGTGACATGTGCGCTAAGGAAACTTTAGCTACAATATTAGAAAACTCCATTTAGTTTGATTATAGGTGTCACTGGGTTCAGAAATATTTATATGATTTTGTAGCTATTACAAAAATTTTTGTTTGTAAGTCTAGGACTGTAATTCCACTTTAGAGCCTCAAAGGGGCTAAATTAAAATTATGAGAGTCTTTTAAAGGCAGGAGTAGTGCTGTGCTTTTAGAGAGGGGTTTAGGAGAGAAAATCATTGCTCTGCCTTGGTCTTCTTAGATAATTTTTGTGGGACTAGATTTTTAAAATGCTAATAAGATACCTATCATAATCTTTTCAAAACCTGACCTGAGACTTTGTGCTTCAATTTCTCACCTCCAATCCCATATCTCAGAGGGCTGATGTGATGATAAACACATTAAAAGCTGGGAAATGATTAGACAGTACAGTACTGGGAGAGATGTGTTTGCCCCCTCCCCACAAGTCACAAGACAACTCACAGCACAGACACCAGACACATGCAGTTAGTGGTACAGCATTTACTCTGAGATGTCCCTATTTTGCTCAAGAAGGCTGATGATTTCTAACCGTGAATGTGAGCTCCTAGCTCACTTCTCCAGGCTTTGAAGTATTAACCATGTGATGTGTATCATGCTGAGCACTGGTTTTAAGTGAGCTCCCCTCTGCCTATTGAGACCTCTGGCATGTGGTTGCAGATTGAAGCACGAAAATCAAATCTCACACGTGCAAGAGAAATAAGAAAAGGAGCAGATAGTTAAATCTCTGCTTAAAATTTCGGGGAGAAATCCTGGCTCCATCTGTAGCCTCTCTACATCGTTTGGAACGGTTGGAGTGTTTTGAACCCCCCTGATTTCTGCATCAGGAGAGTTGCTGGCTGCTGGGCTAACACAACTGTACAGCTTTTGAGGCCAAGCTGGTGTCTCTTGGCAATGCCTCCCTGCTTTCAGCAAAGTATGATCCTCGCTTAGGTTTGGGCACTTGCAGTCTTCTCTCCCTGGGGCTTCTTGTGCATCAATGGGCAGAAATGTGCTCTTCCAAACATTAGGACTTTAAAGTCAGTGAATTCTTCCATCCCCCTCCAAACCCCTTGAAGACACTCCACATAAGAAGCAGCTTTTGATAGTCTGTGACTACATAGCCCTTATCACTCCCTTCTAAACACCAGTCAGATTTTCTACACTGCTTTGGTCTGGCAAGGCTCGGATCTGGATATAGTATTTTAGGTCACACCGCAAGCTTGATATCACGGGTCTGCAGAGGAATCGAAGACCATACTGTCTAATTGCAACCTTGTCCAACCACTAAATAGTGTTCTGTGGAGCAAAAGCCTATCTTTAGTCCTTCCCAAAAAACACTGGGCCTTTGCCAGTAGGGGAAAATGCTGGGAACATAAACAGAACTGAAGAACAAAAAATGGCAGGACTGAGAGGAGATATTTTCCAATAGACAGCCTGTAATTTGCCATGGATGTGGTAATTTAGCCAAAATAATTGAATTCTATGTGTTTCCAAAGGGTTTCTGTTAATTTTGTTGGCACACTTGGGTTGGGTGGTTGGTAACTTGATATGAAATCTTTCATCTCGGGTTTGCTGCTCTGAGAACCACCCCAATCATCGTTGATCATAAGCATCACCCAATCATAAACATCATAGTTGTTCCCCTCGGGTGGCTTTTTTGGTGGTATATGTGAAATACATGAAGGTTTCTCATTCCCCAAGTGGAGAAGCATGCTCCTCACATCCAAGAACACCATTACTGACTGGTAATCTCATCGGACTTCAACTTACCCAGCTCCTCTTTGAGAGTCTTAGTCAAAATGGATGGCAGCCAGCTCATGCATTCAAGGGGTTTGAATGGCAGGCTTTCTGCTGAGTGGACAGACAGCTTCCCAACTGCTTCTTAAGGAAAAATAAGAAACAAAGATATCACAGTTGTCTGAAAATATTTCATAGGTGGAAAAATGGAAAATAAGGCTGGAAGAGAGCTTTAGAAGGCATTGTTGTGCTACTGCTATGAGCAAATGTAATCAATATGGGAGCTCATTTATGTAAACTACCTTAACTACTCCACTGGATACTGAAAATCACAGAGGTGGAGACTCTTTGACATACTTCCCTTTTCCCTACAATCTTTCTCCGGTTTATCCTCTTGGTTTCACTGGTGATTTTGTCTATCCACAAGGGCTTGTGAACTTGCTGCCTCACTGGCTAATGGCCACAGCTACTAACCACCCTTTTCTCTCAAATTGTTTCCCTGTTGCATATAATTAAGCTAAAGTGGATGGAGGAAGACAGAACCTGCTCCCAGCCCCTGCTTAGTTTGGAGTGTGCTGCTCAGTCTCCCGAAGACCTGAAGACTTGTGTGTCCACCAGCGTATCTGCTTTTTCCAAGGTCTCATAGAGGTTGCTGTGTCCCATAATAACCTAACCTCCCTTTAAAGAGTAGTCAACGGATAAACTGATCCTCCTCCAAATCCTCATTCCTCAGAGAGGAGACCTAGAGTCCATGAAACACATCTCTGGTGGGGTGTGCTGATGCCAAAGGGGTGCCAGGAATCAAAGCCCAAGCTAAGGTGCACTGCAAGGCACACTTGCCTATGGTTTGGGAATAGCCGGCAATGCTCTGGGTAGAGGTTGTGGGCTGCCCACAGGGAACGCAGAGAGATGTGAGACGGGAGGCTGGAGATGGAGATGGGGCCCAAGGAAAGGTGGGATCAACAGAGAAATGAGAACACATCAAGAAAAAGGTCTATTTAAAGCAAAATAGTCCCCCTCTTCTCTAGAAATGCCTCTTCTTGTCCATCCGCCACTGTGCCCTGTTTTGTATCCCTGCACAGCCAAGGGCTGGGTCCCCATTAGGGTTTGGGTGCTTCACTGCCCTTTCCAGTTACTGTGCCATGTCCCCCTCCTGACCCAGCATGGCTATGGATCTTGGCCTGAGAACCTCACAGGTGTTTAAATAAAAAATAAAAACCACCCTGAGGCTGGAAAAGCCCAGACATGCCTTGCTGCTTTCCAGCTTTGCCAGGGAGTACTGCCGCTCACCTTAAGTGACTTTGTCTGCTGTGGGCAAAAGGAGAACCAAGGCCAATCTCTCAGCCTCAGTGCATCCCTCAGAGATGTTATCTGCCTTTTTCTTGCCTTTATTGGTTTGACCAAATGAAGTTCCCTGCATGTGTACAGCACTGGCTCTAGGAGCAGACTCTATTGTTCTGAGTCTGGGCTGAGACCCACTGGCTATTTAAATAAAACAACTCGTTATCTTCAACTTCCTACTCTGTAATCTACTGGTAATTTTGAACTGCTGTCAGAATGTACTGTCCTCACAATCACTTCCCTCCTGCTGGGACATCTTTTCCTGTGTTTACCCATGTCCTTTAAGTAATACTTAAAGCCAAGTGTCCATGCTGTGAGAGAAACACATATTTTAATGGTTTAGCTTCTGTAAAGCTAGGAGCACACAGCAGAAAGGAGAGGGATCATTAAACTACAGTGATATGCCTACAGATCCTGCTTTGAATCTACAAGGACATTAAAGAAAGTAATTTTGATAAGGACACTCTCAAACTGAGCAGTTTTCCTTCATTCTATTTAGAGGAAGGGCTGCAGAGCCAAACTTGGTGAGCGGGACCGTGGGGTGCAGGGTATCTGTGCAGCATCGTCTAGGTATGCAGTGAGGCCCTGAAATGTCTGAAAAGACCCTAATGTGACATACTCACAGATCTAACCATAGATCTGGATAGCAGATCAGGATATTCAGTGATGATGGAGTCTTGGGGTAGATTCTGATATTGGCAGAGCGAATACCTGCATTCCAGCAACACCAAAGATCTCCCTCCCCACCTCTATCACATTTTACAATCTTGATGAAGAAAGACCACTTTCATTTCTTTCTGACATGAGTCATAGAATCATAGAATCATAGAATAGTTTGGGTTGGAAGGGACCTTTAAAAGTCATCTAGTCCAACCCACCTGCAATAAGCAGGGACATCTTCAACTAGATCAGGTTGCTCAGGGCCCCGTCCAACCTGACCTGGAATGTTTCCAGGGATGGGGCATCCACCACCTCTCTGGGCAACCTGTGCCAGTGCTTCACCACACTCAGCATCAAAAATTTCTTCCTTATATCTACCCTAAATCTACCCCCGTTTAGTTTAAAGCCATTCCCCCTTGTCCTGTCACAACAGGCCCTGCTAAAAAGTTTGTTCCCATCTTTTTTATAAGCCCCCTTGAAGTACTGATGGGCTGCAATCAGGTCTCCCCGAAGCCTTCTCTTCACCAGGCTGAACAACCCCAACTCTCTCAGCTTTTCTTCACAGGAGAGGTGTTCCATGCCCCTGATCATTTTCGTGGGCCTCTTCTGAACCCGCTCCAACAGGTCTGTGTCTTTCTTATGCTGAGGGCTCCAGAGCTGGACGCAGTACTGCAGGTGGGGTCTCACCAGAGCAGAGCAGAGGGGCAGAATCACCTCCCTTGACCTGCTGGCCACGCTTCTTTTGATGCAGCCCAGGATACGATTGGCCTTCTGGGCTGCGAGCGCACATTGCTGGCTCATGTCCAGCTTTTCATCCACCAGTCCCCCCAAGTCCTTCTTGGCAGGGCTGCTCTCAATCCCTTCATCCCCCAGCCTGGATTGATACCGGGGGTTGCCCCAACCCAGGTGCAGGACCCTGCACTTGGCCTTCTTAAACCTCATGAGGTTCACACGGGCCCACTTCTCGAGCTTGTCCAGGTCCCTCTGGACGGCATCCTGTCCCCCTGGCGTGTCGACCATACCACTCAGCTTGGTGTCGTCGGCAAACTTGCTGAGGGTGCACTCGATCCCACTGTCTAGGTCATTGATGAAGATATTAAACAGTACCGGTCCCAATACGGACCCCTGTGGGATGCCACTCGTCACCCGTCTCCATCTGGACATTGAGCCATTGACCACTACCCTCTGGATGCAACCATCCAACCAATTCCTCACCCACCGGACAGTCCACTCACCAAATCCATAGCTCTTCAGTTTAGAGAGAAGGATGTTGTGGGGGACCGTGTCAAAGGCCTTACAGAGGTCCAGATAGATGACATCTGTAGCCCTTCCCGTGTCCACTGATGTAGTCACTCCACCATAGAAGGCCACTAGGTTGGTCAGGCAGGACTTGCCCTTGGTGAAGCCATGCTGGCTGTCTTGAATCACCTCCCTGTCCTCCATGTGCTTTAGCATGACTTCCAGGAGGATCTGGAAGTATCAACTTCAGAAGTCAGAACTATCAACCTGTTTAGTATACCACAAAAAACCTTCTGTCCTGTTAATTGTCTGCAGATAGACCCAGGGCAATAAGCTGTAAAAAACCTGAACCATTAGGGCACACATATGGGGACTTTTTGCCACACACTTCGCCTGATCTCCACCTCTTTTACTATGCACAGACATACCTGAAAGTAACAGCCACTGCCCTTGGAAATTCCCTGCATGGGAGAACTGGAGCAGGTGGTTTTGCACAGACATTGGATCTATGCAAATGCACTTTGATCCTCATGTCAATACAAACGAAAGAGTGGCCAAACACAGTTTTTATTTCTCCCTTGTTAGAAAGGTGCAGGGGAAAGCAGCACAAAACTTGTTCTTTCTTCTGGAAACAGAAACTCTTCACACTGCACTGTGTATTGCAGTCACAGAGCCACACAAACGTGTTGCTTCCCTTAGCCTGAGCCTATAAGTGCATATGAAATTGTATTTCAAAGCCAGCAGTAATGTAAAGCTCAATAAAACTTATGCGAAAGATGGGGCTTAATATGACATGGATCATACAGTAAAATAGCAATGTGGGGAGAGTAAGTGGATTTTTTTAAAAATGACACTATATAAAATTAAAGCTGAAAAATAATTTATCCCTTTACAGGAAAAGTAAGGAACTGCTGACTGTACAATGACAAAATTAAATTGCATTGGCCTGTGACTACATCAAGTGTTGTTACAGAATTTTTGTTAATGATGGGCTATGACTGGAACCATATGACAGTTGCTACTGTTTTAACAGTTTGTAGAGGCAAACACACACTTCACCGTGATGTCTGATAACCATCATGCTGTAATTCCAAATGGGACTTGCTTTTGTCATTGTGCTTTGCTCCTTTCCAGGGGACTATTTTTGTTTCATTTCCCAATTTCAGCAGCTCCATTCTGATCTTGGCTCTCCATCAGCCATGCTGAGGGCTCTGGGCTCGAGGAGTTGTGAAGTAATTCTATATCCTCTGAGGCTTCAGAGAGGAAATAGTCACAGATTTATTGGGCTTTAAGGGAGTTTAAGGGGGAAACCAGATGAAGGCATCCTGCATCCTGGATTAGATTCAGAAGAAAGTCAATATGTGTTATTACACATTAAAGATGTCACTTAGAAAAGTTATTTTGGAATAAAATTGGGATGGAGACTTGGAAAAAAGTTAATAACAAAATGAGCTTTTATGTGTAAAATTCAGCATACAACTTATATCTAAGGGTGGAGAGCTTGCAGCGTCTTCTGATCACATGCACTTTCATTATGAAACTGCAATCTCTATTTAAAGTTGTCTATTTATCAAATTGTTCAGGCCAACTTTATATCTAACCTCAAGTAAAGAAGAGATGATCTTTAAATCAATGAGTATTTCAGCAGGAGGTAGTTGTGTTCCTATATTACATTTCAGTGAAAAAAAGTTGACTTGCCCTGTAATTTGGGGTGAGCACAGCGCTGCCTATCACTATGGCCAAAGCAAGATACCGTAGCTGCCATGACGGTGCACCACTTCCCCGCTGTGTAAAAGTGTCCAGCACAAGGTCAGCCACCACAGAAGCCAGCAATCCAGCATGCTCGAGGGGACAGTAATTCCCTCTCATCTGGTTTACGCATTGATGGCCCCTGTTTGTTGTGGGTTCATCTGGTTTTCATTCGTTTTCCCCAGGTGCCCTCACTGAACTCGTCAATGACTGTTTAGGAAGAGTGTAAGAAGGTTTCAAGGGATATCTCAAAGGTGGATCTTCAGACCTTCCATTGTGTCATTGCTTACTGTGATGACCTTCATTGCTTCTCTTTTCCCTCATGGTTCAATAATAAATTGAGCTATAGTGTTTGATCCATGTTGTCCCCTGAAGGAGAGGGAAACTATGTGCATGTAGGAAGAGCTAACCCCTTATATAAAGAGCACTAACCACATTTTTTTGGCATGTTTTACCTGCCTTCACAGCTCCCGCTTGCCTAGCGCTATCTTACCCTCTTAGCTCCTGAGAGGCAGTTCACTGACTTCGTCAGGGATTCAAATGAGTATCGGAGAAACCCAGTACAAATCTTTTGGAAAGCTGTGTATGAGTTTATTCCTGGTTTAACCAGGATAAGCAACATCAGAAACTCTCAGCTTTGAGCAGAAGAAGGAGAAGGGAATTGGAGAAAGGAGGGAAGGTGAAGAGCACAACTGCAGAAAGGAAGAAGGGACACAAGATATCAACCCACTCTTTGTCTCTCGGTGATGGAGACCAGCCATGCCATAAACCCTGGCAGGAGAAGCTACACAGTAAGAGTGTAGTTGCTCTGATAACAGAAGAAATATCTGATAGACAGTATCTCATGCAAAACTTGCAATTAGCAGGGTGATCTATTCTTGCTGTGGAGGAGGTGGTCCTGGTTGACTCAAGGCACTGGGATGTTTTCTGTCTGCAATGTTTTATTGGCTTTTTCATACAAGAAACAGAGCCCCATGGAAGGCAGCAGTAAGTCCACATATGAGCAAGGTTGATAACAATTTCAGCAGTGCCTCACAGCTGTAACTACTACCCATGAAATGGGAAGACTGAAACTCTTTGCATCTAAACAGCAACCAAAATCCTGGAGAAACAGCTAAATGCAGATTAATTTTCTGGAGGACTGACCAGACAGCTAATCTAAAATGCTGTTGCACTCTGATACGTTCCCAGATAAAGAGGACTTCTTCATATGGAGAAGATCTGGTCCTGGGCCTTTTCTCAGATTGAGGTAAATGGAATTACAAGTCTGGAAAACTATGGCAAAGTGTGTGATAGCACAGCGTGCAGGAGCCCAGCTGACATTGTCAGATGGCAAGCTTTTCATCTGTGCTCACAAGTGTGTCTACCAGTATAGTCACATTCCTAGTCAGCAAAAATGGCATGCTCTTCAAAGTAATAAACCTGAAATTTAGTCACAAAAATAAGTTGTGCTACTTCTTGAATAAGCTTAATTTCACCTGACTTTAGGTGTAGACTACATGGCGAGTTGCCCTTGGCTCCTCTTATGGAAAGAAAAAGGCTTTTCTAGGGCAAGAATTCATTTTGCTGGAAAGCACCAGATTAAGTTAGATGACCTGAACTGTAGAAGCTCCTATTTTTCTCCATGGACCATAAAATGAGCTGAGGGAGACTAGCTATACTGGAGTTAAGTCAGAGGGATTTGTCTGAGTCAGGACCTCTATGATGGTTCCCGGGACAGACATACCAGCAAAATCTACAGTTTTAAAGGTTCACAAGTTTCTATTAAACTATGAGAAGCTCAGAGTTGTGCATCAAAGATTATGAAGCTGGCGTTAAAGCAATAACTTCTTGAAACTGAAGATTTAGCAAATGTGAGAGTTAAGGTTATACTTAGAAAACTGATCTCATTACATATTTCCAAGAGCTGTCGCTCTGAGTCCTCTTGTCCTCTCAAATACTGTGAGTCATGATTACATCCTCAGAGTCAGTTACGTTTCACTGGACTTGTCTAAGCCCATCTGAAGTAATGGAGCTGCAAAAATGTCAGCAAGAACTGAATCTGGACATCATGAGGTTGCACATAATGAAGAGTGTTTGGCCTCCTTCACTGATGGTGATAAGGCAAAAGAGGGAAAGAATCCAGCAGAGGGTTGGCAAGGCTGCCAGGAGAGGGAAAAAATGTGCAAACGTAAAACATTTGCTACAAAATGTAGGGAAAGACTATGAACATGGAGTCCCAGGAGAGGTGTCCTGACAGTTGCCATTTGGAGGAGAGCTGGGTTTTGCATTAGCAGATCTTCCCTTTATGCATCTCAGCATACTTTGCTTTACTTGGGAAAATGGATGAAGATTGATCTGCAGCATCCTGATACTCTTGTCCAGATGTGAAAATGTCTCTCTATGCTTTCAAAAACATCTAGTCATGCCTACAAAAAATGTGGCAGTGCTTACAGCTGAGCAGTTTCCTGCAGTGCTGTCCAAGATCATCTCATTGTTTCCTGTCCATCTATACCCCTGTTGGTTCTTGTCCTGCTTATATTATACATTTTTTGGCGGTGGGGACATTCTTTTGGTAATATGTTTGCAGAGTGTTGTGCACTTCAGGGCTTTCAAAGGGTCACTGCAACAGTAATATGTTTTGTTAACTTGGGACAACCTGCCGTGTTCCCTGGTACAATCTGATGAGCTCAGAGAATGAGTGGAAGTCATTCTGCAAAAAGTGTATCATTTTACAGTTCCAGGACCCTGCAAGCCCCAGCATGACATTTCTACACCATTTGGAAATTTGTATACTGAAGCTGTGCCTATACCAGTAAAGAAATGACCCTGGGAACGTCCCTGGCCCCAGGACCAGTTGCCTGCTTGGAACAGCTCCTGGTGTGCTCTATCTTCCCAGCACTGCTGGGGCATTGCCTGGAGAGTTTTAGTTGGCACAGGGTAAAAGTTTGCAAAGGACCATTTCATCGACTTTACAGGGTGGGCGACTGTGTTTCATTTAAACTACTAGTATGGGCACAGCCATGAGTCAGAGCGAAGAGTCCTATCTGCAAGATGGTTTGAGTAGAAAGGCATGGGAGCCTTCTTCCCACCATTTTTATACACGCACCAATAGAGACTTTGATCATGCTGGCACATTAGGCTTCTTGAGTAGTGAGGAATGTATTCACCTGTCAGTGAACTCAATTGCTTTCAGGTACCCCATCAATAGAACGACCAGGAGAATTGCCTGCTCATAATCAATGTGTCATGTAAACCTTGTATTGTGTTCAACCATTGACTTCATTGCTTTTCCAATGTCCATGAGTCACCTTCCAAATAACAGTGGTGTGAAGTCAATACAGTGTGGTATGAACCAATTTACCAGCTACAACTTGGTATGATCACCATGTGTTATGTGTGTGTTAAAATTGTCAGCCCTCATAGACTGCACAGTCCTAAATTCAGGTGGTTGCCTATTTTGACAAGTAACTGCTTTTGCATAACTTCTAGAATTTAAGGAAATTTATGATTAGAAAAGACTAGAGAGCCATTTTTGTAAATATTCATTCACATGAAAAGTTTTTAAAAGTTTCCTTTTTTTTTTCTTTAAACAAACCGTCTGCTTACAAGACTATAATTCAAAATCCAGCTCAGTTTCTAGAGATTCATGATCATTGGGTATCTCTTGAGTTCTGTTCCCTAAGGATTTGTGGTTATGGCTGAACTCTTTTCAGTGCTGAAATAATCCTCAGTGCATGAGGAAAGTATAACATTGGATGCAATTAGTTTATTATGCCCATGGAGAGTTTTGTGGGTGAATTGGCTGTATTCAATAACAAAAGCAAGATGAAAGTATATGCCAGTTTCCATCCACGAGGAAGAATTTTGGAGGAAAATAACGATTCAGGTCACTGACTGCTTATGGGAAGGGATTTGGGATGAGTTGATATTCTGAAGCTGATCTCTGTGACTGGGCACACTTTGTGTTTATTCTGGGCAGCTCTCAGTGACTGATAGCCATCCGCTTGGAAGGTCTCTGCAAAAAAGTCCTCTGGGATGTGCAGTCACAAGATTATTTCTAGACATTGTTTCCCAGAGAGCATCACTGCAGCTGACACTGTCTGAGGTCTCACAATACATGGGAGACTGAAAGAGCAGGAATCAAAACACCAGTCTATGCATTATGAGATATTCATGGCCTGATTCATCTGAGAAATCCATTATATTAGGCACTGTTTTTAGTAATTGTCCAAGCTCAGATGTCTAATTTCATATTTGAAAGAATAAGACACTTTGAAAGACACTAGCTCCAGAAGACATTTAATTTAGGGGAACTGTGCCTTTGAGCCTTTTGGATTGTTTTCAACTTAATTCTTTATTTTAAGTTGCACTAAGACTTCAGAAGTGTGATTCTGGTTAAGACCTAAACAGAAACTTTTTTTCACTGGCATCAAACTTTGCTTTCTCACCAAGGTGAGGATTGGAGCTGGAAGGTATTTTTTATTTGGTTTACATTTTTTAGCCTAAAAAATACAGGTATGGATCAAGCAAAATTATTTACATCTTACATATTAGCAGGAAAACCCAAAAATAACTTTTGAGTCTACCTGACACAAAATTTTCCATTCAGGTCCTTTAATTTGGTCAGCAAACTTGGACTACCCCATAATTAATGCCTTTCTACTGAGAGCTGCACAAATGTGGCTTCAACCTGTGTCCTATCTGGCTATGTCAGTGAAAAAGGCTGTGCTCCAACTTCCATGTTTTCTTGCGTGCTTCCCTGCATTCTGTTTCATTCCACTATGTACCTGTCACTGGCCTCATGACTTAGCTGAAAAAATAAATATTTCTCAAAAAATCTGTCAGCGCTGCTAAAAGAGCAGCTTGTCACAGCAGCACTGTGCTGAGCTGCCAAGCCGAAACTGTCCTTTGGAAAAATTAGTTTCCCATGGAAAATAAGCATCAGCTTCCCATAAAATATACAGACTTGGGACAAAACACTTCTTGGTTCAGACTTGTTTAGCCTGAAGTTATGGCAGCATGTAACTCTTACAGAGAAAACTTCGACGATTGGTCTTTGTTGTGTACATCAAGGTTGGTTTTAGTTTAATTGATTATTTATTTACCGGGTAGGCATTTTTCATTTATGCTTAGGTAGCTGAGCTTGCAAATTCAGATACTGCAGTTATTAAAAAAACAGTGAAAAATGCACAGCCTAGACTCAACAATCCTCTTCTATACAATATTCACCAGCATCTAACAGAAACAGCTGTTTCTCACAGCTGGATCGGTCTCCTTTGGGTTTCGTGAGGAAAACTGCTGGCCTTCCCTTGCCACAGCACAGGAGTATTGCTGAGCCTGGTGGCCTGGAGGAAATTCCCTGGCACCCACGACACAGGTCACGGTTTCCCAGGAGCTCCCTCTGCCTCCGAATTACAAATTATTGTGGCAGTTGTCACAGCCCATCGGCAGGGCTTTCAAGAAACACAAGAAGCAAAAAGCAACAGAAATGCAACAAAAGCAAAAAAGCAAATACCACACCAGAGACAGCGCAAAATGCTGCCTCAGCCTTCATATATCATATAGCAACCCTAATATAGTCCTGGCGATGAGCCACTCTCCGCGTAAATGCTGGGCACGGCTTGGCAAGTTGTGGGTCAGGAATGCACTTCATGTGCTCCAGCAGCCAAGGAGAGGTCAGTCCTCAGGCATGGACTGGAGCTACTCCAGAATGAAACCTCCTCAAACATAGAGAAGTGTGGGTGCTGAGTCCTTGGAACCAAACGGTCAGATCCAGTCCTTGTTGGTGCAAGGCAATTGTTAATGCAAGCCTTAAAAGACATGGGCACTACTGTCAGCAGTTACTGTTGGGCAGCCCGGGACAAGTCACATCTTCCTCCTTTGCCTCAGCTTCTCTGCCTTATAAACGTGGGTAATGGTGTTAACAGTCTTCTTTAAAGTAGCTTGTGATTTTCTGATAGTAGTAACAATTATTACAACGATGCCATCATTTTGATATAATGATCATCATGCCTACACAGTCAGGAGGTTGAAAAGATTTTCTCTTTTTTTCTTTTCTTTTTTTTCTTGTTACTGCCCTCTGGCTATAGAAGGTAGAAAAGCCAAAAAGCTGCTTTCTTTGAAACACCACTCTACATTTAAAAGAGGAAGAAAACACAAGTGAGAATCCAGCAACAATATTCCACATCTTGCACAAGTACAGTTTAAATAAAAATATTTGCTGCCAGAAAGTGAAATATTCAAATCCTGAGCACTGACAATAACTGTTAACTTACATTTAAAGGTTTTTAATAGTGCTTATTGGACAGCTTTGGATCTCTTTCTATATGAAAATGACAGATCGCTGAAGCTTTTTATGGGAACATACATGTTCCTACAAAGATGGAATTTGGGGTCAGAGGTAAAAAAATGAGACTTTCACCTATCCTAGAATAGGATACATACTTACCCCTCACACAGTAGCCTAGTGATTAAGCATCCATGTGAGATGTAGCAACCCGCATTCAGGTCTGCTTTGCCTGATTTAGACCAGGATCTTGATCTCGACCTCTCATCCTGTGTTGAGCGCTCTGTTTCTGGGCTTTGGAAGCATTTTTACTCTTGCTCAGTGAACATGTGGTTACTTATATGACAAGCAGAATAGCTCATCCATTGCAGACTCCCAGTGACCAGGTAGTTAGGGAGATGACAGGAAACATGTGGGATTAGTTTATACACCTCTGGTCAAATCAGGCAGAATTTGTGTGCTGGGATCCCACATCCCATAACAGTACTCTTTTTTACACCAGGCTAAGGCTTATTCTGCAGCTAAAGTGCTGCTTGTCGTTGCTCTGAATGATCATCCTGATGCAGAGCATCTTCTATTAAATGGCAAAATCTTGCTGGGATATAAAAAAACTCCCTTGGTCAACGAGTCTCTGTAAGTCTGAATGTGATGGCTGAACATACATACAAATTTGTCTTCAAATACCAGGTTGCTCTTGTCACTACATTGGCATAGACTGAGAAGACACTATAGCCTGTGAACGGTGTTCACATGTGATCTAGGGTATTCTCCATTGAATCAGCCCAGCAGAACCCACATAGCATGAACCTTCCTTCAGAAGCTGGGTCCTGGCCCTCATGCCCACATGTCGTGCAAAAGCACAGAGCACATGCATCAGTTTGCTTTTTTCCTAGAGTCCTAAAAAGCCTGCTATAAAACATGGTGGAGGTAGTTATGGGCAAATGACAAAACAAATTAAAATAAAGTACAGGCTGAGATTTTAACATTTAAACAAACACATGTTAAGCCAAAACAAATGTTACCTGACATCTAATTTCTCATGGTAGCTATCTGGTGCCCTATGCCTGTGACTGATGGATGAAATATCTGGGAGCTGGAAATAAGAAGAGCAGCTTGCTTTATACCATTCGGGGGTGTCTTTGAAATTAATAGGTTGCACACTCCAACCTGGAAAAATAGGAGATGGGGAAATAGCTTCAGTCAGAGAAGACAGGGTTGGTTGGAGAATGCACCCAATGGCCAAGTCTGTATCTGCGGACAGGAATGTGTTTGGCTCAGCTGGAGGAGTCTGATGAGAGGGTGTGAATACCTGGGCTGTCTGTTGCAGAAGAGAGAAGTTCACTCTTGCTCCACAGCTTGGAGAATCACTGACACCAGCAAAGACCAGGATGGTGAGAAGACCTTCCAGGTCCTCTGTGCTAATGGTAAGCGACCGCACAGGGAGAGAGGCGACAGAGAGTCAAGCCCTCTCTCTGCCACTTCTTCCATCTTCTTCCATCCTTCTCTGGTGCAACAGGACAAAGAAGGAGGAGAAGCACTACTGCACCAGCTGGGAACTCTTGTAGGAGACTGCATGGACCTATGCCTATGGCATTTCCAGGTAGTAGACTTATTTAAAAAAAAAAAACAAAAACAGCTTCACAGACTGAAGTTAATGCTCTCTGGTGAGATCTAAAGGCTTCCTTCTAAATTCTGGGAAAGTTCACTCTGAGATCCAAGCATGGTGACTCAGATTCACCTCTAGCAGTAAGACAAACTGTACTGCAATATTCCCCAACATATATTCTCAACACTACTGCACAAATAAATCATCTTGATCCACTTCTAATTGAATGCATATTTTTCACGTTTTTGAAATGGTTCTAGTTTCATTCCATACATTTTTTACTTTTTGAACTCAGGCCAGTTTTGTATATTAAATTTTATACTGCAAACAGTGAGTTGAACCTTTATTTGGGCTCACAAAGCAAACCTCAGTATCGTGAGAGGGAGGAAATGGGTTTATTTCTTACCACCCCAGGAAGGCTCTAGGTTGCCATGATGGGAAACACAGAGAAAATTGCTTATCAGTTGCCAAAGGGTTATTGCAGAGAGGGTATCTTTCTCTCTATGTTTGTGGATATGGTGTTACAAAGAAGGGAGGAAAGCCAAAGTCTTAGCAGCAGAATGGGCCTTGAGAAAGTCTAGACTCTAGCCTTGCTTCATCATCCATTTTCCATAGGACAAATCCTATGGGAATTACTGCAGTGCTCTTAGTGATAAGCAAGGACAGCTATTCTGGAGACCTGTGAAGTGGCTTGAGGTACCCACATGGGAGATGGTAGTTGAAAAATGCCACACTCATTGCTTTTATGTCGTAAACAGTGTATCTTCATACTGGCTGTGGCACTAATTTTTCCACCTGGAGGAAGAAACTCAAATATGATAACAGAGTTTTACATCAAAATAGTAATGGATCTTTCTGTCTGTGAAAACCCAAAGTGCTACACAGACGATAAGGGAGAAATCCTGTGTCCTGTGAAGTGTGTGGCAGTTTGCCAGTCACTTCTTTTCAAAAGCAACGAAGAAAGTGTTTTTTATTTTATTTTATAAAAGCAGCCTGAGGAATTTGGAACAGACAGACTTGTGCCAAAATTAGAGGCTCTATTGAAAGAGTTCCTATGGCCCAAATCCTGATCTGGTGCATATATATGTATATATGTTCTGGTACAGTAATACTGTTAATACGAATAACCATAATACAAAATTATGCCAGTTCCAATTAGCTGTTACAGATACCATTTTTCCATCCCATGTGCAAACATACAATTTGACATCCCTTTACCACACAATTCCCCCTTGTGAGAGCAAGAACTAAAACCTCAGAAAAAAACAGAAACAGCCATTTACAGGCATTATAACCATGCGGTTGCATCTATTAAAGCCCTTTCCAAGGTTCTTCACCACTATCAGTTTTTTTTCATTGTTTGTTTCCTTTAAATTAATTATTTTGAACAACAACAGAGAAAATATTGAAATGTTGATATATTTGGGCATGCAGACTCAGAAAGAAGAAGAAAGCTGTGTCAAACTGGTGGAAAACTACTCCAAACTACACCACATTGCATGTGATCCTCAGCCATCCCTTATCCTCCCCACACACCCACTGAGGTCAGAGTCTCTCTCTGCTCAAGGGAAGCAATTTTTCACAGTATTTTTTGCTCTGTTTGTTGTTCCTAGAATTTGCATTCACGCTCAGGGGGTTTTGATAAGTTTCTTTGAAGTGCTTTAGCAGTGTCACACAGGTTGTAGGACATCTCCAGAACAAAACAAAAAAAGGGTTAACTGTGCTGAGAACAGAGCATGGACAGGGACTGCAGGAGATGTAAGGATTTTTTAAAAATACATAACATTTTCTCCACTCTAAAGTCAAAGAAACTGAAGAGGAGCATGTAAAAAATGGGGATTTGTAAGCATTTATAGTCTTGTGGGTATTATGTATTTTATGTCCATGGGATTTACTCTCCTAAACTCTCTGTGCCCTTTAGAAAAGTATTCTTTAATTTCCTACCTCAGTTTTTACAGGCTAGCAATTACAGCCTTTCTCTTGAGCATGGTACAAGTTACTGTAGACTGTGGAAATGAATTAACCTGCTTTTGGAAGCTCAAATCCACGTGTAGCTGTCAGGGTCTGTCTAGTCCAGCAGCCCCTTCCCAGCAGGAGCTATGCCAGTTGTTCCAGGTGAACTGCTTTCCTTGGGAATGGCTCCTGCCCACTTGCACTGTTGCTCTGAGTACAAACATGATCATCCTGACATCACACATGTCAAGCACTGGATTACTGAAATGCTGGGTGGGATTCACCAGACTGCTGGGTGGGATTTGGTGCACAGATTCAAGCTCTAAAATTAAGTGTCAAAGCATGGACCAGAAACACAAGTTATAGGTGCATGGTGCCATCTCAGACGCCCTTGCTGTCTCATGTGACTGCCTTTGGAGTACAGGTCTCCATGGCCTGTGTTGTATCTGCCAGCCCTGGGCAGATGTCTGATGCTCCATGGCATCTGAAAGGTCACTAAACGCCTGTGCTTACGCAACTGAATCATGCTGTAGATCTTCATTAATTACAATGGGAGATTAGATAGAGCTTCTGTGTAGATCTCCATATATGGGGACATAATTTTTTTCTTAATTTTCAAGCTGAGTCCCTCTCCTGATGGAAAAGACCCACCCGTACATCTTACTGTAAAGCAAAATTGTCTCCTATCAAGGAGGAAGGCAGGTAAGGAAAATCTGCAGAGATGGCGGTCCTTGTGCCCTGAGCAGCTGAAATCCCACAGCTGTTAGACTGCTAATGAAGGATGGAAGGATTAATTAAACTACAGATCCGTGCCTTTCAGTAGCCTACCTTGACTTGAGGAACTGGTAGTGCTCTGCACCTATTGTTTACTTTTATATTTGGTGATTAGATGTATTTGGGAGTGTTTTCAGTCCCTACCACCAACTGGCATAGGACAGCCCAAGTCTCCCCTCTCTTGGCCTCCAGGACAGGGAAGCCACCTACAAGCCTGCCTCTGGGGCTGGCACGCTTGGGTTCTCCAGTGGAGAGGCATCTGCTGTGCCCCATAGAAACAAACCTGGCCCAACTGGACCTGCTGGTTCAAGCCTGCACCATGCCCACATGTAATGAGTATATCCTTGGCCAGAGAGGCAATCACTGCGTTGGGAGCCTACCACTCTGAATCACAGCATCAAAGCCATGCTCCGAGGGCAACAGATTCAATAGGAGCATGTCACCTCTTCTACAGAGCAGAAACAGCAGGGGACATGCCATGTGTTGCCAAGTGAGCTAAACAATCTCATACACCACTCCTCTTAAGACAAGGGGATCTTAGCTTGTCAAAACACCAAATAAATCCTTGGAGATTTGTTTCTTCATCTATAATGGGCAGATCTTGGCAGTTCAGCTCTAGTGAAAAACCTGATCCAAAATCTTCTGTGAACTTGCCCACCTTTCATGTCTGTTCCACGTGGCTTGAGAAATATTTCACAATATGTCCTCTAGCTTTTGACACCTAGGGAGCAAGGGAACAGTGGGGTTCAGAAAGGTAAACATGAATCAGACCTTTTCCTCCAAAAATCATGTCAGGTATTTGGGGTAAGAGACCAGTTCTTGATTCCCTTGGACTTTTACTGACCCAGTTTAGAGCTGAGATAACAACCAAACGGGCATGACAGAGGGGATGATAACGTGTAGCAAGAGGAGAGAGAGGGGACGGGTGGCTGTGGATGGGAGTGGAAAGGCACTTCTGGTACTGATTCTGCTGCTGGAGAATTCGGTAAATGCAGCTTCACCCCCAAGGAATTAAGCAGGCGCCTGGGTTTGCTCTAGAGCTGGATCCAACTCCACTGCAGTGCAAGGACTGTTCAGCTATCTCAGCACTGTGCGCTTTGCTCCATGTGCAGGACTCTTGACAACTAGCAGAAACACAGTGACCTCTGATATCCCTTCCTTTGCAATTAAATGATTTTTTAGTGTGTTATCTGCTACCTGGGACCTTTCTCATTCATTTATTTGCCTTTAAGTGGCTGTCTCCACCACTGTGTCTGCTCTGCCTGACATATCCCTAATCTTTTTTCCGAGGAGTGGAACTTCCTGGCTTGCTTTAAAAACTAGATATGTGACTATATGCATAAATCTCTAAGCCTCAATAATTTGACTGCTTCGTTATCTCTAGGATTGCCATTTTCATTTTGCTTGGCACAAGAAAAGCAGAACAGAGTTACTAAAGCAGACAAGCTTTAGCCCTCAAATCTTGCAATACCTTTTAGTTTCTGATCAACTGAAGAAAAACCTGGAAGTCTTTTAGCCTATCTTGTTATCCAATACACACCTTTCTGGCCCCAGCTGTGCCTCTGGAAGTCATTCCAATCCCCAGCCTATCATTTCTCTATCTCTGCACTGTTGCCATGCCCTGGCATCTTCCAGCAAACTGGAGCATACAAATATGGCCTATGACACTTCAACAAGATAAGCCGTGTTAGCTGAGCCCAGTAACTGAAAACACTGGATCAGCCAACTTGGCTAATTTTCCTAGAGGTGGTCAACAGAGCTTTCATGTGAACTGCTCTGCAAATGGGGCTGGAAGGTTACGCCTGGCAGTGGGCTGGTAGAAGCCGCTATGAGAGAGGATATTTTCTAGCAATGTATCTCAGTCTAGCGTGCTTGCCAATAAAAAGCAAAACAAAAAAAATCCTGCTCTTGGAAGGGTATTGATCCCTGGTATTTTCTATTCAGTAGAGGGAGATGAGTACCGTCATGCCACACTGAGATAGGTGGAAATTACTATTTATTGGAAAGTGTCTTTCCTTCCATTGATTATAGGGACTTTGTTAGACCAAATATCAAGCCTTTTTGATGGTTAAAGCTGGGTGAGATGTCTCCCACTCACTCTGTCACTATCTGAACCGACTTTATAAGACCTCAGATATGTAAGGCTGTGCACTTGTGAGCAGCATGAAAGTAGACTGGTATACCCCCCAGTATGGACCCTCTGTAGAATTGCTATGGGACATGGAAGGAATAGATGAGTGGAGTAGCTTTTTCTTGCAGAAACACACTTACTATCAGCCATATAATAGTTGTTATTTCTCCCCTCTCCCTAACAGCATCCTGGGTGATCAGTAGATGAGCTGAAGAGAGGTGGAAGGAGAGGTGTGGAAGGGGCTACTACTCCTTTCCATATGGGTGCAAAGGGATGAGGTTGTGACCCTGCACACCATGGCTGGTACAGCTGAGCCAGTACAGCTGGAGAGTTCATCCAAGTTATTCTTCCTCAGATTGAGAACCAGAAAAAAAAAGAGAAAAACAAAGCAAAAAAAACCTCAACAGAAAAAAAGAGGAGTCTGCCTCCTTATGTCCCAGCTCTTCCCCAGGCGGTTCGCCTTACGCTGCCCCTCCCTCCCAGCCCACAAAACTCTCAGGCTTGGGCTGTGCATGGGCACAAAGTAGTATGCTATTCAAACAAACGAATGTACAATTTGAGATGCCTGTGGCCTTGCTGTGTCCCAGCTAGATATATTAATAGGTCACAAGTTAAACCTGGGTGTCTGCTTGCTAACATTTTGAAAATAAAAGCCTATGTGCCAAGCATTGTCAATAAGGTCACTCACACAAGGGGACTATTTAGTCTCAGAGTCAGCAAAGCCAGATCAGTGGTCTTGGAAGAAGAAACAGCTACTTGAACTTTATAGGTTAAGAAAATCCCCAGCTAAAGTGGATCATCGTTAATAAGTTTCCAGTTACATCCAAAGAAATGTCAACACTGATGTTTTGCAATCAGAATGGTGAGTAATTTTACCTACCCACATTTTTCTAGGCTTTGGTTTTACAAGGTGTTCCCAGATTGAAGCTGTATTGTTCCTTCTCAGGTCCAGTTTGCAGATTTCAAGTGCAAAACAGAATTTCTCTCTTCCACTCATTTCTTTTTATAGCTAATCTACACTTAAAGAGGAGTCTCAAAGTCTCCCTTTTTTTTTAAGCAGCACGTCATTGCTGACAACCGGGAACTGTAAACATGATCTTTTGGGCTCAGCTGACCCCTTTTTAAAGGACTGAACTGAACTGTGACTTCATATTAAAAGTGTGCAAAAATCAACCAGTGATTCAGTCATTTTCTAATCTTGAGCTTTCATGTGTGATGCTGTAATAAAAGACAGTCTGAGGGACAATCACAGCAACACTTGTGCTGCTC
This sequence comes from Aptenodytes patagonicus, assembly GCF_965638725.1. Classification (NCBI taxonomy): domain Eukaryota; kingdom Metazoa; phylum Chordata; class Aves; order Sphenisciformes; family Spheniscidae; genus Aptenodytes; species Aptenodytes patagonicus. The sequence continues at coordinate 8,516,920 of NC_134952.1, forward strand.
TGTTATATTTCATGGTTTTACTAAAATTAATTAATTACGGCTTCCAGAGATGCAGATGACTGATATTATGACAGACATAATCAAAAGTGTCACTGAGGACTGGCCAGAAAAATCACAGAGAATGACCAGAACAGTGGGAAACAATATAAACCAGCCAGAGCCCAGACCTTGGCGGATTTATCTGGGATACATAGCTTTTGTTCTTACTCTTTTACTTATTACTTATTTATGTCCATATATCTGCGTGATACTTCATAAAACAAATCAACATTGCATACAAGGATAGAGACACTAGACATACCAAGTTGACAATTTCTTTTTGTTAGATTTACACAGACAATTAGGTTAAAGACGAAAATGTTTATTCACACCAATGAGCCAGTCTCAGCTTCCTGATAGACTCATCAAAAGGCAATAATTACTTTCCCTGAGACCTTTCAATCTGCTCCGTTCTTACAGCTGGAGGAGGAAATTGCTTTCCCATCCTGGGAAAATTTAGAAGATTTTGATTGCTTCCTCCTATTCAGAGGGGTCTTTAGGATGTATCATATTACCAGCTTCGAGTGCCTACCAAAAGGACTCACGCTGAGAGCACAGAGTGCCTTCCAGAATTTGGCCCAGGTATGGAGTTAGTCCTTCATCCAGGATCTGTCACAACAGACTTGGACTGAATGCAGACATGGCCTTCTCCAAAACAATGAAGAAAAAGCTGGTGAAGTACTGTGGACCTAGGTTGGGGGGTCTGTCTCTGAGATGGGAAAAGCCTTTCATCTGCTCCAAGACAGAGAGTAAGTAGAAAGTGAGGAGAGCAGCAGTTTCCCATGCAACCCCCAACTTGGGAAAGCAGGTGGAGTGGAGAGGAGAAGCCACCTTTCAATTGTGTTTTAATGAAAATGTTGTTTGTTCTTCCGTGTCCTTTGATGAATGGGTGTTTTCCTTCAAAAGCTGACGTTTGTCTTTCATTATGCCCAGCATATGCTCTACTAGGCAAGACCGTTTTTCTACTCTAGATAAATAAACATGAAAATTAATTTATCTCGCAGAAGCATGTTCTCTTTCAAGTCTGGCACAAGCCTGCCCTCTCCCCCAATAAATCTCTGGGTAAATGTGAACTCCTCAGCAAGCCCTCCCCCTTACGTCAAATGGAGACATTTTGCAAGCTCCCATCTCTGCACAGCTCAGGAAAGCTGACACTGACTCCAGGCATTTAGAGGCAGTGATTTAACTACAACTTACAGCTGAATTTGAGAGCTCTTTATCACGAAAAAGAAACTTTTCCAAACCAGAAAGTATCCAAACCCTTTTCCCAGCTAGTGATGGATAGCATTTTAACCCTCAAATTGTGGGGGTGATGTGAAACAACACTGCCTGCAGGCTCTTGCATGGGATCTACTGTTGAATGGAAGTTGGGTAGTATACCATGATGCTAGTTAAAGTCTCCCCTTTGAGAAACAGCCTGTTCATTTGGTGGACAGGCCTGTGGATAAAGCTGGTTGAACCTTTAAATACAGTACCATTTCCTTCCAAACTTAGTCCTATCTGTTGTTTGTACTTTATTGGTTCACAACCTGATCCTGCACATAGTTTCTTTGTGTTTAGACATGGCAAAACATGTCCAGAAATGACAATTGCTGAACTTCCCTGTCATTGTGTGCCTTAAACCCACTGAAATGTACACTGAAACCAAAGCACGCTGGAACTCTTTGCAGTTACTCACCTTCAGCACGCGAGAGATGTGTCTTTTGAACCAGTTCAGACAAAGAGAGAAAGCTGGATGATAGTCCTTCACATTTCTGGACAAATAATCACTCAGTCCTATGTCAATGAAACTTTCGCAATCTGTCAGTATTTTCATAAATACCGCAAGTAGTTTACTCAAATAATGGCCCTGATTCATGAAAGTACTTCAGCATGTGCTTGATTCTAACTGCATGTTGGTGTCTCCTTGAAGTCAACGATACTGAGGCGTATCTGTGATTATGTGCATGTTTAAGTGCCTTTGAGTGCTTAACTGATATCTTGAATAAGGCCAGCATTAGTCATTCAGTAACACCTGTCCTATTATAGAAGCATATTAATAAATCAACTGGGTCAAGCTGTCTCTGAGCTCATCTATGAAACATGTTGTGATGGCAACCACTGAGCAGTGCAGCTCCTTTAGCAGACCATGCCTATTACAGGCACATCCCTGATGTGCGGGAGGTGGAGGGCAATCCAGGTCTTTTTGAGAAGTTTGACTTTGCAACAGGATGTCCAAACTGGAGATTATTTGATCTGTTTCCCTTACTCAAGATTTTGGATTCTGAGACCCATAAGATAAATTAGTTCAATATAAATGGGGATTGTGCTCCCTGAAGCTTTCAAGCTGCATTGCAGACAAACCCACTAGAACTCTTTTGCAAGCCCCTGCTAAGTTTCAGCCCCCTTGATTAAAGAATAGCATCACCGAAAACAACTCTAATCATTGCAAAGGTTGATGTGATGGCTTGGCCTGGACCACGCCTCAACCTTACCCTACAGTCGTCCCCCCCAAATTTGCACACCTACACGTTAGTAGTGGCGCCGCTGCTCACAATTTGTTTGTACAACAAGGGAGGGAGAAAATCACTTCACTTGGCTAAGGAAAAGTTTGACTCCATCCTTCCCCCTTGAAGAAGAATGACTTTGGCTGGCTTGCTGATGATTTCTTTCCCAGTAACGGTTTTACTTGAGTATATGAAAGTGTTAAGCTATGTCTCCCTTAGCCTGCAGTTTGCTCTTAACTGGATTACCATACAAAGAATGTTACAATAAGGCTCTGAGGTCTGCCAGGTCAGCTCGGTAAATGATAGCACCTCTTGAAGCTATAATGGATGAGAGCATCCTTGATAAGATTTGACACTTGTACTATATACGCTGTCACAGCAGACATTTTGCTTTTTTCTTGATGTTTTTAAGGCTATAAATACTGGTCTTTAATGTTAAGTATGTGAACCTCACATTAATCACACTGCCAGGGAGAGCAAAGAGCTTTGCTCATAAACTGAAATGGAGCACAGTTAATCTATCAATGTTCTGTAATGAGGACTATTATAACAAAGTATTTAGGTTGATTTACTGATGGGCTACACATCTCACTAATGATCACACTTCAGTAAAAGAGCAAAGGGACCATCTGGATCACCAGGAGTTTGAGATTTATTGAATAATGTGCAGATCCTTCCTCATGTCTACTGTAAAGTTCTTAAACTTGTTCTGTATCAGTTCACTTTCTCAAGATCAGTCTGCTTGCAGAGGCATCACTGCTATCACTGCCCAGTTTAAACACCTGGGTAGCCTGGCCCCTCAATTTCAGTATTTTCAAATATTGCTTTTGGTTTCAGAGACAGAACAAGAGAAGGCAAAGGTACTTTGCTCATCAGAGAGCTATTTCAAAATAAAGTGAGCAACTAAGAACACTTAAAATGAACGAGCCTGAGCAATACTTTTATTTATTCTTTATACTGTGTAATTTGTGTCTAGCATCCTCCCATAGACACCTGATCCCTGTCAGATGTTGATGCTAAATAGATACAGAACACATCTGCAATCCCTACCTTGGGAACTGAAAATCTGAATATCATCAGGTATTTCATCAGAGTAACAGTCATGGGCTCAGGAGGTGGGAATAATCTCGCTTTCCCTTAGAAGCCTGCATTAGAAATACCTATGCCTAATGAGTGAGTTACTTACTCATCCTTGGCTTGATTTATGGTTCATGGACACCTCTGGGTCATCTTAAAAAAATGCCCACATGACAGCAGGTGAACCATGCTCCACTAAGGTATGCTACATCTTAAAATTACATTAGTTTTCCTCCTCATGAAAGATTTCTGCCATAGGGTCACTATCCCTGTCCAAGAAGCACCAGACAGTACACTGCCAAGTCTAGGAGCTGGACTTGGGGGTACCTGTCTTGGAGGAACAGTCCTAGATGTACATGGTGGGAAGGCAATGACCAGTAAAGAACCAGGTCACCTAAAAACCCCAAACCAGTTTAATTTGAAGTGCTTTGCAACTGGGTCAATCTTCAGAGCACCCGTATAAGGCTGAGAATGAAAGTTCCTGCTTTCAGCTCTGCTTTATCTAGGAGAAACTTTGACATGTTAATATAAGTACACTCACTTTAGGTTGCTTCTTGTGGTGGGTGTCAAAATGAAGACACCAGATTTATACACAAGCTTCTCACCATTCTCATATGGGACCATCTGTGGACCATCCACACAAGTGTGAACATGGACACTCCCTTTCTAGTATGGAAATCATGGCTGTGCTTGGAGGTATTTTGATTGCTGCGGGTGGATTCAGTCTTGATGGGGGATCAGTAGGTCTGCTTTTCAGAAACCAGCTGATAAAACTTTGAGTTCCTTGAGGGCACCAGGCGAGTAGAGCAGTCTTTAAAAAAAAATAAAAATCCCTTACTCCATTTACACAGGCAAGCAGTGGAAAGAGCATGACCTCTCAGGAAAACAAGGAAATGAGTTCTCCAAAACCATATGCAACTGCAGACTGTCAGGTTCCTCCTGCCTGTGGGTGCTCTCCTGCCACTGGATGCAAAGCAATCACCCCAGCTGCACACTCATCAAGCCTGTGCAATGCAAGGCAGGCCACACTTGGCAGAAGAAATGGGACAGGACAGTAATTTCTTCTAGAAGGTCATCAGTAATACAAACATACTTCTTAAAAGACCTCCTTAGTCCGAGTTTGGCTCCAGTTCCACAGGAGAGATGTTTGTGTACACCCTTGCCTGTTCTGTGCTCTGGTCTGTGCTGAACACATTGTACCACCACTCGTTTCTAATGAAAAGCTGTTGCCTGCTCCAAACTGGCCAAGGGATCAGAAAAGATGCCAAATCAGAAAATAGAAATGGCCACAGAGCATCTGGGACAAGAAGTGCCAGTGTATGCGGGTAAGCAAAAATACATGCTTCTCTCACTTGGCACGTTCGTAGATATCAGCCATGGATGAGGACCCAGAGAGGAGAAAATGCAAAAAGGGGCCCAGGCTGGGGTCCCCGGTTAGAGCAAAAATAGTTGGCAGGCATTGCTTGCTGCACCTTACACTAAAAGAATAGTAGGAAGCTATCTCTCTTTAGCAGATTGAGAGATAGCTCGATTGAACAACGGAATAATACAGGCAAAGGAGTTAGAAGAGAAATTCCAAAGAAACATTCAGCCAAAAATTAATGTATCATTCCCAGTTAATAAAGTGCTTTGCCTTGCCTTCTTCAGGATGTAGTAAAGAATTTTTTTCCCCTACTTTTTCTTCTTCGCTCTCCTTTCCTTCATTTTCTCTCTCCTTTTTTTTCTGGTTTCTGCATCTCTTGGAACTGAATACAGTGAGAGTTCTGGGTCTGAACCTGAACTCAGATTCGTATTTCACAACTTGCCTCTGTTATTCTAACAGGTGACTCTGGATGCGAATATCCTCAGACTGAGGGGGGACACACAGTAGAGCTCATCCTGTGTGCGGGGGTTCAATGCCACCTCTGGTTCTTGTATTTCTCTTCTGACCAGAGCTAAATAATACTAAAAATGACTTAATCTGAAATTTTTTGAGTGATAGGAAGGGTAGCTTGGTGAGGAATAACCCAAGTCCAAATCCCCCAGCTCCTCCCAAGTGCATCCAGATCCCAGGTAGCTCATCAGGTTGGTATGACAGTCCTCACCCCATTCACTGCTGCAGCCCCTGAAAGCCCCCAAAACACTTAAAATAGTTACTATTATCTGTGTCAGGGTAGCATCTAAGAAATCTGATTCTTGTGCCTACCTGCAGGAGATGGAGATAGCTAATTAGACAAAGGGGAGCAAAGTGATATTAAGATAACTATGACTGATATGATAAGGAGTGGTCAACAGCTCTCTGATAGCTGCATGGGTCATGACAAGGGTCATGGTAAGGGTGGGGTTTAGGGAAGCATCAGAAGGGGACACATGGAGTTTCTTCCTGGTGTGAACACATCGTAAAAAAAGTCAAAGTCTGTTGACAAGAAACTGAACATTTAGGTGAAAAACAGTTGGTAATTTGGGGATTTTTGCCTCCCATTGCTTGGACAATCTTTGAAGGTATGCCAAAAAAGGAAGCTTTAATCTCCTTCTAGACATGTACAAGTCCTGGGCATTTTTTTTTTTATATATTCTTCTTAAGAATGTCCTTACTGAGCTAACCTCAGGAGACTGCTGCAGCAGCTCGTCTCCGTGCCCACAAAGGGGATGAGGATTTGCAATCTGCCTGCAGCTGATGCAGGAGCTAGTCTACAGCCAACCCCTGTCACCACTCCTCCCACCGAGCAGTGGTGACCCTGCTCGGGGTCACCACTGCACGTATGTCATGCTTAGTGGGCTTGTCTGGAAAGGCTGCAGCTACAGGCAGTAAGGCTTCATGTTGCAGGACCTAGGTGAGGAGACACACAGGGAGATCTGAGCAGCCTCACGGCCTTCAGCTTCTGAAGGGGGAGAATGAGCATTAGCAGTGGAGTTTTGGTAGCACAGTAGTTGTGCTAATAGTGCAGACGTGGGCAATCCTGGGTGGCAAAACAGTAGTTATAGATGGGTCAGCCACAAGCCTCATCTATGAAAGCAACCTTTGGAGCTCTACGTTGTTCAAACATGCTGCTGTTTGTTGACATCCTGACAGGAGAATTTCCTAACCCGTTTTGGACAGATAAACAACAACATCCTGGTTGTCCCATCTCCGAGACACCCTCTGTCCCCAGCGGACACCGGGAAATGTGTAAAGCAAACAGCATTTCTTTCTTGGTATAGAACACCTCTGAAGTCTCTGCTTATCTCAAAGGTGCCGAGGGGGTTAACAAATCATTTGTAAAAAATGCCTTGACCTGATTCATCTGTTACAAGTATAGTTATTTAAGCAAGGGACATGATCACTCAAGGTCTCCTCCTCAGAGAGCAGAAAGAATGAGGCACCACCAGAAGATGCAAAACAGGCCAGCTCACTCTCTGGGCAACCTCTGCAGACTACAGCAACAGTCTAAACTGACTAAGTTTAGTTTGGGTATTTCAATGAAATATCTAATTTTAGAAAGAAATTAATCTGGGTTTATGAAAGCGATGTATTCACTCTTTAGCAGTGTCACTGCCAATGCAAGTGCTTAAATATGCCATCAACATCTTCCCTTTACATTGATCTGGACTGGAAGTTAAACCTATGATGTGCTAGCAGTTATGATGATTAATATTTTCTAGTGCCCTATAGAAATTGCTAGTTTGCAGGTAGGGATTACTGGTAATTAGGACAATGTTGGAAATATTTTACCTTGTGCAATCTTCAGTAGAAAAGCCTTGTATGGAAGGCAAGACATGTTACACTTTTGGCAGACAAATCATCCTGGAAATAGATGTAATGATATGTTAAAATAGCCTTGCTTGAATTAGGTTTATTTAACAAGCCTGGGGGGTTGGAAATAGCTCAGAGAATATATGGCTAAGTATGGGCTGCCATATATTCTGTACTTTAGAGACTGGTTTCTCCTCTGGAGTCACAGCATGTGTGCTCTCCAAAAAATCCAGCTATACCCTCAGCTGCTCTAAATCAAGCAACTGCCCTGGGGCTTAGTTTGATTATGTATTCAGGCAGTGGAAAGGGCCCTGGTACAGATGGGAATATTGGGTCCCACATCTCATGAAAATCCCAGCCACGTTTTCCTACAAGTATCTCCACTGAAGAGGCTGCCCAGCGCCCCTGCTTTGTATAAACAGGCTGGTGAAACCCCAAGGAGCAGAGAAATATATTTTGGACCCAAATTTGGAGTTGACATAGAGCAGAGCCATCAGAAAGAGTGTAAATCAGAGATGAAATCCCCACTTAACCCTGACAACGAGGTCTAATGAATGAGTGCCCAGCCCTGTCTTGACTTGCATGCAGTTCTCCCCTGTTGAGCTCCACGAGGCCCCCTGGACCCTCGCCCTCTCATCTGCAGAGTGCCTTTTTTGAAAGGCAATGCAAACTGTGACTTCTACACCTTAAAAAAATAAAATGAGACATGGAGTAAAAATAACTTGAGAAGAGTTGGGCTTCTTGAGGCGGCAGGAAGCGAAGGCCAAGCCTTCTCCGACACCTCATGGACTCGCCTTGCCAATCTCCAGCCAAGCCACTATGCAAGTTGTCAAGCATGAAGGTGTGGGAGAGAAGCGACACTTGCTATCAGCTGCAAGGGAAGGGAAAGGAGACATGCCAGTGCTGCGTGCCTTGACGAGCCAATGAGCGCCAGAGAGCAAACACATGCAGCGATTGCTGAGTGTCAGCCAGCAGAAGACCCTGTTTGCCAAGGGACAGGGTGGACGGGGATATGAGCACCAGTTCTGTTGTTATTGTCATGTCGTAAGGAGTAAGTGCACTGGATCCTACATGCCTGTGTGTTTGATCAGGAGAGCACTGCTGACAGAGGATAAATAAACAGAGATAAAAACAAGATTAAGCAGGTCCTTCTCCTTATCGCTGCCTCTTTATCCCTATTGATCTCTGCCCAGTCCTTTTCATCTAGTCTGGAATTCCGCAAATGCTTGAACCCTGAGCAGTCACATCTAATTAAAAATGTTGTACAAGGCTTTGCACACAGCAGTGGGTATTTTGCAGCGCTGGGCAGCTGTGTGTTCAGCCTTTTGCCTTTCCCTATGAAAACTCATTTTGCCTCTGTGAAACCCACTTGGGTTGGTAGCCAAGGGGTGGTAGAGGTGAACAGGAGAAAAACAACCTGCTTTGTGGTTCAATCTTCTTCAGAAGAAGATTGAACAGATCCAGTCTCAAGGGTGTAAATGGTGGCCATCTTGTTCAAGCAATGTAGGCCTCTTACCCTGGGAAAGAGATGTCATTTCTACCTCTGTTTGTTGGGGGTGTTTCTCCCTTCTTGGGGGTACCAAGGTCTCTGTAGCAGATGGGACAAAGTGACACATGAACCCATCTCCCTTCCCTGCTCGCTGGCCAGCACTTTCCATCTATTGGGATGTTTCCAAAGAAAAAGTGGTCACTGGCTGCCTCATTTCAACCCCATCCCTGCTTCTGTGTGCTGCCAATTTTCCTCCAGGGCCCCTCAGCTCTCCGGGTTAGCTACTGCCTTCATGCCCACCAGATCACTCTGGACTCACTGAATGAGCATTTTTTGCTTAAAAAAATTAAAAGATGACACAGGTCAGTATCACTGGGGCAGTGTGTCCTTCATAGAGGAGATGTCTTTCATGCACTGAGCAGGACATTGAGGTAGGCCCATAAATGCCACACATGTCTAAGGCCTGCATGGATGTCTAACAACATCCAGAACATCATTGCTTCGGGTTGAAAATGAAGTCCCTCATGTTGTGCGCCTAACACTGCTAAGACAAACAAGGCTAAAATAGAAGGAGGTTACCAGGGTAAGGGTAAATAACACAGAAAAAGAAACACAAATAGCACTGTTTATTTTCTGCCTGACTTTTTTGTCTGTACATTCTACCATATTCTGTTTAATTTTGTTAAAACATTCGATAAAAGATCACTTGGACGTGGCTTTCCCTCATGCTCTCATGATCTCTGGAAACTATTAGAACTCTGGTTTTGGCTTCAGTTTTCAAAAGTGGCTAGTGGCTTTAGGTGAGGCAAGGTTTGTAAAGGGGGGGCAATGTCATTAGAGAGATTGGCAGAGCTAGGGAGTAAAACCAGGCATGATTATGGAGAGTCTGATCCCGCCGAGTCTGACCCCCTGTATGTTTAGCACTAGGCACCTTCATTTTTCAGGGCTGAAACATGCTAGCAATTTGGAGACTGTGCTGAGCTCTTCCCCTTTCTGAAATCAGGCCCCTTGACTGTGTCTCAGGCTGTGCATCCAAAATCGTAGGCATTTTGGAAAAGATAGATCATGTCATTCCATTGCTTTTGCAACTTTTTTGCCTGTCCCTACAAATAAGACACTTTACTTCAGATTTACTATGTGATCTAACAGGCAATCAGTGTGAGCAGTGCTTTTATTTATTCTTTCCTATGCCATCATTCAAGACCCCACAGTTTATTGCTCACCACTAAAACAATATCATTAGACATGAAATATATGCTGCCAAGCTCTCCCCCATCTCAGCTCTCTCCCTCTCCCTCCCAATCATTTTTTTCTGAGGAGAAAGGAAAGAAAACTTCTTTTCAGGATACATTGTAGGGAGTGCTCATGAACTGGCAATTTATTTTCTCCTGGGTTTGACACTGCCAGGCCTTTAGTGCTTTTATTGACTCTGGCTAAACACGGTGACAATTATTTTTGTTGGTTTCAAATCGCCTTCTCCAGCAGAGTGTGAAGTCAGCAGGTTTTTTTTGCATGCTGAGCATGCCCTTTCAGACACCCTAAGAGGAGCAGAGGGAAAGATGATGGCTTTTTTTCATTTTTATCCAGTTGCACTTTGGCATTCCCTGAACGGACCTTTTGTTTCGAAGCAGAGAAAGCAAAGGAGAGGCTCGCGGCCGAGAAGCGGATTGATAGTCATGGGGGAAAGCAGAGCCGGGACATCCTTATCTGAAGGATCCTGCTGCAGAAACCTGTTTTCCCACATGTCCCTACCAGCAGCCCCACACATGTGCCTCTGTGTGTGCACATATACTGCATGCCCACAGAGGAGAGGGCATCCTCCCACCCCTCCATGATCATGCACGACCACCCGATGACCCAGCCAGCAATCTCCAGTCCTTCATCTTCCTCCCTCCCAGTGCCCTCAGGAGCCCTCAGAGCACCCTAACCCTCCGTTGGACTATGAGGGGCCAGGACGATGATGAAAAGGGGCTGTTTCTCAGAAAAGACGTTTAAGCAACCTTTGGCAAAGGTCCCCTGGAGCATACACGTCTTGTGGGATGTGCATTAACAAAGGCATTTGTTTAAAGCATTTCATGTTATCCCCTCTGTCTCCAAGTATCTGTTACTGGCGAGGCCCAGGAAAGGCAAAACCCCCCAAAATAACAGCACTGTAGATCGAGCCTGGGGGACGCTCCACAAACTGACCTGCCTATCAGTTACAGCCATTTTGAACATGATCTGTAGAGGTTTAGAGAGTAGCAAAGCTGCTTGGGAAGTCTACAGCTGTGATATTAGAATCATAGAATCATAGAATCATTGAGGTTGGAAAAGACCTCTAAGATCATCGAGTCCAACCGTCAACCCAACACCACCATGCCCACTAAAACATGTCCCTAAGTGCCTCATCTACTCGTCTTTTAAATACTTCCAGGGATGGGGACTCCACCACTTCCCTGGGCAGCCTGTTCCAATGTTTCACCACTCTTTCAGTAAAGACATTTTTCCTCATGTCCAATCTAAACCTCCCCTGGCACAACTTGAGGCCATTCCCTCTCCTCCTATCGCTTGTTACTTGGGAGAAAAGACCAACACCCACCTCGCTACAACCTCCTTTCAGGTAGTTGTAGAGAGCGATGAGGTCTCCCCTCAGCCTCCTTTTCTCCAGGCTAAACAACCCCAGTTCCCTCAGCCGCTCCTCATCAGACTTGTTCTCCAGACCCCTCACCAGCCTCGTTGCCCTTCTCTGGACACGCTCCAGCACCTCGACGTCCTTCTTGTAGTGAGGGGCCCAAAACTGAACACAGTATTCGAGGTGCGGCCTCACCAGTGCCAAGTACAGGGGCACAATCACTTCCCTACTCCTGCTGGCCACACTCTTTCTGATACAGGCCAGGATGCCATTGGCCTTCTTGGCCGCCTGGGCACACTGCCGGCTCATGTTCAGCTGGCTGTCAACCAGCACCCCCAGGTCCTTCTCTGCTGGGCAGCTTTCCAGCCACTCTTCCCCAAGCCTGTAGCGCTGCATGGGGTTGTTGTGGCCAAAGTGCAGGACCCGGCACTTGGCCTTGTTGAACCTCATACAATTGGTCTGGGCCCATCGATCCCGCCTGTCCAGGTCCCTCTGCAGAGCCTTCCTACCCTCGAGCAGGTCAACGCTCCCACCCAACTTGGTGTCGTCTGCAAACTTACTGAGGGTGCACTCAATCCCCTCGTCCAGATCATCGATAAAGATATTAAACAAGACCGGCCCCAGTACTGAGCCCTGGGGAACACCGCTCGTGACCGGCCGCCAACTGGATTTGACTCCATTCACCACAACTCTCTGGGCCCGGCCGTCCAGCCAGTTTTTGACCCAGCGCAGAGTCCACCTGTCTAAGCCGTGAGCCGCCAGCTTCTCGAGGAGAATGCTGTGGGAGACGGTGTCAAAGGCCTTGCTGAAGTCCAGGTAGACCACATCCACAGCCTTTCCCTCGTCCACTAGGCGGGTCACCTGCTCATAGAAGGAGATTAGGTTGGTCAGGCAGGACCTGCCTCTCATGAACCCGTGCTGGCTGGGCCTGATCCCCTGGTTGTCCCGCTCATGCCTTGTGAGCGCCCTCAAGATGAACTGCTCCATAATCTTCCCCAGCACCGAGGTCAGGCTGACAGGCCTGTAGTTCCCTGGATCCTCCTTCCGGCCCTTCTTGTGGATGGGCGTCACATTGGCAAGCCTCCAGTCGTCCGGGACCTCCCCCATCAACCAGGACCGCTGATAAATGATGGAAAGCGGCTTGGCGAGCACCTCCGCCAGCTCCCTCAGCACCCTTGGGTGGATCCCATCCGGCCCCATAGACTTGTGAGCATCCAGGTGGCGTAGCAGGTCGTTGACTGCTTCCTCTTGGATTATGGGGGGTTCATCCTGCTCACCGTCCCTGTCTTCCAGCTCAGGGGGCCGAGTACCCTGAGGATAACTGGTCTGCCTGTTAACGACTGAGGCAAAGAAGGCATTGAGTACCTCAGCCTTCTCCTCATCCTCGGTGACAATGTTCCCCCCTGCATCCAATAAAGGATGGAGATTTTCCTTGGCTCTCTTCTTGTCATTAATATATTTGTAAAAACTTTTTTTTGTTGTCTTTAACGACAGCGGCCAGATTGCGTTCTAGCTGGGCTTTTGCCTTTCTCATTTCTTCTCTGCACGACCTAACGAGATCCCTGTACTCTTCTTGAGTCGCCTGCCCCTTCTTCCACAAGCGGTAAACTCTCCTTTTTTTCCTGAGTCCCAGCAAGAGCTCCCCGTTCAGCCAGGCCGGTCGTCTTCCCCGCCCGTTCTTCTTACGGCGTACAGGGACAGCCTGCTCCTGCGCCTTTAAGACTTCCTTCTTGAAGATCGTCCAGCCTTCCTGGACCCCTTTGCCCTTCAGGACCGTCTCCCACGGGACTCTCTCAACCAACGTCCTGAACAGGCCAAAGTCTGCCCTCCGGAAGTCCATGGTTGTGGTTTTGCTGCCCCCCTCCTTACTTCACCAAGAAGCGAGAATTCTATCATTTCATGGTCGCTAAGCCCAAGTATATTGAGTAAAGTCTGAAGTTCCCATTGCCATCCAAGGACTCTCTCCCATTGTTATCACCTTATCCCAAACTGTGAGAAAATGCAGATGTAAATAACATTTTTCAGATGGTGTCACCTACCTGAGGCAATTGAACAGCCTCCATCAATAAACATCAATACCTCCCTCTAGACAAAATCTGTTGAAAAGCAGAAGGGTTTTATACGCACTTTACACAGGAAGATGGAGCGTCCCCTAAGCTAAACAAAAAGGACAGTTTTATAAAATGCTAGGTCTGGTGGAGAGGTTGGCCTGAGATGTCCCTATTTTCCAGAAATCCCACTCATTCCTGTCCACGTGCTACTATTAGCTGTTGCTCCTGGTGTGTCAGGACAGATAGCTGTGGGCAGATGCTACAGGTGCTTGAAATGAGGTTAAAAACATCTTTTCAGAAAAAAGCTACAGACTGATGTTTTACCCCTGGTGCTGTGGTGCATGGTCGAACAGTGGTCGTACCATGTGGTGTGGCAGTGAGTGTTGGGGCAGGAGCAGAGGTGAATGTCCAAGGTGCAGGAGGTGATGGGAACTTCTCAATCTGCCCTTGCCCACCCTCGGGGCCCACCTCAGGTGACACAGGACAGAGATCTGAGTAAAATTCCCCTACTCCCAGGCAAAGGCCTTAGTGGTGTTGGACTGAAGTCACCCGGAGAGTTTTGAAAGCAGGATGGATCCTGTCTCCAAGATGATCGGTTATTTCAGAGATGAAAAGGGGAATTTCTATTCACCTACAAGAACAAACAAGCAAGCAAACATTTCTGGTTTTATTGCCTCTCTGTCTTTGCACAAAACCACAGCATAGGCTTTGCGGAAGACATCCCTCGCCATACCCCCTGCCTTCTGCATCCCACCACCCCTGAGGGGTTTTCTCCTTGGACTTGCACCATAGATCGGTGGGTTGGTGCAATTGCTGGCTTGGCCCAAGGACAGACTCTGGAGCCCATCATTTGGATCTGTCCTCACACTGCTGCCCTTCCATCTCCATGGCAGACAAAAAACCACAGCTCACAGGAGGTGTCTGTGGTTCTGATCCAGCTGTCACCTCCTGCAGGAGCCTCCTGAGGGGCTGATCCAAGTTGCTCTTCATTAGCTGTTGTTGGGTTCCTGACAGCAGCTTTTCAGTTTGGATTGAAAAATCTTTCTAGTCGTTGGTATTTCCCTACAAGGGACACATTGTGACAAACAGGAGGTCAGTGTGTTGGTGAGCTGGGGACGAAGGAAGGGAGAAAACATCACTTTTAAACCAAGGGTGCTCCACAGCAGCAAGCCAGTGTCTTTGCTGGAGGCCACTTCTGCTGACCAACCTCTCCGAGCTGTCTCTTCATGCTCTTTGCTTTGATAGACCATCCCTTTCACCGCAGCGGTACGACTGGCACCAACTGCTGTCTGTCCCCAGCAGGCAGGGAGACCCAGCCAGGCACCTTGGAGGGTCCCAATAGCAGCCACCGGCTGGGCGAGCCGACCCTGCCAAAGTTTCCAGCACTTCTTGAACTAAGCATTAAGTCAATTTGAGAGGGATTATTGTGCCAAATGCAGTAATTAATTAGAGAGACATGCTTCGGCACTGAGCTTTTCATTATGTAAAGCGCCCAATGTGCCTCTGTAGGGGCTGTGCTAGCACTGTGAAGGGCCATCAAACTTCGGCCCTCCCCACTGTGCATGTTTTGCCAATTCATGTACCACTCTTCCCTCACTGGTCTCTTTTCCCCTGCAGCGCCTGTCTTCAGCACACTTGCTTGCCTCCTTTGCAGTGATACTGCTCCTACCCAAAACCCTCCCATCCCTGAAGATGACACCAACCTCGCACCCTTCTGTCCTCACAGCACCTCAGTACAACACTACGCTAGTAGATGAAATTTCCTTTTTCTTGTCCTCTCCTCAGCCTCTGATGCCGCAGAGATGACACCCAGCTGTGTGAGCTGTCTTGGGGAACCCACCACCCACTTTTGGCTGCCCACGAGAATTGAGGCATTCCCGGAGCTCAGCATCCTGCTATCAGCAGTGCCTCTCCCTGGAGGTGGTATAGCATCTCACTTCACCTTGCCTGGCCATGCTCAGAAGGATCCAGAGTATGTAGGAGGCAATCCTTTTCATTTCTAAAATTCTGCCATTCAGACAAGAAGCCGTTCATAAAACCAAATAACATCCCCCAAACTAGATAACCTCCTTTTTTCCCCCAAGAAAAATCTGGCTATCTCTCCACAGAATCTGTTCCCTGCCATTTGTATTTGCTCTGTATCATCTTCTTGATCTTTCAAGGAGCACAGCTGAAAAAGAGCAGTGAGAAGCTATGGAGATGATCTTCCTGACCCCCTCTGAACCAAAGCAACTCTGGCAGTGAGAGAGGTGGGACTCACACTGCTGTATTTCTATGTGAAGGGTGTTCTGAGGAAGGTGAAGGCACTGCAGCCACCAGAATTGTTCTGGCAGTGGAGGATGTATCTCCTCTTTCTGTGCTTTCTAGCAGAAATGACAACCTCATTTTTGGAGCCCAGGCATGTGCCTGTCCCTACGCCTGATTTGGAGTCTCTGTGCAGCTCTTAGCAAGTCATTTGAGTTCCCTGAACCTTGCTCTGTGATGTGGAGACATCATTTTCATCCCCTCTCCTAACCAAAAATGTACAGATTTGAATACTTAAACTTGACCAGTTCAGTCCTGGTTTCAGCATCTATTCAGAAACATGGCATGCTGGTCTTCTGCAGCACTAATGAAAGGTCAGTCTCCTTCTGTGTGTTTTTAACTCAATGACAGGTCTTCTTGGTATAAGAGTGACCAAGACAAGGTGCAGCATCCTCGCTGCTCTATGAACACATAGTGAAAAGCAGTTCCTGCCGGAATAAGTGGACAGAATTTTTTAACAACACAAGTGTTGCTGTCGTGGTCTTACAGATAGGGCATGAGGCAAACAAAGCAAGTCCTTTGCCAAAATTCAGGAAGGAAATTGTCAATGGGAGCAGTAAGAGAACTCAGCTCTTCCATGACACCCTGAACTGAGCGGCATTATTGCACCTGCTGGGATATTTCTCCCTAATTTGAGGCAAGCAAAGGCGACAATATTTGGAATTAAATGTTATGTAGATCAGCAGTGCATGACCTTTTGAGTTTTTGAAAAACAAGTATGAATTGGCAAGTAACTAGAGTAATACCTAGAATGTTTATTCTACCTAAACTTCTAGACATTTTAGTATTAATGGTTGGTATGAGCATTTCCAGCAACTGATCTTTGGGAAGTACAATTCTCAGAACAATCCCATTCATTATTTCAGCCCACTTCATTTGAAGCTCCGATTTCCAAATGAAAATTGAGGGAGGGAAAAAACACATTAAAAAGAAAAATAAATAGAAGGATTCCAACAACTGATTTTCATTTGAGCATCTTATATTGATTCTCCCCCTTTATAATTATGCAAAATAGAGTGCATCTTTTCTTAATTAAATGGGTAATGACTAGTTTGGTAGCCAGCAGAGCAGTGCCTTTGGAGAAAAGATAGTATTTGAAAGCAGAGGTTACGTGCAGAGCCCTCTCAAGCAGATCTTTGTGCCAGAGGCTTTGTTTTGATACTAGAAACATTTCCACTACAGCAGCCTCTGATGGCAGTCATGTGCGGGATTAGAAACTGACTCCATTCAAATAACAGACAGCTGTTTGGAGTGAAAACTCATCTCTGTCAATTTGCACTCAAAGAAGGCAGAGGCAAAGGAAAAAAAGACCCTGGGCCTGGGAATCACTGTAGCTTAATCCCTCCTTTGGCAGGAGATAAAACTAGGGCTTTCCAATGCTCTATAATTTCTTGCATTGACCTGAAAAGAGATTTCTCTATTCACTGGGCTGTAAACCTCCTTTTTTATATTTACTACATAATGTACAAGAACTGAATCTCCAGCAGAGAAAACATGCCATGTTGGGCTAGGAGCCTGGGAAGAAACTTAGTCTCAGGTTAAATAACTTAGTGCAGCAGGGACACACAGTAGCTGCTAAAACCACTTATGGATTGTTCTTTTAACTTCCAGCAGAAGGTTTTCTCATTTTCTGCAGAATTGGCTGAGATTTCCAGAAGTGGCTAATGATTTACGGTGGTCTGCTCTTTCGATGCCAAATTTCAAACCCTGGAGGAGGGCCTGATTTTTGAGACCGGGTGCACAGCTCTTACAAAAAGTCAAATATCTTCTGTGCATCTCAAGTCCCCGGTATTTCTAGTCATTCATGCTCTCTGATTTCCATAAAAACGGTGGTAGAAAAGCAGAGCAGAATTTCTGGCCATGCTCTGCCAAGTGCAACTGCAGACACAGCTAAGGGGTGAGCTGCGCTGCTCCCATACAGCACACAGGTATTTTTGGTTAGCTTGGTGCTTCCTGCCAGAGCCATGAACAGGCTCTTGCAAAAGGTGTTTCTGTTGTTTTTCACAGGAAAAACTGTCTGTACCAAGGGACATCCCTAAATGCAACAGAACAAGTGGCAAAGCTGTGACCAGGCTTCAGGGCTGTGTGCACCTGGAGTCATCCCTTTTCCCTAGTCCTCCTCCACAGAACTGCATTTTAAAGACCAAGAGAATAGTATTTAATCCGTTAGAAAATGGATTTCATTAGGAAATGAAACATCTCCTCTGGGGCTATTTGGAAAAGCTTTGATGGGGGTCTTTCCTCTCAGAGATCTGAGTGTCATCTCAACTGTAAAGTTTTGCACAATCATATGAAAAAGAGAGGAAAAGTTCTGACAGTGTCAAAATGTGCTGGTTTGACATTTTGAAATTAAATTTGCTTTGGCTTTTCTTTTGGATGTAACTTTGGATTTAAATTTTCTTTTTCCTGTGCCACATGCTTTGTTATCAAGCTGGCTGTGGCATCTCCACCACATTCACTGGTGGAGAAGTTCTGGGGCAGGTGGCTGTAGGTGGGTATTGCACAGGCCCCTCCAACCCCTTCACCCACAGCCAGACCCCCTAGAAACACTCAATATCTAAAAGAAAAAAACATCCATTTCCTTGAAATAAACCAATTGGAATTGCCCAAGAAAAAAAAAAAATCTATCTATCTATCTATCTATCTATCTATCTATCTATCTATCTATTTGAAAAGGGGGGGAGTTTCCTTTATGGAAGATTTAAGAGAAGACTGGGTTTCATACCCATGTGAAATGAAGCCAGTTTATGAAATCCTGAACCTCTCTGTGCAACAGCATTTCTACTCCTGGGGGCCGCAGAAGCCCATGTGGAGGGTGTACCAGCAGCCAGGTCACGGCCAGGAGAAATATCCTCTGTCAACATGATGCAAAGAGAAAGAGTGGGAAGGAAGGGGATGGAGAAGCGATTTTGCATAATGCTTTCCCTGCTTTGTTTGGATTGGAAGCTTCTCTCCCTGTGTCCCAGCAGACGGCCCTCGGATCGCTTGGAAATTGTGCCCAGTTCATTCTTGTATAGAGCCGAAGCCTGGACTGTTTGCTATGGCCGGTGCCAGGGCACTCGGCAACCTACAGGAAGGAAGGTCTTGTTCTTAAAAAAAAAAAAAGCCAACCCGCCCCCCTTGAGCTTGGGAGCGAGGAGACGTGGATCCTATTCCAAGCCCTGTGCTTGGAATTCTGGGTGGCCTTGGACAAGTCACATTGCTGACTCTGTTCAGCTCTGCCTGAAAAAGCAGGATGAAGCACGGCAGGGGGGTATCGCTCCCTGCTCGCAGTGATAGCAGAAGGAGCGCTGCACACCAGGAGCTGCCGGCAAAACCCCTGACGGATGAAACGGGCTTTGTAGCTTTGCTTCAGCTGCCTGCCGCTGCATCGACATCAGTATCTTTGGGTATATCTGCACTGCCCTTGGAGGAAGGTCCCAAAGGGATGCCATAACCTGCCAGGATGCGGCTGGGAAGCTGACACACAGGCAAGCTATTGCCTCGGGGCAGGCTTGGGAGTAGTTGTGTGCACCAAAGGCAGGAGCTTGGTTTGGCACAATGGCACAAAGACTGAGGATTTCTGTTGCCCCATCTGAATTTTCCAGTACCTGCTGCAACAGATTTCATGCTGTATCATCTAGATTGCTCACACTGACAAATAAAATCACTGATCATCTGACTGTGGTTAAAGCCTATGGCAAGTTGTTCTTGATAGTAACCTCTGGATGGAAGCTGGTATCACAAAAATGGCAACTGGACAGAGATCCAGGCTCAGTTAAAGATTCTGGACCTTAACCATAATGCTAACATTTTCTCTGTTGATGTTAACCTTGTAACAACTGCATGAACAAATTGTCCAGCCCCTCGGTGTTAGCCAAAGCAACTCTCCTTTCATGAAGTTCAAAATACAGTGATAAATTGAGATGAATCACCTCAGAGGTAGATTAACAATGATCAATCCTAAATCCTGCTAGTCTGGACTTTCCTCCAAAATGTGGAATGTCCCTTTGCGTGCACAACCCAGAATGAAGACATGGAAACTTCCCCTTCCTTTCCTTCAGCAAAGACTGAGAAGTTTTCTTCCAGTCGTCCCTCTCCTATTAGAAACTCCTCTACCACCTCTACAGGCTTTGGCCCGCTCAGTGTTTCAGTCACTTTGTAAATGCTCAGGTATTTCCCACACTTACCAAAGCAGTATCCACCTGCGAGACGAGGCTTGTCAGAACAGGTCTTTTCTTCTTTTGGGTCCTGAACACTTCAAAACTTAGTCTGGGAATTTTCTGTTTCTTTCCAACTGTACAAGCAAGTCTAATAAAATATGTGACCTCTCGCTACCAGCCTGCCCTCGCCGCCATCCCTCTCCAAGAGAGATCCCCTCTCCTGCAATATGGGAGATACCTGTACATCCATTCCGCTGGGAACTCACTGAATTTTGGGGATTATTGGAAAGATGTCAATGCTTTCACTTCTCTGAAGCAGAATAGTGTTAGACCTGTAACAGAGGTAGCACAAAAGACTCACAAGAACAGCTGAATTCCATTTTTTTTTAAACACTGAAGTTCCATAGTTTTAGAGTCTTGATAAAGTCATTACAGTGCCAAAAGGGGAAACACATGTCATTTCCATGGCTGCAAGCAAACATTAAAGATAGCTACATCCAAGTGACTGGATGCTTCAAAGAACACGATAACATGTTCATATTCTTTACTTGCATGAAGGATGTTGTAGATATTTTTTCCTTGAAAAATGGGTCTTATTAAAAAATGAATATTTTTTTGAACAATAACACTTTTAACACAAAGTTTCAATCTGAAATTAAAAAAAAATAAAAATAATTTATTTTCCATTAAACAGTTTTGTTGTATCATTCTAGGGAATATTGCTGTTTTAAATTAAATTATTTTTTCCTATTCATGTACTATTCCTCTCCCTTTCCTTACCACTGAAGAAAATACTAAAAATGAGTGATTTTTTCCTTCCCAAATCTTTCTTCTTTTAGTCTGTGTTTTTTAAATGATCTTTACATTGGAAAGTTATAGACAAAACTGTGTGTGACTTCCACTCTGTAAATTCTGTAATATTAAGGAAGCTTTGAATATTGATGGCATGTTCATTTGCTATTTTGGCTTTTTGCAATTTTTACCAAGGTAAAGGAAGTTTTAAGAAAAACAATCAGCATTAATGTATCCACTTCTGCATCAGGGCAGAGGCGGAGGCGGGTGATCTGACTCGGGGGTTTCTCTCTTCTGTACTTGTGCCAGGTCCTTCACATTATTTTACTTGCTAAATGCTTGCACTGGACAATCTGTATCTGCAAGAAATTATCCCATCAACATTTAATTTTGAGAGGAAGTCTATTCCAGCCAGAGGAGAAGTCAGGCGCACCCTTGGTATACGTTGGCTGTATAAATTGAACTGAGAGGATGCTGTTTTCAAAGAACTGTTTATTTACAGGGAACTTTTCTAATCCATATAGTGGAGATCAAAACCCCACTGCAGACTCTTCAAAACCACGAGACACAACAGGACTTATCTTCCCGTCAGATTTTGGAACGTCATCTTGCAACAACATGAAGGGGCAACGTTTTTGCAATTTTTTCATCCCCCACGATACTAGCAGCCACAGAGTCCTCAGTACTATGAGGGGAGATATTATGAAGATGTGTACATAGTCTTGAGTTACAAGGAATCATGCATCCACCTGGAGAAGGAAGAGATCGCTCATACAGCTGTTAGTTCCCCACATTAGGCTGCTCTTGGAGTTAGCACAGCTCTTCCACATCTGGAAGTGAAAGCCCATAACAACACAGTTTTGCATGTAACGAAGCTGTCAGTATGTACATGGCTCGATCAGCGTGGCTTTATGAGCTATCATAATCCATGGAGAACGGTGTCAACAGATGAAAAGCTACGGGCTTGGTCTGCAGATCTTCACCATGTGTCTGCTCCCTTTGAAACCTTGTGCTCAAGTTCCGGCTTGAAGCTATGGTTTAGTGGTGGACTTGGCAGTGTTAGGTTTACAGTTGGACTCGATGATATTAAGGGTCTTTCCCAACCTAAATTGTTTGATTCAGTATATGGCTGATATAATGAAATACAGTATATATTTATTTTCCTTTCATCATCTTTCTTTTCCATTTAACAAGCACACTGAGAATCAGAGGGAAGAGGTAAACAAAAATAAACTAAAACCAAAGTCAAATTTGTTTTATTCCTATAAACAACCTGATACAATCTTAAATTTGAGAAACCAAGCAAATCTTAGTTCATTTACCCACTTAGTTAATAATTACAGTTCCTAAATAATAAGACATTCTGTAGCATGAAGTCCTCATTCTGAGTATATATTTATATTAGCAGTTAAGTATACTTTTCATGGGCAATTAAGACATTATTCATTCCTAGCTATTCACAGACATTTTGGGAGGGAATGGGGAGAGAAGGAATTGTAAAGTCATGAGGATAATAACAGCCAAAGACCCCTTCCTCTTCTTGTGATATTGATTTTCAGAATATAAACAGAGGCACAGAATGCTGGATCTTGGTAATATACCTATTTTAAATGCCAGTTGTTGAGTAAATAGACCTCTGTGGGGATATGTTTGTTTGAAAAGTCCTTTGGGATTAGAGAATATTAGCACGGCATTCAGCCTGAGACCTATTTTGTGAGGTGTCTTTGTTACTTTGTCAGCTCTCTAAAGCCTTTTATGATAGGTCTCAGCCCTGGTGATATTTATTCAAGTAAACCTAAGAATAAGAGTTAAGATGCAGCTGTTCCAACACTGTGGTCATCTTTGGGTCTCAGTGTGTTTCGGCTCGACCCTGAAGTGCAGGACATCTCAGAGCAGACTAACAAAGTATTCACACTCAGGCCTTCAGTATGCCACTTAGCCGTTTTCCACAGTCAATACCTTTTACTAATTAATTCTGGCCCTGTATCATTTTGCTCAGTCACATGAACCAGAGAGTTATTTACTTTCCACCAGTACGCACGTAAGGCCCTGATTTTGAACAGGGCTAATCCTGGTGCTTGCTTGTAAGCCCCGCATTCTGCCCTTCCTCCGAGGAGTAGAGCGTTTGTATTTTTATATTTGTCAGCCAAAGAAAATAAAGTCGTTCTCCACCAAACAGGGCATCCTCTAGGTCCTTGGCTCTCCACTTTGTCACGTGAGAAAAGCATTCCCAGGCTAGACTGATCTTCCCTTGCTGGCTATCAAACCAGGTTAGTGAAGCCACATTTATTAACAGTAGTTAATAAAAGGCAGCTCTGGGTTTTTGCTGTGACTCCCATTTGGAGTTGGACTTTACCAGCTAACCTGAATTAAAATGCACGTATTCACTGATTTCATCCTGCATCAGCTAATTCAGACCATAGGAGACATGATGTAAAATCCTAATGTGAACGTGGTCGTGTGCTAACCCAGAGCTAGTTGTCACCAAACAGACTCTTTTCCTCAGCTTGAGTATTTCATCAGGCCCTTGAAATATGGAAGAAGTTGACTTTTATTTGTCATTTGGATGTGCTCATGGTGTCCAATGTGGTAAAAGCAAAATATATTATTAAAACCTTCAGTAAGCTCAACTGGATGACAGCAGGTCTTCTCCACGTAGTGTACCTACTCTTTCATATTTCACACATTAGATAAAAGAAATGGCAAAAATACAAAATCGATTTTCATAACAAAGATCATTATCTGAACTTTACTACTACGCTGTGTCAACACAGTGACTGAAAATCACAGAAGCACAGCAGACATGGGCAGCCAGAGCAACCCTGGAGGGGAAAACCGGAAAACAAAGATTCCCGTAACAACTGTAACAACCCATGTTGCAGACGGACATTGATCCTGTCCGTCTCTCTCGCTGTTTTATACACAAAGGGAAAAATGAACCTTAAAATCCCCCAGAGCCTACACTTTCTCAAGGGTAGAAGTCTACTGAGGCCACAAATACCACTGCAGTGAGCACTGTGGTCACGGTGAAATCACCTGTATAATGGACTAGACTAGGGAGACACCGCTACAGAAATAAGCAAGCCAGCTATGGCTCTTAACTTCTGGGACTTGGTGTGAGGTTGACTTAATGTTCCCAGACTGTAACAAGTAGTAGACATTATAAAAGACTGTATCCCCACTGGGAAAATATTTAGGGCGTGTGAAAAATAAAGGCCTAATCCTCAGCAAATGATACTTAATTGGGGAGAAACCAGTAGCTTCAGATGGTAATGCATTTAGTCCTAAAAAAGAGATGTAAAATATGCTAGATTAGATCAAAATCAGATATCTAACTTTGGACATCTAGGACTATATGAGAGGGATCTCAGCTTAAGCATCTAAATAACTTTAAAACTCTGATTTTCCTGCACTCCACCTGTGTAACAGGAGGCTTATGGTATTTCCCCATGTGTATGTCTCATGGGTGTGTTCAGTAAATGAGTACTTGGAAAGCGTTTTGAACTCCCTGTGCAGAAGAAACTACCTTCCCCAAGTGTTACCATGAATATCTGGTCTCCCACCCTGTATTTGGAGAACGTGGGGTTTCATTTCAATAGCAAACCCACAGCTGCAGCATTGTTGTTTTCCACAGGTAGATTTGAAGTAGGTGCCATCTTAATCACCAAACCTGACCATGAGAAATCATGGACCCCTATTCCAAAGGCAAGATCTTCCACAAACACAGGCCTTGCTCTGGTGAGGCGTTTCTCTGAGCAGAACACAGATGGATTGTAGGAACAGACAGAAACCCACTGTTAGCAAAGCCGAAGAGAAAAACCTGGGAAGAATCCAGAACTTAACTCAGGTAAATAAAATGGTACATTTCTATGAAAAGCTTCATGAATAAGCAAAGATTTTTAAAATAAACCCTTTCTGGAAGGTGCAGCATACGGTATTCTCTTCCAGGAATGACACTATAAGACACAAGCATTACAACTTTGGTATTTTCTCAATTAAGTAACTGAGCAGAAAAAACAGAGTTGCAACCCAAACTAGGCTGGAGTTGGAATACTGCTTACAGTCTATTCTGCTCTGAGTGCTAACCAAGCATAGATTAGGGTTCATCCCCCTAACCTGAGTTTCCTTAAAAATTAGGTATCGATTCCCAGCTGGTTCCTTCAGCTCCCTTTGTAGGCATGGCAAGAGGCAGAAGGTGCTCTGCCGTGTGAGCTACCCTGTCTTTGGGGAGCTCATCTCTTTCCGTCGGCAACGTAGGGAGCCCAGCCCCGACTGCCCACTGAATTTGTAGGCAGCAAAGCTTTGGGAATTCCACCCAGACTGCACCCTCCCTGGCTCTGGGGCCAAGGCTCTGCTCCCTCATTCAAGAAAAACGTGTAAGTAGCTGTTCAACATGAGCACATACCTGAAACTCAGTGGAAATTAGGTGGATGAGGAAGTGTGTCACTTAAACGCATAGTACATGAATATGCAGGGCAGGAGAGGGTGGAAAAACAGTCTTTCACATTACTTTAGGTTAAAAAATTAATTTGGACTCGACCATGGTCATTTTCTGTGAATATTCAACAGTTGAACTATGCTAGCATGAAAGTTTGTTGACAGCAAATGTTCAGCTATTTTGTGAAAGCAAATTTGGAAGTTTAAAATGTGGGTTGTGTTCGAAATTCATGTTACTTTCAGTGACCAGAGCTGTGTGTTGCTTCTTCTTTGTGCAGGGCTGAGTACACTGGCAGCACTGCCACAATGAAGGAACAGTAATTCTTTCATGAGATCACTGAGTAAATATAAGTATCATATTCATGGACTGTTCATATAGCAAAAAATAACAATAATTGAAGCTCAGATCATCTCTAATATAATTACAGTACTGCACCTCCCAACCACTGCCTGTCAATTCTGGTCATGTTGACTATTTATGTGCAGAATTTTTTACTGGTGTCTGCATAAAAGAGAGAATCCTCTCCTTGTGGGTCAATAGGGAGAACTAATTAATAAAAATAAATCTAACCCTTAGAATGTAAATATGTCTGCCAGTAAATTATTAAATTCAACAACCTCATCATTTTGTGCTACACGTGACTTCCTGAAAGCAGCTCTCTATAGACCTCAATGGGCCAAATCTGTCTCAACAGCATATCTCAAATGTTGATAAAGGCTTTTTTCATATTGCTAAACTGGTTTTGATCCACATAGAGGGTCTGCACTAATATAGAAATAATCTCAGGCTTTTTCTGTGGTTGATAAAGACAGTGGAGTGCAGAGGATGGATTTGATCTTGGAAGATGCCTGTCTCTATCTCTCCTTTAATTATAGAGTGTCCATGTGGAGTAACCGAACTCCTAATCACTCTACGAGGCACTTCAGTAAGATATATAAAGCAATTTGGGACTTTCCTTATAAAATCATCAACTTCAGGTTCCAGAACAAGCAAAACTCCTTCATTTATCTGCATGTATTTCCCCAGCTCCTGCCAAACCTGAAATGACTGATTTGCAGAGGGCAAGCCAGAGCATGTGGTCACACTCAAGGGTGCTTGGTGCTGCTAGGTGCATGCAAGAGCAGGGCTCAGGTGTCACCGAAGTAGCTCAGAGCTTTTGCTCACTTTTTTTTGAGTTTCAGTATCCCCACACACACACTTTCATTTGCACTCCGTGGTGTAAAACATGAGGCATTTGTTCTCACAAGCAACACAAGTGCAGTGTTTGTCAGTGCTGCTTCGCTTCTCAATAACCCTCGGCAGGCGGTCGCTGCAGAGCAGAGGGAGTCTGGGGCAGGGAATGCTCCTTTCTGACATCCCCCCCCATCCACTGGCTCCCCCCCAGCACACGATGCTGCCGTCCTTGATTTCTCTCTGTCTTCTGGGCTTGGGGCTCTCACCCTGCATCTGGCAGGATTTTTGATGATTTTTCTGGAGACAGTCAGTCTCCCTGACCCATCCCTCGTCTCCAAGGATGGGAAGACAACACTTTGCCAGTAAGTTTTCCTCGGGGCTGTGGTTGCTGCCGGTCAACTTCTGGCTCCTGAGAATGACCTTTGCCAAGGAAGATTTCCAAATACACCCTATAAAACTTAAGACCA
This sequence comes from Aptenodytes patagonicus, assembly GCF_965638725.1. NCBI lineage: Eukaryota > Metazoa > Chordata > Aves > Sphenisciformes > Spheniscidae > Aptenodytes > Aptenodytes patagonicus. The sequence goes on from NC_134952.1 coordinate 8,543,701, forward strand.
CTCACTGTCACACTGCTTATCTCAGTCGTCTGCCTGTGTTTTCTAGATCATTGTATCTTCTTTATCCCTTTCTTAAGGCTGAGGCTTTTTGCTACTAACAGAGTGCATGAAATATCCATTTCCTAGATGAGGCTGAGTGACTTTGATGTCATCCCAGAATAACTTTGCCAAAGTCAAGTCAGAGAAGGCACCAAGTTTAGATCAGGTCTACAGGTTCTTTGAAATACAGGAGCAAAATTTATTTTCACAAACATTTAATAACATTTTTCCCCTTTCACTCCCAGTTTTTTTGTTTGGTTGGTTTTTTAGCCAAACCTTTATAAAGATTATGTCAGGTCTGAATTTCAAAGACAGTAAAACACCACTCCCAAAATTGCACCTAGAAATGAACAGATGCCCCAGACGGAAGCCCAAGGCTCTATACCCGGCAGGAAGGAAGCTGTGAGTATAATGTTCCCAAGAAAAATATTAACTGATTAGACATGGATATTGCTATGGCATGCCCACAGAGACATTGTATTGCATAGCTCTACGACAGAAAATATATCAACAAAATATGTAACGTATATGTACATCTCAATTCATAGAATCATGGAATCATAGAATCATAGAATGGTTTGGGTTGGAAGGGACATTAAAGATCATCTAGTTCCAACCCCCCTGCCATGGGCAGGGACACCCTCCACTAGACCACGTTGCTCAAAGCCCCGTCCAACCTGACCTTGAACACTTCCAGGGATGGGACATCCACAACTTCTCTGGGCAACCTGTTCCAGTGCCTCACCACCCTCATAGTGAAGAATTTCTTCCTCATATCTAATCTAAATCTACCCTTGTTCAGTTTAAAGCCATTACCCCACCTCCTATCAATACATGCCCTCGTAAAAAGTCCCTCTCCAGCTTTCTTGGAGGCCCCCTTCAGGTACTGGAAGGCTGCTATAAGGTCTTCCTGGAGCCTTCTCTCCTCCAGGCTGAACAACCCCAACTTTCTCAGCCTGTCCTTATAGAAGAGGTGCTCCAGCCCTCTGATCGTCTTCGTGGCCCTCCTCTGGACCCACTCCAACAGGTCCATGTCCTTCTTATGTTGGGGGCCCCAGAGCTGAATGCAGTACTCCAGATAGGGTCTCACGAGAGTGGAGTAGAGGGGGAGAATCACCTCCCTCGACCTCCTGGTGATGCCTGTTTTGATGCAGCCCAGGATACGGTTGGCCTTCTGGGCTGCAGGTGCACATTGCCAGGTCATGTTGAGCTTCTCATCAACCAACACCCCCAAGTCCTTCTCGGCAGGGCTGCTCTCAATCCATTCTCTGCCCAGCCTGTATTTGTGCTTGGGATTGCCCCGACCCATGTGCAGAACCTTGCAGTTGTTGAACTTCATGAGGTTCACATGGGCCCACCTCTCAAGCCTGTCAAGGTCTTTCTGGATGGCATCCCTTCCCTCCAGCGTGTTGACTGCACCACTCAGCTTGGTGTCGTCGGCAAACTTGCTGAAGGTGCACTCGATCCCACTGTCTATGTCACCGACAAAGATGTTAAACAGCACCGGTCCCAGTATGGACCCCTGAGGAATGTCACTTGTCACTGGTCTCCACTTGGACATCGAACCACTGACCGCAACTCTTTGAGTGCAACCATCCAGCCAATTCCTTATCCACCGAGCGGTCCATCCATCAAATCCATGTCTCTCCAATTTAGAGAGAAGGATGTCGTGCAGAACAGTGTCAAATGCTTTGCACAAGTCCAGGTTGATGACATCAGTTGCTCTTCCCTTATCCACCAATGCTGTAACCCTGTCATAGAAGGCCACCAAATTTGTCAGGCATGATTCGCCCTTACTGAAGCCATGTTGACTGTCACCAATCACCTCCTTATTTTCCGTGTGCCTTATCATAATTTCCAGGAGGATCTGTTCCATGATCTTCCCAGGCACAGAGGTGAGACTGACTGGCCTGTAGTTCCCTGGGTCTTCCTTTTTCCCTTTTTAAAAATGGGGGTTATGTTTCCCCTTTTCCAGTCAGTGGGAACTTCACCGGACTGCCACGACTTCTCAAATATGATGGATAGTGGCTTAGCAACTTCATCTGCCAGTTCCTTCAGGACCTGTGGATGGATCTCATCAGGTCCCATGGACCTGTGCACCTTCAGGTGCCTTAGGTGGTCTTGCACCTGATGCTCTCCCACAGTGGGCAGCTCTTCATTCTCCCAGTCCCCGCCTTTGCCTTCTGCGGCTTGGGCAGTGAGGCTTGAGCACTTGCCAGTGAAGACTGAGGCAAAAAAGTCATTGAGTACCTCTGCCTTCTCCATATCCCGGGTAACCAGGTCTCCTGTTTCCTTCCGGAGAGGGCGTATATTTTCCCTGGTCTTCCTTTTATCACTGACGTACCTATAGAAAATTCAAAAATAAATCCTTATGGTTTTAGAAAATCCTTGCTACATTCAGTCCTCTGTTACGACACTACCTTTTCCCACAGAGATGCTGTAAGAAATGATTTAAAGTGAGACTTCACTCCATGTACAAAGGACCACTATGCAGAGCACTTACACCCTGCTGCAAACTTCCTCATCAGGGTGAATCTCTTGCCATGTGTGTTTTCACTGCAGAAAGTAGTAAGTTAGCTCTCTTTTAAGTGGTACATATACACACATTTGGCTGCATCCAGCCAAATCTCAATGTCTGGAAACCTTTATGTCTTTGCAAGTGGTCCAGTTAGCTGGAGCAGGCTAAGAGTGCTCATATCGTCACTTACTGCAGCTCAGCTCCCAGCAGCAATTCATTGAGCTGCACTGTCCTCTTTGCTTGCAACTGTGTGAACACATTGCCAGAAGCATTTCATTTCTGCACCTTATTTCAGGACCCTTCCACACACATTTTCTCTTGCACTGTACCCAGTTTTTATTAAAACTTCTTTGACTGGAGCTGAACCCATTTAACTTGATCAGGTCAGATCAATAAATTATAGGGCTGTTTCTGACAGCTCAGAGGAACGCATGTGGGAAATGTTCCTTTTTGAAGCAATTGGTAGGAAGTACCCCAGACACACAGATGGAGAGCATGTGTCCACTGAAATTAAATGGAGCTGGGGCTACGCAGCCAGAACAAAACACTCAGCCCTTTAGTAGTGGAAGGCCATTAAAAGAGCTTGGTGATGACACTCATGCAACCTAATATCTCCATTGATGATATACACTTATTTCAACCACCTAATGAAATTGGGTGGTTTTATTACTTTATTGCTTTCTTGAATTTAATAACATATGAAGGAAAAATTAAATGACCATTTTCTCCATGGTGGAGTCCCTGTTTTCAATTGGTGTCTTGTTTCATTCATTTTCTTCGTCTTTAAATGCTGTTCTACCCCCCTACGTTGGCCAAGTTTGAACAAATATACAACCCACAAAAACTTAGGAAAAAGCTTTCTGGTTTCCAGTCAAATCTTATTGAACCCAGTAAAAAGCCACCTTATGGAAAGATTCAGGAAATTTCTTAAGCATGGTCATACGTCCGTCCTTATTCAGAAAAGTCTTCAAGCATGTGCTTAGCTCCACTTCACTGAGAATTAAGTACATGCTACAGTTCTTTCCTGAAAGAAGTGCCCTTTGGTCCACCACCTACTTGCAAATGATTGGTGTCTTCATCACTCAGCCACGTAGAACCAAGTTTTGCTGTGGCAGATGCCAAACTGCTAATTAAGCAATGGTGCAGGGCTCAGTGAGGGGCCTGGGCATCTAGTTTTTTAAAATTAAAACTCTGTGAATATCAGGAGACTGTGGGTTTACTCCTAAACCACATGTCAACTTACCACCAGCAAAAGGAAAAGGAAAAACAAATAAATATTTCCTTGAAATATTGAATATAGATGGGACAGTAGGGGATGGGATAACTGATGTTTTTCTTGTTTGCCATCTTTGATGCTCATAAATGTGGGGTGCTCCTGAAAACAACCACTCTCCCACTTAGGGTTTGCCATAACCATGGACCTCTGCTCTATCACTATAATGAGACAGTACTTGCCACGTCCCATTGCACAGGGGAGGAGATCTGAGGAAGTGTGCAGATCATCTGCTATTGTGCATCCTCAGTTGACTGAGGAGCTAACAATGTTTAAGTCCAGGAGACAATAAATGGTTCAAAATACATGTTAACCTGAGCTGCCACATGTTGCCCCCTTTTATCTTTATTTTGAGAGCTACCTGCCCCTCTTTATTGCCTGTAATACCTCAAATTGGTGCTTCGGGCCATTCTTGCACCCAAAGGGTCAAATCTGAAATGGACCATTCCTGGACAAAATAGCTCATGTACCCAGCTATAGGGGAGATGCTGAGTTTCTCCAGCCAGCCAAGGCCTGGGTATTTTTCCCCACCTGTACACCTCAGGGGAACAGTAAATCCATCATTAGTGCCATTGCACATATTTCAGCAATAAAGTACTTAATGCACTGCAGCAGAAATGAGAATCTAATAGCGTTAAAATCAGTTTGTCACAGAAGGAGCTGGCAGGCTGCCCTGCTCACTGAAACAACAAATTGACATCAGTTATACTCACAAACGAATAAGTTCAGCAGCCAAGGGCTCCCAGAGGCCTGAGTATAAGGTGTAGCTGTGAAATGGCACGTGGGAAGGTTATCGATTAATTTATCTTGGAAAAAGCACCAAAGCAATCAACATCTTGTAACCTTTAGCAATATTTTGGAAAATGTGATTCTTGCCCACCCACAAGCTTTTTGGAGCCATTTTTCCAAAGCTGGATGCCAGCTTATTCATGGCAGTTGGTGGCCCACAGGGCTCCTGATCCGCAGGAAGCACTTATTTGTATAAAATACACTGAATTAAATCCCTGTGGGAGAACTGTCAAATCTCAATTCTTGGGTGCCTCTCCCAGGAATCTCCAAATTAGGCAGGACACTACAGGTGACTCAGGTTAACAAGTCTGCAATGGAGAGCGAAGACAAGGCATTGGTAAAATAAGCAGAATGAACAATAATCTCAGAGCTAGACCACTTGTATTGGATGCTCACATGGATAGGAATTAAATTTTCCTTCTCAATATCTGTGGTATTTCAGTTTGGAAAAATAATGGAGAGTGTCTTGGACCAAGAGCAGAATGTCCCAAAAGACTAAGTTACTCGTGAGCCCCTAGTCTTCACTTTTCTCACTCCACATCTCTGGCTTCTCCTACTTCATGGTCTCTGTGGGCAGAGCCTCAACTATTCCTTTGGATGTGAGAATCTGGCACCATCAAGGCTCTTCCTTTCTCTGAAGTCGGAAGAAGGGAAGTTTAATTAACACAGGCAAGCCTGCAGACTCATACCCAGTCCTTCCTATGGGATGTGAGCTGTGCCTTCGCTCATTCCTTCCCTGTGGAAAGGAGATGCTGAAGATCACAAAGATAAATGTCTTCCACATGATGGGTTTGAAATGCTTTTTAAGGTTTAGATATGCAATTCTGTCACTAGGCACCAATTGAGCCATGGTAATGGGTCGTGTGTGCTTTCTAAGGCTGCTGCAGATGACAGCTTAAATACACTGGTTTAGGACTCTTGCTGAGACTGAAGCTGATGTGTTTTACCGCCCCTTCACTGCAGGTTAACAGCATAGTCATGGCTGTCTGCTGTGCCTCAGCTGACATGCTGTGACTTGGGAGATGCAGCTGCTCCACTGATTACTACTACTGGACATGACTACTTGATTGGGGTTTTCACCAGTATCTTAGGATTCTCTGGATCCTGACTTGGGGGACAGACACTGGCTCCTGGATAGGAAAGAAGAAAGTATTTCAAAGCTGAGAAACTCTTTCCAGCCCCCTGTGAGCCCAGCTTTGGGAACTTCAAGATCAGCATTCAAACTTTCCATGAGCTGCAAAGGGAACCTACAAAAACATCTGACAAAGATGCACCTGGCAGCTAAAACTCACAACTCCAATAGATACCAATAACCATACACTCTCCACCTGGCTCCTAGGAGATAGCCACCTTATCATCTCTGTCCCTCAAGCTCCTTGCCTATACATCTTTTCTTCACAGGTCCCTGCTACCTTTTCTTTCAGAAACAGCCTGTGATATGTTCAGTAAAGCAAGTGTTGCCCATTTCCATTCAGCTTTGAAGCCTGCTGCTTCTATTTCAGACTTGAGGGAGGGCTTGTGGACCCACTTGTTTAATTTTTCCAGCTGTACCCTATGGTCTAATAAAAATGAACACCTCATTCTGCTAATCTTACCCTGTTGTCCTATGGATATTCACACTGAGAGAGCTGTTGTATCCGGCTGGATCAGAAAAAACGTGTAACTGTAACAAGTAATACTCTATCGAGGGCAGGTGTTAGAGATTGTGTCTCTGTGACTTATTATCAAGCTTGTGCAGCAATCAAAAATTAATCCTTTAACATATGTATACAATTTTCAAAATAAAACGATTAGAGAGGTCCTTGACTGTTGAACCACAGGGTTGGGGAAGGGCCTCAAGAAGCCAGCTAGTCCTTATCTGTTGTCCAGTATCTGTTAAAAGCAGGTCATTCCCCACAGGTTTGCCTGTCCTGTCCTTAAGACCCTTTGGTGACAGAATATATGCAGTCTGCCCAAACAACCCAGACCAGTGCATCCCTGTCCTTTTCCTTAGAAAGGCTATTTTAACCTGAAAAGATGTGTTGAGTCTTTATTGACCTAATTTAAATCCACAGCTTGTCATAGTCACCACTGCAGTTCTCAACAAAAGATGTCTTTGCACAGCACTCATTTAATGTATACCTTTGCTCTTCTTTGTAGGTTGAGCAGTCCCTTTTCTTGCATTTTTTTATTGGGAGAAAGACGTCTTACCCATGTGGGACCTGAACCCACGATCACAGGTTGGGAGATCAATATCTCATGCATGAGACCACTGGGACTGCTACACACCATTTATGACTCGGATTAGTAAAATCTGCTGAAGTTCTCTCTATGCCAAACTCTCTTCTATGGAAGCTACACTCTTGATCAAATTTTCATGTTTAGTAATTGAGGAAAAATCATGTCATCATTGGAGGGAGTCAGTTTGGTGCATCTCAGCAGAGCACTACAATACGCTATATGGATGGATTTAATGCTGACAATATAAATAGGACACCGATAGGGATATCCTTCCTTTTAATGTTGCATAAGTGAGAAAAGGTGATCTGCACGTTTCTACAATCAGGGAATGTTGTCCGTTTCCTGATTCTGGTGCCAACTCTGCATTTAAATTCCAACCATATTGTTACAGTCCATTAATTTTCGTAGACTGAAGCTGTTGCAGTGCCACACAGGGAAAATATGTAGCACAGATGTGTTTGCTGTTATGAATTTTTCTCTTTCTTTTTTTTTTAGAAATAACTGTAAAATAAAATAATAAAAACACTCCAAACAATCCATACTCAGGCTAAAATTAAATCCGTCTCACTCTTTGGCTGGTTGCAGAGCTGTAGTGCTAAACTTGGGAACACTCCTGCCACCTATTTGCAATGTAATAAGAGTTCATTTGAAGTCTGATGGAATTTCACTCCTATTCCAAAGGACGTCAGTTGCAATAAATGACTTTCTTGGACCAAAGAAAAGCTATTCCAAAAATTAAATAGCAAAGGGCAACTATGCTGTAAGCATCTGAGAGGGGTCTAGCTTGCTCAGCTTTTTATGGATGGAATGAATCTGCCATTAAAAGCAGCTCTAGAGCATTTGCTCAGAGGAACTTGTCCTATAAAGTGTTCAGCTTGTTGCAGTTATTCTTTCTCTCTGTGTCACTAATTTTGAACAGCAGGATAAAGGCAGTTGGAGGACACCACCACAGCAGGCACAGAAATACTTGTTGTCAGAATAATTCCCTGCATTAGGAGGATGAGCTAAAAAGGCACAGGGCCAAACTTGGCTTGTATTAATGCCCCTGCTAGCACATGACTTTTATAGAACACCACCAATGATGCTTGAATGTGGTCCTTGTGTCATACAGCCACTCCCATTACACCAGCAAACCCAACAGAAATGCCGTTTCCAGGAATGACACTGCAAATTAACGAGTCCCTGCCATCAATTCATTGCATAAAGTAGGAAAGATGTGAATTCCTTTAGGTTCCCTCTAGATCTGGGGTGTCACTGTTGTTTTATGTGACTATAGTATGTGTATCATTTTTTGCCTTTTTTTAACAAGAGAATGATTATGATCTAATGAAATGGCCTTTGCAAATTTCTATTCATCCCTTCATCCAAAAAGGTATTTTTATATCCCCAAAAGGTGAATTAAATATTCCTCATAGACAGCCATGATATATGCTATATAGCTTACAGACATCTACATGCTTATAGTAAGCATATGCTTATATGTATATAACTGCCAATTAGTATTGAGTTAGCATGGGAAACAGAAAGTAAGTAGATTTTTCTGCCAGCACTAGTATGCTTACTTGACAGCTATACAAGTTTAATACGAAATATTGTATTAGACCCCACCACAGCTAGCAGGCATGTTTATTGTACTACAGGAAAGCTATATACACTGTTCAGGTTCCCTGATGTTCATGACATCCTTTCTCATATGGTTTCATGCCTTTTTTTTGGTTAAGCTTCATTCAATGCAGCTTGGCAAGGGCAGTCATCATGGTCCCATTGACTTAATAGGGTGATGACAGTCTGCATCTGCAGAGGATGCATCCCAGGAGAAACTTCTTTTGGAGTAAAGTGTTAGCGTGGCCAGAGTTTATCAGGAAAACCTTCATAAGCAAGTGTAGAGCCTAACACGTTGTACGTATTGCGTTGATTTGCCACTTCATTGAGTGAAGTGAGTGGCTACACCAAATACAATTTCTTCTACAGTACCTGGAACATACTTCGCTGTGTCATCAGAAGTAATCTTTAAGAAAATGAAGACTTACCATAGCTATTAAAAATGTAGCAATAAAGCCAAAAATCTTATGAGGTGGTGAAATAAGTGGTCATAATTCATTTTTATGAGAAGACAATATAATGAAGATGGAGCCAGACTCTTCCTAGAGGTGCACAGTGGGCAAGAGGCCATGAAGACAAATAACAAGAGTAGAAATCCCAGGTAGATATTAGGAAAAAAATTTCCCAATGAGGGTAGTCAGACATTCGAGCAATTTGCCCAGTGAGGTTGTACAATATCCATCCTTGGGGGATATTCAAAACTCAGCTGGAGCAGGTCCTCAGTAACCTGATCTAAGCTAGCTCTTTTTTGAGCAAGTGCTCAGACTATGTGATTTTCAAAAGTTTCTTCCCACATACATTATTCTGCTTCCATGACTCTGTGAAGAGATTTACATAGTTCACAGGACTAAAATAGCTTTGCTATATTCCTTGTTCTTAGACAGACTTCTCTGACAGGGATGGGAAAGCCACGGGAATTCTCTGTTTTAGTTTTTCTACCTGAAAAATGGAAACTAAAATATTCATCTAATCACAGTGGCATTTGTGTAGTGTACACCATCATTGTTTGCCAAGTGCTTCAGTTCCTTAGAAGACTAGTATCACACACATATTTAAAGACATTATGAATAGCCATTAAATGGTAAATGCAACACTGAAACTTGTTTTCAGAAATAATACTCGGCCATTGGTAATTGGGTTATAATTCCTGAAAATGCGTTTGTAAGTATTGCCTAGAGAGCTGGGACAAACTATGGGTTGCCTGTGACTTGTCTGTGAAGTTTGTGTTATTCAGAAGAGGTGATTTTCATGCCTTCACATGCCCCGTTACATCAAGCCTGCTTGAAACCTGGTCTGAAAGGATTCAGGTGCCAAATGAACCCAAGACCCGTCCTTAGAGAAGTAATGGAGTTCCCATCATTTGGAGTACATGACTGGCCTCAAGGTTAGCTCATTTTGTTTCTGGTCCTCGACTGAAGAGACACTTTAAAACCTGAACATCGGCAGATGACCAGCAATGAATCCCGAATGGGCAGCAGAGGAGAGTGAAGAAAGACTGAGTTTACTTACACACAGCTACCCTGGCTCACTTCTACAGGGCAGGTATTTGCACAGGCTTAAGTTCACCTCACTCCAGAAGAGGCATGGAGAGCACTTGAGAACTACTTAGATCCTTAAAATAGGACTTAAGTGGGACTTAAGGGCTATTCCAGCCATCTGTACGGATGGGAATGCCACCTACAAAGAGCAGCATGGCCTAGACAAAGACCTGTTCATGGGAGAGCCCACAGATAATGAATAACAAGAGGGTTGAATGTAACTGAGACATATAATTGACCAGAATAAGAAAGAGATGTTCAATGCTCTAGCAGGACTCTGCATCCAGAGCATTATAAGTGTGCATGTGTGTGTGTGTGTGTAAATACAGGAATATAGGAAGAAGAAAACACTTATAAAACATGCATACACGCACTAAATGGTTATTGTGATTTTCTTAGCATGCTTGGGAAAGTTGAATGAAAAATAATGTCAGACTTGTTCTGTATTCAGCTATGGAGGACAAGAAATGCTGCTGCTAATAAAGACAGATTTGGCAGCTGCAGAGCCTTGGCAAGGGTACAGAGTTCCTTCATGAGCTACTGAATAGCTCCAGCTGTGCAGAGCTTGAAATGTATCTTGAAAGCACTGAAAGACAGCTGTCCTGCTCCACTGCCCTGCTTGCCTGGCTGAGAAAGGATGAGGGTGTTTTTAATTGTAAGCTTATGCTGTCCTTTGGGTTCTTCCCCTGCCTATTCTCCCTTATCCTGGTGCAATAACATAAAAGGAAGAACTCCATGGGACAGCCAGCAGGTACGGTGTGACACAAATCAGCCCAATGCAGGATGAATCGTACTCCAGATTTGATCTAGGTCCTGTTGTTGGCAGAGGGAGGACTGCTGCCAGAAGCATGCTTTGCATTACTGCAGGGTTTTGATATTCACCCAGCTCAGTCAATTATACGGATCCTTTGTTGTTCTGCTCCACCAGGGAGATAAGAGGAAACTTTTTTTGTACTGTGTTCGCAATGAAGTTAGTGAGGCGGGAGGAAAAGGAAGGTGCACTACAATGCTTTGTGAACCGGTGGAGGAAGATCTTCTGCCTCCTGCAAAAATGTCAGTGCTATTTAACAGGGAAGCAATCTTAGAAGTGGCGGCTGTGTCCCCCGTTATACCAGGAAAAGCCCAGGGCCATCCCGCAATGCCTTTCTGAGTGTGCTCAGCTCTGCATGAAATGCAGTCAGCAGGATTAACCATATACTTACATTAAATATAAGCTCAGTTGCCGAGGGACTAAATTAGGGCTTAACACTTTCTCGGTCATGTGGCAAATATATTGGCCACCGGTTAAGTTTTTCTCACCTTTACTGTTCAGCTTCTTCAGACCATTGGAGAGGGCACAGCTCCCGCTCTCACTGCCATCCCACCATACAGCCCCACAGTGCAACAAGCTGTTTGCCTACGCTCTTTCCACTGGGACACTGTTGAGAAACCTCAATGGTCTGATGGTTAGAAGTCTTCTTCCAATTTCCAGATGCAAGCTTATTTATGACCATTTCATACTCTTTAATTCTTGTGCCAATGTTGTTTCAAATAGCTCTTTGTCCTTCAGGTGTTTCCCTGAAATCTTTTGCCCAGGTGAGTGGATGTGTGGGTATGCGTGTGCATGCACGCACACTGTGAAAACTGTTTTATTTCTATAGAGACCTGTCAGCCTTCATTTCTCTAACTAGACAAAGCTGATGAATGTCTGCCAATTAGACCTTCCCCTCCTGGTTTTAAAGTCAATGAAAAGTTGTCCAGAGGGGAAAACCACGTTTTGGTGACTCAGTGCCTTAGACAGCCCTTGTTAAGGCACGCAGCTATTTCACAGTGGGGAGTCACCGCCTTGGTGCCAGAAGCCAAGCAGAACAATCTGGACAGCTCTAAAGGAGTGCCGGGAGAGTCACTCTGGAATGACTACAGTGACTCAAATGCCTTGTTTTACCCAGATAGAGGTGGGAAATTTTGGTCATATTGTTCATTACCACCTAGAAACAATTTTTCCAGCACAGAAAAAAAAAGTGTCAATGTCAACAAGCCAAAGAAATTAGCTATTATTTCCCAAAATACAACAAAAGGATTTTCTTTCTTTTTCTTCTTGCCCACTGAACCTCAGGATAAAGGCAAATGTGTTGTTGCAGCCAGGGCTATCCTTTGAGGTGACTGGTAAGGTCAAAACTAGGGTTTGTTTTGGGGCAGCAGGTAGATGGAGGGGTCATGGGACTGGGGAGGGGGATGCACTAAGCTGAAAGTGGAGTTGCTGGAATATAAAATAGGGAGTAGAAAGGAATCTTGGGGAATGGGCCAGTTTAATTAGAATTCCATTGGGGTTAGAAAAAAATGCATTAACATGTTGTTCCTTAAGCATTGGGACTTAGGGAATATTTCTTGGGCTTCCTGTGGCTCCCTTCCATGTGGATTCTCTCATGTCAAATAACTATGCTGAGCTCACACTGTGACCTTTCCCACTAACTTAGTCTCTGTCCTGTACCCCACTGCTAATTTTCCTGAATATTTTAAAACATGATACTGTGATGCCTTTCCCCTTCCATCAAACTGCACTGAAATCAGCCAACAGTCTCAATAATTATTAAATGGGGGGTAAGCCTGACAGACAAACAAACAACTACAGCACAGCTGCATAATCCTCATTTCCTCAGGAAATGAAGCAAAATATTACAGTGTCCGTGTATTAAAGCTATGTAATATTTTAATAAGAAGGATGTAGATGTTTCCCCGTTGAGACCTTACTTGGCTTTTAGGCTGGCCTTTTTGTCTTTCTTTCACCTTCCTCTGAAGATTAAGAGCTTGATTGCAGCTGGAGATGGGACATATAGATTGCCTGAAAGCGTCAAGCTATACCAAACCTTGTCTGAGGATCATATACACTTCGTTAAACTTGCTGCCAGGTGCTGGGTCTGGGAGGAATTCCTTGCCTTCCTTTGCAGGGTGGAGGATTGTCCCCTTCCTAGCCACATCTGTGTGTTTTCATTTAGGGAATTCCCTGATATTGCCAAGGCTCAACACATCTCTCTTGTTCCCCTGCAACATGCCATTGCTCCAGAGACTTGAAGAGACTCCAACACTGAAGCTCTGGCATTTTTTGGTATATATTGGTATGGACTGTATGGACCTACTGTGCATTGCAAGATCACCTGCATCAGCAAGAAGGGGGACTTGGTGATTCAGATGGTCCCTTCAGGAGCAAAGCTCTTATGAGTTTTGCTGGGGGACTTACAATGGTGCCCATGGCTTCTCTCTTCACTCTTTAAACTGAATGATATCAAAGCGTCAAACACTTTTCCCCAGCAAGTGCCAGGGACCTTCCCCAGTTGGTAATTTAAATCAGGTGACACTGAGTTTCGGAGTGAAGAGATTTTAGTTGAGTAAATTAATTTCTTAATTAAATTAATTCTATTTTGTTGCCCATTAAATCAGCTCCACGTCTTTTGAGATGCATTTGGTTGTATGTTACTAGTTACTAATATTCTTGTTAATGATTTAAACTGCAGCTATGCTCAAGAGGTTTGAGATGCTTTCTGGAAATAGAGGCAGGTCCTGCATCAAAAACCTTATTCTGAAATAGATGAGGTGGAGAGGAAAAGAACACAGCATATAAACATCTTGTTGAGATGTAAATAGCACTAGTAGCAGTGTCGTGGTAGATTACAGGAGCTGCAGCAGCAGCATCAAACACAGGTGATGGTTTTAATCCATTTGATGTTTTAGCAGGAACCAGACCAGCACTTCAGATCTTGCTTGATGGGGCACATGGACCTGTTTCTGCACAGGAAGTCCAACCTAATGAGAGGTGAACCACTAATGTTTGGGGGAAAGTACATGACTGTTTATCTCCAGTTGCTGGTGTCTGCAGAAGTATGCTATTAATACAGCTGGTCACTTATTGTTGGTTACCTGTTTTATAAGAGCTGCCATAATGGTGACTACCATCTTTCTGGTTGCATAAAGATAAGACTGTGGTGTCCTTGGCAGGCTACAGACAACTCATTTGCTGAGCAAAGTTATTATCTACCTATTTTAGCACAAATGTGGAATTCAAACCTCTCAGCAAGTGATCTAAAACCTCTATTTTATGGTAACATTTCACCATTCCAGTCTGTGGAAGCTGGAAACCAAAATTTTGTCACTAAGTACAACATTCATCAGACTTGCTGAAAGGTCAGAATAACATTTTCCAGCATCAGACGATGGGCAGCCAGCAAATATAGTGACTTGCTGAGCAGTCATAACTTTGAAATGAAATCAAGCTGGACTGAGGGAACTAATATCTTATCTGGGACACCCACACCACATGCCCATCCTGTATAATAATGTGCCAGTGTGCACTCACAGCCTCTTCCTTTCCCCTAAGGAGTGCAATACACACTGTAACTGTCCCTGTAGCACCCTTAAAACAGAGGGGAGAGGACTCAACTCCTCTGCTTTAGTTATCAAACTTTAAACTTGACCATTCTCAGTTCAGACACGTGAACCAAGGTGCATATGGTGGCAGCATAGTCAACTTCTCTAGCTAACAGACATACAGATGGGTCAGTGTTTAGAGGAAACGGGGACTTGGGTACCTTAGGTAGGAGACTAAAGTTTGGTGGGATGCAGCTGGGGTTGGTTTCCCTAAGACCGTCCGAAGCCAGCGGAGAGAAATTGGGTCCTCCAGAGGTTCCTTCAGGGGTGTAGCCTAAATTAGGTGCTCTGAAACACTCTCTGGAAGACCCTTTCCTCTCCAGTGGCTGTAGATGGAGTCTAAGGAGCTCAGCCTATTCATTTGGACACCAAATTTAGAGGAGGACAGCAGGTAGCATGAACATCCCCCAGAGGAGGTAATCTATAGTGTGTCCAGAGTCACAAGGTTGTTCATGGCTGGGTCCCATGACAGCCTTGGTGCTGTCCCACGGTGTGCATATGTTACAGACAGCAGCCTATGCAAAGGTCTGCTTGCGGAGATGACTGGACACTTAGTAGGGACAAACTGGAGAAATTAATAGCCTCCCCATAGAGACGAATGCCCTCCATTCAGGGGGAGGACAGTAAAAGGAGAATTTTCACCTCATTTATAAGCTCCAACAAGCATTATTAGTGTCAGAGTAAGTAAGACAAAGAAATTGTGAAGGAGTGCAAATAAAAGATAAACTCCTTCAATCTTTAAATTCACCCATAGGTTATTTCTCAGCTGTTTCTTCTTCAGGTCTCACATGCCTGAAAGCTTGCCTGTTTTTTCCATGCCTAATAATTTGCATGCATGCATAATTTGGACTAATAAAAATACTTTCTTTTCCTATAAACCATGGTTTTCATGTATACTGAGACCATCACAACCACATTATTAGTGATCCATTGGTATAACTCCTCTGCTCACTAAAGTAACAGGTGATTGGGTTTTGGTCCTTTACAAAAGCTCTTTCCAGCCTCTGGATTTGTAATTCCCTTGATCACAGAGGAAGGACTGGCAAGACCCAAAGCCCGCACCCTTGTAGAGCCAAAGCAAGCCTTTGTCACTGTAATCACCTCTTTCGTTACACAACCAAATGGTACGGGACACACAGATATATATATATATATGTTGCCAGTACAGCTTAACTACATGTAGGTGCAGAAACAAGCTCTAACAAAGAGTTGGAAGGTATTAGCAAATTCAAGTGATTTGGCACTACTCATTCCCAGAACACTGGAGCTTCCTGAACTAAACCAGTAGAAAATAAGTATTTCCACATCATTCAGCACAGACATGAAGCAACAGTTAAGATCTAGGCCTGGAACTAACTTACTACAAAGACGCGAGGTTCTGGCAAGAATGGACCTGCTTTGAAATTTGAAGAGAAAACTTAAACTTCTCAAGTTCAGGAGTTTCGTGTCTCATGATTTGTATCCACACGAAAGAGGAAATAGGGTGGGGTTGGGTTTTTGGTTTTTTGGGGTTTTTTTTGTTTTTTTTTTTTTTAATATCAGATCACAGTGATATTACCAAAGTCTTGATTTGTCTTGGTAATTTTAGAGAATCCTAGAGATCCAGTCTGGTTCAGAGCTCTTAGCACTTCACAAACCAGCATGAAAACACTGTCCCGGTCCTGAAACTCAAGACAAGCAGTGCCGCTCAAAGCCTGGGAGATGGAAGAGACAAGGAAACTTATACAACAATCAATGTCCAGGCATGAAGATAACCAGACTATCCAGCAGGTCAGTGGTGGAGCATCTCTGGCTGGATACATAACAGCCTGCTCCACTCTGCACCTATGTGCTCTTTGAAATTCCACAAGTCTGAGCAGCTTTGCTGGCCTTTCCCTCTCTCAGTCTACCTGCTATCTCTTCAGAGTAATGGGACCTGAGGTTCACCCAACCCAGGAAAAAAAAAGAGTTTCTAGCCAATATAACTGCTACCATAACTATACAAATGGGAACCAAGGCAAAAACAGGCTGAAGGTGAGATCCAGACAAAGTGCTGGGTCATCACCAGCAGGAACAAGGCCATTTTCAGCGTGGGATGATTCTGCATTTTGGGTTCTCCGCTTTTCCACTTGCTTAGGTGTTTTTATCAGGTGGCTTCACACTGTACTTATTTGGTGGAAACACAGGAAGGCTGGAAAATATGTCATGTTCTGAGATGGCAGCAAGCTCTCTGTGCAGTCACTCCATAACCACCTCTTTTGAGATGCCAGAAAATCGTGACCTCATGACAAACTTTGTCAAGTATGCAGTCAGCCAGGAGCCAGTAATAGTAGTGGTATCTAAACCACCGAAAAAGAACAATTCAAGACAGGGAGAACTAATATTGCTTGAGAAGAACTCAAATTAAGCCAGTTCATAAACCTAGACATTCTTATTAAACTGCCTAAACTAACACATCTTGCTATTTCTAGCATTCCAGTACAGTATATATATCCTAAACCACAAGGCATAAAGGATGGGGTTTCTAACCTCATTGGCAGCATGTTTTTTATAACACCATACAGTTCATAAAAAGCTTGGCATGCATTGCTAGATTCATTTATATCCATTAGAGAAGACCAGATGAGCTTGACAGTTTTATTTTCATTTGAAGATCTCTCGGTACTGCAGGCTGTCCTGATGGCATCAGGCCCCAGTGACAACTGAAATATTGCTCACAAAGCGGAATCAGAAGGATCATTGACCAAATGGGCTGGAAACAATGGTGTAAAATTGCATGGAAAGAATGTGCGAACTAAAGCTACAACTTATCTGTTGGCCTAGGGGGGATAAAGGATAATGCTCCCAAACAATTTCAGCAACCTTTGGATTAAGCTTTGAAAATAAGGGTCCTCCTTGTCCTCCCAGGATCTCCAGTGAAAATTCTTCAAACCCCAGTGGCAGGCCTGGTTTGCACCCATGAAGCTGAGCAGCAAATCAGTTTCGTACTTTTCCTTCTGACTGAAGCACCCCTCTGATATGGCTCCGATTAAAACCTGCATTAAGTGCTGGATTGTTCAGTGCTGTGACTTTGTTGCTCTTATCTGTAATTTAATTCTGAGGCATTCAGAATTCTCGAGTGCCTCCTGATATGCTGGAATAGAGAGAAGAATGCAAAATCACTTTATTAGTTCCTGCAGTTTTCATGGGAGGAGAGTACTATGTTTTTGGGAAGAATATAGCCAATTTCTAAGGTGGTGCATTAGAAAAAAAATTGACACATCTTTAAAAACATAAGCTCTTGATGCTGTACTTCCACTGGGTTGTGCCTTGCATTTGTCCAGGAATCCCCACTGATTCCAGTGGGAGTCTGTGGAATAAGGTCTCTTTAATGTAAATATCAGAACCTGGTAATTTAGGCTTAGTCTGTGGTCTTTAAGTCTGTTATTAAAATCAAGAAGACTTTATGCTAGACTGGGACCTTTATTAGATATGGAGTTTACAGCTTTCCTCTGTAAATTTAGGGTCTTCTGTTCTCCATTCTCATTCCAAGAGAGCAGTGTTAAATAAAAGGATTTTGCATGACAGAACTGCTGATGAACAGGCTCTTCAGTCAGGTTAAAAACAGAAAATAAATCAGATTCTGAGCTGATATAAATGCACATCATTGAGATGGAGTCAATGGAGATATACGCATTTAGGCTCACTGCAGTTCTGACCCAATGACTGTAATTTTCTTAGGGTGGGTGATTTCCTGTGATAAAATGACTCTGAGCTATCTGTCTATTGACTTCAGCAGTTTCTGGATTCTGTCTTCTCTCTTTAAAAAATGCACATTTTGGGTAGACTTTAATACTTTGGATATTATAGGACTGCTGCGATTGTGTCTGTAAGGGAATTCACGAGCTCATGTAGTCCATTGCCAGGAAAAGATCAGTCCTACATAAAATAGGCCTAATATTTTTTTGTCTAATCAGTTTTTAAAGACTTCCATTACTGCAGAGTCTACAACAACATTGAGGCGAGTATTAGTAAGTCTAGTTACCTTGTAGAAGTGGAGTGAGGAGGCATTATGTCTTTAAAAATCATGAATCTTCCTGAGGTTTTGGCCACTCTTAAAGTTCTCATCAATTTGTGGGTTTCAGTCTGGCTTTCCCAAAAGCATCATATGTCCTCAACCCATACTCATTATCTTGATAATTTTGCTATTGCTCTCCTAGACGTTTTCTCCCATAGTCCTCCCACAAAACCACAGGCAAATTCAAAGCCCTCTTTTGCCTTTGATCAACAGTATGTTGATTAGCAAGCAGGACAGGGCCTAAGATCTTTGTAGCAATGAGTTAAAAAACAAAATAAAACAAAAAAAAGGCCAGAGAAACTCACGCCAGAATGACTGCACAGGCTACAGTGACTATCATTATGTGTATGAAGTTCATGGCAAAGGGATTTACAGGTTCTGGAGTCTTAGGGGGCATGAACTCAGCCTACCTGAAAGCTTTCATAAATCCTATCTGTGTCTATATGCACCTGGATACTTTAAAAGAACCGTCTATCAGGAAGTGATATTTGACTGGGATTGGGAGAAAGAGGTAAGCCTTTTTTTTTTTTCTGACTCCTGCTCTGTCATTCTGCTCCTTTATAAAGTTTTTGTACCCCAAGAAGCTCAGTCACCATAGGGGTCTTCTGAGCTACAGTGGCTGGAAATTACAGATATTCTAAAATGAACTCATCTTCAGGCATTCACATACAAAACTAAACTGGGAGGTAAGGACTGAGATTATACCAGCAAAACCAAGACTGAGCCAGCATCTCTGTTGGTGCAAATTTTGGGCAGTCCCACCAACCTACAGGGAGCCCCATGACTGTCAACAGCTCAGGTCTAGCCAGGGCATACTGAAACATTGTCAGGGAAGATCCAGTTTGCATCTCACTGGCAGCGCTAGGCACTTTAGAAGATTAGGATCAAAGGCACATTTTCCCATGGTTTTCCTTTGAATTAAGAACTGTGATTGTTCTCTTTGTAATCTGTGTTTTTACAAAGCTACCTCTCCCCAAAGAGCCCTAAAATATTTTGCAAACCAAAGGCCTCATTTGGATCTGTCTTGTATCGATAGAAATGAAAATTACCCTGCTGGTAGATCAGAATCAAGCCTTTTGTGTAAACAGCATTCTTGAAACTCAGCCTTCTCTTGGGCAGAAATCAATCAGCATGCTTGTTTGACTTTAACCCTGCTGTCATAAGCAATAAACCTATTGCAGTGGGAATTGAGAGCGTGCATCCAGTAATGACTACACGTTTGATGACCTAGGGTTGACTGGGCTGATGGGTAAAATTCCTCAGGACAGGAATGGCCTCTTAGAGGAGGCCAGAAATTGCAAATATCACAAATGCAGTATAGCAAGGGATGTCAACCCTAGGGTCTCTCCCCAGTTTTAGTGCAGATAACCTTGTTAAGTCACACCTTGCTATAGAGGTAATCAAGCAGTTTGATTTGCAGATCCCTATGCATTTTCTTACAGTTAAGTGCAGACCCCAGTACCAAAAACTTGTATCTCCTGACAATAGACTTTCATTTTCACAGGTCTTTTTAGAGCAGCTCACAAATCCAGAGTGTTGTATTGACTTGCAGTTTGAAAACCCTTGGCTTAAATCACCAGCCTGTAGCACAGCTGAGGCTTCTAAGTACTGCTGTGTTGAAGAACAGATAAATAACTTGTATGGGGAAAGGAGAAGAACCATTGCTAATCAAGTGACATGGATTCTATTGAGCTTTCAAGCACTGACTTTCACCCGTGCATGCACTTGCCTCCATAGTTTCAACATGCTGCCACTTTAAAAGCCATTTGGGGATAGGGACAGTCTTTCATTGAGTTTTCTCTATAGAAAACTGCAAATGAAAAAACGGGGGGAGGAGGCAACAGAAACAGGTAGCACCCTTTTTCTTCTTTCCCTGCTTATTTCACTCCACATACGCCCTAAATTGCTCAGTACAAAACTCTTCCCATGGGATATCCCGGGGCATTAAAAGGTCTTATTTTAATTCATTGGCATTTCTCAGCTAAGGTAGGAAAAAAGCAAGAGTGCATGTGTGTGTGTAGGGAGATTTGAAAACAAAACAAATAACCTGAGGCCACTCTGGAGAACAAAATAAATAAACAAATAAATAAATATCGACCTGGTTTTGCTTTCAGGGTGGGAACATTGCCGAGGAGAGAAGTTTGCTCACCGTTCTCTGTGGGGTCTTCCTGGATTTTGCACTACAGAAACACGGCACATGGAAAGCATCGAGAGAAACAGGCTCCCGCCCTGGGTCCACATTCTTCTTCCCCTGTAAACCCTTCAATTAAAATGCCCCTATCTTGAAAGCACAGAGCTTATTTTGAGGTCCTCAGTGGAGAGCTCAGATCCCCCTTTGCCTTATCCCCAAAAGGGTTGCTTTAAATAAATAATGATGTGCTGTAAATAAATCCAGGATTGTTTTCCCTGGAAAGATTTCTGAGGAGCCTGGGCAAGAGCAGAATGTATGTGGAGGAGTGTTTCAAACCAGAAGGAAAAGATATGCAGAGTTTTAGCTAACTTGCACCACTAAATCAAAGAGACAGATCTAAAAAGCCCAGCAGGAGCGGTGCGTACAACAGCAAAAACTCTCCTTGTAGGTGTTATTCCCACCAGTTGCTTCATTAGTAGCCTCCCCTCCCAATGCCTGAGTACGCCCTGCTACATGAGAATACACCCAGAGCTGTCAGGGCTTGTGTTCACTTAATAGCATCGATTGTTTTTAATTATCTGGCTGCAGTTAGGCAGCTCTGCCTTAGTGTCAGACAGTCCCCGGAGAGGCAGGGCTGACGCCTCGCAGCCCAGTCAGCCGAAGCCGCATTCCCCCAGTGCTGGTGGCAATGACACAGCTACCAGAGGAACTAATACCAAGCAGCATCTGAAAGCAATAAAGCAAATTAAAACCGCGGGGAAGCGTAAGCTGCAGGCGTCCGGGTGGGAGCAGCCAACGCGTTTGGTTATATGGAGAGAATTCATTAGCAGCCATTTTTTTCCTGAAAGACATCCCAGTCTTGGAGATAAGGTTCCTGTTGAGATATTTCCTTGTCATTCATAGCTTTTGATCTCTAATTTTCATCTTCATTTCTATTCGATTACTCTCAGATGCTAGATTCCTCTCTTCTCCCTGTCACCAAATGACACTGCAGTAGCAAGCTTGTTGGAAACCCAGAGTTTCTACCATGACAATGAACATTCACAGCCACTCCAAATATCTCCATTCCTGTAGCAAAAGGACATATATTTTCCTCCTACCAATGCACAGGCCTCCCCACAAAAGGCAGTTCTCAGCACAGGCTGGCAGGACAGAGACTCATTACACACCGTGGAAAAGTCCATCCTATGAGGGCAGCAGGAGCGGTACCCATTCCCATAGTAAAACTACTTGAAAAACAGACCCTGGCAATGTGCTTCAGCCCAGTTTGCTTAAACTTCTGTGGTTCATTTTAACTATGCTTTTGGTTTCACTGACAGAGCACCCCACAAGCCTTCCTTGGAGTCTGATTCACAGCAGAACTGCAACATGTAAATATTTCACACAAGTGGACACACAGGCTTCTGAAATGCGTGGGTATCAGAGCCTGCAGCCCATTATTTCCAGAAAGTCCATCAAACAATGGCAGGCAGATAGAGCAACAGCAACAAAGAATCTGGAACATCCCCGAAAATTCACATCTTGTGAGTTCAAATAAGATTGCAGCAAGCTATTGTTTGGATTTAGACGCAAATTAACTTTGCATACTTTTGTAGCTCAAGTAAAGAGAATGAATACAGCTCGTCTTACTTATCTGAACACAAAACTCCTTCAGACGGTTTGCCCAATGTAATGGTCAGGGAGGCATATCTGATACTGTGCAGAATACAAATGCATTCCCCTTCAGCTTTTTGCAAGTTCCCCAAGCCTACCATCATCAGGAGCTAAAGGCAAGTTCATTTCTGTTGTTAGGAAAAGGACTGCTCTCTGACTTCAGAAAAGTGGCTTCTCCAGCCCATTTACCTCAAGATCTCCCCTTGGAAGAGAGTCATTCAGGTGTCCTATTGCTTCTTTCCAATTGCTGCTGGAGTAGCGAGCCGTCCTGAGCACATTGGTCTCCTTAATATTTGGCCAAGGATGTTGAAAGTAGATGTCTCATCTGCAATGCCACTGTCACTTCGCTGCATTGAGCCTGAGACAGGCCAGGAAAGGACTGGATGAGCCTAACCCAGGAGATGCTCGAAGGGAATTTGTATTCAAGGGAGTCTGAAGTCTTGGGAAGGATACCAAACCCCTCTCTTTGGAGCAGGATTTAACACAGATTGAAAATCTTCCATACACTTCAAGGTTTTCTGCTTCATTCCCAGGGATGCTTTGCAAGCATGTCAACCCTAATCAAATAATTCCAAATAATTACATCTTTTTTGAAAACTGTCAGATATATACATATATATATATAATTTGTAACTTTCATGATCACAGTAATACATCAAGTTCCTGAAAGTCATTGAGTCCTGCATCAAATTGCCTTCAGTCTAAATTGTTTTATTCTGTTCAATTGGGTTATAAAACCTTGGCCACCTAGTGAATCTGGTAGTGGCTATAAATCTCTGCAGCTGGGAAACTGGAAAGCAGCCCTGCCTACCTTACAATGAGAAGAAACCCTGCTTCCCATTCCAATTCAGCAGTGCCTGCAGAGTATAAAGACCTTTCTGAGCAAAATCCTTCAAAAATAGTAATAAAGAACCGAGGGGAGCCCGGGGAAGAACATGTAATTATAGATGTCATTTGGAGGGCTCTGCTGTATTTTGAAGGACATTTTGAAAGCCACAACAGTGATGGGATGGGATTTTTGCTCTGCAAGAGTTTGCAGGCGTCCTGCTGCAAGGTGTATTGACAGGGCACATGCAGCACCACCATACCACTGCCGAGCTGTATCACTTTGTTGTACCCACTGCTTGTAAGGCCCTTAGAAACCCAGCGAGCTACAGTGAATGTTGCTGAACATCCATTTCCCAAGGCTATTGAAATAGGATTTTTTTTTTTTTTGGTGAATGGCCAATGAATAAAACAATCCTGACGGAAGAAAACCAGCCAATTCCTGGCTTCTGTGTTAGGACTGAATAAAGAGGATCAGCTCACACAGTAGGCAAAAAGGATACAACATACTTGTGATAAACTGGTTGCCTTTTATCCCATTTTCTATTAACTGCCATGTTTTCAGTTTTTCGTCCTTCAAAAAATTATTATAAAGCCTTGTATAACATTGAGGTTAAACTAATGGCTCTGCAGTTGCCCAGAACATCTCGTCCTCTCCCTGCTTTTCTTATTTAACCATGGAGCCCAAATCCTATTTTCCAGTTACATGAGCTACCCATGACTGAATGAATGCATCATTGCTACTGGACTAGCCAATTCACATCCTTCTTCTTCCAGAATTTGGGGACAGAGACTATCTGTCCCCAAGTCTCCCTTCCTCCTCCTTTGCGGTCATTCTCCTTTCTGTAGCCTCATCCTCATTTGCTTTCACTTGCAAATTCACCCATGTCCTTAATCAAAATGAAGGTGGTGCTGTCGTGAGCAGCTGAGCCACTCTAACACTGCACAGGCTGCAAGGGGAAGATCCTGCCTCTCTCCTCCCGCATCTCCCCATGGTCCCACTCATTGCTGGCACCAACTTGGGTACTTGTGGAGCAGTTTCCTGAGCTGATTCAACTTGCTAAAAGCGCAGAAAAAGTAGCTATGTGCTTTGCTGGGGTAGTGTATTGATGGGTTAAGGAGCTGGCACAAGACATGGGGTGAGGCCGCGTGACCATGGTGGGGAGATGGGAAAGCATAGCAGAGCCTCTGCTTGCTGGCAGAGATAAGTAATCTCTTAAGCCATCTCACCCCATCTCACAGAACTGCACCCCGAGGCAAAGCATTTGTTCAGTTTTGGTGCCATATTTTTAATCTCTTTGCTCTCACTGAGTTGTTCTCTCCTATTCCTCTAGCTGCAGAAACTTCTGGTTTTGATTTTAATTTCCTTTGCAAGGTTTAACTCAGCTTGACAGCTGGCGGTTCTCACAAGCCCTCTATGCTTTCTGACCTCTAAGATGAGGCTTCTATTGCTGGTCAGGTCTGTTTTTCAGCCCTTGTAACCTTTCACTCTGCCCACTCCAAATATCCTGTTTGAAGTGAATCTTGCACTTGGGTCAGTCTGGAGCCTTCTTCTGCAATCCTGGTCCCTATCTTGAGCAGGGTACAAGAGCAAAGGGTTTTTTCCACCCTTGCCTGAAAAGTATTCTGCACATCCTTCATGTAACTCTACTGAGGTGAAATCAACCCACTGAATCTCTTCTTCATTAGTAATTCCCCATAATCAACTGTCTCAAAACCATCCTTCCTGATGACTATTTGAGGCACTTGCTGTCCTCCATGTAATGACTTCACTTACCCTTTCCAAAGGCTGAAAGACTCATCCAAGACTCATTTCTCTGAACGTCTCTCCTAAGTGGGCATAATTATCCTTGATTCCCCCTCACGCCCTTTGGGGACTTGCTTTAGCTTCCAAATCCACACTGTACTCCCCACTCTCCTCTGGACCCTTTCCAACGACAGGTCAGTCAGCTCTTCTCGGCAAGGACCCTCCTGTCTCCTGCCTTTCTGGGACTGGTATGAATCAGCAGTGCTCTTTCTCCTGACTGCAGATGCGTGGATGAGTGCATACTCACTTATCCATTCTCCTCTGTGTTTTACCCTCTTACCTCTTTGTAGCCTCCTGTGTCCCTGGATAGCTCCATTTTATCTTCTTTTCTTGTTGAACTACTTGTTCTTCTCTTTCCTGCTGGTTTCTCCTCCCCTTTCTGCAATGCAGTGGACCTCTTTCTGAGCCCTGTTGCTCCTCTGCTAGTCTTTTCCTCTACCCTAGTTCTTACACTTACTTCTACAAGTCACTGCAATCAACCAGTAGTTTACCTTTCCAGGTGCCTTGTCCAGCAGATGTCTGAAAGACCTGAGCTGTCCATGCTGGCTCCATATATCTCTAGCAACCTTCAGTTCCCCAACTGAACTCTACTGTTGTCTCCAATGACACCCCAATTTCCTACCTCCTCTTCTTTGAGGAAGGCAAATACCATGCATAAATGTCCCAATATTTCTAAGCTAAGATACGTTCAGCATCTTCTGCATTCACTGGTCACACCATTTCTATTTCTGCTTCACTGACCCACTCTTAATGAAAAAGGAACAGCCATGCTCAGCCCTCTATTACAAACTCCCTTTCTTATGGCTCCTACTATATAACAAAAGTTCTGCAGGGCAAGGTAACACCACCTGGCATTTTGCATTTAACATGATGTCTCTCCTCCTGGGCTGATGTAATTGGTGTGAAATATCTTATCACTTTACCTAGATCTGACAAAAAATATAGCTCAGGACCTACTAGGGGTTGGCCTTCAGTGCCTGTACGAATAAACAACCTTGTACATGGACAAGGAGTGTGGAGAGCTTTGCTTTCTCCTCCAGTGTGTCTGCCATGTGGGAACAACCGACCAACCTCACTTCCTCCTTCTGGTAACTGAGGGAACCAGGGATCACAGTGTGGCTTTTGGAATTAAAATCTGGTTTCATCTGTATATCTTGAGTGGCAAAGTAACATGCAACTCATACCTAAGGGCCTGGGTTGGACCCACAGTTACGGTGTTATTAGAAAAGTTACCTCTGAACAGCAGAGATCTGGTCTCTAGATAGCCTAACCCTGGGTTTTGGATTTGGTATCTGTAGGATGAGTTACTGTGCAGAGCTTCTAGAATTTAATAAGGGCTCTGTTCATTCTGCATCTTCTCCTGTAACTGTCATCTCTTTCTTCTCCTCAAGCATCTGTTTTCCAAAAGCTTGTAGTTGCTTAATATCTCTGAGATCCTCAAAAACTTAGTTAAAATAGGCAATGTGGCTGAGTAGTTACTTAGGAAAAACAGCAAATACACACACACACGCACACACACAGAGAGGCACATACAAATCCCAACTACGTTACAAAACCAGGCAAAAAAAGTATTAAAATGTATTCATCTTTAGCTAAGTACTGACAGCAGGGCAATGTATTATCTTTGCCAGTCTTATTTTCACTTGAATGGTTTTCCTTTTATCCCCTGTGGTGTTTAAGGTCTTCCAAAAGAAATACAAATGATCATTGGAAATGAATAGCTGGTTGTGCATGGGTGTTGGGAGAGTGCTGAAAATGGGCTTTCACTCTGCATTCAGTGAGAAAGTGAATCACTCCCACACAAAGCTAGAGCCTCGAATGCGAGGGGAGAGAATGAAAGCAGGATGTGATTCTCAGATGACATTTGGTGCTGTTTATCTAGTGGAACAGCGCATAGATTTGGGGTAGAGGAAACACAGCATCTCACTGCTGGGGAGCAATTGCACTCATTTTGAATATTAGCTTCCAGGTCCTTTAAGAAAATGGGGAATAACATGAAAAGAGGCAGAAAATGGGAGGAAAAAGTAGAAGGAGCCATAGGGCCATTCTGAAGGATCTGGGCGGCTGTGGAGGGGCAGAAGTCTGGGTTTAGCAGGCTGGTGTCTGCCCCAGCTATGCCTGTAAAGATGATTTAATCCATTCTTGAACTTTACATAGAAATCTCAACCTTGCAAAAAAGTAAAGTCCCAGAGCTGCAGGCAAGGGATCCAGGAGATAACCAGAGGCTTTTAGGCTGTATGGGGTTAAAACCTACCTCATTATTCCACTTAAAGCAAGGATGGACTTAAAACACAGTCAGCTGTGTGGGGAGCATGTGTGCAAATTTAGCCTGTTTGCAAACAGAAAGTGAGTTCAAGCACTGCATAGCAGATGTGCTGGATGCAATTGCTTCCTTTCCTCGTACCCTTCCTCTGTCCAGCTTCCCTGCTTCATGCCCACACCTTGCTGGTGCCTCCAATATCCACCAGCTGGCCAGGAAGGGCTGTATCCCCTCATGTAATCCGCTCATCGTTAATTTGGAGGCTAATACTTTGAGTATGTAAAGTCTCGTTGCTCTTGGGTTCAAACCCCAGCTGATGTAGATCAATGAAGCTTCATTGATTTCATTTCCACCAGCTCAGCCAAGCCAGTTCCAAGAGACATGAACACCATTAGCCTCATTTAGCTCATAATTTCTTCTCAGAAACTACTCCCAATGTCCCTGTATTGCAGAAACAATGGAAGAGCAATGACTCAAAAGCAGAAGAAACCTGTCCTTGAGGCTAGATCTTTTAGCAGATGGAAAAAGGAGCAGATCCTTGGTTTGTACAAGCAGGCAGAGCTGAAGAGCTGTAGGAGGAGTTGCGTCTACTGACATTTCCTGATCTCCCTGTGTGCCCTGTCCAAGGTTATAGACGTACTACTAATGGGACTTCTGAGATAGTGCTCAGTGTGGGGATAGGGGAGAAAAGTGCTGGCTTGTTCAGAAAGAAAGTGAGTAACTCTCCAACATAGCTTTAGCAGGGTATGATCATCACTGACGTCTCCTTCCAGGCTGCGTGGACCTGCCCAGAAATGAGGTACTGCTGACTGGTGGTACCTCTTCTTCAGGGAAGCAGTGAGTCCTCATAGCCTGAGCTCCTACAGGTTTTCAAGGTGTGGACACTCCCCTAAAAGGATGCTGAAAAGTATAAAAAAAGCAGGAGAAGGTGCCATCCCCAAAGCTTGCTCTCTGCCCTGTTAGGCAGGGGAGTCCAGAGGGAGACCAGCAGCCTGTAGCTTTCCCACTGTCAGCTCCAGGTGGGTCCCTGTTCCCTGTCCCTACCACACCAAGTGGTCAGTGAGTCTGAGGGGAAACTTGATTTTGAAAATCTGATTTTCTGATTTCAGTGCTATGCCGTAGCTGAGTTTGTATGACTGGCTGGGACCCCACTGACAGGCAGGGTGCTGGGCTTGGGGCAAGGTGTCCCCAAGTGCCATCCCCCTCGTCCAGGGTTGGATGCATGCCAGCGCACCCTCTCTGGATCTGAATTTACTCTAGCAGTAACGAGCTGTCCACGCTGACTGCCCTGTCACAAAAAACAAGTCCGTCCTCACAGAAAGCAGCATACCCGCAGAGAGTCTGGCTCCAGCACTCCCGTGAGCCCTGTTTGAATTAAGCACTTACTTTAATTTGTAGGAGATTTGCAGACTTTAATTACCATTGGAGTTTCATAGCGCATAATTACTATTTTTTCAGTCTCTTTTTCACTGGTGCAATGAATACTTATCGGTAGTTTGTCAAAATTACATGCAGCATCTGTCCTGGACAGTGAGAAAAAAAATCCAGCAGCCTGCTTAAAAAAGCAGTGATTTAAAATGACTGGCAAAGGTGCTTTTGCCGGGTCAGAGTGAGAACAAGCACAAAGGCATCACACTTTTCCTTTTTTTTTTTTTTTTTTTGGTGGCAGTGTCTGGGTGGTGGCTCATTATCAATTGTAAATTACAGGGGGTGGAGAAAGGGACATGAATGACAAAGTTCAGAAACAGCATCTGCTGAAGAAAAACAAATGAGGTGGGGGGCAAAGCAGGAAAAAACAGATGAAACACTGTAATTGCTTGGCAACAAGTTGCTATTGT
Organism: Aptenodytes patagonicus; assembly: GCF_965638725.1. Lineage (NCBI taxonomy): Eukaryota > Metazoa > Chordata > Aves > Sphenisciformes > Spheniscidae > Aptenodytes > Aptenodytes patagonicus. The sequence continues at coordinate 8,572,631 of NC_134952.1, forward strand.
AATTTAGAAAATTGGAAGCATCCGTTCTCAAACAGTTCAAGCTTTATTTCGTTTCTTCTTTATTTTTGACTGCAGCCCTTGTTTTGTGATCAGCTGTGTCCTTCTGTAGGATTACTGGCTCTCCCTCACACAGAGCAGTAATGGACCCCTCGTGTTTGGTTATGGGCCATCGAAGAAAGCATTTTGCGATTGTTTCGCAGTGCAGTCATTTAACAAGATTAGAGATAATTTGCCCCTTGGAATGCAAAACTGTTTCTACAGGTGCTTAAGCTTCCTGGCTTTTGGATTAGAGGCCTCATTTTGTTTTGTGCCATTGCATTCAGCGAGGTCTCCAAGGACTGTAAATAAATGAACAGCTACCCTCTGCAGCTGTGAAACTAATTTTCCAGCCTGAGCTACAAGAGTTGCAGCTTGCAAAGCTCAGTGGATGCAGATAAATATGTGCATGCTAATGTATTAAACGTGCTGATTAACTAATACTGACTGTGCCTGAATGCAAGCCATTTGCCAACTGGGAGACTCTGGAGAAACAAGCCTGACCAGAGAGGGAGCAGGTTGCTGGTGGCGAGCAGGAGGTGCAGGGTCGTCAGAGCTGCTAGGGGTGGTAAAAGGGGTGATGGCCATTCTCCCTAATGCTGGCAGACTTCCTTCACACCTCCCTACCTCGTTCTCCCACAGGGGAGAGAACAAGCCCCAAGCTTTGGCCACATTCAGGAGGACAGGAAGTCTAGTAGACGTCCACTGAGATGAGGAAACTCAAGGATGTAGGGATGCCATGGACTCCTTCCAAAGGAGAGGAGAGCCAATGTATGCTCCTCCAGGGACTCCCGTGCATTGCATCCGGCTCTGGTCCTGCCAAATAAATGTGGTCTCTGGAGCAATCCTCCAAGAAGGATCACGGATTCCTAGATGGACCTGGCTTATGGTTACTGGGGAATGGAGAGAGCCTCATTTATTTGACTTCCCCATTTTTTTTCTTTGTCCCTTCCTTTTCTTGTAGTGTTTCCCTTCCTTCTTTGGGTGTAATTTTTTATTTGAGCTGAGAGGGAAATTGGATTAATGATTTCAAAAGCTGTCTTTTTTTCTAAAGTTTTTTTTTTAATTCAGATGTGGGATGAAAATCAGACCTTCTGAAATTCCCCACAAGATGAAATGACTTTTCTCTGCTCAACCCTGCAGCAATTCTCAGTTTGGGGACAGCCTGAGCAAGTCTAACTAGGGCCAGAGATCCCCTCTGCTTCAGACATACTTGCTGGCCCCTGTCAGGCTGGCCTGGGTCTGGCTCCCTGGGAGGCTCAGGAGCACCGTGCCTCTGTAAGTCCCAGCCCTGGGAGGCCCAGGGTGTCAAGCACCCTGCCAAACTAGCCACCAAGGACACTGGGCAAGGGTTGAAACCGGCCTGGCAAGTGCAGCTCCATTGGGAGCACGCTCTGGTGCTGGCAAAGACCTACTGAAACTCAGCCACCTCCACGGCACACTTTAATCAGCGTGACTCAGCAGCTTCTGGGGCAATAGATGTTTTGTCATGATCAGCCTTAGTTTCTCACTGGTGGCAGTAAAAACCCTGCACGCAGTAGAGGACTTGCTTTCTGTACCTGTCTGCTTGGTCACAGCACTATGCACTGAGAGCACAGATCCGCTGGCTCTGGGAGGGTGACAGGCTCCCAAGGGGAGGACTGCAGCTGGGCCATGCAAAAAAGACCTTTCTTGCATTATTTCAGACTGTGGTTGTGCTCAGGTTGTTGATGACAAGAAAGCAGGATCTGTTACCGCTGTGGTTTGAAATCTGTATCTGCTCAAACCCGACGCAAAGCCTGGTAAAGTTAAGGGTGTATGACTTTGGTGGCTTTCAAATCAAACTCAGGTAAAGGGTCTTCTTTCGCCTAGGTAACCTGTCTATCTCTTAAAATATTATTGACAGAAATGAAGACTCATCTGTTAAAAGCAACATAGTGTTTAACCAGCAGCAAATTATAGGTGGAATCATCCATTCTATTGTTTTAGCAAAGCATTTCATAGCATCACAGAATCATAGAATAGTTTGGGTTGGAAGGGACCTCTAAAGGTCATCTAGTCCAACCCCCCTGCAATGAGCAGGGACATCTTCAACTAGATCAGGTTGCTCAGGGCCCCGTCCAACCTGACCTTGAATGTTTCCAGGGATTGGGCATCCACCACCTCTCTGGACAACGTGATCCAGTGTTTCACCACACTCAGCGTAAAAAATTTCTTCCTTATATCTAGTCTGAATCTACCCCCCTTTAGTTTAAAGCCATTCCCCCTTGTCCTGTCGCAACAGGCCCTGCTAAAAAGTTTGTCCCCATCTTTTTTATAAGCCCCTTTTAAGTACTGATAGGCTGCAACATATGTTTCATACATATATTTCCAACATAAAGTTGAGGAGATGGGTGAAATACAGAAGAGATTTAGTGAGCATTCCTTTATTCCTGCACTGTTTAATTTCTCTTTAGACCTCCTGAGTCTGTGGATGTTAAGAGTTTTACATGGAGAAAGGATGAACAGTGGTTTGGGGACCAAACCAAGATTTAGAAGGTCATTGTTTAAGACCTTGCTGTGCCAAAGGTCTTCTGGCTACTTTGAACAAAATGCTGAAACATTTCAGAGTATTTAGGTGCCCAGGGGACAGAGGACTTGAACTACCAGGCTTACTACTGAAGCATTTCAAAAGTGATTTAGGTGAGATCTTTTTCATATAGATTTTTACAGTCTTCAGATAGGTAAAAATGAAAAAGAAAGATTTTGTCAGAGGAGCTAAAGGTATGCTCACCTGCAAGATGCCACCAAGAGGGGTGGCTCTATTCCAGCCTAACCCTTGCTGCTCGTTCCCACCTGCCCCAAACCATCTACTGGTGGTGAAGCTTTGGTAGGGTTAGTATTTCTGGGGGGTAGAATGTACAGTGATGTCAAATGAGCACTAGCATCAGACAAGGGAAGCAACACGATTTAGCAAGTACAGGTGAACATGACCATCCCTTCTGGCACCAGGTAGTCCTATTAACTCAGCTGGAAGGTGGAAAAGCTCCTAAAACTGTCTTTAGTTTTTTTCCCCTTTCTTAAAAATAAGGTTAGCTGACCCTTTCAAAATTGTCTACCATTTTTAATGAATGTTGAACTCTTCTCAGAAATTTTCTTTTTTTTTTTCTTTTTGGCTCAAAACTTTATTCACCTCTACTCCAAGAGATTTAAGAGCACAGACAGCTTCAGTTGATCAGAAATGCATTTTTGGCAAACAAAATATTTGCACAGAAAATTTTGCCCAGCTGTACTCATACAAGTTATTGAAAGCTTTTCTCACAGTTCTTCTTCTAGTAAAATGGTAAAATAGGATGTCCTTATCTGACACAGAGATTGCAAGAATAAATGCGTCAAGAAATGTGACTCACACAGTAGGAGCCAAAAAGACAGGTGCCATAAATTGTGTCCCTGAGGAAATAATAATAATAATAATAATAATAACAACAATAAACAGTCTTAGAGCCTGACAGGATATCACATGAAAAGAGCAAATTCCACCTAGTTCATCTGCTTCAGCCAGCTGAAGCCCCAGACTTACTGATGCACAGTTTGGTACCTGCCTGTTTACTGACAGTGAGAACAGATTTTGCAGAGGAGGCATTTCTATAAGAGGAGTGACATTGAAGTTTCCTACAAATTTCCTACAAGCCACCAGGCAGTCACCTGACAAGCAGCAAAGTTCAAGCAGTAGCAAGCAAAAAAGAAGAAGAAAAAGCAAAGGTAATACTAAGAAACCTGTCCAGAAACCACAACTCAAATAATCAGCCCTACTAACTAGACAGCCACATGGAGAGCACATATACCTTCAGAGCAAGGTGATACCAGCAGGATTGGTCTGGAACAGACTTTCCAGATGGCTGCATATATTGCTCAAACTTCATGCAAATACTATTTGTGTGGTTTTAACTGCTTGTGTGCAGAAAATCCCAATCATCACCCATATGGATGCTTATGGGAAACAAGAAGAAAAATATGATTGGCAGCACACAAGTAAATATGCAGATTTTATATGACGCAGTGCTTGTGGATACGTGATTGCAGGCATCAGCAATCTCTAATCCGAGCAGAGCAAAGAGGACTGCCAGACAGTTTGTAGTCTCAGGCCGTACAGTCCTTCAGGCCCCAGTTCAGCACAGTGCAATGCTTAGAGGTCAGAATGTGCCTAGGGATCCCCTAGAGATGCATTGTGAGGAATCCCCATCCCAGCCAGTTTCTGGGCACCCAGAGCATATCAGTAATGCCCAGCCACTATTCCAGAGATCTATATTGCCATACCAGTTCCAATCAAGGTTCAGTCCCGATCAAGGTTCAGTCCCACTTTATTAGGTTCTACAAGCTGCCACTGACCCCCACAATTCCTGAAATTCACAGCATAGGCAGATGAAATGTGAGAGAGCAGAGGAATGAGGGAATGGGAAATCAGAGAGGTTTGCCCCCAGAGTCATTGTTATCTGCTGTTGGGAGCACTTTGCAAGCACCATGAGAGAGAGGGACCTTAAAGGCAAAGAGAAGGGAGTACTAAAGGCTGCTCTCCTGGGAAGGACTTGTACTTCAGGTGGCTCATCTCTCCAGCAGGAATTCTACCTTTAATTCACTGGTGGGTCTGATAGTCTTATGAAAGTTTAAAAGCAAGTCTGCGGTGTGGTACTGTATTTGCTTTGCATTTGTCTTTACCAGAGAGGCAGGGGCTGCTTGCAGTACATGAGCAAGACCTGTCCTCAGTGGAGACACCTCAGGGCCCTTCTCATTGAACTCTTCCCAAGCAAAGTTGCAGGTGGAGGTAGCTTGGCCAAGCCCAGCTTCACTGCTCCTAATTTTAGCCATACAACAAGGTGTCTGTGTTAGGAGTGTCTTTCCCCTGGCTTCTCTGTCAGTGCTGGAAGGGGATCCATCCCCGCCAGAGGGCAGATGGGGTCACCCCAGTCTGGACTTGGGTTTCTCCCTTTCCCTGCTGCTTGCACAGGGACCAAGGGAAGGCATTTCAGGCATATTGGTGGGGGACCAGACTCGCTTGGGTAGCACGCACCGCCTTCCCTGGAGCAAGGGGCTTCCTTCCTCTGAGCATCACGACCAAGTGTTTTAGGGCAGGTTATTTTTCCTGGGAGTTGCGTGCAGCCCCCATTGCCCAGAAGGCCTGAAGAGCATAAGTGAACATTGTTTCACCCGCATTGTTCCCTGGCTCTCCACTTTTCCCAACTCCTTCTTACCTCATCCTCCCCTTGCTGGCTAGAGAGCTGTAAGCCGCTGATTAGCACTTCATTTGACAAACAGGAAGTTGGGAAGAAAAGCATCATTTTCAGAATTAGAGCCTCGGAATGAATTGAAGAAAGAAAGGGGGAAGAAGGAAAAAAAAGAAAGCGAGCCCTGCACACTTTCCTAATTGCTCGTTAGAACCAATGGCCTTTGTGGTTCCTTCCCCCTGTGTCTTCTTTATAAAAGCGTTTGCACAAGACATTGCTATTGTCTGCCAGACAGCCTCAGGGTAGGACAAAATGAACTAATTGATTTGCAGTTATGTCGCGATGAATAGTGCTAAACATCCATCTGCGGATTCCTTGTGAGGAGTGATTAATAATTTGTACTCCTGGGCCTAGAAGCCTGAATACCCTTTTTTCATGTAAAACTGAAGCGTTTCATTCTCTCAGCATCACAGATATCTCGTCTACATTGTGGGTTACAAGGACGAGGTCAGGAGCGGCTTGCTAGCGTTGCCGCATAGGCAGTTGTCTTCATACGGGTAAAACCCAGCACGGTTGTGGGATTAATGGGAATTTGTAAACCTGACACACGGTACTGTACAGCACGCCTGCTATGGCCATTCCAGCGCAGATGTTCCCGGTCCCCTGTCATTGTTCCAGGGACGGAGGATTTTGCATGTGCTTTCAAAGGGAGCGCTGGGACACTTAAAATTTATTTCAAACACAGAACCAAAACCTAGACTGAGACCATTTGAGGAATTAGGACTTGGATTCAAATTTCAGGGTTTTTGTGAACACCGTTTCTATAACCACCAGAGGGAAAACCCTAGTGCCAAACGCACATAAGCGCTGAGGAGTTTACAAGGTCAGTCCAAAAAACCTCACTCAAATACCATCTACATGTTGAAAGGTACATGCAAAATACCTTAAACTGTCTAGTAACAGGGGAGTCTGCAAGACCTCTCCACAGGAGCTCCTGCTCGTGGACCTGCTTTACCAGGACATCCCTCCTGTAAGAGCTGCACACTTAAACGATTTAAATGGTGGGGCTGAGGCTGTAGGCACATTGCCTCTGTCTGAGCTTGGTCAGCTGTGACCGCCTGTGATCCCCACTCCCAGCCACGTCTCATGGTCTTTTGCAGCTGACCCCCCAACTCCACCACTCATTCTTGGTCCTTTCCACCTCCACCTGGAATGAAAAGCTCATAGCTGCTCTCTGAGCCATTTCCTGCTTCCTAATGAAATCTATTGGCCCCCTGGGGGAAAAAAAACATCGACTCAGCCAACTCTTAATGAAGTCATCTGTTTTCATGGTGTTATTGGTGCCCTCTACTTTCCCAGCTCATTAAAAAAATTAACAACCTTTGGATACACCCAAAGATCCAGAGATGAGATCTACCTGGTCAGAGTAAATCACTTTCAGCGGAAAACCATTTTTCTTTCCCTTGTGACCCATTTTTATGTCTTCCTACATTACCTACATTCTATCCCATGCCTTGAGCATTTTGTCTGGGTGCACCTACGTTAATAAACAGATGTCTGTGAAGCCTTGCCTTGTTGTTAGCTTGCTCCCTGTCTGGTTTGGACTGCTCCAGCCAGATCTCTCTGAAATCAAACCACAGCATAGTTCTGGGAATGGCTCTCTCCAGGAACTGATCTGATGCCTGAGATTTGGCTCCCTTTGTTCTTCACAGTCCTGCAAACCTACCTCAGCAGACTTTGCACCTTCAAATGTTCCCTGCCACTCCGCTGTGTATTCACCACTGAACCCATTTATGTCCCACGCCATAAAAAACACCCTGGTGGGCTGCCCATACTGCTTGGTCTCAGGGTCAAGGACTGACTGCTGTCCTTTGTGAGAAGTGTGGACACAGTTTATGTGCCTGACACAGACAGGCATAAGGTGCGAGATAGATTTGTCTGGTTATGCCGCATATAAGTCTGGTTTCCTTCTCGGAAGGCTTAGATGAAGCCTTTACAAGCACTTCTCTCCCTGCAGTAAGGGAGGGAGAAAGGCATAAGCGGACAAAGGTTTTTAAAAGAGTGCACCAACTCAAAACACTTCCATGGTAAAACAAGCCAAGAACATTTAATTATTCAATTTTATCAGACTCCAACAGTCAGCCTGGTGATGCCTGGTTGTTTTCCTCTGCTGACAGGTAAGAGCTGCTGGGGAAATTAGCTCTTCTGAGTGCTACGCTGCAGTGTATTAGGTAAAAGTAATTACTGTAAGTGCTTTGCAAGAATATCTTTTGGTAATGTATTTGATATAGTTCTGAAAATTATTGTGTGAGGAAATAATGAGCTATGAGAATAGAAAGTGCCTATTTCAGAGAAGTTTCCCTATAACCTTTTGGGGGTGATAGGCTCTGGACACTCATTAAATATAGTGGGAAAGCTTTATAAATGTATGGTGCTGTAAGTGGAGTGAGATTAGATTGGATGGAGCTTTAAATGAAAAAAGTATCCATTTAGAAGAGTGTTAGTGATTCAAGATTGATGGTCCCAGGGATTTCTGCAGACCAAGGGAAAGAGCAAGGCTATGGGTATATTGTCATATTCTTTTTCTTTTTCATTCTGGACAGCTGGGGCTAATTTAGCACACTGCAACGCAACGACCCGAGTGTAAACAGATGGAGTAGACAGGTTTGGATGGTTTATGGCAACATACTGCTTATAATCCATGGTCTTGAACAACGGTATAAGACCTTCTTATTCCATCTCTGAGTTTCTGAGGGTAATAATAGATGATCAGCATGTCCACGCTGCTGCGTTGACTTGTGAAACTCATTGCTACAGTAGATTACTGAGGCCAAGAGTATAATCCCATTCAGAAAAATCAGTATCAGCATCATTATGACATTCATTTGCACAAATCCATACAGTACCCACATCTTGAATGCTGTCAGCAGTTTGGGTCTGTCCACCTCAGAAAGGCTATAGCAGAAGTATGGACAAAGATGGCCAGAGGTAGAGAATGGCTTTTCTTCAGGGATTAAGGTCACAAAAAACCCTCTCAGGTTTGCTCAGATCAGAACGAGCTAAAGGAGACAGCTCTTTGCCCCACGTGCGGTTCAGTTGTGGAACCCCTTGCTGCAGGAGCAGTGGGTGCATAAAGCAAGTTTAAAAAGCATTTAGATATGGTGAAAAAAATCACTGAAGACTATTCAAGAAGAACATACCACCATTAAATAAAAAGCTCCCAAAGTCCCAAGTCCCAGACTGCTGGAGGGGGGGAGGACGTTATTCTGAAGTTTTGCTCTTCCCTATGCACCCTCTTCAGCTGCCAACAAACAGTGGGTCTGTGACAGAAGCAGAACTAAAATCCCCATCTCCCGAGTCCTTTCCCTGGTGACTCTCGGCAGCTGACAAACTGAGCCCACATAATTTACTTTTATCCCGAGCAGGGACACAAAGTCAAAAATCTGGGCTTTGTTTAGTGAGACAAAAGACACTGAAAAATGTTCAGCTTCAGCTTTTTCTGCATAATTGCAACATCTGACAGGCAGGCAAGCCGAAATGAGAGGTGTAGCACTTGTCAAAGCAGAAAGGCAGTCTCGAAAATGTGGACCCATAGTGTAGAGTGGCCGGGTGTCCCATCCCTCTGCCCAGCCTTCCTGGGAGGAGGAGAAGGTCCAGGACCCGACCCATCCAAGACACGGGGCTGTCCCCTGTCTTACAGCAGCGCTCAGGTTCTGCACCAAAAAGGATGCAAAAGAAGCAAACGTGGGACAGCGCGGGATGCCCGCCGGCAGCAACCAGCTGCAAAAACCCTCCCATTTCTCCCAGCCTTCCTGTGCAAGGCTCAGCGGCATAGGTGGCACCAGGGAGAGAGGAGGAATGTGCCCCTCTCTCCCCCGAAAGCCCTGGCGTCTCCGGCCACTTCAGACAGAGCCATTGAGCGGGGCGGAGAGGCTGTGCATTGTGCCCCTTTCCAGAGGGCTGCCTCCTCTCCATTTGTTTACCACACATCCTGTCTTCCTTTCTGTTTGCTTCACACATCATCGCCTTCATTAATCGTCCTCCCCACTCCCCATTTGGGCCTTTGGATTTTTGGCTTGCCATGGGTAATTCTAATTACCTCAGGCATAAAAAAATAAAATAAAATAGGAGCTTAAGTAGGTGCACTTCATTCTTCAGCTGCCTTTTACAAGCAGTTCAGTGCTGGCTACCAAGGGAATCTGATTAAACTAATTACCCTGATTGGCTTGTTTAATCAACTGCTTGGTTTAATTGGGCCTCGCTAATGCGGAGTGGTGGAGTCCGTGGTGCGTAATGTGAGAACCAGGAGACCCGTAACACCGGCGGTGACACCACTACAGAAACCAGCCCGCATTCCCAGCCTAACGGGTGGATTTTAATAAATGCAGACCTCAGCTGAGAGCCCAACTGTATTCTCAGGAGCCTGAATGGGCTGGAGGTTTTAGTGATAATTAAAATTGCTAGCAAAAAAAAAAAAGGAAAAAAAAAGAAAAAAACCCCAATCCTTTCTCATTAAAGGACTTGTCCTTTCCCCCTCCCCCTCCCGGCTGTGGCCTCCAAACTCGAAGCAATATCGGGAATCCTGTCTGCCTCTTTCAAACAACACTTCAATTCATCAGGGCAAAGAATCCCTCCTCCTTTGTCTTCCCCCATCCCCGAGATTTTTTTACTCCCATTTAGAGCATGCATGGCCCAAAGTAAATACGCAGACAACAGGGTTACAAATTACCTTGCACTAGGTAAACCCACTCTGAGTACCTGGGGGGGTTTGCAGAATACAAACAGCTTCTGTGTAAGCATCCTGGGAATAATGGGGATTCCTATAGCTCTAATTACTAGCACAATAATAACCTGGAGTGCATCGCCTTGCCTCATCCCATCTGAGCTCCGACTCTCCACTCCCTTCCCTGCCCTCCACTTGCTCTCGCAGCAGGGAGGGATGAGGACGAAGAGCCGAACACACGCCTGGTTTAGCAAAGCTCCACTCATCTGGGGCCAATATGTTTTATGGTGACACGCAGAGTGAATTTGTTACTCACTGAGGATTTTCATAAGGCTGATGACAGACTGGCAGTCCGGTGGGCGTTGGCATGAGCATCAAACCCCTGCAGTCAGCATTATATTCCAGCACAGGGTTTCCCCGTGCCATAGCGCACGCCACTTGGCACAAATGAATTTCATGCTCAATTGTCATAAATCTCTATTTTCCATCTGTAAAGTGGAGAAAATAGCAGCAAAATACTGCGGGGATGAAAAAGCGTGGGACTTTTGTGAGGATCCGGTAGACACAGCCACATTAGCAATCCTGGAGCTCTCCTAGCACAATTTTTGGAGGTGATCTTATCAGCTTAAAAACTGAGGGTCAAGCTATCTGGCAACACTGGGCTTTTTTTTTCAGTTGTCCACAAAGTTGACTCTCTTCTTCACTGCAAGAATGGACAGCGAGTCAAGATGAAATACATTTTCCAGGGAAACCTGTTCAGCTTTGCCTATCTCAGGTTCCTCAGGCCCTTCACGCTCCACCTTGGGACAACATGAGACACGACCAGTGTCTCCCAGGTGATTCTTCATGACATCTGCACCCACCTACCCATGCACAGGACTGTGCCTTGCACCAGGGTTCATTGCCTTCTGGCATGTATTTGTAAAGCAAGTAGGATTAAGCTATGGAAAGGAGCTTCTACCACATTTTTTTGCTGTCTCCTGCCATCCAAGCACAGGGGCTTCTGAGACATCACAGCTTGAGGGGACAGCATTGTAGAGGTGTTGTTCTTTCTTCTGTCTATTCACCCCCAAAATTGCCGGCCTACATCCAGTAGAGCCAATATAACTAAGAGTGGAACAATCCTACAGGTAATTTAACTACTTTGACTCCAGTTGAGGGATGTATATAGCCTCCTTGTCAAGGTGGGAATTAGCTGGGTCAGTGGGCATCTGGGATTAGATTCCCAGGAGAGGAAGAAGAAAATAAACATTTAAAGCAGACCTTAGGCAGAATATCTGTTTAAATTTCAGCTGCTTCAGTCCTTTATCAGACAGCCATGAGAGAGGGATTTGTCACACCTAACTTTAGCCATGGCAAATATAAATGTATATACATGATGTAACAGCTCTAGACTGCCTTTGTACTTGATGCAGAGAAATGGGCATTTATGCCTATATTTCAGATGTCCACTTCATCTTGCCCTAGAAACATACCTTTTTCTTCTGCTTTGGGTGTGAAGGGAACTGCAGGTGAGCTTGGAGCTACACCGTGGCCAAATGACTCCTGCCTTGGCTGCTGGGAGGAGGACCCTAGGGGAGATACCAGAGCTCCCTGCAGAGCCCAGCCTATGCTCATGAGGGTGATGGGGACCTGACATCTCACCAGCCTGGCATCGTCCCCCTGCAAACCAGCAGAACAAGCCTGGCCTGCTTCTCACCATGCTCACTGCCATACCTGTGAGCTCTGTCCACATGTTGGCCCAACCTCCCCACTTACAATGGGCAAGGGACTACCCGCAGGCACAAACGGGTGCACAAAAAGGGTCTGGTCTTATTTATGACCGCAAGGTCTGAGGGGAAGAAAAGACAGTTCCTCCAGAAGTGGTTGGGTGAACTCCTGTGTTAGCCCACATACCCCCTGGTTGCTGTCACCTTGCACCTCAGCACCATACACAGTGGGTTGCTTCACCCCATACGCTCCCCAATTGCCACATCTTTTTCCTGAGCAAAACACTGTAATGATCTGCAGATTAGTAAAAGGTGTGTTTGAATTCTGTAAAAATTCAAATGTGTGGGGTTTTTTTTTCTGAATCATACATTGTGGAAGTTTCCTTTGCATTGTCTCACCCATAATCCACAGCAAACGACCACCGTGGTTCATAAACCCAGCTCTAATTGCTCTGGAGAAGTATCTCCTTTTAATTTTGTGGTTTGCTCTGGGCTGAAAAATGTCCATATAAGTGAGTAGGTGAAAGCATTTTAAAACCGCAGGGAGCCCCAGCGTTGAGTTGGAAAGGAAATAAAATATTTTCTTCATGGACCGGGTATGTTTTATATCCCAACTGACCATGCTGAAAAGGTCATGAGGTACTACCCAGCTGGGGTTATCTCATCAGCCATCCAAAAAGTACCAGCTGCAGGATGCCTAAGTTAAAGTCACAGCAAAAATCATTACCATTTTTGCGAGGGAGAGCATGGCATTTTTCACTAGAATATACCCAGTCAGATGTGAAACAAAGGAATAAAAAGCAATAACCATTTGCTAATATTTCTGCTCTTTTAGGGTCACTTGGGATAGTGCTGTGGTGATCTCCCTCCTCATCCTTCTGCCCGGCGGCATCCATCTGGGACACCTAATGAATGATTGGTAAACATAACTTTTCCCAGCAAGACAAAATCTGTTTCTAACTCATGACCTACTGACACTCGTTCATTATGTAGCCTTCTTCCAAGAGACAGGCTGTTTAGGAAAACTATTGACTGGCTACATGCCCCATACAGCCATCCCTTAATTACAAGACAGACCCTATTAGTAACTGTGTGATACTAAAGGGCTGCTGAGCAGATGTTATGTATAGGGTATCACAGCCACTTAGTGCCTCGCCGAGACAACGCGGTGCCGTGGGACCTGTTGCAGAGCCTATGGAGCTGGCGGAGACGTCCTGGCTGGCTCTCATCACGGCTGAAACAGGACCATATTTCACCAACGTTTCCTCCTGCAGCCGTCCCTCCTGTTGTGTAAGGATTTCATCTAACACCTAAGAAGATTGATGGAAAATTTTTCACTGCCTTTCATCGGCTTTGGGTGAGGTATTATTGAAAGTATTTTGAGAGACATATTAGTTCTTGTGAAATCCTCCACATTCACAGCCCCTGACGCTGTCCTTCATTCAGATGCACTGGGTTTATCAGAGACCTCCCTTCCTTGCAGGTAATGCCCCAGCCTCAGTTAAACATGGATTGGCGTGCAACAGTGTGTGGTGTTGCTCCCCTATTGTTTGGAGACAAGAAAGATTCATCTAAAGCCAATCATTCCAGCTAGCTATTTCTTGCTGATGAATGAATGACATCGCAGAGAGAACTGCTACTTAACAAACACTTTCAATTCCCACTCTTCCCACTGAGCTCTTGGGAATTGATGTAAGCTAGAGAGAGTGCTGGCTTTTCCCTCCTCAGAGAGCCTCAGAATGGTTCACCTGGCAAGGTAAACAAGCTCATCGATCTTACGAGGTTTAGCTGAAGATTGAAGTAATTTGGGGATGCTCCAAGCTTCAGGTTTCTTTCCTAAAGCCGGTTATGTACTAGTTTTTCATCTTTTTTTTTTCCAATTCCAAAGGGCTGCATTAAAACACCTTTTTACTGGTAAGAGCGGAATATCTCCATTCCACCAGAACAATGCCAAGCTATCATTATGTTCAAACTGCATTTTAACGGCCTTCACATTTTCAGGGCTTTTCACCTTTGCATTAGTAAACACTCAAAATCCAAGAGCTGTTGAACTTCATACCTTTCCCTATATCCTCTGTGTCTTTCCTAGTGGTGTGAGAGCGAGGGGGATTTGACCAAGGTCGAATTGAATCAAAACAATGGAAACCCAGAGAGTTTGGCAGTGCCATAAGCAAATAAAACCGCTCTGTGTTTATCACTTCATTCAGTCCAGATGGGTTGTTTTCCCCATGCTGCAGTCATCATCCTGTATCAATACAAAGCCCTGAATGATATTTCTATAGCATGTTGCTTCAATGAAGCTGTCCTAGAGTGGCTGTACTAGTGGTTTTGAAGTTGCCTCTGGGTCTCTTATGTGGTTAGGCTTACAGATGTCTTCTGTGGTCTCTCTTTCTCCATCAGTCATCATTTCATTCTCATGTCTTCCAGATTTCCAGATACCTCCTGCCTGTGTCTGCTTGAAGGAAGGCTCCCTGTAAAGCCCTCCCATGTATTACAGAAAGATCTGCTTCTGGTTTTGCTTCACATAACGCAATGTATGTTTTGTGAAAACCTAGGAACTGACAATCAGATTATTGATCACATCCAACAATTCTGGCTCCTCTGTGTCTAATCCTACACTCCCCCCTGGAAAGTGGTTTTAGATTTGTTGAATGAATCTGCAGCTGATGAAAAGCTAAGGTCAGACTTATGGGCCTTAACCAGGCAGAGTACAGGGAGGAACTTCTCGTTTTGTTTGCCCTTCTAATTAGACTCAGTCGCAGCCTGTATCATTCCTGTAACTCAAGCTATCAGTCTTTCTTGAGAAAAGCTTTTATCTGCCCAGTGTTCTGCACCGAATCAGGACAGATTTGGCTCATTTGCAAACCTGGCCCACATTTTGCACAGGGGAAGTTCAAGGCAGTGAGTACTTCTGCCCATCACTCCCATCGGCCTGCTGGAAGAGAAGTTCAGCAGAGTAACTGCTGACAGTTGTGTTGGCTCCCAACAGACACCTATTGCAAGAATGGAGCAAGAAAGAAGGATCCAGGGAAGGAGCTGGGATTTGAAAGACTCAGAGTTCAAGCTCCTGCCTCAGCGACAGTCCTGCTTTGCAACCTGGGACAAAATGTTTAGGGCACAGCACAGAGTAGAAAATAATATACATATACCTTGGATCCCTGAAGCTGGATCCACTAGACTGGATCCAAGCAGGTCGGTTCATACACATATTTGGCTGCACATATCTGGGGAGCTTTCAAACTCACCTGGCTCTGCTCCCAGGTATTGTGTCTCTGCATTAGTGATAAGCATGTTAACAATTGGCTTTGCTATTCTTAACATAGACATAGCACTGTCCATGTGTGTCTAGACACCAGCTGAAACCAAGTGAGAACATGTGTCTGCGTTCTGCTCTTGACACAAGCCCTTAGTGTCTCCCTGCCTTTGCCCCCTCTAACAACACAAGCTTTGTGGGTAATGGAGTTTGCAGTCACTTTTTACAGCAGACCTGATTATCTGACCACTCCAAAAAACTAGCAGAAAACAAAATTGCTGGGCAAAATCAGAAAAAAAACAGTAGCATCATCCCCCTGGAGTCTCTGATACCACAAGGGAGCCTACACCACAGGCTGGGTTCAAGGTGTTTCCTCTCCAAAACCCTTTTTAAAGAGCTGAGTAACCTCATGGGCTTTGCACTGGGCTCTGGGCTGGTGTGAGCAGGGCTGCAGGGGTCTAACTGAGTACAAAACATGACCCTGGCTTAGCCCAGCCTGACTCTGGCAGGGCTGTGCACAAAGCCACAGAGCCTGTGTGAAAATGTCCTCAGTCAGGCTCATAAAATGTTGTAGTTTGCAGCTGAGAAGGGATAAATTAAACTAACAAGCATGACAGCTATTTAAAAATAAGAAATCATGTTTCATGGGGTAAAACAACATCTGAGGCCCCAGAGAGTCTGTACTTTGTATTTTTAATAGTTCTTTCACTGCAACAACACTCTCCCCTCCACTTAACAGGGCTGAAGACCCCGAGTTCAAACGCTTCCCCACTGCTCTCTCCCTGGTTTACTGCAGCTCTCATCTTTACTATCACTCTGGATAACTTTCTTTTGTGAGGAGAAGGGCTCATTAGCTAGGAATTGATAAACAAAGCGGAGGGTGGAAACAGAGGTCCCTGCTCCCCAAAGCAGGCTGCCTCGGGAGTGGTGGTGGCCTCCCACCCAGGACGGCTTTGCACGGAGCCCAGCTGCAGCCTGTCTGTAAACGTTTTGGTGGACAGGCTGTCAGAGGTCTGAGCCGTCACACACTGGCCTTTTGGGGGAATCGTGCGCTGAGGGTATGAAAAATCTGTGTTTCAGAGGACTTGCAAAGGCAGAGGGCGGCTGGTCTCCTTAGGTCAGCGTGCAGTGGGTTTTGGCACCCAGGGAGGGGGTGGGTGCTGGATTTGGTGCAGCACTGCAGTGCCTTTGGGTTTCAGTGGTAGCAAAGGCTCGAATCCTTAATAGGACATGAATCCCCATTGCAGGGGACTTGAGGACTTACCTTCTACAAAATTCTGCATCTTTTTGAAAACACCATGACACCCATATATCCATTGGTGTTGCCTACACACTCTTAGCACTCTACTGCTTTAAGGAGAGCTAAAAGCAATCGAGTGAGAATGCAAATGCAGTTAAAAGTAGCTTTGACACAATTTGGAATGATAGTTAATGGCTAGCTTCTTCAAAGAAGAAGGATAAATTTCAGGATAAATTCCCTGTGAGAACAGATAATCTGTGGCAGGATTATATCAATGAAAAAGAAATCATCATGCAACCAACCAATTTGTTATATGCGTTCACTCAGTTGTCATTTTTTCAAATTCCTTTCCATATCTATCCTTTTTTCTTATCTTAGCTGAGGAAGGGAAAAAGAGAGGATAACAATGGAGAAAAAGATTATAAACTATCTCAAACGTAAATATTTTATTTTTCTAAGAAACTGAAATCAAGCAAAATGGTCTATTCACAGCATGAGCATTTTCAAAAAACTCCCTCCTTCACCATCTTATTTGAAGGTTAAAAAGCTTAATTTTCTCATGTATTTGAAGACATTTGCTCCTCCTTTTTCTCTTTAGGACTGGTCTGACTCCTAACCCTTATATTTTTCTTCACTTCTCCCACTCTGCACTGGAGGAACATTTTCAAAAGTTGCCAGGGTACTTAGTAGAGTAAATCCTGTTTTGAAAAGTAAAACAGGCACTGGGGAGCTCAGTTAGACTCAGCTGGTCTTTACCACTTGCAGCTTGTGCCAGTGAGCAAGGGCTGTGACCCACTATCATGCCACTGGGCATTTCCCAACGGCGTTAATCTAATGAGCTGAGTTAACAGCAATGGTAAAGAGCAAGAAACGAGGGATTAGGTGCTGCAGCCTGCCCTGTGAACGGTGCTGAATCCCTTGGGTGTTGCCTGCTCCGGTGCAGCAGCCACACCACAGCACTCCTCTCCCAGGTGCAGCAGAGACAGCCAGAGATCGTTTTGTCCATACCAGGACAGGCAGCATCAGGAGCAGTGCAAATGATAAATCTGTAAAGGCTCTACTAATCTAGGATTTTGATCCACGGGATCTAAAATGGCCTTTGTTCCAAACACAGAAGTCCATGAAAAGTGGTCACAAGAAATAATTGAATCTAATGGGAAATGGCTTCATCAGCATGTGTGGAAGGAAGCCTGTATGCAACTTAAGGCATGTGCAGCTGGCAAAGCACCTCTTGAAGATAAAAAGAAAACAGGAAAAACCCAAACACTGACAAATACTTTCAGAACAAAGGAATAAAAAGGACTGCGTCTTGCAATAGCTGGACACCCATTTCATAGAATCACAGAATCATAAAATAGTTTGGGTTAGAAGGGACCTCTAAAGGTCATCTAGTCCAACCCCCCTGTTGTGGGACAAGTTGCTCAGAGCCCCGTCCAACCTGACCTTGAATGTTTCCAGGGATGGGGCATCCACCACCTCTCTGGGCAACCTGTGCCAGTGCTTCACCACCCTCAGCGTAAAAAATTTCTTCCTTACATCTAGTCTAAATCTACCCCCCTTTCATTTAAAGCCATTCCCCCTTGTCCTGTCGCAACAGGCCCTGCTAAAAAGTTTGTCCCCATCTTTCTTATAAGCCCCCTTTAAGTACTGACAGGCTGCAATAAGGTCTCCTCGAAGCCTTCTCTTCTCTAGGCTGAACAACCCCAACTCTCTCAGCCTTTCTTCACAGGGGAGGTGTTCCATCCCCCCGATCATTTTTGTGACCCTCTTCTGGACCCACTCCAACAGGTCCGTGTCTTTCTTATGCTGAGGGTTCCAGAGCTGGATGCAGTACTGCAGGTGGGGTCTCACCAGGGCAGAGCAGAGGGGCAGAATCACCTCCCTCGACCTGCTGGCCACGCTTCTTCTGATGCAGCCCAGGATACGATTGGCCTTCTGGGCTGCGAGCGCACGTTGCTGGCTCATGTCCAGCTTTTCATCCACCACCCAAGTCCTTCTTGGCAGGGCTGCTCTCAATCCCTTCATCCCCCAGCCTGGATTGATACCGGGGGTTGCCCTGACCCAGGTGCAGGACCCTGCACTTGGCCTTCTTAAACCTCATGAGGTTCACACGGGCCCACTTCTCAAGCTTGTCCAGGTCCCTCTGGATGGCATCCCGTCCCTCTGGCGTGTCGACCACACCACTCAGCTTGGTGCCATCTGCAGACTTGCTGAGGGTGCACTTGATCCCACTGTCTAGGTCGTTGATGAAGATATTAAACAGTACTGGTCCCAATACGGACCCCTGTGGGATGCCACTCGTCACCAATCTCCATCTGGACATTGAACCATTGACCACTACCCTCTGGATGCGACCATCCAACCAATTCCTCACCCACCGGACAGTCCACCCATCAAATCCCTACCTCTCCAGTTTAGAGAGAAGGATGTTGTGGGGGACCGTGCCAAAGGCCTTACAGAGTTCCAGATAGATGACATCTGTAGCCCTTCCCGTGTCCACTGATGTAGTCACTCCATCACAGAAGGCCACTAGTTTAGTCAGGCAGGACTTGCCCTTGGTGAAGCCATGCTGGCTGTCTCGAATCACCTCCGGGTCCTCCATGTGCCTTAGCATGACTTCCAGGAGGATCTGTTCCGTGATCTTCCCAGGCACAGAGGTGAGACTGACTGGCCTGTAGTTCCCCAGGTCTTCCTTTTTTCCCTTTTTAAAAATGGGGGTTATGTTTCCCCTTTTCGAGTCAGTGGGAACTTCACCGGACTGCCACGACTTCTCAAATACGATGGACAGTGGCTTAGCAACTTCATCCGCCAGTTCCTTCAGGACCCGTGGATGGATCTCATTGGGTCCCATGGACTTGTGCACCTTCAGGTGCTTTAGATGGTCTTGAACCTGATGTTCTCCCACAGTGGGCGGCTCTTCATTCTCCCAGTCCCCGCCTTTGCCTTCTGCGGCTTGGGCGGTGAGGCTCGAGCACTTGCTGGTGAAGACTGAGGCAAAAAAGTCAGTGAGTACCTTTGCGTTCTCCGTGTCCCAGGTAACCAGGTCTCCTGTTTCGTTCTGGAGAGGGCCCACATTTTCCCTCATCTTCCTTTTATCCCCGATGTACCTATAGAATCTTCTCTTGTTTCCCTTGACGTCCCTGGCCAGATTTAACTCTATCAGGGCTTTAGCTTTCCTAACCTGATCCCTGGCTGCTCGGACAATTGCTCTGTATTCTTCCCAGGCTACCTATCCTTGCTTCCACGCTCTGTAGGCTTCCTTTTTGTGTTTGAGTTTGTCCAGGAGCTCCTGGTTCATCCATGCAGGCCTCCTGGCATTTTTGCCTGACTCCCTCTTTGTTGGGATGCATCGCTCCTGAGCTTGGAGGAGGTGGTCCTTGAATATTACCCAGCTTTCTTGGGCCCCTCTTCCCTCCAGGGCTTTGTCCCATGGCACTCCACCAAGCAGATCCCTGAAGAGGCCAAAGTCTGCTCTCCTGAAGTCCAAGAGAGTGAGCTTGCTGTGCGCCCTCCTCAGTGCCCTAAGGATCTTGAACTCCACCATTTCATAGTCACTGCAGCCCAGGCTGCCCTTGAGCTTCACATTCCCCACCAGCCCCTCCTTGTTGGTGAGAACAAGGTCCAGCATAGCACCTCTCCTCGTTGGCTCCTCTACCACTTGGAGAAGGAAGTTATCATCAACGCATTCCAGGAACCTCCCGGATTGCTTATGCCCTGCTGTGTTGTCCCTCCAACAGATGTCGGGGTGGTTGAAGTCCCCCATGAGGACCAGGGCTTGTGAGCGTGAGGCTGCTCCTATCTGTCTATAGAGGGCCTCATCCGCTCGGTCTTCCTAGTCAGATGGCCTGTAGCAGACCCTCACTGTAATGTCACTTGTCCCTGCCTTCCCTTTAATCCTGACCCATAAGCTCTTGATCGGCTCCTCATCCATGCCCAGGCAGAGCTCCATGCACTCCAGCTGGTCACTGACATAGAGGGCGACACCCCCTCCTTGTCTTCCCTGCCTGTCCTTCCTAAAGAGCCTGTATCCCTCCATCCCAACACTCCAATCATAGGAGCCATCCCACCACGTCTCCATGATGCCAATAGGGTCGTAGCCCTGCTGGCATGCACAAGTCTCTAACTCCTCTTGTTTATTCCCCATGCTATGTGCGTTTGCATAGAGGCATTTAAGTTGGGCCCCCGATGAAGCTGTCTCACTGGCTGGAGTTCCTTTGTGCTGCTCTTCAGGCACTCTCCTGCTGACCCATGTTCCTTCTCCAGGCTCTGGGCATCTATTGCTGGTCCTGGCATCAAACTGGTGGGAGTCAGATGGATTGAGGTTCCCCTCCCCTGGCATCTCTAGTTTAAAGCCCTCTTCACCAGTTTGGCAAGCCTATGACCAAAGATGCTCTTTCCCTTCTCTGACAGATGGACCCTGTCAGCCACCAGTAGACCAGGTTTCTCAAACCGAGTCTCATGGTCTAAGTAGCCGAACCCCTGGCTGTGGCACCAGTCCCGTAACCATTTGTTGACTCACCAGATTTGACTGGCCCTTTCAAACCCCTTCCCTTTGACCGGGAGGGTTGATGAAAAAACTACCTGCGCTCCTGAGTCCCTTACCGCCGCTCCCAGGGCTCTGTAGTCCTTCTTCATAGTCCTCAGACTGCTCCTGGCTGTGTCACTGGTGCCCACGTGAAACAACAGCAGCGGATAATAGTCAGTGAAAATGTCCCCATTTGCAGAAACATTAGGCATCTAGCTGCTCTCTTAGTGAGTGTGAATTTGGATGTTTGTATCCAAGTCTATCCATGGACTATTCAACAGCCTCATGATGTGATGGGAAACAAATGGACCTGACCTGTGTGGACACTCGCACATCAGATTAAACCACGCTTGCTTTACACCTGCAAGCTTGCTGCCGAGACAGGATGTCTGCCATGGGTCTGGCTCTGTAGGTCTGGCTCAGCCTTGTCCCTTTCTCCTTATTGTACCCCAAAGTAAGGACCCTCAGGGTGTGCTTAAGATTAAGCACGTGTGCCTTAAGATGTGAGCTATTTCTATACTGCAATGGTCAAATCCCAAGGAATAAGAGTATTTTTGAATTTTTACTTCATCCTTGTAAATGGAGTTTACAAAATTTCTTTCCTTGTACATTTTAAGCTTTTTTAATGTCTTGGCAGGGAGGGTGTGATTTTTTTCCTTGCTGAATAGGAGACTGTGTTTTGAATTAGGAATAGAAAGACTCCTCCAAAGCTAAGGAAGTAGTAGTAGATGTCATACTCACATTCACACATGCTGCATCCTATCACTGGAATATTTATTTTTATGCTCATTTTTCTTTCTGCCCTGTCTTTCACTCCTTTTTTATTTTTCATTTCTCCCCATTTTCAATCCCTTCACAGTAAAATGCTCCCCAGCATCTCATCTCATCTCATAGTTTTCAGGTGGGTTTGAAATTAGTCAAATTAATTCATCCATCCCAGCAAGAGAGAAGATGCTCAGGTGGCATTTACCAATGTCACTAAAACCCTAGACTTTATCAGTAGTCACCTCCAGTGAAAGAAGTTGTTGGTTTCTTTGGTAAAACAGATGCAGGTCATGAAGGGTTACACTAAATGGTATGTGAGGCTGTCAGCCAAAAAACAGTAAACATCCAAATGATGCAGCTCAGCAAACACACTTGCCCTCTCATTTTGAGTGGCTTTCTAAAATGTCATCAGCTAGTCAGTCTGTAGCAATATGCATTGCCTCCTTTTCCTGCAGACCTAAGTGAATGTCAGGCATGGATAACATGAATCCCTCACTATTTCAGTTAGTAATTGATTCATAAGAACAGTAGAGAAGGACACAATTTAGTGTGGCTTTGACATTCCTATCCCTGTTTTAATATGGAACTGTACCCCCTTCTCAGAAATACGTTGGTAACCCTTGGAGTTAAAATGAATTCTTTGTCTCAGTTATGCAGACAACTCCAAAAGCTGCTAAAAAGCAGCAATCAGGAACATGATCCCACAGCACTTTATCAATGGGAATTGCTATTCTGTTTGTGAGATAGAGGCTGTGGGAATTCCCCTTATCAAAATGAGTTAACAAGCTTTTACTGAAAGTTGGCCAGCTTGAATGATAAAAAGAGTAGAAAAAATGACTCTGATCCTTCTGTCATTAAGCATTAAAAAACTGAATTCTGACCCAAAGGAAAACCTGATGCTCATGTAGGTGAGAGCAACTTTATGTCATCCCAGTTTCTCAGAGTTGCCCCAAGTTTCCTGGAGAATCCATGTCGCTCTGGAGAAGTCCCAATGCTCAGGAACTCAGGAGTCTCTGAGCCTTTTCCCATCCTACAGGGCAAGGTCAGGGTATCCTTCTGTCTTAGAAAACACTGTGTTTGATAACTTTCTGAGGCCTTTTGCATTTAGGGCATGTTAGAGCTGCCCTTGGGCTACTCCGTTTCAAGCCACAATTAAAGCATTATGGGAAAAGCTCAGGATCTACAAAAGCATGAGATTGTCTTTTAGCCACTAAGCCGAATGATGAATAAGCTTCCGGATCTGGTCCTGAATCTTCAACGTGCTCAGTGTTTGGGCTCTCATTTTCCCTTTCATTTCTGGAAGGAGGCATGTCAGAAACAACATGGAATAGTTTTTTTATTTCTAGGGGTTCCCAGCACCATTTTAGTTCACATAGACATCTCACCCTTCAGTGCATATTGAAACACACCCCCAAACCTTTGTAGATTCACCATCACTGGTGCCGTAGAGAAGGCATGACTTCAAGCAACATAGCTAAAAGTGGTTCTAAGCCTAGTGTTCATATGTGTAATGTAACTTCAGCTATTGCCAAGGAATTGCCGAGTGGTTGCTGCTGAGATATGCAACCAGTTGACAAAGAGCCAGTGCTGATGTGGCCTGTCCAACGTGGTCCACTGCGGACCAGCCTTTCCTCCTCGATGTGATCGCTGAGGCACGGCAAGGCATGTTCCCCTGCGGGCCATGGCACAGCCACTTCCCCAAGGCATCCCCCAGCTGCTCGGCTCGTGCTGCCACCCAAACAGACTGACGGAGCAACTCGTACGTGGAAAACAGCATCGCACAGACACATGCACACAGGCACACGCACACCCTACAGGCATCTATGAATTATGAGGCGTTAAACCTCTCACAGAACTCTGGTGACTTCATAAACCACAAAAATGATTAAATTATTGCCACATAATGAGAAATGTTCCCATCTTTTAATTTTATACCCTATATGGAGCAGGAGCCCTGATTCTTTCTCACTTCCTCTTCGGAGGCTTCCAGATGTTTCTTTCCTCTGCTCTCTGACGTGCAGGTTATCTCACACAGTTTCACCTTCTCCTGGTACTTTCACTTGCAGCAAGATCCCTCTGTGTTGCCACCAGTACACTCAGATGTACCCTATAGCCGTTCCTGAACAAGTGTTTCCAGGAGGAAGGTTGCAGCCAAGTGAGAATTTGTTCCCTTATATTGCCTCTGGCGTTTCCTCATCTTGTAGTAATCTTCATGCAGAGGAATTGCACGTTAAACTGAAATTAAAACAGAGGAGAAGCAACACTAACTGTTCAGAAATTTGTCTTAGTGTGGTTCTTTGCTTAGAGCCAGCAGCCGAGAGCTGAGTCACAGCATTTCTTTCAGAAAGAGATCCAGTCCTGAGAACAGAGAATTTACTGCCATCCTCAGAAAACTGTTCCAATATCTAATTATGCTCAGCGTAAAAAATCTACATTTTATTTCCTGTTCAGCTTTTTCCTGACTTCAGCTTGCAACCACTGGACCCTGTCGTGCTTATGTCTGTGTAATTAAAGAGGACCAAACCTTCGCATACCCATTGCTTTACAGGCAGCAATGGTCCGTGACCAAGACACCTCTTAATCTCATCCTGATCGGCAAACTAAAATAATTTAAAATATCCTAGAAATGCATGCATTAAATAGAAAAATCAAACCACAGGGAATTTGGAGCTGTATTGCTGAGGTAGCCTAATACTGGATCTCAAATATTCAATGTGTACATAAATATTTACATTTTAAAGTTTAAGCAATTAAAATACCATGCAGACAGAAACTGCAAAATAAATTTAACAGCACAGGCTTCTGTTTTGTTATACTATGACTCATTTTGCTTAGTTAGGTACTTTTTGTTGCTGTCATTTTGTTTTGCTTGGGCATTTCCTTAAAAACTTAATTTTGGTCAGTGCTGTCAAACAAACCGCAGCCACGCACAGGCTGGGTTCTTGATCAACACCCCGCTCCTGCATGGCTCAGGACAAGGAAAGGTCTGCGGAAAAACCACAGTTTTCCCCTTCTGCTGGTTACTTCCTCAGGGCAGTGGTCAGTAACTTGAGCACCGGTACATGAAAGCTCTTGGTGTGCCTCTGCCTTGTTACTGGCGATCCATAATGGCTCATGAAACCTTCACAGGAGGTATGAAGAGCTGTCCATAATGAGTAACTCAGCTTTCATGCCAACTACTCAAAGACAAGGTTTATCTGCCAAGATCAACAGATTACAACAAACTGGAGTTTACAGAACATATTGTTTCAAAGAGATAAAGAGCCAGAAGAAACAGGTTGCCCAGAGAGGTGGTGGATGCCCCATCCCTGGAAACATTCAAGGTCAGGTTGGACGGGGCTCTGAGCAACCTGATCTAGTTGAATAAGTCCCTGCCCATGGCAGGGGGGGTTGGACTAGATGACCTTTAGAGGTCCCTTCCAACCCAAACTATTCTATGCTTCTATGATTCTATAAACACTGACGGTGTTTCAGAACTGAAATCCATTTAGATTTCAGACGTATCCACAATCCTTCTCTCCCCTTTTCTCTACTGTTACCAACATCCCTCCATGTTTTTAGCAGTTTACAGTCAACTTTTCTTTTATCCCTGATCTGCCCAAAACTTCCTATCCTAAGGGTCCAGTTTGAGTTGCACAAAGCAAGGAATGGATCTGAAGGCTAAAGTGCTAAAAGGTCTTCCATTAGCCACAAAAGTGACCAGGCTGCACATTGGCATAAAGCGATACCCATCCATTAGCTTTGACAGCAGTTAAAAAATACAGTTTACAGCCAAAAAGAAGAAAAATGACTGGAAATGCAAATATCATGGACCAGTTCTAGATCTACTGCTCTTAGAACTAAAGATTCCCAGAAGTGAACATACATTACTCATACATTACTCCTTAGTATTATCTGGGGGGTTGAGGTTTTTTACATGATTTGCCATGTGTTCAACACTGTAATTGGTTAAGTGCATTTCTTTATTCGTTATTCCACAAGCCATATTTAAAAATCCTAATGCCAGAAGTGGTAAGGTCATTTCCAAGTAAATTCTGGGAAGCAAAAGCCAAAAATGGGATAAAAATACTAGTACCAGTCTAGTACCATATATTTTCAAGTACTACAACTTCCCCTAGAGTCGTTGCTGTGTTCTGAAAAATTCATTAGGACATTGTAACACTTCTCTACGTGGCATAATTCATGTTTGCAATAGCATGGGAATATACAAAAATCAATGAAAGACCTTCATATCCAAGTTATGCAATTGTCAATGTGTCCATATTTTAGTCAAAATTCCCTGAGTGACAGGAATGTGACACCCCTTTTGAACTAATTTCCAGTTATTTTTGTTTGTAAATAGCCTGAGGTCATTAATCAACAGAGCTTCCTTGAACCGTTAACAGAACCACTGCTCTGCATGATTGTTTCTCTTTGAAGGGGATTACAAAACCATTTGCTCTAGTTTCAATCCACATGGGTTCCTGCTCTGAATCGCATGTTAAGTTTTGGGACTGGGCAAATTCTTCATCTGGTTTCATGTCAAAACCATCTGAAGTCAGAGAGTTCTGCACAGAACTGATGCAGAGCCATAAATTGTCCAAGTTCACTATGGATTGGCCCAGCCGTATTTGCTGGAGAAAGGGTGGGAACTGGAGCAAATCCTTGAGGGAAAATGAGCTAAATTTCAAACAAAACTCAAGACCAGGCAAATTTTACATCATTTCAGGTTTCACAGCCAACATATTTAGAAGTCTTCTCCCTATCTTTTTGTCCAGAAAATGGGACCTGGCCCACAATATTCTTCAGAAAGGCTAGCAGAAGATCAGCTGAGACAGGAAAACACGCCAAGCTTCCCTTGTGACTGCACGAAGTTCCACATATGTTTAATCCAGAGTACTCATGCTTCTTTTATGTTCACTTCCCTAACAGTCACACATGCAGATTGGTGGACCTGACATGTCATTTCCTGCATTCAAATGTTCAAGCTAGGTACAATCGCAAGTAGAGACAGAAAACAAAGGAGGATGCCATCATTTGTTTGTGCAATCACAAAACTAGCCAGTGTGCATTGGGTGCTGAGGTTCAGAGACTGAGAGAAACAAGTGCTAATTTCTCAAAAATAACTCTGAAAAAACAATTCTGGATAAAAATAATCTGATATTTGACAGAAGAATACATCTGAGGAAACCACAATCTGATTCTGCTAGCAGGAAAAGAAATCTAAAAAGATTATATTCTTGTTGGATAAATCTGCTTTGCCAAACTCTCGCTCATCAAACTAGAGCTCAGCTTGGTTGGAGCTAACATTGTATAAATCTTAAATTATTTTAAAGAAAAATTTATTCTCAAGAATTATTTATTTCATGTTCTTTATGAGTTCTTTCTTCTCTTTCAGATGTTTTATTGCAAAGCAAGAGTTGAAAATTTTAGAGACAATGTTAAAACCCTGTCTCATCTTCCTGAGGTGCTTCATGTGGGCAAAGTATCACTGTTTGTCATTTCAACTCACCAAGAGAAGAAAAACAGTTTTTGGTAGTATCTCCTACTAGAATAATTGGTATAACCAGAAAAAATGGGGTGTACAAGCAGGACCTTTAAGAGCCAAAAAGCGTGTTTAACATTTTCAGTTGATAAAAGACATTACTTACCAATGTGTGTTCTTTTGTTTCATCAAAGCACCATCAACCCAAAAAAAATCCAGCTAACACTGCCTGGGAACAGACATGTTCAAATACTGTTTGTTGCAGCTTGTCCCTTCAAGGATGGTAGGGCAACCCTGAAAACTGTGGCCATGATTTGATCTTCCAAACATAATAATCCAGTGCCGTTTGAGAGAGCTTAGGATCTGTAAGACACCCACATGGGCTTGGCCAGTGTCACACAGGACCTACAGGAGTCCATGCTCTTCTGGAGGGGCAGATGGAGGTCAGGTGAGCTACAAGAGGTATCTCAAAGGCACTAGGCTACCACATTTAAGCAATTCCACCTGTGTATCACATTGTTGTGTTCCTCCTTCTTCCCCCAGCTGTATATGCTGAGCACAACGTCATATGGTGTGGAATATCCCTTTGGTCAGTTGGGGTCAGCTGTCCCGGCTGTGTCCCCTCCCAGCTTCTTGTGCCCCCCCAGCCTACTCGCTGGTGGGGTGGGGTGAGAAGCAGAAAAGGCCTTGACTCTATGTAAGCACTGCTCAGCAGTAACGAAAACATCCCTGTGTTATCAATGCTGTTTTCTGCACAAATCCAAAACGTAGCCCCATACCAGCTACTGTGAAGAAAATTAACTCTATCCCAGCCAAAACCAGCACACACATGCAAAGGCCATTGAAGCTGGAGCAAGAGTTTATAAAAGAAGAGGCATACAAAGGTGCTTATTTACATATATTTATCCCGATTGGTTTCATCTGGAATTAAGCTTTAAAATGGCATGAGAGAACTGATGTAAAACAAATACCTGTCCCTTTCTCCCAAACTTCTAATACAGGAAGGTGTTGCTGAGGTATTGGAAATACAATGTTGAAGGTTGAGCTTCCTAGACAGAGACATGTACAGGGCAGTGTATAAACTGGGCTATTGCTGTACCAAAAAAGCTGGAAATTGATTTGAAAGAAAGCAGATCTCTCATAAGTGCTGAGATCCAAACCAAATAGAGCACTTGGGCTCCCGATGCTTATTTGGGCACCTAACTTTGTACTGAGACCAACAGGAATGAACCGTTGATCCCATGCCCATGTGATCTATGGACAACACAAGTATGTCTGGATGTCTTCACTCAGTAGGAATAGCCACCCAACAACTGACAGTTCCATTTTTGGTTTTTTTTTTCAAAACCTCATTTTGAAATGAGCCCTGACATTTCCAGGAATAGGAAATACGATCAACCTATTCTCCTACAGTTTATAACTGCCCGTGTTGACTGGCCACTAGTGCTGATCATCCTAAAGCTTCTCCACCTCTAATCCATGACTGGGAGACTCCTCCACAGCATGAAATCTCAGGGGTTCTTGTGGATTTGCAACTCTTGAGTTTGGGATGGAGAGTTTGATCTGAAGTGAGCTTCTGCCCAGCTTCAGCTGCAGCTGGTGTCAAAACTGTGCAAAACCCCACAAGTTTTTTCATGATATTCATGGACATAAATAAGCTACGTGCTACCTGCTTGAGTCTTAACAAATCTAAGGGATGTTTTTGACTTAGGACAAATTCACTTTTGCAGGGTTTGATTTTCTTTAAAGTTCTTCTGCAACCAAATCAACATTCCACTCTCTGTGCACACCTACGGGTCTCCTGCTGAGCAACTGTCAGTATTACGCAGTATTAAATTAGTCTTGGCATTTCACAGTGTTCACTAATTACAAGCACATCTGTTGAAGAGCAGTTAGAGTCATTTTGTAGAGGGACGAAAATCTGATGTGTTTGATGCATGTGTTTGTTTCCCCTTAGAGTGAGGGTGGGATAAACACTACTTTAAAAATCTGTAATCTTAATTTCTCTTCCAAACAAATGTAAACGCTCCCTCAGCTCCCCTGGGGAACACAGCTAGAATATAGAAGACTCTCAGGGAAGACGAACAAGCCTAAGGGCAAACTTTTTTGTGAATCTCTTCATGCCTGTTAAAACTGATTTAAAATAAAAATAAAATTCAGAGAAGGCAACCAAACTGAGGTCCGCGCAGAGGTCTTGCACCTGGGATCCATGGGAAATGGCTGTCACTACAGCATCAGCAATGTCTGGATGTGCGCATTCCTTCCCACTTTGTTCAGTCGAGGGCCATGCGTGGCTGTAGATGATGTCTCCTTTCAACTCTTGAACCCTGACTCGGGTCCAGCCTCATGTTTCTGGCATTGCAAGAGAACTGTCTTGCTCAGAAACAAGTTCGTGAGACTGAAATATTTTGTTGTTTATCTATTTTAGTAAAGAAAGCAGTGAGAGTAAAAAGGTTACCATTTCATTTACACAGTTTTCCTCATTCACAGTAGACGGTCTTAGCAATAAGATCTCTTATGTTATAAGACCAGTTTTCATATTCAAACAAATATCACATTACCACCGACAATGGGATATAACTACTTGGTGGTCTGAAATCCTGTGTCCTGAACTTTTTGTATTAATGTGGATAAGGACTAATGATTCTGGAGTCAGTAGGGCTGTGCCGGTGTCACAGTCAACTGAGAAGGGGATGCTTTGTCTCTCTGTTTTTGTTTTAACTTCAGATTCTCATGGGACCTTTGCTGTGCTTCACAGCAGTCCCTCCTTGACCCAAATACTTCTTGTCTCCCTTCACATGTCCCTTGTAGTCAGTTAAAAGCTATCGGCAAAAGAGTGGGTTCTCCAGAGATAGTGCTATCTGTTAGCCTTTGGTCCTGTGAACAACACCAGCCCAAATTTCATTCCACTGATCTGTCATTTTTTATCTTGCATTTAAATGGGTTTAACCAGCAACAGAAACTGCTTCAGCCCCTGGTGTCCAGCAGCTATTTTTTGGGTGAGAGTACAGCTGGTGCAGAGCACGCAGTGGTTTTGCACCACGGATGGGTAAGCCTCGAAGGCCCGGCAGCTCATTCAGCAGAGACATCAGCCTGCTGATGGCTTCAGTGCAACATTCACCATTAAATCAGATATCCCAGAGACATCCTGTCTGCCTTGAAGTGGTGAGAGTCCTGGCAAGCCAGTTTATCTCCTTGCACAGATACTTGCAGCCCTGCTGGGACTGAAGCTGTGTGCCACATCAGCACAATAGCAGAGCTGAGAAAGAAACCTTAGATCCTTTGATGACCGGAGTCTGGTACTTGGGATGACCAGACCGCTGGCGTGGGTGGGAGACAGGAGCAGATGGGTCCAGCTTTTGTGAATCACCACCACTATCGGCAGCGTGTTGCTTCAATCCAGGGGATTTTCCCTGGCACCACTATCATCCCCACCAGCTCTGCAGTGCTCACGCTTTTCTGGGAGAGAAACCCAATGACCCTGGGATGCACCTCCTCCAAGATGGACTGAAGTGCATTTTAACTGTGCCCCTGGATCACGCACGGCTGTGCAGAACAAAGTCCTGCGCAGTTCAGGGACACAGCTGAAGTGAAGTTCAAGCTGATCCACACTGTGCCTTGTAGGATAACTGCATCGTAACCAAACCTCGGGCATGGTTATCTAATAGTGTAGACAGGCTGGGAGTTAGTACCCTTCCCAGTAAAGGCTGTTTATTCGCAGGGTTGTGACAAGCACATGGGCAATCAAGGGCACTCCTGGCTGCAGCTGCAGTGGTGGCAGAGGACAAGAAAGAAAACAGGCTATGAGGCTGGCACTGTTTCGTGTGCCATGCAAATAGCAGCGTATCCTTCTCTGGGTTGCTGCATTGGGATCAGCAGAGGGACAGACCTGACCTGCTCATGACTCAGGTGGTGACTCTGAACCAGGCATGCTCTGCTCCTGTGCTGAGACCATGAAATTGGATGCGAGAAAAATTGCTGTCTGGTTACAAAACAGTGGACTAGAGGACAAAGAAACAGCCCTGTTATTGTGTAGACCTCCAGATCATATCCTTAGAGGCTGTGATGCAGCTTATTCAGAGGAAGAAATAAAAACTGCCTGGATAAAAGTTTCTTACACATTCCCATGCTCTATTCTCTTGTGAAAGTGTTTTTAGTATAGAACTACGCCACTTTAATAATATGCACTTCTTCAATAAAAAAGCATGACTCACTCCTCTGCACAGGAGATAAAAGACGTGTGGAAACCATAAAAATGCTAATCCAACATGCAAAGCCAGCAGAGTCGCTTATCTTCATGGAATATTTTAATGTCTGTCTTGTTCTTCCAGGAAAGCTATGGGACCACTTACACCTTTAAAAAGCCTCAGCCTGTAAATAGGTATCTAAAATATCTTTCCTAAAGCTGGTTCTGTAAAACAGTTTTAAAAGAACTGATACAGGGTTTAATAGGGCATTCTTGGTTTTAGCATGCTTAGTGTTATATTAGCCTTATCTTCCTCACATATAAATGTAATGGTAAGGAGGCAGAAGTGCCTCTAACAGAGACTGCAAACAGAGAAGTGCTGACAAGGTAAGTGTCTTCCTCAGTGTGAATCCTAAAGGATTAGTGGTCCCGTAAGTACAGCAATTAGACCCCAGCTCCCTGCTCCCATCTGCCTTGTCTTGCCTCGCATGGAAGTCATGCCTGTTCCTTCGGGACCCCTTTCCTTCTGGAGTCATGAGCTGCACCCCAGTGAGCCTTGTCCCCTTCCCCAAATGCTGTGGAGCCTCATGGTTAGGGCCCAGTTTGGCAGATCCATATCTCCTGCCTCCCGGGAAGCCTCTAACCACCAGTCTAGCATGCAAAAGTGAGACACTCACCATCTGTCTTTGACCTAAACTTAGTGCAAAGTCTGAAGACAGTCATAGTCACTTGATCTCATCTTCGGGTTGTCTCCCAAGGCAAATATCTCCTCCCTCATCCTCAAGTCCTAGTGAGATGGGGCTCCTGGAGCAGACACCTCAGTGGCTTTTGGTACCATCTGATGTGATAGAAAATGGCTGAGAAATCCATCAGGGTCTGCAGTGAACGGAGAGGAGTCTTTGGGATCCACCTGGCTGACAACACTACAGATGGGAGCATTTTGGGCTCTAATTGTCCAAAAGCTTGAGCTTCCTGAAGGTGCAGGCACACAGATGGTCACCTACAGATCCTTACACACATACACATGCACGCGCACATACCCCAAAACACACACACAACTGCACTCGCAACAGTTGCTACATATTCAGTGATTGACCAGCTGTGTTGAGGATGACCTCAATTAAAACGTGTCTTTGTGGGCCTCATGCAAAGTGAGGTGATGCACAGGGGTCTAGAGGGTGGTGAGAGTTCCTGGACTTTGATGACGTTGATTACAGGCATCTGTGCAGCTGACGTAGAGTTTGTTATTAATCTTTAGCTGTAGCACTCTTAATTGCATGTCTCACTCCTCAGCTCTAAATTCATGCAAACTGCACTTTAGAGCAGTCTGATCTTAAAGCTGGCCTTTTGCAAATAGCAAATATGTATATTAGTGCTCAGGAATGTCGTCTGTCCATGCAGTGACCTTGGTTACTTACACCCATAGAGCCCCCCATTTTCCACTTTGTCACCATCTCTTCTTCACCCACCAAAATGAGATTCACTGAACATCATACAATCTAATATATTTTTAGAAAAGTCTAGTATATTTTACTGGTGCCATCCCAAAGCTGACCATATAGCTGAGGCTGCAGACAAGGAGAGCGGGTGATTTACTGTGATGAGACTCCTGTAGTTCTGGCCAGCAGCAAATCAGTAGCAGTACAGAGCATGAGCATTTAATGGGGACATCCCATATTCCTTGAATGTTCTGCTGAAGCATAAAAATCATATCCAGCCAACCAGGCTTGTGTGCATGAATCTCTGTTGTACACTGTTCTAGTTATGGAGCTGCTCCAGATTTGGGACCACTTAAGGAGATATATGCATCACTGGTCAGACATGCCCAATTTGGATGCAAAAATTAGGGGTTTATGCCAATGCTGAAAAGCAGGCGTCTTCTGGAAGTCATTTAGGAGGCTGACTAGGACTGCAGCCAGTGCAGAGAAATTAGGGTGTCCAGAATTGAGCTAAGCAGCCCCCATGAGGTGCCCACCCAGCTGACGAAAACCCTACAAATCCCTAATCACCAGCGTTTGATCAGGGCTGTGTAGAGAGGCAAGGTCTATAACCCCACAATTAAAATTGCTTTAGGATACTAATTCTAGTCCCTTCCATGGTTGATCAGCAATATAAATCCAAGCCTAATTTGTATTTTGGAATAGCTGAAAAGTGGAGGCTAAAAGCCATTTTTAAGAGATTAAAGTAATAAATATCTCTTTGATTTGTCAAAGGTCCACACTCTTCTGTTCCCTCCCTGTCAGTGAGCATGGCTTTGCTCAGCTCCCACCCACCACTCCTTTATGGTGCATGGAAAAGGGAATTCAGTGAGGTTATTAAATAATTTTCTGCTTAAAAATTGCTTCCATCATCACTCTTGTGTCTCTAGCTGCCAGGCATTTGACCGCTACTTTACGTATCCCAAAAGATTAAAGCACATTTCTAACTCCTTTTGAGTAAGGAGCAAGTAATGAACAGCAGAGAGGACTCCCGTCACTGGTTGTTTTCTTTTTCTTCAAGGTTTAGACAAAATATTCATTGGTCCCCTAGAAACAGTCCACACAGTTGAAGAGGGAGACTCATGTTAACGTTGAAAACAGGGCTGCCCTGTGGTCCTGCAGAGACCTCTTGGAAAAATTAAGACAGAAGCCTCTGCTTAAAGCCCAGTAGACACAGATGGTTGAAGGAGGCACTGTCTTCTAATGGTCTTTGGGGTGGTTTCCTCCCATATTCTGTAACAATGGGATTTTTTAAAATGAAAGACAAATAGTAGTTCTAGTACCTTTTAGAGCATGATCCAGTGCTTCCAATGGAAGGAGAGGCCTGGGCTTGGACTTCTGTTAAATGTGGGGAGCTACTTTCTACACAAGTGTGAGAGTAAGGAGAGAGATTACTGATGCTGTATCTGAAATGAAAGTTCTTTGGCTGGTACCACAACCAGAAACAGCATCTCCCAGCTCTGGATCATGCCACCTACCGTGTCAAAGTGACTCATGTACATCTAATGGTACATGGAGAACAGTTTGGAAACTCCTCTATGGCAGCAATGTAAAAGTGACAAGGAGTAGATTACTATGGGTTAATAATGTTGTTTGTTGCACTATAATTTATTGATGCTGAATAGTAATTTCATCAGTCATTACTGCTGTGCAATTTGCAGCATTGCATGGAGAAGGAAACCTTAGGCTGTTCAATGGGCCATAATATTTAGCAAGGGTAAATGCAAGGGTAAAACTATGTAAAATCGTGTGGCAGCCCTTGTCAGCATTAGAGCACAAGTGTGATTAGAGCCATCTCTGCTTGGTATGATGCTTAAACATATTAAGAAACTTAAGCACATGTTCTTGATGAGGACCATATTGTCCTGAATTACACAATAAAAAGGAAAAAAATCACATGGGGGGAGTCAAAGTCAGGCCACGCAGGGAAGGGAAATTTTTGAAGGCTGTTTCCTGGTTCTTGGTTCTCCAGCAGAAAGCCTGCTATGAAAATCTACTCACAGGAATATTAACAGTACTTGTGTTGGCACACTTCTTTAAATTAGATATTTATTCTCTGCTCTCCCCTCCCCCCAATAACCTTACTGGCACAACAAACCTCACCTTCTTTTCAAAAGCATTTTAAGCTGCTCGAGCTGCAAGCATTACAGAATAGCGGAGTGTTACTACCCCTCCCTCAGAGGTTGTTGTGTGCTAGAACATTTTACACTCGATGCCATAACTCTGAAGAAACTACATTTAATGCACTCAGGAAAAGAGTAATCCCTGTCAGACTGCAACACGCACATGCACATTGTGTTGTTCTGCAAGTGGTGCCATTGTGCTCAGCACGTGGATTCAGGAGGAGATGAGACCCGCAAATATTGGCCTGGGGGATGGTCTGGCACCTCCCAGAATCTGTCAAAACTTCTAATGCCTTGACAGCATTTTCCTCTATAACAGATATACTTCCATCCATCTTTCTTTCTATCCATCTTTCTTTCTTTTATTTTTCTCCCTTTCTCTTTTTCCTTCTTTCTTTCCGTCTTTTTCCTGCCTCAGTGCCTTGCCTTGCCTAGCCACCTTCCTAATTCAAAGACACGCAACTTCCAAAGTTTATATCTGTGAACAACATCTTCACATGCACAAATAAAGTCACTTCCAAGCTTTGGCATTTGCAGGAGTTGAGCCTGAAGTGTTAAAGTACAAACACTTTATGATCAGCCATTTCCTTGATAACAGATGGCCCAATCTATGCTCCAAGATTGTCTTTAACTCTGTCTGACCCAACATAAAACCAAATGTTCATAAACTGCAATTCTCCATACCCCAAGATGTCCATTTTTGGCTGTAAATCTGGAGCGCATGCTGTTATCTGAGATTTGTAACAGTCATGTGCGATACGGGGAGGCGCGTTAGCTAACTTGGGGGAATCTGATCAACACAGGCAAATCAGTGCTCCCTCCAACAACTTCAGCTTCTTCTGAGAAACTTTCTCTGCCAGTATTTTCAATATGATAAAGTCTTTTTTTTATTTCCCTGGATAGTACCTCACCTTATACCTTAGGTAAATGTACCAAGCCCAAGCCATAGGAATTATATGCATTAAAGGCCACAGGAATCACACTGCACTTGGATGGGAAGGGACTCCCTGTATAACAGCAGAATTTGGGTACAAGGTCTGCAAGGATGAATGCTGCCTCTTTCCCTTGGCATTAGTGTTGCCTCAAGGGCAGGAGAGCACAGAAAAAATGCCAGTTGCAGACCTCATAGAAGCTACTGAAATAACACCTTGAAGTTAATGAATTATGAGGAATGAAACCATAGCTCAGATGTCTGGCTGAAACCACTCTTCCCCAGCATTCGTTCAATGTACTCCTGATGGGTTTGTGACCACACACTGCTGCTGCAAAAGGAACAGGGAGATAGCTGTGACTGGATACTTGGCACCCAGTCATTTCAGGAGGAAAAGGGCTGGGTCTGCTATTTTTGATAAAGTCACAAATTCTGCTAATCAAAAGGATGCAAGAAAAAAAAAATCACCTTTCTTGTAACCCATGAAACTTTTGTCTCAGGCTTCAAAAATAAGAAAATAAGAGATAATTTCTTTTTAAGGAGTTCATAATATAGACAAATGTTCAGGTTTCATTGATGCAAAAAAATGTCTTTTCACAGGCATTATTTTTTGCAGGGCAGGGGGAAGGGGAGCTTCTAATCTGTTTATACTAGGATTAATATTAGGAGTGAGTTAGTTTTTCCAAGGTTCAGCAGAGCATGAGGGGGAAAACAAAACAAAACTTATTTTCAGGAATGTTTACCAATGGGTTCTGGTCATGACTTGTGTTTTGAAACTTGGGAGGCCAGGTTTTGAGCCTCACTGTTAGTGTTTAACTTTAGGATTAGGAATTATTGAGTTAGGTTCATTAAAATAGCTGGGTTTTGTCCCTCGAAAATTTAAGAAAACATGGTGTAAGCCTTGGAAGCAAGGTCTCTTTCTGTATAACAACAGTCTCATTCAGCTTTAAGCGTATGGCTGTCTTTGTTTTAGAAACCTGTGTTAAAATAAGGGTAACGCTCCCCATTCCAGCAGAATCATCAGCTCTGTTCTCAGGGATTTACATAGCTCTCAATTATGCCGGTTTAAAGCCTTGAGAAATCTGCTGAGATCCCAGCATATTAAAACTACTATAAGGGTGATGGGGGTCAGTTCTTCCCTAAATTTCATGTTCAGTTCCCAGTTTGAAGGGGGGAAAAAAAGCACCAACATCACAGACAGGATAAGACTGGCAAAGGGCATCTCTGAATTCTCTGAGCTGAGTAATGGGTGAAGATACTGAAATATTCCCCCCAAAAAACCCTTGAGGAGACACTACTCCCAGATGTCAGCATGAGGACGTCCTCCTGGGAATGCATGAAGAGGCCAAAAGCGGTTGTCCTGCTCTAATGGGTTATTCTGCAAAGGGCAGACTGCATTCCCATGCCCTGGCACAGGCAGAGGACAAAGGCTCCTTCGGGGGCAAATCTCACTCCTTGAGCTTCCCAAATGACTTGCAGCAGTCTCTGTGGCTTTGTGCCGACTGCATGATAGGATCTTTGCATTTCCATCCTCAGCAGGACCAGTTCTGCCTTCAGCCACTTCAACGTAACTGAATTCAAAGCAGCTGCCCCGTTATAGCACAGACTAGGACTAGCCCCAACTTGTCTATGTGTGGTTGCACTCACAAATGTCCCATTAATTGAGAACAGTCCCTAGTGGGTTTTCATTTCAAGAAGAGTTTTAGAAGTTTGGGTCACTGCAAACAAAATCGTGCTTTCCTCTGTTTTGGGTGTTTTACAGCAACTCAACTCTTTTTTTAATCTGCAGCCCAACCAGCTGACTGGAGCTGGCAGGAAGACAATGAATCCATTTTACGACAACTTCCAAGGTTTCAAAATGTGTTTTGGATCTGCCTTGGAGTGAAAACAAAACCTTCTGAACTTTTTTGTACAGTGAAGTCATGTCAAGACCATTTTTGCCTGGGAAGGCTCTGAGATTGCCTCTGTGGGTGCAGACTGCAAATATAGCCTCATTGTTGCTGCTGGAGGTCAGGTGGCTGCTTATTACTCTGAAAACAGCAGCTCAGCAATGTATAGATAAACCTGGGTGCCATCAGCCCTGGGCACACAACAAGCTGGTTCCTACCCTGGATGTTTTCTTCTAGGTGGAATATCTGCTGTGACTTTTCTCAGGAATCCTTGGGAATCCAGTTCCTCCTAATGATGTAAGGTCACAGTGATCTTGGATTTCTGTGACAACAAACCAGCCATGGGCAAAGCGAGTTGGGACCCCGATTCCCAGCCTCACTTTTCACTTTTACAGATATTACCAGCTTGCTGATGTAGATACCACTCTTCTCATGTTTCTACACTTAGCAGGGGGAGATATTGCACTGTACAATAAATAAAAAAAAGACTAAGAAAGAAATTGCCTTATCAGTCTTGAAACCGCCTCTTTTTCCTTCCTTGTTTTTTTCTTCTTCCAACTGCTCTGCTTTCGTTGTTTAAGACAGGTAAGGTCACTGACAAATGCAAGCCCTGGTCCAGAAAATACCAAACCTAAGTTAATTTTTCCAGACAGAGACCCTGACTATGCCTTATTTGCACTCAGTGGTGTATGTCAACTCTCGCATAGTTTCAGACCTGCCAGGAATTACAACAGTGTTGGATTATAGCGTACTTGATTTTGAAGAGAGGAGAAGCTATGCTACTGTAATCATTATTTAAACCATACCCCTTTGCTTTGTTGAATGGCAGGCTCCCATTCACACCTAGCATATCATGCAGACACAAAGAAAGGGGCTGCCTTTGGGAAGAAAACTTTTTTTTTCAGCTGAATTACTCATTTTTTGCATAAAACCCAGTTATTTTAGCTAGAGAGGGGGCAGAAGGAAATTGTGACATGTATTTATTGATCTTTCGAGCACAGAACATGACCCTACGTGTCAGGTGAAAGCACAAAACTTCTCCCTGAAGAACTTTCAGTCTGAATAGAAAAGAGTAAGAAAAAACATATTTTTAGTATATATCCTTATTTTACTAATGGAGAAATAAACCAGTGAAAGAGTGGGTGTTTTATCAGAAATATGTCTGGTTGAAAAGAAACCCTCTCTGGGAAGGCGGTCAGATTCACTAACCACAAGATTATCTTTCTTAGTTATTATCTTTCCAAAAGATTTCACATAATAATTTCTGCCATTCTGGTTGATACCACATTAAATGTAAAAAGCAACCTACTTGTCACATAAATTACTAGAGCAGACCTCTCACCAGTTACCCATAAGGATGCATTGCCTGTTTTTCATTCCTGATATTGTGAAGTTCATGAAATCCACGTGGTTCACTCATCCATTATCTCCACACATCCATTACTAGCTCTTTCTACCTCACATACCGTTTATAGGGATTATTTCCATACGTTGCTGTAGAGCTCATCTTATATGCTAGGATAAACTAGGTATGCAGAGTCAGATGCAAACCTGGTACCCAATCAACTGGACATCAAGACATTGTCCAAAGAGCTGGCTTTGCAGCAGACAAACACCAAACGCCCAACAGTCCTTCCACACGTAGGTTAGTAATTTTCCCACTGACCATCCGCCTTCTTTTTTCCCCATCAAACATAACTGGACACTTCTGATTTCTTGGCCACAGAGTACATGGTTTATATTTGAAGAGAGACATTTGTAATAAAGATGACAGATTCATGTAAGCATCCAGTGTACTCATACTGTCTTCTTCAATGTTTATAGTCACTTATTGTGCTCTACTGTTCTCAAATAATTACATAACTAGCCACAGCCATTTCAAACAGCCCTTCAGCCCACATCAGCCTCGTGTATAAACATTGGTGCTTTATACAATCATTTGGTATTAAATTTGTCTGCAGGGCAACAGTTTGCTGTACCATATTCATTTTGTGAGGTGATTCATGCAGCAGTTAAGACTCAAAGTGCTTTTGATTTCCTTGCAAACAGTCTGTCTGCCTTCCCTGCTATCTGTAGCCCAAGATCTAAGAAGGGGTTGCCCAGTATGGTATGTCTCCAGAGTCCTGCTAATAAATCACTGAGCTGCATATAACAGGCACAAACAGATCCCAGGCATCTGGACCCCTCACTCCGTAACTGCAGGCACAAAGTCTTCAACCATTTCTTTTAAACAGGTCCAATTTCAGCTCAAACACCCGCTGCTAATGGGTCAGATGCTGCAAGGCTGCATTAATATGGTTCTGTGTCCAAGCAGAAATAATTTGTGTCTCATTTTGGGTCATTAGCTTGGGCTCAGCTCTGCCCTGATCATAAATGAAGGAAGGCTGAGTCTACCTGCAAAGGCTTGGCAGCTTTCTGTCCTGTGAGGAGCAGTGCCATGCAGTAAAATAAAAAAGACCTGAAAACCAGCCTGCTCCAGAAAATGATGCAGGGAATCCTAGCTCTCATGGAGACAAAGCTGCCTCTTTGGAAGAACTTCAGGCATTTTTAAAAGCAAAAGTGCGTAGGATGAGTCACCATCTGACTCCCCACTCGGCTTTTGGGCAGGGAGGGTGGTGAAATGGTCCAGTAGAAAAAAGCGTGTCATGCTGACAAGCCTGTTCACCTCACAAAGTAAAAAATGCCTGGGAGGCAATGAATCCCATCACTGTGAGCAATTAGGCACTGTGGGTAAGGACTAGCAGAAGGCATAAGCATCATATAATTCCAATTTAAGCCCTTTTTAAACATCGTTATAAGAGAAACCTGAGCCAACATCTTTGGCATGGGGAGAGATTCATGTCTCTCCCCCTTCATCCTGAAGCGGTGCAGTTGTATCTCAAAGGGAAGAGGATATTGCACAGCACCAGCCCATATTCTTTCTTGAAAGCAAAGCAAGGAAGAAAAAAATCCCAGGAAATTGCGCTGATTTCTCCTCAAATATGACGAAATGGACATTTCTGCCTTTCCTCTCACTGGCAGGAGGGGTTATAGTCTTTGTTCTTTGGAAGGGAGAAAGATGAAAACTTCTGGCCTGAGTAAAGAACATTTTTTTAGAAGATGTCTCTCTCTCAGTGATACATCCCCTTATTGTGCATATATACAAACACACACGCACCACACACATGCACATGTACACACACACACACACACACACACATTTTCTATTTCATTAAAAAACATTCTGGCAACAATCAAAGGCAGCTCATAAATGTCATATTTCGAAAAGCATAATGCGCGATTCCCTCTTTAGAGCAGTTTTTATGACAAACAGTATACCAATGTTTGTGTATCATTTCTAGGACTATAAAATAACTTTTTATGGCTCTTAGGCTAATATCTGAAAAGTAGAGTACATTTTCATATGAAATACTTTCACAGTATTTAAAGCATAATATCCCTTGCCAGTCCACCCTCCCTCTCCTCGTTTCTCTTTCTATGCAAAACCATGTGACAAAAAGCAAAGTACTTTTAAGAAACATACCCCTGGCATAGAGCCAACCCCTCTTTTTCTTTTTTTTTTTTGGTTTTGCCAGTTGAAGCTGACAGATATCTATAGCAAACAGTTAACATCTATAAACATGTCAGATATAAAACAAATATACTTTGAAAGAAAACAGAGAGCTGGAATGGTTCATGCTGCACGACAATGTTGGTGCAATTAGCGGGAACAGGGTGTGGGGTCTTCAGGGCGGGTTTGGCAGGTCTATCCAAGGTAGAAGTACCTTTCTTCTTCACTCTGTCAAGGTCTGCGTGGATAGCATGGAAAAAAGACAGGCCCCCAGTGTCACAGCCACCATCTGGTATAGATGAAAAGAAAGCATAGCAGTTTTTTATGATGACCGGTGAGGCGGTGTGTATGAGAAACATCTGCAGGCGTGCGTTTCTGGAGTACGTTTCACGGGTTGAATAAGCTGGATCGTCACTGAAATGCAACCACTTAGGCTTGATCCTGCAAAGCTTCTGTCGGATGCTGAGCCCTTCTCCCTCCGCTCCAGCAAGGCTTTCCTCCGCTGTTTATTATCGCATGGCACTTAATGAGATTATAAATGAACGAGACTGAATTAATTAGCGTTAGGAAAGAAAAAACAAGTAGCAGTGTGGTCTGGTGCTGTATACTGTGAGCAGGCTCATAGCACCCCACCAGCGAGGAGTCACCCCAGCACCAGAGTCACCTATAAGATCATGGGATGTTGACCCTAGAGAGATGCACGAGGTTGGGGCAAAAATGACCAAAGGATGATTACCAGAGAACAAGGGAGGGGCATCCTGCTTGGGTCTGCTCCCTGCTCTGCTGCAGTCCCAGGGCCACATCTCTTCACAAAATCATTTTTCACTGCCCAGTCCCATTTGAAGGGGCAGGGGTGTCCCATGGGCCCAGACTCATCATTTTTGACATTCTTCTTATCAGACTGAATGAGGAAAATAGCCATTTTAGCCTGCCTGTCAAGTCAGTGAATGGGACTGGCATTCTTAGACAGCAGTTCAGAGTGGGCTTTGGCATCCAAAATGCCATGGGATGAATCCAGGCTCTGCTGTGCCTATGTCCAGAGGTTCTCCTTCTTGGTGGGTCCTATAAAGCAGTCTAGCACAGATCAGACACCAGGGTGGCTCCTGGCCATCCAACCCTAACAATAGGTTAAGAATAGACTAAACATATAATTAAACAGATTAATTCAGCTCTCAAACAGACTAGGAGTGCAATTAAATGGGCTCAGATTCTTCAGGCTGGGCAAGACATCGCTGAAGGGGATATGATAGAGAACATGAGTAGGCTGGAAAATATGAATAGAAGATGACTGCTGTCTCTTCTAATACAAGAGCTAGGGGACGTCAGATGAAACTAGTTAGTGGCAAGTTCAGAGAAAAAAGAAACAAAAGAAGAGACGTTTTTCCCAGTGTGTAGTTAAGAGGGGGAACTCTTTGCCATAGGGCTACCAGGCACATTCACAGAAGAAAAATTATTTAAGGGCTATTGAAGACAAAAATGCCTCCCCTGGCTCAGGGCAGAGCCGATGTTGCCAGCGGCTGGTGAGCGCAGCAGGGGACATCGCTGTGTGCTGGCCCCGCTCGCGCCTTGGCGTCCATGTGGGGAGACAGGCCAGGTCTGCCTTGGGATGGAGGGTCAGACGGACTTAGGACCAGCATCTGCATCCCACCAAAACAGTTTAAAATTCATATTTTAAATCGCAGTCAAAAAGGCTATTAGCAGCAGGGATGCTGCCTGCAGCTGGAAGGAAAGGCACACACCTCCACGTGCTCAGAGTCCTTTAGAAAGTCCAGCCAGCAATACCTGAGCATCTTGGGAGCTGAAACGCCTCAAAAAAATTAAAACTGGGATAAGGAGGGGGTTTGTCCTTTTGGTGCCTCTCAGGGACACAGACCAAACCTTTATTCTTTTGTGAGCGGAAGAAAAGAGGGATTAACGGCAGCGATGGGTGAAATTCAAACACTTTGCAGGTCTCGTTCAATTTGGGTAAGTCTAAAACAGATCTGGATTGGAATTTAAGCAGTACACAGATTTCAGAAAATGCCTTCCATCAAAGTGATCTCCCACGTCTCAGCTTGCTTTTATTTGATGCAGAAATAAATAAGGATGGAAACAAATGTTTTTGACTACAAGAATACTTAAGATGTGATTCACCAGTAATGAAATATTTTGCAGAAAAATATTTGTCAATTATGTTTTTAATTTACAAAAAAAGTGAGACTTTTTGAAAAGCCATTTTTAAATGAGTTAGATTTTTCCTCCCTCCCTCCCTCCCTTCCTTCCTTCCTTCCTTCCTTCTTGCTGCATTTTTTCTGCTCATTACTCCCTCACCTTACTCTGCCTGCTGCTGAGAAAAGGATGCAAAAGATTTCTAAACCCTTAGAGAAAACTGCTGTTAATTTAAACCTACAGAAAAAAATAGAAGAAAGAAATTTAAAGCGTGAAACTGTGTGGAAAACAAAGCTTCTTTTTTAACGCCTTTCCACCTGAAATATGGGGGGAAAAACCACGTGCAGAAATACTTTGAAAAGTGGGATGGCTCTACTTTTGCCTTCCTCACTGCAGGCACGGGAGATTCGATAGGTCTCACCCAGCTCACAGAGGGGCAACTGAGACATCATCTGCTAAAGGATAATATTAGAGGTGCCTTGTTCCTTGGTTAGATCTGCTTTTACAGACACACAGGAAGTCTGCAGCAGAAAAGGGATTAAGAGCAAGTTTTAAATGAGTGACCTCTCCCACCCCCAGACCAGCCTCTCTCATTTCTTTCTCT
The DNA here is from genome assembly GCF_965638725.1 of Aptenodytes patagonicus. Lineage (NCBI taxonomy): Eukaryota > Metazoa > Chordata > Aves > Sphenisciformes > Spheniscidae > Aptenodytes > Aptenodytes patagonicus. The sequence goes on from NC_134952.1 coordinate 8,616,435, forward strand.
TTCCCAACAGAAAACATGCGCTATCAATGGGGACAGCAAAAGGGAAGGCAACCCCAGAATCCGCTGAGCTATTCTGGGGAGATGAAGCAGACGCTGCCATCCAAAGCAGAAACAGCATTGCAATTTTCATTTTTTTGCCCCTCAAATATTTTCAGCAATAAAAAGGCACCCGATTTCCACCGAGCTCCAGGCCTGGCATAGGACCTGCCACCCCCCCCCCCAGCAGCTCGGAGGGTCCCCATGGCAGCAGTGTCTCCTTTTCTGGGCCCTTTTCTACTCCTCTGCTGCATGGCAACCCCCCCATCCTGAGGCCAGATCCTGAGCCAGCACATGTCGAGGTGATGCCAATTGACACCAGCTGAAGGTTAGTCTCCTGAGATTAACTGTTAACTTTGTAGCTTTGGTTTTGGGGTGGGATTTTCCAAAGTGCCTGTTTGGTACATATATGTAACAGAGCAGGAGAAATTGCATAGATGGTTTTATCCCCCTCCACGATGTAACATAAAGAAGTTCAGTCATATATTTTAATTCATGAGGAAATCACCCTTGAAATAATAAAAATGTCCAGAGAAACTTTCTGTCAGTTCAGCAAAGCAGCCCACTCTGGCAATGTGCTGTGAGAGCTGCTTGCACTGAGCTCCTTGAGAAGAGGCTTCAACCCCAAGGCAAACTCCTGTGGAAGTTTTATGAGAGCCTAGACCAAGCAAAAAGCCAGCAGCAGATATCTGTAGGCTTCTTTTGGGCCAAGGACAAGAGATCCCAGTATCTATTGTATGATCAACTTTGTGGGCTTCATGGCTAGCTATAAGGAAACCCTCACAGCTCCCTTAGCTCAAACACAATTGCCTGAGGTTCCTGCTTCTTCCAGGTTCACAATTTTCTTGTGCGAAATCTCCTTAAAGAAAAAAATAAGGGGATGGTCAATTTATAGGCAGATGAACTCTGCACCGTTTTCCAATAACCTGCCTGGCCTTAATGCCTTAAGTCATAGCAATCTTGGGCTGGTAATAGCAGTATTGGACTGGTCACTTAACACCTGTAACAAACCAGGACGCTATTCAGAATTGCATCTCAATTGCTCACAGGTTTCCCTGTCTTAATAGCAGCAAGTAATGACTGTAGGACATGGCATATAGCTTCCGAGCTGTGGGCATCCACAATCCTGTTCCTAAACATGTTGTGCTTGCATGGAATTTTTTTCAGGAAAGTATTGGTTTGATTTTGCCTCAGTTGCACAGGGCAAATCCACTGCCTTTAGGATTGAGCTCTGAGACTCTGAGATGAGAATCTCACTTGGGGACACCAACATATGAATTTGACCATGAGCTCATGGGCGACATTGGCTTAGCGTGCTGCAAGAGGTTGGGACGGTTCAGAAAGCAGAAGGATGAATGCAAGGGAGAGAAGAGGGAAATGTGGCCAGGGTGGGACCTCTGGGGCCACCAAGCATGACAGCTTGGGCTGCTGAGGAGCCACCGTTCCCAAGAAACCCTGGAGAAACCGAGCTGACATCTTCTCCCTGGTGCCGGATGCTGTGTCTGGGCCAAAAAATAACGTAGGACAGGAGCGCAGACCATGCTGTGCTCTTGTTTACTTTACAAGCATAGATGTGACCAACATGTCTCACCACAGCCCTTAACTCCGGTTCAGCTGAACTGGAGCCTGCGACAGCTGGAGGAGAGGAAATGAGCTTGCGCGAGTATTCAGCTGCCAGTGTCTGCTTTCAGCTGAAATTAATGTCAATGGTTGTTGATGCTACAGGTCATTTCCTGTCTCCCGCCTTAAATCTGGAACTTCAGTGGATTTCCCAATGGTAAAGAGAGGTCTGGCCAGCTTTCCAGCCAGCTTTTCAGGCTTAGTAGTGTTCTTGTGAACATTGGAGGGAAATTTTGAAGCAGACTGTCACCCACGTCACGCAAAAGTTCAGAAAATAGATTTACAGGGGTAGGAGAACATGCTGCTATTTGCGTGGGGTGCTTCCTACATAGTAAGTAGCAAATGTCATCTACAGATAGGCAAACAGATACACAAACAAAACTCTGTTAGCTGGAAATCTTAATGTCAGGGATCGTAATGCCGGATTGCTGCAAAAGACAAAGACTTGTCCAAACGCCATCGCCTTAGAGGCTGAGCTTGGCCTCTGGATTATCTTCCAAAGCTGTTCAGGCACCCATGGACACAGTCACTGCCTGCAAGGTGATCTGTGCCTCCAGTTCATGAGTGTTGTCTCTGGCCTTGATGGACACATGTTGTCTCAGTGCAAGGAGCACAACAATGAGTGACCGTGGAAGACTTCATGGGGAGCTTGGCTTTGTTTTGTAATCAAGTTCCCATTTTCTGGCCATGTCTCCTCATTCAAAACACATGGTCAACTGAACCAGCACAACAGGAAAAATAGCCATGTCCAGAAAACTCTGGGCAGCTCTAGTCCATTGAAGCAGCAGCTGTCCCCCTAGGATCTCCAAATGCTTCACACGTTAATTAACCCAAGATCTCCATAAGACAGCTATAATGCTTGGGCTGGGAGCCCTCTGCAGTAGTGCCCAGTGTTGCACAGAGGTTTTCTGCTTGTGTGCAGCACAAAGTTGTAGTTTTGGAGTAGGAAGACCAAAGTCTGCATCCCAACACCACCGAAATGTGGAGTGGCCACTATGTGAGCCACCGAGCAGCCATGGGGCTGTTCACTGCCTGCAGACTTACCTAGTCCAACTGGATACTAATCTTTGCTCAGTTCAACTCTCGTGCTTCTCCCTGCCTTTGCTCCACAAAATATTCTAGGCATGTTCTCTTCCCACCCCTCCTCTACCCATCGCCTTCCCACTGTTTTCACTGTTCTTCATAAAATTTCCTCTGCACTGGGGGAAAGTGCCTATGAGTGTATCCAGAAACCCAACCTGAGGCACTTAACTGAGGCAGTTGATCCTGTGGCTCCCAAATTTACTGGGGAGAAGCTTTACCAGGGGTCAGGTTATGGTTTCTGCTCTGACCCATTTCTCTCATTTCTCTAGAGGATCCCATTTCTCCCAGGTTTCTGTGGAGGAGGCCTCCAGAGAGCAGCTGGCTAAGTTTGGTTCCTAAGTTTGGGTGAGGTGAAAACTGCTGCCCCACAGATGTCAAAGGGAGTTAAGTTTGCATGGGACCGGGAGGCACTTGTGAAAGCACAACCCTTTCTGCTGATTCCTTTTTTTGCTGTGCCATGACCGTACAATGAAGGCTGGGATCTCTCTGTGCCAGGCACCACATAAAAAACAGAGAGAGAAAGTTTTCTCACCCTGGAGTTTGCAGTCTAAACAGACAAAGGAGTACTGCAGAAGAGTGAGTAGAGTTTGGCTTGCAAATATTATGTTAGCTCCCTGATTTCTTCATGGTTCATTGGGCGGCAGATGTATTGCTTTCTTTGAATGGTTTGGGAGGGGTATCCGTGCACGCCTGGGAGTGGAACAGGATCTTGTCTTTATGGCAAATTTGGCATCAGGAGATGTTCCCAATTAAATCTGGGCATAATCAGATGAGCACTTGCAATCCTAGCAGAATGATTTCAAACTGAGTTGGTTTAATTTGCTATATACAAAGGATCATGTTCATTGGAAAATGATTTTATTCCAGAATTAGGGCATCTCCGCATGGAGTTTTTCAAGGAGAGCTATTCTTTCTTAGATCCATCCCTTCCCTTAATCTAAATTAACTTCCCTGGATAGAAAAGTGTGTGTGTGTATGTAACACAGAAGGGGCCAGGGGAAAAGCAGGAAGGGATTAACTGAAAGGAAAAACAAAGAAAAGGGCAGAGATACGGAGGGGAGGGAGATAAATCGGCCAGCGAGAGGGAAAGAAAACGAAGAGCAGCTGGAGCGAAGAGCCCATCGGGCCAGGACCTGAGCAGGAGGATCCCCCAGCCGACTACAGCGCAAGTCAGCCCCCTGGGCAGGGAGCCCTGGGTGAGCAGAGGGCAGCTCTGCCCTATGCAGTGTGCAAGGACCTTGTGGTCCCCACCAGGCTTTTCTCCATGAAGCCCTCAGCTTCTGGAGACACCATTCGCTGAGGAGCTTGGCTCTAGAGTTGTTTATTTTCTTTAAGAAAAGGAAGTGTTTCAATTGAAGGAAAACATTTTTTCTGTAAAAGTTGTAAACAACCCCAGCGTATTTGATGCACCGTTTTAAACTGTCGCTTATTACACTACTGGAGTCAAAGGCAATGACGCCAAAAACTAAAACAAAAAAAAAAGAGACCCAATCTCTTCCTTGTTAAGCCAAGTTCACTGTTACTGCAAATGGGGCAGGGGTGAGGAAAAGCTTGCTCCTAATCCTGGCCTGCAACAAGCTGGCAGTGCTGCATGTCACCCATACCCCATGAGTAAGAGCCATCCTCCCCCATAATGCTGTGCCAAGAGGCTTTTATGGGGGGGACATTCAGCTCTGCTCTTGTTTTGCAGCGCTGCTGTTGACCCTGAAACTTTTTCAGGTCTTGTGGCAAATCTGACGACTCAGTGCAATAAACAGGCTACTGTCTTCAATTCAGCCACCCCTCCTCCTATACGGTATATAGCTCTTACTATAGGGGAGTGAAGAAAGCACCCTACACTTGAGGGTTTAAATCTCTGCTCTGCCACAGGCTTTCTAGGTAACCTTGGGCAAGTCCCTTAGCCTTGGGAAACCCAGCCCCTGTTCTTACCTGCCGGTCCTAATGCTTCCTTTCCTCTTAGGGGTGTCTCAAGGAGGTCAGCACCAACAACCATGAGAAGCCCAGTCTCATGCCGATAGGAGCTGCACGTATTCAAGTGGGTCCAGATTGTGATGACAATGGTGATATCTTCATTGTTGTATTTCCTAAAGTGTGCTCTTTAAAGAAGAATCAGGAAGATGCAATACTTGCCCTAGACTATATCACCTGCATACCCAGAGCTTTATCTAAATGAACAATACCGCTTGCCAGATTGTATTTCCTGTGAGCAGGAATTGTGTTTGGTGTGGTGCAAAGCACAGCCAAAGTTCAGTAAAAAAAATGAGAGGGAAAGGAATAATAATATTTTATGCATGAATTCACAGAGAAATAAAACGAGGCACAGAGTTGTTGAGTGGTTTGCACAGCAACAGTGTTGAACATTGAAATGTTGAACCCACGAGTCCAACTCTAAAAATCTTATCTTGCTTCAACTGCTAGCACAGACTGTTTTTTCATATTTTTCTGCCATTGCTATGTGCAAGGACTTTTATCCAAAGAGCATAATTATCTCATTAATCTGATTTTGGAAATGTGGAAGATTTGCAAAAGAAAGGAACCAAAAATTTTCAAGATGAGAGCAAGCACCAAGAGGGTTCAAAGAGGAGAGCAAAACTGTAATGAAAATATGTCTCTGCTCATGCATCCAGATCACCTGCAGTCAGTAGCCCAAAGAAGGCAGTGTTTGCTATTGCTGGTATGCACAACTCTGAGGATGCTAAAAACAGATTAGAAACCACATGTATCTTCATTGGTCCTTCCTTCCTTCCTTCCTTCCTTCCTTCCTTCCGTCCTTCCGTCCTTCCGTCCTTCCTTCTGGGGAAAAAAAAAAAGATTAGTTTCCTATTCAAATACAAGCTCTAGTGTAAATGAGGATTTTGAGCGAGTCCTTTGCATCAAGAATCAAGGGTTATTAAGCTAATGCAGACACTTGAGAAGCAATTTAAATACTAAAGGTGCTGGGAACACTAATGGCATCAGTCTCCTCCAAGAGCACAGCAGCACCTACTGCTTACCTCAGTGCCTACAGAGTAGGGCAGTCCAGTAGGATGAGGGAAGGCTACATTCAGATCCCTCCATCCTTAGAGGATTCATCCCACATCTCTTGCTTTTCAAGATATCATGATATTTTTTCAAGATATTAAGATATCTCCTTCCCTCATGTTTTGGGTGGGGAAGAAACTTTAGCCACATTGGTTGAAATTATGTCACTGCCTTCAAAAGAAAGTTTTGCTGACTAGAAAGCAGGTAGTGAGTGTGGCTGTCCAGACCTGGGTGTGAGCACCTTCTTACAGGACTTGAGAGTCCTGACTTTTTTCCAAGCACTGATCAACACAAAATACTGAAACAGCCCTTGAAAGACAGATACAGCCCATCTTATTTCAGGTAACATCATTACTCACTAGAAAATCCTATTCTCTCTAGAGCCATGTGGTTTTCTGGCATGGTGGAACAGTCTCCCCATGAGGCAAGGATGTCTCCTAGGATGGACTGTGAGCACCCAGCCCTCCCCAGCAGTGCAAGGAAGCCCAGGAGTGGAGCTTAGACACTGGGCTCTGCCGAGAGGCCAAATGTGCCTGAAATGCTTGTTTCTCAATACTAAGTGCTGTGGTTCCTGAATCCCTTAATTTGGATCTGGCATATGTTAGAATCATAGAGTCATAGAATAATTTGGGTTAGAAGGGACCTCTAAAGGTCATCTAGTCCAACCCCCCTGCTGTGGGCAGGGACATCTTCAACTAGATCAGGTTGCTCAGAGCCCCGTCCAACCTGACCTTGAATGTTTCCGGGGATGGGGCATCCACCATCTCTCTAATGTTATCCTCTAAGCCTTAAGGGCAAGTCTGAGTTCATCAGTGGGAATTTCACCACTGGTCTTAATAAAAGGAGGCGCAAAAAGGCAGCTACCCAGCCAGGGTGCATGTCATACTGTAGGACTGTCATACATGTTGTACATACAGGATCTGCATTTCTTTAAGTGCAAATTAGGTGGAGAAAATCTCAGAGGTTGTTGTGATCCCCCCGTAAGGTTTGACTGGAAGGAGGGGTCATCCTCTAAACCTGCTCCAGGAATGCAGAGGACCTGGATCCTCCTTGTCGGTGCAGCACATCCACGGTCAGGACTTGCTCCCAGGGCCACAGGAGACATTACATCTGATGGACTTCACTTTACATGTAAAGTAGGTTTGTATTCTCCTACGGAGTAGTTCATGCTCCTGCGCTCTCAGGTAGCGCATGGTCTACTGCAGATCCTAATACGCAGTATGTTATGTGCAACCATTCAGACGAGGCTCTTTGAACTTGATCTTACACTCAGCAAACCAGGGTTTGCTCCAGCTCTCCTGCAGGCTTTCTGTGTGGCATTTGGAAATGTGTTTATCCGTCCCACGCCTCAGTTCTCCCCGTCTAAAAAAATGGGAATCGTGTTCTTATCTCCCAAGGGACTGGGAGGTTAAATTGTTATGGACTGGGAAATGCTAAATCTGAGGGCCAGTGAGGTATAGAGACATTATTTCAGTCTCTCTGTTATTAAAGCATGCTGTATGCAAGTCAGCTGCTTTTATCAGTGTAATACAAAAGCAGATGTGTGAGATGTGCAGCTATATTTTTTAATGTTACTTTTTACTGTGCCTCCATTTTTCTTTTCTTTGTGTAAAATTATGACCTTTTAAATATCAAATAGACTATATATTATTACAGAACAGTTGCTCGGTTTCTTATGAGAAACAAATATGTTTTCTATTATAGTCACCAGGTGCATTCTATAAAGGGGGCGTTTATGGTAGAATCATATATATTTCAATAAAGGCTTAGTAGTTTTATGTCAGAGAGAGGTAGCCCTGAAACCAAAACCATACATTTCAACTTCACTGAAATTGCTTTTTTGTCTGAAATAAGGTAAACCCTCAAATGGGGACAAAACATATTGGGCATTACATAGGTTTTAGAGAGAGTCACTTAAGAGTTAGGGCTGAAAAAAAATATATTGATCATTTAGATGGGAATAGGGAAAGTTGGAAAACATAATAAAACCCCACAAAAACAGGCAGAGAGTTACATAATACTACAAAACCTGGAAATTGATATCCATGGCCTGCACTTCTACTATTTGGAATCTTCCTTGGGAAAATGGTCAATTAAAACTAAGCCATTGAAATGGTAATTTACAGCCCTGTTTGGAGCAGAAGCCTGGAACAGTAAATTCTGGAGCAAGGCTGTGCATCACAGAGTTACAGCACAAAACGACTGTACAGACATCGCTGGAAAAGCTCAGCTTCTGCTGTCTTGTGTCTATTAATCTAGTATCTCTGTGTACACAATTCAAACCGTTTTACAAATATTTGTCATTTGTAGGAGGAGATGTTGCCAAGACCTATCTTGATACTGCAATCATAAATAAAGTGTCCCAACACAGAGCTCTGAATTTAAAACAAACTGCTTGAAGAAGGTGGGCACAAACTATCTTTTATGAAATATGAACAAACCTTCAATCTTAAGCCAAACACAGAAGGAATCTTTGATATTGAAAATTCTAAAGCACAAGTGAAGATTTTGGTCTCTACCCATTTTCTGTGACTCCTGCAAGTGCTTTCCACCATCACAGCTTTATTCAAACATCTTGTTTCATCACTCTCTTAAACCCACCTTGTCCTCAGTGTTTTCCAGGAGAACATTAAAAAAGGTGGTTAAGTTCTGTCAGGGGGTGTTTTGTTCTCACATCCTCTCCGCAGCAGGAGAAACAAGTGAAACTGTCTTATTTCAGGCAAAATTAAAAAAAAGCATATCCATTATTTATCGAGAACATCCACAGCAGGTAAGAGCCAAAATATTCTTTTTCAGAGGGGATAAAAACTCCTACAAATCTGAGCAAGAAACTCCCACTAGCAAAGAGAGTTGAAGCTTTTCTTATGTATAAATTATTTCATGAGTATTTGCTGTGCGTTTCTTGCATTTTCCCCTGCAGCTCCTGGAAGGGGCTGCTGTCAGACATAAGATAACTCCACAGATACCATCAGGCTTTGAACTGTCATGACAGAAGTCTTCAGGTTCATTAATATACTGGACTGGCACTTCAGGCTGATTGAACCAGTAAGCATATAGCATTAGTCTTGAAATAAGTCAAGATACTGTCTTCGACCCATGCCAGGCAGGAGATGCAGCGACCACAGCAGTCGGTGCCTTACAGAGTTAGCTGCCTTTGGAGAAGAAAAACCTGTGTCCCTGCTGTTTATAAACCAGTGCCAACCCTGGCACATCTGCACTGTCTGTAAGGAGTAGATCCTGGAATAAATTATTCCCTCAGTCACACTGAGCTTTTTTTTTTTATTCTGGAAAGTGCTGAGATCCTCTCCAAACAGGAGCCCAGAAGCAAGCCACAATGCATTCAGTGACAGTCAGGAAGCAGAGACCTGGAAGCAAATGAAACTAAGGGCATAAATGCTTTTTTTTAGCTTGAGTGGACTACATATTGCTTTCCGATGCCGTTCTGTGCCCATTCTCTCTGCTGATTTCGATCTCTGCTGAACTGAGCATTGGCTTTCAGAATAGTTTGCTATTCCACACCTGCAGAAATCTTGCACAATATTAACTTTCAGCAGCCTTGGGCCAGCGTGCCCTTTGTGTGCCTGGTGCATTCTGCTGGCCTTGAACCGTGACTGCAAATAATGAAGCTGTGTTAACTCAGTGTTTATTTCTGATAAATCTCAGGGCCCCCCCCCCCTTTTCATTATGCTGAATACCTAAAGGTTTTCTCAAAGTCTTTAGCCAAATCACATCCAAACAGTATGTCTCTTCACTGTTAAAGGTGTCCCAATCCTGCATGTATTTCTATGAGAGCAGTTAGCAGCTGGGGAGAGCAGTCACAAATTTGTATCATTGCGGTAGGTAGGAAAATTAGTGTGTCGGACACATTTCAGTGCTGGGCACGCAGGTACGTGTCTCACCCTTGCCTTTTTCTTGATTTGTTCAAATATTGTTAAAATTGGCGCAACTTTCATTTCCAAGCCAGGAAAGTTACACCGTCCAGTTCCTACTGAATTTACCTACTATATACCATCTCTGAGCGCTGGAAAACGGCATTCTAGCATAAAAATCTATATTGCTATATGGTGATGGAGGTCTTTCGGAGGGAGAGGCTGGGAGTGCTCATGCTCCCTCAAGGCAGCCGGGATGGACTGCACAGCGGCAGGGCTGGAGGTAGGAGACCAGGGAGAAACACCCTGAGCTCACACTGCTGTAAGCACCGCCTGAACTGGGACTCAGTCTGACCACTGGCAACCATTGAGACACAGGAGCAGGGAAGTTCACGTCTTATCCCTTGGTACGCTGCATGCTGGCAATGCTGTAAAAACCTAGTGACTCGGTCTCCTGAGGCTGCTTTGAAACTATGCCTTGAATAAGAAACAATAAAGGTCCAACCAGAACTGATTCAAATTCCTCCTCTCCTTGACCCAGACCAGCATCTTCATCCTGGATCACTCCAAATTAGGCAGGGAAAGGATTAAATCTCATTCTCTACATTCCTAGTCAGCCTCTAGCAGTTGAGCCTGTCTCTGTCAGCCTGTCCCAAGCCCTTCCAGCTATCAACGGACATATCTCTGCAAAATGTTTCAGCTTTGACCAAGCCTTCTTTCTGGGATCAGAGGAGAGAGGGATCACTGCAGCTCTGGCTGCAGCTTCTGACTCACCACAGGACAGATGCTGATACCCTTTCCCCATCTTCTCTACCACCCTTGCAAAAATCAGAGTGTGAATCAAGCCTGTGCTATTTTGGACTCAATCCATTGCCTGAAATGGTCAGAGCTATCAAAGTTTCCTGGGTTTCTTTCTTTCCTTTTCCCCCCATGCAAAGGCCTGTTCCTCCCTTGAGATACAGAAGATTGAGTCCAGCACAGCTCTTCATGGCTATGATTTATATCAAATGCTGCAGATGCGCTTTTTAAAGTAGGCTTAAAAATGACTCCCCCTAATAGAGATTAAATATTGATTACCTAAGTAATAGCTCTGTCTGCAATAGGAAATAGATGTGTAGCAACCCCCACACATCAGTCACTCACGTTATCTGAGGAAATAGCATACCAGAGGAAATACAGGATGCTTGCAAATCCTTTTCTAAAACCATCCTCATCTTCTACATAGATGCAAATAAATATATACATACAAAGATATATATAAATATGTATAAATATATATATACACGCACACTCACACTTGTCCTCTGACTTTCCCTGGAAAGCTAGCTAGCTTCTCACTTTTCATTTAACTTCCTACTGATTACTTAACATTTTTAATAGTGATGTTACTGCATCTTCCCTCATGGTTTGCCATACTGTATGTCCTTACTGATTTTGAAAACAGGTGAGCCTCTGATATAGATAAACGGGGCTTGCCTCACAGCATGCCAGCCGCATGATGTAAGCGTGTCCCCTGCCAGTGGCAGTGCTGCATCATGCAGTGTGGTAATGCCATCGGTGTCAGGTCATGCAAGGAAGGGGAGGGATGGAGAGGATATGGTGTGAGATGACCACAGTGACCAGGGACAAATAGTCCTGGGGTGCAGCACAGTGAGCCCCGTGGATGTGTCTGCTACATGGCATCGAAGAGCTGGAAAGAAAACATCAGCCCCTCAGGGGTGAAGATGAAGACACTCTTCTTCCTTCTTCTCTTATGCTCTTCTTTGATTTACAGGTTTTGGGGTCTCCAGTGCTTCAGCTATTCTGCCAGCTGGCCTTGGCTGTCACGCTCAGACTGAACCCCAAGGCTAAAGCTCTATAATCACTCACAACCTGGGCCAAAATGGACTTTTGCCTCACATGTTTGCCACTGCGCTGCATGGGTCATGGCCTCAGCTCCTATCAGCTCTGCAGCACTCAGAGCTGTTCAGCCCAGACCTCCTCATCAGCTCGGGTGCTCGCAGCATTGCCAATGCGAGTGGCTGACTTTAAAGAGGCAGTCTTCTTTGCCAACTAGTATTGCAGGACTCTGCTTATCTGCTCAATTTGTTGGGAAAAGATAGCAATTTTCCCTGACCTTCCCCTTCTGAGATAGCATCAAAGCAAGGATAGATGTTAGATAAAACCCAGGGACATGCGTCCTCCATTCTGGTTTGCAGCAGCGTGTCCCTGCCTGCAGAGTGCACAGCATCTTTGAAGCATGTGAACATTGCAAAGAAACTGGAAAAATGTCTGTAATGGCAGCATCTGTCCAATTACTCTGTTCATCTTTCCTGAATCATGAGGCCATAGAGTCTTTTTCCCTCTTGTAGGAAATCTCCTTTGTTGCTGCAGCCAGCTGAACACCTGTCTGCTGGGAAAACTCCAATACTCATGGGAGAACTTCATCGGTCGATAATACCATCTGACAGTGTAGCGGGAGTCTTGGACTCGCCAGTGCTGTGCACTCCCATCCCTAGCTCCAGCTTGCCAATTGAGGTTAAAAGGTGACAGTTTTACCCCATACCCTGCACAAATGCTATTGGCTTTATAGCTGATAACAGAGTGTAACATGGGCATAAATTGCTTGAACCAGATTTCTCTCTTGCAGATGCTTTATTTGCAGTTTTCCTCATTTAGAGGGAGGGGGTCCAGAAAAGAACTGCAACCCTTGTCCCTGCAGAGAGCCCCCTTTGGATTTCCAAGGCCTAACGTCACTTTTCTGAGGCCAGGGAGTTGTTTGTAAAGGACACCCATTGCTGACTCACTGCAAGGTTTCTCATGGCCATCTTCTTACCAAAGAGCTGTGGATCTCAGTTTCCAGAAGCTCACTGATAATGAACTCTTCTGTGTCATTCCCAAAGAGATTAGCATCGTCATGCTGTCCTTCAGGCAAGTGAGCCATAACATGAAAATCACTATAAGTAAAACAAAAAAAGCAGGAGGCTTTCAAAGACAAAACATCTACTTGGTACCTGGCCCCCTTTCATCCTCTACAGGAACGAAGCATCTAGCTGGCACAAACCCATAGGCAGGCAACAGCGTGAGCATCCTGCCAGGAGATGCTGAATTACACTCAAATTGTGTGAGCCAGGCCAGTGGGCTGAAAATCACTCATTGTGCTGCCAAATGCTTTGGCCTGAGCTGGGGTAGTAACATGGTCCTTTTTAGCACTTGTCTGAAACAAGCTATCTGGCAGCAAGGAGCTCAAAGCAGTTCAGAAATTGGAGTTAAGTCTCAGCAAGTCCCTGTGAATTTGAGTGGGACCCAGGCTAAAGACGCAGTTTGTCAAGGCTGAATAGCAAATACATGTGGTTGCATCAGGAATACTCTTTCTTGGCACTGCTGTACCGTTCTTGCTGAGGGAAACAGAGATAGACAAGGCAAGGAAAATAGTGAAGTAATGCAATTAGCTGGGGGTTAGAAATATCTTTCTGCTTTCAATGCCTGCGACTGCACCTACGAAACTCTGACTGGCCAGAGCTCTTAAAACATCACATTGGCTTCTGTTTGGCTTGCATATTTGAGACAAAAGATTTTGAGACTGTTGCTATAAGAGTAGAATGGGATTGCAGCATCATCATAGAATCATAGAATCATAGAATCATTGAGGTTGGAAAAGACCTCTAAGATCACTGAGTCCAACCGTCGACCCAACACCACCGTGCCCACTAAAACATGTCCCTAAGTGCCGCATCTACTCGTCTTTTAAATACCTCCAAGGATGGGGACTCAACCACTTCCCTGGGCAGCCTCTTCCAATGTTTCACCACTCTTTCAGTAAAGAAATTTTTCCTCACATCCAATCTAAACCTCCCTTGGCACAACTTGAGGCCATTTCCTCTTGTCCTATTGCTTGTTACTTGGGAGAAGAGACCGACCCCCACCTCGCTACAACCTCCTTTCAGGTAGTTGTAGAGAGCGATGAGGTCTCCCCTCAGCCTCCTTTTCCACAGGCTAAACAACCCCAGTTCCCTCAGCCGCTCCTCATAAGACTTGTTCTCCAGACCCCTCACCAGCCTCCTTGCCCTTCTCTGGACACGCTCCAGCACCTCAACGTCCTTCTTGTAGTGAGGGGCCCAAAACTGAACACAGTATTCGAGGTGCGGCCTCACCAGTGCCGAGTACAGGGGCACGATCACTTCCCTACTCCTGCTGGCCACACTATTTCTGATACAGGCCAGGATGCCATTGGCCTTCTTGGCCACCTGGGCACACTGCCGGCTCATGTTCAGCTGGCTGTCGACCAGCACCCCCAGGTCCTTTTCCGACAGGCGGATTTCCAGCCATTCTTCCCCAAGCCTGTAGCGCTGCATGGGGTTGTTGTGGCCAAAGTGCAGGACCCGGCACTTGGCCTTGTTGAACCTCATACAGTTGGCCTCAGCCCATCGATCCAGCCTGTCCAGGTTTCTCTGCAGAGCCTTCCTACCCTCGAGCAGATCAACACTCCCGCCCAACTTGGTGTCATCTGCAAACTGACTGAGGGTGCACTCGATCCCCTCATCCAGATCATCGATAAAGATATTGAACAAGACCGGCCCCAGTAGTGAGCCCTGGGGAACACCGCTCGTGACTGGCCACATCTACTGATTCAAGAAGATTTGATATTACCAAAAGTCATTATTCACGATGCAAGTACCCAAAAAACAGATCAGAGCGTACCTCCATCCTGCAGGCATCCTCCAGACCCCATGTGGAGAACTGCGACTGTGGCTATGAAAGGACAGAGACTGCAAAGTGATGCAAAAGCCCATGTATGCAGAAACTTGTACATAATGGGTGAGTTTTCAAAAGCCAGGCACAAGAGTGGGAGCTAAAGAAGAAATAACAGCCTTTCAGCTCAGTATGTCTGCGCATATGTTGACTCGCTGTGACTCTAGCAGTTTAATGTTGCACCATTTGTACTAGTGTGCGTTTATGCCTAGTAAATTTTTATTTTTTCACACCCCTCAGAGCCATTGCTGGCCCCTTAGAAGAGCTCTGAACATGTAAAATGACCACCCCTGAAGCATCTAGAGCATGTGCTGAGGTCAGTGGTCTTTGATGGTCTGCAGGAAAATGTCACTGCTCCGAACAGACACATGGCAGTAGTGGACCAAGAGATCCTCCTCTTGTTATCTAATTCTCTAAAGTGTGGGATAAACATCTGCAATTAAACTTCAGTCCAACCTCTAGCAGGAGAAAGGAACTTCTTTCTGGTCAGATGTCTAAAGACTGATGTTTCATTAACATATTAGCTCTGTCCTAGCTCATTAAAAGCATATATTCATCTTCATTTTATTAAACCTGTCTGTGGCATCACATCTGGGTTATGAATCTGTCATCTGATCTGCCCATTTCCTTGCTTTTAATATTTCAAAACCATCATTAAAAATTAATATAGGCAGAAATTTCAATCTTGGATAATTATCACTAACTATTAATTGGTTTTCAGCTGGCATATTGTATGCCAGGTGAAACATTCATAAAAAAGAAATTCCTTGAACTGTCCTAAAAATCATGCTTACTGGGGAAGATCTTGATATTTTCAGCAGGATTCGAACACCAGGTTTGTCAGCTGTTCCAAGTATTAGTTATAATATTAAGTTTTCAATTTTATTTAAATGTATTTATGTTTTTAATTAGAACAGACAATTCTGTGGAAAGCAGAGATCATTGTGAAAAGGTACCCAGTAGAAAACCAGATGTTCTCTTGAGGGAAATAGATTAATTGCAATGTTTTTAACCAATCCTTTTATCCTTGCAATGATTACTAACTGCTGTTGAAACTAATGAAAAATTAAAAAATAAAAATAAATAGTTGCATTGTACATTTTTTTTTTAATTGGGATTTAGGCAGACTGAGAACATTGCTTGAAGAAGCAGCTCAGCACCAGAAAGAAACTGAGTTTGCTTGATATTTTAAAGTGCATTTAAATAGTATCAAACACAAGCAAACATAAACCATAAGGAGTGAACAGAAGTTTGTCTTTTTAGAAGTATGGAAATTAATCAAGAGGAGGAAAATTGAAATTGTGACCAATCCACAATTGCTGAAAATGCTTTTTATTCTCATGTATGTGTATCAGATGCCCTGATTCTCCTTTCATTGACACAGTTGCAAATTAGAAGTGAGTTTTGTGGGAGTTCGCCTGTTACAGCCTGAGAACGAGACTCCGACACCCAAACAGATTGCAACAAATAGATCCTCTTGCATGAACACTGGTAAAAATTTTCTAAATGCACTCAGTTTTGAAGTAATCTGTATTATCAGACACCTAGATTAGGCGTTATCTAATTAGATCCTATCAAGCACTGGGGACCTGCTCAGCCCTGTGTACCTCTCCGAGGGTCACCCAGTGATAATTGCTCAAACAAGGCAAGAGCCGGTGCAACATATTTCTGCAGGAAGACAGTGAGTGTTCAGCTGAAAACAGCAAAGGAAAAAACGGATCAGGGAAATTTAACTTTTGCTCAGGATTTATCAAATTCACAGAGAGAGGGTTTGGCCTCAAGGGAATATTGAGAGATATAGACATCCTGTCTGAAAGCAGTGGTCCCATCTTCATTTATATCCACCGAGAATTTGGCCATTCTACATGTTGATTTTGGGCCCAAAGCTCTGAAGGCAATGCTCCATTCTTTAAATCATGGCAGTGACAAGTAGGAGTAGAATAAAGGCGTCAGGATTTGGCCCTTTGTAGATTAATAAAGGCGTACTGAAGGGGAATTTTGTCTTTGTGATTTTCTTGGAAGTGGACGAATAAAGTGCTTTGATCTAGAAGGGGAGTGTGAAAGGTCACTGGCTAAGCATGTGTGCTGAAGTGCCCTGAGCCATCCAACATGATCAGCATAAATTAGAATCTGACTGCCCAGCTTTATTCATCTTTATTGATGTCTATATAGTTGCAAAGGCAGAGGGACTATAACAATCCCAGCCAGCACAGAGAACCAACTGGGGCATGCAAAAATCCATAAAATGTTTAGTATTTCCTAATGGACGTAAATATAGGAGTATGTGTTAGTGATGCACAAGCCTCACAATTTTAGAGTTTGGGTTTTGTTTGGACCTGGATCCAAACCTTTGGAAGCTTATCTGAAGTTTCCAAAACCACTTGTGCTTGCAAAATTGCAGCCAAGTTTTGAGAGTTTATCATGAGATTTTTTCCATTGTTTCTAGCCCCGGCTGAACCAGTAGTAGTTGTTATTAATGCCCAGCTGCAGACCTATCAATATAATATGAGCACATTCCCCAAGGCAAACTGACACACTGATTACAGCCCTGGGGAACCAGAAGCTGCATAAAATTGGACAAAACAGGCTTATGACATGTTCAAAATTTCTGCTTCAAGGTCACTTTTGGAAGCAGAGATGTTTTATCCAAAAAAGCCACCAGATGTGTAGATTTCTGACAGCAGGAAGAGGCAGATTCAGCTTTGCACTTGTTTAGAGTATCAATCTTAGTCCAGCAGCCAGTTACACCAGCGGTGCAAAATCTTCCATCGCCCCTCCTACGTCCACAGGGGAACTCTGCCTTCCGTACCACCAAGCTACTAGGACTTCTTCTTGGTTCAGTGCCCAGAAACACAGGCCTTTGGTTTTGGAGGTCCTTAGTGTGTTACTCAAGCTGGCAACAGCCATTTCACCCCCTTGGAAAATGAAATTTTCCTCTTTTGAAAATATTGCATAAGTAATAAGAGAGAATCTTTCATTTCTGACTACCTGGTTCTCTCTCTTGGATGAACAGTAGGCAATATTCAGGGCTCAGTGATTTGCAGAAAAATGCAATCTTTTGAAAGCAAAACATACACAGAACACTGTCAACATTACATATCTCTGTTAAGGAAGTTCCTATGGTCAAGGCTCAACTATATGAAAACCATGTTCTAAATGGCAATCCCTAAGCCAAAAATCTTATGGTCAAAACCACCATTTTGATCATTTAGCCTGACCTCCTAAGAAACAAGCCTTAACAAACAATTCTTGCCTCAAGCCCGTAATGTTTGGCATATATCCTCTGGAAAAAGCTACAGTCCTGAGTTAAAGATCCCAAATGATGGGATACTCCAACATTCATGTTGGCATTTTCTTCTAACTGCTAATAATTGTCATTGCTCAAAACAAGAATGTTCTTTTTCTAGTTGTACCATCAGGGAGCAAATACCGTCACCATTGTAAAGAGCTCGACACAAGAACACAGTTAACTCGTAGCTGCCAATTCTTCAACCGTATTGATTTTCATTTTCCCACTGGAGAAATTTTTCCTAAATGGGCAGTGGAATAGCATAGTTACTATTGGTGCCGAATAGAACCCAAACTGAGCATTCAAATGGACTTTTGTTTTTAAAATTAAAGAAAAAAGTTTATATTTACAACACATGCCTTTTGTTTCCCTTTAAACTGGAAACACAGTATATAATTTTCAATAACCACAGTGCCTCTATTTTTTCCAACCACAAATTAGCCATAGTTCAGTGCAGTGACATGCAGTAAGACTGATGGAATGCTTCTGCCTAAGGGATGACTTACCCCCAACAAAAATTATGCTTTGCTTCCTATTTGTTGTGTTGAATAATATTGCCTCTCTAAATACTTTTTGGTTCAGTACTGACACCAAATGAAGAGGAAAGCCTCCAGAATGTACAGACGTGCAGGATTATGTTTCGTTTGTCTTTGTTCTTTGTTCTAATTCAAACCAGTCACCCAACCACTGACTTATGACTCTAGGAGGCATATTGTGGGGGTTTTCAAATATATTTCATAAAACCATCCAAACTCAAAGGGTAACTTTCTGTCCTCAGCTACACCCCTGAAAGAGCAGCAAAGTTTATAAGTTTGCACATGTACAACAGAGTGTTTTTTATAAAATCCTGCACATCGCCTTTTTAGTTTGTTATGTTTGAAAATACAAATTATTTACTCCAGACATGCATGACCAGTTTCTGCAAGGGGCCAATAAAGAAAATTTAGGCACTTTGTACATCTACCAGTAGATGAGCATATTTTGTTGGCTATGGGTGGAAATCTACTGTTTGAGGATTCATTTTCTCATCCACTTGTTTCAGAGACAAAATTTTCTCATTAAACATAGAGAAGGGGAATAAAATCTAGCTTTTCTCCTACACCCTCTACCCTAAATTGCATATAAGTCATGAGAAATAGTTCAAAATTCTTTCCAGTTGTTAATTAAAAATCTCACTATCCATTAGAATTACCCCTTGGTATGTATTTATATCCAGTCTCGTAGCTGATGAATGTGTGAGAACACACTTATTAACAAAGTACTGAAAAAAAGTCCATAATCTCCATCAGAAGATCTGTCCTAATTCCCTTTGCAGAATTAGTGGCTGAATGCATCAAATGCCTACCATGTTTCTGAGAGCTGGTGTGAACCTGTAATGCTGCCGCATGTAAATAGCTCCACTGAGATTAATGGGAGTATTCAAGCAAGCAAATATCATGCACACTGGGTGGCAGGATCAGGCCAGCAGTTAGGACGTCCCTTGTGGTTACAGTGACTTCTCTTTCAGATTTAGCAACTGTGACTGCTACAGAATTTCCATTAAATTTTATCACTTCTATCCCAAAAGAACAGAGACTTAATAATACAATAACTGTAATTAGGAAGAACTTACGAAAACTAAGTCCTATTACATGCAATACCCCATCATTGGCAAAAAGAATGGTGTCTGTCATCATTTTACCGCTGCCTGGTTTTAGCCACTTTATTTAAAATTTGATTAAAACTTGAATAAGGATTTACTCTACAAATCCTTACCTGCTCAAGTCTCCACTAAGTTGGAACAGTGAACTTTTTTTCCCTTAAACTGTAGAGAAAGGAAAGTTTGCAGGGAAATATTTGAGCTGTCAGCAATAGATTTGAAGCCAGAATTAAAATTCAAGAACTCTTGTGAGGAATTTATCTTATCTAAGGTTAATCATCTGAAAGTGGGTGTTGAGTCTAAACTTGTTGTCTCGGATGCCTCAGTATCCAGAGAATGAACAATTCCATCTTAAAACAACCATCAAAGATAAGTGAAATAATCACTCCCCAGAAATGTTCCTTTCTGCCTGTAGAAAGATCCTAGGTGAGCAGCTAGGACCAGGCATCTAAGTTTTAGATGGCTAACATGCGGCAAGAGTAAATTTCTGCTCAGTGTCCGTTCAATATCTCGAGCCTTTCCTGGATTTTTGACCACAGAGACAGCTCTATCAGCAGGTAGTGCAATTTGCATCAATGAATTGACTTGGCATGCTGGGATGAGCTGTGCTGATAGAGATCTTGCCATATGTATATTGAACATCTGTCCTATGGAAGCTACCCACACAGTCAAGATCCTAAGCACTGAGGTCTCAGCCTGTCTCCTTGATTAGTCCTAATGAAATATATGTTTTTGTGAGGAAATCCAGACTAACCTCTGTTCGATATTCAGTTTTCACTGTAATCTCAAAGATTCAGGCTGATCTTGCTCACAGGCAGTGCATTTTAATAATGCCTTAGCTGCAAACCTGGCCAATGTCCAAGTAACAACACAGTGGTTCTGGTTGAGTTGCGTCTGGAGCGTTGTTTCCATCCCAATGATAAGCCAGCGGAGGCTCCGGCTCTTAATTCTCTGTTCCACATGAATAGCTGGACTCAAATCCCTAAAACAGGTAACATAATCTCAGGAACAATCTTCCACCAAACTTCAGAAGAATCTCCATTTAGAGCTAAACTCTAAAATTCGCACCTTATCCAGCCCTCAGCTCCCAGAGAGCATGGTCATATGCAATCAGGACATCGCACAGTCCTTGGAAGAATTCACTGAATTACTGCCACGGCATTTTCTTTAGTTGCTGAGCTGCTGCCCTGCAAAAACATGGAGACACTACCCTATCTGACAATACTTACTGGCATACCTTTGTTGATGTATTCCAGCAGAATGGGTTTTTACTATTTTTCCCACCAGCCTGGCTCCATTCCCCAGATACCTATTTTTCTGAAACACAAGCAGTTGACATTGCCTCCATTTTCCTATTCCTTCATATCTGGGTTTTTCCCTACACCCATCAGGACTAGAAACATTTTTTTTTTTTTTTTAAATGCTTAAGCCAAGCTCAGATTAAGGCAGAAGTGTCCACTTGTACCGGGAACAAGAGGTGTGACTTCCACTCTGCACAAGGGGTTCTGCTGATATCCATGTCCTGACACAAGGCCTGTACTACTGGGTCAAACCAAAGATTGATCTGGCAGAGTGTCCTGGAATGGACAACAGATGCCTGGGAATAAGCAAAAGAACAGGTGAGAATATAGTGATACTTTACTCCAAACACTTTCCAAGAAATGAGTGATTTGTGGTTCCTGAACCCGGTGCAAGTCTTTTGGCATTTCGTAGTCCTCAATGAATTTCTTTTCCATGGTGCCACCTAGTAAAACATTGACCAGTTGTCTTGAACCCACATAAACCATCAGCACTCAGTGTCCTCTGACACTGCAGAGCTTGACTACTCAGTGAATGAAGGACCACCAACTCAGCCTGCTTCAAACATGCCCCGGGTGGTTTCATGTGGTCCCCTTGTGGTGGATGGATTACAAACAGTTGTTTCCTTATCTTCTCCATCACACTTTTGACTTCATATCCTCTCTCCATTTTTTCTTTTTTTCTGAATGAAGAGTCCTACTCTAATTATTCTTTGTATAGACACTAGTCCAGACCTTTGACAGTATCTATTGCCCTCTTCTCCAGCTCTGCTATGTTTTTTTTCTAAGACAGGGAAATCAAGACTGTGCAAAGGTGCTGGTACACTATGGACTGATCAAGGAAAAATAATATTTTATTTTCTGTCCTCTATTCCTTCCATAATAATCAAGCACTGAACCAATGTTTCTCATTGAGCTAGCTCTTATAACCCCAGATATCATACCTGTGTTGTAAGTCAGCTTTGACATCACTGAATATATGATGCTGAGCCTGTGGATGACAGCCCAGACTACACAGGGTTATTTCAGAATGGGAAATGTAAGAAGGAGCCTTTCGTGCCTTTAATTGCTCTCCATGAGTACTAAGGACAGCTGCAGCCTTTGTGCTCTGAAGTGCAATCAAAGCAAACCTGTTCTGGAAGAAATATTCCCCCTGGCCAGACATGGAGGAGCAAGTGAAAAGTTATTTGGAGTCTCCTCTGCTGTCTTCTACCTCCACGACTTCCACCTGGAGTTTCATTGCAATGGATCCAGTGGCTGCTGAGCCCCGGGAAGCAACCTCAGTCCTGGCTTCATCCACACACAACTCTGCTCCCTATGGGACAGAGACAAGAAGGTGTATGTAGATCAGGACAACCAGCTGTCTGGGATAGAAGCTCTCAAAGCTTATAGGCTACATAAATGCATCAGCTGCAAAGGAAAGACGAGCAGAGGTCTGTGTGCAAGGTGCAACGCTTCACAGGTCAGCTTTGTTGGAGCACTGCCCCGGAGAGAGCTGCCTGCCACCTCTCCCAGTGGGGGTTCGTGCCGCTCTACTGCAGCCAGGTCTTACATAACCCATAACTCCCTTTCTTCTCCTCTCTGTGCTGCAGTCTCGCTCTTTTTAAGTGCTTCTATGAACTCCCATACTGCTTTACCAGCAGCCCCACCAGGCTGCTGCATTACGCTTCTGCTCGAGCTGAGGGAGGGAGGTGGGAGCTGGGAGGAGAACAGAACAGCAGTGCTTGTCTGTTTTTCCTGGATGTCTTTCCATTCACCCTCGGCTGTGTTTTCTCCCCGTTCAGAATAACTAACATTCTTTGGGGCACATCTCTCCTCACAAATCTAGAGGAGGCGGAAGCATTGCAGAGCTTGCCGCTTCACTAAAGAGCGCGTTATTCCAAGGCTAAGATCTTATTACAATTCCCTTACTACAGCAACACATTTTTTCCGCTCCTTTTCGAAACCTCAAATGTTGTTATGGCGTCAATGGTAAAGAAGTTTAGGCTTGCTTGGATTTCAGTCTCTTGGCCTTGGATGGAGGGGAAACATTATTTCTCTAAATACATGAACCTTTATGCACACACGCTCGCACGCTCCAAGACCCCAATCTTGCAATAGGATCTGCTCGTGCGTAGCCTTGTGCCCGTCCGGAGTTGTGCTGAATGCAAATCAGGCACATCTGACAGCTCAGGCTCTTGTAACACAGCACTTTGGTAATGCTGCTACTAATGTGATCCAGCAAAACAGCAGCATGGTTCAAACCAAGCCAGGCAATGATCCCAGTATAGTAGCAAACAAGATAAAGTTAATAGAGAGCCAAACGATGCTGCAGGGACTCTGTGCACATCCAGGTCTCTATCTTCAGCCTGGGGGGGGAAAATGTGGCTTGTGCTCCCCACTGCAAGGCAGAAGTGGTGGGAGGAGAGACCCCAGAGCTCATCCTGCTGCAGCTCTGGGCAAGCAGGCAGTGCTTCCACCGTGGTACAGAAAAGCATCTGCTGCCATGCTTCCTCAGCCCCTTTGGGTTTCTCCCCACTGCATATGTGAGATGGCAGGGACTTGGGAGGCACAAAGATCGGTACTGGATTTTGGGAGAGGTTCTGGTGCTGCTGTTGTCTCTTTGGGCTCAGTTTTGTGCCTTGCATGCAGCCTGCGCACCCCGGCCCCCTTCCATAGGGCACAGACCAGGGCACACAGGTGGGTCTGTCCCATCTCTCAGAAGACCAGTGCAGAAACCCAGCCCTCCTTGATGACTTCCTCAGCACCCAAGGCACTTGGTGCTGTCTCTGTCAGCAAAGCATCAGAGCACCTTCTGGCCTTCAACACATTTTTTCCACCAGCGGCCCTGGGATAGGGTGCTCTATTTATCACACTTGAAAACGAGGCGTGGAGGGAGGCATAGCCAGATTGCTAATGATATTTAGGTGCCTGAAGATGCAGATATGCATCTGGTGGAATTGTGAAGCACTTGGATGCACTTCCCTCCCACTGTGCTCGAGCCAGGTCCCACAGCAGGTCTGGGCTGTATGCAGTAGGAATCGGGCAGCATTTATAACAGGCTCTGTCTGTTGATGAGACTGTCAAAACCCCCTATACACTCCAAGAACAGCTTGTTCCTTACCAGTGAAAATTGTTATTCTCGCACTGTTATTTCACAAGTTCTGTCTCCAGCAATGCCTGATCACAGATAAGACAAATGTAATTTCAATACGTACGTCTTGGGCTTTGTTTATCCAGGACCAGTTAAGCATCGTGGTGGGAAGAATGACATTTCATTTCTTCCTCCAGCAGCACCTCCCCTTCTCTGCTTCTTAATTTTCTTCCACTCAAACCTGAGTTCAAAACAACACTGAAAACCACTGGAGCGGGGATAGGATAATCCCCTGAGCTGGAATCAGTTTCAGTCTTGCCAGATGGACAGGTACAAATCTGTTTCAAAAACAAATCTTGAGTTTCCTGCAGCCTGCACTTTACTAGTGGTTTCCTGCATGCTCTTGGTACTGCTTAATAACTCTCACAGAAGCAGTGACTGAGCCCAGCACTTGCACCCCAGCTCCAAAGCATCTTGGATGCCTTGCTCAAGTGCAGATCTTGCCAGGGCAGTGGGGACAGGCAAGATGTTCAGGGCTTGTCCTCCCCATGACTGATAATCTCAGCAGGGGATTCAGTGAGGTGGCATCAAACCTGTGGCTGGACAAGAGACCTTTGCTACTAAAAATTTTGGAGCCCTGAGTGATGAAGACTTGCAGAAGGAGTGCCTGCATTTCTGAATCTCAATCAGAATTAGCTTTTTGCAAATTAAAAAAAAAATAGAATTACTTGACTCAGGTTGTCCCTCTGAACAACAAAGGTTCAGGAGATTGTCTCGAGCCTACAGAGAGGTGTGACTGTCTGGCTCAGATCTGGACTTCTCACCCAGGTTAACAGGATTCTGGGGATACAGTGAAGCTAAATGGAAATCTTGTCTTTTGAGCCAGTCTTCGCTTGTCCTTGTTCCTGTGAGCCTCACAGTTGGATATAACACTCCAAAGTAGTAACCGGCAGAGTAGTCTTCACAAGGATGGAAACTCTCCTTGAATTAGAAGTCATTTACATACTGTAAAAATCTGGATATTATTTTCTCCCAATGTTAACCTGAGATGTAAAAACTCAGAGACAGGGTGCCAAGTCAGAGTTAAAATAAATGTGTGAGGCACCACCCATAAACTGTCATCCAGTGTGACCAAGCAGCTTCTGTGTCCTCCTCCCCATCATGAAAATTAACCTGAGAAAAGGCAGTGCAGTGCAAAGCAAGAAATTTAAGTTGCACTTACCTTGGAGGAAAGGCTGGACAGCAATTGTTTAACCCAGCCCCTTGACCTGATTTCTGACAATAGGAGAAAAAGCCCATGAAAGCTGATATCCCTTTTATCTTAAAAGACAGAGGCTCATTTTTGCTTCTCTGATTTAAGTGTCACAAACAGAAGGAGCTGGGAAGAGAGCAGCCTTTGTTCAGTCACATGTCACGTAGGTCAGCCACAGTGAGCTGCTGTGTGCCTCCCTGGGACCAAAGCTTGGTGATGACACTGGGACAGAGGTCCCTACCCCATGCCACCACCCTAGGAAGACAGCATCCCCCCAACCAGGCTTCTTTTTTCTGGTCCTTTATTTTATGGTCTCTGCATCTCCTCTCCCCAACAGATAGGTCCCTTTTGGTGCCTGGTCCCGTTGGCCAAGGGTCATGGTCTTAGTTCTTGTGTCCTGTGACTGCTCCAGGGCCTCCCTCTGATGGTGATGTCCCCCTGGGAGACCCCCAGGCCACCAAAACTTCCCCCAGATATCCACCTCTGTGACAGGGTTTGCATTTAGCCTTGAACTAAACCTTGAACCCCTGTAATTTGGAGAGCCACAATGGTCCTCAGAGAGCAGGATGCCCCTTTTCAAAACCTAAACCGCTGACCAGGCAGAGCAGGCTACAGGCAAGCCTGAGAAAGGGAGGAAAGAAGTGGAGACCTCAGGAGAAAAAGTATATCTGAGGATTCCTGAGTGGTATTACCCTTTGTCCTCTTTTTAATTGACTGCAAAGTCCTCTTAGCAGCCGAATCTCTTCTTCCAGGCTCATGCCTTGACATCGATGTGCAACACCTGGCCATCCGCTTTGGCTGAGCTCCTGCCACGCAGAGCATCCCGCTCTGAGCAAAGAAAACTAGCTCTGCTGTCCTGCCAGACACATTTCAACAAATCCAGCATATTGGAAGAAAGTATCTCCTTACACCGTGCAAAATACTCGAGAAGTCTCTGAGACTCAAGGGGCATCACACAGGGGGAGGGGAGAGAGGTCGGTTTTCCCAGCTGAATCTCCAAACTAATCCCCAGAGCAAAGAAAACACTCTGGAGTCCTCACGAAGGCTGTTGTTGGCAAACTTTTCACAAACAGGACGCCGGGAGACACTGCCACAAGGGTCCTCAGTGATTCCCTCAGCTCGCGTCTCTTGTCTGCTGAGGAGCAATGCAATATTTGAATGTGAATGGCGCGCGCTTGTTGGCGGAGAAACTGGCATTAATCAGCAGCCTCTGAACTGGAGCTCCAGCAGCTTCCAGGCTCTTGGAGGGAGCTGCTCAAGAGCGAGGAGGGGAAGGTGGACTCAGAGGCCAGCCCTTGGCATAGCAGAGGTGATCGAGGTATGGAGAAATGGCTGCAGCCATGAGCAGAGAGGAATTAGGTTCATAGGATCTCCAAGACCTTTAAGATTCTTCTCCTTCTTATTATTGCTTGTGACAGGGTTGATAAAGCACCCCAGAAAAACCACCGAGCAGCCATTAACAGATGTCAATCTTTCTAATCTTGTTTTTGGCCTTGATTGATTGAGGCCAGGTTGGCCATGAAACATAAACCAAGAACACATGAGTTTTGGGAGGAACTAAATCCAGGCAGCAAGCCGTGTCAGATGAATAATAACTCTCAGCAAAACCGACATGTATCAGACCTGGCTTCCATTTGATAGCCTCAAACTGTATTTCCAGTAAATATAAATCAGTGCAGCTCCACTTAAATAAGGGGTTTTACACACCAGCTGGAAAGTTAGCCAGGATATCAGAGATGGCTTCACTCACCATTGCATAGTGCTTCTGCCTCCGTCTATAGCCTGTGGGCTTCAAATGCTGCTGGGGAAGGCAGGCACCCACCTGATAGTCAGATACCCAAAGCACCTAATTAATAAAGCCCTCTGGGTCTTGGATACCAGCTAACTTCCAAGTTTCTTTCCCCTCAGAAGAGCTTTCCTCATATGGCCCACTTCAGAGACGACCGCTGATCTCTCATCTCTGCCTCTGCACTGCCGTCACACTATGGTTTGCCAGTGACTTACATTTCGTCTTCCTGACAGAGACCACAGCTGCTTGGTTATTAGAAAACTCAGTTAAGCTCATATGCATCGTTGAAAAATAAGCAGGTGAGTTAAGACTAACTCTTAACTCTTAATAAATAATGAAACACTTAACAAGTGTTTTATCAGTTCAGTAGCAAATGTTACTAACCCTCCTTTAAAAATAGGTGAGTCGTGTAGGGTAAGGAAGCCCAACTCCTACCAAAGCAGGTTTTGATTAGAAGCAGACTTAAAGCATAAGTCTTTAATAAGGCTGGATACATAGCTAGGACTAATACAGTCATGTCTCAATGGAGCTGCTTCCCAGATGCTGACAAATCAGACAACTTCTTTGGCTTGGAGACCCTATCTAAGTAGTAAAACTGCTTCCACATGTTCATTATGTAGTGCAGGGTTGCTTTTGTGGTTATTAATGCATATACTGTGCAGAGCAGAGACCCTGGCCTGCTTAAAACATGGGTCTCCTCTCACTGCTCAGTGTCTGTCTCCAGCAGCATGTCCTCTGATGTGGAGAGAGAGAAAAGACCCAATTTTCTACCCCATGAAATGAGTTTGATTCTTAAATCACTTCCAAGCATTTTGTAATCCTTAGCTTTAGGGCATACAATATTCTAAGTTAAGCAGAAAAGGTCTGCAAGGGTTAAAGACAATAAATCAGAAGACAGGAAGAAGGATTAAAAAAGTTGAAAAAGAAAGGTAATACAGGACTTGAAATAACCAATTGATGGTGCTGAGCAGAGAGGATTTGGTGACAGTTTGATGGAAAGAAGCTTTAAGTAAGAATGTGCATCTAAGCCCACTCCTCTGTGTTTTTTTTTTTTCCTTCAGGTGTTGAATCTTGCATTAGAAATGTCACAGTAACTCACAAGCAAATGTACCTCTAACAGTGGCAATAACTCAGTCCCAGCTTATGGCTGGCTGGCTGTGTTCAGGGCTCGTGATAAAAAACTATATATGTGATATGCTGATATGAAAGCTGACCTCAATTATTGATGTCTCTGATTGCAACTTCCTTCATCAGCCCGGGCAAGTCGTGTAATCTCTGCACCTCTGTTTCTTCCTATGCTGTGCACCTGTGGCAATAATGGAGTTTTAATCTGGACACTGCTGCACCAAGGTGAAATTTGAGTATGAGAGGTGGCAAAAGCATGGTCTGAGCCCAGGCAGGCTCAGGATAAAACATGTGGGGCATCTGTAATGCTGGTGGGACCACTTGTCTTGCGTGAGCCTGGGAGGAGGGCTGCAGCCACGGCCGTGGCTGGGCAAGATGGGACTCCACCACCTGGGAGGCTGGATCTGCTGCTGATGGTTCGTATAGTCTCTGTTAAAGCAGTAATTGCTAAGAAAGGTAAAAAGGCAGGTACAGAGGAGCCATGTAAAAAATAAACAAATCAAAGGTCTGAACCCCCATGCTAGAGAGCAGTGTTTGCATGGAGGTGTGTTTGCAGGAGCCACAGAGACGCACCCCGTTACCATCATGTTTATTACCAAAGCAAAAGTGCAGCCTCCGAAATAACAGCCTGACCTGATGCAGAGTGCACCAAAATCAGTGGAAAGTCTCCCGCTATATTCAACAGCATTTGGCTTAAATCATAAAACTGTCATGTTCACAGTGCCCTTTTACTTCTCCATTTACAGCATTCCCTGGCCAGGTATGGTGTCCATCCTTCACACACTGCTGGATGAGAGAGGGAAGGTTGTAAATGGCTAAACAAAGGAATTTGTTAGGAGGGCAGAAAAGTGTTGCTGGCTGCCTTAGGTGATCAAATTTGCAACTTCAGGTCAACACAGTGTGTTAAGAGTCAGTGAATAGCTTGGCTGGAAAAAAAAATAAAAAATAGTTGTTCAGATATATTTAAAATAAAATGTCTCATTTGAAAAATGTCATTTAGATGACTACCTGTATTTCCTTTATTTTAAAGGTTAAATATAATGTCAGGAAATGAACATTTAGTTTGAGGTTGGATTTTGAGTCAGTTTGACTCTGCTTTGAGTGAATTTCATCCAAAAAATTTTTTTTCCAGTGTTTCATTTCAATCCGAAAACAACAAAGCCAGTTCTGTTTCAGGAAAACACCAGCTTATATTTTATATTCTGAGTTTTTAGTTCTGTGGCCACACTAGAAAAGCAGCTATTCAGACAACCTTAATTATAGATGTAACCGTAGTCATATCAGTGTCAATAGTGAGCAGATAATTTCCTGGGCCTTATTGACTGGAAGTACAGTAGGAAGCAAGTGCTGTGTATTTCAGATTTATTTAACGTTCCCTTCATAAATCCATTTCTCCTGCTCCTCTGCTGTTCCCAAATGTCATTATGGTAGAATATAGGAGCAGCACAACAGTAAAGAGAAGGACAGAGGGAGTTTTGGAGATAAAACACACACAGCCCACTCCAGGCACAAATCAAAAGACAAAGAAACACTGACTGAGGAGCTTTGTATACACATTCTTATTTAAAACCTCTTAATATCTAGCTACAGCTTCTCATTTCCCTGCCATCAACTACTTCTTTCAGGGTTTATATTAATATGCTGATACACACACAAATCCTAGAAGGAAAAAAGACGCAATTGACTGCAAACCTTATTTTCCTATACTCAGCCTCAGTCTCCTAGTGTGTGTGCAAAGGTTTTCTGTGCACGGTAATCAGCAGTACTGACGAGTGCATTGGGCCCCTCCACTCAGAGCTGTCTCCTGGGTCTGTGACGCTCCATATGAAGGCAGGACCCTGGCAAATGCACTAGTAATACTGCCCGTGAAGGGTCAGAGTCACTCGTCAGCTGGCAAAGGTAGAACGGGTTTTCAGCTATATTTTTGCATGTAAAAATAACCATGCTTTTAAAAAATAAAAGATAAGCACACTGACACAGGGAATGGGAGAACAGACTCTTTGGTAATCTCCGTTACACATCTTCCCAGCAGGTGGGTGAGACATAGGTGGGATGGGAGGATGCTCTGAGGCTTGTGCCGGTGCAGGACTCTAGCACAGGGCTGCAGTGTCGTGCGTGGGACCTACCTCCCATGAAATGTGTCCACCTACAAGTTCACACTTAATCTAAACTAGTTGTTGGGGCTTATTCTCTTGGCAGGTGCTGAAAGAAGGCACTTCCAGAGGTGGCTCAGACTAGTCTAAGGTGAATCCTAAAATGGGCGGCAAGTTACTCAAAGCTGCTCAGCCCATGGGGATATTCCCAACTGGTTATCCTCGGTACGGGAAGTCTCAACTCTCCATAAACCCAGGAAGTGCGTGCATCTGCCTGATGTGAATGATGGGATGTGCGGCCTGGGAGTGCTGCAGGATTTTCATTGTGAGCCAACCCTGCCTGATCAATGGTTCCCCATCCCAGGCCTCCATAGCTCAACTACAAACACGATTACCTCTACAGCTCTGCCCCATGGTGATGCAGATTGCTGCCCACAGCCACCGAGCAGTTTCAAAAAATGGCGCAAAAAGTGTTGTCAGAAGTTGGGCAGCTGTCCCGAGCTGTGGGTCCCCATCACACCTGGGGGTGGGCAGAAAAGATGGAGACCCTGACTTTTTGGGAACTGCAAGCCTACTCACACACAGTGAAGACTTCAGTACTGGGGAATTTAAGCAAAAACATTGCATATTTTGGGCTACATTCCAAAACCCAAGCTAAACATGTTTTCCTCTGGTTCTAGACTCAAATAGATGTGACAGAATAAAATCTTTTAACTTCCAGGTATGTTTGAGCTTTTTAGTAGCGTGATTGGTAGTCAATAAAGGTATTATAGAATGAGATATTTATTCAACTATGAAACTACTGACATATAAAATCACTGGCAGCAAGATCTATGCAGTATGAAGTTTAAGTCTGTTTATGTATGTTTATGGATATATTGGACAGGACCGTTCTTATCCATAACTGCTGGAGCAGTAAGGCCTGAATGCACAATGCATTTTGGAAGACACACGAACCTTCAGGCTTAAGATGGTCTAATTACTAAACTGAGAAGGCCAGTTTTCCGCAGCAGGTCAGTCCACAATTGCTTTCTTTAGGAGCAGTTAATGCTGGTTGCTGTTGGACCCAATGGCCAGATGACCTGACCACCGGACGAGCACAACCATGTCTGATTCAGTCTGGCAATGTTTCCACTGCATACGACCAGGTCTTCTGGAGCAGAGCATCCCTTTTAATAAAGTTTTTTCTAAACATTTTATTGTGGGAATTTATCTGGGGGCAGTATTACTCTTATTTTGAACTTTGTAGGAAAAACCCAAACCCTCCCTTTCAGCTGATTTTTCATACTTTATTAAGAACATAATTGGAATCCTTCTACACTGAAAAATATTTTGCCAGAGATTGATAATGCTGTGCAGACTAAGGATGAAGGCAAATTTAATCACTTTTTTTATTATTCTATTTTCCTGAGTAGGGTAATTTCCCATCATCCTAAGTGGCTTGAACAGCCACAGGCCTGAAATAGTGATGATGGAATTTCCTGGGAACAAATTAATGTGGAGGCACTGGGATATTACAGTAATAGTGTGGTAAAGGAATGTGCCTTTTACTATATGCCTCCGTCGTATTGATGTATATTTTGGCTAACACCAACTGTCACTTGCAAAATGTGTACTACGCTGTGGCCTGTGTTTTTCTGGTCTCTCTCAGACCGAAGCGGGGAGCAGTATATCATGTTAGCCACTCCTGATCGTGGTCCTGCAGCGCTTTCCCATGCAGGCAGAGCTCCCACTGATTTCCAGATGGGCATGTACAAGTTAGGGATGCTGGATCTGTCCCTACCGTCGTAAAAATAGACAGTTACTTGGTTGTTTTCATTAAAAGAAGGGGAAGGAGAGCATTATATAACAGGAGGGTTTTTGGGGGAAGCACTGGTTTGTTTAAAACCTCCAGTGATAGCTGCTTTCCCTGACAGGAATTGGCTCCGCAGCAGGGCACGAAAGCTGGGATCTTGCCATTGCTGTTTTCTTTATTAGCAGACAATAAGCCACATTCAAGACATGCTAAAGAGTTGGAAGACAAGCAGCCAAAGCAGAGAAATGCAAAGTGAGGGCTGGTGCTTGGGAGCCTGGTGTTTGCATTTGCCTGCAAGGGAGAGGCAGACACAACTGAAGATGCGGCAGCTCTTTGCCAATGCTCTCGGTGCTAATGGGGTTCTGGAGGCAGAGATGGTTTTAACTGACACCTGTGCTAATTGCTTGCCCTTAGCAGAAGTCCTGCAGGATTGGAGCAACTGGGCGAGTGCTGAAGGCAGGGCACATCTGGGAGGAGATGGCATTTTTTATGGTGGTGAAGGAAGTTTAGGGACCACTTGCATGCACTGAGTGAAGAGGAGGGGTGCATGGGGAATGAAGGCTCTGTTAGCAGAAGAGTTTGGCCCTGTGTCATGTGGGGAAGAGGAATTTCGATGCTCATAACCCTGCTGGTGTTTCTTTTCTGTCCCGGTTCTGCGCACCGTCAGCTGTCCCCTCATGACCCACAACCAGGTCTCACCTACTCAAGGGATACGGCCACAGCTCTGCTGAAAAAAACATGACCGGCCAATCAGGGTGAGCCCAAAGGCTGGTTTCTTGTCTCTGGCAGACGCCAAGAGAAAATGCCTGAAGAGAATGAGATCAGGACTTGTCTACTGTGTCCCCATCCCTAGACGTTCTCCTGGCTGGTTCCGCTCCTGATCCGTGTCTCCTCGGGAGAGGCATGGACAGGCATGGCTCACCAAAGCCCTGGAGGACGTTCGTCACCTGTGGCCTTGCACCAGAGCTCCATGTGCTGTGGGACAAGGGAGCAGGTCTGCGGGGTGGCTGCGGAGGGGTGCTGGCACACCCTGAGCCGGCTGCGGGCCTCCCGTAGGATGCCAGCGCTCTGATGGCACCACGCTGGGTGTCCTCAAAAGCCCTCAGACCAAAGTATTTCACATTGTGCATGCCTTGATCCAAAGCCCAGTTTTCCTATTGTTTTCAGTGGCATTTGGTTTGGGCCACAAGGCCCTGAATCAACACAGTGCTGAGCCTGGCAAATCAAAGGGACTAAAGCACCTGATTAGAACAAGGCATTTTTTAAAAATTATTCCCTGCCTGGGGACTTACATGAAGTATAGGGTTGGGTTTAGAAGGACGAAATGCTGTCATTTCCATGGGACTTCAGCAAATCCTGATGTGCTTTGCAGAGCACCTGGTTGTGGGCTCTAATATTAGACCCTCTTCTAAATGAAATACAGAATATTCTCACTGGGAACAACAGGCTGTGTTCATTCCTTGAACCAGTTTTATTGGGATACTGGGGTGCACAACATGCAAAGGCAAGGTGAGGTAGCAGAGTCCTGGTGAAAGCCATTTCAAAAGCCTCATTTCAGAATGGCCACTAAATAAAAAAATACAACCACCTTACAAAAATGTATGTCAGCGCTGAGACGTTAATTGTCAACACTGAGCCAAGGGGCATTTCTCACATGTAGTTTCAAATGAAAAAAAAATGTTGGCACAGCCTTTGCTACAGCGGTTCCAGAGGAGTAATTAAACAGGAGCCACTCGGAGCCAGCTTGGGGGAAGTGTACGCCCGCGATCTCGGAAGGGGGAAGGACTGTGTGCCTGCATGCATGCGTGTGTGTGCACATTGGTTTTTTATTTTTATTTTTCTTAGTTGTATTTGTTATTTTCCTGTGTGTCTATGGCACCTTACTTCAACGAACAGTTTGAAAGGCTGTTGAGCAAAGGGGAGAGAAACTCTCCTGATATTTTTTTTCTCTTATCTCAGTGAACATGCCATTTTTTGATGCTTTTCCTAGGGCTTCTTTGACCTATGCTTTACACCACCTGGCTGGTTTAAATCATGAATCTTCTATTAATATGACAGGCTCTGCAAAGGTGACCAAAATGTTAAGGAGACAGATGCCATCAGTATCTCTCAAGGGTAAATACTTGAAGTTTGCTCCCTTTTTGTGTGTCTGGTCCCTGTTCCAGATCTTGGCACTGTGGCTGAGCCACTGAGACTAATTCATTTTTGCTCCTCCCTCAGATGGTCTGGATGAATGTTAACCATAATTTTAACAGTTTCCTGTGCTTTCCCCAAATGTCAAAGCCTTTCTCTTCTGCCTCTGCTGCTGGAGAAACCCCATCTTACACAGATGACCGATGTAGCTGGAAGAGTCCTTGTAACTCATAAGAAGTCACAGGGCACTTTCCACCAACAGCAGAGCACTTTTTGCCCTTCAGGCAAGAAAACAGGTCTTTGCTAAGGGTATAGCTAGCTCCGTGTTGAGTCGGCTCAGCATCTTGTTCTCATAGAGATCTCACCTGAAAAACTACCTCAGGATCTGCTGTGGCTGGCTCAGTGATGACGAACATGGAGGCAGGACTAGGCAAAAGTAGATCTGGTGCAGATACCTGGCCCTGGTATTGGAGAAGGTGGCTTGTTTCTCTTTGCCCCAATATGAGACATATCCAATGCCACACAACACTAGGAAAGGGGAGCAATGCCCGTTCTCAGAGAGCACAAGAACATTTGGGCTTTGGGGCTGATGGATGTGGGTCCGTTTTGAGTGGAAAAACACAGGCTTGGACCTAAAGCATATAAAAGCATGTAAAAGTGTATAGAAGCATCTCTAGAACTACTGAGACATCTTGGGGACTTATTTTCCATTCTGTTTTTCTACAGTTCACAGCGCAGGGAAGGGGGAAAGGGTCGCAATGCCACAACTAGAATGTTTAGACAACGAATGATCATCACCACAGAGTGGATAAAGAGAGGATGATGGTCTCTGGGGTGGTCTCAGCATGGATGGGAGATACCAGGAGCGAACTCTAAACTCTGCCTGTGCTTAGAAAGCAGCAAAAACAAGGAGATGAGGAAACCTGTTCAAGCAGTTGCAAGCTGCCTAGTGCATTGGATCCCAGCGAAACTGCATGGATCCAGCCCACGTAAGGGACCAAACGTCAAGCCCAGATCCAGCCACGCTCTTGGCTCCCGGACACAATTCATATCTGTGTCCAAGCTGCACATTGTGGGCCTGTTCCGAGCTGAGCACGCTGCACTTTTCCTCTGCGACAAAGCCTGATATCCACGCTGTCCGCATCATATTTATTCTTACGAGACTACCCCAGGAAGATTGTTTCATCTTTGGAAAAACCCTCTTTTGCAAACCGGCATTGTGCTGGGCTCATCTCTCCTTTCACACTCCTTCCCAAGGCAGTTACTTGTCTGCTGTAATTTACTCTTTAATGCAGCACTTTCCTATTCTGTGAGACAACAATCATGAAGCATTTAAATTCCAATTGAGTAGGGCTGGAGTGCAGAGGGGCTGCGGCTTGCGCAGCGAGGATAATGGGAACCTGAGACAGGGGACACCAGTTCAAGGCCCCCCAGGAAGGAAGGCTACAAGCTTCTCCCTCACATTCCCATCTCCCTAGAGATGTAAATCAAGAAAATGAAGGGAGGGGAAGAGGAGGAGGGGGGTGTTTATAGAAAGAAAAGGGAAAATGGATTGAGTTGTGCTGAATTCTAAGACAAGGATCAGCTACACAAGAGAACTATTGAATAGCTGTGAAATCTGGAATTGAGCCATCAAAAAAGCTGCTGAGCTGCATGTGAATCAGGTTGATTGTTTTTGAGAAGCACCTGATCCCCCCCCGCCCCCCACCCCCCCCCACACCCCCCAGCTCTCCCAGGCTGCGTGCTTAGCCTTGGAATTTGAACATGACTGCTAAACTGCTTTTCCTTGAGATAGAGACATTTTAGAGAGCGGGAGAGGAGGGCGGGTGGGGGAGTGCCTCTCTGAATGTGAAGGCCATGGTATCCGGGCTGGGAGCTGACAGGTTCCCCACTGCTCCCGGCAATTGCAGCGAGGAATTTACACTGCTGGCAGAAAGCGAGCAGGAAAAGTAAAGAGCTGTAACTCCCTGGGACGCGGAGGAGAGGGCTGCTCAAAGGGCTGCGTGCTGCTCCGTAGCTGGGCTGCGAGTACGTTTTGCTCGCTCCTCATCAGCTTTGTGCTCCCAGGAACTCACATTTCTTACCTTGTCTCCCAGGACAGAGCTGGTGCCTATTTCCTGCTGAGTGGTCCCTGCTGGACCTTGGGAAAATGAATTGCAAAGCCCCAATTTAATACTATACTTATCATCATAGTGTCTGTTTCTCCCATGCGCATTGGTGGAGTTACAATTCTCTCTGCAGCCTTCACTAGTGAAAGAAGCAAAGCACAGGGATGCTCAGAGGCTGTTTTCCCGAAGAGCGCTGTGATTCCAGAGTGCCTTAAAAAGACACACTGAAAGAAAAAAAAAAATAGCAAGGCTGCTTTTAAAAATCTAGCAATTTGCCTAGGGTTATGGAATGAGTTGGGATTGCAAGAGTGAAACCTTGTCTTTCCTCATTTGGTATGGCTGAGAACCGTCTCTGTTCTAATTTATTATTATTGTATTGCATTATTGTGTAATTTTATTGCATCATGTGAATAGCACCATGGTGCTCAACAAACAGAGAGCAACACAGAGCCACTACTCCAAGGAGTCTTGTTAAACTGCCTCCAGATTTGACTCAAGAGACCTATACTCTATTACCTTATGCAGAAAACATCTACATTGTTTTATTGTTGTTTATTTATTGAGCACTGAGGGTAAGCACTGCGCTGGGCAAACTTGCGCAGTCTGGACAGATCTATCAAACTTCAGTTCTTCTGCAATGAGATGTGCTCATGTGGTGTCTTCCTTCTTCCCTCTATTGTGGTACCATAACTCAGCCCAACACCACAGGCTCTCTGCCACTCCAGCGAACTAGCTGATAAGAGTCAGGTTCCCTTCCAGCCCTTGGAGGGGTGTCCAGACCCTGTAGACCATCTCTGCCCGTAGACCATCCTCCTCCCACCCATGTTGGTCATGCTAAGGGCTAAGAGGCCCCCTGTACCTCGGAGTAGCCCTGGGGTCGCTCTCAGTGCCACCTTCACCCCACAAGGTTGTCCAGCTGTTTCAAGCCTGTGTAGCACCCACACATCAGGCCAGCATTAGGACAAGATTTAACAGCTGTTGGCTGCCACAGCAACTCAAAGCAACCGGAATGCTGCCATGTTGGTGTCTGCAGTGATGCTGGAGATACCCAAATGAGCCGTGGCTCAGGGCTGGAGGCAGGGAAGGCTTTGTGGCAGGAGGGAACCCAGCGCGCCCTGCTCCCGCAGCCCCAACCTCATCAGGCACCAGATGGGAAAAGGCTCGGTCCTCAGGGGGTTATTTCTTTCCTTTCAATGGAGAGGACCCTCTCATGGGATGAAATATGTTCACTGCAGGGGGGGAAGGAAGGAAATGCCCCACCGTCCCCTCTCAGTTCTTAAATTGCTTTTGTGCTCTTGGTCCCTGAGCAGACCCCAGCATCCCAGCACCGGTTACGAATGAGGTGCTGCCCTGAGAAAAAACTCACAGCAATTACCAGCTAACCATCCCGCCGGGCGGAGGGGACTCTGAAAGCATCGGGGCAGTGGTGACTCAGCTCCGGCGAGAGGTCAGGGGCAGTGGGAGGGCAGCGGGAGGGCAGGCATTGTGCATGGGCCATTGCTGCCCACTGCAGACGTCGGCCATTCACACAGAGCCCGACTCTGAGCCCCTTGAAGTTAATGAAAAGACTCTCCAGGATGTCAGTGGGTTTTGGGCTGAGCCCTCGGTGTGCAAAGCAGCTCCACATCCTCTGGAACTCAGCAGCACCGTGAGCATCAGGAGCACCTAGAGACGCCCAGGCTGAGCGGCTCTCGGATAGGTGTAGGCAGCACCTTCCTACGGCAGTTACTAAAGCACCTCAGAGGTTGGCAACAATTTTTTTTCTTCTTTTTTTTTTTTTAAAGGGGAAAAAAAATAATTAACCTTCACCTCAGGTCCCAACTCGCATAACCACAGATCAGATTCTAATAATAATTTGCTTGCTTAAAGTGACTCATAATAAACACTGTGAGTTTACTTTTGCTTTGAGAGCAGCTGATCTTTGGAACAAACTGCCCACAGGCATAAAATCATGTCACCCATTTGCTGATTTAACCCTTTGAGTGCTCACACATCTCTGGACCCTGCTAAACTGCTGCTTGCAGGAAAGCCTGGTGTCTGGGAAATTTTGTCATCAAATGTGGAATAATATCCAGAGAGGGTGTGATTTCTTCTTCACCTATTTCAGACTGGGGTGCCTTTGCTCAGGTCAGTGGCCCCCACATATGGGCCCAGGGATGCGGGTGAAGGCAGGGACTGCCTGTCCCATCCAAAATTGCTGACTAGCTATTTATGCATATTTTCTGTGGTGGCATTTTTTCCTTATTATAAGTTCTTCTGAGGATCCTTTTACCCATTAATTATAGATGAGCATGCTCAGCCTTGGTTCCCCCTCAGGCCAGCCTGAGCCTCAGCAGTGCTAATACAGGGTTTGGAGGGCACCAAGACCCAGCACCGTGACCTCAGGCTGAGCGCAGGATCCTGATGGGACACCACGGGGGACATGGGCTGGTGCCAGTCTCAGAAGGAGACATTGCTGCTGTAAATAAAAAGAGCCAGGGCTTGTTTTCATAGAGCTAACCTCTTTTGCCCTCCAAAAAACAGGGTGCCCACCCTCACTGCCTATGCGACGAGCCTTGGCTCTGTGCTTTGCCTGGACACCGTTGGGGTGCACAGACCATGCTCAGGAGTCCCACTGCGATACCGTGACCCCTCATGCAAAGGCAGAGACAACACATGCATGCTGACCTGGGTGTGCAGCTGCATGTGCCAGCAGTGACTCCTTAAAACACCCTCCCATCTGCAAAACGTGAACAAGGCGCACCTCATATCACACCCGTAGCATGAGAGTGACTGTACCCTGTTTTGCAGGTGGAGATAACTGCAAAACTGAGTCTGAACCAATGGAAGGGCTTCCCCAAGGTCATACAGGAAAGCCCTGCCAGAGCATACCTTGTAAGGTAATTTAAGCATCAAAACCCAGCTCATGGAGCAGGCAATTGCTCCCGTACTGTGCATGCGCTTTCTCCCCTGCCCTGTGCATTCAGCGCTCAATGCACAGGAGGTTTGCAAGTGCAGCAAGTTGGTTGCAGGCTGCTGAAGAGCAGCTTTCTGTGGAGTCCTCATACTAACACATTTTTGGAAGAGAATTTTATTTCTGTCCATCCCCAGCTTATGGTTTCAGCCAAGCAAAAACCTGCTTGACCTAATTTCTCCACCTTGCTGATCAAAGGTCATGTTTTGCCAGGATTATTTCTGTCTTCATTGTAGGCACAGCTGGTAAACAACATGGAGATTTTACAGTATTTAACTTTCTGATAGATTTATGGAGGCTCCCTGCCTGGCTTCCTTTGCTTCTTTCAAAGCTTTTGCACTCACCCTTCAGATGATACCATGCGCTGTGCACCTTCAGGCCCAAAACCCAAGCTGAGCCTGAGAAAAGAGATGTGTCTCAACAATTAGCCACCCACCCTCCCTGCAGCCAGCCCCAAACCTCTGCCCTAGATCACTTGCTTTCTGCTGAGTGGTCGTGTTAGATCAGCAACAGCTCAGACCTGCTCAGGTGCAGTGATGTGCATCGCCAGGCTGCCAACACTCCTGCTGCCAGCTGCAATCAAAAAAGAGGGAAGGTGCTGACCCTCTTCCCTGGGCTAGAAGAGCGTATAGGCTGGTCCGCAAGCCAGCACGGAAAAGCTGTTCCTCCACAGGGAAAACAGTGAGGGCTGGGGCTGGCTCACCTACTGGCCTTTTGGCATTGATCGCGTAGGCTTAAGAAAAAAAAAAAGAGGTTTGCTGGTCCAGCAGCCGTCTAAAGAGTTTTGCAACCTTGGCAGCTGTAGCACACTGCTTGGGAGAAGATAGGAAGGTATCTCCATCCAACACCTAGCCTTCTCACAAGGCAGTGGTGGTAGGAAGGGTCCATGCTGGATTTCCCAAGTTGCAAAGCCTCCCATCATTTGGATTTGAGGGACAATTTCTGCTGCTCCCTATGTAAGCAGCTCTAGTAGAGACAGAAGAGGACAACAGTCCAGGCCTAAGGCTTCAGCCCTGCATGTGCCATGGTAACACTTGGTGGCAGAAGGAGCAGAGGGTGTCCCTGTGGGCACCAGGTGTGCTCCTGGGTCCCTGAGCAGAGAACAGGGACCCTCTGACTTCCCAGGTGAGGATGCTCTTCCCATCCTCCCTGTGCACAGCCCCTGGCTTTTGGCAGTGCATGCTAGCAAAGAGATTATTCAAATCCTCTCTCCTGATGAGTCAACCAAGGGGAAGCTGCGCTACGTGCAAAGTTATAGCCTCTGTACCACGGTATTGATCCACAAGCAAAGTCAGTGACTCACAAGGAAATATTATTTCACCTACCAAACAATAGTCTAAATATATAGTATTCAGCATATTTTATCTTCTTTCCATCAGCCTCCACTGGGTAACATATCTTATTCAAACACCATGAAGTCATACTTCCCTGGTACAACCATTTTCAATTATTTATTAAACAATGGAGGTCGGAATGGGCTGAGTCCTGCAATGGTCAATCATTTCTTCTTTTTCTAATTGAGTCAGCAAAGGTGGCATAGGTGTCCAGAGGTAACAACTCATTCTCTGGTACTGGCTACTCCTTTGGAAAGGTTTCAGACCAGGCTCCCAAAATAAGGGCATTGCTCCTTCTTCAGAGGTATTACCCTCGCTAAAAGTAGCAGACATGAGGCTTTGCTTGCCCTCTTGCCCTGGGGAAAAGGTGCATGCTTGCACTTTTTCATATATTTTAAGTCTGAGTTGTTTTATTTCATTTATAACATGAGGTGGTCAAAGAGGATGCAGAAAGGCTCTGGAAATATCAGCTTATCTACCTGAGATTTCCAGGAACCTCAAAGCAAGCTCTAATCGGAGCACAAAGCAAAGCTCCAACCCACTTGTGAGTCTTGTAACTCTGGCTTTCCCAAATATGTTGCCACACATAAGCTGGGTGCAACCCCTGCACTACCTAGGATAACCCTGTCACCCTCCCGTGTCCCCATGCATCCCCCAGAAGCTGGGGAATAGCTGCACCGGCAGTGCAGGTAGGAGATGTGTGCAAGGACCCATTTTCTGGCTTCAGAGAGAGAGCTTAAATGAGGCAGGTTAAAAAATGGACTTTTTTAAAAAATTCCCCTTTGAAAATTTTGGCCACTGATGAAAAAAACAGGTTTCTTATTAGAAAATTCTGAAGCACATAGCAGCCAAAAAGCATTGGCATCACTGTGAGATAGGAGTAAAGTGTCTTAAAGCAACGATATTTATAGGTGTGGGTTAAATTCTCCTCAGCTATCAATAATCTACTGATTGCAACGGTATGACAGGAGATGGGGCCTATTGGCTTCAGGAGACTGCCCTGATTTTTACCAGGAAATGGTGTAAATGAAGTTAAGCTGTAATCTGTGGATAATTGAGTGATCAGTGACAAATGTTCCTGTGACACACAACAAGCTGTCACGGAAAAGGTATGCTGCTACAGCTATGTGTCACATGTGGTTTTAAACTGATTATTCTAAATCATCCAGTGTCTCTGCTCAGTGTTTGTTAAAAAAAGATCCCCCAAATTTGACTTTTACAAAGTTTAAATAAAAATAAAAAAAATGCCGTGGGAGATAAGTCAGAGGAGATTTTGCTGCCGACTCGAGTGAGCTCTGGCCAGGTTGCCAAGTGGAGTACTTACGTGGGTAAAATGAGATGCTCGCCCTCTTCACTTAAAGAAATGTCATGCAAACAAACATTTTCAGGTCAAAAATCCCAGATGTGCTGGTTTCCCAAGTGTAAAATAATAACCCGGTGTGGAGAGCTGGTGTCGCAGCTCCAATTTGCACAGATAGGCTAAGGGTAGCCTAGAATCACAAACCTGAGCCTCCCCAAATATGCTCTGTTTGGAACATTGTGCCATAGAAAATTAATTGCATTCCAGCTCCAGGGAGCATTAGCACTTTTCTGAATTCAGGGCCAGCCTGAGGAGCAGCCGTGCCCTAGGCAAAGAATCCAGCCCCCTCCTGGCCTTTGCCCCTTCCTCTGCAGGACTGAAAAGGAAAAATTGCAATAAATCACAGCCTTTAGAGACACCTACTAAACACTGCCTGGAATATAAATGTATAAATAAAATAGGAACTGAACGTACTCATCTCAGCACTCGACTGTGGCTTTTCTTCCTTTCTCACTTTCATTTCTTCTTTCCTTTCTTCCAGCTTTGTTTCACACATTCTCCTCTCCCCATCCCCTCCCCCTCGCCTTCCTCTGTTTTTTCCCCCCTTTTGTTGTCTTTTACTTTCTAGCCCCTTTCCAAGACTGTCCTTTCTCACCCTTTCTGTTCATCATTCCCTATTGGCTGCTAGATCTCCTTCCTTCTTCCTCAGCATTTTTTTTTACTCTTTTCTCTTCCCCAAGAATGTCCTGAAGATAAGAGAATGGCCCTCTGCAGAACAATCTGTATCTTGCAGAGATTGCATCCTTATCACTCTTTTCCTTACAAATAGCAGTTCCCATTTAAGATACCTTACAAGTTTTCTCAGGACTGGCATTTAGGTATAAAGGAATCCAGAATCACTGGTTTCCTTTGGAAAGTTTGGCATATATGCGGTGCTTGCAATAGATATATTACTTATGAGCAAACCTGTTATCCTTGTACAAGATTTCTGCGGTTCTGGAAGGTTTGAGCATGCAGGTAGTTAAAAAATGATCTGTACTAGCAAAGAGGTTTAGTCCTGGCCAATTTATACTTTGTTATTCTTACAAGCTTGAGTTACTGTGAGTCATGTAGAGTGCAAGGAGTAAAAAAACTAATTCAAGAACCTACTAGCTCCTCTAGTCACAAGTTTTATCACATTAACCATCTAAATCTCTCTAACATGATATAACACCCCCAATGGGGATGAATTATGTCGATATAAAGTTGCTTATATTGCTCTAGTTACTCTGTCAGGGGAAGGGAATGAAATATGTACATAAGGTCCTTTTAATGTCGGGATACTTGATTCTGCCTGAGCAGCTGCAGCTATGAAAAGTCTCACACTGCTGGTCAGTGGAGCTCTAGCAGTACAGAAACTATCTGTAATAACCTGATAATGGGGAAGAAAAACTATTTTGTGAATGAACAGTTCTGCAGCAGAGAAGCTGTGCAGTTTTTCCAGGATGCTGTGGTATCCTGTTGACATCTGAAGCATCGTATCTTCATTATCACAGCGGTTACGACACCTTTCCAAGGGAAGCATTTTGCTTACTCTGTTTCCCATGAACTCCCTCCCCTCTCTGTCCTGTTCTCGCCTGCTGACTCCAGCTTGCTCTGTATGTCCTCAGTACTTGCATTGTGGAGGCACTGCTGAAAATGAAGAGGCAATTTCTGCTTGCAATTGGCGCCTGCATTGCAGCTGAGCTGCAATGCCCTGCTCCTGCTCACCTGCACATG
Source organism: Aptenodytes patagonicus (assembly GCF_965638725.1). NCBI lineage: Eukaryota > Metazoa > Chordata > Aves > Sphenisciformes > Spheniscidae > Aptenodytes > Aptenodytes patagonicus. Next base: position 8,659,734 of record NC_134952.1, read on the forward strand.
TTGAGAGGAGGGCTCCATGGAGGAGTCCATGGAGGTCTGGGAAATCTGACCTTGGTGTTTCCCCTCCGTCCATAACCAACATTGACACTGTTGATTTTCCTACTCCAGCTCTCCAGCAGAGTCCCCAAGATGATGGCTGGGATGAGGGTAAAGTATTATCCTGTAGCCATGAATCCCATAGCCACGTGTCCCATAGCCATGACCCCCAAATGCCAGCTCAGGGATCTGACCAGTGTACACCAGGGCTCCTTCCAGCCCCATGGATAGACCAGCGTATGGTGGTGGGCATTGGTGCATGGCCACGTCTCATCCCACCAGGCAGTAAGCCAAGTGTGGGCACTCCTGGTCATGGAAGCTGAGAAGCATTTCCAGGTTCTGCTGCAGGGACATCTCAGAAGACCTAAGAGAAGAAATGAAGGCTTCAGGCTTCAGACTCAAACATTGGTCAGGGCTACAGTACCACTGTCATGGTGATGTGTAGAAGTGTCTGGGCTGGCCTTGCACTGGCAGAACGAGGCATGGTAAGCGTCCAAGCACAGTGTCATGGAGCTCAGTGCAAAGTAACTGACCCTGCCAGGAAGGGGGTTGTGATTGAGCTACAGACATACTTCGGTAGTTCCTATTAGCTGTAGTCAACCACCCCTGAAGGGTTGATGAAGACCCATTCCCTCACTTACTCATCTTTATGGATAGTGTATCAGTTGAATGTTCCTGACAGGTTGCAGGCATGCAGACAAAGGCCCAGTGTGATATGCTGTGCCTTGGGAGGAGAAGGAGTGTGCTCTTTAATTCAGATCATGACTGACCGTGTGTTCCTCCTTCCTTAAACTGCTCTGCAGAACCTGCTGTCTGGCCCCAGCAGAACTTCTTGAGGGTGGTGGTGCTGCACCTGCAAAAGCTCTCCACAGACAGATTAATAGTGCATTCAGACAAAACACAGTGCAAAAACACCCTGCACACATAAATGATAGGTGATTCAGACATATCAGGGATAAAAAGCTTGATCTTACCAACTTCATCTTGCCAGTTTACCCTGTTGCCTTTGATCCCTGCTCCATTAGAGTCAACAGGAGCTTTGCCATCGCTTTCAGTGAGCAGAGCTGGGAGTGGGACTTCTCGCCAGAGTAAAAGTCCAAATACAGCATTGTTATTGAAAACAGGGAGTCTTGTTTAGAATATTGAAAGCACCTTTATTCCTCATCTCTGCTCCTTAGATGGAATTTAATGTTCTGAGCAAATGTGCATTTTCTCTCACAAGAAGAATAAACTTAATTGATCCTTTCATTTTTAACTCTGTGCCCAGTGGCAATCGGTCACCTCTTTGCAATAATATCTGCAAGGAAAATAATCTTTGATGGATCAGATAAAAAGGCAGAGAAAGAGTCACAGAATTAACTGGCAGAGCAATCTGGTTGTTGCCCTAACATATGGGAATAATAAGTGCCAGCCAGATAAAGCCTGAACACTGAGCTTTCATTTTGTTATTCTAAGCACAAAAATAAATATTTTTATGACTACATGTAAAGAGTAAAAGCAAATAGAGTTAATACGTAAAAATATACATTTTGCTTCATTATGTGTAATAATACATATTGATTTCATTACGATATTTTTTTAAAGATCAGTTTGCCTGGGAATAGTGGTCTGTTCCTAAAATGCAGCATGCCTTTTTCATCCCATCTTTCTAAGGTGTTGTGCTAGTATAGAATGAAAGGAAAATATTAACTAGGCTGTATTATAAAGAGTTATGCACTGGTTTTGGGACAAAAAAGGCATTTGCAAAAATGTGAACTAAAAATATTTTTATTTTTACAATTGAACGTGTCTGCCTGATTTTCAGTCATGGACTGCTACGGGCATGAAAGAAGAAACACAGAGAGAGGGAACTGGCAGTAGCGCTCCAACTGTAAAATGTTTCAAGCGTTAATGCACTGAGCTGCTTTGTGCATCTTTGTGCTTCGGTCTCTACAGCCCCGCTAAGAGGAGGGGAAGGGCACTGCTATAAATATGGAGCTCAGACCCAGCAGAAACTCGGAGCCGAGACAACCAGAGCATAGAAAGGCACGACGTTTCTCAGCACTGTCCAGGTACAAGAAGGAGTGAAGCTGCCCTTCCCTGGGGTTAGCATTGCATGGGCTCTGCCTGTCCCTCCAAGCACCTCCACTCACCCAAACACTGGGGCTCCCATCTTCACCCTGTGTATCTCTCACAATGCTTGAGGACCTCAAAGACTTGAATTTTGGCAAGCGGGTGCCTTCTGCAGCCAAGCGCTGGAGAATGACCTCACATGCTTCTGTGTCATTGGGAGTCCCATTTTATGTCACCTCCACCCACCTATCATCTGAGTTAAGCCAGTGTATAGCTGCCCCATCCCGGTCAGCAAGGCTGGCAAGTGAGCAGCTGCCAGGCTCTGAAAGTCTAACCCATTTCATACACTGCGGAGGGAAAGCTGGGAGAAAACGGTCACAGTCCCTTAGGACGAGGACAAGGAATTTTACAGGCACTATGGAGGGTAACTGCTGTTTTCTTTTATTATTCATGAGCTAGTTTAGTCCAAGAGAGAAAGTGATATTTATGTGGATCTTGGGGGAATTTGTACAGTAAAAAAGACAGAAAACAGCAAAGCCCAAAGGCAGGCAACCTTCTCTCCATACCTCAAGGTGCAAAGATTACAGTACCTGCAGTGGTTTTGCTGACACTGAAGCTGAACCCACCTCCTTCTGCGTCCAGTTTCTGGGAGTTTCATTTCACACTCTAAAATAATAAAACCCCCTTGACCGACTCCAAGTTTCTTTGGCCCCATGCTTGTACAACAGCCCATCTGTCTGTTTGAACTACTATGGGCAAATGGTCCCACCAGTGTCATATCCCTCTATTGATTTTGGTCTGGGTGATGACACAGAGGTTAAAGATCAGCGTATATGTACATTATGCAGACTCCAAGGAATGCTGACATGAGGTGCTTGCAACAGCGAGAAAGTCAAACTGGAGAGCACATTCAAAACGTTAAACAGCAAATCTTGGCTTTGCAAACGTTAGTGCTGGCTGCATATGAGAAACTCAAGCTTTTATATCCAGCTAGTCTGTTCTATCAAGTATCACTTAGTCTGTGGGCTGATTTACCGCACTGCTGTACAAGTGATTTAGCAGATATGGATTCTTTTTAAGAAATGTGCTTATTTGTTTAAAAGCCTGTTATCATGTTGTGGATTTGGACTGAAATGGACTTTTTTTTTTTATCTAGTGAGTGGGTGAGTTTGGCGAAATTTTTTGAAATCTAATGAGTAGGTGTATGTATTGCAAAATATTTCTGAAAGTGGGAAAAAAAACCGGTTACCGCAGATTTCAGCGTTCCAAACTCTGGATAAATGAAGTGATATGTCAGCATTTGTTTTCTTAAGGAAGCAAATAAATTGTGCCTCCTAAAAGGGTAAAACAACTTGTAGGTTTCCATTTGTTACAGTCCTATAACCAGTCAGAGAAACTTTCCATAAGCAATGCATGCCCCTGAGAAAAAATATGATATTCCCAAAAAGGGTTGAAGTGCTTAGATGGAGAACCAGAATGGGAATGGGTTGACTCTGAAAGTGGAGGAATTAGGGTTGACCCTAATAACAGAAACCCAGGGCTGAAGTGCTGGGTCCATTAGGCTGGGAATAGATTCAGTACTGAATTCATTGCAGCTTTAGTTTCATATCAGATTTTTTTCGAGGTCCATCTGAATGCCTTGAATCTGCCAAATCAGGTTGAAAACCATGAATGGGGCAGTCTAGTCTCTGTGTTTTTGTCTCAGCTAGAATTCCGCTTGCATTGCACCATTTTTTCTTCCAATTTGAGAGAAAACAAGGCATAACCAAGCATCTCAAGAATTTCCAAAAGGGCTGGTTCAAATGCGATTTTAAGAACAGGCAAAGATGTGATATGGTTATTTTGGGAAAAAGATACTCTTACAATCTCTGAATGGCCAATGGCATCAAGGAGACTTTGTTTATCAGTTGGATCCCAGGGTGGTGAACTTTGGCCTCCATTTTTTTGGTGATAGCTGGTGGAATCAGATTTTAATTCAACAGGTGAGGAGAGCTGCTCACAAAATGCACTGTCAAAAAGTACATTTCTTGGAATTTACTCCTGAAAACACAGTAGAAGCTTTCTGATCACTCCTATTGCTAAGGACAGATACAATAAGAGGACCTAGAAGAGGACAGTGGCAGTGCAGATCTCCACTGAGCTCCACCCACCCTTCCTTCTGCCTAAAATACACATTTTTTTTTTTAAGTTTTCCTCCGTTTGGAAATTCTATTGGTTTTTTGCTCCTTCTTGGCTTCCTTTTGCAGCTTCTTCCCGACCTCTCTGCTGTGACTAACTCTCCTCTGAGCCACACGCAGGTACTCCACATTCTTTGTTTTCACCATGCCCTGGCTCATTTCAGGATATTTCATGTTGTTCCCAAAGGTCTGCCCTGAAGTCACGTCATTGTGCAAGATTTAGGTTTTGTTTGAAAGCAGGTTAAAAACAAACAACAGAAAATACCATCTCAGAAAGATGAAGAACCTGGATTATTTTTAATCTCATGATCTTCAAACTGACTCCACCATTTCCAAATGTCTGCTTGAAATAATGGGCGTAAATCGGGGCAGAATTTTGGCTCTTCTTCCTTATTCTGCTCTAGTTTTATGTCTTCTTTCATATCATCTTATTTCATGTCTCCCCACAAAGATACCTCTTTTGGAACAATTCAGCTCCATGGCTTCATGCCATGCTTTGTTTACTCTGTATTATACTACTCTTGTGCAAACTTACTTTGGTGCAGAGATTTGCTAGACATTGGCAAAGCTCTGCTTCTACACATGACTTCCATGACAGGGAAGCTTTGTAATTAAATAATCACAAATACCTTTGCAAATTGTGAGATGGATAATGCCCTCAAGTGCATTTGATGTAAGGGCCTGAGTTCTTTGCTAGAGAAAACCGAAGTTAGTGGAGATGCATCCATTAATAGCACCCAAGAGATTGGTGTGTTAAGGTAGTTACTAAGTCTTCTCTCAGATGGTCAGAGGATGGCCCAACTAAAGGCACTCTCCCTTTGTCTGGGTTTTTCTAAAGCTGCCTGATAGACCACATCATTTATTGGCCTCTGTGAGCCTTCTTTGAGGAGACTTTAAGGATTGTACCCTTGAGTTTGCTAATGCACATATGTATTTTTGCCAGGGAAGATGGTGTTCAGCAGACCATAGTCTCAACTGGAATCAATCAGTGAAGCCCAGTAAATGCAGGGAAGCTTTTACACCATCTGAGACATTGGCCCACACTCATCAGGAGAGAGATGCAGTAATGGGCAAGAAGGGCTTCATGGGAGCCAATGTCAAATCTCCTGTTGGCTTTCCCAGAGCCAAGACTTCACCCAAGTGGGTGTGTGCCCTCCTTTTAGGGCCACATGTACCCTGTAGCCTTTAGTAGGTTAACGAAAGCACCATCCTTGAACTGCCAGAAAACACATTTGTGGTCATGCATGCAGCTCTCAGGACAGGCTTTATCTCTTCTTATTGTTTGCTGTGTGTGTTTTAACACAGAGCCTCAGGACACAACTTGGCTGCAGTACAGCATTTTGTATAAAGCCAACCCTTAAGCCAACCACAGCTAAGACGCTGTAATTTTCATAGAGACATCATGTACTTTTTATGCTCCTTAACTCAACTGTAGTCACAAATCCCTCTTTGTATTGGCAGGTCCTGTGAAAATAAGCTTGAGGAGCTACTTGAAAAAACTGTACTTCTGTGACGTTTAGTTGCATTGCCTGGTCTTGCCTGCCTGCTAAGTGTAGCCCTGCATAGCTTGCCTTAAAAAAACCTAAAAACATTTCAGAACTTGCAATTCACATTACGTAGCATACTGTGGAGCCTGTAATTCCAACAAGGGAGATATAAACCTGTTAAAAACCAGCTCTGCAATGATTTTCTGAGTGCAATCTGCCTATATACCAGTAGCTGGTCATCCTTGCCACTTGCACAGCTCTTTAGCACATGACGTTACTAACCACCACGTAAAAAAGGCACTTTAAAGCTGCTTACTCAGTCTGGCAATGAGGCTAAAGACACGATTCATCCTGCATTGAATTTCAGTAAAATTGATTACTTTCATGAAGGCCCCAAACTTTGTGCTAGGAGGATCTAAGCCACTTCAAAGACATGATCTCTGCCCAAAGGAGCTTTCAACCAGACAGAAGCCCCGAAGGTGGGGCATCGGGGTGGCTGGGGAGACAAAAGGCAGCCGAATGGCATCAAGAGCTCCCAACAGCACGGGGCAGGTCTTTATGCATGCAGTTGTTGGAGCTCACTGAATAGATTTATAGTCCTGCTTGCGTAATTTATTGTTGGCTAATTACATATAAGATTAATTAACTAGCTTGCTGGCCCTTAATTACAAATTTGGTACCTTAATTTATTGTCATTTCTTCCAAATAATGACTATGCTCAAATAATGCTAATTTATATTATAGTAGGATGCAAGTATAATGAACATGACTCCAGGTAGTACAAAGGCCTCTTCACACTGCTCCCAGGGCGTAATAGGGTCTTAAAGTGAGCGCAAACTTAATTTCTGCCCTCCAAGGCAGCTTTATAGTACCAGCGTGCAGTGATTCACCATGAGTCAGCAGCAAGCGAAGTAAAGGCCATGACTTGCACAGCTGCTGAGAAATTGGGATCAAAGGAGCCGGCCTCATTGACTCCCGTTGGCCTGCCATTATACAGGAGAGCCCCGAGGCCAGGCAGTTGGTGTTTGTGTAGCACAACCAACTTGAGCAAGTGGGGGTTGCTCCAGTCTTAATTATTGACCTGATTTTGCCTGCCAGCTCCCTTTCCCAGTTACTGCTCTGTTTCGTGTTGCCCTCTGCAAGCCTGGAGCGGAGCAACCCGAGTGTAAATCAGAGCTGGGGCTGGGGCTCAGAAAAAGGGTTATGAAATGTCGGCAGGAGCAGGATGCCTCTGGGCAAGGGGAGGGCTGGATGCTGAAGTGTGCAGGAGGAGTGGCAGCCTGGAGGAAGGTGAAGAAAGGTGGTCTGAAACACCTGACCTACAACTCCCACTGGGCATCCTGACAGCAATTTGGGGCAAAATATTGCTGGTTGCAGCTGCAACATCAGGGTTGAGGTAAAAGCTTTTGCTTTATGGGTGTGTTGGTTTTCTTCCCCTCCTCCCTTTCCTCTGCTGAAAACTAGATCTTTAATGGAAGAAGGCATCAGTACAAAATCTCCTGTACTCTGCTGAAAATGCAAGCTTGCATGAAAACCCCTGATTCATTCAAAAATGGTTAATCTGCCTTAAGTATTGTGCAGTGCCTGATTTGAAAAGCACCTCTCTGTATGATTTTAAAAAGCTTAAAAATGTTTCCAGTTCCACTTCGTTTTCTCAGTTACGTCCTGAAGAAGTAAAAAGCAGCAAGTTATCTTTCCTAGAGAGTGCAGAAAATAAACTGCTGACCAGTCTCCCAGCAGCCCCTCCAGCTCCATGCATGTAACTTTCTCAGCACAACAGTGTGCAATGATAACAGCAGCTCTAACCAAAAATCTCAGTCGTTACTCTGCAACAGGCCATATGAGTCTTGCTGCTTGCTCTATTGTTTCTCATGAGATTTTCATATTTTTTCCAAAATACCTTCTTCCCCTGGCCCTGGAGAGAAGACGGAAGTGTGCAAACATCATCGCCTCCAGATCTGGAAGCTTGAATGCTTTGGCCCAGGTGTATTGTATATCTTTGCATTTTTTAAGCCCACCACACAGCAGCAAAGAACTGATGAGTCGTCTGAATCCTTGCCCATGATCTTGACCGCTGAAGGAATGATAAAAATTGTCATTTCGACTCCTTGGTCTCTAAAATGCTCTCCCACTGTGTTATTGATGCATGTGCTTGGATCCAGCCTGTGCACGTCCATACATACCTAATGAGAGGGACGCAGTGCAGATCCTGACCACCAGACGCCCCGCAGAGCCCTCCCCCTCTGGTTGACACCACTTTGGAAGTGAGTTTGGGTCTGAATTTATGACACAGACTAATGCCCGCGTATCAGGTCCATTGAAAACAGTGCTGGATAAGGATATGATCTAACCCTGGCGTCCCCTGTTTGGATTAATATTTATGGGACCTGTATCCCAGGCTTATGATTTGGGGTATGGGAAAGGAATCATGTTTTCCAGAAGCACAGCAGAGCCACATAAATGTCAGAGGGATGAAGATAAGGCCTCAGCAGTGTTCCCAGAGCTGGGAATTAGGTTTGTGTAGCTGGAGCAGAGCTCAGAGCACCCACTGCGAGGTTCAGCCTGGGGAAAGAGCTCTCCTCTGCAGCTCCAGCCACGCCAGCAGGAGCCATGCCAAGGTGAGGAGCTGTTAACTCCAACAGGACTACCTTCGTAAGGGATCCCGCTGAGAAATCTGTCTCTAAAATTATCTTGACCCTCTGCCATATACACACATTTTTTAAAGGGAAATAAAATGAATCTTCTCTCTATCCATCCTCTTGTGAAATATAAACAATTCCTGATGGATTTTCAGCTTACGCTAGTAACTGACAGCTTGCTAGCTGCTGGCATGATTACTTACAGTCTGGCAAGCACCAGATGACTGCAATGCCTACAGTGTGCAATCCCTGAAACGTGGTATTTTTCAATGCTTGCTGAAGACCAGATCTTCAGATCTGCTCAGTTCTCATCTAAGCAGCAAAACAACTGGCCAGGGTTGAGAGCCAGCAAACTGGAAACTGATCTCTGCAGAAAACCTGGCCCGAATTGGCATAATAAGGGGTGCAGATCTCTTCTGAAAAGTTACCCTGAGCTGTGGGTGCTGAGCACTTGGAAAGCTATCCCTGAATTTGCGCTTGAGTGGCCTGGGGGTTTTTTATAGGAACAGTTAAGTGGACCCTGCCTATGTCCTGTTTCAGGGGAGTTGGATGGCTCGATGGGATTCTTTCTGAGTGAGAGTCTAAATCACAAATAGATTGAGGACTGACTAGGCACAGCAAATAAAATCCCTTATTTTCTCACATAAATCTGCATACAAAAAGTAGGGCACCACCATTGCATACACCTGCTCTCATCCAGCTAGCAAGCTGGAGCTCACCTCCATGCCAGATAGCAAATCGGGAACCCGCTCAATTTTTTAAAGCAGGTCCTGCCTAGTCCGGGAAAAAGCCTATGTGGGTGTAAAGGCACTCATTTGCACCAGCCATGTGGGGAACAGCCCTGCTTCAAAGAACTTCTTGCAAAACAAAGGTGATTTGAGCATTCATGTGCCCACCTCTGGCAGAGATGAGGTTGAACCAAACCTTTGCTCAGATAGCAAACACCTCTGTGGGACCACGCAACACGAATTCACCAGTGACACAGGAAGGCGTGAAAGCAGGACTCCTTCACCTGACTGGCCTTGTGATTGCCAGACCAAACACATGCTGAAGACTGGGGTTTGGCTGCCTGTGGCTGCGTATGTCAGTTCTGGAAGACGCCAGCCAGGCAGGCAAGAGGGCCATCACCTGAGGACATGCAACGAGCTGTTGCCCTTGCAAAGCAGAGGTGATGTGCTCTTCTATCAACTGGGCACTAAAGTAGTGACCAGGCAGTTTTCCAGATAGCTGTCATCACCACCTCTGGGAATAGTTTGCTTCATTTTTTAGGAAAAGAAAAACCCACAAAACACACTCTTGGGAAAAAAAAACACCAGCCCACAATGTTTATGTCATGAAGCAGTGCAGACCTTCTGCCCCTACCTGGCCTACAAAAGGTTACAGCGCTCCAAACCAGCTTGGCAGCTGAGTTTACAACAAAGTGAAGCTATTAAAGAAAACCAATAGCAGCTGAAGCAAGAGAAAAGGAGGGGATGGGGTCTGGGGGGAGGGAAAATACATTTTCCTCTGTCTCCTGAAAGAAGGTGGAAAAGGGAGCTTGTCCTTAGTATGTGTGTAGCTTGCATTGAAGATGGGAATGAAATTCAAGATCAAAGACAGCAATTGGCTTCTCTGCTCAAGGTGACTGACCCAGAGGTGTCTGTGCTTAAGGCCTGTCTGTTATAGAGGAAAATGTTCTTGAGACTGAGCTGGGCAGAGTCTGCGGGTACCAGAGCCTGAACTGGAGATGCTGCTTTGACAGGTGTTCCATGAGCTGCTCTGAAACCTCTGTTAAAGAAAACAGCTCTCAGAGGACATCATCAGTGCAGCATTTCTATAAGCATCACTTGCAAAGCCCCAACTGCCCCATGCCTGTGTCATCTCACTCATGAGCAAAAAGATTTATTTTCTCTGTGTTCTCTATTTTGGGGTGCTTATTTGCTGGCACATGGTATCTTTTAGCAACAGGAACACATGTGGGTTGCAAAACTTTTTTAAACGGGCTGTGAGTCATCTGAACCATTTCCGTGTGCCTGCATCATCTCCATGCACCAAATGTCTTTCGAGCGACACAGTGGAAGTCCACAAGAGGTGCCCTGTTGTGCCAGCCCAGTCATCTCTCCTTTCCAACAGCCTGCATTTCACCAGGGCTTTGGAGAAAGGAACAAGAAACACTGCACTGGACAATTTAGGAATAGTTAACAAATGGAAGAATTTTCTTTCCTATGCTGCTGGTTGGTGCTTGGCCTGCATCCTGAGGCATGGGTGTTGGGCTCCGCTACAGCAGAGAATCCAGCTTGCCACTGTGTTATTGTTATCAAGCGGCAGGGCAGGCTCTGGCCCAAGGTGTCAGCTCAAATTTGGGTATAAGCACAAGCCATTTAAGGCTGGCTGGGAGAATGCCGCTCTTTGGTAAGGACTCAGTGCCATGGTTGCGTGCCAAGCCCTGATGATGCAATTCTCTTCTAGCCCTCAGTCCTTTTGTAATCATAAGTGATTTCTGTATTGGAAACTTTCAAAACAGTTGCCTAGTTCAGACGATGTTACAAAACTTGAATGACTATTGAAATCATGGGATCCTAGAAATTGAGGGAAGAACGAAACACTGTGAAATCTCCCTGTATTCCTAACAAATACAACCTGTTCCAGAGAGGGAGATGTCACAAGCCTGTTTCTTCTAATTTTAAGGGTATTTAAACTTTTCCTAATATCCACCCTAAATGCCTGGGGAGAAATGACTCTGTGCCATTACAGTTCTCTGGTGTTCCAGATAAAATTGTTTTTCTCTTATTAACCAGGGAAAACAGAAATGGGTTTGTGCTCATGCAGGGGGCAGGCAGGTGTGATTCCCTTCAGCATCCATCCGCAAGGATTACATTTCCCTCCGTTCCCATGCTCCCAACACAGACATGTCCATGGGCTGTGTCATCCTTTCCAGCTTTACAAACAGCAGTTGTTTTCTGTTCTTTCCTTTCTATGTTTTCTGAAATTGGGCATTGCCATTTCTAAGCAGCATGGCTTATATAAGCAAGGTACATGAACCTGGTTAGTAGCCTTTTTAATATTCTTTCCTCTTTACAGAGGGGGATAATTAGCAAAGCTTTTAAGTCAGGAGCACACAATTTTTCTTGGTCCCTGCATCAGAACTAGGTTTCTGGTAGAGCAGGGACAGGAGTTTTTAATGGATTGTCCTGGCAGCCTGAACACCTGACTGACTGTGTTTCATTTCTAGCTCTAATTTGACCTATTAATTTTGGCCTGAATTTAAGGAAAAAAAAAAAGAAAAGAAAAGAAAAAAACCCAGAAAAACCCTAAAAAAGCCAAATCCTCATTTAGTGCTGAGGGGGAAAGTGATTTCAGCTCAAACTGGTGGCAGTTGCAAGTGATTGCCTGCATCCTTTCACAAGAAAGGCACCATTTTGGGTGAGGATGCTACAACATGGAGGCATTAAGCGTCTTTGTCAGCTTCCAGGATTAACTGCACTTTCCAATACCTCTGCCTACACTTTTCCAGGAGGTCCATTACCACGTCCTCCCCTGGGGACTCCTACCTGAGAGATGGGATCCACAAACATTCATGGAGCTGCCACATCCTATCTTTGCAGTTGAGCTACTGGAAGGTAGAGACCATTCCTGATCCTGCTGAGGTTTTGTCCTTGCCCTTCCTCTTCCATCTGTGTCAACCTCACACTTCCAGCTTGAATCATTTGAGAATAAGAACAGCTCTTGTATTATAGGTCTCAAATTGTGCCTTTCACAATTGGATCCTGGTTTGTGGATAAAATTATGGTAACTCAAGTAATATGTTACAATAAGTCATGAGCCCTTACCAGTCTTCTAAAGGGGAAATGACAAAGTTGAGTGCATTTTCTCAGATATACGTGACAGCCCAGCATCACTTTGTCTAGCAAACTGTCAATTTGCAGCTATTGAGAGCACCCTTCTAACCTGTAATTCATAACAGCTCAAGCAGTGTGTGCTGGAGAACTTCATTTTGTCATTCTGTGTTTGCATCTTGTAACCTAAATCTCGCTCTCTCCAGTTACAAATGTCCTCGTCAACAAAAGAAGTGCTGCACACACCCCGCCTGCCTTCCAAGACTACTGAGCCACTAGACTGTTCCCATCTAAGAGCAACTTCACATAGCAGTGCCTGTGCCCTCCCCATAGCTTCCATGACAGTGTAAGAGCGTATTAAACATGGTGCATGAAACACGCTGGCTGGAATGCTGCTGGCGAGTGTTTTGGTAGGGCCTCTATGAGTTCATCTTCATTTGTGGTTTCTTAAATTCACCATGACCCCAAAAACTAGAGGGCAACTTGACGCCTCTGCACTGCTGCAAAATGCCAACAAGTTCTGGGTACACCAGAGCCTGGGAGCTTTTGTGAGTAATGGCTGTCAAGCTCTGGCCATTGTTCTCAGTGGAGAAGTATTGTCCTTTGGTGGTTTTGAGTGTAGCGGTCAAAACTGTTTTGGCATCACTTGCTGCTCAGGCTGCCAGGCCCAAGCACAGAAATGTTGCTGACACAAGCCATGCAAACAGTGTGACTGCATTCAGCTTGGGAGAAATCTCCTTCCCATATGGATCTTTGCAAAAGTAGAGATGCTTTTATTGTCTTGGCATTCAAAATACACCTGGGTTGATAGGGAAGGAAAGGAGGAATAAGTACCTCTGAGCTTAGCTTGGCAGGGTTTGCAAAGAGCAAATCTGTGACATGAATGCATCCTCAGGACCAAATTTCCCACATGCCATCTAGCAGTCAATGCACACCATTTCCTGAGCCCAGCTTACCCAGGTAAGACTGGAGCCAGAAAGCCTACTTCTACCCGTACTGTCTCTCAGTGACAGGGAAACCAAGAACAGCCAGATTAATATAAAGCTGCAGTAGCTGCCAGGAATGTGGAATATTGTTATTTAAAACTTAATTCAGTTACAATCCTCAGCACCTCCTCAGCTACCTGTCTTGCTCCTAACCAACACGTCTGTGCACGTCTTCACCCATAAGCATGAAGTGCATCCATGTCAATGAGGCTTGAAGCCAAACAGCCCCTGATGATTTTTGGTGACTAGACTGGCCCCTAGAAGCCATAAGCTGGCTGATGCAATTAGATGTCAGCACCCTTTGCCTTAATGTGTGGAGCTGTGTAGGAGCCATGCTTCACACCGTTAGAGCAAATTCACACCCAATTTGCATTCTGACCCCTTACAGCCATGTTATCTAAAAGCGTCTTTTTCTCATGATAAATGTGTAAGTAATTGCACGCTGAAGAGGCTGGTTGAACGGGCAGCTTGCTGGAGCTTTGGGCTATACTGACAGGATTTTTTTGTGTCTTTTTCATAGGAAAGACATAAAAAGTGAAACATGAGCTGATGTGACTGGTTTTATATACTGTGAAGCAGGGACCTTGAACAGTTTAATATTTTACCACCATCAATCAGTCCTTTCTCCGCAGCTGAGAATACATTTGGACTCAGCTCACTAAAATTCCTGTTTGTGTCAAAACTAAAAAAGCCCAAAACCCCAACAAACAGAAAATATTTTGGCCTGTCTCCTGAGATCTGTTAGCTAGTAGCTACATTTTATTCTTACATGCGTTCTCCATCGTTAACGGCACAAGCTATTCTGTGTAGGATAGTTTGTACAACAGACGTGGTAAATATTTTTGTATGTGGTGGACCCTTAAGTCATGGAAAAATATCATGCACATCACTGGATTTTAACTGAAGGCTTTAAAATATCCTTAAAGACAAGCAATATCTGTTGATTGACCCGATGAGGTCCATCCACGGGTCCTGAAGGAACTGGCGGGTGAAGTTGCTAAGCCACTATCCATCGTATTTGAGAAGTCGTGGCAGTTTGGTGAAGTTCCCACTGACTGGAAAAAGGGAAACATAACCCCCATTTTTAAAAAGGGAAAAAAGGGAGACCCAGGGAACTACAGGCCAGTCAGTCTCACCTCTGTGCCTGGGAAGATCATGGAACAGATCCTCCTGGAAGCTATGCTAAGGCACATGGAGGGCAGGGAGGCGGTTCGAGACAGCCAGCATGGCTTCACCAAGGGCAAGTCCTGCCTGACCAACCTAGTGGCCTTCTGTGATGGAGTGACTACATCAGTGGACATGGGAAGGGCTACAGATGTGATCTATCTGGACCTCTGTAAGGCCTTTGACACGGTCCCCCACAACATCCTTCTCTCTAAACTGGAGAGCTATGGATTTGATGGGTGGACTGTCCGGTGGGTGAGGAATTGGTTGGATGGTTGCATCCAGAGGGTAGTGGTCAATGGCTCAATGTCCAGATGGAGACGGGTGACGAGTGGCATCCCGCAGGGGTCCGTATTGGGACCGGTACTGTTTAATATCTTCATCAATGACCTAGACAGTGGGATCGAGTGCACCCTCAGCAAGTCTGCAGATGGCACCAAGCTGAGTGGTGTGGTCGACACGCCAGAGGGACGGGATGCCATCCAGAGGGACCTGGACAAGCTCGAGAAGTGGGCCTGTGTGAACCTCATGAGGTTGAACAAGGCCAAGTGCAGGGTCCTGCACCTGGGTCGGGGCAACCCTGGGTATCAATCCAGGCTGGGGGATGAAGGGATTGAGAGCAGCCCTGCCAAGAAGGACTTGGGTGGTGGATGAAAAGCTGGACATGAGCCAGCAACGTGCGCTCGCAGCCCAGAAGGCCAATGGTATCCTGGGCTGCATCAAAAGAAGCGTGGCCAGCAGGTCGAGGGAGGTGATTCTGCCCCTCTGCTCTGCTCTGGTGAGACCCCACCTGCAGTACTGCGTCCAGCTCTGGAGCCCTCAGCACAGGAAAGGTGTGGACCTGTTGGAGTGGGTCCAGAAGAGGGCCACGAAGATGATCAGGGAGATGGAACACCTCTGCTATGAAGAAAGGCTGAGAGAGTTGGGATTGTTCAGCCTGGAGAAGAGAAGGCTTCAGGGAGACCTGATTGCAGCCCATCAGTACTTCAAGGGGGCTTATAAGAAAGATGGGGACAGACTTTTTAGCAGGGCCTGTTGCGACAGGACAAGGGGGAATGGCTTTAAACGAAAGGGGGGTAGATTTAGACTAGATATAAGGAAGCAATTTTTGATGCTGAGTGTGGTGAAACACTGGCCCAGGTTGCCCAGAGAGGTGGTGGATGCCCCATCCCTGGAAACATTCCAGGTGAGGTTGGACGGGGCTCTGAGCAGCCTGATCTAGTTGAAGATGTCCCTGCCCATGGTAGGTGGGTTGGACTAGATGACCTTTAGAGGTCCCTTCTAACCCAAACTATTCTATGATTCTGTGATTCTATGGTTGGCTTTACTTATTTTATGTGTGTCTGTATGGCCACAAACATTAAGGGTCCAAAGCCTGAAAAAAGGAGGAAAATCACAGATGCAGATAAGAACAGTGTCTCTTCAAAATCTAGTTATATTCTCTAATGACATTTGTTACCTCACCCAAGAGAAATGCCTCATTTTTTCCCCAAAACACACTGGACTTCAAACAGGAAAAAGTTGCTTTATACAATGGGACTGGGTGGCAAAAAGAAACTGAATAATTTCCAAGTGTGACCAGTAAGAAACAGAATACCCCATGTGGCATACATCAGCCACATGGGGGTTTGTTGTACTGTGAAGTTTTTATTGCTGTGGGTTTCATTTGTCTGCATGACACATGAAATGACAGAAAGACAGAAGCCCCATAGGCTGTGACCAGCAAGAGCCATTCGAACTTCATAGCCGCACTCAGCGTTTCAGACCAAGAACAAAAACGAACGTGTGGGAAGAAGACCGTTTCTCAACACAAAAAAACAACAGCAAAAAAAAGCAAAATTTGGAAAGGTTTCAGGCATCTTACAATGGAAAGAGTGTATTCTATGTAACTTCTTAACTTTCCCATTGAGTTATTATTGCTTACTTCAGTAGTCAGTTATATGCATAAAAAGGCCATTCCTGCCCTCCAGAGATCATTGCCAAAATAGATGTGATGAGATAAATAAGGTGGAAAAGCCTCATTTTACGGAGTTTTAAGACAGCAGGAGAGATTGAAACCTAGATCAGAGAACTTATTTGTGTGACTAAATAGCCTACTAGAAATAGGCTTTAAAGACTTGGCTGCTCTTGCACAAGAAATCTGTGGTAAGGCTGAACTCCCCCTGAGAGTCTCCATCCAGAAGAAAGTGGAAGTCTCCTGCTGTTCCCTACCTCTGCAGAGCACATCTGCGTTGGACATCCTCTGTCACATCTTGCAACAGCTTCAAGTCATCACCTTCTTGAAACCTATGAAATCTGCTCTCTAAGCAATCTTGGGTAGTATAAACTCATAATTTTTCCTAATTAGGGGATTGCTGAGGAGGGTGAAGCCAAGAGGGAAATTCTGCTCCATCTTGCTTATATCTCCTACCTCCTGTTGCCCACAGCCTAGTTCCTGCTCGTGTACTCTCAGATCATCTGAAGCAGCATTAATTAATTAATAACTTGTCTTTATGTCTAAGATCAATTAGACAGTACAGACGAAGCTTTTCCTTCGTTACTCTCCCTAGCTCCTGAGAGATCATCTTTCTTGCCCTTTTCAGAGAACATCTTTTCTTAATTAACTTTTTTATTGAGCTGTTCAGAAAAATCAGAATTACAGAGCTTCAAAGATACAATTAGCATAATGTAACAGTAACATCATTAATGAGGACTGGCATGCATTCACCCAACAGGGCATGATTACATAGAGCACAATAGCAGCTTCTTTCTGCAATACCAAAAAGTCCCAACCCAGGCAACCATCGCCTTTGTGTTGCACAAGCTGAGAATTGCCTTCACATCCCGGTCTCTGCTCCACACAGGGATGCTGTAGCTCTTGCAAATGTATGAACTGCCTGCAAACAACATGACACGCCATCAAAAGAAATAATAGAGAACAAACTTCTGACTGACTGTGACAGAGAAGCACATGCCTTTAAAATGTAACTGCTCCCTCTGGCTGTTTCAAAAGCTGATGAAGAACTGGACCAAAGAAAACAACCTACAAACCACAGTACGAGTGCAGATTTAGTGTGATATTGGAGGGTTGCATCAGGCATAGCTGAAGCGACATGGATTCATAAAGAAAGAAAACTTCTGATAGAGACCTAGAGATTGTCAGTCAAAACGAATCGTAAAAGATGCCATGCGCTCACTTGCAGACCTGCCTTAACGAAGTAGATGAATTTAGCGATGCAGACCATCAAGTTTTGGGTGGACAAGCTCTGATATTGTTGGCTGGAAATCCTCTCAATACTTGCATTCCAGCATTGTTTACGTTTTTCTTGAGATAGCAAACGTTCTAAAACCAGAGAAGTATCATCATATGTGTAATACCTAGACACATATTCTCCAATTTTTTCAGGATTTCCTTGTGAGAGGTCCCCCTTCTGCTACAGATATTTTTGCATGTAGTAACAGAGCTGTGGATTTTTACAGACAAGAGTACGGCACAAGCACATAGGCCCCTATTCAGAGCATGTGTTTAACTTGGACTATTTAAACTTAACCAAGATTTAACCATGTGCGTTGAACATGGTTAGAGAGTTTTCTAGCCCTAGCAGTGCTGTATAACTATGCACACAGGGATATTTGACAGCAGATTGGATTTATGTAAACTCTGCACAGGTTTTAGTACAGACTTCATAGTCAGAAAACCTTTCCAAACTGACCTCTGCAATTCCCTCTGTTTAACTTTATCCCCTTCTTTCAGTGTTTTCTTGGGGCATTCTCCCGTGTGAACCCTCTGAATGCTTACCCATGTGTCTTTAATTGGAATTTGTTTAACAAAGAAATATGTATTTGTTTCCTCACTTCTCCTTACATACAGTAGTCTGCCTGTGCCTCCCTCACAGAGTTCCTGGTTGCTTCCCTCCAACCACCCTCCACCCCAACAGTGGTGCGTGATGATGGCAGCCTGACTGGTGCCGACAACTGAAGGTCGTAGTTGTCCATCAGCTGCATCAGATAGAGGTGGAAAAATGGTGAAATCTGCAAAGGGACTTTGATATAACAGGCATTTTAGGTGCCCACAGCCAAAACTTAGACCTTCAAAAGTCTGTTAGCTCCCATTTAACTGTTGGTATACCTAATGTTTTTCTGCCCATTTATTACTTTAGATCTGTCTCCACACCAAGGTATCTATGGGCTGTGTCAGGTGTCAGGTGTTGTGTTGGCAAAGCATTAACCCCAGGTTGGAGAAAATCCGTCCTGTGAGGTCATCTCATAAGATTTGTCTTCTTCAACGTTGGAAAAGACAAACCGCACTCGGGGTCCTTCCCCAGCCTGGATTAGTATTTTGTGAGACCAGCTTTTGCCACAAAATTTTGCTTGTCACCAATCTGTGTTTAAAATGAGACAGCTGGATTATTTGGAGCTCAGACATAAATTCCTGGGGGACCAGACTCAGGATTGCAGTCCTCAGCCCTGGCAGGGCCACAAACTGCTCCTAGGAGAAAATGAGTGTCACATGGACAATTACAGAAAATAGCATAAAAGTTTGCTTGATATCTCCTTGGTTTTCCTTATGGCAAAGGTCAGACTGTTGTCCAACCTGCTGGAATTGTTGCGCTGCTAATTTTTTATGCTTTTCAAATGTTTTGGCTGTGGCTTTCACTGGCTCATCTTTTGAGGTTCACTCAGTGTTGTACCCACAATATATGACTTAGAGATTGTGCAAGGGCGTATTGTGAAAGCTGCTCTGAAGCAGGATACATGCTAGCCATGCTAAAGTGAAAAAGCACAGGGGTTGGAAGTTGCAAACAGAGCTGTGTATACAAAATTCATTTTCTGGCTACTCCCTTGAACTGAGAACAGCTAATCTTAACAAAACAAAAGCAGACAGGCAACAGACATGGTCCAGAAAGGCACAGTCAACCTGACTTATCAAACAACCGTGTTTACCTTTTGACACTGTTTTATTCCACTAACAATTACTGATCTAAGACAGTTCTGCTAGGGTATTGGACATCTTTACAGCTCCAGGGAAAAAGTGTATTCTCTTAAGAGTTTTGTCAGCTCAACAATTTATTCTTTATTTATATTGGCTTTGACGTGAGAGAAGAAAATGAAAAAGAATGTGGAAAGTGGGCAGTTTCATAGTACAAGTATATTTATCAAGTGAAAGAAGCTTAGGAGACAAGGAAAAACTGTAATGTGAAACACTGCAAAAATACAATTAGGAACGTAAGTATGAAATTATGCAGTCTAACCTGATTTCAACCTTTGTTTGCCTGGTATGAAGGTAAAGGTTTTTAATGTCATTTCCAAAAAAGTAAATACCTGCTTTTATGATCTAAAACTCAACCAGGAAACTGCAGCAGCAATTGGCATCACTCTGCTAGAAGGAAGTCTTGGTGTGCAGAAGACACGATGGCTCAACACTTTTTAAACTGCTGAAAGGTGCCTGAGATCAGCAAAGTCTCCTGAAGGGTCTTGGGATTAAATTTATCTGAGGAAGGAGAAGGGGAAGGGCAAGTATGAAAATATTTCGAGGATACTTCTGTGGTCCAATCAGCACTATATGTATTCAGTACCATCATTAGTGCCCTGCAGAAAGGCTTGTGAGCTCAGAGAAAAACTGGTATCTCCGTCCCAGTCTCATCTCAGAGCCATGGTAGTCTGAGTATATGTCACATTTACATCAGTCTTAAATGTATTTCTTCTCGGTGTGCTAAAGCAGCCTGACTGGTCCCACTTTAAGGAGGAGAAGGGTGACACATACTCAAAAGCTTCTCTACACAAGGAAGCTGCACAAGGTGATGACCTCCCCATGAGCACACTCCCCGTCTGTCACAAATAAAGTTTCTTTTTTTTCCAGTTTGGCTCAAGCTAAGCTGTAAAAAGCTCTGTTGCACTGGAACAAGCGTTTGTGGATACCTGTTTGACACCAGCAATTGCATGATGAGGCTGTTGGGGAGAGGTGAAGCCCAGATGCTGGTCAGCAGGGAGTCAGGCAGCCTATGACAGAGGAGGACACACAGCCTGTGTCTTCCAGATCCTCCAAGGCTACTCCTGGATCCTCCTGGCCTCTCTCCCATCGCTCTGCACAGATGTGGAAACTCTTACACACCGCATCTAGGCACCTGGATCTTCCCAGCTAACGAAGTTTGCTTGATCGCCTCGCTAATAGGAAATAAGTGTCGTCCTAAGCATTTGGCTTGGTTTGGCCTCAGTCCAGCTTTTCCCCTCCTGTCCCAGAAAAATTCTCCTTGCTTACATGTGTACAGAGTTGCAGATGGTCATGCACAAGCTTTGCACACTTGGGAAAGAAATCATGGGATGCACCTATGTTGATAAAAGGTTTTATTGCTTGTAAAGCTCCTCCGTTGTGTAAATGGGGAGTGGAGGATATGAAAAGCCCTCAGTGGTTTCCTGTCCAGAGTCCAGCTTCTTTCCGGAGAACAGATGTAGTAATGAGAAAAGGACGGAAAGTAATGAGAAAATTACTTGCTTGAGTCATTTCTTGGATTTACCTGATTTGGGGTAGTTCCTGGGATTCCCTCACATGACCCTTCCCTCTCTCTGGTCCCTGCCAGGGATTACAAACTGCTTCCTCTATCCAAGGACCTGGGACATCTCACCTGAAACGGTGGTGGTGGAGGGTTTTGCACAGCCCTGTCTTCAGACACTACTACTTGCTAGCTGAGCATGGAGATTATCCATACCTGTGAAATGAATGAAGTAAGGACCATGTTTTCCGTACATAATCTTAGATGAGCCATCTGGAGACATTCATCAGGCAGGAATTTGTATGCACAAATTGGGCAAGTGTGCATTCAGCCACCTGATGTGAATATCCCAAGGTATGTTTTCTGCTTTCGCATGGGAACACACATGTTTTCACAGTTTCAGAGTTTGGTTTGAAAAAATCTGTCTTTTCTGGTATCTAGCAGAAAATATTTTCATTTAAAGAGTTGCTGAGAAAGATTGCACCAGAACATCTCCCAGCTGACCCAGCCTAAAGGAGAGTAGAATCCAAGTTGCTCTTTTCCCCTTCTTTTTTTTCTTTTTTTGTGAGAGACTCTTCTCAGGCAGCAGGATATCAGATATCCTACGTGGCAGACAAAGAATTCTGTTTCGCCTCTTAGTTTCTTATCCAGTTGTTTTCAATGGGAGAGTTTGTTTTTCCTGTATGATTGGAATAATTACCCTGACAAGGCAAAGGACTGGGACAGATGTTCTCCCTAACTGATAATAAAAACAGTGTCCTTCAGCTTTTTGCTGGCTGTGAAATCCACTACTGTCGCGTGATATCCCACGATGGGATGCAGGCAGTGAATACTTTAGGAAGTGGAGTGCTGTTGCTGATCTTCCTTCTTATTTCAGGAGAGGACAGGGCAAAGTCTGCAGGGTTAAATTAAACTGTACACTCACTCTCTCCAAAAAGGAGAACAACTTTTTTAAAAGCTCTTAATTGCTGCAGGTTACCTGCCCTTTACAAGACAGAATTATTATAGTTTTGATATTTCACCTTGAAATGGTGCTGCCAGCTGACAACAGCTCAGGGAACAGTTAATTATATTTTTGTACAGCTGTTCATAAGAGCATAAAAAGCTGCTGTTCTCCTCCTAAAAAAAAATAAAAATCTTGGCATCAGTTCTTTGGGGAGAACAGTTAACAAGTGTCCAAAATACTTGTAACTGGAAAGCCAATTCTTCTTCTTCCTTTTGTGAGGTAAAAATGCATTTCCTCTGGTGTGAAGGGAATCAGGTTACTATTTTGGGGTTGAGTTGGGAATGGTTGTGTTTGAAAGTCAAGGGAATTAGTAGTCTCCACTCCTAGAAATGCCACTTCAAATCCAGGGCCAATTCCTGTCTGGCCATACCAGGGAAAAGGCAGAAGAGCTGCAGATTGCACCCAAGCAATGCACTTGTGTGGATGGACCTCTACTGACCTCACATGCATCAGGTCCTTAGGTTGTCTATGTCCTGCTAACTCCAAGTTGTTCCTTTCTGATGGACAGCAAACGCCTCAGCTTCATGCTGTAACACATCCATAGCTACACCAGCAATTTGAGATTTGCATTTCTGGCAATGCTTGAAGGGTCTAGCCCAGTTCTGCTAGATCCTGCAAGACGTGAACAGCGCCAGAGAATTCACTTTGTAGGTAGACGAGCCAGAGAGAGGGTGTGGGGAGCTTATTTAACTTGTTTATCTGAAAGTTTTGATTTGTCAAAAACAACTTATGTTGTCAGGAAGGGCTCTTTTTCAACAAATTCAAGCCCATCAAAAATCATTGAAATATTTTATTTGGATATTTTTTAAACCAAAACTTTGGCTCCCTAATTTTTAAATGAGAAAATTATTTTGACTTGGTATAAATGTAGGGTAGTGGGTTTTTTTCTGTTTTTCAACGCAGTGGTTGAAACCAAAACAATTTGGAAATTATAACATATTTGTATTGGCCCAAGCAGTTGTCTTTTTTTCTTTTGAAAAGCTCTTTTTTCTTTTGGAAACTCATATTCTCTGTCTTTTTTGTATTTGGGATGGAGGGGGAATGTTCACTTCAGATGTTTGGGGGCTAAAGTATCATTTCAAGCTACTTAGAGCACATGGAGATGAGGAGACATGAGTGTCCCCTTGATGTTATTCCCACTTCAGTTGCCCTGAAAGATGTGCACTTAATTAAGCTGCTTTTCATATGCTCCTTCAGCAGGCAGTGGAGAAAAGTGGGTCCAAAGGAGGGCCACAAAAACAATCAGGGGGATGGAACACCTCTCCTGTGAAGAAAGGCTGAGAGAGTTGTGGTTGTTCAGCCTGGAGAAGAGAAGGCTCCAGGGAGACCTTATTGCAGCCTTTCAACACTTAAAGGGGGCTTATAAGAAAGTTGGAGAGAGAATTTTTACCAGGGCCTGTAGTGACAGGACAAGGGTTTTAAACTGAAAGAAGACAGATTTAGATTGGATATAAAGAAGAAATTCTTTATGATGAGGGTGGTGAGCCACTGGAACAGGTTGCCCAGAGAAGTTGTGGATGCCCCATCCCTGAAAATGTTCAAGGTCATGTTGGATGGGGCTTTGAGCAACCTGATAGGAGAACCAACTGCTGTCTTCAACCAGATCCATTGCTCCCTAGCCCAAATCAGGGGAAACAAATGTCAGTTGACTCCCCAAGGTCACTGATAGGAGGAGAAGAGTGCAAAATCCACTTCCTTTAGCTGCGGCAATGCAAGACTTACAGCCTCAACAGGGTGACATCTAAGTTGTTTTGTAGCTGCTTTCACACCATTGGGGTGCAACCTGCTGGGGATTTCTGCGGCGTGGGCGATGCAATGGATGCTTCCTAACTCTGACACTTAACCCACTGCAAGCCCTACAGAGGACCTGTCCCAGGGAATCCTATCTACTCTGGCTCAGTTGCTCAAGGCCCCTCCTTATATTATCTACAACGCTCTTCTAGCTCTCTTCTAGCTAGGGCTCCTGACTCCTCACATCATCACTGAATCCCTTGTCACTTTTATGACTTTAGAGGACTCATTTCTAACATGTGTTTCTATTCCGGGCATGTGTAAGGCCTCCCCTACGTGGCACACACCTCTATCTACCCCAAAATATTGTGAAAATTAGGTGGAGATCAGTCAACTGTTGCAAAAATGTCACTTAGCAGCATTGTGGCTAATGGGTCTATTTGCTCCAGTGATTCTAAGCAGATGAAATATTTTCCTTTAGCAGTTACCCCAAAACTTCTAGCAAGCTTGTAGGCAAAAAAATAACTGGTTAGTGTTGGCTTGCTCCAAAAGCTGCTTTTTGAGGATTCTAAATGCAGCCAAGGCATTTTTTCCTTTCATAGTGATATGGGTTGTTATAGCTGTGCATTGAAACACCTTCAGGAGACTAACAAAAAGTTCTGAAATTCAGAAAGGCATAATTAGTGGCAATTTAGTTTTGAGATGGACATTAGAAGGCTTTTAAGCATTTTTGTAGATCTTTAAAACAGTAAAACATTAATTGAAAAGAGCAACAGCAGCTGGATAGTCAAAAGGAGGCCCCTTATGGAAGGACTAGACAGGAGATGGTCAAAATATGAATAAGCAGTTTTGCAAAATAAAATCTGGCCAACAGGATCCCAACCAAATACTTTGAAATGAAAAAGTCTTAAAAATACCTCGTAGTTTTCACAGTTTAAAATAGTTCACTACAGTATAAATAATTTTGAGCATTTTTTCTGTCTTCCTTCTTGCTATTGGCAGTCTGTAATTTTTCCAAAGTTGAGAAACTTCGGAAAATATGGATAACTTGAAAAAAAATATAAAGAAACATTGTTTATTGCCCTCCATCTTTTTTGCCAGAAACGGGACATCTGAAAACTCCCAATTAAAATATATCTTTGACAAAAAAATGAAGGAAAGTGAATTCCAAGCAATTTGCCTGATTTAGGTGAAGAGACACCAGCTGAGTCATTTAGAAAAAAACCTGCCAAGATTTACAAACAGACTCCTGTCCCAGCAAGAGCACCTAAACCGTTCCAGCACTCAATTTCTAGCTCTCTACCTAAATGTGAAAAATTGTTTTTTTCCCATGAGAAAATGCTGCTTTCACTTTTACTGAAGCATCATCTTTCTGCAGGAGAGTCTTTCCCAATGAAAGGTTGGTGGGTCTGTTAGCTTGTGTGTTTGGACCTTGATTTAAAAAGCTGAAATGTATTCATAGCATGATCTGACAGCTTTCTACTCTTTATAGCAAACTCCCCCTAAACCAGAGGCCACAGAAAACGCTATCTGCAGTGCACCATCTATTGCCAGGATCTGTCTGCTCAACAAAATACCCATGACCACAATCATTCATTATGGGACTTTGGAGAAGACTCATGAAGATCCTGAACCCAGGCTCTGAAGGCTCTTTCCAATATAAGAAAGTCCCTGGTTAAAATAAAACTGGAGCGGGCTGGAAAATCTTCTTGTGTCAAAGTCTTCACAGGCTTCAAAACACAAAATCTGTCCCTGTGCAGGATCTGGCCACGTTGCTGCTCTCTGTATCTGTGCACCCATCAGTATCCATCATGCTCTTCCTTAACTGGGCAATTAGTGCCATGGCCCACTCACCCTGCAGGTGCTCAGCGCATTTGGGACTGTCAGCCCCTTTTCAAGCTGGAAACACGCTGGCTGTCAGCAACAGAGCACTGAAATGGATATGGCAAGATCCACATTTTGCTGTCTTCCCTAGAAATGAGACTTTTGCGTGCTGTGGGCTTCAGGGCGGTGTTGGTGTTAACTAAACGTACAGAGAGACTTTTCCAGTAGCCTGATGACTCCTACAAGATCTACTAGAACAAAACCCATGCTGAGGTTTATTAAACAGTTGGTGACAGCAAATGGCTGCGAGGGAGGATGGCAGGAGCATTGGAAAATGCAGCCCAGAGACATGAGTAAGTGTGCTTGGCAAGATGCAGGGTGCTGCTCTATACCTCAAAAGAGGAGTCAGACACTACCAATAGCAGTTCCTCGAGTGTCCCCCCGCCCAATACCCTTGCAAGTAACAAGATGCACAAACACATTGGCTAAAATCTGTTCCCTCGACAGCCTGTTCGAAAAGCTAAAAAACCAAAAGACCAAACCCCTTAAGCATATCTTTTGCAGATAACTCTGGAGCAGAGCTGAGTTATCCAAGTAATGAGCCATGCCCAGTTCTCCACTCCACTTCAACATTTTCAGAATATAAAGCAGCAGGGATGGTGAGAAATTGAGCAAGCAACATGAAAATGGAAAATAAGGCAGATAATTACAATTTAACTTCATCAGTGCAATTGTATGGAATTGAAAAGTCATTTCAACAGCCCCAGGACATGTTAACAGCCCTAGAGAGTCCAGACATAAAAGCAAGATATTTTCCAAACTTCAAATGGATCCAAAGTTTCCTAGCAGGAGGGAATTGTTTTAGCATGTAGCTTTCTAATTAGAAGTTGGAAAAACTTAGTGGTGGAGTAGATTCTGCCTTAATTTACACTGAAGCAACTGCACTTTAAAGTACAAAAATTACTCTGGGTGGATATGGCCTTACCGAAGGACAGAATTTAGCCCAGCATCTTTAGAGTTCATGCACCTACATGGTCAGAAACTCTCTTACCTTGTATGGGAAATGGTGGCTAAAACTTCTCAGAACTGGAGTCAATTAACGTTAATTTAGTTCAGTCTTTCTTGCAATAAATGGATGTAAATGAGGCATCCCCAGTGGAGACAGATTTACAGCAGGCAAAACAGCTATAAAAGTAAGAACAACAGGAAAATGAAGCTGGTCTCTCATAAGAAGGTGTGAGCTAATTATGAGCTTCCAGCTAGCACATGAAAGTAACACATTTAACCCCAACAGATAGTAAATGTCTAATCTGGCAATTTATGGTGATTGACAGGTGAGACTTGCTGTGGGAAGAAGAAAAGAGAGATGACATAGCAGCTCTTTGCATTGCTCTGTAGTCCACCGTGTGTTACACAGGGCAAGGTTCTGACACAGCTCAGCTATGCAAACTGATGTAATTTAATCCTGTTTCTTATCAAAATTTCCCTAGTGGGTCCTTCTTTCCAATCACAAGGTTTCTCCACCACTTATAAGCCAGTTGCCTGATCCTCTTAATCTCCCTCTTTTTCCAAGTTCAGGTTTTGCTGAGCCTCCTTAGGCTTGCTGTATACACAATTCAGATGGGATGGAAAAGAGGAAATTAAAAAAGAAATCATATAGCTACTGCAAATCACATGGGCTGGATTGTTCTCTCCCCTGTTTCTCCAGGAAATCTTGGGTTTGCAGCTTGCATTGGCTTTCAATAGGAAGGTGAATGTCATTAGTGGCATTTAGTCCAAGGGAGCATATTTCACTCTTGAGGGTGTCCTGGTTTCAGCAGGGATAGAGTTAATTTCCTTCCTAGTAGCTGGTACAGTGCTGTGTTTTGGATTTAGGGTGAGAACAATGTTGATAACACACCGATGTTTTAGTTGTTGCTAGGTAGTGTTTACACTAGTCAAGGACTTTTCAGCTTCCCATGCTCTACTGACTGAGAAGGCTGGAGGTGCACAAGAAGCTGGGAGGGGGCACAGCCAGGACAGCTGACCGAAACTGGCCAAAGGGATATTCCATACCATGTGACGTCATGCTCAGTATATAAAGCTGGGGGAAGAAGAAGGAAGGGGGGGACGTTTGGAGTGATGGCGTTTGTCTTCCCAAGTAACCGTTACGCGTGATGGAGCCCTGCTTTCCTGGGGATGGCTGAACACCTGCCTGCCGATGGGAAGTAGTGAATGAATTCCTTGTTTTGTTTTGCTTGCGTGTGTGGCTTTTGCTTTACCTATTAAACTGCCTTTATCTCAACCCATGAGTTTTCTCACTTTTACCCTTCCGATTCTCTCCCCCATCCCACCGGGGGGGAGTGAGCGAGCAGCTGCGTGGTGCTTAGTTGCCGGCTGAGGTTAAACACGACAGAGGGGCACCAACACAGTTAGTAGAACATAAGAGCAGACAAAGGTCCATGTGGCCCTGTAGCCACATGGGACATTCATAAGGAGAGAAAAGTGGGAGGGAGATGAGCCTATACCAATGTCTCCTTTTCTGTACTCTCCCAGCTTCTGGTACTCTGTTTTACATGGCATGATATTTTCTCGCCTCTTACAAGCCCATGATCTTTTCATAGTTCTCTCCTACTCAGACTTGGGTGCACTAGTTGTTCTCCCAAACTGCAATCCCTCTTTTGTCCATACCATTTAGATTACAAGGGAATGACCTCTGAGCCCATCTGTGCTTGGCAAATAATCAGTGACGGGGAATGTATTGATTGCATAGGCAGAAGAGGGCAAGCCTGCCCAGCTCTGGCCCTCTGTAAATGGTTGAACTTCTTTGTAGTAGAGAGTCTGGAGCAAGTGAGACAGACCCATTGCTATTCTGCGGTGAGAGACCCAAGGGCAAAGAGAGGCTGACTTTCCACAAAGGAGAAGACCAACATTTCAACAGTCACTGAGGAGATGGATTTCCTACACAGGTTTCAGCCTTCCTAGAAGCTGCATGAGCGTACACAGCATTGATCTGGATTGATCTCTGGTCTTGCCTCAAGATCCAAGTGTGGTGGGAACAGATTTTGTGATCTTTGAATCAAACACCAAGCAGGGTCAATGTCCGAGGGTTTGTAAGAAGCTGTAAGGATGGTGCACAGGGCAAGTGTGACACTGAGTGAGCTTCAGAAGAGACTTTTAGATAATCTGCTAAACCATCTGGCATTACCTCCTCCTCCAGCTGGCTGTACCAGCTCAATATGATGAGCTGGTTTCCCAGCTACATTGGGAGGCGAGGAAGGAAAAGGTCCTCCCAGAGGAAAACAGGACAGTGGCTGGAGGAGAGGGACCAGGTACCCTGGAGATCAGAGTAGACATGCTCCTGCAGCACATGCTGACCCTCCAACCGTGTGTGCTTGACAATTCCCCCCCAAACAGCTTGAAGTACTTCAAGGACGAGAGCCAGGAATTGGCTCAGGTGGGGGCACAGGGTCCTCACAGCAGAAAAAAACAGGCACATTTGGGTTGCATTGGCTGGGATGTGAACTGGGCAGTAGCACAACACCTATGTGTCTACCAAAGGCTGTGGATAAGGCCCAGGAGACATCAGGATGGAGAATGCACAGCTGGTGTGGGGATGTCTAATTCTTCAAACTAATAGTTTGAAGATAGTTTGATGAGGTTCAACAAGGCCAAGTGCAGGGTCCTGCATCTGGGTTGGGGCAATCCCAAACTTGGATACAGGCTGGGTGATGAGTGGATTGAGAGCAGCCCTGAGGAGAAGGACTTTGGGGTACTGGTGGATGAAAAGCTGGACATGAGCTGGCAATGTGCGCTCGCAGCCCAGAAAGCCAACCGTATCCTGGGCTGCGTCAAAAGAAGCGTGGCCAGCAGGTCGAGGGAGGTGATTCTCCCCCTCGACTCCGCTCTGGTGAGACCCCACCCGGAGTACTGCGTCCAGCTCTGGGGCCCCCAGCATAAGAAAGACATGGACCTGCTCGAGCAGGTCCAGAGGAGGGCCACGAAGATGATCAGGGGGCTGGAACAACTGCCCTGTGAGGACAGGCTGAGAGAGTTGGAGTTGTTCAGCCTAGAGAAGAGAAGGCTCTGGGGACACCTTATAGCGGCCTTCCAGTACTTAAAGGGGGCCTACAGGAAAGGTGGGGAGGGACTCTTGATCAGGGCCTGTAGTGACAGGACAAGGGGTAGAGGTTTTAAACTGAAAGACAGTAGATTTAGATTAGATATTAGGAAGAAATTCTTTACTGTGAGGGTGGTGAGACACTGGAACAGGTTGCCCAGAGAAGATGTGGATGCCCCATCCCTGGAAGTTGTGCTGGTTTTGGTTGGGGTAGAATTAATTTTCTTCCTAGTAGCTCGTATGGGGCTACGTTTTGGATTTGTGCAGAAAACAGCATTGATAACACAGGGATGTTTTCGTTACTGCTGAGCAGTGCTGACACAGAGTCAAGGCCTTTTCTGCTTCTCACCCCACCCCACCAGCAAGCAGGCTGGGGGTGCACAAGAAGCTGGGAGGGGACACAGCCGGGACAGCTGACCCCAACTGACCAAAGGGATATTCCATATCATACGACGTCATGCTCAGCATATAAAGCTGAGGGAAGAAGAAGGAAGGGGGGACGTTCGGAGTAGTGGCATTTGTCTTCCCAAGTAACCGTTATGCGTGATGGAGCCCTGCTTTCCTGGAGATGGCTGAACACCTGCCTGCCAGTGGGAAGGAGTGAATGAATTCCTTGTTCTGCTTTGCTTGTGTGTGTGGCTTTTGCTTTACCTGTTAAACTGTCTTTATCTCAACCCACGAGCTTTCTCACTTTTACTCTTCCGATTCTCTCCCCCATCCCACCAGAGGGGAGTGAGTGAGCGGCTGGGTAGTGCTTAGTTGCCAGCTGAGGTTAAACCATGACAGAAGTGTTCAAGGCCAGGCTGGATGAGGCTTTGAGCAACCTTATTTAGTGGAAGGTATCCTTGCCTACAGCAGTGGGGTTGGAACTAGACGACCTTTACAGGTCCCTTCAAATCCAAACCATTCTATGATTCTGTGATTCTATATTCATAGGCCTTAGTCTGGGCAAGAGGAACATCATTTCTCCATGAGTACAGCTCTTTTGGTTCAGGTTTGGGTGTCTGTTGTTGCAATAGGAAGCCAAACAAATGACCCTGACCCAGGAGCCCCTGTGGACAGGCAAGCGCTCCTGGGGGAGTTCGCATTGCCTCCATTGGCAGCTGGCAAACTGCAGGCACCCAGGTACCAAAGAGCTTCCCAAAATTGTCTCCAGCTCCTCCTGACCGCAGGCACGTGGGATCTGCAGCCTAGTGCTATGCACTGTGGGGAAACCGCAGGGCAGCATTTAAAGCTGCATCCTACGACCTCTTGTCACCTCCCAGCCATGCGTGGGACAGGACTAATTTTGCAAACAGCAGGGGTGGATCGTGACAGCCTGTGGGACTGGCTCACGCCCAACAGGCAGTGCAAATGCATGTTTGGCTTTACAGCTCTGTTACACATCAGTGAAGGAACCTTCTGAGTCTGTAAAACCAGCCACCGCTCCTGGTGTACCTTGATGCAGGTCCCTCTTGTGCTGCCACTGGAGGTCTCAGCAGAGACTGGGGAGTTTATTAAAAAAGGTGAGTAATTATGCAGAGCAGTTCACATATCCACCACACCATATGTGTACAGACTGTGACCTTTCTGGAGGTTTCTGCAGCACACCCTTCAGCAAGCTTGCCACAAACGTAACAGGTGACCAGAGACCTGCACCGGGGAGCACTTGTTGATTGCATTGAGAGCTGCTAAACAGCTCTCTGACAATGAGCATTTAAAGAGCAGTTTCCTTTCCATCTTTCACTTTGCTTGCCTAATTTATTAGTGTGAGGTCATTTTGATTATTAACCCGAGCCCTTTGCTTTCCATGGGCAAGTGCTTCCACCGTCACGCTGCACGTTTGCACGCCGCCTCTCTGAACATTTTATTACTCGATTTTCCTGTTTGATTTCCCAGGGTACTTCAGTTCCTGTTCTGAGATACAGCATGTTCAGAGAGTTAGTTAAAGACTCACAGATCTCCAAATCTTCAGGGATAGATTCTTTTCCTCCTTCTCAGTAGCTGACAGATGGTTATTCTTCAACAAATAAAATCTAAATTGTACGAGCCTGCCCTGCTGCAGAAGCAAGTTCTTAATAAGCGCCTTGCTGTGATGAAAGGAAATAGAGGAAAAAGCAACAACCCCAAAGTGGGGGTATTTAGAATTAAAAATAGACTCCATGTGTCCATTTGCTAGAATTGCATGGTAAAATTTCACCTCTGAAGGGGACTTAAACGGCACAGAGACCTGGTATTGGCCCGCTCCGAAGAGTTGAGTTATATCCATAGTAAACTCTCATGAGTGGCAGCTGTTTTCTGAACCAGTGGTAATGATGTGCCAAACCTGCCTCGTGCAGGACCCCACATGTGGATGTATATCAAGGGAAAAATGAGTCTGCATCCACCGAGGCTTAGCCAGGGTTAGACCTGCCAGGGCTGTGGAAATTGGCACCTGGCAGGTCTGCCAGCTCATCAAGGCTGAGCTGAGTTTGTCAGGCAGAAGATGGCTCACAGCAGGCATGAAGGGCTCTCCAGTTGCCTGACCTGCAAACTTGTGCCATCCTCTGGTCCCTCTTTGTTAATGCCCTAACCACTCTCAAATGGCTTTATAAAACTTCAAAACCCTGCTACATTTTCATCTTAAAAATTCTGGAAACCTCTTCGGTTCACTTCTGCACTGCATTATGGGACAGCTCTGGTTCTTCTTGGTCCAACTTCTGCTCTGGTTAGCATTGCCATGGGCCAGTTCCCACACCAAAGTCTGGGCTGATTCCACTGACATCAGCAGGGTTAACGCGGTTGTGCATAGACAGCTCAACCCAGCCCTATTACCTTTTCATCATAAAAAACATGGGGTTTAGTATACTGCAGATCTGGTGAGTGCTTGTGTGGTGGGCATGCAACAAGCATGGCCCTTTGGTCAGCATTGCTGCAGCACCGTGGGCTGGCCCAGCAGCTAATTGCTCTCCCCACCAGACAGCTCTTACCTGTTCCTGAAATGCTGACCCAACCAATGTTTCCAGTCACCTAAAATATCTGCAGATTTTGCTCCTTCTCAGTCCTAAGCTAAAATAATAAGTATGGTTGTGGGAGATACAAACACCCATCTTGCTGTGAAGGGGCTACCACTCAGGCTGGCTGGGAGAAAGTGACAGCTTGCAAGATAATCCCACAGGGGAGAGAGCCTTGGTGCTCTGGCATTTGAGAGCTGCTGAAAGGTGTCTTTATTAGCTCTTCATTAGCTTCAGACTGTGAATGGACTGACCTCAGAGAGAAATCCTCTGGCAACCCATGGGTTTTAATCACCATATCAACTGATTAAGAAAATAACTGCCTAAAACCAGCCTGCTATTAATCTTTGATTATATCTTCATAATTCAAAATCAATAATTCAGATCACTTAGAAAAACCAGTTGCTCCTTGGATACGGAGAATAGACGTGGGCAAAATAATCTACTAACCTCTAGATTTTTCCCCCACTGTATCTTCTCACGTACTCTAAAAGACACTCTTCATTTCACACTGTGTCTCATTTGAACTTCGTCAGGTTTGCATGGAAGCTTCAAGTAGGAGTTGCTACTTCCCTTCCTCTTAGTCATTGCTTCAGAGAAAAAGGATTGGGCATATATGCTTTACAAATTGACATTATCAACTGTTTTGACATAGTGCCAAATATCTGTATCCATCTCCTCTCCTTATTCAAGGCCCCTGAATGGACTCAAATCCCAAATCCACAAAACCTAGTCTTTGACCCTTATGTTTTCCTGGGATTGCTCGAGCTCTGAGTACTAAAGCACTCATGCCTATGCTTGACTTGGAGTAGAGGACACATTCATGTTTGCTGAATCTGATTCCTGTTCATCCATCTTCCTACTGCTCTCACAACATCTTCCTAGCCCTGAGGGATCATGCATTATAGGGGAATCAGTGAACAAAGATGAAGATTAGGGGCTGAAAGCCCTTGATCTCCAAACTCTTGGTAAAAGGAAGCCAAACATTGTCATGGCAATCTTCTGAGGGATGCACAGGGATATGCGGTGATTTCACCAGCAGCATGTAAAACAATCCAGTGTCCATGCTCAGACTACTTCAGTCTTTTTGTTGTGGGATGTGGACAGTCACCTTGGCTCTTTGGTGGCTGATGCCTGGGCCCTTCCACTCCTTTTCTCTGAAACTCTTCTCTGTACTTACCCCTGTGAGGAAAGGCTGCAAGATCAGACATCCTATCTCTGAGGAAACCTTTTTTAATTTCTTTCAGGCCAGTCATAAGGTAATTAGAGCAGTGTAATTCAGATGATGCCAGCAACAATATGTGCTTCAGAGAGGTGCAGTCAGCCAGGCAGATAGACATTACAGAAGTGTGAAATTCTTCCCTTCATGTGAAACAAGGGCCAAATGCTAACTGCTAGCCCTCATGGCACTTGTCATTGCTACAGATGTCCTCTCCCCACTGGCGCACACTTCTATGAGCCTCTGCCCAGGGACTGCCAAGGTGGCCATGCAGGAGAGCTAGCCACACCACAGAATGCTTTCTCAGCTCAAAATCTTCAGAGGAAGGTGCACTGAACCTCAGAGAAGATGGATATAGAAAGCCCTGTTCTGGGAGATGTTCTGTAAAACGACAAATCTACCTGTTCCTAGATAACTAAGCCCACTGTTTTCCTTTTGCCCTTTCAGGAGAACAGTCTGTTCCCCCATACACATGTACACTTCTATCCTTATCTTGGCTCCTCACCCATTCACAGCCAGACTGCTGACAGCTCCCAGCATCAGCACCTCCTGTTTTATGCCTGGATAGGGGACTTGCTCTTGAAGGCCCCTGGATTTTGCCTGAATCTTGCTCAGCTTTTGGCTGCGGTAGCATCATTCAGCAAGCAGTTCCACAAGTCAGCTATGCACTATATAGTAACAGGCAGTTTCCATATGTTGGTTGTGTGTTGCCTTCTATTTACGTAGGTATTGGCTTTGTCTAGTTAGTCTGAGAAAGCACTAGTTAAAGCACCCTTTTTTTTTCCCCTTTTTTTAATAATTTATTGCTTGTGAAGGCCTGTGAGGCTTCTCTTGAAAACACCGCTGGCTATGCAATAGCATTCAACACCTCCAGTAAATTTCATCACTTGTTTCTCCTCCTCATGCTATCTTTTTGAAGGTGAGGGCTGATCGGTGACCTGCCCCCAGGCAGAGCTGTGCTGTCTCCTGACCATGGCACTTGCATGACAGCCGACCATGATGCCCGTCATGGTGCTGCCCACCGGCTCTTCCCTGGCATGTTCTGTTTTGTTTCCAGCCCAGTGAAGGGCTAAGGGGCGCATCTCCGTACTCCTGCTCCCCAGGGATTGTTGCCTTGTCTTTCCCAGCAGTGCCTTTTATCTGCTGCCGTTCGGCACAATTACCTGGGCTGCGTGACATCTCCCAGGAGGTACTCCAGCCTCAGCAAACCTGAACAATGAGCTTAATATCAGCCCTGGGAGGAGCAAAGGGGCCCAAAGCTGCTACCGTTGGAAAGTCCTGAAGGAGTAGTTTATATGAGCTCTTGCCCTGCTCTATCTGAAAGTTAAAAACTGCAGCAAGAAAATCTCTCTTTGAGGCAATTACGTTGCTCCTCTCCCCACCAGTCTCTGAGCACCTCTTAAATCACCTTTAATATGATGTATCTTCACAACTCCCCTGCAAGATAAGGGCGATACCATCATCCTTGTTTTACAGATGGGGAGCCAGGGCACAGACAGAGCACTGTTGCCTAATCACTTTCTTTTATTAGTGAGCTTACCTCCGGCGGTGCCTGGTTATGTCTTAGTCAACGTTCAGCCCTTTGAACAGCTGCTCTTACATGAAGGCTCAGGAAGGCCGTCGAGTTGCCACAGAAGCAACAGACCAAGAAGTCTGGCTGGTTCCATCGCTACAGTTCTTGCTGTACTAATATAGGTGGCACTACAGAGACCCTGAACATGCAGGAACTGTACACTAATCTAAAACTGGTCCGTTTAAAACCAGACGTTGGTTCACTTTATTCATGAGCAATTGTAATTAATATGGGTGAGAACAGGTTGTACACCTCGGGGAGATAATTTTATTTTATGCTTTACTCTGGCTCCTCTAATTAGTACTAAAAAGCACTTCTTTTGGTTGTGGACCCTCTGTTCCCCAGACAGGGAAATTCTTACTACAGTTTCATATTTTCTGAAAATGTGTGCATTTTCAGAATGCATAGAAAATCTGCTTGCCATGTTATGGCATGTAACTTTGACATCACATGGAAAATCACCTCTTCTGTTTACATTTCCATGGCATGGCTTTACACTCATGTGAAGCCAGTGCTCTAACCCAGCCCTCCTGACTCTTGAGACTACTTATTCCTGGTGCAGCTCACACCAAACCTTGATCCAAGCAACTGTGCCTGTCCTATGCTCAGATACTACATCCATCAAAAAAATACAGTTGGAACCTGAGCTGCTCTATTCCAGCCATGTACACAACACACTGGGCCACCCTTCTGCCTGAAGAAGAACCACCTAAAATCCAACTTTGACCAAAACAAAAACAATATTTCCATCCCTCCTGTGCAGCCACCAGCTGGCTGCTGCTTTCCAGACGAAGATGCCCTCCACTGCATGAGTAGCACTCACTGCCTTACAGCCATTGCCCACAGAAGGTGGGCTTCCGAGATGAAGATCCATGTTGCATTTGCAGCATGTGTGCTAAAATCTGAAGAGCTATTGAGCGCCATGAGGTGGTAGATGGCCCATGCCCACATGATAGACCACCAAATCTTTTCCTGTTGCTCATTTTTCTTTCTTTCTTTTCTCTGCCTTCTTATCTGCTGGTATATGACACCTGCTGGGGAATGTTGGCCTGAAGCCAGCAGGAAGAGGCAGCAGCTGAAAGTTGCTTGGCTGATTTCTCTATGGAGAGCTCTCGGCAAGTTTTACACAGACAATGAACAAAGTGCCATTTCTTGCTTTAAAAGGGCAAAGAAGCGGGGGTGGGATAGCAGGGGTCTGCAGTGCCGATTTCCCCACAATCCCAACTTTATGGAAGGGTAACAGATCAATTCTGAGTTCTCTTAATATGGGACAGAAAGCCAAAATTCAGTCATCAAACAGCACGGCAGGTGCTAAGAGCCACCCAGATTGACAGTGTCTCCTGTAGTATAAACAAGTAAACTGTTTGATTTCAAGCTCCACCTATTTTGCTCAGATACCCCTTGTTTACTAAGTGCTGAATGGCACTCAGCATTTACAGATGTAAAGCCCCTGACTGGGAAGGTCATTAAAATTGGCGGGAAGATTGGGTAAAATCTGAGAAAATCCACAGGGGAGCCCAGCTAATTAATTATGGTTTTGTAATGCACCAAAAAGAACAATGTCCAGAGCTCTGAGCTGTTTGAAGGGGCTGTTTAAAAGCAAATTAAAGCGGAATATCTACTGTAAATGTACAATTGAGCTGTATGCTAAACACACAGGCAAACTTGTTTACCCTGCTCCTGAGCCCTCTTGAGCATGGTAGGTTTGAAAATTTGAACACAAATGTCACTGGGTTAGGAGAGGCTGTGAGAAACGAAGCAGGCAGGGGAGGAGAGAAAACATCCACTGGAGAAAAAGTAGTGAAATACTGCAGCAAAGAATGAAAAATAAATAGAGGCAAAAAAGGGAAAAACAAAATATTTGAGATAGAACTGAGGCCACTCACCACCCTCTACAAAATTTGTAGCTCTGTCTCTGGAAAAATTATTTTTGAGGCGTAATTGTTATGTTTTTGAAGAGAGGCTGCTGGCACCTGCTGCCAGGCAGGCTGAGACTCCCATTCTCAGGCAGACTGGCAAAGCCAGGGCAAGCGCTGGTGGTCTGCACCCCACGGGCAGACCCTGCCATGCCAGATCTGCATCTGCCACCTGGGGACCATCTGCCTGGAGTCCAGCGAGGACTTAGCAATGACCCACCTCGGATTCGGGGAAAATGGCTGGACTCTGGTGAGCAACAAACTATCAGAGGGTTTCCAGCTACCACTACACCCAGCCCTTATTCAAAATATTGATGAACCATCCCAGTGAAGGAAGCATCTGCCTTCCATCTGCTCCCCCTTGTCTGCAGGGGCATATTTTTTCCATAAGCACAAGAATTTGTCCTGAGTCAAAAAACTGCCTTTTGGAGTGGACCACAACCCCTGGGCTCCTGGAGCTCCGTTGTTCCCCATGGCTGAGAACTTGATTCCCGCAGTGAATGTGACTTTTTCATCTGAGAGTGTAACCAGATACCTTTGGCAACTCCAGTTGCCTTGCAGGAGGGGGAAAAATATAGCTCTTTCTGCTGATAACCTCATTGCAATTTGGCACAACCTGCTAAAAGCTCTCTGAAAGGCTATGGCACGTGATGCAAGACAGGTGAAGCTGGCTCTTTGGAAAGCACACATGCGTACGAATTTGTAGTACCTGCCCTTTCTAAACTGCTCAGTGGACAGGGAGCAGTGGCCCTGGAGGACTTCACGAGCTGTCAGAGGTGATGTGTGTGCATTCCTGTGCGGGGCTCAGATGACACCAAGTGAAGAGAGAGAAACCATTATGTAACTTGGAAGATCATATTATACAATAACTTAAACACACACAAAAAAAAAGATGTATCCCAGCCAACTGCTTCAGCATGAAAGATGAGATTCACAAGATTAGTAAGGCCTCCTATCTGCCAAATCTTGCTGAGCATTACACCATGCGATGGAGTTGGGCTAACCTTGTGCATTATTATGACTCAGCTTAGTGGGAGAGGTAGGGCAGGGCAAGGCAAACTTTACTATCAGCATCTGCTTAGAAATTGAGCTATATTTACAAGACCAGCGCTGATAAAATATCTGTTGTGTTTGACTAACACCAAACATTGCAATACACAAGTTACCAGAAAGAGACTGGATTGGCAGCTAAATTGTTTAATTAAGATCAAATTACCAGAGGGCTAGATCTGGTTCTCAAGATGTAACACGGAGATTATTAGCAAGAAATGAGTTTTAATGTAAAAATAGCAGCTGCCACCAGGTACAACACGTAGCAGCTGGCGAGAGAAACCCAGTGTTTGAAACACTGAGCTTTGCCAGCTACCGCCAGTCACCAACCTGGCATTGCTCCTGCATTCGCCCAGGGACAGCCGGGGCAGGGCAAAGGACCAGAGAACAGGATTAGATGCTGTCCCCAACACACACCTCGCTCCCATGATGGACCTCTGCAAGGCACTTGTCCCCCTGTTCTGGTGTCGAAGGGGCCAGCCCCAAGAGAGGGTGCCCCACTTGCTTGCCTCTGCCCTGGGAGGTCAGACCAGCCCTGTCTCTGGATGGGAATCGGCGTGGCAAGAAGAAAAGCCACTTCATCTCTCCCCAGCTAAGCAGCCATTGAGCAAGCTGCTCCCATGCTGCATGTCCCCTCCCTGGAGAAGGACTAGCAGACCTAAGTGCAGGATCACCTAACCCTGCAAGTCCCTCCAGGCTTCCCAGCAGTGACGTCTATGCAGCAACAGTGACAGATACCAGGAATGAGCAGAGCCCAGTGCCTTGCAGCTTTGCATAATTTTTTTTTTTTTTTTCTGTGAAGGTGTGAGCCCGCATTGCTAAAATCCCTTCCCCTTTTGGACACACTGAAAGGTTAAGTGGCCTTCCTCTGAGACAGCAGGACTCCTGGCATCTCTCTCCCACTTGGCAGCCCATATCCTTCAGTTTTATTTACTTTTGCAATGTATTTCTTTCTGTCGAATGTGAATATATTTGGCCAATGGACGGAGGAGTTATGAGGGAGGGTCAGACAGAGACAGAGACATGACTATGGGGTTTGTTTGAGCTTCGTTTTCACAAGGAACCAGACGAAGATCCACCCACTAATGAAATATGCCCTGCTCCTGCTTATCTGGTGAGACACTGGAGAGTCTCTTAGCTTCCTGGTGCATTAAGCTTCACTTAATGCAAAATCTGCCTGTGACCTGGTGTCACTTCTGCCTTTCCTTCACTGAGATCACTGCACACAAAGCTGGAGCATTTCAAAAGCGGGATCTAAACTTAGGGACCCAGACCTAGGGACCCAAACTCTGCCCAGTTTTGTTCACAAGTAAGCGGCCCTGCAGCTCCGACCAAAGCCAACGGGAGCTGCAAGTATATTAGGCACAACGGGTTATGGCAGCTTTTCTTAATGAACTGTTCGTTCTTTTGAGACTTGAGTTTCTTCATCGTAGCTCACTGCTCAGGAGAGAGGGAAGAAAGAGAAGTGTGTTGGTCTAACGCTGAAACAACTAATTTATGTACTTACACTGTGACTTAAGAAAGTTCTGCTTTAAGTGAGTTTATTAAGTGGAGTCAGGATGTCTGACAGCTAGCAGAGCCTCTGCAAATAAGACAAGGCTGTTGGTAGTAAAAAAGTAGGAATCCAGTTAAAAAATAACTCCTCCAGTTACAAGACTGCTTGAAATATTGTACTCTGGAAATGTTTGTGTTTTAAGCTGTTTTAGTGTACAGTATAAGTCATTGATTTTTTTTTTTTCTTGGTTTTGTTGCTAAACCTAGGAGGGGAAATGTTTTTCTCCACTTGCTGGACAGCAGCCATGAATTAGTAATGACTGACCATGTTTCAAAAGTGCATGTGTATTTTAATCTGCATTGAAAGCCGTGTTTATCTTCTCTCTGGAAGCTAAAGGAAGTTTTAACGTCTGTGCTGCTAGTGAGGTGCAAACTGCTGTGGGAAGGAGGTGAGCCTGGCGCAGGGCTGAGCGGCTGCTGCGTGCGGATGGTCTACATCCCAGAGCGGGGGTATCGGCTCAGCCTGTGCAGCTGACAGGCAGCTTTGTTCTGCGTCAGGCTTTGTGACCTCGGCTCACCACCCATATTAACCTCATCCTGTTCAGGTAGTTTCCCCATCTCGGCACAATCCAGCTGCATCCCTTGTTTCTCAATGTTTTTAAGATGGAGATGCAACATCTCCATGCCAATGGGCTGTTGGCGAGCCTCTCATGCAAGCAGCGAGGAGGTCTTGGCTGCTGGAGGAAATCACTGACACTTTGAGCAACAAGCTTGTGCCCTACGGTTCTTCCTGACCAGCATCCTAGACCAATGTATTATCTGAGAATAAAGGTGCTTATTTCAGAGTGATTGCTTTATGAATTTATTGTAGCTGAGTCTGCAGCGGTTATGTTGGTTCCTCTATGGAGGCAATTTCCTTTGTCCAGGGGAAACTGAGGTAGAGAAGGAGGATCATATAGGGGCTGAAGTGCTAATTTGAGATTTGAGAGACCTTGGTTTAATTCCTTCCACAGACTTCCTTGGACAAACTGCAAAGTCTTCTACTTCTGCCATTTCCAAAAGGAATGTGGAAATTTCATCAAATTTGCCTTCTGGGGCAGTAAGCAAAACATTCATGAAAAAAGCTACGGTAATGGGGCTACATAAGTACCTCTGAGAGAGATTCAGACGGATGTGCGTGAAGAGATTAAGTTCCCAATCTTCATCTTCTTTATACAAATGTAGATTGGGAGGAACCTTGCTAACACAAAAGGAGTATAAGAGAGAAGCGGGCTCCCATGATTTACCACCTTACAGTGGTAAGGCCCTGCAATGAAGTGTCCTGATTCTCAGTAGCCTACTTGAAGCAGCAGACTATTTTTCCTAATTCCCCTCTGTTCCATTACACCAGCCACTTTTCCTGGTGACCAGACAAGCAGAAATAGTCAACTCAGCCCTTCTGTTGTTATTCCTTCTGCTCTAACTCTGCCATCAATACTTTGGGGTTACTATGGAGGGCGGTAACAGCAGTGGCATCTTCACAGCTGCTCTGCAAGTTTCATTTGTACAAAATGTACTATTGGTAATGAATAAGTCTTTAAAGACAAAAAAAGAAGTGAAAACTTTGAAAAAACTTTTGGGCTTTAAAAGCGTAATGAAATGATCACTTTTTTGGCTACATCAGCTTCACAGTACTTCTCTATTTGGGTGGAACAGGATAATCTCTGAAAGCCACACCCAAGTAATTCCAGTATTTCTGCTAATGTGTGTACACTTTGTTTCTGTAACCTGAACTAGCATGTTCCCAGCTAGCTCAGGTATTTCTGCATGGCACTTCATGGAATAAACACAACCCAGTTGCCCCTAGGCCAATGTCCTGTCTTATGACAGTTATTTATACCTACTGAAAGCATTTCCTTTTCCTTCCACCTCAGTTTTGCTCAGGTCCTGCTGGAGTTGATACTCTGGATGATGGATGGATAGAGCAAAGGATAAAGACACTGTGGAAGAAAAGAGGTTAAAAAGAGGCCTCCAAGATCCCATGGAAATATATGGGAAGAAAGAGATAGTACCATATAGATGGAGTGAAGAGGGATTAGGATGTTTGAGGGAGTCCTTGAAGTTGATTAAACATGAAGGTGGTCCAGAGAGACCTTGCATGGTAAAATCAGGAGAAGCAAGGAAATTTGAGATGTCCAAGGGTGCAGCCCTCTAGTGATACTAGTAAAAGAAGCATCTTAAGGGAAAACAAAATGAGTTGCACCGCACCTTGCAATCTCTGGCTAGTGTGAGAACAGATTTGAACTGATTTCTTCAACTGAAAGTGCAGTATTGCAGAGATCATGCTCTTTTCCTATGTTTGTACGAAAACTAATGAGCACCAGAGATGTGGGCAGGACTATATAGAGTCATACAGCTCTATCATGTTTAAGAAAATGGTAAGCTATCAACCACAAGTCCTTCTGTTCCCTAAAGCAGCTCAACTGACTTCATCTGCCATCTCTTGGATGAACCTTTCTGGGCTCTCTCTGGGACCAGAAGAGGAAGAGTGAGTCCAGTACTTGTTTGGGCTGGGGACAGCTACATCACGCAGACTTTCACTGCCAGGTAAGACAAAACTACTGTGGTCCTCTTTACTCCATGCACACAAAGTTTGCATGACCACAGCTCTCAGATAACCAGAGAGAGAGTCTTGAAAACAACAGAGGTTTTTAAGGTTCTTGGGGCCTTCAGCATGCTCTGTGTTTGAAGGAACTGAAGCCAGAGCAAATCCCTGTCCTTCCTGAAAACGATGTAAATTGAAACTTCACAGTAGCACCCAATGGACATATTGATTGAGGTTGACCCTTCAGGTAGGATTAGTGGATTTTGAGATTTGGAGATTGCTGTTTCACAAATGTGGGCACATAGACATTGACTTCAGCGAAGCCAGGCTAACACACAGCGATCTGGACATCTGTATTTCTCCTTTCACATTGTTTGGACGCGTAAGTGTCTAGTTGATCTGGGTGAACAAAGCATGGCGTAAAGTGGTTTTCCAGCCCATGCCATGCCATCGGGTCGTTCTGAGCAAACAAACATGGTCCTTGGGTGTCTTTGCGGATAGCCTGGCACCAGTCTTGAGCTCTGGGAGCTTGGTGTGGAGATGTGTTGTGGTCTGACTCAGGAGAGAAATGAGGGCAATGGCCTTTAGCTAGTATTAAGTGGACAGTGGCTTGCACCATAAAAACCACCACAAATATTTTATTACAGCCTGGTAAAAAGGACAAATTTTTGCTTGTGCAGAAGCTGGTATTTTATTGAACTGAAAACTGAAATACACCTCAGATCATGACAGTGCTTCACAGTTCCCACAAGCTGTCATTACATTGCATGTAGCTCTGTAAGCTGCATGATCTGGTTAATTTTGATGTCCTTCACCTTTCCATTTCTAAGTGCTTACCATTTTGTGGGCTAAAGCTGTGGCAAACATATACATTGAAGAATATGCTCTTCTCTCACAGTTTTTGGCTTCCTATTTGGATTGATTAGTACATGGATGTCTTCGGGGCACTGAGTGAAAAAATAGATGTGTTTGTCTATGCTGCCAAAAGGCCCGGTTCATCTGTGATAAAACTCCAGGGGAAAAAAACCCAAAACAACCAACAATCAAACAATGGACTTGTAACATGGCTGGATTTGACTCAGACTTTCAGTGTTCAGTGTTAGTCTCTCAAAAAGCTAATATTGATTCAGAGTATCTCTTGCAGTGCCAAAAGCTAAACCACATGGTGGGGGAGGGCAAAGGGAGAGGTGGAAGCATTTTGCAAATGGAAGACTGTGTGCATTATTCAGGCTTTAACATTGCTTGCATTCATGGAGCAATGCCCTTCAGTTTGGGAAAGCATCACAAGCACAGCTCCTGTTTGGCAGGATGAATGAAAGGCATCTTACAGAATCTGTATGTGAGACCATTAGCCTGATGTCCGAGACACTGAAAAAGCTCCACTGATAAAACACACCTCTCGAAGGAGACTGGTATCCTTACATCACTGACACAGGCAAAGCCCTCAAACTTGGGCGAATAAGGCCTTGTCTACTGGCTGATCTCCTCGCCAGTACTTTCCACTGTTGTTACCCAAGGGACGCAAATGTAGGGAATATCTTGCAAAAAAAAAAGAGTGATTCTGTCTCATCATTTAAAAGGTAATTTCATGAGTTTGGGTGTGGGTTTTGGAATTAGTGTGCTGGCAGAAACAAAATCCCAGTCATTACATTGCAGTTCTCATCAGTA
This sequence comes from Aptenodytes patagonicus, assembly GCF_965638725.1. Taxonomy (NCBI): domain Eukaryota; kingdom Metazoa; phylum Chordata; class Aves; order Sphenisciformes; family Spheniscidae; genus Aptenodytes; species Aptenodytes patagonicus. Next base: position 8,703,696 of record NC_134952.1, read on the forward strand.
CCTCTTTGACTGTTTCTACAATGGAGGGCTGTACTGTAGACTCTCATTTTCTAGAAGGTTATATACTAAGGCATGGAGGAGAAAGGCAACTCAGTCAAGGCTGTGGAGCAGGCTAAGAGGAGAGCCAAGGTTAAAACCAGGTCTCTAGATTCATAGCCTTACCCATGGACAACACAGCCTCTCCGGAGGAGATTTTATGCATCTACAGATGGAACAAAATTAGTCAACAGCGTGTTAAAGATTCCTTTGACCGCCTGTAACCTTGTTGAACCCAACTCCAATGTTTTTCTGAAGAAAAAACATGGCAGATCTTCAACATCACGAAACCCTGAATAGTCACAGCCTACAAGTACCCAGTCAGTTGCCATAAAACTGACTGATATTGGTTCACTGGTGGAGAAGTAATCATTTTCGGACAAGTTGTTTTAGCTACCGGCTTCAACTCTTCTAAACATTTAAATACAGAAACTGTTCACTACCTTATATTTTATTGCTTTGTGGCTTTATTTGTGTGTCTTAAAGTCTCTTCCTGAAACATTTTGGATCAGTAGCCCTTCAAAACACAGACTTGCCAAGTCCATCTTCGAATAAACCTCATCACTTTTAGAGCAGTTGTGTGGGTGTATTTGGAAGCAGTCCAAAGCAAATCCCAGCTGAATTGCATAAGTCTGGTGTAAAACAAAAATATATGGGGTGGGAAGAGTTTGTGGCATTTGGGCAAAGGAGAGGAGGGGGAAAGAGTGAATGAGAGAAAGCATGTTAAGCATAAATATGATGTGATCATAAGTCAAGTGAGAGGCTAAACTGAATGCTGTGCATCTGAAAAAGAAAACTGTTTCTTTAATAGTAAAATAATCTTGAAAGTTCAGGCTTCCCCACTCTTACAGGATAATCAGTTATTGCAGCTTGGAAGGGACGTCAGGAGATCTCTAGTCCAACCTCCTGATCAAAGCAGGGCCAGAGTTCCTTCGTCCTGCTCTCCCCTTCTTACATCTTTATGACTAATGTCTTTGAATGACACTTTCTTGAGAGCCCCCCTCCCCATGGTTGCAACAGCAAAGAGGAGGAGAATGAAGAGGAAGGCATTAGAGATCAAAAAGACTTAGAGACTTTATTTCTCCTTCTCAAAGACAGGATGAAGTAAAACATGAAATTATTCTTTTGGCTGACAGTTCAAAAAAATCAGTGTCAGTCGTATCTAGTTGGGATATCATCAGTATAACCCCCATGAGGTGTTCTCATGGGACGCCAGTTGGAGGAGAACACTTGTCTGAGTGGTCTACTAGTTCTTCTACACTTGTGATGGCCTTGCCCTCACATGCTCCTCCCACCACACCTTGAGTTAGCCAGACAAGCTGAGAACAGGAGCCCAAATGACATTTTACACTTCCTTTCCTTACCCATCCTGGTAAAAGAGATCACGGTTTGGAATCAAAATACCAGGGAAGTTTGCATCTCCCCCCTGCCTGACTGCTTCAAATGTTCCTGCAGCTTAAATACACATCAACACAATCTGAGAAACCCAAGATAGGGAGGAAAGCATGTAAGTTCCAGCTGGGCTAAGGGACACTAACAGATGTACGGTACAAATTATTTCTTAGCACCCTTGCTGTGATTGCTAATTCTGTCCAAGATTTCTAGGCCGGTATGAAGGGATAATTATTCACATAACCATGAGGATTCTGGGCTGAATACACCAGGACTGTAGTGCCTCTGTGTCCCAAACGCATGCCTGTTTGATGATCTAAACAGCGGCTGGGTTAGTCAAACTACAACTTTGAAAATATTCACACACCCCCTCGCGTTCCCAAAGATTTTTTTCAAAAGTGCTTGGATGGTATTTGTAAGTCTTTAAAAAGATGTGATATTCAGAAGCAACTTGGCGCTTTCTGAAAATTGGGCTAGTAGGGCAAGAAAATCTCCTAGATTGTGCACCCAGGCATTAGACTATGTCAAACCTCTGATCATGTAGGAAAGCTAAGGTCCATGAAGTGTTTGAGTGGTATTTGACAATAACCCACAAACACAGAAGAGCAATGCTTGAGGAATTAACACACTTTGTACGAGGAGGTTCTTCAGCTAGGATGGGAGTAGCAGGGCTCTCACAAAAATGAACATTTGGGAAAAAATTACATTATAAAAATGACTGTTTCTGGAAAGACTGCTGTACATCAGAAAAGGCCAGAATTTTAGAGTCATTTTGTAGCTTCTGTTGCTATCATAGTCCTACATGATTTTTTAAAAGTCCATGGAAGATACCTAATTCCCATTAGTTTCAGTGTAAATTAGATATCTAAGAAGCACCAATTTGCACCTTTTAGGTGTCTAAATACCTTTAACAGCCTAGCACTTCAAAATTAGGCTGGAAAGGCTGTGAACTGAATTTCAGGTATCCAGCTGTTATTCTACTACCATACCGAATATACCAGTCTGAATTCTGCAGAAGATATTGAAGCTTGGGAAAAAAAAAAAACAGAGGTAGCACTTGGAAAGCATTATGACTTAAATTTGCAAAATTAGGTAGCCATTAGGGAAAACTGCTCAGTGCAGGGCTCCTGCTAGGAAACAAGTAGAGTTTTCCACCCCAGAAAACACAAACTGTTCTTCAATGGATTATCAAAAAGTCAACAGGAGATAATGATATTGATGCAATTTCATGTCAGTCAATTAGTTATTGTTCCTGCCCTAAATAGAATGATTGTTTTCATGTTATACTTGTTGTTAGCTAATAACTGTGGTGACAGATGTCTAGAAACGAGGCAGTGCTCAGGTGGTTTCCAGGCAGAGTGATTCGGAGAGCTGTCAGCAGAGCGTTTCTCGTGGAGGTACTAAATATAGCAATTAATTCACATTATTCTACATCGTATTGTTCCAGTGGTTTGGGGGGTTTTCCTTAGTGTTGTTGCAAATAATCAGTGTTTCTCTGATGCTTGTTTGAGGACAATAACAGGAAGTACCTTGTTTCCTTCAGAGGAATAACTCTAATTACCTGTAACACAGTATGATTCCCATCTCGCTTTGATTAGAGTCTCTACAAGCCCCAGGTCATCCACGTTGGCCACTTGAACATGGGCATGGCTTCTTTACACACAGTCAAACATGGTGGCACTCCCACCACCCAACTTTTGATACTTCAGAGCCAGCATTGAGTGCCCTCAGCCCCGCTGCCTTCATTGGATGGACTAAACAGAGACCAAACCCATCCTCACACAAGGACCTCACAACAAAGTTAAATAACTTCTCTGTGCCCCACCTCAACACCTAGTAAAATGGAAATGGTAGCACTCCTTTGCACATATTGGACATCTCTACTATGTGTAATATCACTTAACATGGTAGGAGACTTTTTTTCCTATGCTCCTCATAGAAGTGGAGGTAATTCAATAGCACTCAGCTTTCAGCAGGATACTTCTCTTCCTCATCAGTGCTCATACTTATATATTTTCATGTAATCAGACTGAGAAATTAACGTCTCATGAGTCAAAACTTCCAAGCCACAGCATTCAAACGGGGACAGATCGTCACTGCTTAATTCTATAATGATTCTCTAGTTATCCATAGGAGGACTACATTACCCTTTAATAAAAGCTGTTAAGTCATTCCCCCAAGTCTGACCACATTCTTCTTCTGTAAAAGGAAATGGAAGAAGCATGAGAATTTGAGTGTGAAAAGACCAACAAATTTACATTTCTAGGCTTTTACTTCGGGTTTCTTTTTTGATGTTGACTTCCCTTCTGAAAGCTGAAAGGGCTGGTTTGTCTTTAGTCTCTGGTACAGTTTTGCTTAAATTAGAGGTGATTTATTTGGGGGGTTTTGATGTGGCTTGTTTCCTATAACCTGGACTGAGTCCTCAAAATTCATTTTCTTTAGATATTTGACTGAAATTCAAAGGCCTTTCTGTTTAAAAGGGAGAAATTACAGAGATGGAAGAGGGGTAAAGTTTTACATAGTGCTCCTCACATCATTATCCTCCTTCCCTACTCTCCATCCCTTTACAAAATGGCGTTTGCTTCTCGTTCTCTTGCCAGGACTGTTCCTCATTCCTGTCACACATTCCTTAATTTCATATAAATACCAGCAAAAATACTGCAGACCTCGCATGGGCAAACCTCCCATTGAAACCAATGGAAACATTACCTGAGTAAGGTTCTGAGAGCTTGGCCCTCCACTAGCAACTCAAAGGAAAGGAAAAAAGTCACTGAGAAACCAAAACGTTCTGTGTTCTTACTTATAAAAGAGGGGGCAGGAGGTGGAGGAAGGTTGAGGTAGGGTTTTGGGGGGGTTATATTTAGAAAAAAACCTAAGTTTGGCGTTGCTGCCAATATGAGCACATGGAGATTCAATTTGTGGTTTCTCTTTATGCAGTACATTTTGAAATTGGAATTTAAAACAAAATATACATCTCCGTGTCTGACTGTGTATATAACAATTTGTCATTTCTTGGCGGGAATTTGAAACTATTTTTAGTGTTCAGAAATAGTCTTCTTTCCCTTTCCTTCACCTCCCTCCCCCCATCCTGCTTCCAAATTACTCTTTAATCAACCTTACAAGATTGTTAGAACTTTCCAAACTCTTGAACTAAGGAAAATAGTGACAGGAAATTAATAATTATTGAGGAATGGGGCTATATTTTCATTTCCTGGCCCCTTTGGAGTTAAACGTTGAGTTAGAGCCATTTGTCAAAAAGTTGAACAGAACTGTTACCTGCAGATTCATTTTAATGAACTCCGTTCAAGAACAATGCTCTCTGAAAAAATACGTATCATTAGGAGAATCAGGAAATCCTCCTAAAGCCAGAGCACTTGTGCTTTATACCAGTGCTTGAACAAGAATAAAACCCCTCCCATGGGAGAGGTCTGGCAGTGGAATGGCGTGTCGCTCCTCAAAACCACAGGTTTTGTTAGCGGGGACATCAGCGTGGAGTCCTTTGACCATCCATAAGCTGGACCATATGCTGAACCCCAGGCATGGGGGAGCCATCAAGTATCTGACCTGGATTACCTAACAATGGTATTGTGACCCCTAACGATGGCATTGTGACCCTTGCAAGCTGACTACCATCATTTCCTAACCCACCTTCACACCTCAGCTTACAGCAGCAGTTGTCTCTGAGCTCGGACCAGGATGAAGGTGGCCACAACCTACCAGGCCACTGCCTCTCCTCTCCATCCCCCTCCATGCCATAATCACCAAAGTGCCTGAACTAAATCATCTTTCTGCTCCACCTGTGAAGTCAGGGCTCTTCCCTGAGCTTGATCTTGATACATTCTGCTGAGCCCAGGTGTCTGAGAACATACAAAAGGCAGTACTGAGTCAGGGCAATGATCTTCCTTACCCACTATCCTGTCACTCTACTAGTGGTTAAAAATGGATGCCTAGGGAATCATATTGTCCTGGTTTCGGCAGGGATAGCGTTAATTTCCTTCCTAGTAGCTGGTACAGTGCTGTGTTTTGGATTTAGGGTGAGAACAATGTTGATAACACACCGATGTTTTAGTTGTTGCTAGGTAATGCTTACACTAGTCAAGGACTTTTCAGCTTCCCGTGCTCTACCGACTGAGAAGGCTGGAGGTGCACAAGAAGCTGGGAGGGGGCACAGCCAGGACAGCTGACCCAAACTGGCCAAAGGGACATTCCATACCATGGGACGTCATGCTCAGTATATAGAGCTGGGGGAAGAAGAAGGAAGGGGGGGACGTTTGGAGTGATGGCGTTTGTCTTCCCAAGTCACCGTTACGCGTGATGGAGCCCTGCTTTCCTGGAGATGGCTGAACACCTGCCTGCCGATGGGAAGGAGTGAATGAATTCCTTGTTCTGCTTTGCTTGCATGCGTGGCTTTTGCGTTACCTATTAAACTGTCTTTATCTCAACCCACGAGTTTTTCTCACTTTTACCCTTCTGATTCTCTCCCCCATCCCACCGGGGGGGAGTGAGCGAGCAGCTGCGTGGTGCTCAGTTGCCGACTGAGATTAAACCACGACACATATAAAGACCAAATAAAAAATCATTGTGTCTCCCTGCAAGTTCCTCGAGCTCTAGGACTTTGTGGCCTATGGATTTCCTAAGCCACTGGCTGCTGTCCTCGCCGTTAATATTTGGTTGTTTTTTCCTCTATGATCTGGTCTCGTCACTTTTTGAAGCTTTGTAGACTTTTAGCCTCCACAACATCCTGTGGCAAAGAGATCCACAGCTTAACTCAGTGTTGTATGAGGAAATGCCTCCTCCTCTTGATTTCAAACCTGCCGCCTACTAGTTTCACGGCTGACTTCCTTAAATCTTGTTTCAGAAAAGACAGTGAGCTGTCATTTCCTAATTGCCTTCTTCACATCTCTCTCAATTTTACAAAGCAGAGCTGTTTATTCCGTCCTTGTATGGGTGCCATACCATACTTTGGAAACTTCTTTACACCTTTTCTAGCTCTACATTAGGCAAGACAAGGTTTTTAGGTAGCTGTAATTAATATTTTTAATTAGACTTACTTCTATAGCTAGAAATACTAAACTGACTTTTGGATCACAACACTTTGCTGCTTTTTTTTTTTAGATCTGGAGAGGTTTTGTGTGCTCAGTAGTGTGTTGATTTTTTTTTATGGTTCTAGCTGGTCTAATAAGAGATGTCCATCTACAGGTTTGTTTGTCTACATCCACTTGCAACTACAGTAGAAGTTTTACCACACATTTTTTAAGATGTAGAATCTGGAACAGTATACACTATTCAAGATGTGTTTGAGCCATAGATTTACAAAGTAGCATAAGGACGTTTTCTTTTTTGTTCTCTATTCCTCTCCAAATAGCTCTTAAATTCAAACAAAGGGGGGTTTTTTTTGACTGCTACTGAATATCGAGTTGCTTTTTATGGAACTGCCTGCCATCCTTCCAAGTTCTCTTTCCTAAAGGGTAGTAGCTAAGAGCACATCAGAGGAGCATATCATTATGTATGTTAATTGAGGGGGGGGGGGGGGGTTCTTAGGTGCATTATCTCTGATTTATCAACGCTGAATTCCATCTGGCATTTTTTCGTCAGTATTGTGGAGCTGATTTATTGCCCCTGCAAATCTTCATAGTGAGCTTTCATTTCTACCCTGAGTGGTCCTGTCTAGGCTGGTGAGCAAGCTTCATACTTTCACTAAACATCGAGGTCATTTATATGTATGTCGCACAGCTCAAGCACAAGCAGAGATTACTTTGAAAGCCCACTGGCAAACATTCAGGAACTGACCATTATTTCCTACTCATTGTTTCCTATCTTTTAGCCACGTATGTATATTAAGGTCTTACCTATCTCACAGCAGGTTCTCTAACAGACTTTGGTGAGGGACTTTGCTGAATGCATTTAAGAAATCCAGTTAGACTTCATCAATCAATTCTCCCTTGCCTACGTGCTCACTGACTCCTTCAAAGAACACTAGTGGGTTTATCTCCCTGTCACAAAAGCTGGTTGGATTATTTCCCCATAAATGAATAAATGTTATTTATTCATGTGTCGGGATCTTATTCTTTATTATAAGCTCTACCAACTTGCTTGGCACACATTTCTAACTTGTGTGTTTCTGTTTGGAGAATTTTATTAAAAATTGGCATCGCCTTCGCAACTTTCCATTTCTCTAATACAAAGGCAAGTTTAAATGAGACATCACACACCACAGCCAGGACATCCATTATTTCAAACTTGCCTTTCTTTAGAACCCTTCAATGAACAGTGTATGATGCTGCCAATTTGTTTCTCCTGATATTTCTTAATTTGTTCTATTTTTGACACTTGAAGTTGAGGCAGCTGAAGTATGCATTAAGGCATCATGGTGAATAAAAATGGAAAATAAAAAGTAATTTCTCTTTTAAGCTGTTACCTTTTCTCACTACTACTTTTCACACCTTCACTGTCTACTGGTCTGCCTAGTCTCTGCAAGGCATTCATAATATAGTTAGGTAATTAATTATTATTAAATTTTTATGCTTTTTTTAAGTTGATCCCAAACTCCTTTTTAAATTTGTCTTTTTGCATCTCCATATTTAATCTACTAGAGATTGTTCTCTTCTTTTTTCCTTATTTGAACAGAGCTTCACCTTTTTTAAGAATATGCCTTCTTTCTTCTAACAGCCTCCCTTATTCTGTTGCTTAGCTATCCTGTATTTTGTTTGTTTCTTTGGTCTCTATACACTTCATTTTGATGGGTAGTATGCATTTGATCTGAGCCATCAGTAAAAAGGAATCCTCACAATTCTTTCATCTTCAAATAATCTTTTTGCTAGCTGGTGTTTCATGCCTCAAATAAACTGGAACAAGCACGTCCCTCACCAGTTGTCTCCTAGCCAATGCAGCTTTTGTAATTCTTTTCTTAACTTGTCAGTCTATCTTTACATTTTTGTTGCTTTTATTTGAGTTCCTTCAGCTACTCAGCTACCTGTGAGGACTTGTATTCCTGATGAATCTTATGTTGACATTTAGCTCTACTTCTGACAAATCCTCTGAAATCCAGGTAAGGTCTCAGCAGGTTTGAATAGACATCTACTCAGAGATGTCAATCACCAGGATGGCTCAGGTCCATGTACTCCTGTTTGTGCCTCCGGACAGTACTATGATGCCACATCACCATATAAATAAATCTAAGAGAACATCTGAATCCATTCTTTTTCCAAATGCCGTGTAAAGGGATGTTCAGGCAAGGGCCATATGGCCCAAGGTTGGCACTGGAGCAAAAGTCAGTGGTATTTGGTGCCGAAAAAAATAATTTCATTTGTTTCTCTGTTTTTCCTGAGTCCTTTTGTCTGTATCTCTCCACTCAATGAGTATTCAGTTATATCTTAGAAAGTAGAACAATTTCAACAGGAAGGATTGAGGAGGACAGGCTGATGGTCACCTGATACACAGATGATCTAGGCTTAACACCCTGATCTGACTTAGGCAGATTGAAGGCCTGGGTCTCTGTCATTGAAAATGAGGTCTTTGACCACTTTTGTGCTATTGGCAGTGCTGGAAACTGATGGGGAGACAGGGACTGGTCTCATCATTCACTCAGAAATTTCATCGCGAACCCGGCAAAAAGTGTAGCTGGAACTTACATTGGAAAGTTTCAAATCTGACAAACCAGTATTTTCAAATGGAAAAAAAAAGTTTCTATCAAAAATGTCCTGGCTAGCAATCTTGTTATCAAGTGACTTGGGAAGGTGGATACATTTCTCAAGAGCTTTGAAGAAATTACTTAAAAGGTTTTTCAGCCCGGTTTATTCTTAATGTCAGTGAACCTTGTAGCTTTAAAATAGGACAACTCAGAGACTACTAGTGGCAACTCAGGGGACAGTAAATCCCTGCAATGTGATGAAATTCACCCTGCAATGTTCACAAACATAGGTCAACAGGAGGCTAAATGGATTCATAGGGTTTGGCAAGTGAGATGGAAACTCTGAAGATTACTGACAGGCTAATATCATATCAAGAAATGACTCTTTTGAGTATCCATGGAAAGTGTACAGCAAACTCCTGGAAAAAAAACTTTAACGTGAAGCAACCATCTGTCCAAAGTCTGGATTTATGTTTCAGCTAAGCTTTATTAAGTTTTTTTAGGAGCACAAACTCTGATGTGAAAGTTTAGGTTCCTTCAACAAGTGTTAGCTGTGTTGGGTGAAGATACTCAGATCTGTTGTGTTGGATGAAGCATAGGAGCCGTGAGATGTAAAATGACGGCCACTAGGAGATAACAAGTTTCAGAAAGGATTGGAAATACAGATGTGGACATCTGGTTTTCATACTCACGACTAAAATTGTATGTTTACTATACTTTAGCACAGATGTTAATCAACCTACACATTTGTAAAACAAGCTGTCTGGTCATTTTGCAGTGTCTCACACAATTGGTAGAAATGGACGGCATATTCTATTATTTTACAAAACCTTTCTAAACTGATGGTCTGTACCAGAAGCAGGGCATTATTTGTGTCGTGAATAAGATGTATCCAGTAGTCCTTTCTCAAAAAAAGGGGAAGATGGAAGATATTTTAGGCAGCTCATTTTTTCAGTACTAGTTCTGAGATTTAAGAAGAACTTGCTGAGCATTTGGAAGTGCCAAAAAAGTCCTTCATATTTTTGAAATCTTCAGTGAAGGCCGTTGCCTCACAGTTTGAATCATGTAACACGGATGGATTATCCCCATGCTATGAAAATAGAATTCCATGGCTGTTTATGAATTAAAACATGATACCTCCCTGATACCTCTTCACCATCAGAACCGCTTTTGAAAATCTTTACTTTATAACAAGCCTCCTTGGCAGACAGAGTAGTGTTATCTGACATTTCTACCTGAGAAAGGGTCAAATTAGCAGTGGTTTTCAGGAAAAAAAACATTGATCATGCACTAGAAATGTGCACGCGTATTTGCAAACATCACTGGGAGCAAAGTCAGCACCCATGCATGTTAGGGTCCAGGCTGGAGGTGGAAGGGTTCTCCTCTATGAAGGAGAGCTGGTGGTATGGGACAGACTCAAGATCCCGCAAGTTCATATGCTAGGTTTTTTTCTCTAACAGCTCCAATCATTAAATATTATTTGCTCTCTTCAGTGAATTCTTACCTTAGCTGTTGGTTTGGGGAGACTGGCAACCTGTACTCAAGAGAAGGCCAGGATTAAATAATAGAAGTGTTGCTGAACAGGGTATGAAATTGTGGTCCTGCCTGCCCTCACACTGCCAGACATCATTTCATATCTTTCTAATAGTTTTCAGTTTTGTACCTCTCATATTAGTTCTTTAGTTCCTAAACCCATAGCTCTTATAAACAATGCATGCATTTACTTTTCTTATGGATATGAAAAAAATTGTTAGAATATATTTTATACTTTGATACAAAAGATACTTTGACCTAAAAAGTACCTAGGTTTCAACCTCTAAACACCTGATCTGGCAAGCTGAGTTTGCTCAGAAGTGATGTGGCAGCAATAATTTATAGGCTGAGGGAGTGGGAGAGGATCTTCACATCCAGCACAACCTAGATATTGCTTGGTGCTGCGTCAGTCTTGATTTTACAACATTTTTTCCATCATAAACACATCTGTATATCCTTGTTGGATCACTTTGCTTTAGTGCTCATTTAAAATGAATATAGCTTTGTAGTGTTTGAGAAATCACAGTGACAAAGCAAAAACCATAAAATTAAGCATAACTGAAGTGTTTGTTAAAACAAAACTGAAGCCAACCTAGCACACTTGCATTTTATTCAAGCCTGGTGCTGGAATAATTCCCTCCAGGAGAAAATCGAAAAAAGTCTGAACCTCAAGAGGGAAAACAACTCAGTCCAGACTAAGCATATTTCAGACAGTACCAGAAGAAAAACTCCACATGAAGGGAGTTGTTTTAAGCAACAAGGGCTTTAAGGGTATTTCCATGGAGTTTCAGGGCTGTCACTTTCTATGATGAAATGTTATTCCTGTTCAATATGCCAACTTTTTCAATCTTATATGCCTGAAGTCACGCCTTTTCATAGGAGCCTGTGTTCCCAACACCTCCAAGGACCAGAACTGCTTTCATGTAGGAACCGAAATCCAGACTTCTAGGTGTCAGCATACCTGTTTGTAAATGAAGGCATATGTTTATAACACTGTTGTTTTCCCTGTTAGGGAGGAAATTTATTGTTAATACCAGAGGGCCAAACTGTACAAAGTGAATTTGTGCAAGAATTCAGCAAGACCACATCAGCTCGCTGACAGGAAGGACCTAAAGAAAGGAATTAGCAGGATCGGATGTGGTGCTTTCTGACAGACGGCCAAACCTACGAGGTCAAAATAAGAAGCCAGTACAAAAATAGATTTATGCTTAAATTGAAATGCGCACAATTCCCATTTCTATCGCTGCACCCTGGATCAAGCAACTACTGCATGATCATTTATAAACCCAAAAGCCCTGGGCTCAACAAGCCACCCATTTCACCATAAATTAGGCCACGTCAACAATGCTGCAGTGGCAGCATTTCTAGTGGTATTATCCCTGTTTTCTTCCCCAAAAGGACAGGGATCTGCATGAACTTGCTGAGTGATGTACATCCCAGGCCCTGCTTCAGAGCACCATGCAGCTATGCCATCGCAAGCAGCCACCCCAGCTAAGTCTCACTGCAGATTTCCCTCTCTCTTGACCCCATCCACCACCTTGCCCAGTTTGTAAGAACAAGGCGATATTCTTCAGCCTGGAAGGGAATTGTTCCCATTGCATAAGATGGACTGTCAGAAGTGCACAGGATCCCTTTTCCTGTGCATAGGAGGCTTTGCTCATGCAGACCACATAACCACAGCGATAAGTACCTGCTTCCTGAGGCGGGCAAGCAAATGTCTTGCAAGAACAGTGTAAGAACCCACATTTGAAAATCCAGCCTGGAAGGGCTGACCTGTGCTGAAAATAACCTCGACAGATTGCAGGGGAGATTTGTCGTTTTGTCACAGCATCTCATGGCCTTAACTATTCAGCTGGTAAATATTCAGCTGGCAAGTAAGCTTCTCCTTCCAATCTGTCCCTTATTGCCTGGGTGGGGATGATGCCTTGGAGTGAAGCCCCTTGTTCCAAGTGCCTCATGTTTAACCTGATCCTGTCTTTCCAGGTCAGGCATCTCCAGAAGTAAATATCCTACAAATGGAAAATAATTAACAACGCTTTTGGTGAAGGATGATCCGGAATAGTTTCCAGCTATGTGCCTAAGAACTGCTTTATTGGGGACAACAATTTTCTACGCATGTTTTCATCAGCGTGTTTTAGACATGCTTAGTGAGCTGTTAGCATCAAAACATTACTCCTTATTCAGTTCTGCCCCTCACTATTGCTAGAAGGCACCATAGAGGGGGACCACTGTTCAGCTCTCTTCCTTTGAAGAGCAGGGGGCAACTCATTGAATCAGAAGTTGATCCACATGAGGACAGGGAGCTGAACAAGGCACCTGGAAGTGCATCTGTGTTATCCCAGGAGACATCGGGTTTCTATCTACCCACTATGGGCTTTTCATCTCTTTTCTTTTCGTACCAGCTGTGGGAAGCAGCAAAGTGGCTGCTGACTACACATGGGACAGCTTCACCAGGTAAGAAGATGCCACTGGGACTTGTAAGCTGCATGGTGGCACTGGGAGTAATTAACACCAGCTTCACTCATGCTATCTGCCCATGCCCGGGGTGCAAGTGCCCAGGCTGCACACTGCATGTCCCCTGGGCCCTCCTGTCCGCAGGCAGGAAGTAAGGCACAGAGCCTGCAAAGCCTCCGCTCTGCTCCCTCATCCCAAAAGGTCACCATTCCTCCCCCATGAGCCAGAGCAGGAGGAAAATAAGAGGGCACAAACTGCTGCTGAAATGGGGCACACAGAGGCATGGGTACAGTGCTTCTGAGGTAATTGCTGAGGTGGCGTGGCTTTGGCAAGACGTCAAAATGCACAGCTGGCTAATATAGACCCCTCTTTTCTCCAGAGCCACCTCAGAAGCAGCTATTGATTCTTAAGGCAGTAATATTCATCTGGCATCTCATTCATTCCAAGTTAATTGCTTAAATGGGTGGAAAAGGAAATTTGTGAAACGAAATGTGCTGCTGCATCAGGCATAAAGGAAACTTCGTCCCTATTAAGCTGGAAATGCTTCCCAAAGACAACACATAGGCTTTACTGTGCCGAGGCACTTAAGTTCAATTCTTCAGTGGGGCCACTGTTTAAAGAGAGCATTACTAACTCAGTCACAGCAAGCTTCTGTACTTCAACTTCCCAGTCACTCAGTTTACTCTTCAGGATGGTTTCCCCTACAGCTTAAAAATATGACCTTGGAAAGAATCACTAAATAAGTAAATACTTGAGTCTAGCAGGGTTTTCTTCCTAGATCCAAACCCTGGCACAGGTTGAAGCCTTGCAACTATGTCCTATCTGCTAAGGAGACTTCTGTTGGTATTAAGTGGCATATTGTTTAGAGAAATAACACATTTTCGTTAGGGAAGGAGAAAACATTCCAAATAAGCTGCTGGTCAAACACACATTTTTATGCGTGTCAGCAGCTTGGGAAGAAGAAGGAGAAGGGAGCAGTTTCATTTTAAGTGTTTCTCTGAAGAAAAGTTCCAGTTTACATTACCATGAATTTCTACTTCAGAAGCTTCTCATTTTCAGGATGCAATTTTGTGCTTCCTTCTCACAGCAGACTTTTTTCACAATCGATATAGCAGTGCTCCTTTAAGAATTGGCTGTTTCACCTCTCTAAATAAAGCTACTTTAGTACCTGCATTATTTCCTTGCATTTGCCATTACTATCATACAAAATGTCTTTTCTGCAGAGATAATAGCACTGCAGCTATTCATTTAATTATTAAAAGCAGTTGGCAACTTTTAAAGAAGCTTTTTTAACGTTTTTCTTCATTATTGTTCTTAATGCCATTTCCATTTGTGACCCCCGCTGTATTGGCTCACTGAGGTAAGTAAGTCTAGAGAAGTTTCTTTTCCCTGAATGTAAGGCCTGAGGAAGGTCTGAGTGGTGTTTAAGGGATTGGCCCAGGATGCCATCTCTGGGTCTGCTGCCATTAGTTTCCTGTCCCTATGAGCAATTTTCTGCAGAAAAAAACATTCAAAGGAGATTTTAATCCTCTATGGAGAGTTTTTTCTTCCTCAGCTCTGGTACTGCTGTGTGATGAGCCATTGTATCCTTACACCTTAGATACCGACAGCCTCAAGGAGCCAATGCAACCAACGGCTGCTAAAATAGAGACCTATTCCCATGCTCCCATGGTCCTCGAGGCTCTCCAGCTCAGTGGGTAAGCTATGCATTGCCATCTCCTGTGGGTTCCCAATCCAGAGACCCTATTCCCAGGTCTTGGTTCAGGAACCCAGTGTGGTCTGAGAGTGCACCATTTTGCTGGAGAACATCTCCTCTAACTGCAAGTGCCTGTTCAGCTTAAGTTTTCAAGTTCTCTCCAAGGAGCCTGAAAAAGACTTTTTTTTTTTTCTCTGAGGAGAATGCCATATTTTTGCATTTGGGCTTTTGTTTAAGGGGTGAGGTGCAAACTACTGTGCAGTCAAAGTCTGCAGGTGACTTACTTGCAATGATGGTAGGGCTGATCCAACAAGGATATGGTTGAGTGGCCAGTTCAAGAGTTAAAAGTGTCAAGCAGTCGGAGACGATAGGTGAGTGAGAAAAAGAGGAGGAGGAACGGCAAAGAGCTAAAGGGAACTGTCAGAGTTTGAAATGGAGCAAGGTGAATCCGGAAGAATGGGGTTGAGAAAAAAGACAGGAATTTCTTGAAAGTGGCAGAACAAGCTTGGTGCAGTTTGGTGCAAGTCTGTAGCTGTGAATTCACTAGCCTTCCTTCAGGCATTGGCAAAGCAGGCAATAACTCTTTAAACTCAGTATTCTCTCATATCTTGCCTAAAAGAACATTTTAGCTGCTTTCTCGGTACTGAAACACTTCACTTTACTACTCTGGAAGGAGATAGCTGCAATGACGTAGATGATGACAACGATATTTGATGCTCAAGCAATGGGAACACCGTTGCCTTGCTGGGTGACTGGCTTCACCAAGACTGAGGAAAAGGAAGTTTAACCTGGATCTTTGCACTTTAAGCCCATTCTTTTTCTATCAGGCATGGACACCGACAACAAATCATTCCCTCCCTCTCCCTGTCAGCAGCTTCCTTATTTCTGGAGAAACTCTCCCATCCAGTTCAGTGGGTTTCTGACCTCAGTACTTCTCCCAGGATTTGGCCCCCCGAGGATTGCTGCTTTACTTTCTGCATAACAATAAAAAGCTAAAAGTTTCCATAAGGGTCTCTTATAATGAAAATAAGGAGGCTGACAAAAAATAAAGGCATTAATGCTCACTCCCGCTCATGTGCCAACTCTCCTCATCCTTTTGGCTCTTTTTTTACACTTGTTAGTGCAATGTATGGGTTAGAAGTAACTTCTCTCTTGCTCTTTTTAAGGGCACTGTTTTTAAACATAGGAGATTTCAGCAAAACAGCCCCCACAAACATTGAGGAGGTACATCTGAAGAACAATTAATTTCATCTGGGGGAGGTGGAAATGAGTCACAAGAGAGAGGCACTTGTAAGAAAAAAGCCCCTAAGAAAAAAGACTTTAAAGCTGCACCTTTGAATATAAAAACCACTTTGTCTTTCAAGCCAAAACACTGCTGCTGGGAGGAGGTGTCACACAATGTGTATAGCATCAATATTACCAACCGATGTAGAATTCAAGGTAGCCGCCATCAGTCCACATGTGTCATTTCTGCTCTAAGGTAGATTGGCTGAGTGAACCTGTGACACAGTTCAATGCCGTAATGGCCGGAGGCTCTGCCCAGAATCGTAAGCTTTAATGCAGCATTTCACAATCTCAGATAATTTTTAAGTGAAGATTATAAGAAAGAAAGTCTGATAGATATTTACTCAGGAGTTTGTTTGTGATTTGGCTGAGGATACACTTCCAGAAATCTCTGACTGGTGCTCTGCACTCTTGTACATCAATGCACTGAGTGTTGTAAATGGTTATCAAGTAACCTCCATTTCAGAGGAAGGGTGTACAAGTTCAACAAAACATTGGTGTCCAAAGGAGCCTGTGGTGAAGGAGCCCTCTAAAGAGCTATTAATCGAGGTAAAAAGAAAACCTTGTGAGAACACTTTAGCTTTCATAAGTTTTCTACCCCCGGGGAGGTGTGCAAGGAGGGACCTGAAAGATATAGCAACACACTCATATTTGCCTGTTTGTTTGCCTTGGTGTCAGTTATCTGGTACTTGATAAATGCAGGAATTGTATTCACTGAACTGCTAGGATGATGAAATTTTACTTTCTTCATCTGCTGTGGTTCTGGCAAGAGATAAAGAATAACTAAAATGAAGTTACTTATTAGGAAAATCAATGGTTGAACCCTGGAATTTCAGAGCTGTGCTTGGGTTTAACTGTTCTCTCTCAATGAGGAGAGCACTCACTGCCTTCAGATTTTAGGCTTAGGTCAAGTACCAAATTCCTGAATAAAGGTGCAAACTGTCCCAAAGTCGAGTTTGTTATATGGAGGCTTTCTTGCAAGTTTTCCAGTCCATCTGCCTTCCAGAGAGATTAGAAATGGTGCCAGAACAACTCATTTCTGGAATCCAGGACAAACTGGGAGTCTCACAAATCGCTCTAGTCCAGGTTTCATTCCAGAAATAGGGGAAGAGTACTGCAGGGCACACAGTTATTCTGCTATTTTTTCCCCTATGAGAAAAATAGTCATTAATATATCTGGACAAACTTGCTTTGCTTCATTTCCAGCCTAAATGAACATCTTGCTCTCAGTTCAGCTTCAGTATACAACAGCAAAAACAAGAAAAGAGCCCAACAATACACTAATAGATTCCAGAAATGCTGTACAATGTCAATAAAGAAGTCACTGAGCCATTTCCAAAAATGTGAAGTATTTGCAAGATATGATGAAGTTAAATAAATTGTTCCTCTTATGGCTCATAAAAGAAGCCCTATGAAATGTAGAAAGGATTCCAATGGTTACCTTATCAGAAAAAAATAATAATTGATTTGTATTCCAGTTAAATTGTAGCAATTTATTAGAAAGATTATTTCACCTATAAACTAAATAGCTTGATTTGTAGCATATCGTTTCCATTGAGAGCAAATTTCAGCCTAATAGAAAATCCTCTTTTGCTAACAGGTTTCATGGTCTTTCATGTAAATACTCCACAAACGCTCATGGTTCTGCAAACCCAAAGTGAAAGCCATTTTCTCAGAAAATGTAAGGAAGAAGTCTAATAAAATTAGTAAAAGACTAATAGGTCTAATAAGAGACATCTAATTAATAGTAATTCAAAAGTCACCTTGGGATTAGATGTCTGCAAAAACTGTTTTTCCTACACGCTAAAGGAGGAATTGAGGTGTCCAAAGTCACCTCCAGGACAGGCAGCAGACAACTGGAAGGAATCTGAATTTTGGACAAAGGTTGCTCCAGGGACACCTGGTCAGCACATAGGCTCTGATTTCCTCTTGTGGAGTTGAGCCTCGGGTGTTTTTGTTCTTCAGCTGTAAAATGGAGGTACCTACCATATTTTCCTTCCTCACCAGAACATTGCGAGACTGACTCGGACTAAAACTTTCAACAGCTGGCTCTGAGGAGCTGGGGTCGTGGAAGTGTCTGAGATGTTACTTTTCATTGCAGCATCAAGAATGATATCTGCTTGATTGTCTGATAGCTAAAGGGATTGATTTCTATGCAACTGCTAAGAAAAGAATTTGAGAATGTTATATTTCCATTTCTCATTACCTTGTTTCTGTTCTCACAGGGTACTAGCTGATTTGAGATATAGGCTGCTTTTTTGGATTTACAGAATAAGATTAGCTATCGCTAACTATGGATATCACTATTTATTCAGCTTGTCAAGATGGATTTTTTATTGCCTAGAAGGGAGTGTCTGCTATTTCCATTTTCCTGAGAAAAATGGGAGTTAAGACATATATATCTGGAAGCAGCCTATAGTCATGACACATGAGATCACAGACCTCTGACCACACCAGAGATTTCAAAGAGAATTTAAACACATTAAACATTGTGATGGGCTTTGTCACACTGTCCTACCAAGGTCATTTTAGGCTGGTTCAGGTAACTGAATCCAGTTCTCCAGAATCTGAGTACTACTGCTGTGGTGGCAGCTTCCTTCATTGCTGTGGTTTAGCTTCACCAAGCATGAGTGAATGCCAAGCACCTGATGAGGGTTAGCAACTAGTGTCTAAGAGGACATCAGGTATAGAGTCCGAAATGTAGAATCTCTTGTTGCGTTGGTTCATCCATACACCTAATTTGGTTTTCATTTCCACCCACTTCAGCTTGAGACCCCTTGCTACGTAACTGATAGAAAGGCACAGACAACTTTGTAAGTGTGATTTCTGGGAAATAAACTCCTACATTAACAGCTTGTTCTCCAAAGAAGAATCTGGTAAAAGAAGAAAGGTTATTCTGAAAAGTACCGCTGTTTATCACTCCAGAATGGCTGCAGACCTCACAGTGGCTGGAGAATATATGAAATCTTGTGTTTTATTATGAAATGTTTTTTTAATACACTTTAAAAAAAAAAAAAAAAAAAAAAACCAAACCTCTGCTGAAATTCCTGTACATTCAAAGGCAAAACACAAACATTCCCCTAGAGAACAGTCTACTGGATGACTGCGGAAGAGGAGAAAATTAAATTCAGGTGAATATATAACAAAAAACAACTACTTGCATGTAGCTATATTATTATAATTCATGTGGGCATCGCTAACCTCTTGCTGAATTCTTAGAGATGACAAAACTAATTTGTGGCAGTGGCATTAATGTTGAAATGTCACACTTGAGCACTGTGTTTTTTCATTCTCCGAACTTTTATTCTCTTCCTCAGTTTTCTGAAAGACTTTTCCACCTCTGCTCTCTCTGCTTATCACCAGCCACACTGTGAGGTTTTCTAAGGTTTTTTCCAGCTCTTATTTGTTACTTCCTTTTTTTTTAAGGGAAAAAAACCTCTGCCATTTGAGAACCCTTACAGATCCCCTTTCGTCTCTGGGGCTATTTCCACGCTGAAAGCTCTTGGGTCAGGACTGACTCCACCAGTGGACACTGGCACCTTGATGCCTAATGGCCTTCATAGTTGTATAGCTTCATAGCTGTGCCTTTGGGAGCAGAGTAAGGATGGGCATCAGCAGGAAGAGTATGGCCCTACATGAGATATCAGGGCCAACCAGGATGGCCTTCTGGTGTATTGCCCACCAAGGAGGCCCTCTACTCAGCTATCTGTAGGGCACACGTACACGGGTCCTGAATGGGCTGAGGCAGTCCTGTGCTCAGAGGTTCCCAAAGGAAACCCAGCAGGAAAGCCTGCATGTTTGCATCCTCACCATTAAATAAGTAGCCCTGATAACAGGGTGGGCAAACCCCCTCCATCTCATGGATTAACACATCATCATTACAATTCACAGAATCTAACAGCTTGTTATTATTTTCACAATTGTTACTGATACCATTCTGGCTGTTTTTTCCCCCCTTTTCATGCTCAGTGAGGAAATGGTTTCTTTGGGACAATTCTGAGCTGCCATTAAAAGATATCCTCAATGCTTCTCTTGACACATTGTGCAGGAAACAGGGACAACCTGGTAATAGTGCCAAGGGCAACTGGTATGGAATTATTAAAAAACCTTTTTTTTTTGTCAGAAACACATAGGATCAGATGAAAACTTGTTAACTTTCTAACTTCATGGGAGGAGGCTGAGATACTTCCCCATTGCATGGGAGAGAGGTCACTGGGGGTGGGAAGACTTGAGCTGAAGACGAGAACTTGAATCTGGACTTTCTTGTACCCCGGTGGTACCTGAACCACAAGCCAGACAGGCAAGGTGGGAAATCCTCTTTCTCGCTCATCTTTCAAAAGGTAAGACATTTGTTATGGTGCAGAAAGAAACACCTCAGAACTAGTAAAGGTTTTGTGAAATGGGGCTGGCATCCTCCCCCACAGGGCTTCCCTCCTGCTGAACACTTTCTGCTGCCCCCACATGCAGAATCTCTCCTCTCCCAGAAGAAATGGGCAGTGAGGGTGCGGGACCACCAGTCTCACACCAGCTCCACATCAAGCAACAGTGGGATTTGAACCTGTGTTTCCCATTGTGTAGGCAATTATTCTAATCACTGCCATTTCACATTGTGAAATGTGTGAACTCACCCTCTGTGAAATGTGTGAACTCACCCTCTGACTTCATTAGAAATGCCCCAAAACTAAATAAGCTAATTTGTTAAATACTGTCAAAAATCAGGTTTGTGTTGTCCTGAAAAAATGATCTTCCCAGTTTTGGGTATAAGTGTAAAAACAATCAATTCCTTATCCTCTTCTAATAAGTACCTCAGAATCCACACTGTAGTTACCCCCCCGTGTGCAGAGAGGTTGTAAGTGTAGTTTTGATTCTACTCGTAGATGAACAACCATGACACAGAGCAGAGAAGGGATTTGCCCAGGGCCATACAGATAGTTTGTGGAGGAACAGGGACTTGAACCAGCTTTCCCACATTCCTTCTCCGGTTCAGTAAGAGACCAAGATGATTTCAGTCAGTAGACATTACAGGGTTCTTCGTCTGACCCTGGTCTCACATTTCACAGTGTAGCAGTCAGGTACAATATTTTCTGCAAGTTTGTTTAAGTTTGCTAGTGTTCCCCTTTACCTGCTTTCCTACGGGCATGCTCAGTATTTCCCTCAGAAAATTTTGACTGGGCAGAAAAAAAATGGGATTTTACCATTTGTCAAAGATCTCCAGGTTTTGGAGTAGCATGGTCAGATTGGCATTTGTGATGGTAGTGCACACCATGCAAGTCATAGGCAGGTGGCTTTTCTGCAAATCTTCTGTGTTTCTTCTTCACCGACTGAGTTGCTAGTACATACATAAATCCCTGTTTGCTTCTAGGGTTTCCTGTTTAGAAATATGCAACACCTGCTCTGTCCTTTTCTAGGCTATAGAAATGCTGAGTTACTTTTTGCCGTATCCAAAATATCTGCGCTGGGAAAATCCAGAAGCTCCTTACATCTTGTAAAATTTTGGTGTAAGCAATACTGCAAATTGCAGAGATTATGCTTACTTAAAAATGCTACCAATTTCTACAGTGAAGCCCAGTGTTTCTCAAATATAATAGGAAGACCAGAGGAAAAAGATGAGTCATTATTTCTGTATCTTTACTGCATTGGTAAATTCTAAAACAGTGCACATGAGAGAAGAAAAAGGTTTTGAGGGATTCTAGGGACCGTTCTCATTTCTGTCTGTGCAAAACAAATCACTGTAAAAATAATTTGATTTATCTTCACATCACTGTTTGAGGTAATTTCAGTCTGAGGTTAACACCTGTATGTCAGCAGAGATTGTGGGCATGTATGTGAGGTGGAGGAGAGAACAGCAGTAACACCATCCACGTCTTTATTAATTATCTGATAAAAGATTGCTGGTGAAAAAAATACGTGCTACACTGTCCTGACATTCAATGCCCTTTTGTGTATGAGAAGTTTCACTAAGGCTTCTTGGTTCCAAATATTTTTAGAACTGTTCCTGGTATTTTCCTACTTAAATCTCATATATATCATACCTCACAAGCTTCCCCCTGTGCTCAGCTCTGCTAGATAGCAGAATTTTTAAGGACACTGGTTTATGAAACACAACTGGCATCTATATCCCTTATAAGAAATAATACTCAGGAGAGAGATTTATGCGGTGGTCATGCAGGAATAGCAGAATTTAGATTCATTGACTGCTGCTGGAAAGCTGCAGCGTTCCCTCCATAAAATATAACGATATATAGTGCTTATCCTACGAGCGAGATGTTTTATACTAACACATATATCTTTATGTGAAATACAAATTTATTAGTCAGTTCAACACTCATGCAAATTACCAAACCTATCTCCAAAATGGGCACCATGTGGCCAGTGCCAGTGTGAGGTCTGCTGCTCCTCTGCCTCAGTGAGCCTGATCCAGAAGTTGGTGGATGCTGTCACCTCATCGATGCATCAAACATGTGGGGCCTTGCTTGTGTCTCTAACCACAGGTGACTTCACGTCTCTGTGCCTCTGAGAAATTACATGCCAGAGTGCCGGGCTCCTTTGTAAACGACGTTGTGACTTCCCAAGGAGAAGCACCCACGGAGGGTTAAGGAAGGTTTCTGGGCAGCAGCTGAGCTAATTCCTGCTCTCATTTCCACCAGAATAAACCCAAAACTGTGTGACAGAAGCAGAGAAGCACATCGGTGCCTTAAACCCAATGTAACTGAGATCCTTCTGCATCTGCACACAGCAGCACCTTCCTTGTGGACACAGGCACGTAACACCTGGGAAGGATTTGGCCCAGAGCTTGTGGAGTTTGTCCTCATTCCCCCTCTAGATGAGCTCTCCTTGTAATTTCAAAAACGTAGTTCAGTAGCTCAGCACAGCTTGGCTGATGACGAGAGGACGCAGAGCAACTTTGGAAACACAAACTGGCACAGGGAGAGAGTCTTTTTGGCTTCGAAAGGACAGCGCACACGTTCGGAGCCAGAATGTGTAAAGACTTTTGTTCACAAACAGAAATCCCTTGTGCTGACAGGCTCCAAACAAGGCTGACGCTCTTGTGAATGCAATATGAAAGTTGCCTTGTATTGGGATTAGCCAAGCGAACAGTTTGCAGCAAATAATTGACTTGGAAAATTTAGTGGTAGAAGGATGGTCCTCCAATATTAAAACAAAAAAATAAAATCAACTGTGAATGCTCTGCTGTTTTGACTTTGTTCTCCCTTTAAAATCACCCAGCAAATGTTTCAGGAGAACAGGTTTGAGCCCAAGGGTGGCTCAAGGTCTGTTCGTTACAAATATTCATTATTCGAGGTGTGATACTCAGTCTATAGGGTGACCCATATCCGTGGCTGTCGTCTATTTGCATCTCGGGAGCAATGAAGTGATCCTTGCAGTGGCTCTGTGAAGTGGGGGACTCGCTTCCTCCACCTTACCCATGGCGAACTGAGGTTAATAGGGTCAGACCCTCGGTACCAAGTCACACAGGGAGTATACAGCCAAATTGGTCTTGCTGTGTCTCAGCAAGCATCACGATGTCAGAGCCACACCTTTTTCTGGCAAAATTGTTATCTTCCTGATACAGGGTTCTTCACTATCAGGCAAGAAAATGAAGTGTCCACACGGACACTGTTTCCTGGACTTATCTCTCCCACCTGAGAAGGGATGGGCTGTCCTCTGGACAAGCTGCTGTTTCCATAAACTACAGATGGAACATAAACAGGCCAAGCAACTCTCCTACATGCCTTCAAGATTGCTGTGGAGGGAAGAGACTGAAGCCAGATTGTGCTGAAGTTTCTGTTTCTGATCAACAGTCCTATATTTTACAAACTACTTTTTATTTCCTAATTTCTTCTCCAATTAATTTCAGACCATTTTCAAAAAACAAATGACTCAAATGTCACTTTTTTCTGTGAACTTTCATATGTTCCAGCTTCTCCAGAGTAAGTATTCTCCAAAAAGGTCACAAACACAGACATAATAAAATCCCTAGATTATTTCCAACACTTTCCCCTCACTTCAGGCAAACGTGGGGCTCAGTGCTGCACCACTGCTGTTTATTTCACTGCAATGGTTTAGTTCCTATGCCCTTTGTTAATTATCTTGAATGGAGCTAATTATTACTGGATAAGTTCATTTATGTAATATGACTAACCCTCAGAACTGAAGAAGAGTGAGACATGCCTAAAAATTAATGGGTTAAAAATTATGAGATTCAAAAAAATAGTAATTAATCCTTGGATTATTTTTTTCTTTGCTGACAGCTGAGCCCCACAGTCCTCAGTTTCAAGCTTTCTGCAGTGATGAGAAACAACTTCTTGTCTAAAAGATAAGAGCCTTACTGCCTTGCATGGCTCATGCTGGGAAAGCATCAGCATTTGCAAAAGCCCCAGTACAATGTGGGGACCCGGGACGGCTGCCCTGGCCAAGCAACAAGCAAAGTAGTACTCAGAGGAGGACTTCAATGCCAAGGAAAGCAGTAGGTTCACATGACACAAGTCCATTTGAGAGCAGTTTGGTACTAACACCCTTGTGTGATGCCCCTGGCATGGGTCAAGCCCTACGTACGCTACCACTGACTGGCTGGGACTGAGGATTTAGGGGCTTTGCTTTTGTATTTCTTGCACACCAGTCACCAGACTGTGCGTCTTCACACCTCACCCCCTGTCCCACCAGGCTGTGACTATTGAGGAGCCCCAGGATGAGGGAATGGAAGCAGTTTTGTGGGAATTTCAAGACCAATGGCAACCCTGTGAGATCCAAGCCTGAGCCCAGGTGGGGAACCTCTAGGTCTTTAAAAGGACACTTTTACCTGCCCTTTTCTCTGCCACAGCAATGTGAAGTAGCATGCTGTTCTCCACGTTCAGGACATGCCTCCAAACATGTCTTTTTCTCCCTCTTCCACACCTATCAAATTACTTTTTTTTTCTCTTCATTTCTTTACTCACTCACTGTCTCAGTTTGCATGAGGGACTCTATACAAAATCTCTGAGGGTGAATAGGAAGGACTCTTCCACTGAATATGTGGTTAGGACTCACAGGCACAAGCATTTTCCAGCAGCACTGAAAGGATTAATTGAAATGTTGAGCCAGAGCAGTAATTATTTTACCAAACAGTGAAACGCTATTCAGCCCTCCCTTCTTACCTGCTACTGATGCAATCAAGGCCAAACGGAGCCAGGATATAAAATTACCGCCGCAGTTCACCAATACTCTGCATTTTAAAAGCAATTAAAAGAGAGAGGTCCCCATGATTACTGCGTAAGAAAGAGGGTTTTCATTAAACAAATGGGTATAATGCTTGTTCTGAAGCCCTACTACTGCTTCCCAGAAAAACAAAACATACAGGTCTGGACTCACTTCTGACGTTCCAGAATGAATCCATTCACTTGAGTAGAGTTACTCCAGAGTTACTCTGTGAGATCAGAATCAGACCTGTGCAATGAAAGACGTTAGAGGTGCTTTTGCTTTGCTTTGCTTTGCTTTACGTTCCTGTGAGCATATTTTTATCTCTTCCTATTTGCAGTTCAAATACAGGGAAAACAATAGAAGTCCCAAAGAAGAAACTAAACTGGGGTGGGGAGCAGAAAATGAAAATATTCCAGGCTTCATGTTTATTCTTGCTATAGGAGTAAATAGGCTTGGTTCAGTGCACACCTGTCACAGCACGTTGTGTTTGCTTCTCCTTGTGCTGGTGAAGCTCCACTGACTGCCATGAAATCACCACTACAGTGAGCAAATAGAAACTGGCTGATGCTCAGAGTGGACAGCAGCTATCTCCTTCCAGCTTTTAGAAACTGGAACTGCTGAATGATCTGCTTTCTCAGACCTGCACAAAGTGATCATTACCCTTATGCTAACAGTGAAGGGCCCTGCACTTTTATCACTATGAATCTGCCTCATCAAATCCACGGGGGCAATGCACGTTTCCCCTACCTGCATTTGCATGCTCTGCTTTCCCAACCACCTCCATACACTCCATACATTTTTGTTCTTTAATCCACTTGGAACTTTCAAAAAAATTCAACCACCTTTGCTGAAATTTTCCATGTTTCATTTCTGACCAAAGGTGAGTTTGGATTTTTTAAAAAGCCAGAGGAAAATTCCATTGGCTGCTTGTGAACTGAAATGAAGTGCCAAAACAAAGAAACATTTCCCTCCATTTGGGAGGGCTTCTAGCCACATCTCATTAGGGAGTGCAACAGCAGCCATTCAACATAAGGGAGCTGCACACAGACCTTATGAAGGTCTCACCCCACCATTCAACAGGCAATAAAGAGCTACACCTGGACTTGCACAAGCAATGGCAGCTTGGAAACCATATGATGCAGCAGGTTTCTTTATGTATCCAACCCAGTCCCTGTTGAAATCTGCAGGCATCCTTCCATTGATCTAACAACAGCTCAACTGGACCTGAACATCAGCAATAACATGGTAAAACGTAGGGCTGCTGTCTGGGCGTTGTCTGTTTGTGGCTAGCTGGATACCTACTAGCCCAAAGAGGCTGTGAGCTCCCTGCATACCCTCTGCCTTCTATCCATCTTTTTTCCCCAAAGCAAGCATTTTTCCTAGCAGCTGTCCTGGTTCTAGCCTGAATTGCCAAAAATGACCCTCTGCCTCTGCACAGAAGAGATGGCCAGTAATTTTCTACCTTTCCCAGCCAACACAGAACTAGTTAGTCCCTTTCCAGAAGAACCAAACCCTGGGGTAAGAAGGTCTTTATAGAGATTTTCATTGAAGGAGGAGGGCGGACTATTCCACCACTGACGGGATCTTGAAAGTTTGGTCTTTTTTTGCTATGAATGAAAATGAAAGTGCAGAGATCTAGATCTAATAACAGAAAGCTCTCCTGAATGCAGGTACCTTCATGACTTTGCTTTGGAAAGAGTGAGGCAGACCAACCTTTCCTGTTATTTCATTTTAATTTTTCTTTCTTTCATTCCCTTTTGTCTTTCTTTCTGCCCATTGTGATCTTATCCCTAAACTTTTTTTTAATGTTTCCTCTCCATACTAGTGCCATAGTGGTATCTGACTTACTGGGTACAGAGTAATGTTGTTCAGCCCTCAGAAGGAGCTCTCCGGGGTAGGACTGGAACACGTTAGGGAAGTTTGTTATGGCCTTTGTCTTG
Source organism: Aptenodytes patagonicus (assembly GCF_965638725.1). Classification (NCBI taxonomy): domain Eukaryota; kingdom Metazoa; phylum Chordata; class Aves; order Sphenisciformes; family Spheniscidae; genus Aptenodytes; species Aptenodytes patagonicus. The sequence continues at coordinate 8,730,838 of NC_134952.1, forward strand.
GCTGACACACTGGGATTGAACTAGGTGCCTCCAGAGCTAAAAGCCCAGGTTGTTGCAGGCTGAGGTTCAGAGCCAGGCTGCGTAGCTGGGAGCTGTAACAACTCCTATCCTCTGTGGATTAGCACAGAGGGGGATTTGTGAGTGGTCCATGTGATATCTGTTCGGGAGGTAAACAGAGGATTTTAGTCTCCTGGGCTGTCAAACCAGCTCCTTTGACAAGCTCTAAATTCACTTAATGCCGTGTAATTTGAACGTGCTGTGGGGTCCAAGTCTACTTCACCCTTGATACTGCGTCAATAGGCCCATTAAGATTTAGCCAAGTTTTGTGTGGTTTGTTCGTAAACAGTCACCGCGACGTCTCCTTCGGAGAGATAAGCACTCCTCTGCCAGAGCACAATAGGGGCTGCTCACATGGTGTGAATCCATGACTTTAAAATCATTAGGGGGGGGGAAAGTGCAAAAACAAATTGTGCTCAAAAGATGTTATTAAACTTTAGCAACTTCGCCATCTTGTGTATATTTTCCCAGATAGAGACCTTGTATGCTGAGCTACGACTTTGTCAGCACTTGAATCATAAACACAGTCTTGTAGGGCTTTTATAAATCAGACATAAAATTTTACCATAGGATGGAACTTTGCACACAACTCCTTAGCTAGGAGAGAAACACATTCTTCTTTTTAAGGTTAGGAAATTTAAAAATCATGTAGATACCTCTAAGTGCGAGGATGTCGCAGGACAGTTTAGATTTTCTATCTTATTGAATAGAAAATTCCATGCAGAGAAACATCACATTGCACTGACATTTGATTAGACCTTTTTTTTCTTTTTTTTTTGGTAAAGCCATTACAGTATCAAAGCTCTAGTGGTTCAAAAATGCAGTCTCAGCCCTCAGATCATACTCGCAGTTCTTCTCTGAACCAGCATCAGACACCACTTTCCAATCATATGAACTAGAGGTAGTTTTCCATAATGCACCGAGTATGAGTCTCAAAGAGGATAATTTGGCAATTCTGTTCCAAACTTCAACAAGAAGCACAAGTTGGACACCCTTGCCTAATAATTTCTGCAGGAAATCTATCTTTTTTTTATTTGAACCATACCAACTGCTACAAACACAACATTTATGCTTATCTTAAAGATTGCAGAATCTTTAAGATTCTCCTGTGGCATCTCTGGGTAGGAACCTAAATTATTGCCACATGTAGGAAAATTCAGGTAAGGAGACAGAAATCAGGAAGCTAAGTAGTCCACAGATGCTGACTGAAGCCACAGGGGAACATATGGTTGCAAAGGAACAGTACTCAGGTGAGCTGTTATTTTCAAACATCTTAAAAGAGAGCATGGTTAAGAAAAGACTTTGCTGAGAAATTGCGTAGATAAGAATTCACTGTTGGTCTTCCTTGTTGTCCCCAATGTGATAGAGTAGGACACCAAAAGAACATGCACACAATTGGGCAGGGTGAGAACGCTCACGAGAGTACTGAAGACAGCCAAACCACAGAGCCCCAAGCCTCCGAGGAGGGACATGGACCCATGCTCTTCTGTGCCTACCACCCCTTGGTTAGTGCAAAGATGTGGCAGTTGGGCATGGCTGTCTTAGAGAACAGGCAGCCAACACAGTCTTCTTGCAGCAGACTGTTCCTTGTTCAAAGAGGGTTGGCCAGGTTGTGTTACGGCTGTCTGCTATCACTGGTAATATTTGCTTTATCAGTTTTGTGCCTTACATCATCTGTACGGCATGTAACAAGTTTGCAGCAGTGAGTTAATCCTCTCTCTTTTTGCTCATATTATCCTTTGAAGGGCTGTGCTTGCAGTAGGTTGAGTACAGAGTTGTTTGGATATTGATACACCCCTATCCGGAAGGCCAAGGAAAGGCTCCCACTGATTGCTGTGGGGCCGAATGCCCCACTGTTTTTGCAAGAAGAAAGCCTATAAAAACAACAGAGAGGCAGCCCTGAGCCCGTTCTGGAGCTGGCTTCAGTCCCTCTCCTTGAGACACTCTTCAAGCCAAATCCCACTTTTCCAGTCTACCCTTAACTCCCTGAGCCTTTGCAGCTTTCCAAGTCCCTCATCACTCTGTTCTCCTTCAGGTTTTCTGAGTGCTTCTGCACACAAACCTCCTGATCGCTCCCCAGTGTTTTAGCTCAGCAGTATCCCTTTGCACTGTGAGCCAGACGAGATGAATGCCATCTTTACAGCTGGAAAGGAGACAACGTCGCCCTACAAAGCAAGCAGCCATCTCAGCACCCAAGCTGCTGGTTGCAAGTCTTAAGGAAGGAGTGTCGAGGTGTGTCTCAGCTCCACTTCAGTGCATTTGCAGGCCTTCCTTAGCCCCTTGGTGTTACTTTAATGTTTTTTTGTATGCCTGATGCTCTGCCTATTGCCTAAGCTTCCTCCTCTTCAATGCAGGGCTCTCAAGTTTTCAGCCTTCCATGTGGAAAGGACTATTCGTCTTACACTGAGTGAGACTTCGGAGAAAGTGAATGAACAGAAGAGAGCACTTAGAGCCCAGACGTTGAAAGGCTCCTTACACAAAACACAAAAGAGCTTTTCTTCTCATCAGTGTTTTCAGGAGACAAAAGAAAACACATTTTCTGAAGTGTTCCTTGGAGATATTTTGTTTTGAAGTGGTTAAAGAATTTCGAATGTGAGATAAGGGGGAGACACTGGCATGGAGCGAGGATAACAGCTTGTTCCTCCGAGGGCTAGGATTAAATTGCAGGGAATGCTGGCACTCAGCCCAAGCTCAGCTTCCCTGGCCCCAACACTTGCTTAAAAAGGTAGAACTTGAAACATGTGCTTTGCACTCTCTTCTTATCATCGCCCTCTCGGCTTCAACCATTGTTCATGTGCTCTGGCATTCACAAAGCCTGCATCTAGGTTTTGCTCAAGACAGCGTTGATAAGCCAGATGATGAATGTGGAAAACTCCTCCCTGAGAGGGTTTGATTGGGGCTGCGTCTGAAATTTCTGGCAAAGGATTATCCTGTTGTTTTTTGTTCGTCTATGCCCGACTGACCCAAATAGGTCAGTCCTATTTTGCAGAAGGCTGCACGATGCGAAGCGGAGATGCTCCGCTTGCAGGTGACTCATTATCAGGTTGACAGTGCTTATTGCTGGATTATGTCAGCTCTTGTTTTGACATGACACAACTCAAGATCTGTTCCATGTGCAGTTCCCACTCTCTCTCCTTACCTGTTGTTGCTCTTTTTTTCAGCAGCAAAGACTTGCTTGCAGACGTTTGAAGCTTAACATTATTTGAGCCAGAAACGCTGTGCAAATCACTCACAAAGTCCTCCCCTCTCAGCTTGCAGGCGTTGCTGACAGATACGAGATGTTTCACCTGTCTAACCCTCAACACACATGTTCACACAACAGATGGGTGAGTGGGGATTTTCTTGTACTCGAAGTCAGCATGGAGTCACAGATTAGCCAGGTCTGTGAATCAGAAAATACTGCGAGGCCCTTTTTGTGCGCTGACAGAGAGTGTCAAGACCTGTGTTTGCCTACATCCATTTATCATGGCTTGGTATGTTCAAAAATGTTGTTGTTCTTCATTAACTCTTTCATCTGTAAAAGGCCAGGATCTTCATGCTGTCTTTGCTGCCACATTCCTGGGTCTCCCAGGTTAATTGATTGATGAAGTAGAGCTATTGGTATCTGTGGAAGAGAGGGCATCTTGATTTAATGTAGATACCACAATGATGGTCACCGGAGGCCTGAGGTAAACACAGGGGCCTGGTATGCAAAAAGAAAGAGACAGTGCCCTGAAAGCCTTATGTGCTAAATAGCAAGGCAGAGTAACATTTTACCCTTTTAAAGTAAGGGAGGAGGTTGGAGTTGATGGAAATGAGGGCAGGAAATACACAGTGACTTGTCTCAGATCATACAAGGTGGCAGTGGGACATCTAAGAACCCAGGTCCCAGCCATGTGTCTTAGCCACAAAGAAATCAACTTGCAATTTTAGGTTAGCTACGTGACATATGTGTAGACTGCTGGCTTACTCGTTCTCTCCTGGTAAGAAATGATGAACAGTCCTGTCTCTAATCAGGCAGAACGCAGGGATGCACACGGAGCCGTAAAGCTCCCCGGCTGTCTGCTAAACCCCTGTAAGCGGGTAAACTTTGTGTTGCCCCCTATCTCGTTCTCCAAGAGTAATTTTGGCATGCCCTAGCCTGTCTGGGTTACAGGTGATTCTACATTCATAATTCTGCTTTGTCCCATCATAAAGACAGGTCCCAAATCCAGCATATGTAAGCACAAACAGTATTACTGTATGGGTTAGATTTCCCCTGGGGATGAAAGAGAGTTATAAAGCCCACTTCCCAATTAGGGTGCCAGAATGTACTGGGTCTGGACTGGGGAAACAGATGCCCCACAAAAAAATGGAAGTATCAGTTTGAACCTTGATCTTCCTGTGGTTTGGAAGGAGGCTGCTGTGTGTTTTGGGTTGGGTCAGTTTTGTTTGTTTTAGGATTTTTGGAGAAAAAATATGGATTTTAGCCTACGTATCTTAAGTAGTTGTATCATAGAGTTTGGCCTGTGTTGTCTCTGACATATTGTATACATGCAGCTTTATTTAAGTAACAGCTGGGATATGAGCACATATGTCATCTATCAAAGATTGGAGAGGGAAACGCATGAGCTGGTGCATTTTTGTATACTTGCTGTCATCACATTCGTGTAAAAAGAATTAAGGCTCAAAGAAAAAAAACCTGTTGCTCCATCTGACCATGGAAATCTTCTTCCTTTAACCTTATGCCCTGCATGGTTGAGCAACTGTACGGAAAAGTTTAAGTGGATAGTACAGAGATCAAAAGAACTCCATCCATTATAAATTATTCGAGTCTCTTGCACTTAAAAAAAAAGAGTCAGGTTCTGTTTATTTTCTTGTGGGTTGTTGTTGTTTTAACCTGTTAGTATTTGTTTCTTTAACTTCTTATTTTGATGCAGATTATGCCCCTCATCCAAAGCCTAAGAAAATCATTAAAACAGGGACTGTAAGCCCTGTGGAGCTAGGACCCTTCGTTTGTCTCTCTTGGAGTGGTGGGTAGCTGCCCGAGGTTATAAATAAAAGTTAGTGATTTTGGGCCCTTTCATGGATGGACAAACCTTAAGGGACCAAAGTCCCTAGGGAAAATGGTGTGTCTCTCTTAGGGCTTTGGAGAAGGTATCAGAATCCCACTTCCCCGGGTAGTATGGGTGATACGGGTGTGACGCGGGTGACGGCAGGGCCTGGGGAGGTCAGAGCACACCTTTGTGGGATGGATGAAATTCCACTTGAAGCAGGATGGTGTCTGGCTTTGAAATACATCATTTTGGTAAAATCACCTCTCAACAGAAGCACAAGATCCAAATACTGGTTACAACTTTCTTTAGCCTCTCTCAGACAGCAGAGGCAGCTGGACTTTGAAACACTGAATCTAAGTTTGGATACCCTTTGTTCTTCATGCCACATTAAAGAAGCCAGTGAGGCGTAAAGGAAAGACATGAAAATTGTATTTATCTTCTGTATATCTCATCTACAGATCTACAGATTGTCTTCCCCCATCCTCAGAATCCAGAAGCTGACATTTTAGAAAAGACCCAAAGCTGATCTAATCCAGTATCCTGACTCTGACAGTAGCCAGTGGCAAATACTTGAGATAACTGCATTAAATCATGACTGCAGGCAAATTTGAAATAATCTGCTCTCTCAGAATACCCATCCTGCCCTGAAATAGTTAAGGAATTACTTCAGCTCTGAACCAGAAGGTGTACTAGCCCTTCAAATGTACATGCTGTTATGATGTGTAACTTACACCTGGGTATCCTCATTATTGCTAGGAATATACTTTTTTTAATATGGCTAAGCAGCTCCCTGCAGCAGTGAGTGCCTCATGCTTTCATGTGTGGTACCAGGAGATGGTGTTTCCTTTTATACTTATGCCAGTTCCTCTGAAAGCCACAGTACTTTTGTGTTGTGAGTTTGGAGAAACACCTTAGGATGTCTGCCAGCAACTTACTTCTATCACATTTTCTGGTATTTACCTCCTTTCTCACTTGATACAATGACCGCTTACATGGGCCCCTCCAGCTTGAGGAGCTTTGCTCTTAGGAATATTTGTCCCAGCAGTGAAGGCTCATATGCATCTCAGCTAACTTTAAGCATCTCAGCAAACTGACCTAAGGAGATACCTCTAGAGGCCAATTCAGATGTCGCGGTCATGACCCTGGAAGTGCCACTCTTTCTCTGTGGCTGGAGGGAAAGTTGAGGTTCCCAACGCCAAATGTCTTGAGTCGGGGGGAATCAAGGCATGTTCCTCATGAGTTTGCTTACAACCACCCTTACCTGCAGTCCATCCGCATGTCCTCTTCTGGGCCTTGTCTTGACTTAGTGGAAACACCATGTCTGACCACACTCTGAGAGCGGGAACCTTTCAAAAGGTGGCAGGACTTACAAACATACGGTAAACCAGTTACAGATTGCATTCAGATTTGGTTTTAAAATGCTACAAAGCTCAGCAAGTAATACCAGCTGAGTTTTGCGTTCACAACTTCTCGTGTCCTGAAATACAGCAAGTGCCAGATCATGTCTTTCCCTTTCCGAGCTGCTGAGTGGAAGGAGAGCTGTCATGCTGTTCCCCATTAACACCACCACCAGTCTGCTCCTCACACCCAGACTTTCTCACAGAAATCCAATGCCTTGCATGAGCTGTAGGTGGATTTCTAAGACCTAAATTTCCCTGGAAGCATTTTCATTACTCATAAACAACATTTTCCACAGGCCTATCTGTAACTCACTCTCTGAAAAGACTTGACATGGATGCCACATATCTCCACAGGCTTGCTCCTGTCCCAAGAGTGTTTCCGGTAATCTGCTACAAATAGCATCATTTCACTTGCATGCAAGACTCTTCAGCCAAAACCTTAGTCTGAACTCTGTGCACTGGTTCTGAAGAGCTTCCCCCTCCCTTTCAGCATGTCGATTTTAGTCTCCTGTATGGAAAATGCTGTTAAACCCATATGGACTGATTTTGCCATCACTAGCACTGTTCCAGCCTTTATCCTACCATGAAATGCTGCCATATCAGGAGAGTTGTGTTTTACTGTCACCCTGCCTGCAGCAACTGACAACACTGGACAGGCAACAGTCCCATGGTTCATGTTTAACTTAATCTATGGCTGTCAAAATTACTGGATGCTATCAAAAGACAGGAAGAAAAGAAAGAAAAATCTTACTTTCACAGGGCTGTGGTCAACTGAGTGTTGAAATTGGCGTAGTTGAAAAGAGAAAGAGTCAGAGTGAGGTAGCATATAAGTAGGCATTAAGAAAAACGAGGATGAGCTGTGAGGATAATCCAGGTCTGCTGTGTGTCCCGCAGTCCAGGCTGCAAGGCAAAGCTCCTCACAACATTAGGAGAGCATCAGATGAGCCCAGACCTGAGGCTTAAGACACCAGAGCAGGCTGAGCTCTGCTTTGCTCTCCCAATGGAAATGATGCCACGGGCAGTGATGTGATCTGTATTTCTGGCTCTGCCTCTCTTTGTAGCTAATGTGAGACTTATGGTAGATGAATGCATTTTGCGGAAGAACCACTCTGGTTTCTAGCTGAGGTCACCTCTTGCATGCCTTAACTTTGCTGGTGAAAGAGAGGTCCATAGGGTGAAACACTTTGAGACAAGGGCCATATAAAGCCATGTATGTACGGCTATGTATCATCTTCCGCACCACACACAGACCTCAGCATGCTGTGAGCAGTTTCATACCTGTACCCACCCTCCGAAAGGTGCTTCCTCATGGCTTTTTATGTTTTAGCAAAACGTCTGGGCAAATAGTGAGCGATGATTTCCTTCAATTGTTGCCGCCATCCTCCACCACCCTCAAAATTATTCATTCTAAAGGAAATTTAAAAAAGCTTTTGTTTGAGAATTCCCTCCCTCTAATTGAGTGCATTGTACAGAGATCAAAGCACTGTTTTTAGTGGGTCTTGGTAGGCAGGAGTTTTTCTGAACAGACTCCAAGCTTTTGGTGTAGAATGGGTCAAAATGACCTTTGTTTTCACCCCCTCCCACATTCATACATTAGTGACTGCTAATTCACATTAGCTGGCATGGACTAGACTTAGTTTCTAGATCAATTATTCTTACAGCCTTACAGTTTTCACACAGAGTGGAAGAGTAAACAGTGCTCCTAAATTGCACACATTTGAATCTTAGAGTGTTGCTCTATGAGGGAGAATAGCCCTCTCAAAGGCTTTTTGATGGATACATTTCACCTCTACCAGCTTTCCGCTTATGGGACCAGAGTGGAGGGAAGTGGAGGGAAGACTGAACCCACAGCAAGCTGCCATCAAAGAGATCCAGATTTCATGTGTGGGTGAGTTTCCTGATGCAGTACTCTCATAGGTGGGCAAAGCAAATAATAGCTCATTTTATACCCCTGAACACAGAACTCAAACGTCGAACTTGCGCAGAAACGTTCATCACAATGAGGAACATGGACTGTTAAAGACCTAAAAAAAATAAACAAGTATATTTTATACATCACCCCTGGGGAAAACCTCCTCCCACACACAAGTGTCAGATGCTAGTTTTGGCTTGGCTGTTGCCTGAAATGTTAAATCACTAAAAAGGGAAAGGAGATGGGCACCTTATCATGGCTGGTTTCAAAGCTTTGTGTAGCTAACGACCTTTGGAAGGAGCCATTCGTCACCTGCAGGAAGTCCTGCATTTAGAAGTACCCACAGGTTATCAGAGGAAAGCAGTGGTGGGATGGCTCCAGAGAGAAGTACTTAGTGGAAAAGGGCAAAAAAGAAGAGCAGAGGAAGATAATGTGAAGGTTTACAGATGCATTTCTCTGCTGCCAAATTAGCAACCATACTAATGAGGGTTTAGGGACTCCCTTGCCAAATAACTAATATTACAGTGTGTGAAAAAGCTCAGGTTTTCTAAATGCATGCCTCTGAATCTCCAGCCAAAAGCAGCTGAATGCTTCCTCATTTAATAGCCAGTAAAATGTTTTACCATAATGCGTTCAGTGTTTCTATTACACTGAAATGCAATCTGTATCATTTAAATCCTGAAAATACCACCACTTCACAGGTTTGTTCAAGCTACCAAATACATCATATTGCCCACCGCTGCTATATTGGGGAGTATTTTGAGGAGAGACAATAGTCCAAAACAGTGTTCATGTTACAGTAGGTTCCCAGTCTCAGACAATTTTTTTCCCTAATTTTTGAAGTCTGCAACAATCCATCTGGAATTTTACATCCATGATTTTCTGGAAGAACGGGCCTTTCTTTCTGGAAAGTTTGAAGTAAAAATGGACAAAGCGCCTTTGAGACCTGGAAATTCAACAAATGAGGTGTTTTCATTCATGGAAAAGTTGCCCAGTTTGTGTTTATTTTAGCTCACCTGATCTTAATGGCTAGAGCTATGGACAACCAGGGAGGATCAATGCTTTTCACCAGTTTTTAGTAATGTTGTTTAGAGACAAGGACTGGAGGCCTGGCCCAACAGACGCAATTAAAAAAATAGGCCAACATGCTTCAGTTTAAAGCTGAAAATCTTAACGTGGAAGATCACCAAGTCCAAGAAGCAACTAAATTACGTTCACATAAATGGATGAGGTTCCTCATATGGTACTCTGCGGTGATTTGAAAAGGAGGAGGACTGTCAAAATCAAATTAAATGCAACACAATTTTTCCACTGGTTCACTTAAACCTTACTCCCCTGCAGAGCTGTCTCCCAAGGCTGCGGGAGATGTCCTGCTGAGCTGCAGCTCTTCCCTTAGTGCCATCTCCCCTTCCCAGCAGTTCAGTTAATGTTCTGCCTCCCCTGCAGATCTCCAGCTACACCCACAACCCACCTTGGTTTTCTTTGACTTTATACCTATTTTCTTCACCTCATGACTCATTGGGGTCAAATCACTTTTGACTTTTTTAGCAATTGGAAGTCCATTTTCCCCCACAACCATCCATTTGTGACTATTCTAGCATTACGTATTTACAAAGATGCAACCGGGCTGAGGAAGTCTCTGAACCACAAACTGTTGGATCTTGTTGCACACTTACCCTTCTCCTGTGCTCTTTCTTAGGCATCTGCTACTGGCCAAGGCTCAGAAACAGGATAGTGGACTACCAGGGTCTTTATACAATCATTCTTACATTCTTGTGCTCTTATAATGCATCATTTATGCTATGCTACAATAACTGTAAATCTCTATGAGTGATGAGGCTGTATTATTTTCAGGAAAAAGGATGTTTCTTCTTTTAGGTGGAGCACTGATCCATGTGTGTTTATAAGCTATTCTTTCTGTCTTATCCACAAAGGAAGTGAATTTGGGACTGTCTACTCAGCAAAAGGTGTGACTGCAGTCATGATCGCTCAATCTAGGCAGGCTGTTAACAACAGCACTGGCAGTATGGTGATGCTGGCTTTAGCAATGGCACTGTGGGTAACTAGCACAGTCGCAGGGGAGTTCATATGCTGTCACTAAAGCTCTTGCTGTGGGGTCTTTGCTGCTACTGCAATTTACTCCAAACATGTACCGTCTGATTCAATTTTCTTCTGGAAAGCTAAGTCTGGCTGTAAAGACTCCTGCTTTCCCAAGCGTCATACCCAGTGTGAGCCCAAACTAAGGGCGTCCCAGTGGCCAAAGCTGTTCTATACATCTATACACAACTTGGTTTCTGGAGTGCAACTTTAACTCAACCTACAGACACCCTGCTGAAACCACGTGGCTTTGCTTCCACAGGACTGCAACAGTCAGCCCTGAATTTTGAAAAGCCCTATGTTGTTTGTGATGCCAAGATGTTTTGGAGGAGTCACAGGAGGCTGAACCAACCCCTCACCCTTCCTTGCCCTGCTCCACCAGTAGAGGGTTAGACAAAGTTCCCTGTGTCATATTGCCCAAACTATTAAAGACTAGCATGAAATGACACATGGCAAATGCCTCCTCCAGCCAAGAGATTGCCAACATGTAATCATGTGAGATTTATATAATGATAGGAAAAGAAAGCAGATATTTTTCTCTTCTAATGAGAAATACACATCTGCAGCTACACTAATAATGTTTACCTGACGTTGGCCAATCTGCTTCAGTAAATATCATGCAAAGTGCCCCCTAGGAAGAGTTCAGGACACTGAAGAGTTTGGAAATTGCCTAGGATAAATCATAAATAAAACAGCCTGCCCTCCAAATTCAAAGCCAAGCTGATGGAGGAGTACAGTTCCCAAATGCGACACTCCACGATCACAAGGTCGCCTGTGTTCGGTTGTACACACACGAGCGCTGGTGAAATAGCAAACCATTTATGAGGAGGAAAAAAATCATTTCAGGTCTTGGATGGGAGGGTAGATGGGAGAGGAGCTGTATAGTCAAGGCCTGTGTCACTTGATCTGCGGCCTTCTAGGCAATGTAACTATTCTTTTCAATTTACCGCATAAGCTGCCTGGATAAAGAAGCTGTTTCTCTGCAGCGCAAGGGTACTCTCTGTCTCTGGAAAGTCTCAGTCACTTGGAAACAGAAGTGGCAAATGCTGGCAGTGTTACCATAGTCATTTTTCCATCACCCATGCTGAAAGTTGTTTTCTGTCACCAATGTCTTTGACATGAATGATCTGATTTTGAAAAAAAATATGTGTACACAAAGGAAACCACTGAATGCAATAACAAGAAAACATGTTTAATGTGCTCACTTGGGTGCTGTCGTAACCTGGGTACTTTCAGGGTTCACAAGTTGCCCACTCCACAGTTGAAAAATCATTTATAAAGCCCTTCAAAATTGTGAGATCATCTTAAAAAATCATGAGATGGTTGAAAAATTAACAACAGATTTTTGCTAATTTGAATTCTAAAGATTAAAGTATCATGGCTCGTATTCTCAGCCACAGCTGTTTGTATTTTTGTTTTTATTAAAAGGTGAATTCTTGTGTAGTTGCCCATAGGAAAATAGTCATAAAAAATTCATAGAGGCTACTGATTTTGGTTTAGTCAGACGCTTACCCAGATACAGGCAGACAAAATGTCATGGTCTTACTACAGGTCTCACAATGTTCTGTGTTTTTGCTAAAGGTTCACTAGCTAGAATGGAGAGACGTGTATGAAAATTCAGCTTTCAGTTAAAAAAAATAATAAGGAACTTGTAGGCATTAACATTACAGAGAAATATTCATATGCGTGAAGCTGAGAGTCAGATGGTAATTCAGATCTTAAAGGCATTACTTTTACAGCGAGATGTCACAATTTCCACGCAAGTCCCTTGGATATGAAGGCCTGGCTCAGGGGTTAGACCACGGGGTTGGGCTGTTAGCAGTATTCCAAAATACTCAGATGATCTGGGGAAAATCTGTTCTGGACTAAGGTGCGCAGGCAGGACACCGGTTTATACATGTGCCTCTGTTACAGGAGGGAGTGTATAAACACAGACCTGTCTGTGCATATTAAAAAAAAAACAACTTGTTAACAGCAGCAAGTTCTGGGAGCATTGAGAAGTGAGTCCATCCCCAGTCGCTTACACCACTGTAATGGTGTAATTCAGTGGTGCTCCGGCTTGCAAACCTGGGATACAATGGCTGCAATCAAGAAATGCATGACCTGGATTCATCTCAAGCAACTGTGAAGTCTGAATCCTAAAGCTGCCATGTAAACAGCAGCACGTGGAGTGAGTTCCCAGCAGGACTGGGGCTGCAGCAAACTCCCCTTCCTACAAAGGGAAGGGTCCTCAAGACCCAGCAGGTGGGATTCAGTCCCAAATAAAGCAGTCTGGATTTAAACTGGTCCTCCCAAGTAAAAAGTTTGGCTGTTCATTGCGTTGCCCTCAGAGCTATCCTGCTCTTGGAGAAGGATCGATGTTTTACATCTTTGAGCCTTGTTGTTTGGAAGGTGACTGCAGGAAGCCAAGTTCTGGTGCTTTTAGAGCATCCAGAGACACCCAGACAAAATCACCTCTCATACACACCCCGCAGCTGAGTCCCAAGCCCAGGTCTTAAAGGAAGAGCTCACACTATAGTGGCAATGATAAACTAAAGGCTAGCACATGAAAGCTGAGATTTTGTGATGTGTATAAAACACCCACAATGAATACTTCAAAATCTCTGAAATCTGTTTCCTTTCACCACTCAAATGAGCCACTAAGCAGGTTTAAACCTGCAGCCTTTCACATCTTCCACTGTAAGTACCTGCTACTTCAGTTACGGTGCAGGTAGCGTCTGTCCCCAGTGTCCCCACCAGCACAGGACGACACAGGCATATATGCTTACACAATTACTTGCAGGATGCAGTATGGGACCAAGCACTGCTATTCAGGATATGTTTCCCTATATCAGTGGGCAACCTGCAGACCGCTGGAGCGATGCCTTTTCTTGGCGCCTCTGCACAGAGGAAACAGGCACCACCTCATCTACAAACGCAAGCTGAAGAATTTGCTCTTCTGCGGCAATCACAGAGAGAGATTAATCCATCTGTATGCAGCATGAATATGGGTATGTAGCCCAACACCAAAAGAAAAGTCCAGCACCAGGCTCCTGAGGCAGCAAATTCAGCCCGTGCTTTCTGAAAGCCGTGGGACAAAGTGGATGAGTCTGGCTGTGGAGGGTCAGACCTTTGCTTAGCTCCTACCTCTGCCCACAAGGACCTCAAGCAAACTATCTGTTAACTTAGGTGTCAAATGGGTGAATGATGGGCAGCTTCTCCACAGGGCAGAGGCATGAAGTCATGGCTCTTAATACAGCTATGAACAACACATCGATATTCACTCCAGGCTGCAGAAGTGCTGGGACTTGTACTGTCTTTGAGCTGGTACATGAGCACATTCCTCCCAGCTACAGCGTGGCTGCAAAGCGTCTTCAAACACAGGCTGGAGCTTCCCACGCGGCCGCAGGCCCGCCAGCAGCAAGGCCAGATCCTGCTGCTGAGGAGGAATGCAGTCAACAGCCCTGGGATGGAGCAGCCTGAATCCATTTTCCCAGATTTTTACTGGGGGGATGGTTTTGTTTATCCAGCTCACCCATTTGCATTTGCTATTTCATCTCATAAGAGCTTGCTAAGCAATTCTTCGTGGCTGTGAGCATTGGCAGGGTGCAGCCTTCCACCAGGCGGTTACTGGGACTTTTCTCCAGCTCTGCAAAGTGAGTCACTCCAGCACTCTCCTCCCCTCTTTTCTCTCTCCCTGTGCACAGAGACATTTGTGAGACACAAAAGGATAAAAGTCCTCCTGTGAACTGCTGGGCGAGTGCTGACACTTCCTGCCACGCCACTTACAGGACTAAGTTTATAAAAATAAAACTCCACAATAAAGACCTCAGGAGATTGTTAAACTAGAGAAGACCCATTTGCTGAGCTGGGGAAGTCTGCTGGAAGTCACCCCCACAAGGGATTTCACCCTGGTTTCCTTCTGTTGAGCCAAATCACTTTTATTTTTATCAAAGCATGACTTCCAGAAAGGCGTTTAGTATTGATTTGAAAATGTCTTGCTTCCCCCCATAGTTTGTGCTAAGGGTTAATCAGCCTTGCTGTTTTAATTATTTTTCACATGCTTTATTTCCCCTGTGAATTTGACTGCCCTTAACTTCCAGGCTGAGCTTCTTCTTACTGGTTCTTGTGCTGCTCTCTGGCTGAATTTGAAAAGCCCTTGTAGTGCCCGGTATCTCTGGAATGTACTTGGACACTTCATCAAGTCAACTCGTGGTTCAGTCTTCCTTTTATTGTCTTATTTATCTGGGGGCCAGGACAGAAATCGGGCATACAGTGACCACCCCAGGGAAATCACAGGTAGCTGGGGCTGTGTCCAGCTCTGGAGGGATTACCCCAGCATGTCACAAGCGTTCACTCATGGTTTTCTCTTTGCAAGCCAGGAGATCCTGGGGACCATTCTGGTGAGGGCTCCTTTCTTCAGTGACTCCCTCGGGAACTCATCCTTGCCCCAGAGAGCATGTAGGTGGTGTTATAGGGAAACGAAGTGACATGATGGCACAGAGGGAGGACTGTGAGAGCAGCCCAGTAACCAAAGTACACTACCAGCAACCTACATTTATTTGGTTTTATTACTTCGTTCCCCTTCACAGGGCCAATCACCTTTGCACTGGCACCTTTAGCCTCAAGGTCTGTTGTCTTCAGTTTCTTGTCCTTTCTGATTTGTAGATTACAAACTCCTGGAAGAAGGATCACAGTCTCACTACATCAGTGGACATGGGCCTCCAGCCCTTCTCCAGTGCATAGTTCTTCACAGGAGTCTGCTTCCTGGCTTGCCCAGCAACTTTCTGTGCAAGCTGAAGTAAGGGTCCCTGCCTCAGTTTCCTGAACCAGTGAGAGCATTTCAGTGAGGTTATCGGTGTTATTCATGGGGGTACACACTCTCCTGATGGGAGTGGGACCAGAGGTGGTCTAGGTGGTAGTGCTGAGATATGAAATTGCTCTGGTTGCTAGCAATCCCTCTTTTTATTCTCTTGCCCATGAACTGGCTGGTTCCTTAGATTTCACAGGGAAAGGAACAGCCCTCGCCAGTGGCAAAAAAGGCACGTTTAGGTGCAAATGCAGAAAGCTTCCATTTTGCAGCCTATCAGCAACTGAACTTCACACCCTTTCACTCTGAAATGGACCTAGGATTTCTTCCCTCAATTTTTCCTGCCTCAAAATCCAGGTTGGTTTGTTGAAATAAGAAGTAAACATAATGACTTTAATGGGATGAGTTTGCGGGGCTGTTGGCTGACTGAGGCCACCCAGCTAGAGTTCAGCGTGAGACAGTCTGCACCTTATAAGGCCAAGAGATGAAGGCATTTAAAACAAAAAAATAAAGGATCTGAACATGTTATTTAAATCATGGTGCAGGCAATTTTTTTTAATTCTTTTTTTTCCCTTCTGGTTCATGACAAAACCTGAAATATGCAAGTGAATATAATGTCTAACATTTGTTAAACCCAGACTGAAGGCCAGCCAGATAGCACTGAAAACAAACTGTGAATATTTTAAATGGAGTGAGATATACATGACGGAGTAAATAAAGGGCACATACCACATAAGAAAAATTGGACAAAGTTCAAATGCTATTCATCTTGGAGAAATGCTTTTGAGCAGAGCAGTGCAGCTTGGAAACACGTGCACATGCATTAGGGTCCATTATGGTCAGCCAGCTTTTGGGGGCGAGGGGAGTCGAATCATAAAAAAGAAAAAGGAAAAGAAAAAATTGACATCCCAGGTATTGCGTGCTGTTAGGTAATCATGACTCTGAAGAGCTACAAAAAGAGAATAGGGGTTGTATTAGGCAATAGATGGAAGTGATCCAACATGTCAAGAGTTCAATGCTACTTCTAGGTCTTAAGTGCTAATAAAATAAGCTCCTAAACTGCTGAAGGCACATGTCCAGCCCTGAATGCTTTCCAGTTCTTTAGCAGCTATTTTTTTTTCTGTCTGATATAGCATTTTTAACTCTACTTCCCCAAGCCCAGAGATAGTCCCAAATTTTGTTTGTTTTGTCTTTCTTTGGGTGCTTTTTCAGTTGACACCACTTTGGAAATTGAAACTATTGAACTGACATTCCTGCTGTGCATAATGCCACTTTTCCAATGTTTAAAAACATATGTCCCTCTACTTGTGGATTTGGTGGGAATCCCCGCTATGAAAAAAGGTGACGTACACAGCACATACAAGATGGAAAAAATTGGATATAATTTACCCATAAATCAGGAGTTTGCTCTGTGCAAGCAATAGGCCCAACTCTGTGGCTGGAGAGAAGGTGCTCACAAGAAAAACAAAAAGGATCTGAGAACAAAATTAGTATTTTTTGAAATCTTAGGACTGGGCTTTAGAGCTGTCAAATAGAAGTGGTAGCTCAACACCCCGGTACCACCGGTGATGGAAATTTTGAAGCTCTCAACAGAGTTGAAACAAGCTGTCTCGGGAAGTTTGCAAGGAATTTTATTCTTGTGAGAGCTGGAGACATACTTGCAGGTCAGCAGGAGAGTTAACAAAACTCTACCCGTGAACTCCTGCTCCTGAGCCATCCTCGCAGCCCCTTCCCCAAAACCTGGTGCATCAGCCTTCTCCCTCAGCCAAAAGCTGACAGCTCTTGGCAGCCCGGCTCAGCGTGGCTGTTGGTTTTAATCACATTGCTTAATTTTTGTTTTCACTTCATGCTCATGTGTCTGTTGCCCGCGAACTCTGCATTTTAATAGCAGCATGTCAAAAGAGCTGTTTAGATGCACTTTGGTGTATGAGTAGGGAACGCTCATTTGTCATCTTCCACAATATCGGGCATCTCTTGCCTGTTTGGCTATCTCCACGGGACCTGTTTGCAAGGGTGGAAGGCGACAATATTTTTCCAAAGACTCTTCTCTCAATCAAATGACAGGGGTCTTTGTGCTACCTCATGGGAGTCCCTCTCACCCCACACTGCCCTTGGAATAAAAAAGCAGAGAAGCACACTGTTTAAATATGCATATAAAGCTCTGCTGCACAATAGATTAACTGCCATCAGCTTTCTATTTAGTGCGAGGAAAAAACAGTAGAGATTTTTAATTGATAATTCAGAAAGACACCCCTTTGAATGGTGTTAATAATTACATCTGCCTATTCTGAGCTCTTCATCTACGCAGGGGTAATAGAGCCTTGTCCCTCAGGGACTGGAGCCCAGCTGAGAAGGCGGGACACCAAGCAAAGGAGTTGTAATTTGTATTTTGTCAACAAAAGCTGCTTAATCCTCCAGAAAGGCATCCTTCACAGAGGCAAGCCTTTGTCCCAGGGTTTTCAGAGTGCAGTGGGAGGATGGGGAGGGAGGGAGAGAGGGAGAAAAGGGAATTACTGGCCACATGTAATTTATGGTTGAAAAGGTTCATTTATAGCTACCCCACTGTTGTATGCTTAGCCTGAGACCCTACTAGCTTCTCATTCTCTCATCAAGTTTGCCTTTTGTGGCTATAGGAATGGTAATGATTTGAGGAAAGGTTGGTCATGGTTGTTAGGAGTCATCTAGCGTGATCAGAACTGAAGTCTCAAATTGATATTCATGTTTAAATACATTTCACCAGCATGAAATTTGGGGTCCCTGCAATAATCATCTAGGAGCAAGCAGTCATGACACAGTACTATGTATATATGTATTTATTAGCCACGTTTCAGTTTGTTTTCAGTAAGTTTCAGATGACACAAAGGGTCTTTAACATCTGGTAGAAATGATTAAGTGTATATAAGGAATAAATAAATAATAAAAAGATCAAAACTGGAGTCTCAGAGCTGAAGTCCTCTGAGCTCTGGTGATCCGAACATACTGTATGGTTTTGCTTTCAGGTCAGATCCAAACCAGAAGACACCTATTTCTCGTACTGTAGTTTGGGTACGGCGAGAACCCCTAAAATAAGAAGCAAGAAGCCCTGTAACTGCAGCAGCTACGTGACATTTACGTCACATAAGGCTGGCATCTCATGGGAACAGACCCCAAAGCAGCATTACCCTGTTCCCCCATCTGACTTCCAGCCTGGACAGCCTACATAGGTTCCCAGCACAGAAATAAGACAGAGCAGCTGTATAACTTCATAGCAAATATATCAGCGGGCTGGCCATGGGCTAACAACAGAGCTGGATGTAGCCGTAGCTCTGTCTGATGTGCTCACTCTGAATGTTTGCAAGGTGTGATTACCCATGCGTGGAGTCAGGCTCACACCCAGACCCTTGCAGTGAGGATCCTCCACCCCAGGAGGCTTGCTCTGAAAGGTGGAAAATAGCCCACAAGTGATTACCAGGGAGCAATCTGCAAAAAAGCTGGGCTGAAGCCAACGAAACTTCTGCCATCCTCAACTTAAAGCCAAGGGCCTAAGTCCTTTGCTGTAGCACCGCTTCAAAAAAGCTGTTTAGATGCACTTTGGAATATGTGGATCGTTATCTCTCCACCGATGGGTGCCTAGCCAGGCTGGTGTTAGTAACATGTCCTTTTTTTGCCATAGGCTCCTCCTGGCTTCAAGTCAGAGAAATGGCTATGGGATAAAGGCTGAAAGAGGAAGATCCTCCTTCTTCAGTACAGGGCAAAAAAGGTGTTGGTAGAAAGGGAGGTCCATATAGGCATGGGGCAGTAGTGAAAATAACATACAACAGGATTTGATTGCAAAGCACAGCCTGGCCAGCAAAGTGTTTACTTTCTTCCATTCTCAGGAGGAAAGCGACCTGTTCTCCAGGAGTTCAGAACAGGGTGTATAGAGCTGTGGCTTAATGATTATTCAGGCATCTCGTTATTGGAAATGTGATGCCAAACTGCACACCTAAACACACCCAGATCTGAGGACACTTGAAATCCAAACTTGCAGCTTGATCCACATTTTGTCACTGGGCTCTGGGTCTGTGACGAACCCAAAAGCCTTATTTCAATATATATATTAGCTTCATACCATGAAAATCAGTTATTCCGAGCTAGGCTAGCACATATGTCAGCCAGGCTCCAGAACTGGATCTGAACTTGACACTTTTGATGCATCCTTATATGTTTTTCTTCCCTCCAGCTTTCTCCCTTCTTCCTTTTTCTTCCCTCCCATCCTGCCTTCTCTCCATCTTTCTAAATGAAATTGCACACCCCGTCCTATTTCTAGATGATAACCTTTTTTTTTTCTTCAGAAGCTAATTGTCATAGAAACTCTAAGAAATATAAAGTCACCAGCCTCAGTTCAAGAGCAGTTTGAGGGTTTCCATTCTCTAAAAGACTTTTCTTTCAAAGGATGAACAAAAGCAGCAAGGGCATTTCTGGGACAAAAAGAAAAGGCATTTTACAAACCAAATCAATAAGTGTTCCTGCAACAGCCTAATCATTAACTGATTCATATGACATTTTATCAGTGCATCCGTTCAACAGGAAACTCACTAATCAGGCAGTTATTCTCCTCTGTATAGTACACACCACGGATGATTTTTTCGCTCAAAGGCACTGTTCAGGAGATCGATGGGACTAAGCAACTGTCATACCGCTCTTGTTGCACCACCTTCAGTGAACCCCTCTCCCTCAAAACCTCAATGAGGTTTTACCTAGCTTGCAGAGCTGTAACACCAGTGCTTCTTTATGTCCTGGTAGCTACCCAGACTGTAAGCATGATATAGTGCTTTTTCACCTCACTTTTTAGCAAATAGAGAGTTTAAGGCCATTGCCACATCTCTATATTCTGTCTAGCTTTTTCTCAAGTTTCACTGCAGATCTGAGTTTCATATATGCGAACAGTGACAAATAATAGTATGTGCATATGGACAGGGCAAAAATAATTTCTGGAGTGAATCCACTGAAGGCAAATACTAATGTAAAATCATTACCCAGGTAATGAATTTGTCCCTTCTGCATTATCCCTGCTAATATGTGCAGTAAATGTCTCTGAGTAAATGTCTCTTAGCAAATGTCTCTTAGCGATGGTTTGTCGTGCACCTGTAATTGTGTTTTAACACAGCAGCTTCCTTGCCCGTGCCTTTCTAACCACCTTTGATCTTTCATTTGAACCATTAGGGCTAGGTTATTACCTGGTTACTAATCTTGGGTCTGAGTAATTTCTCCATAGCATTACCTGAGTTAACAACTGAATCATAGGGGCGGAAAAAGAGAGCATGGTTCATCATGTAACCAGGATGGACACCTGGGATGCTTTTGGGTGGCTGAAGTACATATGGCATTGGCTTATGGTACAGTATTGACTGATATTGATGCATGCTTGTGTTGATATGCTGCAATCGCAGTACCAGGGGTTACTTGTCTATTATAGAGGCGTCACGCTTTGTTTAGTCCCTTTGGTCATTTGGTAACTATTTGCATTACCTTTCTTCGCCTTTATTATTACTGAAAGGGGACTAGTATGTTCTTAATTGTAAAAAAGAGTTGGACAGGTACCTGAGAAACCAGAAAAACAGGATAGGAACAATGTCTTGAGGGAAACATACTGCTCTTACAGAGCCACCAGTGACTCGGTAGAGGAGCTGCTGAGAACGGGATTAAGACCTCCTCCCAGTTATTTCCCTTTGTATCGCCGTGTCTCCATGGAGTACGAGAGGTTTTCCTGGTCTGTAAAGAAAACCAGAACCAGAGACCTTTATTTTTTCCTCCCATCATTCACAAGATGACAACCAAACATCAGATTACTTAAAAACCCATTAACCAAAAGCCTTTTGCTCAGGCGGGAACAGCATCAGCTTGACGAAAACACTCTGCTCTGCGCCTGCGTTTGTGAGAGGATGACTCCAAATAACACTTGGGGTTTACTCACAAAACAAAAACAGTGTGCTTCTGTTGAGCCAAAGCCTGTTTAAGGATTTCATATGCAGCAGACCAGCTTCAGCTGGAGAGCCTGTGCCAGACTGCTGAATTTGTTTAAACTTTTCAGTTTGTCTAAATCAAAAGGAAAAAAAAAGGCACTTTCAGCAAGGGAATTAAATAGCTGTGCTAATTTACTCCTACCCCATGTTCTTTAGGCAGTGTGTCGAAGGGAAGGCTTTGCCCATGTTTTCAATTTTGGTCATGGGGAAGGTAGGAGGAAGAGAGAGCTAAGTTCAGTTTATCCTTTCATAACCTACCAATTGCTAACAACTGAGGTGGTCCCTTTCCAGACTTACAGGGTCTTGTCCTATATAGCTTTTCTGGTTTTTGCTACATTTCAGGGAAGAAACTTTATATTGTCATCAAGAAATGAGGTTTAGGGCCATTCCCAGTTCTGCTATCTGCTTCTTATATTAACCATTGCTACCACACATTTCATTATCTGTTCTTATCTTGCTGGTGGAAGTTTTCTCACTGGTTATTTCTGTTCCTTGAGAAATTATTTTCCTCAGAAGCAGCATTTTCCCAACAAACTGCCAGCACTGTTACGATTTTCCATCTTTTTTCCTTCCACCCTCACTTGTTACAAAATATTTGCATTGACAGATGAAGGTGGGACTAGCAGGGATCTCCCGGCGCCCTGGACATGCCATCCCTGCCAGAAACTGCCCAAGCACTATACGAGCTAAGCCCAGCCCTCACTCCCTCCGCTGCTGCTGGAAGCCTGTTTCAGAGCCGCGCTGCTCAGGTGGCTGGAAAACATCTTCTAATTTCCTGACTATGTTTATTAGTGACCAGTTTATATCCATTTGTTCTTGTGCCAACCCTGTCTTTTGCTTTAATAGCTCTTTTCCCTCCTTCGTATTTACTTTCCTGATGTATTTATAGACAGCAATCATGTTTCCTTCATTTTGCTAGGCTTAACAAGCCAATCTCTTTTAGTCCTCTCTCATAAAACAGGCTTTCCAGGCCCTGATTATGCTCCATCCTAGTTGCTTTTCTCTGCACCTGTTCCTGTTTGAATTCATCTTTCTTGAAGTCACTGAAATATCCCACTGACTGAAGGAATGGGTTTGATTATTTTTCCAGCCAGAAGCATTATAATAGACCTCAATATTATTTTATAAGAGCTATGAACAAAGGCTACCCATTTTTTTAGATTCAGGTATAATCTAATTAGTACTTGAAGGACCATGATACTTAATAAAGCGGCTGTTCTGACTACCCAGGAGACATGTGGCCGTGATTGGCATGAAGCAGATGCTTGCTCTGCCTGCGACATCGCTCCATTCAGCACTGGGGGAGAATCTATTTATTTAACTCTGCCGGCTAACCTTTATTTTTTAAGGTTTGCCATATCATCCATCAAATTGGGAGGATTGCTTTTCACAGGTGCAAATGAGTCATCACATGTTTTCCAGCTTGGAAAACATTTAGAAAATTAGGGGCTAGAACTTAAAAAAAAAAAGGAGAGAGAGAAGAAATTACAGTCAGTCTCACGGCCCTTGCTGGGATGCGGCTGTCCTGCAAGAAGCAGAGATGGGTTTTCTTCCACCACAGGTTTTGTGCTGGTTTCTGACATCCTTGTCAGCAAACGTCAGCAGCTCTAAAGCTGAGCCCATCCCGCAATGAAACAGTTATCCCAGCCTTAAAGGCAGGATTAGCTACCCGAAGTGGAGCAGAGAGCCCCTCTGCACTTTTTAACACCTCATGAAGAGATCTGGCTGCCAACAAAAGGAAAATCCTAATGTGTAAAAAATGCATAATAATAAGGACTTTGGCTGAGTGGAATTCCATCACGGATCAGATGAAATTGTCTTGTGCAACTTGCTGAGGGCTTCATGCTATGCTAAATGACCTTTGTACCATGTAAAATGGGCACTGCTGCAGGATGCGGGGAGAACCAGGGGCTGGGCTGCTCTTTTCTTTTCCCCCCCTATGGAGTTCAAGCTTGTCAAGAATACAACAAAAACGAGAGGCAGAAAGAGGGGAAAGAAACGTCCCATTGAATTTTTCATGAATGATTTTTGTCAGAAGAGAAGGAACATCTGTGTTTATGAAGGGCCCAGGGAGGGAACACAGCGAAAGCAGGATGCAACCGTCTGGTCCTGTGTACCCAAGGACACGTGCAATGACCCACGTGAATGGTAAAATCCAACCTGTGCTGCAATTTTTAAGGCTACAGCTGAAAAGCACCCTGCCTTTGCCCTCTGTGTTGCTTGCCTGAGGCTACCAGCTTTGCACTTGGGGCAGTGATTCCTGAGGGGGTTTGGGGCTGAGGTTTCAGTGGGTGCTGATGCTCAGCCCTCTAAAAAACAGGCCCTTGTTGCCTCAAAATGATGAAAAATCCATAAGTGCCCCATTTGTTGGTGTGTCCAAGAATGGCTGTTGGGTGACCAGGCAGGGTCATGTCTCTGTCCACATGGGACTGATCATCACCCAAGGCTGTTCATGGGTGCCTGCAGAACCTGGGAGGAGCTTTTCCTTCTCCTTTTTTGCTGGGGTTTCCTCACCTTCCTCAGAGGCACCTGAGACTGACAAGAGCTGGAAAGGGGAGGCAGGGAAGGACATAGGGGCTGGTCCTCCTGGAGGTGTTAAACACTCTTAGGACAACGATCATCTTGGATCACACACTCGGGCTACACTTGGCACCAGATTTGGGACCAGGTATCAGTCTCCCCTGGCTCAGACTGGCAGGAGCTGTGGGGCTCTTTCCTTTTGTTTGCAGTAAGGGCTGTGACCCTTTTTGTATAGTCGAGGGGAAATTTTACTTAACAATTTTCTCCTGTGTCATGACTGAAGACGCCCTTGAGCTCTCCTGCATCTTACAATGCAGCTTTGAGTCTTTGACTGTAAGTCTGAAGTCTGTTATAGGGAGCAGAGCAGCGTTTTTTGTCCTATGGAGGTGAAGACATGTGGAATAGCTATTCAGTGGTGGCTTTGGGACTGGACATGTGTTGCAGAGCTGCCTGTGGTGGATGAGGACTTAGCTTAGCATCAACATGCTTATTGTCAGTTCTGCCTCCACCCTGTTTACTAAGGACTGGGATCGATGTGCTAGGAGCTGTACAAACACAATGCAAAAGCTTACACCTGCCTACCCAGAAATATTGCACAGAGAGTGCCACTAAGAAGTAAACAGCACAGGATGCTCTCTTAATAAAAGAAAAAAAAATGGACACCCAAAGTTGATGGGAAGAATCCAAGATATCTCAACAGCCATGTTGCACATGTCTACAGAAGCAGGATATGGACATCTGTTGTCATACACCCAGTGGCTTTGTATTTGATCTGGCTATGCATCAAGTTTCAAACTTCCCAAGAGCTCACCATTGAAACTCTAGTCAGATTTCAAAATAAATGGTTTTCATCAGAGCTCACCAGGTCTGCAGCCCCTGAAAGTTTGCCCAGGAGGGTGATGAAGGGCCCTGAAAGAAGCAAGCTGACTGCTGGTACAGAGCACCCGAAAATCAGCCCTTGAGTTGTTGTCAAGACTTGTATTTCTGATGTTGCCTTCTGCTCCCAAATAATCTCATACTGCCCCACACATACACACCCACGTATCCCGAAGGGTCAACAAGCCTGAACAGGCAGAGATGAGTATCTGCTCAATGGCCTTAGATACCTAAATTGCTTCAGTCTCCTGACAGATCTCCATGCTGCTTTGCAGCTCTTTAAATAAGGATGTCCCAAGTAGAGATTAAAAACTCACTGTACAGCCAGGGTTCCTGAAGGTCAAATGGCACAAGGAAAACACAGCCAGAGAGGAGACGGAGCTGGGCTCCCAGGTTCTTTTTCTACCCACTCCAGTGTTATTTTGCATGACTTGAAGCTGTTTATTCACTCTACCTCCAAATCTCTTTTCACCTATCTGTGGAATTCATACCGACCTGCCAGGAATTTTTCATGAGTTAATTTGGTCTGGGAACGTTGGAAGAGCTGCTACTGAAATGCAAAGGGGATTTTTTAAAATATTATTATTATTTTTATTAAACCTTGTTCCTCCCCCTACCTCTTCCTCCACCCACTGCCCGTGGCCAGAAGGTAACTCTGAACCTTCTGAGAGCGTTACAGAGCAAGTGCTTCCACAAATCTCCTCGAACTTTCCTCCTGAAGGGCTGGTATCACATACTGTCGGAGACCTGATCCATCTGGAGATAACAGAAGTAATTTATCCTTTGCAGCAGTTCATGTTCTTGCCCAGACATCCTCAGTGCTGAAGCAGGGTGGAGTCTCTCTCTTGGAGAACAGGCAGAAGAAGTTGCCCCCGATACCTCTTTTTCTGGTGGTAGTTGCAACATTTGATGCCGGTGATGTCCGATGCCCCTTCCCTAGCTGAGCCAGCCACTGAACGGACAGAGGGAGCACATGCGTTGACCTCGCAGGTCTTCCTCCCATGTTAGCATCCCCTTGGAGAGGTTTTGCTCTTGATGCAGAGTTGGATCTCTGGGCAAAGGCTAAGGGGGATGGAGGTCCCCTATGCCCCATCAGCGTTGCTCATGATTGCACACCCACCATACTCAATGTGGTAGCACCAGGGTGACTGAGCAAGGTCCCTCCAGCTCCCCGATCCTGAACAGGGGGCCTCATACCTCTTAGGAAGGGCCATTCCCCAGCGCCATTACTGGACACATAGCCCCGTTACACATGTTTTTGCCAGCACGTTGCAAGCATCGCACTGTGCCCCACAACGCAGAGTTAATAGTGCTCTTCCAGACCCCGCGACTCCACAGACATGGCACGTTTACCTGCACGCACTGCACAGGGCAATTCTGCACGGCGCCTTCCCCCCATACCAATCAGTCTCCACACAGCAACCCCTTTCTTCTTCAGTTCAAAGTGCTCTGGCACTTCATCTGGAAAATCCTTTAAATCTACATTACCTCTGCCTTATTTAATCTTTTCGGGAGCGCTGACATCCAGTGCATGAAAAAGAGATTTTAGGCTGAAAGGAAAGCTGCCCCTGATCACTTCTTGGGGCTAAGTTACAAACTGAATTGGAAACTGGAAGGTGAAAAGAATATGTTACCTTTTAAGTGCCACATTTTCGTCTGCAAAAATGCCTTTTAACTGAGCTGCTGCAGAAGGAGTAGAAATAGCATCAGGCCGCAGCCTTAGATTTTGCACTGTGCTTTGAATGCTCCTAAACAGGTGCCTTTGGGGGCCACCGGGCACATACTCGGAACTTGGAAATCCCTCAGACTGGGGAAGGTTTATATTTCTGTGCTGAAGCGCTGAACTGCAAATGCCCATTGCTTACAACACTTCATAGCACAAACCAGATTCATCCTCAGCATCAGCAGCACAGGAACAGCCCTGGGCACACTGCAAATACCAGAAAGAAAAGCAGAGAGGAATTTATAGGCAGCACCAATGCAGCTGAACATCATAAATCTCTATTTATTATACCTGGAAACCAAACCACAACACCGCTTGGAGCTTACCTGGTTTTAACTTGAGGTGTGGCAGGCTTTCTGTGTCTGAGTTTAAGGATGTGCAGCGATTTGTCGTACAAACAGCCCCTCCATGCTGCAGGACCCAGAGCAGACAAAGCGCTCACATGATCCTGGCTGGATCCTCATCAGCGGAACTATTTTAGGACACAGTCAGTGAGGACACATCCTAGAGCACATCACCTCTCCAGCAGGCACAGCTGCCTGCTGATAATTATTGACCAGAATCTGTTTGGGGTCACTATACCCCCAAAGTACCTTCCTGCATCAAAACATCTCTTTACCGAGGGTGGAAAAAGCATCAGCTGGCCCTTTGCAGATGCCAGCAGGCCTGTCCATCCACTTGTCCTGGTGGATGTAGGGTTTGTAGGTGCCAGTGACAGAGAGGAGATGGACAAAAGTGCTGGGACAGGATGAGGAGAAGGACTGACTTGCTGCGCAGGTCAAAAGCAGCCAGAGGGAGAGGAAAGGCTTGCTGAAAGCAGCTCTACCGGGGCTGTTTCTTCCCTGAGTATCTCACAAATACCACCATCTTCAACCTCTTCGCTGCAGCTGCCCCTTCAGCCTGCACCCGCATCTGTACCAGGGCTGCCTGACCAGGCTCACACCCTCGGGGTCACCCGCCCATGGGGAAGCTCCTACATGGTGGCTGTCTCCTGGGCCCCTTACGCAGGCCACCCTGTCCTTGTGTTTCTGAATTTAGCTTCTGACAAACTTCTGTGTCTGTTCCCTTTTCTTTTTTCCCCCAGGACACTCACCTGGGCTGGGACCCATCCATTTTGACAGAACTTAACTTTAGTGGGAATTTTGCCCAGTTAAGAAAAAGAAAGCCACAATTTCCCTATAGAAAAGATAATCACTGTTTTTTTGTGAGCGAACAGACTGTAGGATCCTGATAAGAGCAGTGTAACAGAATAAAATATTATTTATATATCAGACAGGCTGACAAATGTTGATTAAAATGTCTCCTTTCACAATCAAATGGCAAATATAAAGACATATTTTCTTATCTGTTAAGGAGCTTTCATAGCAGCCTAGGCCAGAAACCCTTTGATATTGTACAGTATCCAGTAATGTGAATGCTCTTTACAGAAACAGGAACAAGCCTTTGTTGCAGGAGACCTTGGCTCAGTCCTTCCCTCTGGCAGTGACTAGATTTAAGAGGTCCTACTATGGCTTAATTCAGTTGCTTATGCATGGGCATCTAGTGCCATTGGACATGGCCTTCAGTGTCCCTCCAGCCTCTGGAAGGACACAGATGGCCCAAAGCCTTCTGTCTGATGGGTTGGTCACCTTCAAGTGTTTGAGATACTCCCAAGATACTCCTCTTGTCCAGAGGCAACAGATAACCAGACCAAGGTGGTCAGATTGAACCCTTAATCCCCCCATGCATCAGATTGCAGTCCTGAAAACTTGAAATACCTTTTCCTCCTTGCTTTTTAAAACAGCCTGCAAGATCTGGGGATGGGATCTACAGCAGGGCTCTCTCCTAAGTGGGTACCATTATGTCCTTCTGTAATACACATACTGAAGGCAACTACCAGGAGACCTCTTTCTTGGTGCACTGATTAAAGGTTTGTTGGTCTTCCTTGGGATATTGGTGAACTCCCCATGTGTGTACCTCCTCTGCATGCTGTGAGCCCACTGAGTACCAAAACAAAATACAAACAATCAAGAGCAAATCGCTTTTTATTTATGCAACAAAGCTAATAGGCGTGCAGGGCAGAGGCAAAGGAAGCTCCATCTCCAGCTGCCGAAGACCTCCCTGTGAGCATCAGGTGGAACCTGCCCTGCCCTCAGCTCGGTGCGGCTTCACCCTGATCCAGCAGTCCCAGGTAAAGCGCTGGGGTCTGGTTAGTGGAAGGAAAGAGGGTGAAGCATGAGTTGTGTTTGCACCAGTGCCACAGCTTGCGCTCTGCTAGCCTGCGTGTTATAACAAGTGGTGGATGCGTGAGCGAAAACTCAGGAGCAAATACCCCTGGTGAACAGATGCAGACAGCCAGGAGCTGGAAACGTGTGTCTGCTACCAAACCAGCAGGGCTCAGCTGTAGCTGGAGGCAGGGCTGTAAGGGAGGGCTGTGTGTGAGCAGCTCCATCAGAGCAGCCCCAGGACAAGCTCTGGTTAAGACAGTTCTGATTCACCCATCCTCCCAGCTTCGTCCTGGAGCAGGAGCGGAGAGCAAGCCAGCACCAGCCCCAAAATGATGGTGCGTGTTCCCCCACAGCAGCTGTGTGGGGATGTGAGCAAGGGGAGCTGGAACCATGTCACTGCTCGCTGCTCACCATCCTTTCCATCCCACCTCTTGGGTAGAGAGGACGAGCACGGGAAGTCCTGCTCACCTCTGGACCTAAAGGCCAGGACACTTAATGGGGTGCTGGGTGGTGGCAGACCAAGACCAAGAGACTGACGGCACAAAAAGACAGTGGCAAAGCAGGGAGATGAACAGAGATCCCTTGGGGCAATTCACCCCCCTGGTGGAAGACATTCCTCCTCCTCTATAAGGGAAAGCACTCCAGTTGAACATCTATTTTTTCAGTGTTTATGCACACCTGAGTTTGCCTCTCATCACCGTCAGTGCCTACCTCTCCCAGGGCACCCCAAATGTGCAATTCATACCTGGAGCTGCCCGAGGGGGGACAGGCTTGGCTCTGACGCCAGGCAGACAGGTGAGCACTGCTGGTACCGCAGCTCCTCCGGGGGAATGACTACCTGATTTATCTCCAGCCAAATCCTCCCTGATGTAAATTGTAGAAGCTCTCTTGGCAGGGAGCCCCATCCCTTATATAAGCTGAAATATTGCCCTTTGAGATTTATCCATTACTGCCAGACTGCTGAGCCGTCTGTCTTCAGCAAGGGCCCCAGAAGAGGAGAGGACGGTTGTGTTCATATTGTTTTTGTCTGTGCAAGGTAAATATTATTGCGTATTCTCCCCTGTGGTAGAGATCCCAGCGCCGCTTGGACAGAGATGCCTCCACTCTGTTGTGCTGAGACACTGGCTCAAATACTAGGGATTTAATTTGACCCTTCAAAAATCTTTTGCAGTTAAATGTTTGATCTTGGGCAGGGGGGAAGGCTCTTTCAGGGGACTGAAATTTTTATACACACACGAGAAAAAGATTTCTTAAGAAAAATTGAAAGCAGCAAATCACTGTGCATATGGGAAATGGGTTTTCAGTAAACTGTAATCCCATACCCTTTCTGTCCTTCCTCCCCTCCTTCCCACCCACAGATACGCGCACACACACACACATGCACACCCCAAGACCTCTGGTCCCTACTGGAGCCGAGCAGACACCCGGCCCCTGCCTGGCTGCTCTCCCCCACAACCAGCATCTCTCCAGTCATTTGCGCCCCTGTTTACCAGAGGGATCTGCTCCCCATCCCCATGCTCCCACAGCGATTAGATTGCACCGTTGAACCAGTTGTTTTTGGAGAGCTATGTGTTTAAACCATTGGAGAGATGACAAGCCCAGAGGAGGAAGGTGGCTATTCCCTCTGCAGAGCTCTGATAAGGTCTGGTTAATAGACCTGGAGGGGCTGACGGGGTCTGCTGAGTTTTGAAGTGCTCGTTACGTAGCTGCAGATTGCAGAAGAGAGCAAAACTGGTGCCCAAGCAGTGTAAACCCAGAGATGGCGACAGGTAGCCTGGAATTACACCGGCTGAGACATCGCTCCCCCCATTTAATGTCACTTAAGCTGCCACTTGCACTTAAAGCTGTTTCCTTGCACTGAAGTTTAATAAGTGCCCTGTGGCTGTTATCATTCCTGAATCCACTGTCGGGCACTGGCACGAGGGGAATTGGTGCAGAGAGGCTCTCGGGTGGGATCTTACAGCAGAGCTGGGTCAGGTCTTTCCGACTCGGTGACAATTCACAGCCCTAAGCAGCAGCATCTACCAAAAACTATTGTCCTGGAGAGGACACCTCTTCACTTTCTATCCTTGACCTCCCGATCTCTTTTGGGAAGATCCATTTCAGATCGTCCTGCCCAACCCAATGCTTGAAGCTCGGCTCCACTCTGCCGTTCCTGCAGCGCTGAGGCAAACTGCTGCCTTTCCAAGGGGAAGCTGGCTCAGATGCACTTTTCTCTGGTTGCAAGGGTGGCGGGGAAGTGAATCGCTGGCTGTCATGGCACAAATTGCTGTGCCCCTTCCTGGTGCTTCCTCTGTTTGACACCTCTCGTTTCAGACCCCTTTGCCACCTGGCTGCAGGGAAGAGCCTCACCTGAACCCAAAAAAGCAAAATTGGGGTTTGAAGCATGAGATCCTGGACTAGGTAAACCCCAACTTACAGTAAGGCAGCCCCCCGTCCCCTTCAGAATACTGTTGTGTTTCTCAAGGGCTGGGGACCATTGTTAGAGAACAATGCAGCATTTTTATAAAAGAGGAGAGCACAGTTAATAAGTTCACTAACTGAGAAAAACACAGCCTTTTAATATCTCTCTTTGTGACTCATAGTGTGAGAGCCAGCTGTTACTACTGGAGTGAAATTCCTTGCTGATTAGTCTTTTAAAGGGCTTCCCAGATAATTAAATAATGATTTCTCTCCCCATTCATTCTAAGTGACGGGAAAGCCTGGCAAACCCACTAAGCATGGAAGGGCAGCATGTTTTCCCAAGCCTTATAAGAGCTTAGCTATTCTGCGGCTAATCCGGTGCTTAAACCCATCCGCAGATCCCCACACCAAGGGACAGGCTGTCCCACCTTCATGGTCTTCCAGGGATGACTTGGATTTTGCTGCCCAAAACAAAGAAACAAGGCTTTAGGCCACAGCTGTGGTTTTTCAAATATGAAAATATGGCCTCACCTGGGGAGACAAATGAAATTTTTTTTGCCCGAGCTTCCAAAGAAACCAAGTTTGTCCTGGGGTTTGCATGAGCTCAGCAACACTGAAGATGAATTAATCCCTCTCTGTCCTTCCTCAGCTGTGTTCAGGGCCACAACTAGAAAGAATGAGTGACCGATATGGAGGCCATTTGGGGGTATTTCTGGGATAATCTTGTCTTCAGCACATCTGACGTTTCCACTGCCTTTCCCAGTCACGGCATGATTCACAGTGATTCGCTCAGGCAAGCATTTCAACCATACGATGGTGATCGTGTGGCCTCTCTGGGTACAGCTCCGTCGGTCTGATGGAGTTATTCTGGATTTCCAACCAAAGCATAAAGTCAAAGGAGAACCCGTGTATTCACTGGGTGTAACACCATGGTATAGCCAATCAACGCAGGATTCAGAAGCAGGCGTGCCTACACTTGAGTAACTGCATCCTCACTTAGTTTCACTTGTTTGGCTTTTAGAGAGGCTACTTATCTCATACCTTACTAAATCAGCAGGAAATTTCAGGACTCAATAATCTCTGGAAAAATTAAGGTCAGAAATTTGTTATTTTCACCACCAATAGAAGACTTAACACATTTTACCAAAGAACAAGACTGGTTTGTAGCTTCAGTTATGCTGAAACATTTTTCCAGTGAGCAGATGCTTTTATTTAATTGAAAACCAATCAGAGATGTCATCTGAGACAGAAAAACATTGACCAACCATATAAATATGTAAAAATGAGCTTGCGAGGTTTGCCTATTCCTAATTGAGAATCTGTTCCCATGATTAATTGAGAATCTGTTTAGGGGCAAGACAGGGGTGGGATAGATAGAAGGGAGAAAATATTTAAGAAGCAAGTGCTCTATCAGCAACATACTGTAATGAAAGTCTAGCAAAAAAAAAGTATGAATTTTATTTTTTTAACTAAGAGCCATCTGGCCATCCTGGCAAGAAGAAAAGATGCACCATTAGCAAAAGAGTCTGGAGAAGTTGTTCCAACCTAAGTGCAACCCACAAGGCATGTTCAGGCACTTGGAAATGTCACACACTTGTAATGTCCCTACAATACCAGCACTGTTATAATCACTGAATTGACAGGTAAACTGAGGTAGAAGGTGGTTAGGTGACACTACTGTAGGACAAAATCAGTCAGTGGTAGAGGCAGAAGTGCTTCTCCTCTCTCTGCTCCGATGCTGAAGGAAGCATCACCCAACTGTAGTGTAACCTAGAGATGGACTGAGCTATCTGAAGGCAGGAGATTTTGGATGAACTGTCCCCAAACCCGCAGCCATGAAAGCAATGGGCATTGCAAACCTTTCCATGAAAGCCTGGCTGGGGGAGGATTCTCCTATAGAAAACTTGCATTTAAATAGCATTGAGCGCTTAGCCTGACAAAAGGCAGGAAATTCAAAGCAAAGGGTGACACTCTGTCTTTAACGTACATTTTTATGCCTTTTTTTCCTTTCTTCCCCACAGTGCAAATCAAGGACAGGGGGTCAAATTGATCCCTTCGGGAATTCCCTGCATTCAGTGGTGTTCCACCAGAAAAGTTTGGTGGCCCAAATCATCAGACTAAACAACTTTTCCTGGGAATAGGAAGCTTAGGCACGATTTTCTGATTCACAGTGCAGAAGACCTCCGTAGCCACGCTTGTCCCGGGGGACGCAGAGCTGCTCAGCAGCGTGGGTCCCAATCCCTTGCCCCTGGAGAAAAGGTTTGTGAGACAGAGGTGCTGGGAGACAGGAAGCAATGAGGGATGCTTTGTAAACCGATAATGTTCCCTTTGATCTGAGAAAAGTGAAGGAAGGCAGAACCTTTTTCAGATAACCCATGGAAAGAGAGCAGTCCAGAGTATGAAGGCTGAGCTTCAGCAGCAGCTGGAAGAAAGAGGGACCTCTTGCTAAAAGATAAATGCTTCAAAACCCCAAAGCTGAGCTTCCTGGGCAGGAGATAGCTTCTCTACTGTCATCTTTAATTCAACAAGATATGTTTTTTTACATCTGTTGAAACCATTCAAAAAAATGCTAAAAAAACCCAGCAAAATTAGCCTGAATTCAGGGAATTAAAGAGCTCTGCCTGGAGTCCCAAGCATTGCAAAGAAGTTCAAACTTAAGGTCAAAATGCTACCACCCTTATTCTTTTTTATTAGCTGTGTCCTTAGAAAAAAAATTACCTCTTAAGCATCACTATATCATTTGCCCCATGAAAGGTCCCCGTTGATCTCTCTGTGTGGTTTCTAAGGACTCTGAGTGGAGGCATGATGGAGGATTCTCCTGCCCTTCTCACCAGAGCAGTTTAGGATGCTCTTGCCCTCAGCTCCCTGTCCCTACAGCACAACCCTGACTCCCGTAAGCTGAAGGGAAGGGACAGTGTGAGCACTCGTTAGTCTGCTCCTGTGCAAAGGCAGCCGCAGACCACCTTTCCTGATGGATCAGGAGGAAACTGAACCTTGCTGGCAGGTTTGTTGGGTGGCAGAACCAGCAGTGGATGCAGTAACCAACAACTGGGAATTAAGGCTGGCTTTTAAGCTCTCTGCTGTTTGCAGATGTTCCCATGCCCTTAGAGTCCTCTGTGGGGAAAAAAAACAGGTTGAGATGAGCCATTGCTTTACTCACCTAGGGCTGAAATGGGACAACTAGTTTCCCCCCATGGCCTTAAACATATGTAAGAGCCTCCTTCTTCAGGAAGCTGTGCCAGGAATCACAGGGCAGGTGTTCTGGTGTGGAAGTGGGGCAAAAGCAGGGGTCATAAGGGTAAATACGTCCAGGACATTAGGGGCAAATTTAGGGACTTTTAGAGAGAGGCTGGGGTTGCAATGCCTCTTCATTCCCCGCACTCATGAAGAAAAAATGAGACAACTGCAGACTGTCCCAGCCTGTGATCAGCCAGCACACTGAATAACACATCAGAAAATCCCCACTATGCTGTGAAATGTGCACTGTGATGAAGTCTGTCCAGTCTCAGCCACTGGACCAAATTCTTGTGGCAGGTTCATGGGACAACCTCATTGCTCTGAGCACACAGTGCCATTGGACGATGCTGTAAGTTCTCCCGGTTGTGCTGTTCTTGTGCACTGAAAAGTGGATTTTACCAGCAGAAATCAGCTCACTAGAGAAGGATGCATTTAGCAATAGCAATTTTGCTGCCATAAGCACGACGCACACTGATGGTGTCGCACAGCCGTCCTGGCACAGGCTTGGCTCCTGCACTGAAAGAACAACCGTCAGTTAACGGAAGGGGCTCTCACACCAGCAGGAGAAACCCTCGAAAGGAATTGCATTGCTTTTTTGAACAGAGCCTCCGGGTGAATAATTATCCTAGGTTGAATCTTGGCCTTCCCAATCTTGATGGTCCCTTTTTAACTGCACCGGGAAGGGAGCAGCGGTGCCACAATGAAGCTGTTCATGTTTTCAGGGGGAGCTGTGTGTCCAGATAACTCCCCTTCTGTTCACCCACCAAGCACAGCCCTGGCATTGTGGCTGACACTCAAAGACTGATTTTTGGTGCCTTCGACTGCTCGTAGCAAGTCTCCAACAATGTCAGCTGGTAGCATATTGATAAAGTAATGAAACCCCAAACGCGAGGAACAGTATTTTCTTCAGCCTGGGTATCTGGGGTGGGTTGGGGTTTGGTTTTGTCTTTTTTTAACTACTAGGAAAAAAAATAATAATCAAATCTCTCTGCCACTCTTAATTAGCCAAGGGAAAAAGCAGTGCAAGAAATAATTAGCAGAGGCAACTTTCTTTTAATATGAGACCGCAGTTGGCCACCCCAGACAATCCAAACACATCTGATCGTGCATGGGCATTCAAAGTCAGCTACAAAAGCAGAGGAACTCCTCCACATCCAAATGTTACTGCCCTCCTTATATTGCACTATAAAACCGGGGTGTCAAAAAGGCTAGAGATTTGACACTTAGTGTCACTGTTTTATAGTCATTAGACTAATTATGTTGGTGTTTTTACCACCTTTATTCTACTAGTTGGCCTAAAAGCCAAACAGGGACATCATTACTTTACACAAACAAGCAATTATTGGGCTATAAACACACCCTGGTTTGTGTTCCCTGGGTGAGGAGGGAGCTCCTAACGCTCTCTCTGTGGTGTCTGCCACAATAACAGGCATTACAGATGCACTTGACTTTAGCTCTGCTTACAAAGAGGCCTCAAAGCTGCTGATACACGAGAGAAACTAGATATTTGTTACCTCCCTACAAACAGATTAAGGAAAATGGCATAACTCCAGGTTCGGCCCATGCATCACTCTTTCAGTGCCAGGGTAGCTTGGCTTCATTTTTGGTTGGGATTCATCATGTATTTGCTTTCCTAGAAAGGGATGGCTCAGTGAATGTGGCCAGAATAATTTGTTTATGAGACACCCACGAGAAATGTTTTATTTCCAAGAAATCTGGTCTCCTTGCAGGCTACTGGGTGAAACATTAGCTACAACTTTCCAAGACTTGTCATTGCCTAGAGCCCTGTAAAATACATCTGCTTTGTCCGAAAGGGCAGCATCTTCCCAGGTTACACTCCCTGGCAGTTCCTCACCAGCTATTGCTCTCCCAGGTGGGCTGTTTCAGTAAATGCTTCCAAAAAACAGCGACTGCACTTCGTTCCTCCTTGCATTCCTGGGAAGGCCATATCTGCTGGCTCCAGTATTTTGTTCTGAGGCTTGACGCACTTTGTGCATGTAAGCACTGCCTGCATTTGAAATTAAACTTATTGGAGAGCAAACATTTGTACGAGGTCAGAAAAGCTGGGTTATGTGTCACCTGGCAGCAGGACTGCTGGGGCTCAGAGACCTTGGCTCTTCGTCACCCACAGCAAAGCTTTTCGGTACTGTAACTCCTCATTGAAACCCTATCACACCTATTTCCAGTGACTGTGTGTGCAAGGGGTGTTTCAGAGAGGTATGAAAATACAAATGTGAAATCCACCCCAATATTACCACACTGGCAATATCAGTAGTATCTTAGTCTAATACTTTGTTTTATTTTACCTTCAGGGAGATAGCTCCTCTTCAGGTGAGGTTATAAACTTGAATTTATCTTCGAGTAGACCAAATGTTGACTATTCATTGTCTTAAAGAGGCCATAGTGACTTTCTGTAAGCACTGAGATATCAGGGAAAGATTAGGGCAGTTTGGAAGGGGGAGGTTTATGTCAGGCAAAGCACCTCCCGAAATTCCCTCCCCAGTTTCCCCCGGGTGTGATAGTTCCCAATTTTAATATTAAATTGAAATGCAGTATTGTTATAAACCATTAAATAATAGATGTGCTTCCTGCGAGGGAGATCTGCTTTTTAATGTTAGTTGAAATAATCTGTGTGATTAGTCTGAGTTCGGATGCTGAAAACGCCTGTGTTTTGCCTAAATAAAGTGCTCAGGACTGAGGCCTTTTTAGGTTGCTGAAGGGCTTTGAAATCCTTGTGTCCTTACCATGTCACTGTTTTTTTAAGCCCTTTCCCTGAAGACTTCATCAAGGACTCTCATTTCAAAACTGATGACACAATATGGTCCATTAGAGTTAAATTACATATGAACTAAAAGTCAAATGCTCAGTATTTTGCAAAATGTTGTCTGCAGCACGACTCTGGCTGCTGTATTTACTGAACACATCAGAACTTTGACTGTACAGTTTCTTAAACAAGCCAAGTTTTTGTTTTGTTTTGTTTATGTCCCATAAATCCATTTAAACTGAGCTATAGTGGCTATTTTTAAGCTATCTCTCAAATGTTTCTAAGGGACTTCTGTAATATCCAACAGAGCTGGCTCCTCTCCTTTGGAAATAAGAAACTGCAGCTTCAGTGAGAAACACTATCTGAACAATGTGTTCTTTAACGAGCCCCCAGAAGCACTGCATTTCCAACTCTAAAGGGAATTTGCATGTGTTTCAGCATCAAAGGTTGATACGACCCTATCACCTAGGGACTGTCATGTTATCTAAGTGCCCGCATATCAGGAGCAGGATAACATTGTGTGGTTCACAGCTGCTGCAGAAACTACATATTTTCTGAATTAACCTAGGCTCAGACTTATATAAACTATCCCTGATAACATCTGCCCAGAACCCTCCTTCGAAAATGTGCAGAGATCCTACCCAGGCGGGCTCGCTTCTGCAGCTGGGAGCCTGCGGAAGAAAAACCTAATCAAGACACCTCTCTCCCTGGAAAAGCCACGCTTGGTTTCGTGATGCCCACCCCAAGAAACGGTGCAAAAAATGTTTAGCGGTGAAGGTAGAACAATGAAGATGTCAAGTGGCTTCTTGGGAGCGAGCCGCTGTGTCTTGTCATGCTTGGACATGAACGGGGAAAAAAATGTCTTTATTACCCAGAATGGTAACCTTGAAGTGCACTGGCTGCTTGATCCTATAACTTTCCCATTAGAAGAGGGCGCCCGCAATCCTAATGAGGCACAATAAGTAGATTATGAGACTCCTTTTGTTTTGCTAAACAGCAGCTTTTTCTGCAGGGAGTATCACAAAGGTGTGCGGGGCCCTGGTGCATGGGGCCGCTGTGACTGATACGCCGATTTGTTCGGTAGGGCCGGGGAGAAGAATTGAAGAAGACAGCACTAATGTGCAGTAGAGCCATGGGGGGCGGGTGCCAGAGCTGCCTAAATTAGACTCATCAGTATAGAGGCTCTGCCCATTGTATCTGGGCTATAAAGCTGTCAGAGAGGAGCCCGTTTGAATGTTCCCTCACTCCTACCCTGGCGCTTCCTCTGCTCTCAGCAGAGAGCTAAGCCCCGGGATCTTTTGTTTGCATGAGAAACCACTGGCATCTTACATTTATAAGGACTTTTAAGGCTCTGCTATGAAAAATAACTTTGTCTCAAAAATACAGGGGATTTTGTTGTTGTTGTTGGGTTTCTTTTAATTGCATGCAAACCAGCTAGTGAATTTGTGTGCTCCTCCGAGAAGTTATTTTTACAGAGAGATCAGTGGTCACTTAAGATGCAAAGGAGAGCACAGCTTTTTACCAGGGGCGATCTTTCCACCTTGCATATTCATTTCGATGCCTAGAGGAGGAGACTGCTCCAGAGGAAAAAAGCAGGGATGGATTCCTGCCCCTGTGAAGGGGCTGGATCTGGTGGAAAGATAAGAGGGAATAGCAAGTGGGCCCACCACCCCCAACATGGGCTTCTTAGCAATGCTCCTGTAACCATTCCTGTGCTGGGTGGATGTGGAGAAGGTATTAGGAGCAGTCAAATCAACTTGCAGGCTGAGATGCAGCATGCAAAATTGCATTCTTGTTTTCTGTTGGTTTTAATTAGGCCGCCCAACCTTTGAGGATTGAGGTTGTGGAGTTGCAGGTCAAATGAGGACCCTGTAGCGTGGCTGTTGATGTGAAAAGGAGAAAGGCTGCGCAGCCAAGCAGGAAGTTTCATCACAGCCCGCTCAGATGTTAGTTGGCTGCTTGTCATCGCTCTGGCTGAACTGTAGATATATGGAGAAGAGTGTCTCCTATTCTACTTTGGCTTCTCCATGTGAATCTGGCAATAGGCAGAGAGAAAATATAAATTTTGGGAAAACAAGTAAAAGTAGCTGGGGTTTTGGATCTCTGGGAAGCTCTGCTTTGTGTTACAAAGGCACTCTTGGTGCACCTTCGAGGGGGCAAGGTTGCCCTGGTCTCTGGACCTACCTGCCCACAAGGACAGGCTGTGCACGTTCGTGCAAATCCTCATTTCACCAGCAAAGTACCTGAGTGTCTGGACACAAGGCATATGCAAGGATTTTCTCAAACTAGAAGGAAACTTTCATGCATTCAGTTCTTTTGATGGATCTGGAATTATTTGCTGAGGAGTTTCCCTGCCAGTCCTTGATCTGGAATTGCATTTGAAATACTATTTTCCTGTGGATTTAGTAGGTTCTGAGTTTTGCAATCCCCCAGAACCAGTGCAAGTGTTTCTACTGAACCACAACAAGACAGCAAGAGGGAGAGGAGGCTATTCAGTTTGTCACTGCGCGCTCCTTCTTGAGTATGATTACTACTTACTATTTTAATGCTGGTATTAAGCCACAATGGATTGAGATCCCACTATGTGAACCGCTGTATGGGGACAGATGGACATTGGAAAGCTAGCCCCTTTCCCAGAAAAGGCTGACCCAAGGCACCGATAGGCAAACATGAAGCCAAGTAACCAACTATGCCACCCTCCAAGAGCAGACTTTTTCATATCTAGACATTTCTCACAACCCAGGAAAGAAGATTCAATTACGTGGTCACATCAGTCAACACTTGAATCAGTGGCTGGGATCTTCTCAGTCAGCTGAGATAAAGTACGGCATAAATGTAATGGAACTGATTAAAGTTATACCAAAAATGATGCACACACAGAAGGATTTTAGATGTCATATATTTTGAATCTTATCTTTATTTTCAAAAAAACAAAGCAATCCTTTCATACCTGATCCAAGCAGCTAGTAATGTTTACCAACACTGAGACATGTTACAGGTGTGTTGTTGGGACCTACCAGTCCTACATGCATTTGCTGCAGTCTTGGTTCGGACCCAAGCTGTAATGATTGACTGAAAAAGCCCTTCTGGATGCATCTTTTCCTTAGACTGTATCAATGAAGTTTGGAGGACTTTTCCAAAAGATTTTCTACCAAATCCCCAGTTGGTTTTACTTTTTTTCCTCCCCATTGCTGCCCCCTCCTTGCTCCGCACTGCCAAGGGGCTCTGGGAGCTGCCTCCTTCCAGTGCTTGGATGCGGGCTCTGCTCACAGTCATGGCAAAGCCTCTGCATCTTGGCAAGCACACTGCAGAGCATCACAGTACAGGCCACAGTATTTTTAAAACCTCTCTTTCCATGGGATCCAAAAAAAACCCATTGCAGCCTGATTTCTGAGAAACCAGGGAAGACCTCTGCAACGCTGGGCTGCGGGATGGATCGGAGAGGGGTGCCCAATACCATCAGCATGAGCAAAGGCACCTGCATTATCCCGCTCTCAGGGCTGTACATCCTTTACAAACCACTCCTGAGAGCCCAGCCTGGACCCCTTGGGGACAGCAACAGTTGTTGGGAAGCAGCTGGGGATGTTGCAGCACCAGCATCTTCCAACATACAAAATGCAGCCTCAGGCTGCCCAGTCACACCTTGGATTTCTCCATGGAACATCTAGGGATGTGTTTAGATAAAAGATATTGTTGAAAATAAATCTTGCTTTGCAACCATTTTTATTTTTGGCAATGGGTGAGCCGTTGGAAAAGGGACTGTTAGAAAACAAATCTGAATCTGTATTGTTGGCCAAGGCATAAAATGATTGTCCAAAATAAAGCATAAAACTTGTTAACAAGCAAAGCACACTATCAGATTCAATGACAACAGGAGCAGGCAAAAAAATATGAAAACCTGTTCCAGGCACTCTGAATGCAGCCCTTATGAACTAGACCATTTCAGATATATCATTTTATTTCTTTCCCATTTTTTTTAAGGGCTTTGTTTTATTTTTAGCAGCAATCCTGTTTTTTCCTTTTTCTGATATTTTTCTGCAAATAATAATTGGTTCCTTTGTGGCAGCATTTCCACATTGGCAGTGGCGTGTAGTGCTTTCTTGGAGGTGGCAAGAAAAAAGGGAGCGATTTGTTTCAATGGGTTATTGTTGAGTGAATGCAAATATCTGCAGCCACTGGAGCAAATAGGAGCAGGGGATTAGGCGCAGGAAGCTGGCTGAGTGGCATAGGCCATCTGTCCCGGTCCTGAGAAAAGAGGAATCTCGTTTGCAGTGTATGTTAATTAGTTAGCTGATTGGCTCAGCTGTCACCTTTGCAGAGTGAAAGCACACGGGCATAATTAAATTCATGTCCATATATGTTTATCAAAGCACATGTTTTTCAGCGGCCTTGGTTTTTAGGTGTAATTTTGTCTTCTTGTGGACCGAGAGGATTCTTTGCTATTGTACCCACAAATGGAGGGGAGGAAAAAAGGAAGAAAGAAAAAAGAAGGAAGAAGAAAGAAAATACCTTAATTAAGACATGATCTGGATTGTTTGCTGAAGGGTCTCTGGCCACATTCTTTAATAATGCACTTGAAATTACCCATTTGCATCAATAGGCGTTAGCTGAATTTATTTCCATTCAAATGTATTCCCTTGATGTTTCTACAGAAGGTGGTAGGTTTGGAAATACATGTATGGCAAGTTTGGGCTCCTACGGTGCCCCCATTCAAACACAATGTCAATATCCTACACTTAAAAGGGACCCGTTATTTAAAGTAAAACACTCCCTGGGTTGGGGTGGGTTTTGTTTTTGTTTTCATTACATTGACATCTCCAAGGCAGCATCCCTAGTAACTTTCCTTGGGAAGAAATTGTCTGCTTGCAAGCCCCAAGGAGTTATTTCCCATGGTGTCAGTTCAATTATTTTTGATTTATTTGTTTACTGTC
Organism: Aptenodytes patagonicus; assembly: GCF_965638725.1. Taxonomy (NCBI): domain Eukaryota; kingdom Metazoa; phylum Chordata; class Aves; order Sphenisciformes; family Spheniscidae; genus Aptenodytes; species Aptenodytes patagonicus. The sequence continues at coordinate 8,772,753 of NC_134952.1, forward strand.
TTCCAGTCCTTGTCAATGCACAATGGGCCATGTCTCCCCCTCCACGGGCACACAGGGCCCTGCCTGCGGCGTTTGGGGATGCTGCAGAGCGCCGTAGAAGCCACGAGCATCTGCCCAGCCACTCGCACACTTTAGGGGCTTACGCAGAGAGGGCAGGCGAGGGGAGAGGGCAGGTCGGGGGCAAGGGATCCTCCCCAGTCGGGGACACCGGTGTTGACCTTCACACAGAGGCATGAAAGAGCTGCAGAGGCTGCCGGTCCCGGGCTGGAGGAGCAGTTGGGGAGCTGCTTTCCTGAGGCTGCTTTGCAGCAATGAAGACTTTTTTCCTTATTGGCCTCGGAGGAGAAACCTGTCACCCAGCCCACTTGGCTCAGGCAGGTCCTGGGGAGAGGAGCTGCCTTGAAATGCTCCAGCCCAGCACCATCAGGCTGCGTTTGCAGCCGCTCCCCAGAGAAAAACCCGTCCTGTCCTTCCCATCCTCTGGCAGGGTCAGGCCACAGCCTCCCAGGCTACAAAATCAGCTGAGGGCCACGTCTTCATGCCCTAGGGAGATGACCCCCTGTGCCTGCCTGCAGGGACTCCCCAGAAGCCAACAAGTTGATTCACAAGGCAGGGAGGGAAAATAAAATGTCAGGAACTCCCTTTATTGCAAAAAAACAAGAGCAAATGCATTCAAAGGTCCAATGGCCAGAAGCAGAGGAGGAGATGTTTATATCCAAAAATTGCAGCTCCTAGTTGTAAGCCATGTAAAAGGAATACACATCTCTATGCTAAGGGCTCGCGTCCTGGCCAGGGATAACGCACTCTGTGTGCAGCCTGGGGTGAGGAGGAGCAGGGATATGGGGGTATCATAGAATCACAGAATCATAGAATAGTTTAGGTTGGAAGGGACCTCTAAAGGTCATCTAGTCCAACCCCCCTGCCGTGGGCAGGGACATCTTCAACTAGATCAGGTTGCTCAGGGCCCCAGGGATGGGGCATCCACCACCTCTCTGGGCAACCTGGGCCAGTGTTTCACCACCCCCAGCGTAAAAAATTTCTTCCTTATATCTGGTCTAAATCTACCCTCTTTTAGTTTAAAACCATTACCCCTTGTCCTGTTGCAACAGGCCCTACTGAAAAGTCTGTCCCCATCTTTCTTATAAGCCCCCTTTAAGTACTGACAGGCTGCAATAAGGTCTCCCCAAAGCCTTCTCTTCTCCAGGCTGAACAACCCCAACTCTCTCAGCCTGTCCTCCTAGAAGAGGTGTTCCATCTGCATCTACGTGGTGATACGGCTGCTTCCAGCTGATGGGCCATTTTAAAACCCAGCATGTTGGAATGCTCATCTCTGCAGAGTTGGGACATCTCCCCTGTGCACACAAATTGATAAAATGTAGCAACCTCCAGGAAAATATATATCATATCTTCTTGTCCTGTTTCATAGGGTTCACACCCTTTACCTGCTGAGGATTTCTTTCCTTCCTTCCCTCCTTCCTTCTCTCCTTCCTTCCTGCCTGCCTGCCTGCCTTTTCCTCCTTTCTCCTTTTTTTTTTGACCTGGGGCACAGACCTCCAGCCACATGGAGCCTCTCTCTCCCATTGGAAAGGTGAAAGCTGGGTTGGGTAAAACCATTCTCAGTAAGAGATACTGAATCCCACCAGGAGTGACACCTAAGCAATGTCACCAGCATGGCCTTTGATGGGTGAGATGGGCTGTCTTGGAAGCATGCTCAGCCCCTGGCAGAGTAAATTAAACACACACATACATCTAGCCATACTACTCTTCTACGTGACCCACGGGTCCTGGCCAACTATGATATTTCCTAATACCTTCCATTGGCATCACACTCTTAGGGGTTGTGTGTGTAAATGTGTGTCTTCTTCCCTTTCAAGACAAAGCACTAAATCAGCTATATTTATAGAGGATCAGCAGATGGCCAGCAAGCTGTGAAAAAAAATTATATTTGTCAGGCTTATAAATCAGAAAGGGGAGTTCAAGTAAAATTCACTTGATGTGATTAATTTCTGGAATGATACTTTGTCTCTGCAAAATTATCCCAGGCCTTCAGTGCACAGAGGGTGCAAGGAGTTACATGGGTGCCGTAACAGTAGCATCTAAGTGCTCCTGGGGCATCATCACAATCCTCCAAGGAAGGCAAGGTGCTGCTGTCCTCACAAAACAGAGGGAGAAGGTCTGGGCTGCCCAAGGCTGTGCTGAGGAACCTGCAGCAAAGAGGGGAATCGAAGATGGGACAGAATTTTGGTTCGGCGTGAGATGGGAGACATGGGATGGGCATAGGCCTTTCCATGCACCCTACACCAGGTGCTCACAGCTGGACAAGTGCACCCATGCTGACTCTACAGTATTCCACTCACTGGCTCTTCTGGAGATTAGCGATTGTCCCAGGCCCTTGCAGGGGCTTCAGGGAAGCCTGGAAGAAGCCCCAACATGAGCATAAAAAGAAAAGCTGGTGAGGGTCAGGGGGGCAGAGACAACCTGGGACCATGGTCCATCAGTGGGAGCCCTGGAGGAGTGAGCAGATGTGCTCCCAGCATGGTCCCAGAAATGGCACAATTAATGCAAGTTTGGAGTTACCCCTTTTTTTCTTCAACCACTTTGCAAAATGTATCCAGAGATTCGTGTCACGGCACTGCAGCGTTTTCTCTCATGTCCTAGCTAACCTATAACCAGTTTTACTCCCTCCTAAAACTGGAGACATAGGGTCTGAGTAAACAGGGCTTAAAAATGCATGTAATGTATTAGTGAAGATTGCCAAAAAGTTCTTATTAAGACAGGTAAAAGCTGTGTATTAACATCAGCCGATCAGAGCAACCCCTGGGAGTTTCCCCCCAGTAACACAGCAGGTGTGAAAATATTACTTGTCCCCTCTATGGGAGGCTTTAGGATGGATTAGCTGAAATGTTTTTAAAATACACTTTTCCTTCTAATTTAAATCAGCTTGCTGCATCAAGTTGCTTTGGGGTCATAGTTTTTAAAGGCAGAGGGTCCAAGACACTGTTTTACGAAGGGATTTATTTCACAGCAGAGCATGGGATGACAAATCTGTCCGGCCGTCGGAGGTGGGAGAGAACTGCTGTGCTGGGGAGATGCGCTGTGCCAGCAAGCGCCGAGCACCCATTGGCCCTTCCTTGCAATAAATCCCTTTCCACCGAGGAGGAAGAGTAAGTGCATGTACAAAAAAAGCCAGTCCTCCATGATCATTACTCTTAATTACACTATTACTTGATTCAGGACTACCACAAAATTATCGTGATTTGCCACTGCCTTACGTAGACATTTATACCAGCACAAATTGAGCGCTAAGTGGGTGTAAATCAATACCAACCCCTGAGCAGAGATTCCTGGCGTGACAGTGTTTTACATTCAATTTCTGTAGCAGTAAAGGATACCGTACAACAGTGGAAAATCGGCTCCTCTCTCCCTAATTTTACCTGCCAGACCTCTAAGATGGGGAGCAGCTCCCGCTTGCTAGATCGTTCCTAGCAGTGAAACTTTTATACCCACACACAAGTTTCCTTGCAAAACCTTGTTACTTCACTTTTTTAATCCTTAGCCCTCACATTTCCAACAGTAAGTGATAGCTCTGCATCTCCCAGGTCGTTTGTCTCCCACAGGGGTTGGCAATGCTCTGTGTTTCATTTAAAAGCCCTCTTGCAACAGCCAGAGTTTTCCTCTGAAAAAATAAATAAAGCTCCTCTCCCCACCCCTTGGAGAAAAACCCTCCCCAAAACTCAGCGAGAATCAAAGCTGAACCATCCGGGAAAGCTTATTTCTTAAAAGGGACCAGTGAAGTTATTTTGGAAGACAACTGCCGGAGGTACTGCGAGAACATTGATATCCAAAGCTGTCATAATATTTGACCCTCAGAAAATAGGAACGTCCATCCCTTGGGTAAACTGGCTGCAGTAATATTAAACGGGGAGAGGGAAAGAAACCACTTGTTGTCTTTCGGAATAGGGCTGCAGGGCTGCAGCAGCACTCCTCGGCCAAGCGTGCAGGCAATGCGGAGATCAAAAGCTGAGCTTCAAGTGCTTCCAGTCAGGAGCCTTTCATCTGCAGCTCTGCAAGCATTTAGAGATGAAAGTCCTAGAGTTTCACTGGGAGTGACGAAAAACATTCCTTAGGACCTTGCTTGAAAGCGTAGCTGTCTGCAGAACGGATTTATATTTGGGTTTTGTGCTTTTTCTTTTTTTCCCCCATCCTTAGGTCTTCAGTTATACACGTTGGGCCAAATGCAGAGGTAGACCAGCTGCAGGCAAAGGAGATGGTGGTGGGATGCAGGGTCTGCTCCACCGGCTGTGGGTTGCAAACCCAGCCCCTTCAACCAGACGTGTGCAGGTAGGGTGGTCTTATTCCCCCCAAGAAGAGGGTTTTGGATTTAGTCTTCCCCCTCCATTGCAGGTCTACAGAGACACGTGGCTGTCTCCAGGAAAGCAGCCGGGGAAGGAGGCGATCAGACCACAGCCGCCGCGGAAAGCATCGGGTATGCAACTATTCAGCGAATTCTCGCAAATGACGGTTCTGTTCTCAGAAATCAGGATCACTCAGCATACGCTTCACAAACAGGGAAAAAAAAAAGACGAGGGGGATAAATTCATGGGATAATTTATACACAATGAATAATTCAACCAGCAGAAGTGACTACTCCAAAGATCAGGTCAAAAGTTGAGCGCTTGAATAAATGAATTGCCCTTTCACAAATATAAAAAGCAGAAATCTCAATATTTATCATTTGCAGACACACAAATATTCCAGAACAACATTTTCTAATGAAGTGGAGAGGGGTGTTAATAATAAATTCTATTGATAACGGGAGTTAGAAAAGCAAATAATAACTGGAACATGTTTATATATGAAAAGTGACTTTTCAAACAAACTGTCAACAGTGGGCTGCATTATAAGACTATTAGGAAATAGGAACTCTGTAAATAACTTGCCTATAATAACCCCCGGCAACTACTGAACCTACTGCCAGTAAATAAGCATTACCTTGGAGCACGAACCAAGCTGTCGTAAGCCTGGAGACATATGGTGAAAGTGCAAGCAGAGAGGTTCGAGATCCATAGCTGAGACCAGACACACAGCCGACCAAGGCAAAAAATGGGAACCATAGGAGACCTCTCCCAGTGTCGTGCCCTTAGAGGAGTTGCATCCCCTCCCTGGTTGGGTGCGAGATGGGTTTTTCAGCCGCTGCTGCCCAAGGACTCTAATGTGCAGCCTGGGCAGTGTCCCTGCACAGCTGTGTGGGTCCCCACCACAGGGTGACCAGACACCTACCTCCGACCCAACCAGCATGGCCACCACGTCTTTTTCACCACGATCAGCCACATCGAGGCTGCTTCTGGCTGGGGCAAATGCATGTGAAACGCTCAGCTGTAATGCGCCTGCCCCATCCGCTGCCTCTCTGCGGAAAGCTGCCCATGGAGGCTTGCTCTGCTTTCTTGGAAAGACATTGTCCACAGTTCCTCCAGGATTTAATCCCTCAGGGGTCCAGACTGGCATCCCTAGAGGCTGTTGTAACATCAGCAGATGTTGAGGTCCCTCTGCATGCTCTCAGGGAGTCTGTCCTCATGACGTTTCATTATTGGCCCACCTGCTATGCCACCATGGCAAACCTGCTCATTTCCACTAATTATAGGGGCAAAATTAGGAGCTGATCTGGGCCCATCAACTCATTTCACCCAAGTTACTGTCGGTCATGCTTGCTCATGGCTGATCTAAGTCATGGCAGGAATTCATCAGTCCTGGGGAGTCCTCTGCCACCTTGCTGGCAGCAGTAACTGAACTTCAGCCAAACCAAGGAGAATTTGGTTCAGTGCAGTTTGGACTGATCAAAATTAGGGTGCAGGTCCTGCAGGTTGGCTTAATCCAGTCTTGAAGTCATGCCTTGAGATCACATTTGGAAAGATGAAGGCACTGGCTGAGAGTGAAATTCAATTTTTCCTTATATTGTGCATAGCTGTAGTGAGCACGGCTCTCGGCAAAGATCGGTCTCTGGCACATGGGGCACAGAAAAAATGACTTGAGGCACCAACAGGCCAAAAAGGGGGAAGGAGGTTGATGAGAGACAGAGGCACGGCCAACTGGGGTTGGAGCTGAGGTGCTGCTTTCCTTTTGCAATGGAGGTGCAGACTGAAAACCTCCCAATACTGCCTTGGTACAACGTCCTTTGCCTGCCCCAAAGAGGACACATCTCCTCCAACCAGCCCTGAAAACCAGCTTGGTGTTGCTGAACCACAAAGAACTGTGAAACACTGCTCAGATGGTTTGAAAATGCAGCCAGGGTTTATGGCTTCAAGCATGACAGAGAAGCAGCTCTGCTGGGATGGGGAGCCTGGGAAGGCCGGTGTGCCGAGCATCACTTCGCTCTGCCATGAAGCCCTGCCTGATGTGACCAGCCACGGGCCACGCAGCAACCTGGTGGCCAAGGCAGGACTCTCTCCCCACTGCTTTGGAGTCCCCATCTTCTCGCTGCAACCACAGCACAGCCTCTTTGACTGCAGACCCAGATTGCAAGAAAGTTGGCTTGATTGGATTTTTTAACATTTTATTTTATTTCTGGAGAAAAAAAAGAAAAGGCTGTTTTCAACTTGGCAACAGGAATAACAAACACACGCGTACAAGAGCTGACAGCCTTAATTTGTGGTTACATTTCTACAGCTTCATCTCAACAAGGATTCAGGATGCAGGAGGCAAATAATGCTCCTACCCTATAAAAGAGGTACAGGGGAGAAGAATGCGGTCCAGTAATTATAGAAATGGTCTGGAGTCAGAAGGACTCCACTATGAGCAATTAAAAGGAAAATTAACCATAAGAAAAGTTTACTTTCGGTTTTATAGCTAAATCCACAAATAGAAGAAATACTGTACAGTCGAACTCCAACAAACAAGCATGCCTGATTTTAATGAGCAAAATGAAGGGCTTGTTTTATGGGATATGTAATATAATAGTCCCATGGTAAGGGAGCCTATTTCTCCACAGCAGTGCACTGCATGCAGTTATTTCAAGTGGTGTGAAGTGGGTGTAAAATGCTACCGAAACTGAATTTCATCCTTGTATCCTCCTGTGGTCATATTCTACACCCCTTGCATGCATGTGTGCACCACTGTTCTGCGTGAGAATCAGCACATTAAAGAAAAAGTACTAGTACTGTGGTTAGGAAAGGAGGGGAGGAGAAAGGTTCTGGGCCCACGCCCTTGCCACAAACTTCCTGCATGATCCTGGTTGAGTCACTTAATTTTGGCCGAAGGTGGGATGGTAGGGCTCTGGCAGAGGTCCAGAGGTCCAAATTTCCAGTGAAGGTGGGATGCACGGGGCTGGTAGACCATGAAGCACACGTGCCATGGCTGAGCCATGCGTCTTCCCACTCGCTGCCCCTTAAATGCCTCTGTGGAGCTGTAACTCTGCTCTCAGGGAGGAAATACCGTTCCCTGTCCTCGCAGTCATGTTGTGTGCCTACAGCCATCACGGCAGTCAAATACCCCTACAACAGGGGTGCACCAGAGTTTGTAGCCAACTTTGCTGTTATTGTGGGAAAAGATACTGTTGTCTACGAATACAGAGATGAAAAGTGAAAATCTGGCAGCTACAAGGATGCAGCCTCAAAATTTCCCTGGGGGAGCTGCGGACGGTTGGGGTCTCCCTGCATGCCAGCAAGGACCACGGACATCTCAGTTCTCCATGCGTGTGAGGGGCACGCAGCACCATCGCACACAACACAACCTCATCCATCCCCATCACACCCCCCCCGCGTTCACTGAGCGCTCTCTCACACCAGAGTCAAAAAAAACCTAACTACGCTTATACCCGCCCCCACTGCCACCACCCTTTGTCCCACAGACTAATCTGTTCTCACTTGCTTAAACTTACTGAAATAAAAAGGCAACTTGGTGTTTATAAATGCAAAAGAAAATATATGACTTGTTTGCCAGGGAAAAGGTCTTAAGGCTATATAGCAGAAATTATTTCCAGTTGACTCCTTCCACCCCATCAGTTTCAAAGAACCAATTTGTTGGTTACTTTGTTGCTTTATTCAAAGAAAAAAGAATATTCTTTTTTATTATTATTATTCTCCCTCTCATATTTCATGTCATTCTTCTTGTAGGCAAGAACAGAGCAGGGCAATACCAGCACAGAGAAGAGAGAAAGGTCTGACCAGCAGCTGGGTATGAGTGAAAGCAGTAATCTTCAAAGCTGGCTTTTGTCTCTCGTAGCCCGTATGATATGAGACAGTGATCTCACCGAGGGTCATCCTCCTTCTCCTTCTGCCTCTCCTCCTCCTCCTTCTTTTCTCTTCATTTTGGGTGTTGCCAGGAGAGGCTGCCTTGTTTAGAGACATATAACCCAGGGTTGCACCCCTCAGGGCATAACACATGGTGAAGCTTGCTGTGATGCTCATGAGCATCCTGGACTGCGCTTTCCAAGGTGGTGACATCCCAGGGCCTTTTACCCGAAAGATGCATTTGGCTGCACAGTGAGGCCAAATGGCCAGGATCAGCTCCAAGCAGATTGCACCGCAGGGTCTGAGGGCCACAAGGCTTGTGGAAATGGGTTAAACATAATTCTCACAACCTCACTTGTCCTACATCTGCCACCAGCAGTATGCTGCTTGCAATTTATATCAAACCACAAATACCTCCCACCTGTGTCTGGGGCCATGGCTGGTGTTGATGAAGCACATGTTGTGCCGGGTTGCAAACCACGTGGCACCTTCTGCCAAGCAGCAGCTGGCTTTGCTGGCTCTTCTGCAAATGGCCAACAAAACTCAATGTGTAAATGCATCGCACCAATAAACCTGCTGGAGTTGCTACTCCTCAAGAACTTCTCAGTGATACCAAGCAACAATCTCACCAACTGCATCACCTTTCCTGCCTCCCCTGGGAGCTCCTCACTTTGAGCTAGTGACCAAGTCACCTTCCCCACCAGGTTTGCTGGAGGATTGGACTGCTGAAGAGGGGGACAGGAAGGCAACACCAATTTGGCAGTCACCTCCCACAGCGGGGAAAAACTATCTTGATGTAATCACTGTAACAGAGGTTTTAAAGGCAGGGCTATCTACTGCCCATGTCCTGGGCTGACACAAAATCCATCTCAGAGCTACCCAGCTGCTCTTCCCTCCCTCATTCGTACCACAGCAGCATCCAGAACTGGTTCTCACAGGTAGCTCAGGGCATTTTTTGTTTGTTTTTATTTGTTGGATTTTTTTACTAACAGCAAATATGCCAGAAATCAAAGATTTTGGAAGATGAAATGCCTTGCAAATTCAGAGTGATCTGAGCTTTAGCCAGAGGGGGGGGGGGAATGAAAGAAAGAGAAAAGAGTGGGAGGGGAATTCTGAAAAAATTTCAAAACACATTGTTTCAACATCTTCTAAACAAAATGGGTTGGTTTTTTTCTGAAATACCAAAATGTTTCATTTCAACATTTTCACATTCATGTCTCAAAACAGCCTTGTTGTTTTACAAACGAATATAAATTAAAAGAAAACAAGGTTAAATGAAAAGGTTAATAAATACAATAAAACATTTTGGGTTCGGACTAAAGAAACTATTCGGGGTTGACCCTACAGAAATCTTTTCCTTTTTTTTTTCCCCAGTTTGCCAAGAAAATGCAAATAATTTGGTCTGACCCAAAGCCATTTATTTATCATTCTTGGAGCCTGAACTGCCATTATTTACTTAGATCAACTCATTGGTTCCCTGGCACCCTTTTCTTGGGGGAATTAGGAAGATGAAGGGGATGAAGAGAGACCACACTGAGCTGGCTGTGAGGAGGGTTGCTGTGGGGTCTGGGCTTTTTGATCCCAGTCAGGGTGGTTAGGTGTTGTGGTACCCACAGCGCCCTCAGGACACGAACCAGATGTGAGGAGAGGTGAGATCTCTTATTAGACCAAAATAAAAGATGTAATAAAAGATATTTTCGGCACCCACAAGACTTACCTTGCCTGGGGGATGAGGCACGGTCACTGCTAAAGCACACCTCTGCCCGAAGGGCAACCGTAGCATCCTGATAGGTAGATTTTAGAGTTTTTGGAAAGAAAATCAGGAGGGACAGGTCCATGGTTTGCCTACTCTTTGGGAGAACAGGGAGCAAAAAACATCCCTGTCCAGACATGTGGAAGATGTCTGACAGGCACAGGGATGACGTGGAGGCCCCAGAAATGGGTCCGGCCCCAGGTTGTACTCCTCGCTGTGCCGTGTCAGGGGCTCCTGTATACGTGCTATTCATTTTGGTTGCGTAATGCTGAGCTGCAGGACCTCATCAGCTGCTACTCATTACACAGGCACAGCCCTTCTTGAATAGAAACCATAGCAGAAAATAGATCTCGGGATGTAAAAGCTGACATCTTGAATTCATAAACCGAGCGACAGCATTCTTGTTTAGAGTCTGAGGGTGGCCTGTTCTGAACTCGCCTTTTTTTATACCAGATGAGTCTAACCTCAGAGCCAGGATGACTCCAGCGAGTATCATTACCCTAAAGCAAAGAACAGAACATGACTCAAGTCTAGCAGTGCTAGAGTCGCTACAAAGCACCCAAGCAGGGGACACCGAGTCTGATCCTGCCATCCATCCAGACCCATCAGCTCTCTGGTGATCTCCTTGGTGCCAACAACAGCAACGACAAAGGGTGCAATTCCGGGCTGCAGTCAGACTGCTTTGCTCACATGTGATTTCCTAACTGGGGAAGTGCCTTGGAAAACCCCAGCCACTAGAAAGGGACAGAAAAATAAACCAAGAAACCCCCCTCCTCCACCTACCCCACTACCAAACCAGTTTCACTTCTGAAAGCAGGAAGGACTTGTCCCACGGCATGCTCCCCTCTCTGTTAACACCAGGCTAAAGGAAGGCATGGTCTGAAGTGGTTTTCATCCAAAGAGCAGACCTAGAGACACAAGACCTTTTGAAGCTCCAGCATCTCTTGGTGAGGCTGTGACAAAATGCCAGCCCCACCACAGAAGTTGCATCTTCCTTGCCACTCCGCTTTAGCTCAGATAAAGGAGAGAAATAATTTATCCACAGGTAGGTAGATGCCCAGCCACAGCTTTCAGAGCATACTTGGCATGCAGAACGGCTGCAGGAATCAACACCCATCGCCTCCCTCACTCAGAGCCATGTAAAGGAGAGGGGCAAGATCGATTATTTTCATTAGGCAATGGAGGGGCTGGGGGAAGGACTCATTGACCTCTCAAAGTCTTTTACAACCTGAATTTTTTACAGTTTCATATACCTGTTTCATTAAGATGTGGGTTTGGGGAGATTGGGGTTTTATGCCAGATCTCCTGTAGGAGCCCAGGCAGGACATCTAACCTCTCCCCGCCATTCCAAAACCATGCATATTGACAGACACATTCATGTTAGTGAGATACTTAAATAATGGTGCTGGAGACTTTGAAGTATCTGGCTGGCCAGCAGGTATGGAAAATTTGCAGGAGTAACCTGAGAAGGCATTACTGTGTCTCAAATACACCTCATCACTGTCCCTAACCTGCCCATATCCAATTTTCATCAGTGCATCCACTGAAAACAGCAAAGTCTTCTCCTGCAGCTCCTTTTGCAGCACCTCATGCTCCTTCCGTACCATGCTGGCATCACCCTTTCACAGACTCTTTCCGAGGTGGCTGGCAGTGCAAGTCCCTTTCTCACCTACTCAGTGGGAGGGAAGAAATCAAATATACAAGATAAAAACATACCCTGTGCAGCAGCCTGGCTTAAGCGTGCTGTCACCAGGTTCTGTCTATTTATTCTTTCTCAGCTCTTTCTACTTGCTCCATCTTTCCTCACATATTTCAAATCTGCATCTAATTCAAGTATTACATCCATTTATTTTCTTAGCACTTTTATTCCCCTGAACTGTGTTTTTATGGTGGGTAGCCGTCGTTGCAAGCACAGTGCTGAAATAAGGCACTTATTGGCTGCAGCTCCAGGGATTTTAACCGGATATCTGCCTTTGTTTAAATTAAGTAAATCAGGATGTTTCCTAAACACCATAAGGACAGAAGTTTAGGCTTCTACTGAATCAACTTTTTAACCCGGAGCCAGCAATGTTTCAGTCAAGGACATTCCCTGGATGTATCCAACGAGTCTGAAAATCTCCTTCATCAGGTCCCAGGAGCTCTGCGACTCACCCTGTCAGGGACACCAGTCCTGCTCCCTTTGGAGGTGATGTCTAGCCCTATAAAGTGACTGCTTGAAGACAAACTTGTAGTCACTCAAAATTGAGTGAGATACCTCCCACCCTTCAAATGCATGTTTTGATACAAGGTTATAGTTTATATACTTAGAGACATACTCATCCATACTCCCCGATGAAAACAAGCCTGCAGCCGTGATGGGGTACGGCTTTAGACATCGCTATAGGCAGAGCTTCAATAGGGGTGTGACAGAGCCATGGGCCAATGGATGTTGTGTTCCTGAGTACCTTTTCCTACAGAAATGTTTTACCTTCAGTTTTTATTAGGTGAGGAGTTTCCAACGTGCTTAAAGCTGGACATGATAGTGAACTCAAAGTAAAACAGAGATTTCAGCACCGTTTCTTACACTGATACCTTTCTGGAAGCCCAGAAGTTAAGCATACAATTTCCATAAGCAAGAACAAATGGCAGATGGAGAAATCTTCCAAGCAGATTCACGGCCTCTGAAGACTGGAGAGTCCCAAAAGCCTTTAAAGGATCTGTGCATCCTGGGACTTGCATTTTTATTTTCTTCTGATGAAGCAAGCCACGGTGGCCCAGATGTAGTCCATGGGCACCCAAATGAACTGGAAAGTACCAGCACACCCAAAGGAAACAGGCTGCTGCAAATATCGATTGCTGGGGGAAGAGGGAGGGTGAGTAATTCCTATCAGAAATTGGTCCAATTATTGGGAATGCTGACAAAAGCTAAATGCACAATAAACTACGGTGGTTCCCAGCACTGAAATGCTTTGAGCCAGCAGGAGCTTTGCTGTCCTTCAGCCACAGGCCACCGACAAAGAAAATAGAAACTGCTGATTAAATTAATCATTAATTGTCTTAATTAAACAACTGAGAAAAAGCTTTGTAATCAAATATCCACCTTCCTTTTCTTGAGAAAAGCTAACATGCTTGCAACAATTTGGAGAACAATCTTTCAAGGTCGGGTTTAGATTGCTTGAACTGATTCCCATTTGAGGCTTTGAGGTGCTTGATTTGGTTGTTTCCATGTGAGAGAGCTTCACCCTCAAACCGTTACCAGGCTTTACTCTTCCAGCCTCTTTCCCTAAAGTCAGCTGATCTATTTAAGGAAAGAGATGCTTCTCTCTACGAATGATGCTAGCAAAATATGACCAGCAGTACTGACTGTGGCATATCTACAGAGGTCACTGGCTTTGAAGGCCTTGGTAAATACACTTTATTTGCCTCAGCTAATGTCAACGTGGTGATTCACCCTGTTTCTCTGTGTCAGCAAAATGAATGAGCATCACTAATGTTCTATATCAAGGTGCAGAGTGCGTAGTTAAATGCCTTCACACAGGCACTGACGTCACACGAGGATGTTTTCATTCACCTCTCCTCCTTGGCATTGCCCAGGACTTCAGCAGGAGAAAAAGCATACATAGATGCAACACAGGCCTTACCTGGCTCAGCAGCAGTACCCTACATCACTTAGATTTTACTAGCCGTGCAGTTTTTCGGATGAAAGATGTACTGACGTATAAGCAGAGCTCAAAACGTTGTCCAGATCAGCAAAAAAGGAGGTTAAATAATTAGCTATAAAAAAAGCAAACCTAGCGAGAAGCCAGGTAATGCCTAACTTGATGTGATATTGGAAAGCAAAAGAATCTAAGTGAGGCAATTTACATATCTTGGCAGCAATGTGCAGCTCAGTAGGAATGTCTGGAAGGAAATCACATCTGCAGTCAGCACAGCAGTGTTAACCAAGACTTGAGCCTCAAAAATCTACAGCTTAAAGTTCCATCACTCAGGCTCCAGTTCATATGTTATTCCTATGTTAACAAATGGGTAGAAAACCAGAAAAACTCTCTGAAGGTCCAGAGAGCCAGCCAAATGACTTTGGATGCAAACCCCTTGGGAAGAATGATGCATCTGATGAAATTAATTTATTGCAGAAAGTGCAGAACTTGATCAAAGGCTCCTCTATAGTGGAGATAACCTGCAGACATACCTTCAAGCAGCTTGAAACATTGCATCAACAGCAGTCTAACCCAGCAGCACCGCGGAGTAACTGCCCATGTATTTACCCTGTTCTTTGGGGGGGTTTTGCCACTATTTTGAACCTGCACCTGCTGCTAAAGTTATATGGTTTGGATCAATCTGCTCTGCGTTAAGGCCACAACAGTGATGGCAGAGTGGACTTGGAGGGTTCATCAGATCTGAGTCTCCAGCATCACCCAGTAAGGGAGAGGCACACAGCAGATATGTGCTAAAAATGAAAGCAGAGCATCTGTAGAGACCATCCTGCCACCAGACAACTGGAAGAAAACACAGATGGGGATGGCTGCAAGCCACTCATCAAAGAAAGCTGGGAGGGAACATTTATGGGGTTTAAGCAACTCAGAGGACATGCAAAGAGCAGCTCAAGCTAGACAGGGATGACGAAGAAGTTGCCTTAAGCACCTGATGGTGAGAGAAGCATCTAAGTTCAGACTTTTCAAAGTCTTGTAAGTGGGTAAGCAGAAGCACTGAAGACAAAAGGAAATAATTAATTTTTCAGCTTGGTTCCACTACTGTCCTTCAGTGCCTTCAGACCTAAATCTAAGTGACTGAAGCTCAGCTGGGTAAACACAAACCAATCCAAAAACAAGCCTGCTTTTTGAAAATATCACCACTAGCTGCCCATTTGCAACTAGTTTGACACCTGAGCCTACGCTGTGAGAGTTTAAAACCTGCTGGACTCCCAAGGACATGTCTGCATGGATGCAGCCACGCTCCCAGCTGCTTGAACAACCTGCCTGGTCCTGCTCACTGTACCCCTCGAGGTGGACACAGACAGGGCTGGGAGTAAAGGGCTTCCCCAGCACTGCTGTGCATGATGGCCCTTGAGCAAATGCGCTTTCAAGGGCAAATGCCATATCTTTTCTTTCACCTCTTTAATCTTATCAGTACTGCCTAAACCTGGTCTAACAGGCCATCCAAGGGACAGCGATTGCCTCAGGGGTGGACATGCAACCAGAGAGAGACTGCCAAGTATGCAGATGGTTGTTATCTGCAACAGCATTGCTGTGAACAGGCTGAACCAGGACTCTCCAGCCATCTCCTAAGGAAGAGTAGAGCGTGCCTCAAGAGCTTGGTGTTTCTGTCCTTCAGTCTTTTGTATTTGGCCTCTGCAGAGGCTGCATTTGATCAAAGCATCACCAAAGTCTCGCCAGATTAAACTCCACCGGGCAGATCCTCAGCTGTGGTAAATCAGCGCGGCTCCCCCAGGGCCGATGGAGTTATGGTGTAACCACCCTGCGGAGGATCCAGCCCTGTCTTTCATCCAGCTCGAGCATTAGTGATAAACGCAGCTAGTTTCAAATGTCTTTGTCCGTCTTGCTGGAAGAATGCTGATTGTGAAATGGGAATTTGCAATGCTAACAAAATCCTGAGGAAGGGCTGCCGAGAAAAATAACTGCAAACAAAAAAGACCAAACCCTCTCCTCACTAGAAAATTCACAGCATCCCAAGGAAGTCATAGCAGAGAGGCAGAGACCGACAGTGTTTGAACCCTCCTCTTCGCTTCATGAAGATCTGTGGGCAAAGGGCACCTGATGCTGCAGAGGCGATTGCTGGCTGCTTTGCAAGACCCTGAAGCATCAAACACCCGTGCTGGCTCCAGCCCAGGATGGAGGTGTTGCACCGTAGTGGTTTGATGCTTGCGCTGTTTTCTCCTCACATTTGCACTGACTCTGGACACAATCCTTGCCTTTCTGCTAAGCTCTGGTACTCCCTCGGCATGTTGCACTGCCGAGGTATAGTGTTGCATTGGTGGGTGGAAATGATCCCCTGTAAGGCATATGTAAGCAGAGACCCTCGCTGCATCTGCCCACCCAGCTTCTCCCTGTTTTCTTGCACCTTCTCTCATTTCTGAGAAACTCACCCTCGGCTCAGTTTCTCTGCCTGCAATGTCTTTCATCTGGAATTAAAAATAGAACTGGTGCAGGCAATTCCTAAACTCATTGTGGATATGGAGAGGTGAGAAGTGAAAACTAACTTTCCACCAATTCTGGCCCAAACTGCCTGGAGCCCACTTCTTGTATTTTCTGCCCGAGTGAAAGGGCTATACACACAGCTTTGAGGACGAGAAGGGTTAGCTTTCATTGCTTATTCACACAGCTGCAGTCCTCAGGCTTTCCCTTTAAGGTTTTAGCATGCTCAGGAAGTAAAAATTATTATACAGACCAAGGTGGGAAACACAGAAAACAGCAAGTACCAAAGTGAGTACCCAAAAAAGTAACACCAGGTGATTTTGGCAAGGCAAGACCTCCCCTTTTTAAAGGCCACTTGATTCTTCTGCAGACCTCAGCAAGGATCTCCCACACCTCTTACCCGAGATCCTCTCTCATAACAGTCCTCAAGATGTCCCCGTGCTCCCCTCTGCCATGGGGCAGGGAATGCCCACCAGCATTATTTTTCCCCAACCAACATCATGTCTTCTAACTTGGATTTGCCTGTGGTGACCCGTGGTGGCAGAGCACAGCCAGCTCCCAAATTACAGAGGCTTTATTCAAATAAAGATAAGTCTGCAGGTGTGACAATGGCACAACCTTTTTATTCCCTTTCATGTGGGTCATTGCAAACACCAGCTGAGGTTGAGGCATTTCAAATACAGGCTGGGAAACAGACTGAGTGCAACAGAATAAAAGAGGCTGGAATAAGGACAAGTGATTATTGCACATAATAACCAAAGGAAAAAAAACTGTTTCCCCTTTGATAGGGAAATAGTTAAAGTCCAAACCTTTCTCTTTTTTTTCGCAAGTAAGTGTCACAGTCTCTTGGCAGAATGGATTTCACCCTGAAAATTTCATTGACCCCATTCAGTTAAATTCACAGATCTTTTAAAGTTTTCCAACATCATCAAGCAAAAAAATAAACACTCACAATGTCAAAAGCGCTGCAAGACACTGTTTGATTTGGGGAATTTTTCTTATTCACTCTCAGGCCCAAGCATATGGTTAGCATTTCGGCATCCGCTGGCAGCCGGGGACCGGCTGGAGGTGGGATTGCCCCAGCTCTGCTCAACGGGCACCAGCCATCACTGAGGCTCCCTGAATGCAAACAACAAGGTAGCCGTTTCTCAGAGAACAAGAAAACCCTTCAACCACCTGCAAAACATGCAGCGCGACACCAGCATGAGATTGCTAAATGAAACGGCCTCCTCAATTCGACGTTGATCGGAAAGGGAAGCCACAAACCTGGAAGAAAAGGAGGGGCAAGAGCAAGGAATCCAGATGGTAAAATATTATTTGTTGCCTTTTAGACCAATGTTGGACTGAAATCATGGCCCTAAGCTGCCGTTTACAACTAGATGAGTATTGGCAATGTGGCCATGCTGTTTGCTTAGTGTAATTCATGTATTTACAGCAGTTGCCCATACAGGTTCCCGGAGCAGGGTGGGCTCAGGGCAGCATCCAGGCAGCTTTCCTTCCGGACATGGCAGAGCAGGTACACCCAGCTGCAGGTACAACCCTCCATGGATGGAAATGATGCTCCAGTGTTTAAGTATCCCCAAGAGAAACACCATTTCCTTTAGGTATATCCTGTGTTTTCACTTCCAGGTAGACTTTCTTTTAGCTGGGTGGTTCATTATGATAAGCTACAACATCTTATTTTAAGTTGTGTTTATTACCGGTTTGACACATTACACTAATATTTATTTTTCAAATCATTCTATGAAATGCTTTACTGATACAATCGAAATGGATATTAACTTAATGTATGGCCTTATCAGGACCAATATTCACCAGGTTTCTTAAATCTGTCCAAGCCTGCTTACAAAAGGAATATTTTTCAAAGCTGCAGTGAGGTAGAAGCAAATATAATCTATTTCACACACTGTAAGAGACCGAGAGGACTAGAATTTAAAGTTACCACGAGTCCATTTCCTAACACCAAACTCACGAATGCTCTCCTCATTTTTCTGAACAGAATATTCCTCCTGCAAAATGATCCATAACCAGCCATTTGTCAGACTTCAGACCTTCCAGTAATGCTTACAATTTCCTCAAAAGTCAACATATATTTTCAAGTGGCTGAGTCAGGCCACAGGTAATTTATTGGCTGAAGTCAAAATATGAAGTGAGGCATTTTGGAAGCTAATGTGTAACAGTGGATGAAATCCATAGTGCCACGATGTGTTTTAGATAGCAGTAATATTTATGACCAACGGTTGTCATCATTTGTTGTGTTTATGCCTCAATTACTGTGTTATGTCATACACTTCTGCGTAGCCAAATTCAGTGTTTTAATTTTAGAACCATCTCATGGCATGCCGCGAAAAGAATGTATGAAATATAAGTAGCATACTTTAGTCATCTAGCATGTCTCTCCAGCAACCTTATCTTTCTTATCTTTAAAGAAAACTATAATTGGATAATCTTTACTTAATGTAAACTTCTAAAAGCTGGAAGCCATTTCAAGATTACACAGATTAACTGTGGCTACCTGTGAGAACATGCTTCAACATTTCTATGAATTCAGGGTGGATAAAATCAAGTGTCTCCAGTATTTATGAAACTATTTTGGCAAAGAAGTGACTGGAAATTTGTCACACAGCCTTCAAGAAAAAATGATAACTTTTCTGTAGTGTCCTTATCTTTCTTATTACCCTACGAGGCAGTCAGTTGGCTGGAAGCAAGTAGTGGTTTTACTTTTCTGTTGGTTTGCAGGCAGAGTGCTGTCTGGCTCCCAGGTTAACTTTAGCACTGTCAGCTGCAGAAAGGAATATATTTTCAAAGTTCAGATCATTTGATTTTGGTATACTTTTTAAATGTACAGATATTCCTTGTTGTCTAGCTGCACAGCTGTCTGCAGAGAAATCAGCCTGGCAGTGGATTATCCCCTTTCCACTGTGTAGTAAGATACAAACTATTACAAATATTTTCATATTTCTATGGTTTGAGGCATCAACAGCCACAGAGAAAATATGCCCTTTTCAACCAAGTTCCTACTTGTGTTCTCAATTGAAAGAGGAGCTAATATATTCCTGGCAATACACAACCCTTTTGTCTTACCATGGCGTATGATTAATACTACGCCCGAATTTTGGAGAAAGACACAAATTTGCTGTCACAATCAAGTGACTTGTATGAACCAGAGTGGATGCTGCAGCCTCCTGCTTGCTGCTGTTTCTGAACTGCCCAGCTTTGTACCATTTTCCTCCCAGAAAATGAGGTTTGCTCTCCAGCGCTAGGCTAGAGAGATTGGTAAGATCTGCACTGTTTGCATGCTGTCTCCCGTGAGCCCACCATGAGCAATTAAGAAGCAATTTCTGGGTAAACTACATTAAGCCTTTTGGCAATTATTGCTGTTTTCCTGATTCATTTAAACTCTTTTCTCCCCTCACTGCACCAAGTTCAGAAACTAATGATTAAGAGGAGTAACTTGATTTTGTCCACTAATGTTAGTTCCCAGTCACTGTCGTAGTTACACTCCACATAGGGATATCAGTAAATAGTTGAAAATACCTAAATAATACTTAGATTCAGCCTTGGAGCAAACCTCTGTCCCCCCTAACTAGCAGGTCCACAGATTCCAGACACTATAGAGACTGAAGTAGACAGTCCGTATAAATATATGCCAAAAAAAAAATCATATTTATTTACAGAAGAATAAGTAAATAGTAGCTTCCAATCGGGTTCACTGTAGTCTGTGGGTCTCCGGGGTACACTGACTTCTTCTGAATGGGCTACAAAACTTAACAAGAAAAATAAGCCTATTGTCAGTAGGCTTCAATTTAACTACACAAGGGGCTGAAGCTCTGCTGGAAAAAATGTGGATGTCTGCAAATGAAAAAGATTGAAAACCACTGACTGAAAACCACGGGCTATTCTGACTGCATTTTTTTAAGGAAGACTGAAGTTACGCTGTAAAAAGTGCCTTCAGAAGTATCTATTTACCTCTCACTAGTACTGAAGACATATTTGAGTGGGATTTGCAAAGAAATTGCAATCTTTTGGATTTAAAGGTCGTGCACAAATGTGAAATAGTGCTGTGTGTGAAACCGAGGGCGCAGACCCTGACTGCAGGCAAGATGGTGGTTTGGAGAAATGAAGCCTTCAGTGATCGTGGGTCTCCCACCTTGGACCACCTCCAGCACTTCCAGCCAGTGCCCGTGGGCCAAGGGGGATGCTGTTTCTCTTTACAGCCCCACAGCAAAGCCTTGAAGCCCCCCTCCACCCACAGAAAGCAACACCACAGGCTGCTAAAATGGGATGAAAACTGCTCCCCCTTCAGCAGGTGAGCATCCAGGATCCCTCTATTATCAGTGTAAAGAGACAGGCACCATCAGAAGCAGTTTAAGTGCAAAAAGTCATATTTTGGAGGCATCTAGTTCTCTCCATTGACCACAGGGACAGCCCAGGTCCATCAGGTTCCTAATTCAGGTGCTTGGCTAACTTCACTTGAAGTTATGTGGGTTTTTCAACCTAAGTAGACATAGGTGACAAAGTGTTGCAGAGGCAGGAGATGCTCAAATAGGGTGGGGAGTTTCCCGAGTCACACAGTTAATGGCAAATCTGGGGGTAAACCTTGGGTCTTCTCCATAAATAAAAACCTTTGACCTGTCGGTGAATCTTTTACAAGGTACTCAAGATCAGCGGTACCTGGCATCCAGTGTTTCCAAATGCTTATTAATGATTCATCTGATCTATTGACCTAAAGCAAAATTAGCTGTGAAAAGCATGGCAAAGCCATGCAGGCCTTGCAGGGCTGATTCTCAACAATACAGCTGTCCCCCAGCACTTTTCTGGTCACATTTTAAATGACTCGGGGTTTTCTTTCAGAACAGATAGAGCTGACCTGTGTTAAAAGTACATGCAAAAAAACCGGGGCAAAACGCAACAGAGGAGGGGGAACATCACCAAGTTCTGGAAAACTGCATCGTGAGCAATTTCTTCATATAAAAGGATAATAAAGAAGAGAATTTCTGTCCCAGGAAGAGCTACCAGCATTGAATTCACTTCTCTTCTAAGAAGCCTGCAGGATGTTTGTCCGGTTTAGGAAGAAAGCGCTCTCATTTATTCAAAATATTCATTTGCCCATCTGCCCCGGTGTCACCAGGACCACCGCCTGCCCCTGCCCACCGCAGCATCCCAGCTCGGCAGGGGCTGGCAAGGCTGTTTGCACATTGCAAACTGCACTATAGCTTGAGCAATCAATTCCCTCCCTAGGAAAGAGGCTGCTAGAGCATCACAGTGTTCCTGGAATGTTTGGAAATACTTGTCAAAACATGACTCTGGTTTCATTGTTAGTTCTATTAACATTCAAACATTTCCCTTGTTGATTAAAGGCATTGGCTCCATGCAATGTCTTAAAGTCAATACCTACCTGCCTCCTATCCAATTTCTTATGTAACTGCTGCTTTCCACACCACAAATGTTTTTCTCTTAATGATGAATGAAATGATTTATGCCACAATTACTACGCAGAGGCCTTTCAGAGCTGACAGAGGCCAAACCTCCCTGACCACAGGTTGCATTCTTCATGATGTTTGATCTGGACATCTAGCACGCTGCGTGAGGGGAATCACATTTCTGCAAAAGCACAAGATCCCTGAGGTAGTTATCGCTTTATTATGACAGAGCTGGACGTGGTCCCACAAGACAAGCTGTAGATCAGGAGTTGGTATTTGGGAAGGCAGTTCACCTTCCTGGGCTTCCGATTGTACATGGGGATAGTAACACTTAACTACCTCCTACAGAGTTATCTCTGTTTATAAAGTACCCTGAGACCCTCAGTGGCTTTTCCACTGCAAAGCTGCTGGACGTGCACGTCGGATCTGGAATGCGTGTGCATGTTGCTTCTTATTTCAAAGGCCAGTAAAACCTATAAAGCCACCCAATTCCGTAGTACATGCTGTATATTTAATACACCGATACGTGTCCGACCCACCCACCCTATCTCTGCAGCAGAATATACCCAGAGCAGAGCTTGCACCATGCTCTTTGGAAAACTAAAACTACCACAGGAATTGCAAGGAGATCGACATACAAATCAGGCTCTAGATGTGGCTGGGCTGGAGTCAGACACAGCACTGTGTCAGCACTGTCTTGTGGGAGCACACAGGCTGTATTAAAGCAGAATTAAGAATGGCTGATTTGTCCACGTATTCGAGCCTTCCTCTGAAGTAAGACAACATGCCACTGAGAAAGAGCTTGCCTAAAAGTCGTAGTAATAATGCCCTAATATTGACTAAAATTCTGCTGTCCCTAACAGATGAAAGCCCTCAGCTGATATTTATTTTAGGATGTGGCTGTTTATTCGGAAAGCTCCCATGCTGCTCGCTTTGCATCCCTTTCCCTACCTCAGAGTAGGACAGAGCAGGGGAAAAGCCCCTGGAGAAAGGGGGGGTAGGGATGTGGCCACCAGGCCATACAGCAGGGCCAGGACTTGAGGAAGAGCCTGACGTGACATCTCTGAAGGGCTGGAGACGAGGGCTGTTCCCGTACCCCCCTGCTGTGGGTGGGCAGCTGGGGTGGACGGGCAGCGGTAGGCAGCCGGTGCCCTTTGGTGGTGTCTGGTCGCATCCAGGAGAGAAGACTTTAAGTATGGCCATTGGGCTGCCAGAAGCTCATCTTGGCAGGGTGTGGTTTCTCCTCACAGGCATCAGTCTGCACAGGCTGGTGGGGGATTAAACAGGTTGTGGCTTCGTTTCAAACGCCCCCCAAAGTAAGGCGTCCGGCTACACCCGCAAGTGCAACGCTTCAGCCCGTTTGCTTGAAATGCCCTACGTGGTGACGGCACGAATAGGTCTGGCAGGCAGACGTGACCTCTGTCTTTTCCTCTCCAGGCTCCAGAGCACTGTCTTGGTTTAGTCCACGGACGGGGAACACCCAGCATGTGCTGGCGGTCAATGGCACCTCCAAGAGCCGCTCGTGACCCCAGGGCAGGCCTCCGGTGGCGCATGCAGCAGCTGTGCTGAGTCAGCATTATTTCAAGGTCTGATTTTAAATCTTTGCTTCTCACACCCTCCACAGGCTCTCTCCAGGTTTTTTTTTTCTCTCTGCTTCCTCCAATTGCCTGCTTTGCTCTCCAGGCTGCCAAATTATTTTGCCTCTGCTAGCACGTCCCCGTATGCAGCTCTTGCAGAAGAGACTCGGTGTGTCTCTCCAGCTCACTCATTCCTTCTTACTTCTCTTCAGATCAAACAACTTGCCCATTGCAGAGCCCCCTATTCCTCATCTGTCCACGCTGTGGGTCGGTGGGAAACAAATCCCACAGGACGAGGTTGTGTTGCAACCAGCTGGCAGAGGGTGCAGGCACAGAGAGCGCCTTCACAGGGTGGCTTAACCTCTCGCAGTGTTTACCCTGACAATCAGGGTCCTTAATCTTAGCAACAACGACTATCGGCTTGAAATTCAATAAACCTGCCTGGAATCGCAGTCCTTTGGGCTGGCTAGCTAATAAAAAATGGTTTAGCCATTCCAATGCACCTTATTGATATAAATGGATAGTGACATCAGCTCTGGAAAATGTACTCCAATGTCTGCATCCACTGATGCTATTTAACCCTTGGATGTGAAGGGGCGGGCAGCTTGGGCTTCTACTCGCACACACTGACACTGGTCTCTGAATCAGTATTTCAGTTCAGCCTCATGTGAGCTCTTAACAGTCCATCGGACTAAAGGAACAGCTTGTTACAGCACTGCAGGGCTGCAACACTCAATCTGGCTCACAAGTTGGCTAACAAGCCCCAGTTCTGATAAGAAATATTTGGTGATATTCATTGTGTGTACCTAACCCAATACTATTCAGAGAGTGATGTGACTGCATCTCTGATCAAACTTGCCCAGCATATTAAAACTTGCACTGAAGTTTCTCCTACTTCATCGCTTTGCTCCAGCTCAGTATTGATTCAGGAATCGCTTTCTGCCTGCTAAGGAAGCAAGTTCTGCGAGGATCTGCTGACGGGGATGTTTGGGGCTACCAGTCCCCAGTATCATTTTTGCAAGATCCTTATTGAGCCCAGTACTGCATTAGCTCAGGGCAATCCCTGCGCTCTGCTGTCTGCTTTGCTAAATACGACAGCTCAGATGTGCAGGTGAGTGGCTTGCAACACTGCAGGGGAGAGATTGCAGGGAGCAAAGGCAAGCAGCTTATGCCACCACATCCCATCTCATCGCACGCTCTCCTCCAGCAATGTCACCAAATGTGACTCATGAGGAGCCTCGGCACCAAGGGCTTTCGGACAGTTGTCTTGCAGCCTGTCCCATCCCCGTCTTCTGGACAGAAAGGCAGAAAGGTCTGCTCAAAGCATTCATGCCTGGAGCTGATTTTGCTGGCAGCAGCCTGCGTTTAACTTACTTTGAGACTATCAACAGGTTGCACTTTCAGAGAGAGAGATTAGCAGCCTCTCTCCCAGGCAGGGCTTTGGAGAGGCATGAAGGGAGAGAGGGGTTTTAGCCATGCCAACGTCCCCAGGGCCTGCAAGGCCCCCCAGATCTCTTCCCAGGACAGCTGCTCTGGGGTCCGGGTGGATGGAGGTGGTGGGAGCGTGACAGAGACAGGCTTGGACACTGAGACCACCGTTGACCATTGTATTTCAGCCGCTTGCTCGGAAAATGGCAGCCACTCACCATCCCTGAGCTGCCGAAAGGGGTTTGATTTTCATCACTGACAGCTCTGGATATTAAGGGGATAAACAAATATGAAGTTCTGGGAAGGGAATGTTTATAAAGGGTAAAAGGAGAACAAACACATTGGCAGCGAAAGTATCCCGGCCTGAAGGGGAGTGCACGCTCCTAGCTTGAGGGGGAGGGAAAACTTTGGGGCTAATATGCGGCTTATGGCATAGTAGTCCTAAAATAAATGCAATTGCGTTGTGCAGGCTTTGCTAGTCTACGGACATGGATTTTTTTTATAGTAAGAAAGTGGCTGAGACACAGGCCAGAGCCGTAGTTTTTGCTGCACAGCACTACATCCCGGGCTCTGTTACGGTGGCCACTGCAGTGACGAAGCAGCATCAGAAAATCTGCGCTTAATCGGATCTGTGCTCCCCAGCTCCATGTGAGTGTGCTGCACCAGAGGTTAATAAATGGAAAACCTAAAAATATCCCACTCTAGGGAAAACTGTGAACCTTGAAGTCCTTCATACAGGGCTATCTCAATACCCCTTTGATTTCCTGTTGTAAAGGGCTTCCAAATGTTATAAGCTTTTAGTTTTCCTCCAAATGAAAAACAGTTCAAAACCATTAAAGGGTTGAGCTGACTTGATCCGAGATGCAGACCTTCACATCTCCCAGCAACCTTAAAACTCCCCGGGTTCGGATCGGCCGTTTCCACCCTATTACCCCACTCCAGGAGCATCACGAAAGCGTTTGCCTTCACCTGACACAGAGGAACAGTCACTGTGGCGCTTCTGAAACGCAGTCACAGTGTGAGAAACTGCCCTGAATTCTCACTTCCATTTCTGTTTTAGCTGTGGGCTTAGGAAAGCTCCTGATGCTCCTTTGCTGCTCTCCCCTTGGAAAATGGGGATCATAATAGTAACAATAACGGGTGTTGCTCTTATCCTGCTGACTTTACATGAGATCAGAATTTGGCCCTGCTTTTGCAAAAAGTCATCTTCAAAATAACAACGGCAACAACTCCCCATGCAGTGTTACAATTACGCTGCCGTTGTTTTTATTTTTATCGATTTTCTGCACCTCCAGCACAGCAGTTGTGAGAGCAAACATCGTGCAGCTTGACACGCTGCCAAGCCATCTCACTGACGGTGAAATAACCACATTTTATTTATATGGCTGCTTTTCCCCCCATTGTTTTCAGTTAAACCGATGGTGTCACTGGCAAGGGTCTCCGCTGACATGTAGGATTTCCTTGCCGCAGCCCCCTCTCAATGCTTCCCCACACAATGCAACAGTATTGAGATGTCAGAGTCTCTGTGCCCGATAAAGGGGTCAAGACAGATCCCGGTCGCAGCGACAGCAGCGCGAACTCCCAGCCCTCCACGGTGACCGCGAGCGATCCCCACCGTATACCCTCACTGAAAGCCAAACCTCTACGCTGCCCCGGCTTTTTCTCTGACCCGAACAACCTCGGCTTGGCTGTTACGCAGGTTGGGTTTTTTGGGCCCCCTATGCAGAGCATTTTCTGCTCTGATAATACTTGCATCTATTTTCGGTGAATGAGCTGCTACATCAAGGGGGATTAGGGCAGAGCTGTGACTTCTCTGTACGAAGCAGCTCAGATCGCTTCTCAGCAATAACTGATGCGTGTCACTTAGGCAACTCAGCCATGTCAGGGGTCTCTGAGATGACCACAATATCCCAAATTATAACTATGATAGTGACTAGATCATCATAATCATAACTAGATACAAGTGACATTTAATCAGATTTTATTAAAAAGCGGCTAGCCCAGTTAGCAGCAGCAAATACATGGAGTCAGTGGAGCCTGTGATTACTCCCATCAATAAAAAACAGTGATTCTGGGTGTTTGGTGGGTGAAGTCAGGGTGCTCGCAGCAGGCTGGCGGCTTCCCTCCGGGGTAAAGCGCGGCAACCCTGCCAGGGGAGTGGGTGCATTGCCCATTTGCTGTGCGAGTCTTCAGGCTGAGCCAAAGTGCTGCATGCAGTTTCTGTGCTGCCCCCGACCCACACATCCCCCTTCAGCCCGTTCCCACCGCCTCTTTTCAGAAAATGCACTGTTACAGAGCCAGAAAAAGAAAATACACGGGTGTGTTTCGCGGCACACGATGCCACTCTGGAGCCGCAATCGGAGCACCGCCGTGGGGTTCTCAGCCAACTTTAACCTCATATATATGGGAAAAGGGTGCCTGCTTCACCCCTGGGACTTGGCGGGAGAGCGCAGCGGCTGAGCCACCGCCTGCCCCGAGCGCCACCCGGCCGCCCCCTTCCCCCTCCCGGCGGAGACCTTCCCCCCCGCGCAGCCCCGGGGGCCGGGCGCGGAGCGGAGCGGGCGGCGGGCGCGGCCCCCGGCGGCGGCGGCGGCGGCGGGGCGGGGCGGGGCGGCGGGGCGGGCGGCCCGGCCCGGCGGGCGGGGACATCGCGGCCGCCCCGCTCCGCGCCCGCGCCGCGCCGAGCAGACGCAGGAGCGCCGCGGCGGCGGCGGTGGCGGGCGAGCGGCGGCGGCGGCTCCTGCGGGCGCGCTCGCTCCCTCCATGCGCGGTGCGCGGCCAGCCGCGGGGCTTGCGCAGGTAGGCGCCCCGCCGCCGCTCGGCGCCCCGGCTGCGCGCGTCCCCTTGCCCTTTTTTACTCCCCCGCCAACTTTTTTTTTCCTTTTTACTATTTTTTTTCCTTTTTCTCCTCCGTGTCGGCACCAGGGGCGGGGGGGGTTCCTCCTTCCCCTGAGCGCCTCTCTCCCTCTCCCGGCAGCGCGGCGGCGGAGCGGAGCGGTGAGCGGCGGCAGCATGCGGCCGGGGGATGTCTGAGGCGGGCGGTGCGGCGGCGGCCGCGCTGCCCCGGCGCCGCGCCGGAGGCATGCGGGCGGCCTGGGGCTCCGTCTGGTGCCTCTGCCTGGCGGCGGCCGTCGGCGGGATGCCGGCGGCGCGGCGGGGCGGCGGCGCGGCGGCGGAGAGGAGCGGCGGGCAGCCGGCAGGTAAGGCTTGCGCGGCCGCGCACACGTGCTCCGCGCTGCGGCTCGGGCCCGGGGAGGAGGTGGGGGGGGGGGGGTCGGCAGCGACGGTGGCAGAGTTTGGCGCTACGAGCCCCCCTCTGTCGGAGAGTGGAAGGGGGGCGGACGGAGACCGCCGGAGCCGTCTCTGGAGCGGGAGTTACAAACGCGGCACCGCGCGGGGCCGGGGAGGTGGCAGCCGGGCCGGGGTGATCCTGCTCTCACCGCGGCTCGGCCAAGCCGCAGAGGTGCCTAGGAGGGGAAGAACTGCTTTTAAAACGATCCCTGTCCCCCAGGAGTCCTCTCCCAGCGGTGGCAGTACATGCAACACCCGGGATTTGACCCGTGTCTGCGTTGGGGAAGGAAAGATGCCTCCGTACGTGTGTGGCGCGCATCTCCAGCGCACATCTGAAATGCTCTGGCTGTGTGTGTTCGGGTGGGAAAAGGAAGGAGAGTCATTTATATCCATATCTTGGGAGCAAAACTGGAGTTGCGACAGCTCCGGGTGCGCACACGCTGGATCGCAGCTTAATAACTGCGGCTGTGCTGAGAAGGGAACAGCATTTCGGGGAAGCCAGTAAAGATCTCCCCTCGAGTGGCAGCGCTGCAGTTGCAAGTGGAAAAAAGTTAACACGTCGGACAAAAGCTGGGTTTTTTGGTCTTTTTTTTGAAATGTCGTGTCTCTCTGATACGCCTCAGCTGCTACCTGAGTCCCTGTTTATTTTTCAAAGCTCTTTAATGGAAGGGAGCCCCCTCGCAGCCCCCCGTCTTCGGGATTGCATGTACCCGGCAGAAAGTTTCCATTGTTCAGGAAAGGGTTTGAAGCCTGTTTGCCAAAAAAGTGACAGGGGAATAAATGGGCTTCGTGGAGGCTGGGGGGTGGGGGCATTACTTTCATACCCCTTTTGGTTAAAGCTATAAATCACACCGGGGGTTGGTTTTGTTTTCAAGAAAGTCCTAATAAAACACCAGATTCTTAGTGTAACTCGTTTGGCTCATTTTTCACAGCCAAAAGAATTGATTTATGGGGCAACATCTCAGTGACTTGGTCAGAGCAGATGAGGTTGGTGTGCGGCAGGAAGCGAGCAGCCTGTGCTGGTCACAGGGGTGGGAAGCGGCAGAAACGAAGTGTCCCCAGTTCTCCCCATTTTAGGCTGAAGTACGTATTGGCGCTGTCACTTTGGGCAGAGTTGAACCCCCGGGGGTGGGGAGCAACCTCGGTGGCTGCCTCGGCGGCCCCCTGGGTTTTCACCCACATCTTCAGCCCATAGCTTGGGGTCGATGATGTGTTCAAGTGGTGCTAAACCCTTCCCGTGCTCTAAGACACCTTTGCACGTTAAGGCTTTAGGATGCTGTTTGCATTGTGACAAGTGGCGCACCCGGAGGTCGCACTGAGGGAAGCGTCCCTCTGGTGATGTCTTTAAACTGAGCGATGGGTTGGGATTTCCTGGGGCTCGGGTGGAAATCCTCAGGACAGGCTCTCTTACCGCTCTGTCAGCTTTCTCCAAAGTAAAGGTGTCGCTGTCAATCCCCCCCCAGCCCCATGCTCTCTGGGAGCGGGATTCAGCCCTGAGCAAAGGGCTCCCGTTAACCCCAACACCCAGCCATGTCTCCAAGGGTTGCCTCGTCACTATGAACTGCTGGAGGCTCCGGCGGGCGGGGGGCTGCGAGGGCAGGGGGAGCTTTGTGATGCCGGTGGCTCTCCCACCACCGACCACGTGCGCGGGGAAGCGTGAAGCCGGAGCTGCTCGCCCAGCTCCGTGCCAAAGCCAGCGGCCCCGCAAGCACGAGGGCACCCGCTGCCCGTCCGACCTGGGAGGGAAAAGGTTGTGCAAAAGAAACTGTAAAGAATATAAACCCTCAGAGCCAAGTAGAAACACATTTTACTTTTTTCAGTCTTTTTGAATTGAACGGTAAAAAGCAAATTCTTTCTCCTAGTCAAATGGGCCATGGGGTATTGGCTCATTACTGAGGGTTGTTGTTCGCTGGGCTTTGCACTTACAGTCTAAGGCCTTATTTTCCATAAAGGGGCTTGGAAGGATTTTTCCCCAGTGATCTAATTCTCCACACGGGGCTGTGAAGGCTATAACAGCTACTGCTTTGTGCCTATACTCAGCTACATAAAACACACATTGAAGGGAGGCATTCTCGAGGTATGTGTATGTTTGCTAATATGAATACTCGCTATTAGCGGAGGTGGAGGGGGTGCA
Source organism: Aptenodytes patagonicus (assembly GCF_965638725.1). Classification (NCBI taxonomy): domain Eukaryota; kingdom Metazoa; phylum Chordata; class Aves; order Sphenisciformes; family Spheniscidae; genus Aptenodytes; species Aptenodytes patagonicus. Next base: position 8,802,715 of record NC_134952.1, read on the forward strand.
GGTTTTAACATCTCCGCAGGGAGGTGTTCGGCTGTTGGCAGGAAGGAGGCAGATGGCGGGGCTGTTGCTGAATAGAAGCTAAACTAAAAACACCAGGGGCCTCATCTGGGCTGAGTTTCTCTTCTCTCCCTTTCTCGGGGCTGCTGCAGGAAGAACAATGTCAAATTCCCCCCCCCCCCCTTTTTTTTTTTTATGAATGAAAGTAGAGAGGCGAGGCAGGATTGAATGTGTATGTCATTCAGGGGCTATGACAGAGATGATTAGGGAGGTCAGTGAACTCCTTTGCAGCCTTGAGCATGCGGTCACTCTATTCAACAGCCACAGAATAGACATCAATATAAAAAAGCCCGTCCAATTTGCATTAGTATTCAGATAAAGATATTACTTCGTACGATTTGTGAATGTCAAGTAACGCTGGCTGTTTTCTTAGAGAGCAGACCAACTGAAATGGCAGTGTTTCGCTTTTAAAAACTTCTGATAACCGGCCTGTCTCCTGTAGCTGGTTTGTATGTGTCTGTCTGCATACGGTATATGTGAAAAAGGGAATTTCTGGGCTTCTTAGGATTTGTATTGCACTGGTTAGCTGCTAAAGCTGTCTGTGTGCATTGAAAGAGTTTTATAGAGAGCTGCTAACGTTTGAGCAGGTTTGTGCGGGCAGGGAAGAGCTCTCCCAATCTGTCAGGAGCAAGAACCGAAGTTGCCTTGTGCAGCACTGGAGTCATATTGTCACCCAGAGCTACTGCATAGGCAGTTTTCAAGCCAAAAGAACGGAAAAGGTGCCATTTCGGGATTTTGTTTAAGTTGAATGGTGGGGCTCGTACCAATTCCTGTGACTTTTCTGCTTGGAAAGAACTGGTGATGCACTGGTTGAGATGTTTTTCTTAATGCAGCTGATGGCAACCTGGGCTCTTGTAGCCCTCCAGTGTGCGCCCAGTGGAGGCTCCAAGGTGTAGGGTATGGCGATCCGCGTCGCTTAGCTTTGTGTATCTGAGCATTTCAAAGTTCACCCTGAAATTATAAGGGTATTGAAGTGAGTGCCAAATGGCACTGACCATTCCTGGAGCCAGCCTCGGGGTTTATGCATTAAAACCCTCTAAAAAGAGTCTCTTATATATTGGTGGTGCTTTCTACTTTGTGCCTGAGACCAGAAACCCTTTAGATTCAGTGGGCAGCTCTGAGTGATACAGCGTTGAGATTAAAAGTTGATCCATTTGGTCGCATTAACAGCAGCAGCTAAAAAAGCTAATTAAGTCTTTAATGTTGAGACTGGCATATTTTGCTGAGCAATAAAATAAGAGGATGATGAAATATGGCTTTTTTTTTTTAAATCTATTTCTTACCTAGCAAATAGCGAACTAGAAAGTCTGTTCCAGTGCAGAGACGGACTCATTAATATATTCGATACTAGCTATATAACATCAGGTCTTCTACGCGTATTGACAAGGGTCACTCCAATTAAATCTGAGGGTTTTTTCTTTTAATTAAGACTTTATTAACAGCCACTGAGTAGGGAACGTGATGAAAGTAAATCTGAAAATTGTGTAGTGAAGTGTTGATCTGCTAATTAAATCATGCAATTAAAGTAAGCCACTCTGACCAGCATGTTAACTTTTACAACTCATTCCAACAAATCTTCAGCCCTGTTTGGGAAAGCATACCTGTCCCGAAGCCTGCCTGAGCGTGGTTTTTGAAGTTAGGCGAACACTAAAGAAGTCTTGATTGCTGCAACCCCGCCGCATCTGGACCGTTTCCATGCAGTGGGACCCAATCTGCTGCCTGGACAAAGCTGAAATTTCACGTGAAGCTAGGGGAGGACTTTTTTCCCCTCAATAAGGCTGGAAAAATGTTTTCCTCTTAAAGTATGATCAATAGAAGTGACCTTTGATATCCAACTATATGCTTAGAAAGCTGTCCTCCCTGAAAACTTACTGCATACGTCTGCTATTTCAGTTAGAGACCCTAAAAGATAGGGAATCACCCCAGTTTCTGAGCAGTTACTAAAATTTCCAGTTTCCAAAAGCATTTGACCAAGTCGTTTCTGACAGCGATCTGTCAGCTGGCACACAGAGCTGTGACTGAAAGCGTTAGCTGAACCTTAATTTCAGCTAAGGTTAGGGCATGGCATGCTGCTAGGTTTTTCTGGCTGGTTATTGAAGCATGTAGGATCCAGTGCAGGAGCCTGGGCGTGAGCCCCGAGGCTTCAAAATAGGTGGAGAAGTGGTTGTGTTCTCCTCGTAGTTTAGCTTTTGGCAATTTTTAGCGTATGTGGAGTAGAACGAGCAGGAATGTTACAAATTCAGATATTTTACTAAAAATACAGGTGCAATTACCTTGCCAGTTGGGTGACTTTTTTCCCAGCTAGGCTGGACCTGATACACAGATGATCAATTAAACCGACTTTATTTTTATTCTGTTTCCCGTTTGAATAGATTTTTCTCTTTTTCCTAGTGTGCTATGTGCTTTTAACTTTTCTTATGTCCTGGGGGTTTTAACTGGCTCTGCATACCTGTTCCTTCTTTTTCCCGATCCTCCAAAAAAAATAAAAAGGCAGCTTGAAATCGCCTGCTGACTCAGTACCCTCCAAGCCATTCAGTAGCATGGTTTGATGGAGCCGTTTCAGTGTTTGCTGTTTCATCTCTTTTAGTACTGGTTAGTTAATAAACTTTATTCTCCTCCACGTACCAGGCTGGATGCCAGAGAGGATGGTGGCTTGGTAAAAATTTGCCATACATCCTTTTTTTTTTTGCAGCAAATGGGACTGCGGTTCAGCAAAGCCATTCATGGTATGTGAAAGCAGGCAGGCCAGGCTCTTAGGAGGAGTAAATCCGATAGCACCCCCTATGCAAACACTGGGCTAAAACCATGTCTGAAGACACGTACGATGCCGAAAGCGCCTTAAAATACCTTGTTACACCCTGACTTTTTTTCCTTGGCCTCCTACATAGCTTATCAGCTTACTGTTTGCCCCTCTTTGGCTGTTTTTCTGGTGATCTTGTAAAAAAAATGTACTTTTTCTCTGAAGTAGAGCTGACTGTCCCAGTGCTCCCTTTCCGATACGCTCACAGCTCAGGTTGCCAAGTGCCGTAGATATGATTTAAAGCCCTGGATGTGTGAAGAAGGACTTTTATTCCTGCAGTGAATGCGGTATTCCTGGTGTGCTTACCCCTAAAGTATCTGCTCCTTGGCTTGAATGACCAGGAAGTTTCTGTAATATCAAAAGCAAACCAGAACTGTGAGATATGAGCTGAGTAAAACCTTTGGTAAACTTAGTAGTTAAAATGTGAAAGGTGATCAGAAGTAAACCTGCCCTATTATTCTGATAGGCTATCGGGGGATTGTCGCGTTCAGGTGGATAGGGACTAGCCAGGTAGTTAAATCACTTTTTTTTTTTTTTTTGCTGTGACACTCATGTTACGCAATGTAGCAAAGCTTTTTTTTGAAGAATAGCAGCACAGTCAAGTAAGAAAACATTTCTCCAGTAACTGCTTCAGTTTCAGATCTATTCATCTAAAAAAGGTGTGGTATTTATTGTGGAGGGGGAGGTAGGTCTTGTGTGCTGGCCTTGCTTTCTCAAATCCAGAAAGCAGGGGAAGATAAAGAGTTGGTTAAATAAAAAGGTTGTATTAGAACTTGGAAGGAGATATCTTTATCACGCAGAACGGTATGCAAAACAATTACCATGTGCTTACACGTTTAGCATCTGTGAGATTTTGGGGCTGTGCCATTTCTGCAGGTTGCGAGGGGTTAAAAGTATTAATGACTCAGAAGTGTGAAGGGTTCCAAGTTTTCGGGTGAGGAAAGGACGCGGTCTAGGATCGCTCTCTGTGAGCAAGCGAAGCTCCACAGGCTGCGGTGTGTGCTGAAGGCACTCTTCCCTGGGAACGCCGCAGCACGAGGACCCCAGCGCCAGTGTTTGCACCCAGGGGTTGTACTGTGAGCTATTGAACTACCTGAAAATGTCAAGCTGACGCATGGCAGCATGTTGGTTTGGGGGTTTTTCCCTCTTTTCATTTTCATCCAAGGAACCAAGCCATCGCTACATCCCTTAGTCTGAGTATAAGGTTTTTAGGGAAAGGAAATAACAGGCGATCATGGTGCACCATGGCATGCCAGAGACCTGCGAGGGTGGCCTCCCAGCTCCTGCTGTTTGATAACTGATGAAAGTATTTGTCGGCTTATCTTCATTTAATGCTTTCGTCCTGGAAAGTGGAGTGTTTTACAGTTGTGCCTTTATTGCACCGAACTACCTTGTGCCGTTCACAAGGAATCTCACTGAAGTATTTCAGGTGATGTAGTTAAATCAGTAAAGCTTTGGAGACCAGATCACTGCTAGCTTATAAGGATTGGGCTAGTAACCAGAAGTAATGGAGTTTGAAGCATTTTGGAGTTGACCTGGGGCGAATTGGGTGTAGGGGAGTCAGCAAAATAGCTGGGTATTGCTTAGGGGCCAAACCTTGTGGTGGTTATGTTGTGCGTGGGTGAGTCCTGACTGATGCCAGGAGAGAGGAGCAGTGCAAAGTAACAGGGAAGAAGTGGGGAACTTGACTATCGTAGAACTCTGAGGAGAGTGCTAAGGATGAGAGCATCTCTGAGGCTCCTGTCACAAAATGCAAGCAGCACCTGGCTTCTGTGGAGATGGGGTGCAGACGTGGTCCCAGTAGCAGCAACCCACGTCTCAGGTGCTGTCTGGTCCCCTGTGTTGCTGGTGGTGGATCTGCAGAGGGACTTACTGTGGGGGTTTTGTTGTGGCATGGGGCAAAGGAGAGCACGGGAAGGCCTGAGGGTGTTTCTGCTCTGGGGTCCACGGGGTACTGCAGGGCAACTTGCATCACCCTGGACTGACGACAAATCCCCTCTTATTCCTTCCCCCTGGGGAAGGCAAAATATGCATCTATGGAGGCTTTTCTTTTGGGGGCAGGGAACTACGGGAGATGTTCCTGGATTCAGGTGATGAGACCAGCCTTTATCACCCTTACGCTTTCCCTATCAAAAAACTGAAAAGCTCCCAAGGATTGGATTTTTAATTTTACTTTGACACTTGGCACAGCTTGTAAAGATCCTTCAGGGCAAGTTTGGCTCCCAGTTTGGAGAGTTGTTGCTTTGTTTGGGGGTTTTGCCATTCTCTGCTGCTTGTAGTCCTGTAAAAATAATAATGAGGTCCTGATCTTGCGCCTATTGAATCCTAAGCAAAAAAGCCCCCATTGATTTCCAAGGGAGCAGGCTGAAGCCCTTCACAGATCGTGGTGGGAGCAGCTATTTAGCATAAGCAGGGATTGTTTGGAAAGTTTTCTAATGACCCAAACATTTTAACAAGCAGAGGAAACTCGGCGGGTAAAAGGGGTCCCCGGTTTGGGGGTGGGGAGGTGGCCGGTGCTGCTTCATGGGGGCGATCCCTGGAGCCGGCTCTCCGTCATCTCCCGTTCCTCTCAACTTGCTGTAACGCAGACCTTCGCTTCCCATCCCAGTTTTTATAACTCCAGCTTTGATGCAAGCCAGCGGCAGCGTCGCAGCCCAAACGCGAGCACCGAAGGCGACGGTGACGGCCACCGCCTGGGCCCCCCGTGACTCTGGCACGAGTCCCGCACGGAGCCAAGCCGCAGCGCGGGCCGCCATCTCCTCATGCCCCATCCTCGTTGCCATCGTATCAGTGTCGGCCGGCATTAGCCCCCAGCGCCGTGATCTGTGAGCCGCACAATGCGCCGGGGAAAGTGTTAATAATCCCCCGCGGGGGTCCGCAGGCAAGCTGGGCCTGAGCCGGCCCTGCCCGCGGACAGGATGGGGCCACCGGGGCCGCTTGCACGGGGACAGGAGCCGGCAGAGGAGCTTTCCTGGCACTTGACGGGCAGGCAGAGCAAGGGAAAAAGAGTTTTCTGAGGGTTGGGGTTTTTTTTCATATCCCCCCCTTTCATGTGCAAGACTCAAGCACAAGAAATTCCCTCCCAGCAAAATATTTCAGCAGCTTGTTTGGAGACTGTAGGTCTTGAACTAACTGGTGATTTGATTTTTGTTTAAAATTTTTTCACTTTTCTATATAGATTCCCCCAGGCAAGCGTTTTGTTTCTAGCCGGTAGCGGGATCTGTGCAAGATGAGCATGCTGATTCCCTGAGATGTGCTTTGGGAGATGGAGGTATCAGAGCTAAAAGTGAAGAGGAAAAACCAGTTGCAATGGGAAGATTAGGGAGTTAAGAGTGTGCCCTGACAACTAGCATGTGCAACCAAAGATAAATCCTCCATGAGCCTGTCTTTAATTAAAAGAATGATTGGAATTAGGCATAGTACCATCTCTCCTGATCTGTATCATGTGTATCTGTACAAATAAAGCATTTTTGGGGAGGGAGAAGAGGAAAACATCAGATTTTTATCTTCCTTTGGTAGCCAATATGTCTGCCTTTTGAAAAGGCATATTTCTCCCTGTCTTAGAGGACCCAGGCTTGTTGACAGTAAACAACTGTCACTTGGCAGTTTATGAAAGAAGAAGAATGTTTAAGAAAACATGTCCAGTTTAAATAGTTATGTTAATAGGCTGGGGATTCATGCAGAAGTGGGGGGGGGGAGTGGTAAATGGAGGTGCATAAATTAGCTGGTATTTACTGCGTAAGAGATGAGCTGTGAGTGAATGCAGTTGGAAAAAAAAATAAAAAATACATTCATTTTTACAGCCGGTGTGTTATGCATGATTTCGCAGCTTTCTGTGAAAGCATTATTTTTTTTTCCAGGGAAAACTCAGAAAGCCTCTTTCTTGCAGTGTGCGGTGGGTTGGGCCCCGGGAGGCCCCTGGGTGGGACGAGCCGCAGGGCTGGAGCCCAGCACTCCCACTGACCAGCCCTAATGCTGCTTCACGCTCCACGGGCAGCACTTAGACCTTGCAGCCGCCCTGACGTGTCCTTAGCCTTTGCTTCGCAGGGGTGATTGGAAGAGGAGACTGCAAGGAAACCCTGCCTCCTAATTTGCGAACTGATTAATTACAGAAAGGAAGGAAAAAAAGAAGTAAGAAATGGCAGATGGTGTCCTCTCTGCATCCCTGCCCAAAGTTGCTACAAATCCATCATCCACCTTCTTCTGAGTTAAACACTCGTGAACATAGTGAGTGATGAGCGAGCGCGAAGCGTTTTTTCCAGCTCGGCCCAAAGGCATCAGTGTCAAAAGCGTAATGAGTGAGGGCCTGGTGTCAGGCACTTGAAATCTGTAATTAAGCATCAAAATAAGTTTCAGGCTTTCCAGGCTCCTGATTTCCCTGGCTTGGGAACAAGGGTATAAGCAGCTATTGGGGGGTGCTGATATTAGTCTTGAAGATACTGGGTAAAGCCACCCTCCTGCACCCCCAGCTCCCATCCTAGCTGGGATACAATATAAATGCAGTAAATACTGTGGAGTTTAAATAAATACAGTGTAGATACTGTGATACAGATACTCCACCTTTCTTTCAGCCTTGGGTATCTCGGAGGGGGGCACCTTGACAGCAGCAGCTTCTCTTGCCCTCGTTTCAAGTAGAGCAGAGAGAGCTGCAGGAGCAAATGGGAACCCCCAGAGTATGGATGAAAGGGTCACACTAAATTTTCTTTTGGCCAGTGGTTCAATTAGTATTGCCATTATTTGGACAAGGAGGCAAAGGAAACCCAAACCTGAAGCCTCCTGCTGCAGAAATGCTTTGAGATCTGCCCAGACAAAAAGGAAAGTAACTCCTAGAAAGTGATTATTGAGTTGTACTGGGACTCCAACCTGTGTATTATTTAGTGAAGGAATGAGATTTCTGCCTCATTTTTATGTGTAGGTGTGCTGGCATCTTGGGATTTGAGAAGGCAGTGGGCTTCTCCATCAGGAGAGTCTTCATGGAGGGATGGGAACCACAGAGGTGGCTGTGGGGGACAGCAGGGGTTCTCCTTTGTCCCGTCTCCCTCAGTGCAGGGGCAAAAAGGAGCAGGTTTGTACCCGCCGCTCTGGTTTTGGCAGTGGGTCACTGCCTGAGAAACTGGGCTGCCCGCCTGATGCTGGATCTGGTGACCCCATGCAATGTAAATCCTTCTTGCGAGGAGCCGTCTGCGTGCTCTGAACAAGGCCATCTTGTGGGTGGAATGTGTTAGTCCTGGCAAAAAAGGCTTGAAACCTCCTCAGGTGCTTTCAAAATAGGTGTAAATGTTTGAAGTGGAGGTTTTTTCCCCCTCTGACCCCTCCTCCCAGTGCATAGCAAATGAGGTGTGGACAAGCAGTGCAGTCTTTGCAGGAATAACTTCACCTGGTGCTCAAGCCTGGCCGTTTTGGAGATGAGAAGGAGCTGCTGGAGGAGCAACACATGGTGTCTCTGGGCAGGGAGGAAGAGGAGACAACCCTGAATTAGCCACCCACCCTTGGAAAGGGAGCGGAGGGGCCAGACTGCTGTGGGCAGCTCTTGCTCCACTTATGGGTGTATACATCAACAAGGATAAATAGGTATACATATGTGGGGAGGTTGTCCAACTTCATGTCTTCACTAGTGCTACAAGGTGGTGGTTCATCCACCCATCCCACTCAAGGGAGCGTGGCTGAAACTTAGCTTCAGTGCCTGACTTTCAGACAAGTCCAGCCCTTTGGTGGCTGCTGGGCTCAGTTTTTATCATCCACATTTTCCGTCTGCCGGAGAGAAATGGCTATTTTCTTTCTCCCTTGGCTTGCCTGTTGCAACATTGTCCATCTCACTGGGACACTTGGGTGCTCGTTTGCAGAGAGAAGGAGGTTTTAGAAGTGTTTCTGGTGGGGGAAGGAAGGGAGAAGCTGGGAAAATCAGACTGGGGAGGATGGGGCAGGTGTCCAAAAGTGCCTGTGGAAGATCCCTGGCTCATGCAGGCAGGACCAGCCACGTCCTGCTGCAGGACACTGGAAATGACCCTCTGCAGAGAGTGCATTTCCTTACGGCAGCATTAAAATAGCTGTGTATAGAGGTGTCTAACCTGCTTCTAGCATTAGCGGAGCCTAACGTAGTACAGTTCGTAGAAGATGATTATTTGGGGGCATTAAAACTGCTTGAAGGGAGTGGGAACCGAGACACGCATGACTTCCTTGAACTCTCTCTTAATTTATTACGTGCAGTCCGAAACCCGCCGTAATAGATACGGTTGCAGGAGACCATTAAAAGGTCCGTTCTGGTGAACGTGATGCCCTGCTGTTGCTGCTGGAAATGATAAACCGCGTTTGGGTCGGATGGTATGCGATGCCCTCCGTGTGCGCGCATATGCATGGAAGCCGGTAAGTCCTGCTAATTTAGGGATTGTTTTCCAAGTCTGTTTTCTATAACTCTGTAGACTTAATACAAATAAAGAACTGACCAAGTTTCCTGTGAGAAGCGCAGAACAAATGCTAAGCGTGGGATTTGAATGCAGAAAGGTGAAAACACAAACGTATACAGAAACAGCAAGTCAAACAGGCTGAAAAAATATTGTAAGGTTGATTTAACAGAGCAGTGAACTCAAAGCTGTCTAATCCCTTTAGCAGCCTTCTTTAAAGAGGAGAAATAAAAGAATTTTTGACATCCACTTTTCTTTTGCCATCTCTCCCGACTCTTTCCAATAATGCTGAAGGATAAGAGTTGAGTTTAGCACAAGGACAAAGTGTTGCAGCTTTAGTTAGATGTGCTTTCTAAATAACAAAATCTTCATTTGTCATTCGTGACTGTAGATTAAAGTGGATCAGACTTCCCAAAAGGAGATTACTGTTAAACTTCTCCAACTTGGGTACCTGGCACCTAAATCTTGCTTGAGGCACTGAAATAACAGGCTTGGTTTCGAAAGATGCTGAGCCAGGTCAGGCTCTGCATTTAAATCACTTAAGCACTCTTAGAATCTGGCTCTTCATTTTGATGCCCAGATATGGATTTCTGGGCTTGATCACTGACCTTTGCATTTCAAATGTTTGGCCTTTGTTTTCTTTACTAAGCATGCAGACAGAGCGGCCCCCAAATTATTATTTTTCCTTTTACACAGCTGAAAAGAGCTAGCAGAGGAGACTTGAAGATCTGCGTCTTATTACGAAGAATAGGGATCTTTGAAAGATACCATTTTATGTAACTCAAGGGAAACTTTCAAAAAGGGGAATATTGACTTATTTTTCATTCACGTGAACATGATCCGTCATATATCTAAAACCCACAATCAGTTGGAAAAAAACCCACCCAAACTACCCTAAACCTTTGCCCTCTCTTAATCCGTGTACAAGAGGTTTTTTTTTTTAAATGTGCTTTTTCCACCCTCTGAAATAGAGGCAATTGATAGCCTCATAAACAAATACCAAACATTAAGTCCTAATCTCCATATAGAGGAGCCTGACCCTTTTTATGGAGAGAGAGGGTAGAGGGAGGAAACGGGGCCAGGAGTTTGAGGTTTAATGCTTATTAAAGTTTTAGTGGGTGGGAAAATGCGATCAATAAATTTTGTTTAATGCCTCGAAACTGGTGTTGGTTTTCACTAGCTACACTGGAGAGTAGTTTTCATTTTGAAACTAGGACACTCGTAGTTGGAATGACAATTAATGTGGAGTGAATATGGTCCCAGTTGGAAGCCGATTTTTTGAATAGCATGAAAACTCCCCCCACCTCCCCGCCTTGGCTCCGGAGTGGGGTAGCTTCCGTTTTTAATTAGCAAACCAGGCAAAATTTAGCTCATTGTGTCTTTCTGCTCCTTTGGCCCAGTGGATAGCTTGGATTTCTCCATCTTGCTGTCATGAGGCTGTTCTTTTTATTTTTTTTCTTCAGTTTTGGTGCGGGGAGGAAGGGGGGGGCTTCAGGATACTTAGGATTAAAGTCATTGTTCGGGGGTATTTGCAGCCAGCTGCCTGCATTAAATGAAGATTAGAGGAGCGCACATTAAAAGTGCAAAGGAAATGCAGAGGAGCTGGGATTTGGGAGCTGCATAGCTGTGAACCGAAGGGGAAAGGTTGAGGCTTTATAGCAAATTTTTTCTGATGCCATGTGATCTCAAAGCCCACTTCAGAAAAGCATCACAAGTACCAGAAAAGCATCACAAGTACCAGAAAAGCATCACAAGTAACTGCCAGGACCAGGTCTGGCTGGGAATTGTAAAGGGACCGTGAGTCTTTGCATCACTAAAAAGTTCCTCTGAGGTAATTCTAAACTTTTGGGCCTGGTGAACTTACATATTGTTTAAAAAATTCATCCGCAAGAGCAGTTAAGAGGTGGTGAATGTTTTGCTAAAATTCACTAAATAGCTGAAAACCCACCCTGGAGGTCGAGAACTCCAAAAGTAATGAATTTTTGAAGGATTTTAGGAAGGAAGTGAGGGTGTAGAGGAGGAGCCCAGAAAAAATAACTCAAAAGAATTATTCAGCAATGCATGCTTACTCTTTTAAGGATTTAATAGGACAGTTTAAAAATATTCCAAAGATTGAGTTTCTCTCCTTTCTTTATGCTTTGTGGAGCACTCATTTGTGTAATCTGTAGTTCTTGTTGCAAGCTTTGCTAATTTCTTGGTGTGTGTCACCTGCAAAACCCCACCGGGTAGCCTGGTCCAGCAAAGGAGGAGGGATGGCATGGAGCACTGATGCTGAAGAACATGGGTTTGCTCAAGGCCTCCCTGCTTCAGCAGGATCCCATCCTGCTCTGACGGAGGCTGGGGACAAGCTTCGCTCAGTCCGTTGGGATGCTGGGAAGCCTCAGTCTTTGCCTCAGTTTCCGTAGCTGCCTCCGCTGGCTTCAAAAAGAGGTTGTGGCGGTTGCTTGCTTGCTTGCTGCAACGATGAGGTTTTTTTGGACTTCCTCAGGCATGAGGAGCAGCAATGTAAAACATCAGCCATTTTGTGGTGGGATCTACCTGTCAAGATCAAGCTGGGATGCCCCTGCTGTGCTGTGCAAATCTGGGGCCAAGTTGGCCACTGTTCTTCAAAGGCAACAAGAGGCAGACACCAAAAGGACAACGACCCATTGGCACAGTCTCTTGTGCTCTGCCTAGGATCAGCCCAATGGGTGTCCCATCACTCTGCCTCGAGTAGGGAGCGGTCTGGGTTGACCACGTTTGGCCACTGCAGTTGGGTGAGGTGGGCTGTGTGACATGTGGGCAAACCAGCTGCAAGGATACACTCACCCGCGTGCCAGGCTGGGACTGGTGTCATCCCGGCCACGAGCGTGGGCTGCTGAGATCTGATACAGCTCATTGCTGTCCTCCTCTTGAGTAAAGCACAAAGGCTTCGGCACCTGGGAGAGCAGGAGTCATCTGCATGGGCATCCCTGAGGTGCTTCAGCACAAGCCAGGAGCTCTCATAGGACAGACAGAGCAGCAGAGCCTGGGGACCTCAGCATCCCCCCGCTGCCGGGTCTCCGCTCCGCTGCTCCCTGTCTTTAGGGACCATTGGTGAAGAAGTGGAGGACATTTCATATCAGTTCTTTTATTTCTGTTAAAAAAAAATGGAGTGCAGAACTGTGAGATAGATAGATATGGGTGGTGGTTGCTTCCCTCTTTTGTGTTTTGAGTAGGGAACCAAGGAAAGTGTTTGATAGCACAGTCTGGCCAGATTTTGAGGAAAACCCCATCACTGCCTGTTCCTTTAAGCCAGCAAAGCCCCAGCTGAAGGCTGTCCTTGGGACAGGCTCTGGGCTCTCAGCAGCAACCAAAGCTTTGCGTCTCTTGGGTTTTGCATTCCCATTTTTGTTAGGTGTAGCCAGGAGACCCCTTTGATTTGTTCTCTGGTGTTTTTTTTTTTTCCTCCTCAGGGCTTTCGGAGTGCCACAGGGAAATCCTCCTGGCCAAAGTGTTTTTGTAACTATTTTAGCTTTGTGACGATTTCTTTTTCTAACTCTCAGCATCTGAATTGGGTGATTTGAGAAAACAGTCCATTAAAAGGAGGATACTGTAGAGTCCTGATGAATCCTGTTTTCTACTTGGCCGGTGGAACAGAAAGCTAATTGCCAGTAGTAAATCTATTCAAAGGAGGGCTGGAGGGAGAAAAGCTAATATTCCTCCTTGAATGCCATTTAATCTCTGAAACCTTTCATGCAGATGTAAATTAGGATTTGCACAACAGAGTCAACAGTTGCTCCGTAGATAAGGCAGATTTGCAACATCTGCTTTTCCATTCGAGAAGCTCTTGCAAAGTCGCTGTCGGGGATAGCCAAGCTAAACACTAGAGGGTTTTTTTTTATTTCCATAATCTCTTGTTTATGAAGAAAGCTGCATATGACAGAACTAAACGTCATTATCGTTCTGCTAATTCTCTAGGCAAAAAGTTTGCTTTCCTCCTAACACAGAGCTAAAAAAACCCCCACTGGGTGGTAATACAGTGCAGCACACTTGTTAACATCTTTGGAAGAAACGTTGTCTAGTAACAATTGCACAGACCACTGCGGTGGTAATACAGTATAAACAGTTTATACAGAACTACCCCCCCCAGCAAACACGCGCAATAGGTGAAAGATAAAGTGGCACCTTCAAATGGTGGAGTCAAACCCTTTTCGGACATGGTTTCCTAAAGGCACATTTCTCGATCACGGTTTAGGCTTTTACAGAAGCAACCAGGTTTTTTTATTTTTCCTGAGGTAGCAGGGGAGATAACCCAGCTGAACACCACTTTGGGAAATGTTTTGCTTCGGCAAAGCATCGCGTGCTGCTGTGATTGCCAGAGCCCCTTCTTCCCAGGATGGCTGCAGCTCGACACTGGGAAATGTGCTCCAAGAGGGGTCTTGACCTTGAAGGTGGGGAAGAGAGAAGACAGAATATATATTTTATATAATAATTTTTATTTTATATATAATATTATTTATAACATCACATACATAAATACTATACATAATATTATGTATCTATATGTGTATAGGCATAGATAAATATAAAAATTTATTTAATATTATATATAAACACGCAAAACTTATATTTTATATATTTTATATATTATATTTTCCTGTGCCAGGCTGGTGGTGTGCCCTTTGGGGTGGCAGGGCCGTGGCCAGGCAGGGATGCTCCGTCACTGGCACCGTCGTGGCTGCTGCAGAAAGGAGAGGAAGCTTTGCCTTCCATAAAGCACCGCCAAAAATACATATATAAAAAATACCCCGTCAGCTCCCCGCAGTGCAGTGAGGGTACACGGTGGCTTTAGGTGAGCTCGCTTTGCTGCGGGGGCCGCTCCCTCGATCTTATCTGCCCTGAGAAGCCAGGTACTTGGGTAAACAGGTGATCCCACGATCTCATCATGCCCACCTCTCACGGGGGCTGCTGCTGGGTGCAGGGCCTGGGGCTGGTTTGGTGGTTTTCCATATTCCCCCGGGGCCCATCTGCCACTCTGGGGAGACGGAGGGAACAGGGACATCGCAGGGTGCTCCTGGGGAGGTGGCACTGGGGCTGCTTGTCATCCCTTGTCACCCCTTCTGGCTGCTTTTTAAATTGAGGCAAGTCCCAAATGAACAGCGTTTGGCAAGAAAAGTGTTTTATTTCCCTTCTGGGCAACGGGGTTTGCTCTTCCCGGTGCAGAAGTCCCGAGGTGAGATGGGGAGGCGGCCCCATCCCATGAGCAGTGACACAGGTATTGGGAAAAACACTGTTGTGGGGTGTGAATAATACTATGGGCCCCTATTAACACAGGTTGGACACTTATTTAGAGGACACAGCGCTGGTCTGAGCCTGGAGATGGTCTATGTGCTCTTTGCCATCATGGCCTTGTTCATCCCACCGATGCTGGTGCCAGGGGAGGTTTCCATATCCCTACAGCAGTTAGCCACCGACTCGGTGGCTGTGACCATCATCCCCCTGGGAACGGGATACCAAACTCAACAAGCGAAAGCTCTGGCACGCTTGTTGCTCCATGATCCTATAACATATCCTGTCACGGTGGATTTGGTGCAATAAAATACATAGAACAAGAAACGTTTTTGAATTAACCTGAAGAGAGAAATGCATGGAGTACTGCTATCTTTCTGCTTGTTAACGTGCCAAATACAGCTTGTCCAGCTTGAAAGGGGGAAAATACGATCCACTTAGAAACGAGCCTCTTAGTCCATTCCACCACCGGGCTGTGAAGCAGTCCTGAAAAGCCTCTCTGGGATTGCCAGGGTTCAAGGTGGGGTAAGGAATATTTTGCTAGTGGTACTGAACGTCGTGTGCCTCGAGCCCTCTGTGGTGGGAGTCCTGGTGGGGTTTCGGTTGTGTGGTGGATGTGCCCCAATGTCATGATGATGATAAAGGGGGAGGCATGCACCCCACCTGAGCAGTCCCTCGGGAGGCTCCCAAGCACTTTGATGTTTGGAAAAGCAGAATCGTGGGAAGCTATTCCAGGAGGAAAAACACAGGTGAAAAGAAAAAACCAGATGGAGTGTCCTGGAGCCAGGACCCAGCACCCTGCGAGGTGGTGCAGGGCCCTGGGGCTTTCCCACCCCACCAAGCCTCCCACGGGCACCGTGGGCCTTTGCCGCCCAGGAGCAGCCCCCATGCTTTCTGCCACAGCACCTGGAAATAGTCACTGACACCGGGGAGGGCACCAGCCAGGCTCTAGTTGGCTTGAAGTTTTTTGGGGGCATAAGCAGCCCAGGAATACCCCACCGCCCTCCACCTCCTCGTCCTTTTGTGCCTGAAAAATAAATCACTGTATATTCTCCTGCAGTTTTTGAGAGCTGCCTGCGTTAAAACTGAAACAAAACATTTCCAGGCTCAGTCAGAAACAAGTATTTATGTCTAAGAGGAGCAGACATATGATGGAAATACTGACACACTTAAGCACTTGGAGCTGCGAACCACAGAGAAAGTGAATTATAGCTGGGATGATAGGCAGCTATGGAGATGAAGTATCTTATCCTTTTAAGTGAATACGTACAAAAGCATTTTAGCATTGCTGGGCCAGCTGCTCCTCATTGTGGAAGGTGCTTCCTGGCTAGTTGCTGCCTTTTTGCTCCTTTGAACAGCTTAAAAATTGCCTCCTTCTCTGTAGCATGTTTGCTATGAGCTGCAGTGACGGTGCTGCAAGTGCTGATCTCCATCAGAAGCATCTCTTGGTGATTCTCGACTCATTACTGCTTTGGCTAAACCAATAAATGGTTGAATTTTAGTCGTATCTTGGGAGCCCACAACCTAGATTGCCTTCTCCTCTCTAAGAACCCGTTAAAGCTGCAAACTCATTAATCCCTGCTCTGCTGGCAAGCGGTAGAGCGGGTTCCCGTAACCCATACACGAGTTAACTCCCCAGTAATTTATACCTATGTCTACTGTGGATTTTGAAAAGATGCTGTTAATGTCAGTTAGATCCCAAATGGGAGTTTCCTTTGGGAGAGCTGGGAGGGACCTTTGCAACCTGACTTGCAATAGAAATGCTTTAGGAAAGTTTTAAAGGACGCGTGGGGATAGCTGTTTGCCAGCAGCGAGGATGGTTTTCATAGGACCCAGGACTGAGGTCCAGGAGATGTGCGTTTGTAGCTCTAGTGAATCTGAAAGCTGCCTCCCCACAGTGCTGCTTTGCACTGGGAAGATTTCTGACTGCCTCAATCAAAGGTGCGCATCCAGATGCAAGACGCAACCATGTCGGGAGGGCTCGGCGCTTGCTCCGCTGTACTGGTTTCCTTCTGATTTAGCAATGGGAGATGCAGGATGAAGAAGGTGGCCAAACCCTCGCCCAGGTCCCCAGGAGGGCTCAGCCCATCTGTGTTAAACCCCTCCCAAGCACAGGTTGCACACACAGCTTCTGCCACTTTGTTCACGCCACGTGACCGGAGATGTAGACTTCTGCAAGTCAGTCTGATGGCTGGATGCTTGGCCTCAGAGGGGGCAACTTCATGTCTCCTTCTTGTCTTAGTGTCTCTTGTTGAGAAGGTGTTGGAAACACCAGGCACTTGCAGCTGGAAGGCAGGAAGGGGGTGCTGGGCACTAGGCACCCAGTGGGAGACATGACCTCTAGTTCCCCGCTTTAAACTCCAGCTGTTCTCAGCTTGGAAATGAGACTGTCTCCACTTTCGGATTTATCATCGTATTTGAAAGCTATGTGAGGAATAATAAGAGTAAAATTTTGTTCTCCAAGGTCACAGTTGGGCAAAGCGCTTAAGCACTTAAGTGCACATTTAAGTGCTTTGTGGAGGTCTCCAATTTGGGTCCTGTTTATTTTTTAAGCCATAAGCATGTAAACTGAAATTTGAAAAACTGTTTAAAGTGAGATTAAAACCATTAGTAACATTTCCCTTTTAATTCACCATTCTATCTTTCCAGATATTACTCGCAGTCAGTAGGAATAAAGTCACTAGGACTGACCTTTGCATTTAACAGGCATCACGGTATCTGCTGGAGACTGGCTGAGGAGATTGAGGGCAGAGATGCCAAAATAAAGTTGTCAGAAACAAGACATGATGCTTCTTTCCACAGAAGAAGCTTCAGACCCTGATCATTCTGCTTTGAGTCTAAAGTGAATTTCCTCTTCATTTCAGCATTCACTAATTATGTTTTATAAAAATAGTTTGTCGCTTTGTCATTTACCCAGGTGCATTATGGCTTTCAAAAAAGAGTGATTTCCTTTTAAATGGCTAAACGGTACAGTTTTGCTTGTGCTTAGTCTGGGCTTGTTCCTGTTTGGTAGGTTTATGATACAAAAGCCAAAATATACAAGTCTTGATCATTTGGCAAACAGGTTGGGTAAAACTGTGTATTTTGTATGGAGGGATTGTGCAGCTGCATGGGGTTTGTTTTCCAGCAGATTAAATTAGCAAGAGCTTCCATCAGAGTCAACAAACAAAGATCAGTACCCAGTCCTGCAAGTGCAAAGCTGTATACAGGGCTTTTTAATTGGAAGCCAAAGTTGGTACCATTGAAAAAGTCCTTATAGTCTAGAAGAAGGAAGAAAAAAACCTGAAAGGAACAGTTAAACCAGAATATTTCTCAACCATATTTTCCCCAAGGATATATCCCAGTTGGGAAGAGACCATGGGTGAACACTCAGTGTCGCAACAGGTGCTGGTCTGATAGGAAGGAGATGCTGGAGCTCTGTCTTCTTTTTCTTTTTATTGAAATTATATGCTTTCAGGGAAAATCTTTTCATTAAAAGAAAAAAACCAACACCCTAAACCTTTGACTGTATGAATACCACAAAATTCTGGCCAAAACCTAAAATATTTGAGTTGGAATTGCTGCCAGGGTATCAGAGGAAAGGTTCTTTATAACCCCAATGAGTGTGGGCTTTGCCTCCTGCGAGATGATACCTCCCAGGAAATACCACATTTTCAGGCCCCCAGGATTCTTTATTTTTACCCTGCAAGGCTATTGACTGAAACATTTTTATATTTTTGATTTTTACATTTCCACAGGAATAAAAACTCTCATGACAAGAAGAGAAAAGCAATACATTTGTCACTTATAACCTGCTCCAACTCTTTCACTTAATGGCAAAAGAGCAACCTGAAGCCAATGCCACATCCACAGGTATTCAGAGCTGCTGTAATTGCATTGGTTTCACAGTCAAATTGTAATCTATGAATATGCTTAAGATGCAAAATTAGGATCTCTATCCATATCTGACTACTATCGGAGATCAACTCAGGCCACCTGGGTTTGGATCATAGCATTAGGTTCAGACCGATCTGTTTTGAATTACTTTTTACTTGCTAATTCTGTAATCATAAAACCAAAGTGTCTTCGTCGTGGAATAGGATCCCCCGTGATACATATTGTACAAAACCAAGAAGACTCTTAATGCCTGATGGAGCGTACAGTCTCAGAGCCGGGGTAAGCCAGAAGATAGAGATAGGGCAATGCCAAATGAAAATGTTGGTTAGCATAGACAAGGTGAGGAGGATGGCAGTCTTGCTGTTGATCTAGCGGGGTTGAGGGCAGCTGTAGAGGGCTAATTCTTTTTTGTTAAACTGGTGTAAAGGATGAATAAACCATTCAATGTCAAGAGTGCGTTTATATGTCACTAAAATGAGCCTGAGGACCATCAGACCCAAGAGCCACACTTTCAACATGCTCCCCATTCCTCCGTGGGGAGACTTCTGAGCTTGAACCTTTCCTTGTGTCATTATCCTATGGTAAAACAAAATTCTCCAGCCCATGGCAGGGTTCACTGTCATCACTCGTGGAACAAACCGCCGCCGCTGGTAGACAGATTTCAGCTTTCATGCTCAGTCTTTGGTTCTGCACTTCTTTGTTGCACAGAGAGTAACTCCAGCAGGGAGCCAGTGGTGGGTTCATGTATTTTAGCTATTCCAGCCTGTGTCTTCTGTCCAGACTTCTCCCTTGTTTCCTTCAGCCCACAGAGGTTGCCTTTGGGCTACCCAGAGTCACTTGAGAAATTGGGTTTATCCCCATTCTGCTCCTTCTATCCCCTCCTTGCTGGGTCTCGCAGGGGTTGTGGACAGACTCACAGGAATAAAGAAATCAAGATCGAGAGACTGAACTGTGAACTTTTCAGCATACACTTATTTCAGCCAGATCACCCCCCACGCAACATTGGGTGTTGTAGTGACCCTATATAGAGGTCTGTTTGTTGTGGTGCACCTGGTGGGGTGGCTGTGTTTTGGTCGCTACAGGGTTGAAGCCATACTTGTAGATCAGCCAGAGACCTGACTGTACTGTGCACAGCTGTCTTTCTGCATTACTACCTGCCTGGGGCAGGCAAGGCTTACCTCCGGCAAAGAGGAGCTCCGGGCACATGGAAGCATCAGTAGGGCAAATATAAGATACGTTTCTTTTTTAAATGCTTTTTTGTTCTCTTGACACCTGCTTTTATTTACTCATTTCCATTTCTTTCTCCCTTTGCAGAATACTTGAGGAGCGAGACCGCCTTTCTGGAAGAGTTGGTGTTTGGAAGTGGAGATACCATTGAACTTTCCTGTAACACCCAAGGCTCTTCTGTGTCTGTTTTCTGGTTTAAAGATGGTATCGGGATTGCACCTACTAACAGAACTCATATTGGACAAAAACTCTTGAAGATAATCAATGTGTCATATGATGACTCGGGGCTGTACAGTTGCAAGCCAAGGCATTCCAACGAGGTCCTGGGAAACTTTACAGTCAGAGTTACAGGTACATGCAGAAATACAGCTGTCTCGGTGATTTTTGGTTGGTTTGTTTGTTTGTTTGTTTTTATTTTTGCCCCTTCACATGTTCAGCACAGCTGGTGCTTTGTGGTGTTCGTCTGTACTTGGTAGGTCTCTGCCTCCCTGGTAACTCCTGGCAGTGATTAGACTGACAAAACAAACCAATTGAAGAATGCTTGCATGTCCATACCAAATGTTAAAGCTTGATGTTAATACTGAGAGAGACTTAGAAACAGTGCTAGTCAGATTAAACCCCAAATCCCCCTTAACACTCAAATAGATGCAATGCTACATGTGCCTTTGAAGTCTTTTGTGAGTGAGTGAACTGTGGCTCAGGGAGGTTAAGTGACTTTTTCCACTTTATGTGACAAATCAGTGGCAAAATTGCATGTAAAAGCTGGAGGTTCCTGAAAACCGTTTCCCTATTGTAGCTGATAAATCTCTTCCCTCCATCCCAGTTATCACAAATCACTAGTTTGTCTCGGAAGTAGCTTATCTGTAAACTGTGTATCTCTCAAATATGTGCTTCATCAAAGGTACTTATTGGGATTCATATATTGCAAAGAAGTGCTGTGTTAGCACAGCACATGCTGCCATTTGCTTGGCCTTTTTTTCCGTGATTAGGACAGTAGGACAGAACAGCTACAAGCTGTCCCAGCCTGGATCACTAAACAGAGTGCCAGAAAAATCTGTTGTTCCCAGATAGCTAACCGCTAACACTAAGATCTCCATGATTTCAGGGTGCTGCATTGGTAGATGGATACTCATCACTGTGAGCAGATAGAAAGTCTCCTGATCACACAGATTAAAAGCCTGAATTTTCAGAAGAATTAACCCCTTGTGGATCTAAGGTTTTGAAAACTTTCCTTTGCCCTTGCCCTGTTGGAGCTTTTTCAAGCATCCCCAAACAGTAGGTCCTTGCCTCCAAAAGTTGGGTTCCCTCAAAAAGTAAGGGGCTCTGTCTGAAAACCAAACACAGAGATGTTTGTGATTGTAAATCACATCCACTCCATGAAGGGCTTTCTCGTGCCAGAAATAGGATTTTGTGTGAGAGAGTCAAACCATCATGAGAATAAAAGCTCGTTTCAGCAAGCCTTCATCAACATCTGCTTTTCATTGAGTGTTACTGGAGATTGCTGTGAATGCTTCAAGGTCATATCAATTAAATGGTTAAAGAAGTATTTGGCCCTTGAAAAGCTTTCTTTAACTAGGTACGATTATTGGAACTATCCAAGGAACTGCAGGTTGTTAGAAACGTTACTCTCTCTTTTTTTAAGTGACATTAAAATGCTTTTGAGTTCAAGGGGCAGCAGGGAGGCAGAAGAGGGCAGCTGGTTACACGCTCAAATGAAACAGCTGCCAGCCCCAAAAGTTCGTAAAGTGAGAAATTGTTTTTAATAGTGGAAGGGCTGATAATCCTCTGCTTTTAAAAAGTTTAAGCCCCTGTGTTTTTCCTCTTCGCTAATAATAGCTAATAACAGCTTAAGAACAAGCAAGTAACCTGAACCTGCTTTCTGACAGCATTATGAGTCTTTGATTCTATTAGCCCACTGTCATTACCACCAAAGTGCTGATAATGTGGGAGTCTCAGTTTTAGCTGTCAGCAGCACTTGTTTTAAACTTTGAAGCCCTGCTTTATGTGGCAATAGTGGCGCCTTTTGTATGCTCAGATATTTCTTCATAATTAGTATTGATTGCTCAGTGTGGCACTGTGGAGATGAGATTGTTATCGGAGATTTGTGGTTTGTGTTCCCACTTCTTAAAGGTAATGCCAGCGATTAGCTTGGGTATCTGGTTGGGTGTTTATGTGGATATCTAATGTTCGGGGCGGAGTTGTTCTCTGCATTAAACTGGTTTAAATCTGTACTAACAAACTGGAATTGCTCTGATCTGTATTCTTAAGTGAGCAAAACTAGGCTAGGTATATTCAGAATAGCTGATAAACACGTAAGTCCCATTTTGAGAGATGCTTCCAGATTCTAGGAGCGTATCAGGATTTTCTTGCGTGGGGAGTGAGTTTGAGTTTGAGTCTGCAACAAATCGGCTCTTCTGCAGCGACTCTCGGTGTGCACAGGGAGATGCTTGATGCTGAAGGTAGAGCAAGGAGACGCTGGAGCTGGCATTTCAAGGTTGAAAACCAGGTTGATTAATATCAGGGTTTGATCTCTTTAAAATGCCTCCCTTGACAGACATGGGCTTGAGTGTTTTGCTAGTTTACAGAAAGAAAGCTCCTAAAACCTGAGCACTTGAAGAGGATCACAAATAGAGGCTGCATGCCCAAACTGATCTCTGGCCCTGTTGGCAGAAGCTCCATTTCTGCAACCATTTCACGCACAGAACAGCCTTTGGATTTAGTGGCCGAGCAGCACCCCTGTGATGAGCACAGACTGCAGGCTGGTGCCAGTGACAAGAGCTTTCAAAATACCCAAGACTAAGCTTTTCAAAACAGGTGACTAAAAAAATGAAGCCCCTTTCCATTCATAATTAAAGCCTTTTTGAGAATGGCATCTGGCAGTTCTTGCTGATGCCAATACTCCTCAACTTCTGAAAAGGATTACTATTTTAGTAAATGATTAACAAATAGCTTAAGAATTTTTAGTCACCTTTTGAAAAAGGTGATGTTTTAGTAACCTCAATAGGACAGTAGCTCTGAACAGGGGATATTTGGTCTTAAAACCTAAGCTGCATCTCTTATCTGAAACACAAGCAAGGTCAAAGACTCTTCCCTCAATCTTGTGGAAATGTTTTTGAATTGGTTTAAAAATTGATTCTGCTCCTCTGGTCACGACTGGTTCATTGGAAACCAGAAGCAAACTATAATCACATGTTAATATATGTCTAAGCAAATCTGAGAGTGCAGGGCTGAGAACGTGCTGGTTTCTCTGTCGATGCTGGTGGGGATTTGGCGCAGTTTCTGCCTTCACCGGGACTTGAGCAAACCTGCTGGTTCAGCCAAAACACCTAAACATCCACTTCACTTTCAGCAAGCCCTGTGGCATTTCCCTAGCTCTGCTGCCAGCAGGACCTCAACTGTGGATTTGCAGTTAGATACGTGCTTGAAGTCTTCCTTGAGACTGTGGCAAAGAGAAGGTGCAAAGCACGATGCGCCACTGCAGTCTAGAGTAGGGAGATGACTCCTGTGTTACTTGCTCCTGTAGATGGCGAATATGTCTGGAAAGTCCTTCCAGATTCTGCAGAGAAGTAGTATTTGTTGTTACCTTCCCCCTACCTTTTTTTTTTTTGCTTTCTTTTTCTTTCCTCTTTTTTTTCCTTTTTTTTTTTTCCTTCCTTTTTTTTTTTTTCCCATTTTTACCTCCACTGAGCTGGTCAGAGAACGGCAAAAAACTCAAGTGCATCTTGAAATGAAGGAGTTTCTGCCTGGCTTGGTCTAAAGTAGTGCTTTACATTTCTGGCCACATGTTGAACACTCATAAAGTTTCCTATTTTCTGGTGTTTAAGGCCAAGTTCTTTTACCGCTGTCTCAGAATATAAAGGCTGCTGGGTTGTTAGCGTTTTGCCTTTATTTAAAAAAGAAATTCCTGGAGATTATATGAAGTCAGTGATGATAAATCTTCCAGACACTGAATTGTACTAAATCATGTAAACTAAATCAAACACTAAGCTGCTATTTTATAATGGGATTTACATTTACAGTAGTCGTTTGGTGGGGGGAAGAGGGACTGAGACTTCATTGTGGACAGCTTAGAGAAGGTGAGATGTTAGACCACATTAAGAGAAACAGTTCAGGATGTTCTGGAGAGATACAGATGGAAAATTCCCACCTGTTAACCTGTATTCAGTTACAGCCTTGAGGTGCCTCTGTAGGAGGAATATAACCGAAAGGAACTGATTCACAGAGTAGCCATCAAAATGTCGATTGAGAGAGAGGTTTGATTGCAAGGGGAAGTTTTAAAAGCTTTGGTCTGAGTGGTTGAGCAAGGAGTTAATGAGGGGAGATGTGGCAGGGGTGTATTGAGTTAAAACAAAAATGCAGAGAAAGTGAATTAGAAATGCTGACCTGTCATTTTGAGACTTGGTGAAGTAAAAAGTCTTCAGAGTGAATGCCAGAGGGAAAAAAAAGTGAGGGAGAGCTTGTTCTGCAAAAAGAAACTTCTCCTTTTGGAATTGCTTTTGTATTTATGAGGAGAAGAGCACTTCACACAGGGAGAAGTATTTGGGATTGGACCCCGGTCTCTGGTACCAGAGCGCTGGCAACCTCATGACACCTCTCTCCCAGTTCAGAAAGGTCCTGGCCAGTTGTCCCTGGCCCAGCAGCGTGGGAGGGACGGGCTGGTGGAGCTGCAAGGAAGGGTGACCCATCACTTGGATGTCCTCCCTCGCTGGAGCCCACTGTGGCACCAACAGCCTCATCCAACACGGTGTCCCCGCATGCCATCCTCTTTCTGCTTCACTTCTTTCTCCTTCTCCTCCTAGATTCCCCTTCGTCAGGTGATGATGAAGATGACGACGATGAGTCAGAAGATACAGGTAATTTGTTTTTCTGGGATACAGAGGCCTTTTCTTTCAAAGAGATGTGGCTCCCAAGTGGAGCAGCTCATGCGGATGTTCACCTGGTCAGACAGCAGCTCTTTCTCTGTGTTGAAATTGGTGACCTTAGGATGGTACCATGATGATGTTCATCTAAAAATTTAGAAATAGCTGCCAGAGTGGTATCACTGCTATAATATCCTACAGCAGCAGTAGCGTAATTTTCTTTTTTTGGAGACTTGATTTTGTGAATCTCACTTGATGAGCTAGAGTTATAAATTCTCCTTGCATGTTAATCCAGACAAACCCACTTACCATATTTTTTTTTTACTACGGTGACGATACACCAGTTTTACACCATTGCAAACCTTGGCCTGCTTTATTTTTAGCTGTTTTGATTCTGGTCCTTACCAGCATCTTGGCTGGAGTCAGAGCATAAAATTTACGCTAGCCAAGGGCCAAATTTACTGATGCCATAAACGGGAGCAACCCCTTTGGCTTTACTGGCTTTTTCTTTCGCTCACATGGGGAAAGGAGCCCCAGGACGGAGCCTTTTGGTGCTTTTACTCTGAATCTCTTTCAATCCCAGTGCTTGTTTCTTTAAGTGCAATAGCATTAATCAGGATCATTACATGCTTCAGAGGCGTTAGTGTTGTGTTTTATTATGCTCTTTATATTTCTGCAAAGTGAACTGCCTATGTGTATGTCTTTTTAATAAATAAACGTCTTGCATTTGAACTCCCAATCAGCTATGTACATTGGCAGAAGTTCAACATGACTGGAAAATTTCTCCTGCCCATAGCGCTGGACATGCAGGACTCTTTAAAACAGGTCTCCCACTGTAATAAATTCATATCACTGTATCGTGCAGTATGTGGACAGTAATGGTGAGTTACGGTGCCAGGCGACCCGTCGGCAGCAGTTAGTGGTTTTCTGATAGCTTCTAATTAAGGGCCGGATCCTGCGAGGTGACAAAGCACCTTTGCAGAGGTGCTCAGGGCTCCTAATGCCTGCTGAAGCCTGGTAGAGGCATAGGGAGGGTCAGGTTTGGTCCGGATTTGTTCCTGCTGCAGAGCAGCTTCTGATGAGCACAATTAATCGTTCTGTACTTTTTTTTATGTGGTTTGTAGTAAACTCCCATCTCTTAGCAACAGGTATCACAAAACATCAGCTGGTTTATGGTACAGAAAGACATGTTTTTCTTCACTGAAAAGGAAAACACACATTTCGCCGCTTGTATTTATAGCCTGTATTCTGGGTCTTCTTGACTTCAAGGCTATATCTTTTTTTAGACCCGAAGGTAACGACTGGCTTTGCTTAAAGGTCTCGTTATAAAAAGTTGGATTCTCTTCTGCTTTAGAAACGGTTGATTAGCTTAACGTGCCGGCACGGTGAAACCTCATGGTGTGTCATGACGTGGATGTCCTTTATGTTGCTTTGTTTGATGTCAGACCCTCCACTTAACCTTCACAGATCTTCTCTTGAGTCTGGGGAGCCTTGTTGTTAACCCTGGCGCCACTGGGATGGTGGGACATCCCACTGGGGACAGGGGCTGCAGGACTTTCCTGGGCAGGCAGACACATGGGTGCAGCCAGTGCCGTGTCCTATGGACAGCCCGAAGACCTGTGTCTCTTGTGGCAAAAAGATACCCTACTAATGAGGTGTATGAGCCCCTGCTTGGCCATCAGACATAGCCGTGGTCAGTAGTTAGAGGAATGAAGGCAATAAACACCCTTTCACACAAAAGAAAAATATAACCGATAGTTATTCATATTTAGTGGGAGGTAATCCATCCAGGACTGGCTCATTGCATGTTGCCATATTGCATGTCACTGAATAAAAACCTTGTCTCCTGGTCCCTTGCAATGACAAGTTAATTTTCTGGCTTACTTGTGTTGTTCAAGAGAGTTTCTTATCCTCATATTTATAGAGAAGCGCTTGGAGAGCTGATTCTAATAGCATCATGAGTTTGAAGCCAATATCTTGTTAATTTTGGGGTTTTCACCCAAAATTGTTGAACAATGGGAGCTGGAAATACCAAAGCAAGAGAAAGAGAGGAAATCTGTTCTAAAAGAAATTAATATTTGGTGCAAAAACCCTTGGAGAGCATGGAGACAGGCCCTCCACGTGGAGTGCCCTGCTCTGCTCACCCTCCGTTAAGCATCCTCTCCGAAGGGCAGTACAGAACTGGGCATCCCTTAGGGATGGGCAGCAGAAAAGAAGAAAGAGGAACTTCAGCAGCTTCAAATCATCGGCCCGTTTGTTGCAGCCTTGTCACAAACAGCGATCCGCCTTTGCAAAAAGAGGCTTTCCAATACCTCTGTTCTCTACAGCTGTTTTTCCTGGCCCTGAAACAAAAACAAAACTCCCTTTTCACACACTGCTCTTCTGCCCCAGTGCTCCCTACCCCTCTGTATCTGTTTGTTTGGAGCCCCCGCTGCGCAGCCCCAGCACCTTCAAAGAGCCCCTATAATCTCCAATTAAATCTGGCTGTGTACTTGGAGGCGTCAGCTGGGGAAATTACACAATTAGGGTTGATTCTGTCTGCCGCAGAATTTTGTGGCAGCTCCTAATTGCTAAGTGAGCGCTCGGCTGTATTAATTATTCCAAGTATCGCTCTCGGGTTTTTTTAATTGGTCATTCCAGTCGGATGGGTGGCCGATGTCTTTGACGAACAAAACGGACCGTTGGGCTTAGTGTTTGATGATGGGAAAGGGCCAGTGATAATGTCTGCGGGTCCCATTTTTTTTCACACCTGCACATGCAAAATCATTGCTCGTAATTAATTTAGAGGGAGCAGGTCTAGAAATTTTTCCTGTCTTTCATCCTTCCTCCTTCCTCGCTCCTGAAACTCTCTGGAGCTTTGCAAGCTTTGCTTGAAGAGTTAGCAACATTTTCACCCCCTTAAAAAGCAGTACTGAAAAGACTCTGGGGGCACAGCAAACCGAAAGCAGTGATGTTTTGTTCGCTGCCCCTGCGAGTGAGAACAAAGGCACCGTTTTCAATGCGTAGACAGTTTCTTCCAGTTCCAGTTCGACTGGAGAGCGATGCCCTGGTTGTTTGAAGCTTGGCACATTAGTCCAGGGGTGCCCAGCCCTGGTGAGCCCCGAATCGCATGGAAGAGCACCCGAATGGAGGGGAGGTGCTTGGGGAAGAAGCCGTGTCTAAATGCAGGAGGGAGGAGCGGATCCTGCCTTTGCTCCATATAGAGAATATCCCCAGTTGGAAACTTTCCTGGGCCCCGTCTTGCTCCCCTCTGATGTCCAATGGCAAAATCCCCCTTGGCTTCAGTGGCAAAATTTGCAGCCAGTGGGTTGATGGGTCTCCTGTGAGATTCAAGCTCATCTTTTGAGTGAGAAAATGTGGTGAAACATCACCCTGCAGCACAGGCAGCCAGTGTGGAAAGAGGAAAAACCCCCAAAAGCACAGCTCAAGGAGAAGGCCAGTCCCGGTGGGGCGGCTGTGCGATCTAGTTACACCCCCATGCCCAGGTGAGTGTCACTGACTCCATAAAATGGGATTTATTGTAGGCAGATACGTTAATCAAACAACAAACAGCAGGTTATTTGGCTGCCCTTCTTAGCTGTGGCAAAGGGGGACTTTTCTGTCCGTGCCTGGCCTTTCCCTGAACTCTCCTCTGTAGCCCCGTTAACCTCCTGTAAGGTCCCTGGGAAATCAGGGTGCATTGCCAGAAGGAAGCATTCAGCCAGAACATAGCCCGTGCTTCAGAAACCACCACTGAGGGCCAGATCTCTCCCAACATGGTTTCTGCAGCTCCCTCTTCTTCAGCCTTTCCAACACCACTCCAACTGTCCTCATCCAAATTCACCCCCCTGCTGCTGCCTGGGCTTTTGCCCAGCCTTTGCTTGGTTTCTGCCCTTCCCAATGCATGCGATAGCAGCATCTTCCTTTACCGTCAAGATCTGCTCTTCCTTTAGGGGTTGCACCCACTCTGCTAATGTTTTTTTGAATATTCCCCCCTTTTTTGCGCAGTTCTTTACCATTTTTCTAAGCTTAGATATTTGGAAGGTAGATGGTTACATGGTGGCCCGCTTTAGCCCGCGTTACTGTGTAGCATCTGAGGCCTCTCCTGGATGTGCTGTGTGTTTACAGCGAAGTTTGCTGTAGCCAGGATTTTGCAGGAAGCATGGGAATTGCAGGGATTCCTCCCTTTGCTTTTGTTTGTGCCAGCCGTACTCCTGCTCCGGTGCCATCCTGGCAAGAAAAGGGCCTTAAGCAGTTTCGTTGTTTAAAAAATGAGGCGTACGCGGCATGGGTGAGCACCAGATCCCTCTGATACGTGGAGCTGACTCTGATAGGCATCACGGCGCGTTGTGCAAGGCAGTCTGAGGGCAGATGCAAGCCCGCAATACTGGATTTCAACCCTGGGACAGCATTACTGAGGCATCTGTGTCCAGTCGTCCAGCTGCGGAGGTGTGAAAGCAGATGAGACCTGAGAGCGATGCATCCAGCAGGGCTGTCTCCAGCAAACGGAGGGCCTCCTGAATGTAGCTCCTGACATCCAGTTCCTCATGGCCAGGTAGGCTTTGCAAGGAGCCATGGAGAGAGGGGACCATGTGGAGAGTGTTAGCAGGTGCTAAAAGTCGGTGGGTGCATGGGTTGCCTTGGCTGAGCTGGATGACCTTGCCTGCACGGTCCTTGGAGCTGAAATGCAGCAGGGAGCCTGCGTGGGGGACAGTGAGGACTTAGACCAAGGTGGGGTCATCGCTGACTTACCTTGCAACGGGATGGGTCTCATGGAGCCAAACAGGTTGGGGCTAACTACATCGGGGAGCGCTGGAGAAAGAGAGCAGTTTTGGTGCATCTCAGAGGGGTGCAACAAGAGGGAAAACTGTACACCCTTGTCATTAAGGGGAAGGGGATTGCAGAGGCTTCAGAGTAACACTGAGGTGGGGCTGTGATGCTGGGTGGTGTTTCTGAGCATCGTCACCTCTGCGGGAGAGGCCAGCAGCGATGCTTTCCTGACAGCTTTGGTGGCCATCATGTTCTCCAAGGCAGTTCTTGAAGGACCAGCACCTTCAGTTTGTCTTGGCCAGAAGCACACAGGTCTCTGCGACCGGTGGGTTTGGGTACTCTGTGTCTGTGGGTGCTTCCTTCCCATCTGGAGGAGATGCCAGTTACACTCCTTGGCCTCCTTTTTGCTATTTTGCAGCCCAAACGCTGTCTGCCCCCATCTCTCTTTGGCCTCGGTGTGGAGCACAGAGCTGGGGGGCTGGATGTGGCCCGTGGCGTGGCACGGGAAACACCCCACGTGCAGCTCTGCAGCTTTTCCTTAAGCAGAAATGAAAGCTTGGGAGGCTTTTTTTAAAAACTTTCTCTTTCTTTCTTCCCAGTATAATGAGTTTGCTGCTGCTGCTGCTGCCTTAATTTGGAGTTAATATGTAATGTTTGTAACACAGCCAAGAAACATTGCTGTACTTGAGGCAGATTATAAAAAGTATCTCATGCTAACACTGGTGTTTTAAAACTTATCCCTGTTCAAAGGTAACATGAATCTTTAAAACTAAAATCACTTGTACTTAAAGAACATAAACATGATAAACCAGTTTGGCACTGGCTTTTTTTTTTCTGTCCTTCCCTTAAGGAGGCTACACTACATTTGTGCTCACTGAGAGGCAAAATTTTCCAGTGCACTCAGCTAACACTTTTTCCCTGCTCCCTTGCTGGTCCATCAACATTTTTTACAGTTCCAACATCTTTCTGCTGTTCATGCTTCTTGGCTACTATTGTCCCGAAGGTACATCTGTATCTTTTTACACGCTGAGGCCAGATTCTCATCCTGATCTCGGATAACTCTCCCTGTTGATTTAAAAGCAGCTACTCTAGATTTATACTGGCATTACCGAGACAAGAACCTGGTCATGAACCTTTCATCACAAACCTAAAATGCAAACACCCTGTCTATGTCTATGAGAGTCATTTAGCTGGAAAGCATTTCTCTGTCATTTATCTTAACTGCAGCAGGTAGCAATTTAACTGTCACTCTGCACATGCCAAAGCCTTCTCAAATACATCTGCTCACCAGCTGATATCCTCCGTGGCAGAAATGGGCCTGTTCAACTTGGTCTTTCCTTTCTCAGGTGTCCCCTTCTGGACCCGGCCAGATAAGATGGAGAAGAAGCTGCTGGCAGTTCCCGCCGCCAACACCGTTCGCTTCCGATGTCCGGCGGGTGGAAACCCAACTCCTTCCATCTACTGGCTGAAAAACGGCAAGGAGTTCAAGGGAGAGCATAGGATTGGGGGCATCAAGGTAAGGCCTTGGTTTGGATCTCTGTTTTTATCAGGAGTTTTCTACCGACTGTAGAAAATTGTATTTCACAGTGATTAACATTGGTACATGTAGGAGCACGGTCCCGACTGTGTGGGAATGGGAGTGTCTCTGGCAGCCTTAGCAATTGCTCGACACCAAAGTGTTAAAAAGGGCTGCTGTCCCTTGGGATTGAGGGCTAATTGCCTCTGAGTTTGTCTATAGTGGTCATTCAGGGACTAGGTAAAAATGAGGCTGGGTTTATGGCTGCGTTGTGGACAGTGATGAGAAAGCAGGAGCAGAAACTTCTGTCCTAATTTCTGGAGAACAGCCCAGTGCATTGAGACAGTGTTAGACTGAGCTGTAGCTACTCCCAGCTTTCAAGGAAAACTGACTCTGCATCCTTTGAAGGTGTAGGAAGGACCTCACCAAAGAGCTGGACCGTCGTGCTGGTGGTCATTAACATTCTTGTGGTATAAATCACTGACCCTCGGTCAAGTGTTGGATTCCCTTGTAGCCAGAGTAATAGCATCTGCTCCTTGGCTGCTTTCTTCTCCCTCCTTCCTTTCTACCTAAGGTGTTCTGGAAAATGCTCTGGCTTGTGTTTATAGATAGAGCTAAGGGACACAAAACCCCACTGCACTCAAATGATTTAATTAGCCAGAAGTTTCTGTGCTACTGTATATGACGAATTATGGCAGGATTTTAACAGGAAAAATCAGCTCTTCTCTGATTTTGTTCTTGTTGTTATTACTTTGTCCCCCTGAGGTCACAGTCAGACTTCTTTCTCGTTTTATTTGGGGAGAATAAAACTGGCAGCAGCTGATGATAACAAAATCAGCATAGCAGGAAAGACTCCTGAGCAGCGATTTTTGCCTGCATTCTGCCAGCCCTGGCATATCCCTGGGCTACTGCTAAGGAGAGAAGGTGATTTTTAGGAAGGCACCTTCAGCAGTACTCTGAATAGCTGTGTGCTGATGCCTACCACGTCTGTAGCATTTTGAAAGGGGGGGCTAAACATGCAAAGTGTGCCGGGCTGCAGAAGCCAGAAAAGGATTCAAAAAAGTCTTCCCTCCCCATAGTTTTGGGCTGTTTCTTTCCTGTTAGCTCAGACCCGTTCCTGAAAGAGCCTTTTGTGATTGCTCCAGTGAAGCCTTTGAAGCTCCCTCCTCAGCCCTGTCCTTGCTCCAGCTTGGACAAGGCTGAGGACACGCTCAGGTTTGGATCTTCTGAAAAGTTAAGGAGGGAAAAGAAATGGGGAAGCAACTTCTGTGGGTAAACAGCCTTTCGGCAGATAACATTCACAAAGCACAAGCATCTTTTACTAATTGCAGGCTGTAAGGATCATCATGAAGTGTTTTCAGGCTTGCGTGCGCCGTTTGAGCGGCTTTTTACGAAACTATGTGACATCAGCTGCACTAAATTATTCTTGCAGAATAAAATCTAAAGCTGAAAGCAATTCCCCTACCCACTTCCCAGTGGTTTTAATCTATCCTTGAGTTTAAATTGACACGTTTCATCCTCTGCAACACAGTAGTGAGTCTTTGGCATCGCTGTGCTTTGTTTCTCTAGGGGCACCTTCCAGCAACAAGCCAATGCTTAAAGAGATATTGAAGGCAATGTCAGGCCAATTACAGCAAGATTGGTTTAAGCTCTCTATCTGTCTAAGTGTAGTTCTTTGTCCCTTTCTTGATACAAAGACATCTTTCTCTCTCTGTAATTTTCCTTGTCTTATTTGCTTGCTTTTGCTCTTGAGCCCCGCGGTTAGATGTAAGTAGTCTAATGTAAAACTCATCCAGTATAAATATACTGATAGATATCAGCTGAGATTTGAACCAGAAAAAGAGATTGAAAACCTGCTCAGTATCTCATGTATTTAAGATTTAAATTCCCTGTTACAACTTAGCTTCATAACAGGATTAGGCAGCTTGAAAAGAATGGGCAAGATCCAGATCTGGCAGAGTTTGGTTGGCTTACTTCATCTCGAGATCTGGTCTTAACCCAGAAATCCTTAAGATGGGAATGTTCTCATTTGTTTTCAGCGTGTGGAAGAGTTTAAACATTGATTGTGGAAGGTCTGTGGTCAGCAGATGAAAGCTGACCAGTCTTCCACTTCTGCCTCTTGCAAATGGCGTTTAGATCCCGTGTGATTGCCCGGTGTTAAGTCTGCAAGAGAGAAGGGCGAGTGTTGAAAACATGAAGTCCAGGCTAACCTAGTTTTGTTACAGTTCATCCTTAACTGGTAAAGAAAAGAAATTCATATGACTTATCATATGAAATTTCCCAAAGAGCATTAATGGTTAAATCCTTGTTGGAATCTCTAATATCGTAAGCCTGTGTGTGTTAAATGACCCTAGAAGGGAAGATGGAGGGGGAGGGGAGATAGAGGATTATCCCTTCCCCAGACCATTGCACTGACTTGCATACCAGTCTGGCAAACACGACTGAGGTTCCAAGTGTGTCTGCGAATGTTTGTTTCACAAGGAGCCAAGAATGACAACACCAAATAAACCAGAGGGATTTCCAGTATCTCACCCACTTGATTAATTCCTGCACTAAGTCACTTCATGTTTCTAGTGTTTTATCGAGTATGGTGACTATCCTAACTTGGGAACGTCCCTTTTTATTATCCTTTAAATCTAGACACCAGTCTCAACCTAAAAAAAAAAATATCTTGTTGCTTCTAGAAGAGTTTCCAAACAAGTTCTGCCCCATGAGTCTGTGCCCCCCAGGTTCTCCTCTCTGTTCAGAGTCCAAAGTCTTCATCACAAACCTGACGAAGACAACTTCTTTGAAAGTGTCATAAAAGTGTCTTTGAAAGTACATCTTAAGTAAAACACCTAATTTGGACCTGATTTTATAATACAGGTCAGACTAGGGAGTCGTCCATGTATCTGGAGCCCCATTTCCTTGGAGTAGCTCCTAGGGGTTCCAGAGGCAAATGCTTTGCAATGCTGAAAAGTTTTATTAAGTGAAGTCTTTAGACACAACTATGAGACAAGCCAGTATAGAAATGAGCCACTGAGCAGCCACAAATTTGCACTGAAACTTCCTTGACAGTCCAGCTGTGAACTCAGGGTCCAGGCGCTCTGCTCTCAGGGCATCTCTTACCCTGTAATTGCCACGCTGTTACAGAGACGCACCAAGTGGGATGTTACTTTACAAAAGATGTAGTGTTGGTTCTGCATTGAGCCCCATCTGTGCTGTCCTGGGTGGGCAGAGGGTGCAATCACACCTGACCAGACATCTGCAACAACCGAGATTTCTGTACAGGCTGTTTAGCCACAGCCTCCTGTTACCTATAACCTGAAATGAAAGGAAATGCTATATTCAGCAGTCTCTGAAAAGTGGGATGCTCAGCAGTGCTGTTCCTGGGGACGCAGAGATCTGCAAAGGAAGGGGCTTTGTTAAAATGGCTTTTGCTTGCTTATCTTGCAACTAAGCTGTCTAGTCCTATGACTTTAAACCTTCTCTTTGCAAAATTCTGGCTTTAATTGCGACTTGGCCCTTTAAAGGAAAGCACATGGATGCAATTTATGTGTAGCAGAGGAGGTTAAATGACTTCATATTTGAGTTCACCTGCTGCAGCAAGAAACCTCCAGGAGCAGTTACACCCTTGTTTTTTCCATCAGCCCTTGACATTCTGTAGCACAGCGTTATTGTAATCTGCTTCTGTGTCCTTGGAGTCACCTTCAAAATGTTTAATAAAGTTAAATGTTCTGCTCTGGGCGGCAGAAGGCATCAAATTAATATCCAGAGATTTGGAGAGCTTTCATACACTATGCATCCTGAAGTCATCTTTGTTAACGTTGTTTGCTTTCTGTATTAATTCAAGATTTACTTTCTGTATCCGTTATTTCCTTTGTACTCATTAGAAACAAACGTTCTAGCTGGGAGCACAGGGCAGCAGGTCAGGGTGGAGACATGGGTTGTGCTTTCCCTTCTGCTACTGAACAACCAACAACTCTGGACATGAGCCACATCCAGAAAACCAACTAGTATAAAACTTAGTGCCAAAAGAGAAGGGCTGACCAGGCATCCCAGGGACCAGACTTCAGGCTGGGCATGTTTTCTCCTGTTTTTTACAGGGAATTTAGGGGACTGACTTAGTTGTAGACACCCATTTCTGTTCAGACAGATGCCATGTCCTCTTGCCTCCATAGCACACATCTTTAAAATATGTTATAGATAGGGGAAGAAGTATGATCTTTATTGTTTCTAGTCATCTCATGGGTTATATGTAGCAGTTGGTAAAGGTCTGCAGACGAGTACGATGTTTTGAGCTGACAAGAGTCTCTGGACCAGAGTGGTCTGGCAGAGGGGACTGGCAGAGCGGAGTTATCTTAACTGATGCCTTCTGAAGTCATTACTCTAATGAGAGGTGCCACATTCAGCTGTCAGCTGGTTTCATTATTACTGTGGAAGCATCTACGAGTCCTCATTGCAATCTCAGTGTGCTACATTGTGTTGCACTGTTCATGCATTGCTCTTAATTCCCTTTCACATTAAGCCTTTAATGACCCTTGAAATGGGTCCTTGTGATGTTCAGGCCTACTTGGGGTCCGTTCATGCTGGCCAAGTGTGTGGAAGTTCACTGATTGTCCACTGGTTTGAATGGTCTGGTGATGATGGCACTTGACCACGGGCTTGATGGTTTGATTTCTTCTTCTAGTTGCGACACCAGCAGTGGAGCTTGGTGATGGAGAGTGTTGTGCCGTCAGACCGAGGAAATTACACCTGTGTTGTGGGGAACAAATACGGCAATATTAGGCACACGTACCAGCTTGATGTATTAGGTGAGATTTCAGTGTTTTCCCTCAACAGCTGATCTGTGGTGACGTTGAACAGACATGTGATGGGATATGGGAAGCAGGAACTTGGTTTCTTTCCCAAAGGGCTGGATCATGCATCTTCTGAAAC
Source organism: Aptenodytes patagonicus (assembly GCF_965638725.1). NCBI lineage: Eukaryota > Metazoa > Chordata > Aves > Sphenisciformes > Spheniscidae > Aptenodytes > Aptenodytes patagonicus. The sequence continues at coordinate 8,838,367 of NC_134952.1, forward strand.
CAACAACAAGCTTCCTTTTGGCCAACAATTCAGCCTCAGATCCATGATCAATAAATTACTTGGCTGGTCTACAGAGGGGCCAGAAGGAATGGCAAGGCTGAGATGCCTCCTCCATTCCCAGGTGGTTCTTCCCTGTTTGGCTTGAGAAGCACTGGGTAGAGCGGTGGCCAGGACACTTAGGGGGGACAATCCCAGTCTGCACCCTTTCTGATGAAAAGCCAGGAGATGAAGGGTTCAGAGGAGAATCCTTGCAGCAGGAAGGATGGGTAAATTAGGATTTCCCTCTCTTTTCTTTTTTTCAGAAAGGTCACCCCACCGACCAATCCTACAAGCAGGGCTCCCTGCCAACCAGACTGTGGTGGTAGGGAGCAATGTGGAGTTTCACTGCAAGGTCTACAGCGATGCCCAGCCTCACATCCAGTGGCTGAAACACGTGGAAGTCAATGGCAGCAAATACGGACCCGATGGGACGCCCTATGTCACGGTGCTGAAGGTTGGTACACACTCCTTCTCACCCTCAGGACAGTCCTTCCTCTGCCTTGGTCTCAGTGTTACAGAGACGGCAGCTATGTTGTAGGGATGTTCCTCAAAGAAAGCCACTGCCATACTCATGGCAAGAGAGATCAGCACTGAGTAAAGGTGTGGCCATCAATGGAAGCCATAGACTTTGTTTACATGTTTATAAATAGGCCCTAGACTAGCAGTGCAGTGCGAACCAGAAACTCCCAACAGAGTATGTTCAATGCCACAGTTCCTAGAAGGGTAATCATTATTTAAATCAGATTTTTGGGAGCTTGAGGTCTCGTTTTCTGTAATTGTTTTGTGTCTATAAGAAAAAAGTCATGAGAATAAGCCAAGGACAGCTTTGGGATTGTTCTTTCCTTTAAGCCCGCACAGTGGAATACTCTGCTTTTTGGAGGGGGTACAGCAAAAATGTCCTAAAAGTCGGTGTTCCAGACTCTTCTGTTTGCCAGAGATAACACAACTACTGTAGTGGCACAGATAAGCAAAGCAGTTGTAAGAGCTGAGGCAACTGTGAGAAATGCAGCATAATAAAAGAGAAGCTGTCAGATTGCATTTGACCTAAAATTGTAAAAAAAACCTTTTTTTACGGCTTCAATAGAGGTATTTTTGGGGCTTATTAAAATAAAAGGCTCCCAACTAAAACACATTCTTTCCTTTTCCAAGTAAACACACTGCAGCGTGCACGTACTAAATAATGCTGAACTACCAGCACCTGAGAGCCAAGATAATCTTGTTCAACATTTGTGAGCATTGCTATTATCCATGCTCAGGAAAGCCTTTTTTTTATTGAGCAAAAACTCACTTAGTAAGACTTCACTTGGTAAAATGCTTTCTTGAAAGGGAGCTTCCAGATTACAGCCAGAACAAAGCCAGCGGCTCTGGTTTACCCTCAGCCTACACAGATATAAAAAGTAGAGAATAGAGAGTGAAAAGCACATTGGACTTTTAAAATCCCTTTTTTTTTCTTTTAATTAATAAAGACATCCTGTGTTGGTATTTATTAAAATATGTAGGGCCAAATGCAGTTTTTCTGGCTCTGCAGTTACAGCTGAAAGCAGATTTTGTGCCTGCAGTTTCAAGCTGAGGTTGTCCTGGGCATGGGCATTCCCCGTGCACATCCTGCCGCACACACCCTTCTCTTTGTATGAAGTCTTAAAAAAACCCCACTTATCAGACAGCATCTACAAAACTGTAACTCAGCCAGATACATGATAATAAAAGCCAGAGACCCTGGAAATAATTACACAGATTGAAATAACAGATTGGTTGGAAGAAATGGCTGGAGACAGTTCTTCAGGATTGGCAACACGCGCTTCTCACGAGTTGATAAAACTTTTTATTTTTTCTCTCTCTCTCCAAATGTGTTTGAATTATGCATATTTGAATTTCCCCCTTGTTTCACAGCCCGGTACCAAGCTCTGAATAGCTGGCTGTGTCACATGCCATCTAGTATAGTCTCCGAGCTCTGTGTGTGGTCCCCGTGGGATAAAGTGCTACCTTTTGGAAGTTTGCAGAGCCGCTGCGAACAGTGCCTTGTGTCACAAGCACAAGCTCCCATTTTGCTGTGGCAAAGAACATATAAATAGTCCGTATAAATAGTGTTTTAAAATTAAGTTGGAGCGGCACCGGGGTGGCTAGGTAATTAGAATTGCCAAATACCTTCTCTTCTGTGGACGGCAAAGGCTCCGCATTCCTCGAAGGGGAGCACAGGCAGGCGTTTGAAAGCACAAGTTTTGTTTGGTTTTATTTTTTTGCTGAATAGGACCAGCACACGTCTATTTACTACTTCTGGTTAATCAGGAATGCTTTGAATTGTATTAATGCCGGCATCAGCGCTGGGGCATGGAGCATTTCCATTTTGGGATGCATCTTTTGTGTGCCAGTACTGGGCCTCCGTGGGGCTGTATCAGGCCCAGCTTTGCAGGGATTTTTTTTTTTTTTTTTTAATATGTGTGTGCTTGTTTTTTAAAAATAAAGATGTGATAAAATGATCTCACTGTTATCTTGGGGCCAGTCCGTTGGCTTTACGGACTCGTTCCCCTCGTGCCACGCAGTGCTGTCGCTGTGACCCAGCATCCTGGCCGTGCTGCTGGAGCAGGGTGCTGTTAACAGCCCTTCCCTGCCCACAGCTGCTTTAGAAAAGGCTCTCTCCTGCTCAGCGCTGTGGTGCCTGCAGGGAGATAAGGCTTTTTTATCAGCCTGCCCTTCCCTCCTGCTTTCAGGAGATTTTGTGGAGTGTAGGAGCTGCTATGGGGCAGTTTATATATGGGGGCTATCCCAGTCTCCATCGGAGCAAGGGGGACAGAGAGGTGCCCAGCACGTGAAGTTCCCCTCTCACATCGAAATGGGGGGGGAGCAAAACCCACCCTGGTCCAGATGGATAAATTGAATGCTATACTTACAACCCATTTTTTAAACAGCCTGACAAAACCAAGCCATCAGCTGCATCAGTTCCTGAAAGCCTGGGCTAATTTGTGATCAAAGGAAACCCCTTTTTCTTTGCAGAAGAGCACTAAATGCATTCCAGTTACAGGGCGGGGGGGGCGGGCTGGCAACACTGTGCCCAAGCTTTGTCAAAGGCTAAATTGTACGTTCTGCATTGAAACATGCCTGGTTTAATTATAAACAAGGCGGCAGCAGCAGGCAGGCATGTTTCCCCACTAGTCAGGACAGACAAACTTGCCAGCATGTAAGCCTTAGAGATGAGATCAGGTCAGAACCTGTGGTGTTTGTCATGAGACATGGACATCGGGGCTCCTTTCTCATGCCACCTCTGGGTTCAGTTCCCAATAGCCTATCAGGTCTGGCAGCCCCGTTGATTTTAATGGGCTGCGAGTCGTACTGGCAGGATCAGGCCCTGAAATCAAAGGCATCAAGACTGGGCTGGAGAACGTAAGATCAAAAAATGAGAAGACCATTTTTTTTATTTTCATTTCCAGAACTGAAGCTGATATTTTTTCTAGACTCCCTAGGCTACTTCTAGGGCCACCCAAAACAGTTGTGCATTTTCAACCAAAATAAAAGCAACTGTTTAGGGAACAAACTGATGTGCTGTTGTGACAGCATGGAAGAACAGAAATAAAACCCTTGCTTAACAGTCTGAAGTTTGTTTGATTTATATGCACCACTTTATTTAGTAAAGAAGAGGCTCCTATAAGCAGTGGAAAAAATTACAGCTAATTTCTGAAAGGCAAAGTCAGCAGCGAGTTTCAGACCGCCACTGCTTATATTTTGTTTCCAAATTCTATTTTCGAATCTGATAATTGAAACAGTATTTGCTGAGCCGGGTTGCAAACACAAATCTCTGCTTAAGCCCTTTCTCTGGTGCTCCTGTCTGCAGAGTTATTAAGAAACTGTAGGGCCTTTGACTGCTGTCAGATGGAAAAGTGGGAAATTGGTCTGTTTTAAAAAAGAAATCGCGTGTGTGCCGCTAGCGAAGGGAAGGGAGTTCACCTGCACGTGGTTTGGGGGCCAAATGCAGCTTCTCTTCTTCGCCCAGGTCCTGGGTTAGGCCTCTCACCGCGGGGTGAGCTGGGGATGTTGCCACAGCCAAAATGAAAATAGCCGTGAACAGTCAATCCTAGCTAATGTAGGTGCGATGGAGGTATTGTTTGGTTTACTGAAGTTCAGGTTTCTGTCTATTCCTGCAGTCTTGGATCAGTAAAAACGCTGAAGCCGATGCTAACCTAAATCTGTTCAATGTGACAGAACAAGATGAAGGAGAATATCTGTGTAGAGCCAACAATTTCGTAGGCATAGCCGAAAAACCATTTTGGCTCCACATTCGCAAACCAAAACCAGGTAAACCACAGACTCTGTCCCAAGGCCCTGGCAACTGCAAGAATGAGCTATAACATTTTTAAGAAGCTAGTGATTAAAATTACTATTCATTTTGTATTATACCCTGTCAACTGACACTGAATGGCTTTATCTTATTTTCTTGCTAATTTTTTTTTTTTTACAAGAATGTAACGCCTATACAGCAATTGCCATGGAAAAATTCCCACAATAAAATGACTGTCAAATTTTGCTATCAACTCTTCACGCTTTTATTCCTTTCCCTTCCTTACAATTGAGTGCTGATAACAGAATTGCATGTTAATGACCTGTGACGTTCAAAACTCTGGAAAACCAAGCTATTTCAAGATTTTCACCCGTAAAACTGATAAAATCAGTACACAGATTTGTGTCCCTTGGAGAAGTAAGGGAGGAATAAATATCCACATTGGCTCATGCAAGCAAACACGTTAAATAGAGAGCAGCAGCAATCTCGCGGGCTCTGGGGTTTGACTCCAGCCTGGAGGGTTTGGCTGCCGTGTTGCTCAGTGCCATTGCACTGTAAGGAAACTTCCTTACAGGTACCTTCTTGTAATTGACCGGAGTTATATTCCAGCATCGAGGGCTGTGGAATGAATATATGCCTTTGAGATGCCCACTCCGAAAAAATTCTAAAAAATTCTGAAATTCTATATTTTTCAATGAACTAATGAATCAAAATGTTTGTATGTTCCTCTGATCAGCACTTGAATCTTTCCCCACTACATCTCCCCTCTTTTCTCCTTTCTTTCTGTCTTTCCTCTCCTCTTTTACCATCTTTCTTTCCCCCCCTGTACTCACCCTACTAACCCAAAGTCAGTCATATTGTGGGGGTAATTTTTCATTTGGATGCTTTTGCTTGCATGCTTCTTTAGTGGGACAGAGTAAGAACCTGGTGAAGGGAACTTTTTTTTGCTTTTGACTACAGGTTGCAGAGGGGAATGAATAAATAAATGTGGAAGATGGGCCATTGGAAAAAAAAAAAACAACCCACCTTAATCTGCTTTTGAAATTTGCCTGTGGTGTCCTCACACTTGCTGGGAATGTGGCTTATTCTCTGTTTTCCCTCTTTCTATATGTGTGTGTTTTTTTTCCCCTTAGACGGCAGGTGTTAACACAACGGATAAGGAGCTAGAGATTCTGTACTTGCGAAATGTTACTTTTGAGGATGCTGGGGAATATACTTGTCTCGCAGGGAATTCTATTGGGTTCTCACATCACTCTGCTTGGCTGACGGTGCTACCAGGTATTTCCTTCTGTGCTGGCCTCTCTTTCCCTCTCCAGGATGCCTTGACGTTTTGCTTTAGAAATGCCAAGTTCCTGCAGACTGCCCCTGGCTTGGAAGAGGGCGTGTTATCCAAGGAGGGCCCTCCTGGGATTTGCTGTGCAGGTGGTAAATCCGCACAGCAGCAGACCTCTGTTGCATATTCACAACTGATACTTTTTGCATTGCATCTCAAGATTTAAATTATTTTTGCAGTAATGATACAAAATGCCCAGTATCTTTTTTTGATCTAGATAACAAGGAGGTGTTCACAGCCTCTTTGTTAAGAGACTGCTAAGCGCCAAAATTGGGAGCTTTGTCTTCTTACACAGACAGTGGGAGAAGGAAACCACCCCGTCAGATGATCCAGGGCACCTAAATTGGGCATGGACTGTGGATCATCTTATGAAGGAACCTTTCTGTCTAACCTCATATCTTAACTTAAAATTAGATGCATAAGTGGTTGGTGTGAGTACACCCTTCCCTGCCTGTAGCATTATTTCCGCTCCACGGATGAACAGGCCAAGATAGCGATCTCAAACAGAAGGTCGAGGAGAGTCATCTGTAGAGAGTGCCCAGGAGTCCTGGCTCCCAGGGGCACTGCACGCTGCCTGCTCCAGCTGGGATCGATGAAAGCTGCAGTGGGCTTGAAACCCGAGGCCAGAGTGACCTCAATTTTGTGGTCCTTTCATGTGCAAAGCTCTCATTGACAATGAAGCCAGCACAGAATATGCAACGGAGGGATCTGCTCTCCCAAAGAGGGGGACGAGGCTGTGCTGTCCCTTCACCTGCAGAATTTGCCTCTGGCTACAGGGGAGGCATGAGCATGGTCCAGGAAAGCACCAGCAATATTCATATTGAATCTCATAGGTGCTGTGCCATGCAGATGATGCAAGAACAGTCCTGGAGTATGTTCAGTAGACCCTTACTGAAAGGGCACCCAAAATCCTATACGCCTCATTTTGGCTCACCCAGTCACAGACCACATTTGGCTCCATCTTGCAACACACCCATCTTGGAATGTGTTTAGGAACTGGAAACTTTGGCATTTCTAATCCTGACTTTATCTGTGCGGGTGATTTGGATGTAATCACTTTTACTGGGGCTCAAGAGGGTTTCCTCCACGCCCAACCCTGCTGCCAGTGGCATCTGCTGGTCTTTTCTCTGTTTATTTGCCAGCTCTAAAATAGCTGATCTGATCCTGTTTCTGCTTCTGCCATCCGCTGGATGAGAAATCATTTCCTTTGGTTAGAAGACTAATGTCTCTCTTATTTTGAGAATTTCCTGATACTGTCTCATCCAACTGTTACGCTGTTTTTACAATGTATGAACTCACACCTCTTATTTAAGCAAAGAATAAGCAGGAGAAAACCCACCAAAAAACCTGAAGTGGAACTTTATATTGAAGTCAGACGCAGTGAAGGGCAGCCGTCTGTGCAGCAGCAGGCCCTGAAGCACTACCCACAGAGAAGGTGCAGGATACAGTCCGTCTGGGGAACTTCTGCTTGTAGACCCCTGTCCACGCTAAGGGAGGAGAGACATGGAACAGAGGGCGAGACGGTGTGAGCCAAGACAGCAGAGCTGTGGCACCGACTGTAGTGCCTGATCCTGGGAGATCTGGTAACCCTTCCCCACAGGAGGAGATGGCCGCTTGGCAGGATCAGGCCCTGCGCAGCTGACACACAGGCTGGTGCAGCCCCCAATGTCACCGACAGCCCTTTCTCCATGTCCCCCTGGAGACAGCCACCGAAGACCTGATTCGGAGCCTGCTGCTGCCAGGGGCAAAGCTCCCGCTACTTGCTGAAGACGCTGCTTTGGAGCAGCAGTGATGTACACAAGCCGTTAGCGAGCTAACCCCACCGGCATGACTTCATTTTAAAGTTTCCCACTGCTGTCTGTTCCTCTGACGCCAGCACGGCTTTGGGGGACAGAAAACCAGTCCCACTGTGGCTCCTTCCTCTGGTCTATGTGCCTGTCCTGAAAGAAACAAGGGGAGAAACACAGCTGAGCTTTGCTGGTCCCAAAAAAGTCTTGCTAGCCGGTAGCCACTGCTGATGGGCTCATGCCATCACCCTCCCAGCTCAGCCACCTGTCTGGGCCAGACCTTCCAGCCTCTTCCCAGCAGAACTAGGTTTTCATGAAATAATTATGCAGATTGCTCTCATGAGGCATTTTCTCTGTGTGATGCCTTACCCCTGGGTGCCCTTCGAGCCCCTTGGTCCCTCAGGGCAGGCACGGGTCCAGTGGAAATCTTTGCTGGAGAAGCCGAATCAGCAAAGTGCAGCAAACCCCAGTCCTGCAGCCTTTGCACATACAAGGCATCCAGCTACATGGTGTGGATGTGCAGGAAAAGCAAGATCTGGGTCAGAGGGGCAGCACAGACACGTGAAGATGCCTTCAGCCTAGAGCAGTGGTTTTCAACCTGTGGGCTGAAGGCTCTTAGAAACCCCAGGGTTGCATCAAAGGGCAGTAAAATTACCCCAAAAAAGGCAAACTGGACTAATGTTTTAGCTACAGCCGCAGGTGGAAAACCACTGGCCTAGAGAGAAAATTGGCATCGATGAGCAAGTCCTCCCCAAATTCCTTGTGCTGCATGTGTGTAGTTGCATGTGGGCAGCTGCCCACCCCGTCCTGACTGCCGTCTCTTGTCACCCCGCAGCGGAGGAGCTCATGGAAATGGATGATTCGGGCTCAGTGTACGCTGGCATTCTCAGTTACGGCACTGGCTTTGTTCTCTTCATCCTTGTGCTGGTCATTGTGATTATCTGCAGGATGAAAATGCCAAGCAAAAAAGCCATGAACACCCCCACTGTACAGAAAGTCTCCAAATTTCCACTCAAGAGACAGGTAACAGAAAGTAGATACAAGATTCCTATTCCCCCCTATGGTCATCCCTCTTTTTTTTTTTTCCCCTCCTTGAAATTTTCTCTCTAGGTGAGAAGCTCTGCCAGAAAAATGCTGCCCAAGGGGGACGTAAGTCGGCTGCAGTCTAGGAGTTTAACCTCTTTCGTTCATTTGTTTCTGTTCCAGTGGAGGAGTAGCTGGTGGCAGCTGACTCGGATTCATGAGCAGCTCCCAAGCAGCCACGTTTCTGTCACCCTTGTCCAAGAGGGGCTGGCAGCACAGCCGTGGATGCAACAGAAAGCACATCTTGCAGGGGAACAGTTTAGTCCAGGCTCCCTGGTGGAGCGGGGATTTGGGGAGCAAGAGCACGTTTAATTGTGCTCGGTCCTGCTTTCACAGAGGTCACTGGGGACTTGAACCAATTCTCATGGAGGTGGGAGAGTGTCCTCTTTTTCCGTGTGGTTAGAGATGCTTTGCTGCGTGTAATTGCAGAGGGGCAGGAGCAAAAGGCACCATGTAAAACCACATAGTGAAAGATACAGATTTAATGGCTTTGGCTGCAAGCTCGTGGTGGGCATTTACAGGGCCAGAACAGGAGAAGTCAATCCATAGCCTATACGTGTTATGGAGATGCACACAGACCAACTAAACGGATTATACCTCCTGCCTGCTGGAGGGCACTGGCTGACCTGTCCCGCCTTTCCACCAGCTAAAAACCTGACCACGGGTGCCTACATCAGTGCATTTCTGCAAGGATGGGGGAGAGGTGGAGGGTGGGGGGAATTTCTCATTTAGAAATTACCAGAAAGGTGTCAGTGGGCAAAGATGGCTCAAACCCCCTCAGGGTCCATCTCACGCACTGCCTTCCCTAGCAGTACAGTTGGCAATAACACTTCATTTGCTCTACCCAAGCAGGTGTCATTGGAGTCCAACTCTTCCATGAATTCCAACACACCCCTGGTCCGGATCACGCGTCTCTCCTCCAGCGACGGGCCGATGCTGGCCAATGTCTCTGAGCTGGAACTGCCTCCTGATCCTAAGTGGGAATTGGCACGCTCTCGGTCAGTCAACCCACGGGTCAGGGTCCCCTTGCCTCCCGGGAGTGTCACCACCCCAGTACCCACTAACGCGCCTGTTGTTTCTCCCTCCAGCCTGACCTTGGGGAAGCCGCTTGGCGAGGGGTGTTTTGGCCAAGTGGTGATGGCAGAAGCGATTGGGATTGATAAGGACAAGCCAAACAAGGCCATCACGGTTGCTGTCAAGATGTTAAAAGGTATGGGGAGTCCACAGAGGGCAGAACAGCATATTGTGCTGGGATTTCATCTCGTTCCCTCTCTTCTAAGTCTTTTATACAAACAGATACAGTATAAGAAAGCAAGAACAGCTTGCTTCTTCCCCTTCACCCACACAGCCTGGGGGTGAGGGCTGTCTCCTTGGGGAGCACGTAAAAGTGCAAATCCCATCAGGAGCGGGGAATGGGAAATAACCCAGTTCTCTGCCAAGGGGTAATAGCATCCCTGAGAAGAAGGGGAACCCCCTTCACTTCTAGCCAGCTCCGTGAATCAGCTCGCTCCTTACTCCTCCCATAACTAGCGCTGCCTGTTCTAGCAAAAGCTTATGCAACAAACTCAGGTGGAGTTTGTAGAAATTCGGTTGACAAACTCCTTCTTGAGGAGTTTCTTCACTGAAGAAACTCGATCCCAAACTCCTGAGAGGTTAAAGGGAGGCCAAAAATGGGGGAGTCGCTGGGCACCTTCGGATGAGTCTCTGTTTCCCATCCTTCCCCCGCGCACAGTAGCCACAGACAACACACAGACAAAATCACCCTGAGGAGTTCAGCTGGAGCAAGCAGGGCGGATGCTCCAACAGTGAGCAGCATGGGTTTGAGGTTACACGGGGTGACATCTTTAAAAAAATAGTACTTATCAGAAAAGGATTCTTTTCATTTACATTTCCTTCAGTCCATTCTGAAGTTGTTTTTGGAAGCAGGAACATTTTCGTCTTTCCAAACCAAAGCATTCATTTGGGGAGGTTTTCCCCCATTTTTCTACTTTTGTAGAAAATGGGGGGTAGTTTTTCTACTTTCGTAGAAAAATTACAACTTTCCATGCAAAAAATACATTCCTTCCTCTAGTCCCTCTCCCAGCTCTGACTTTCTCCCATCCTTAACTCTTTGCCCCTGGAGATGAGGGAGGGAAACAATCAGAAATGGAAAATGGTGCCAGGTACCAAAACTGACTTTTTTTCTTTAATATTTATCAGGATGAAACAGAAGAGGAAAGGTTTTATTGATTTCTATATGAACATTTGTCTCCATCTATTTGTTTTTTCTTCTTGAACAAATATTCTCTTTTTTTTTTGAGGTAGTATTGTTTGGTTTTATTTTTATTCTTCTTCCCAAAATAGAATAAAAACAAACACTGCCATATTTTGAGTACTGTTTCCCTATCAAAGCCCCGCATGGCTACACAGCAGTCGTATTAACTACTTCACAAAACACTTATTTTCTTCCTGACATTCTTTTGCTTTCCTCTCTTGCTTTCTCCAGATGATGCCACAGACAAGGACCTTTCCGACCTGGTCTCTGAGATGGAAATGATGAAAATGATTGGGAAGCACAAAAACATTATTAACCTCCTCGGTGCCTGCACGCAGGACGGTACGTAGCAAAGCAGCCCACTGCTCGCAGGGCTGTGGGAGGCTCAGGTTTGACTGTCCCTTCTGTGTAATTACTCACTGGCTGCCCAAAATGTCCCAGATGAGCTTTCAATGGTCAGCCTAGCCCCCAGGCAGCGCATGCTGTTCCTCCGCTGGATGCTGATGGCACTCTTGCTTGCAGGACCGCTCTACGTGTTGGTGGAATATGCATCGAAGGGGAACTTGCGAGAATACCTCAGGGCACGTCGCCCACCTGGCATGGACTATTCCTTCGACACCTGCAAGCTGCCGGAGGAGCAGCTGACGTTTAAAGACCTGGTTTCCTGTGCCTACCAGGTGGCCCGTGGCATGGAGTACTTGGCATCTCAGAAAGTGAGTTGAGAAACCTCATTTGATAGACGTGTTGGTCAGACCCGTGTGTTCAAAGGCATGCAGTGCTCTGTGTGTGTGTGTAGGACAACTCAGGCAAAGCGTGGCAGGCTTCTCCCTTTAGAGACCAGATTTTTCAATGTGGAGTATCTTGGGTTTTTTGCAAAGGCTTCAGCCGTATGCAGAAGTTCCCATATGCTGGCCGCATCTGTGAGCCATGCAGCTGCACAGCCCTCGCTGTCACCTGCAGGCCTGTTAGCATCCCCAAAACGCGTACAAAAGCACAAGCAACCCAGACCTTGGTGCAGTTCCTCAGCAATTCAACCTTTACCACTCAGAGAGGTAACTGGCTTTCAGATGTGCAATCCTGAGGCTCAGGCAGCAGTGGTCAGGGTAAGCGTCACACCAAGTTGTGAGCTGCCACTGTGGGAGGCATTGATTTAGACGTCTAAAGGAGCTGCATGCACCCCTGTCCCCCTCATCTCCCTTCTGAGATCGCTAAAGACGCAGAGCACCTACGAGGAAGCTGAGATCGTGGGTGTAGCTCACGTGTTTGCGTCTGTCACCAGCTTGGTGAGAAGCGGAGCTGGCGGTGGATTTGGCTCGATGCATGGCCATGTCCAGGATGCTCCCTGAGGAGCACTTTGCTGGCATTGAGCCGGCTGCTGCATTTGCTTACATCATACCCTGGGATTAGTCCTGATTTATCCTGACATCAGCAAGTGGAGAATCAGGCTTTGGGTTCAGGAAGCTGTGCACCAGCCAGAGGGACCTCTTTTTGTGGGCAAGGAGCACTACCGCAAGAGCAAGTTCAGTTCAGGTGTCAGATGTGTTCATCCTGTGATTGCCGTTCAGGGTGGATGGTTCATGGTGGCTTTGAACTCTCTTTCTGCACAGCGCAGGCTAATTTAGCTTCTTTCTCAGCTAACAGCTATGATGTTGGGTATTGGACTAGATGACCTTTAAAGGTCCCTTCCAACCCAAACCATTCTATGATTTTATGTATTTTGGATGTGTTGGGGATATCTTAATTTGAGGATTTTTTTTCCTTCAAACATCAGCCTGCACTTCTCTTCCTGGAGGATGCAGGGCAGAAAGACAGCTTCACGTCCCAGTAGGCTCCCACAGAAGAGGAGGGTTGGCTTTCTCATCTGTACATCCCCTTTGGAGAGAAAAGACGCGTGGCTGTGTCAGTGCTGAGGCTGCCGATTAGGTGTTGCTAAGAGGTGGCTCCCACAGAGCATGCATGATGGGGCAGTGACACAGAAAGCGAGGAGTTAAGCAGTGCCCACAGCTTTATGAGCTTGGGAGTCAATGAAACGGCAGCTTATAAACCACATGGTGCTGTTGGTTCCAGGCGCAGGCAGCTAACAAGCCCTTATTTATTGACTTGCTCACCTTTCACAGTGCATTCATCGCGACTTGGCAGCCAGGAACGTGTTAGTTACTGAAGACAATGTGATGAAAATAGCTGATTTTGGCCTCGCTAGAGACGTTCACAACATCGACTATTACAAGAAAACCACCAATGTAAGTACAGAGCTGCCAAGCACGTGCAGTTCTCCTTCTGGCAGGGAGTTCAGCCATCCCTGCAGCAAGTGGCCCCTGTCCCACATCTCCCTTTCTAGAGAGGCTCAGGAGGAAGAAATCTGCCGGTGGCCTCACCCCGGCAGAGGTGAGGGGCTGTAGATAGGATGGCCCCAGGAGTCCACCTGTCATCCGTTTTCTTCCTGACAGATACTGCTGGTGCTAGTAGCTGGTTGAGAGGTCTTGGCTCTGGCCAGGAAGCTCTAGACTAAGAGAAACCAAGGTTTTTACCGACGGGGAATGGAGCCCTTTCCGGTCTGCTCCACTACTGTTCATAAAGGTCCCAAGGAGCCAACTTCTATCCCAGCAGAGCCCTTGACAGAAGAGCGTCACTTTTTGTATACCTGGAGCTACCTGGCTTTCATGCATTTCTCTCCTCTTTTTATAGCTGAGCTCCTTGGCTCCACTGCCAAGGGTGAAAAGATAGTCCCAGACAAGGGCTGAGTCCTGGAGTCATTTGTATTTTCTGTAGAGATGAATTTACAAATGAAGGGCTGGAGAGAAGACCTGTGTCTTGGTTCAGAGCCCTGCAGCAGATGTTTAGCTCTGAGCAAAAGCCACAACTACAAGAGTGCAGAGATGGCAGTGGAAGAGGTTGAGGGTATTGCAGAAGCTGAGGGCCTTGTGATTGCAAGGGGTCTAAATGTCCAGGCAGTCCTACGAAGCCCACCATGTCCATACTGATCCTTTCCAATATCATATCAGAAATCTTTCTTAATTGCTAGGATTTCTTAATCATAAATTAACAAAAATTCTTCGGAATTTTAATCGTAGATCAGATGGATTTTCCTTGTTTGAGCTGTGTTGGACAGCTGAGAGCACAATCCCGTTTGTGCATCCTGCCTATGTCCCATCTCTAGTTGTCTCCCCCAGTGAGACAGTGGGTCAGAAGAGGACAAAGCCCTCCCGTAGCCAAATTATGCCTCAGACATGAAACAGTCCTTTCTGACTCCCTCCAGGGGCCAAGCAAAGCCCGAAAGACTTATGATTAATCTAGTCTTTATTTCTCATATGTGACAGCCCATGTTTATGACCCTGACGTAGGATGTTCCCCTGGAAACCTGGGATCAGGACTCCTTTAGCCTCCAGCGGGATTGGGATTCGATTCTTAGAGGATCTAGCCCTTGCCTTCACTCTTGGAAGTTTCCCTTCAAGTTCAGCCTAAGCAGGGGTTGGACTTGGAGTCAAACTGCTTCTTCCAACCAAAGAGATGGAAAGTGTTGTCCCGTGTTCTGCTGCAGAGCTCGCTGCATTTATGAGCAATGGATGCTGTTCCCATGCAAAGATTTAGATGCTCTGATATGTTAAACTTGCCTTGGCAGTGAAATACAGTCCTCTACAGAGAGCATTTACTGCAAAGATTGTCAGCAAAGATCCAGGGATCAAATGCTCTAATCTGTTTATATGTGGCCACTACTGCTTTGCCCAGTGACCGGGAAGGCAGATGTGGTTGTTAATGAAAATGTTTCAAACTGGATTAGAAAAGAAGATTCAGATGGTGCCGTTGTGGCTGGGGGAATATGCTGATGGGATGTTCCCATTGTCTTCCTAATTACAGGGTCGGCTGCCTGTGAAATGGATGGCTCCAGAAGCCTTGTTTGACCGGGTCTATACTCACCAGAGCGATGTGTAAGCGTACCCGCACTTTTAAAAAAAAATAAAATGACAGGGAAATCAACACCTATAGTATCTTAAAGACAAACGTACTGCTAAGCACGAGCAGGGCTCGTTCACTGCTGGGGCGCCTGGGGATGCAAAAGCAAATGAATCGATTTCCAAGCTGCAGCTTTGCACACATGGTTTTATTTTGCTGTTATCTAGTTGCTTTCATCTGAGGATGTCTAGTGAGCTGCTGAAAAATTACTGGAAGGCAGGCAGGTATTTCTTGTCCAGTTTATAGATGAGGAGATTCATCCTGCAGTCAAAAAAATTTGTGCAAAAAAACTCCATGCAAAAAAAATTACCCTCGGCTTCCTCCACGCTTTGCCCCAGACACTTACGCTTCAGCTGAGTACATGGGATGAGCTTGAAATATTCTGTCTGCCATTAGTAGAGTTGATCAGACAATATTCAACAAATATATTCTCGGATTAGTTTTGCCGCTTCATTTATTTGCCTTTATTTTTCTTAATCCTGTCTTGTCTGTTTTGGTGCCTCTGCATGGTAAGCAAACAGCAGAGCCGCCTTACGTGTGAATCCGTATCGCATCTGAACTTTGCAAGGACTGAAGTAGCTCAGCATGCACACCGGCTTTTTTATTTCAATATTTGGTCAATAATGGCATTTTTACAGTAATTCAGCAGCCAGCCTGCCTGTTCCTCAAGGCTCACCGCTTGCAGTTGGACAAATGAATCTTTCTATTTCTGTATTTTTCACATACTTTGGCTTTCATTGATCTTAAATCATAGTTTCCATGCTTAGGTAATGCTGCAGCGGGCATGACAGATAAATCAAAGCTAGAGAACGGGAGAGCGAGCGTGCGTGGAAGCGAAACAGAGACAGATAATCCCTGTTTTTAAAAAGAAAACGAAGAAGGCAAAAGATATTTTTGAAAAAGAGGACTTTTAACCAGAGCACAGCTGGCGGGAGTGGAGTGTGTAACATTAGTGCTCCGCTGATTTTTGTTGGGGTATTTTTCTCCCAGCTTGGCCAGTGAAATGAGTGTTGTAACAAGCAAGTTTTGGTATCAGCTTGCACAATTAGTGGCCTGTGGTTCCAAGCCTGCAATTCAGTGAAGCTGTGCATGAATAATTTGATTTGTTCCATTCAGTGGAGCTGGTGGAAGACCTAACAAAGAGCTGGGGGTAATAGATGGGCTGTCACCTATCTGATTAAATGCTCATTTCAATTTCAGACTTGGTGCCTGGGATTTCTTTGCTATTGAGTTGGATCAGCAGAGATCTCCAAGTAACTAGTAAAAATGGCCTAGGCAATTAGTCATGCTATTGATGACTTTGTTAGCTATGCATGGCTGCACAGAAATAAAGCTGAGCAGGGGGGAGGAGATATGGGGGGGGCTTGGAAAAAAACCTCATTGAATTTTAAAGATCTTTCTTTGGTTTCCAGCTGGTCTTTTGGAGTGCTACTATGGGAGATCTTCACTTTGGGAGGGTCTCCGTACCCAGGAATTCCCGTTGAGGAACTCTTCAAACTCTTGAAGGAAGGCCATCGGATGGACAAACCTGCAAACTGCACCCATGATTTGTGAGTGTGTGGTGGGGGGTGACCCCCTCGCCCCGCTCCCCCTTCCCTCTGCGGCCAAATGCCACCCCAGGCCATGGTTCAGGCCGGTGGGACAACCCCGCCGTGAGATTGTGGAGCTGGCAGCGGGTAGGTTTACCCACCCCGACACATTTCGGCTCAGCCCATGACTCATTTAGCGGGTGGCAGTTGGGGTTGCAGCTCTGGTTGTGTCATCTTTAGGACGGTTCCTCCTCCTGCTTCGAGAGCACGGACACGCATGAGGAGATCAATAGTGAGGAGTGTGGCTCCACAAAACTCTGCTCCTCCTCCTCCCCCAAGCTGGCCATGCACCAAGGCCACCATGGCTGAAGTTGCGTTGGCCATAGCTGTTCTCAGGCGATTTAGGGGTGGGTGGGCAGGCAGGTGGGCGCCACTTAGCCCCACCATGGGTGACAGTCCCCTCTCCCGTCTCATGCAGGTACATGATCATGCGGGAGTGCTGGCACGCCGTCCCCTCACAGCGGCCCACCTTCAAGCAGCTGGTGGAAGACCTGGACAGGGTCCTCACTGTGACGTCCACCGATGTGAGTGTGGTGGGGTGGGCGCGGGGAGGGGTCGCTTGGTCCCCGGCAGGGGACACCCAGCATTGATGGGTCTGTCACCCTGGCAGGAGTACCTGGACCTCTCGGTGCCCTTCGAGCAGTACTCGCCGGCCGGCCAGGACACCCACAGCACCTGCTCCTCGGGGGACGACTCGGTCTTTGCACATGACCTGCTGCCCAATGAGCCCTGCCTGCCCAAGCACCCCCCCTGCAACGGCGTCATCCGGACGTGAGGACACCCTGGGCGGACAGACAGACGGACGGACAGACAGGTGGGCAGTGTGCCCACGGAGGCGCAAGGGTGGGGCACCGAGGACGAAACTGTAGTGAAGGATCTTCCAGTGGAACTGTGTGGTGGTGCCTGGAGATTGGTGGTGTTGTCGAGCTGTTCAGGGTAAAAAAAAAAAAAAAAAACCAAAACTTTTTTTTGTTTTGTTTTTTTTTTGGGTTTTTTTTTTTTTCCCATTTGCTGTATAAAAAGTCAAGAAGCACTGTTTGGCCTGAAGGAACTAATCTATTGCCAAGATGATCTATCATATGATTTTTATTTGGTTTATTTTTCATTTTTGGGTGTTTTTTTTTTACTAAGCAGAATGTTGAACCTGGGGGGCACTGACCTCCCAGCCTCCGCGCTTGCGTTTCGAGTGCCAGAGTAGCCGTTCTGTGCCTGCAATACGAAGAAGAGAAAAAAAAAAATCTTTTTTTTTTAAAAAACAAGCAAACAAAAAAAAAGTGTAAAGAATGTAGAAATTCTTTGCTTATGCAATCTGTACATGAACCTTTTTGGTGGAGCTGAAAAGCCACGTTGCCTGCAGGGATTCATATATTTATAAAAATATCTATATTTTTGTTGTCGTCGTTTTTATAGCTTCATGATCATATTATCCAGCTACATAGAAGGAATCCTTTTTGGAAGAAGAAAAAAAAAAAAAAGTAAAATGCAAATCATCATGGAGAAAGGAAAAAAAAATGATGAAAAGAGACAGTCAAGTCATCTGAAATGGCGGCGCTTTGGCCAGGCTCGGCGGCTGCCGGCCCTTGCGCTGGGCTGGGAGTGATGGGGCCGTGCCGAGGCGGGAGCAGACCCCAGGGACAGGCAGAGACCCAGCGGCAGCCATGGGGGTCCCCGGGGAGGAGAGCATCACCCATCCGAGAGCGGCAGGGGACCTGGCTCCTGGGTGCCCACATGGCGTCTCAAGCCACATCCCGACCTTTGGGAACAGCCGTTTGGGGCGGGGGGGGGGGGAGGAATCTCACTTTTTGGGGTTTGCACAGTTTTGCTTGCCAAGGGTGAGTGGGAGGGGAGCAGCTCCTCCATCCACCCCTCGACGCCAGCGGTTTGGCTCCATCTATGTGCAGTGACTCGGAGAAAGAAGTTACGGGTACCTGTAGGCAAGAGCCTTTAACTTATATCAAAAAGGTTTATTCCAGAGAATCTGTGTATATATCTATAAATATATCCTGTATATATATAAATAAATATATTAAAAAAAAAAGAATGTATAATACTAATGCAACATAAAGCAGTACCGAGAGAGAGTGTCAAAATACAAGCATTGCAATCTAGGATATACTGATCTGGGCGAAAGAAAAGATTGTTTGTTTGTTTGTTTGTTTTATATCTTCACAGTTTTGTTTTAAAAATTGTACCTTAACGTGTATATTTGTAAAGTTATTTATAGACATTAACAT
Organism: Aptenodytes patagonicus; assembly: GCF_965638725.1. Classification (NCBI taxonomy): domain Eukaryota; kingdom Metazoa; phylum Chordata; class Aves; order Sphenisciformes; family Spheniscidae; genus Aptenodytes; species Aptenodytes patagonicus. The sequence goes on from NC_134952.1 coordinate 8,856,907, forward strand.
ATCTGTTCATCGGTTTAAATAGCGTAGCGTTACTGTAAACTTTAAATTTCACCGAGTTTAAGGGTGGGTTTTTTTAACTTATTAAAAATGGAGAAAAAATATATTAATCAAGTTTTTCTTTTGTGTTTATGGGAAATATTGAAAGAATGTATAGGTGTACAGTCCTTTAACAAATTACATTTAATGATATAAATATATATATATATGTATTCATTAAAAAATATTAGTTTATCCTGGATTGCAGTGAGCAAAAGTAAGTTTATTTTTCAATACATCACCAGTGGTTAAAACCAAACAAATAGCAGCAGAGAGATGATTTTTACATATTTCAGAGAAACAGGGCCAAGAATTCTTCCATCAGTTTAACCACTGTGCATTAAGGGGGTGTGGGTGTTTATTTTTCTGTTTTCAAATGAAGGTATTCTTTGTGGTCGATTTAATAACAAGTATGAAGCAAAGCGAAATGTTGACTTTGGATGATGTGGGGTAATTTTTTTTTTCCCCCTTTGCCGGTACCGTTGTATTTTGGGCTTCAGAAATGCCATGTGAGCAAAATAGCAGGAAGAGTGGCACTGTTCGCAGGAGAGGTGCAACGACTGCGTATTTCTTTTGCATCTAACTCATTGGAAAATGCCAGTGATGCCTGATTTTGTGTTTCAAATGCTGTGCTATTTTGTTCCTCGATGTCAGATAGCTGTTTAAAAGCACAGGAGTGAACTAGGGAATTTTAGCGTGGATCAAGCTGACAAGGGGGAGATTTGGGCTGGGGGGGGGGTTGTGGGTTGGGGTTTTTTTTTGTCCAGAAGACTTTACTACCACAAAGAGGCAAGGCAAATTGCATCCTGAATTCTTTCTTTCCGTTTTTCTCTGGTGCATATTACATATCAATGTTTCAGAATAACAGGATGGCAGCATCTCATTTTAAGTTTTTTTTTTCTTCTTAGAGCCACAAAATCCTTATCCTAAAATAAATAATTTATAGTTTGAGGTTATTTCAATGGAAGTTTGAGAAGGTAGATTTCTAGAGATTTTTGTTTTGTTTTGTTGGAATAAAAAAGAATTTTTTGGTATTTTCTTACAAATGTCTGCTAATTGTGTACATTCCAAGTACTCGAAGCGTTGAGTTTTCCTGTACTGAGAAAAGAAAATGTACAAAACTGTGCATGATTTCAAATGTTACTAGATATTATAAATATATATATAATTTATTGAGTTTTTACAAGATGTATCTGTTGTAGACTTGTTGACTTTAACATTTCTTATTCAATGCTTATATAGTTTTATAGCCTGGACTATTATCTTTAAAAGCTTAAAAAATTAAAAATTCCAATTTTGTTACATTTTATACTGTTGATGTTACAATCCAGAGGTTTGCATAGCGTGATTTTTTCAATGAGCAACTCTGTTCAGTTTATTTTAATACTGTATTTCTGTGCCTGACAGCTGCAGCTGTCAAAGGTGTGAGATGAACACTAAATAAAACTATTCTGCTTTTGTTAACATGGCAAACTTACTTAAAAAAAAAAAAATAAACAAGTTGTTAAATTTTGGGGTTTATTCCCAATTGTGAGGGTCCTTTGCAAAACCAAGTCTTCTAGGCTCTGGGATTTGTAGTGCCAGGAGGGTTTCTTTTTTACAGTGCTGCTTTGTGAGTCCTGGCCAGCACAGGTTTTACATTCATAATAAATTTATAACAATTTTGGATCAAGGGCAGTATTATTTCTTTGTTAGTGGGTATATTTATATCCACACAAGCCATTGTGTGCATGCAGGTATAGAGGTATTTAACCCCCGCTTAACAAGGGCAGGAATTGCTCATTAAACCTCCGTTACGGATTTCATCCAGACCAGGGTGTCTCCCAGTGTGATCGTGGTGGTGCTCACGGCGTTGCATTCAGCCCTGCAGATGGTGGTGGAGGTGCAAGGTCCGCAAGAGGAGCCCACCACTAGGAAAGGGGGAAGGTGGAATCATCCAGAGCAGGCACCCAGTGCCTGGTGGGATGGGCGCGTGGGACCTCATTCTGCCCGGCTCCCAAGGAGCAAGGGGAGCCCAAGTTTGACTTTGGTTTTGAGTGGGTTGAGCAAGGGAGCTTCAGTAAATCCCCGCTTTGCTGGTAGCAGACAATGCAGGGGGTTGTTTCAGCTTGGGAAACACTGGGCCAATCTTACCAGCACTTCCATGAAATATTAACGGATTCCAACAGGTGATCGTGTTGAACTGCATCCCAGACACCTCGATTTTTGCATGCAAGTTTATCTACCTACATATAGCCTGCCTACAGTAGCAGGCATTTGTAGTTTTAAGTAGCTGGGCATGGGAGTGCATGCATCTGAGCAGGTTACATCTGCAGCACTGGGACTGGCACCACCACTGTTACATCCTAGTAGAATTTAAAAAAAAAAAATTACATTGTTTTTAGGTCATTTCCTTGCCATTGTAAGAAAAAAAACATTCTTTTAGCACTACTAAGAGATACTGCATTGTGGGAGAAGTCTTGCTACCTGGAACGGGTTGTTTCCATGCTTTAAGGACACACTTTGATGGCCAGCCTGGTGTCCTGCCCCAGCAGGAGCGGCGTGGGCCAAGGGTTGATCCCTGACCATCCAGGGCTGCAGTTGGAACGCAGCTGAATGCCTGTTGCTGGTTCGCATGCAAATGGCTTCCTCGTAGCAGGGTGGTGAGGATGTTGTGCACCATTTGCCGCCAGGACTTGAAAAGCAGAAGAGGGATGGATTGTTCTGCAGTCAGCTGCTGTGTGTAGCATACCCATGCTTCATAGCTGCCCCAAAAAAAGTCCTCCAAGCACAGGGAGAGCACAGAAGTCAGTCTCAAAGAGGCAAGTCTCTGTCCCGGCGCAGTGGCTGACCAACGCATGGAGCTGGCATGATGTTTGCTTTCCCTCTTGGGTTTCATGATGTCATTCTTCTTCTGCTGACCTTCACCCGCAGCAGTGTTTGTTTGTGGGTTAGGGAGGAGGGGGTAATATTTTACTTTAATTGCCTTACAATGCAGCCAGTTCTTAGCTGAGGATGAATATTTGGCTGCAGCGTGTGATGTGCATTGAGCAATGTGCAAAACAATCTCAAGGAATATTTGCAAAGCTGCTCAGCTGGGCTGCGTCACTGAGCGAACGTCCCACCGCAGCTCATCCTCCCCTTTGGTGGCTGCAGCCTTCCACCCAAACCATATGCCCTTTCCACATGAAAGAGGTATTTTTCAAAGCAGAACAAATGTCTTTTTTCCTCTGTGGGTGACTACACAAATAGGGCCTTGCACTGGCCCCCGTGACCTGTTTCGTAGCAATAAATTACTAAAATTGTGATTTTTTTTTTTTTTTTTTTTAATGTGTTCCCATTGGTAATGGCTACATGGTAAGACAGGGAGGATTTGGCAAAAGGAGGAAAAGTCTGAAGCCCTGCAGGTGTCAGTAGGAGATGACAACTAGAACTAAAATAGCAAAGTTTCCTGGTGACCGGTGCCATCTGAAACTCTTGAAGGAGGTGTCTCCTGCTGGTGGATTCCTCCGAGCCAGTTCATCCCTCCCAGAGGCTATATAACTTGCAGAAAGGGAATATGGAGGCATGGGTCGTGTTGACATGAAAAAGGAATATAAAAGGTGAATGGTGGATCTGCTCAACACCGCAGAGCTACTAGCAATGGGAGGACACGAGGGAATGGCCAGCAGAGATGCCAGGACACGAAGTGCTTTCTAGGGCTTCATGGCCCAGGACCGTGGGCTCACCAAGAGACAGGGAAGGGATTTGTCACTCTTGCCTGTACCTTCTTCCTCCACCTTCTCAGCCATGCTAGCTCTAAGCATGGTTTCACTTTCTCATGCCTCTGATTTAGTTTCTCTGTTTCATCACCATCGTGTTGTTTTTCACAAGCAGCATCTCGGGTGTAGGCAACATGTCAAGCAGAAAAAGCATCGTGCCTTGCCCCAACAAGATTATTATCTAAAAGCAGGAAAGAAATCAGTGTCCTAGCACACAGTGATACAATCGGCTCTGAGCCCTGCGGGGACATTTGTGCCCACACGCACCACCATGTGATCAGCTTTCCTGGCTGGTGCCCACCAAAGACCAGACCATAACCATTGCACCTGTCACAGGCCCTTTTGGGGGGGGGTCTGGAGCATGCAGGAGCAGGGGATGGGGAAGGAAAGTATGGAAGCAGAAGAAAGATATCTTACCAAATGTGCAAGTGGGATTGGCCCAGGAATGATTTTGCTAAAGGCCAAAATCTGCATGCACCACCCACCAGCCATGGCTTGCTCCAGGTTCCTCGCCAATGCAGACAACAGTGGCTTTTCCATCAAGGAGGAAGGACCCCAGCTGGGAGGGGAGAGCAGGGAGAAGGGGCAGAATCGGGTGCATCTTCCAACCAAGGGCTACATTCAAATAGGCATTGGGCACCAAACTCGAGCAGTGAAAGCAAGGGGAAGTTTGGCACCAGCAGAGTTAGGTACCTCCACACCTCCATGGCACTGGGGTGCACTCCTATGCATTCGGCCAGAAAATCAGGCAGCACAAACTAAAACCGATGCTGGGCAGAACAGGGTAACACCATGGATGACCAGCACACGGCCTCTCTGGTGATAACACACCCTGTTTAGCTGTTATTACTGGCATTTAGCTAAATGCCACGCACACTTGCCTCTTGGGGCTGCCTCGCCACCCTCTGCATGCTCTCGGGGCATGCTAGACTGAGACGGCGTGGAAGGTGGTACCACTGCCTTACATCAAAGGTAGGCACTGCGTTTGGGTTCAGCCCACCCTGAGCCAAAGTCAATGTGGATGTTAGGGTAATCAGACTTCCAGATGTTAGAGACTGTATTAAAGAGCAGGTTGCAAGCAGGGGTGGTGAAACTTGTTACCTTTTGATTCATACTGACAAGACCTCTTGATAGAAGAGGAGCAAAACTTGAAGTGTCGATGGCAGAAAATCAAGGCAGAGAAAGGCAATATAGCACATCCCCTGAAGATTCTGCCAGACTGGTAGAACTGGGCAAAAAACCCAAACAAAATCCTACAAGCCCTCACTGAAGCTGCCTCAAGGAACTATCCACTTTGGAAAGTAACTTTGCAAACGCAAGGTGTTCGCAGCCTGCACAGACATAGCACGAAGCTCTGTGAAGAAGTGCTGTCATGCACTCCTGACACGCTCATGCACACTCGGAACAGCTGCCTGGACAACCAGGATCCAGCCAGCAGCTTGCCACTTTCCCAGGAGCCAGCGTGTTTGCTCTATGAGATAGCTCTTGTCCTACCAAAAAAGCCTGAACCCAATCCAAGAGAAATCATTTCATGTCTTTCCTGGGTAGCACCACAGGTATCTTTTTTCCCAATATAGCAAATAACTTGTTCAGGAAATGATTCTTTGTGCTGACCTTCCATCAGACACTTATCTAGTCTGCTCAGCAAGGCAGAAAACCCATTTATTGGTTCCAGCCAGTCAATGTCAGCTTTTCCACTTCCACACCAGCAATATGGGGGAGGCAAACAAACACACTTTTCTCCCAAAGTAAAAATTAGCTAGACTTCAAACAGACCCTGGAATTAAACCTGCTTTAGTAGTACTGATAGGTAATCTCTTGTTATTGCAAGAGAGAGAGATCTGTTTTCATCCTCTTGTGCCTCCCTGCAGTGTTTAGCTCCCTCAGCCATTTCTGTCCTGCAGAAGATGGTGGACTTACAGGTGATGGTGCTTGATGTCATTCTGGAGGAACAAACTCAATGAGCACTGATAGGAGCTTATTGCACACCTCCATTACAGGGTCCCAAAACAATCATCTTCCTGTCCTGGAGTGACGCATACACATCTTCCACATGGGAAGAACATGCACGTAAGTGCTGACATTACATGGATGATGCCCACCACACCTTCACTGTGCACCACCATGAGGGCTGAGCAGCTGGACAGGATCAGCTCTTGAATGTGTCTAATTGATTCAGTTTAGCCAGTGGCTTCAGAGGGCTCCTAGTTCTCTGCCAGTCTTAAGTTTTTGCCTAATACAGTCTCCTAGGGATGTCTTCTCTCATTTGATGTCAGTGAGGCGTTTGTCTTGTCTTAACAGACAGCAGTCTGGCCTCCACTGCACACCGCCTGATCCAGCCAAGGGAACTACAGCAGAACGTTAACTATGTGACGTTGGACCTTGAGCCCTTAGGAAACCGCTGAATAGGCACTGCTGAACATGTCAGCAGAAAGGCACTGAGATGTTTGGCTGGTGAGGGCAGTATGCAAACCAAAGGAGAAGAGCAGAGTCAGGCACATGGATGGCAAAAGCCGAGTCATCTTCGTAAGAGGAGGGAAAGGACCAAGCTGCCAGATGGTTTCCTAAGAAAGATGCAATACCTTTCCAGGTACTCATGAGTTCACACGCTGGGAATGTGCTGCTGTCAGAAAGGGGCACTTGTTTACAGCCTGCACATGAGAGTTTCAAAGTCGCGGCAGTCTGAACGCCATCTCAGAGCTCTTGTTATGCAAGTAATTCAGATTTCTAGTGATTATTCTTCCTTGGACAGAAACCGTGCAGCCAACTCTAACCTACACAAGAGATGGAGGAGGTAAATTTTAGGACTGATTGATCTGGGCATTGTAAAATGCATTTGTGGAAACACCCTCATCAGTATATACATTCCTACCTAATGCTTCTGTTGGAGGTTTATGGCTTGCACGTGAAAAACTTCTGCAAATACCTCCCAAAGGCATTTATGGTCAAACTCTCGGAGAACACCAGGAAAATTCAGAATTGGACCATCTTTATGAGACCCTGCAGAGTCTCCCTCTTCAAAAAAGCCATTCCACTCAGAATCATAGAATAGTTTGGGTCGGAAGGGACCTTTAAAGGCCATCTAGTCCAACCCCCCTGCCGTGGGCAGGGACATCCCTCATCGCCTCAGCCTGGGGTGTATAAACACCCAGCTAATAAAAATCATCTGCCAAACAGCCTTTCACAAGCTACCCAAAGTAATATTCATACACCAACAGGAGAAATTACAGAAGCACCTGAAAATTAAGTGATGCCTTTGCAAGTATTACCACCTTGCAAATAACCCAGGAGGGAGGAGAGGCTGTGCAATACACCCCTGATGACCAGGGACTTTCATCTGGCAAGGAAACCACCGAGGTCTGGAACCATCATACTTGGCTCCTGAGCAGCACAGTGACTACTAGATAAAAAATGCAGATAAATGCAACACACGTCGTGAGGCTGATGCTAAATAAACACCAAGATCCAGACAGGGGTGCGGGTCCCAGGCTGCAAGTGAGGAAGGCAAAGGAGCTTCCAGCTCTCCTTGTACAGGCTGAGCAAAGATGTTTATGGTGGGTGAGTGGAGCTGACCAAGCTCTGAACCTCCTCCAGCCCAATAATAGCAAAAAATTGGTGTTTCTGTTAAGAGCAATGTCTGTGGAGAGGGCAGGCCGGTGTACCTGGAGCTGTGCCAGGTGGGCATCACTCCCCTTTTCTCTGCAACAGTGGGGTTTTTTCTGCTAGTTAACAAATACATAGTTATTAATATATTGTTATATCTATACGCCTGCTCATTACAATTTCAGCATACAAAGAGTTCTGCTGTTGGGTAAATATTCTGGGAAAATGGGTGCTTTTAATATTGTTTACCAGTTTTATTGATGTTTACTACTAAGATCGTAATTCTGCCTTAAACTGGAGGAAGTCTCAGATGGGCTGAAACATTTTGGATACACCTCTTCCACCTCCACCTATGCCCCCTCTAATTAGCTCGTGATGAGATTTTTCATCTAAAAGGTCTCAGACCATAGGAGTTACATGCACACTAGCACCACATTTTATTTTTATTCCAAATTATTATTTATTTGTGAAGATCACATTTTTTTCTCCTTTTAAAAAATAAACAGGATTTAAGAAACCTGAGCCAGTGGGAGCCTTTGGATACCAAGTCCATTTCACACAAAGCCCCGCTATCAGCTTTCACTCCTTGAGAGTGATTTTAATGACATTTTCAGGAATTGGGTTTGCAAAAGCAAGGCTGTTATTGGATATTCAGAAAACAGAAAGGTAAGTGCTGTATTCATTACAACATTACAATGCTATGTTGGCACAGAAATAGTCATGACTTTTCCATCAGCCTTGTACTTAAATATAGAATTTAAGAAATTTTTACAAGGTAGAGAAAGGGCAAGAAATTATTGGCAAAAGGGGTGGTTCTGAGGTTACAGAATCCAAAATAATTTTGGTTGGCTGAACAAAAGCTAATTAATTTTTCTGAATGTGCCACAGTCCTCATGTAGGTGGTACTAACTCGTATTTGCCTTGCCCAGATTGGTGTATCACATAGATTTTATGAACAGGGAAGAACGTAAGAGCAGTATGAGCCTAAGGAGAGTGGGCAGCTCTCCAAAAGGGAGACACTCATCCTCATCATTAAAGTCAATCTTAAGAAACCATGTAAAAGGCCATCATTTTAGTTGTTAGGCAAAATCTCCAGCAAAGCCAAGGGAGGTTTGCTTGTGTGGGAGGGACTGGAGAAGTAAGGCCTCCATGCATGTGTGAGCATGTAGAACAGGGCAGAAAAACAGTTGTTTATGCAACATTAAAGTTGAGAAATGAAGCATTCAAGCAATGCAGCGTTAGGGTTGAATGCCTAGCTGTAATGTTGCCTCCCACTATTTAAGTGACGGCAATGGTGGTTTTGCACATTGCTATGACTCCATGCAATAGGCAATATTGGTGAAATATGCCGTAGTTGGGGTTGTTCAGTGACAAATCAACCTGTGATTATCCTGCAAAGGGAAAAAAAAAACCAACACTTTAATTTGAGACCTCACCATCCTTAAGGCCCCACGCTTTGTCCTTGATCTCCAGGTCTGCGTGAGCTGTGCCTTGGTGCAGAGGTCACTTCACACTCAGCAGCAGAGAATTAGGCCTAAAATAAGACTGTCACTTAGCTGACTGCAAAGTGTTTCAGCCTGGTTGCTGGCATCCAAATAAGAGTCTAAAACTGTCACTCACCGCTGATTTTAGCTCCTGCCTGCTCTGCAGATGGGCACCAGGGAGCTGACTGTCCCTCGCTGCCTGTGCAGCCCTGCACACAGTACATCGCAGGACCAGCCTTTCCTATTCAGAATCTCCTAGGGAAGCTGTGTCCTACACTGCAGTACCTGATTTTTTCACTGTTCGCTCGGTAATTAGCTGTTTTCTGGCTCTTGGTCTAGGATGGTCCTCATAGCTGACACATACCAAGCCAACTGCCCCTTCTTGCAAGCACAGGAGCACCTGAAAACGGTGCTGCAGGAGTCCCTTACAAAGTCCACATCATCTCTCAGGATTCAGCTATGCAAGACAGCCAGGGCAAGCACAGTCCCATGGCTTATGATGAGAGCTTTTTTCTCCCTTTGAGAAATGAGAATCTGTGGCTACAAAGGGACAGATCTTCCATGTCCCTGTGCCTTTCAAACTTCCTGGCTTACTTTGCATATAATTCCAAATGATCAAATCGAATGCTGATCTGACCTTTGTTTATTTTTCTTTCCTCAATGTCTGAGTGATTCGTTCAGCTCAGAAAATGGATTTAACTATCATTTCAAACAACTGCTAATTACAGTGACCGAAACCTAATACTTAATTCCAGCCTCAAAGGAGCCAATGGTTCGCATTAAATATCAGATGAGGCGAAACATCTCAATTTAGTCTGGCTATACGTTTGTCAGATTTCTGTGCAGAATGCACACATGAGCAAGATACAACCAAGACACAGGAAATCAGATATCACCAAGCTCTCAGTAACACTCAAGGAGCGTAACCCATGCCATTCGTCTTAGGTACCTTGAAGTTCAGGCACCGATGAAGCAGATTTCGGGTGGGACATCTAATGTGCAGAGAGCGGGAATTTCAGCAGCAAAATAAATTATTAATCACCAATCTCTCTATTTTCACGTCTTAAAGGTGCTGAAGCGAGAAAGACTTTTGCAAATTTAGTAGAGCAAGAGCAATGCAAGTTCAAGGAATGATGTGAGTTTGCAGCATGTCTCCCAGGTACACAGGGGTAGACAGGGTCCAGTGACAAGTGGGGGAACAAGAGGGGCTTTTCAGATCTCTGCATAATCTTTTAGGGTGGTGCCAAAGCTGCCAATCTTGAGAGCTGAGTTTCTACAGCTAATTACTGCAGTTTACAGACACTGAAGCTAAGGCACATGTTTTCAGAAGAGTTGAGAGCTCAGGCTCCCAGTATGGTGCAAATTAAAGCAATAGCTTCATTAACTATCTGGTCGTACATGTAACACATTGCAGCAGTAGCCCTAGGAGCCGGGGCATGGGGACCGCACTGGCATGCAGTGGAGGATTAGCTTCTGGGCTCCTCCACCTTGCCTGGGTGAGGTGGCAAAGGTATTTCATATTTTTTGACCACTCCTTTAAAAAATATAAGACTTACAAGCCAAAAAAATGGCATTTTACTATTGCCAACTAACATGTGGATTTAGCTGGCTCATCTTCAAATGCTCAGGTTTGAAACTTCTCACCTTTTCTTTTTACAGGCATTTTTCTGCCTGACATTAAACCTCACATTATTCAGTGTTAGCTTCAAAAAGCCAAACACTGCCATTTGAGGGAGGCTGCAAACTGGACACAGATTATCCCAGTAATCCCATGTATAACCATCCCAATCAGCTCCCTCAGTGGGAAACTCCCATACGCAGCATTTCAAGGGTTCGGGCACATCCCAGCAGTTTTATTTCCTGCAGTCTTGCTGCATCTCTGACTCTTACGCTGGAGTACACCTAACGCATCCAGCTGCCCTGGAGCCAGGGCTTTACCTGTACTCATTCGCCATAAAACCCTGTTGTTCTGTGGGAACATCTGCTCATTTGTGCTCCACCCAAACACCCCACACATTCTTCAGAAATTTCTCTTTCTACAGGTCTGGTTGCTTTTTGCCAGCAGCAATGTACACACTTGACATGCTAAGAAAAAGTATTTAACAGAAGGGAAAGTGCGTTCCTCATAAAGTATTCTCACTGCAGGATGAAGAGGAGCAAACTAACACTCCTGTACTTTAGGAAAGCTGTTTGCAAAAGGAAAGGAGCTTAACTGAGTCAGTTAAGGTGAAATACCTGCCATTCCCTCTCCATAATATGCTTCAAAAAGCGTTTATGGTAATTTACCCAGGTCACTACTGGACTAAGTGACAGGGTGGCTGCACAGCACCCTGGGAACCACACTCCCCCATGTGAATCCATGATCAGTGAGAGAGCGGGGAACGGATTTCTACCTGTGCTTCCACCTTGGCTTCTGTAAAATGGGCTGTGAATTTGGGGCTGGTTTCTGACCAACTAGGACAACTCTCTTTCCTTAGCTCCCTGGTGGTGATCCATACCTGACACCCAAGGCTGAATTTGCATGGAAGAGCAAGATCCTTGGTGGGCCTGAAAGAAGGCGCTCTGCTGTGCCGGACAAAAGCAGGATACAGGGTTTATAGCAGTTTTCTATACTAATAGACCCCCACATTCGTAATTCCAGCCCAAAGAAGCAGGACTTTTGATTCTTACTACTTTTCAGTCTGAGACACCAGTTGGAGGTCTTTTTATTTGTTTTTTCATTGTTGAATTTGGAGGGTACTTTCCAAGAACCATTTACAGCTTTTCTTCACAACTATAAAATCTAAACATCATTTAATATCACAACCCCAGCATCTGAGGTTTCAAAGAAAGGAAGCAAAGATGACAGTTACCAACTCTGCTTTTCACTCACATTTAAGATAGTGTAAATTTTTTTTTTTAAAAGACAATTTTCAGACATGAAAATATCTGTAAGTTTTGCAAAACTAGCTATTGGTTCAGTTCTGACTGCACTTCCCCACCCTTCCTCCACTCTGACACTGGCATTGCTTGGAGTAGAACAGCCTTTTAGATGTGTGGTGATGACTGAGCACTAAAACCTCTGTGAGAGGTGGTATTTCAGTCGCCTTGATCTTCAGCCATATAAAAGCAAGTGAGTGATACTGTAATATTTTATGGCTAGTTGTGCTGGATTTGTTGCTAGAACATCTTCTTTCAGATGACCCATTGCTCTTCTTTGGAGCTTCATTTTGAATTTGCAGTTTCTGTGCGTTTTTCTCATCGGGATGCAAACAACAGTCTCTGTCTGAGCTGACATGGGCAGAAAGCCTTTCCTGGGCTTCTTGGTTTTAGTCTCATTATTTTATTTAAGTATCACAAGATCAAGATCTCATGGCATTGGGCAGTGTACAAATGCATGGCACCCAAATCCTGCCCTCCAAATGGCTGCTCCGGCAGGGGCTGAGATGGAAAACCAGGCTGTAGATAGCACCAAAGAAAGTCAGGCAAAGAGCGTAAGCCCTCCAGCACCTGAAAAGCCCAGCTCTGAATTTCAGAGCCCTCTAGTTACATCACTGCAAACCCCTTTACTCAGTCCTTTGCAGAGTTACCCAACTGGTCTGAGTGTTAAGCAAAAGGGGTCATTTATAGGAGCTACCTTCAAGCCAGATGGTTACTCAAGAGTTGCCTCTGGTTGGATGCTCAGTGTCAGGGAGGTCTGGTGGACAAAGTTTCTGTAAAACCTGTTCAAACTGCAGCAGTGCACTTCTTCCCTTCGTTCCTGCAGTTTCAATTAATCCGACTTGATTTAATCTCTCATAATTGTGCAGTGCGTTTTTATTTAAATTTGCCTCCAGTCTCCTACCAATTAGTACATCCATGCATAAGTGGTGTCGGTACCTCAGATCTCGCTGGACTGCCTCACTCACTGTTTCACCATCTTCAGCTCCTAAAATGCTCCAGGTGGCTGCCAGAAGGTGAGCGAGGGCATTTCTCCCTCAAATTCCAAACCGTCTTGTGAAAAGCCTTTTGCAATCACAAGGACTGCCCTGAAACAGCTCCGCACACAGGGAAGCCCTATTAAATCACCCTCAGAGCCATGCGTCTTATCAGCCACACTTTTTCCCTGTGACTGTCAGAAGTCGTTCCTATAGGAAGCGATGTGCTGATTTTGGCTTGCAGGAGAAAGTTAAGGCTGAACAACTGTTACCGAGTTGTTTGAACCCAGTTCCAGCTCCATCTCTGCCATGTTTAATAACCTCCACAAGCTGCTTAATTCCTCTGTAAGATTTAATGGCTGGCTATGCATGGCTCTCTCTGGCTTCCCTGGTACCAAAGTGGTAATGCTTGAATTTCAGCCATGAACTGGGATGACCAGCTGATAACAGCCATCCAGGTACAGGCTGCAGATGCATGTAGGGGCCCTTGCGCCCATGTTGGCCTTGGTTAGGGAAAGAGTGTGGCAAAACAATCCTCAAAACCCACTTTCCTGACTCAAGCTAGAAGATTTAGCAAGTCTCTTAGAAGTGTGTGCATTGCACAAGGTTAGGCCAGCAAAAGCAAGGAATGAGAGGCTGAGCACACACTTCTCAGCTCCTTGCTTTATGCCCACAATGGCCTTCATCACCTTCTTAATGCCTGCATCCCACCTGCCCTGATGCTGGAAAAGACATTGAGGGAGCAGAAAGTTTTTCTCTAAGTTCCCCCACTGTTCCCACTAACAATGTTGTTGAGATAAATGGGTGAATGCTCTCCTCTCTAACAAAATTCTCTGTAAAAACGGCTGGTAATTACAACCATAGTAAGCACAGACACCAACTAGAGATGAATCAGTTATGTACTCTTTACCTGTCTGGAACTACAGATTATGTCTACAGTGGAAAAGTTCATCTTAGAAAATATATTCGTTAGCATGATTAGATCAACACCATCACAATATTCAATATTACTTTGCCTTTGGCAGCAGCAAGGACAGCTGGGCAAAGCAGCATTTAACATGATGCTAGTTAAGGCATGTCAGATAATATGCTTTCCAACGCGAGGCAGTCTCCCACAACAGACAAGCCATAGCAAAGGAACCAGTTTTGGTGGTCACTGAATAAACGAAAATCTTTCTGAGCTTATATATATGGGATGGGTCAACACCCACCCCAGTAGGAGCCTCTCATAGCAGGGGCAGTCCTACGCAATGGCAGCTTACAGGAACAAGCCCTAGAGCACTATGGCACTGGCATCAACAGGAGCTCTGCGTGCTCCCAGCAAAGTTTGAAATACAGAACTGGGCATTGCTGGGAGCTCTAGCCTGTCTGTTGAGCTCTTGAAAACTGGTTTCCAGCTAAGTAGCAAGGCACACCCACTACAAAAGACTTCTTGGACACAAGAGCAGTCCGTGTCTGTGCACTTGCCACAGCCACACTCACAAGCACAATCCTCGTGGGCCTGCCCCACTTCTCTGTGCACTTCCCAGACCTGGGGCACTGTCTGCACCCCAGTTTCCATCAAACTGTGCTTCTTCCACTCTGGTTTGATGAAGAAGAACATCAAAGCTGATGTTGTGAAGGTTTCAGTTGCAAATGCTGTCTCATTATTCACTTAAAACGCAAATGCTCCCTCTACAGTGGTTACAGGCACTCTCTGTGCAAGCAGATAGTAGATGAGGTGCAAATGCTCTAGCTGAATATCCTACGTACTCAGGTATAGTTTCTTTATCTGAAAGAACCAATAAACTTTGCTGTGCCTGTAAGATGTTTCCTCAAGTTGCTCCTTATGCCCATCACCCCACAGAGAAGTGAAAAGTGTCTGTTAGGTCAAAAATACACACACACCCCCCGTAACCCATTCAGGAGATGTAGAGAAACCTAAAAGCTCACAACAGTGTATTGCTGCAGCAAAGAAACTATTCTTCAACCATGGCAGAGATCAGCATAGGTCGGTCACCACCGCAAGCATTAGAGCAGCACTGGAGACCCAACCGGTTAACATCACAACCATTTGGGCTTCACTCAATGAGCTACAGACTATGCAAAGCCAACTCTGCCAATGCATAGGCCAACATCAGAGGTCTCTGAAGGCTGCTGTCATCATCTGAACTACATCTATATAAGCTCACTTATCGTGCATCAGGATACAGGCACCACTGGCACTTTCCCCAGCTGTAATCCAGTCCACATGCTGGCAGTGGGAATTGTCCTGCTCTGACTCTGCCCCACCAGAGGATTCCCCAGTCCATGGGAACTCTTTCCCTTGGCAGCTTAGCCAGTTTTTCTGGTTTGCTTTGCATTGCCATAGTGGAACAGAGCAGCTGGTATGGCTACTCTGACTGACTGACTCCTACCCAGCTGCCTAGGAAAACTCTACTATGGGAGCAGACATGAAAGTCAATGTTTCAGAAAGATTTGCCCTGCCTTGAGAAAAGCCAGAGAGCTGGTGTTGCAAAGAGCCTGGGCCAACAGTCTGAAAAGTCCATGCAGCAGAAGTTACCTTTCCCTCACAGTTAGGAGAGATTTCTAACCAGCATTTCAACCTTTGCCTTATCTGCCAGCCTAGGTGCTTTTATGGATCCCCTCAGCAGAAGATCTGCACATCACATAGATATGCCTCTGTTAGTGCTTTCTCTTGCCCCCATTTTAAAGACGGCAAACTGAAACACAGGCTAGACTAGATAAAGGACCAAAGACTCCAAAAGAGTCTGTAGCAGAGTGGGGATGGGAGTTCAGCTGAGCACCACTTCAGGACCCCCAGCCGAAATCCATCTTTCCTCCCCAGTGGAGTGTCTGAGCACACTGCCTAAATACCTACACACACAGGACATGCTGCTACAGACAGACATAGAATCATAGAATCATAGAATCATTAAGGTTGGAAAAGACCTCTAAGATCATCGAGTCCAACCGTCGACCCAACACCACCATGCCCACTAAACCATGTCCCTAAGCGCCTCATCTACACGTCTTCTAAATACCTCCAGGGATGGGGACTCCACCACTTCCCTGGGCAGCCTGTTCCAATGTTTAACCACTCTTGCAGTAAAGACATTTTTCCTCAGGTCCAATCTAAACCTCCCCTGGCGCAACTTGAGGCCATTTCCTCTCGTTCTATTGCTAGTTACTTGGGAGAAGAGACCGACCCCCACCTCGCTACAACCTCCTCTCAGGTAGTTGTAGAGAGCGATGAGGTCTCCCCTCAGCCTCCTTTTCCACAGGCTAAACAACCCCAGTTCCCTCAGCCACTCCTCATAAGACTTGTTCTCCAGACCCCTCACCAGCCTCGTTGCCCTTCTCTGGACATGCTCCAGCACCTCAACGTCCTTTTTGTAGTGAGGGGCCCAAAACTGAACACAGTATTCGAGGTGTGGCCTCAACAGTGCCAAGTACAGGGGCACGATCACTTCCCTACTCCTGCTGGCCACACTATTTCTGATACAGGCCAGGATGCCCTTGGCCTTCTTGGCCGCCTGGGCACACTGCCGGCTCATGTTCAGCCGGCTGTCAACCAGCACCCCCAGGTCCTTTTCCAACAGGCAGCTTTCCAGCCACTCTTCCCCAAGCCTGTAGCGCTGCATGGGGTTGTTGTGGCCAAAGTGCAGGACCTGGCACTTGGCCTTGTTGAATCTCATACAGTTGGCCTCAGCCCATCGATCCCGCCTGTCCAGGTCCCTCTGCAGAGCCTTCCTACCCTCGAGCAGATCAACACTCCCAACCAACTTGGTGTCGTCTGCAAACTTACTGAGGGTGCACTCGATCCCCTCATCCAGATCATTGGTAAAGATATTGAGCAAGACCGGCCCCAAAACTGAGCCCTGGGGAACACCGCTCATGACCGGCCGCCAGCTGGATGTAACTCCATTCACCACAACTCTCTGGGCCCGGCCGTCCAGCCAGTTTTTGACCCAGCGCAGAGTACACCTGTCTAAGCCGTGAGCCACCAGCTTCTCTAGGAGAATGCTGTGGGAGATGGTGTCAAAGGCCTTCCTGAAGTCCAGGCAGACCACATCCACAGCCTTTCTCTCATCCACTAGGCGGGTCACCTGGTCATAGAAGGAGATCAGGTTGGTCAAGCAGGACCTGCCTCTCATGAACCCGTGCTGGCTAGGCCTGATCCCCTGGTTGTCCCGCTCATGCCTTGTGAACAACCCATCTGTAGACCCAAAAGGAAAGAAAGTCCTCTACAAATCTTTGTGAACTCTTTCTGCCTATAAAAATAAGTAAACCCTGCATTCCTTGCTATTAAAAGACAAGACTTGTTTGGTTATCTGCATGGATACAGCCCCTGCAGGCAATCGCTTCCCTTTGCTCTCTAAGATTGACTCTTGTTTACACCTGTAAGACTTTTTCCCCATGACAGGTATCAAACGTTACCAAGAGATCTACAGAGTTCTCAAGAAACCTGAGTTCCCAGGTTGCAGTGCCAGAAGATGAAGCCAATTTAACTACTCATGATCTTTGAAACCCTGGGGCATCACATCAACCTCCCACTCCATCTCCAATCTCCTGGCCACACACCCTTGCTCTATTCCCTATCAGACTCTTCATTGAGCTGATTCAACACACTTGACCAGCAGAAGACTAATCTACCTCTTAAAGAAAGGGGCAGCTCACTGCTGGGCTAAGAGTGAACGACTCAGAGAGGGGGCTGGCAAGCCCCAGAGCTCAGGAGGGGCCGTGAGACCATATAGCCTCGGGCAGAGGTGGGAGGAAGGAGAGGACTGAGCTACAGTGTTGTCCTAGACTAGCTCTTGGGTTGTCCTTGGAGGGGGTCTTGGGTTCTCCTAAGAGGGAATCCTGGTTTGTGCTAGGAGTGGCTCCTGGTTTGTGCTAGGAGGGGCTCTCCTCGTCCTTCAGCTGTTCTCCATATGAATGGACAGGCCAGGTTTACCATCCCGTGCCTCTATCCCCATGCCAGGGGCAAGGGTTTTCCCTCTGCAGCTGGGGATAGAATGGGAGGCAAGAAGCCCCACGCTCCAGGAGGAGTTTGCAGCCTGAATCTGATATGCAATGTGTCCCCAACAGAGTCGTGAGCTGTACCGAGACAACTCCCCCACAGCATCAGAAACAGCAGTTCCACAAGAGAAATGTCTTTCCAGTCACAAGTTTCAAAATTATTTCTATTTGCATTGCAATGAATTTGCCACTGGCAGGGGTTGAAACTCAGGAGTTAATGTACTGCAGGTTTATGGTAAACGAATGCTTCTGGAGCCATAATTCATGTTAATTGACAGAAGCTGTCTACAACACTATGAAATATGCACATCATAGCTGCAAAACAGGAATCCCTGTGTGCATCGGAAAACAAACAGTGCCTTTTGCTTCCAAGTGCCGTGGTTATTTCTCTTTTTCACATCAAATAAAAACTGCTAGTTACGTCCGCATCTGAAATGAGGTGTGAATAGTCAAAGACGCATCTGTAACAAACCAGCCAAACGCAAGAACTGGAAGAGGAGTGTACCTGAGAAACAGCTGACCATTCCCATCCATGCCACACTTTGATCATAAAACACACAGAACAACCACTGAGCTCAGGGCAATGAAAATCATCAGGCAATTACCATTTGTGTGACCCATTTTCATCACTTCATTAAAAAAAAGGGGCCAACTGGGGCAAACTGGCTTAGCTCCATTGACTAGAGCACAATCAGCCCCCCTAAGATTTATCTGCTTGGAAAATGCATGTATTCTGCGAGTCGATCCGTTTTTAATGACTGAACTGGATTTACAGCCTTACAGATATGTTTAGGAGAAGAGGTTCAGTTTCTCAGTGAGGAAATTAGTGAAACCAGTGAGGGGACGTACCCAAGGGTCTTTACTGGGAGCACTGAGCCATGGATAAGTTTGTTAGAAATAGAGGTTTGTGAAGTGTACAGAGGGACTTCAAGGCAGCAAGGGAAACACCCTGAAAATCTGTATTTTGTCAAAATGTGTCACCACATCAAAGCACAGCCATCCTGCAAAGACATTTGGGTTTGACAATGTATTTGGGGAAGATTTTCGGAAGTTTGAGGAATCCCTAGCCAAGAGAGTCATCATGGTATGGTGTGGATTTTTTTCTAATGAGCCTTTTGACCCAAACCCAGTAATGTTAAGAAATTCCATTTTAGGAAACCATTCTAAAAAAATTCTGTCTTGTTCCTATGAAAAATGAAAACTAGCTTTGAAGCTATGAAAGCTGTCATAAACAGTATTATCAGCTTACATCAATAGCTGTAGGGGACAATGTTTGGCTTTAGAAAATCTATCCTAGACCAACAAACCCAGCTACTGCAAGTTGCAAGTTAGCTCTCACTGCAGTTGTAAATAGAGCTTTTTTCCTCATTCCCTTCCCTATTAATATTACTGAACATTAGTAACTTCAAGGAAATATATTGGGAAGCAAAGTTCTCTTTCTAGATTATACACAGTGAAGGTTTTTTGCCACCACTGAACACATCAATATAAGAGCCTAGGGGTGGCCTTAAAGAAGGTATGTTCACCAGGTTTCTCGTCTTTTTGCAATGACAAGCAACATGCCAGCCTGGCCCCACCATCCAAAGCATCTTTCCATCATCTTCCCTGAGACCTGTGAAAACCCCCATGGATTTCCTGTTAGCCAGGATCCCCTCCCAGCACAGCCCACCACCTTCAGCAGAGCTCCCGCCAAAGCAAAGTGCTACGCAGCTCCAGGCTGGCAAAGCAAGACCTGGGCAGACGCACGTTGGGGCATGGCATGAAAGGGGAGGAGGTAAGAGGCAGTGTTGCTCAATCTAGGAGGTTGCACAAGGCTTGGGAGGCGCTGTCACATGAAGGGTGATTCAACTAGGTTCTACCAGATTTTGCCCTGAAATAAATCTTGCCATAGTCCTGCCTAAATTTTCAGACCCAGGGTCCAGCTTTATATCTTACACTCCTTATGCATCGGGAAGAGCAGTGAGTATCTCGTTTTTCATTCACTAACTAATGGCAGGACTTTGCCAATCTCCTTCATATTGGGTTGTTCCTTATTCCCAAGAGGGGACATGGTACGTTCAACATAAGCACCCGAGGATCGAGGCGCTGCGAGTGAGCTCGCTGCAGGCAGGATTCGGCCCAGACAGGACATCATTATTGAGCCTTAACTTGCCCCTTTCATTAGCAGAGCCATTCTGCTGGTTCATTCCTGCATAACTAGTGAAGAAAACAATGAACGATGATTCCTTCCCCAAAAGGCCTGGAACCCGTGAGCCCAGCCCTGCAATCATCACTCCCACAGCTCTTCCTTGACTTACACAAGCAGTTCCACGTGTGGATGAGGTTGGAGGATTTTTGGGATGAGACCTCAGGTAATCCTGACCTGACCTGACTCACAAAGGGGGAGGAAGGAGCTCAATCCAACTGGCTTGGGAGGTGATTCATCTTGCCAGAGGTACCTGATGCCAGTTCCTTTGAAAATAAAGAATTAATCACCTTTCTGATTAAGTTCAGATACTCTTAGATGGGCAAGAAGAAATGAGTCAAAGCTGAAGAAACCATCAGAAAGGAGTGGAAGAGGAACAGTAGGTGTCAGGACAAATTGTTCTCATTTGGAAGTTCAGCTGAAAAGGGGTGTTAAACTGCAGGAGGTTGGTGTTTGCAGCTAACAGCCTAGCCCATGAAGCTTTCCTCTCTCACCCCAACCCAGATGCTGAGTGAAGGTAAACAGGGCTTTTCACCCATTTTGAACCTGATCCTACACCATTCAAATCAGCCAGGCTTTGTCATTAGCCCCAAGTTCACAGGAGGGAACACAGCCGCCTGTGTCCTGCCTATCCTGACAGTGGCAAAAAGAACATTTCTGAAACATGTCAGCTAAAAAATTTGAACAATCCGGTTTTCAAATCCCAGTGTGGACAGAAGGAGCTGCTTTTTAGCAGGTGTTAGTAGGAAAAGATAAAGCTGCTCAGTTGAAAATATGTCATCTTTCATTTGGAAATGTGTCAGTACAAGTGCGTTAGCACCTTCGCACCAAGTCTGGACAAGCCCTGGAGCAGGAGAACAGCTGAACAAGCGAGGAAAGGGAGTTGGAACTCACTCTGGGGGCAGCCCAGTGGCTGCAATACTTTAGGTAGGGGAGAGAAAGCAACTATCCTCTAACGGGAACATTTTAAAGCCAAGGGCTTTAGGAAAGGAGTTTGCAACCTCTAGCGTTTTACACCTGCTCCAAGCAAAGTCTGAGGATCATGTTTGAGGCAGCTGTGGCCACATGGAGTTTTTTCTGCACTAGGATTCCTGAGGCTGATGCTATTGTGGGAGTTAAACCAGGTTCAGCAGCAGTAGGACCACTACAGGAGCCAGACCCAAGTGGACAGAGCCAGAGAGGAAAGGGGTCACCTCCCAAGAGCCCAAGCTCTTCTTGTGCTAGCCCCTGCTGTTATAGCTGCTTTGTCATCTGAGTTGGCATTTTGGATCCTGCATGCTCAGAGCAAAACCCAGCCTAGGCATCTTCATGTCCCTCCACCAACAGCCATAGCAGAGCTTCAAGTGCAGGGTTCACTTGGCTTGTTTTTCTCCATGCAAAGTGGCTGCACAGTCCCGTTCACTTGGCATTTACCCAAGCAGCTGCTGATACAGTCCCGAAGAGACACAATAAAAAGGCTGGGGGAATGTACAAATTCAATGTAATGTGGAACGAGGGACCAGTTAATCTGATCCCCAAGGAACACAAAGATATTTATTTTCATGACAGTGTTGTAAAGGCTCCTATTCCAAGACGAGAACAGCTCACATCCCTTGGATCCACACTCCCTCTGTGCACACATGCCTGAATGGCCAGTTTTGAAGCCAGCTCCCAACCTGCTGCTCACAACCAGGTTTTGTATTTTGAGCCATATCTCTCTTTGGCACAAACAAATGGGTATAAACCCAAGCCACAGAGACATCTAACACCAGCAAAGACAGTGTGAATTGGGATGCTCAGATTTCGATCCTGTTTCCCAGGCACACCATGGTTCCCCTCCCATCCCAAGAAATCCAGTGCAACACGTCAAGTGGAGTGTCCTCTTGAATAGCTCTAAAGGATTATTATTCATGAGGTCTGAATGGAGTTATAAATACTAAATGGCCCGTGCCAATGCCTCAGTATCCAGGACAGATTTCTAGAGCTATATCCCAATCCACAGCTTGCAGGAAGAAATACTTAACCCATGTACAGGGCGAACAGAACTATGAGAATATTAATCCTGATGGTCCTCTGACTATTGACATCAACGCTAGTTACCGTCACCACAGCTTTCACTCCAGCCTGTTCCTCCAGGTGTGTACAACAGCTCACAGTTTCCCGAGCGAAAGCATTGCAGCCTTCCCTGCCTTGCTGCACAGCCCTGCCAGGTCTCCTAACCCTCCTCTCCACGCTCTGTGCCACGGGTATCCAGATCCTGCTGTGCCGACCCTGTGCTGGGGCAGCTGTAATTGTGTTGCCACAATATTGGATTAACAACACGGCGACTCTGAAGGTCCATCACATTTTTGATTTCCTAATTGATGAAAAAATAGTTGCTGAAATCAACTACATTTTCATCATATTTAAGCGGGTGATCAATGTTCTGTTACTGTGCATGACCAGAGCTACCTCCTCCTTGGATAAAACAAGAAAAAACAATTTCCTGCCCAAATCCACTTGGGATACACAAGTCCCCTGAACAGGGACTTCCACCATCACGTAATGTCAGGGCCAATTGAACATGGTGTGCCGGCATGATGCGCAGCAGCCACTGGCACCTTCACCGAAAACACATCCCGAGGGGGAGGTGGAAGCTCTCAGCACCATGGCAGCCATGGCACTGGGCCAAGAAACAGCAAACTTGGATTCAGCAACTTCCTTAGGGTGAGGGGACTCAAAGACATTGCTCCCATGAGCCTGCCTTGACCACCATCCTGAGGAAAAGCTTAAGAGAAGAAACCTTCAGCATGGGAGTCGGGACCTCTCTGCAGCCAAGAAGCACTAAGTGACAGTCAAAAATGAAAGCAGAAAAGGAAGAGCTACCTTTAGCCTCCTGGCTGCAGCACTCAGCCCTGAAGAAAGGGAAGATCAAAATAATTTAAAAATCAGCCCTTTGGGAAATACAAGACAACCTCAATTCTTACCTCCAGTGATTCTAATGGAATGATTGACTCAGATGCTTCAAGTGCCTCAGTCAGCAAAATCCCCTGAAATACTTTGTAAAGGTGACAATCCCCTGAAATACTTTGTAAAGGTGATGCATGGAGAAGCAGTTTTCTAAGAGGCAGTGACCGTACTGGGGGTTTAACCCTTTCCAGCAGTTCTGATTTCCACTTCTTTCAGGAGCAAAAAGCAGTTTTCAGAGCCAAATGAAACCATTTCCAAAGAAAATCCCTCTTCCTGGCGCCATGCAGGGCTCACATGAACAACTGCACGGTGCCAGTGATGTTGATGCAGAGGCAGGGCAGGTTGGCCATGGGGACTGGCAGAACAGGGCCAGGCTGGGCACGCTGGCTTTTCGCTGCCCGCAACCCACGGCTGGCAATGGGATCCCCTGAGAGCTCTGGGCAGGCCATTACTGACACTATGAAGAAGAGGAAAAAAAGCCTGTGGTTAGCCCTGGGTCAAATTTGCTTTCTCTCCACATAGGAAAAGTTCTCAGCAGTTTTGGAGAAATAGCGTAGCAGGGTCTAAGCATGCTATCAACCTGAGCCCAGGTGAAATAACATGGCAATGCAAGCTCAGACATTGGTCCTCCAGAAGTCCAATAACTGAAACAGATAAAAGGAGCCTCCTCCCCTGAGGCAAACCGTTCTTCCAAGCCACTAGGGACAGATTTAGATATGCGGAGGAAGCAAGACAAAGTCGGTGTATCATGTCTGTGGCTACGTGTCAAGGCAAAGCAGCTTCTCCACCACTTTGGGACATGAGAAGAGACAAACCCTGCTATTACACCCAGCTAGCCTAGGTGCAGGATGAGCCTGGTAGGGCATAATTGAACAAGTTATACCTCCTAGGGTGTAACAGAAAAAGCTCTTCAGACACTGTGGGCTGTGTGTGGTTTGGTCCTCTCCAGTGTCTATGTGATGGAGCCAAAGCAGGTATATTGAGGATCTAGTCACCAACGAGGCGAAGGAAACTTAGGGGGTTAAATGAGAAAAACAATGGAGCATGAGCTTTTTAAAGCAAGGATCATCCTCCTTTGCATTACACAGTATAGGGGACCACAATTCCTGACCAGCAAACATAAGCACTTGTGCAATAAAATGAGAATAATAACAACAGATATGGTCATTTTAAGGGAACTGAACAAAATATAGTACATTTAGGTTGAATATCAGTTGCTGTTTCCGGAGTTCCTTTAATAATGGAGTAATTTGTCAAAGGAAATTACAGAAGTCACATTTCAGAAGTTTTTATGGACACTGGATGAAAGAAGACAAAATGTATTTTAGATACAATCCTACGTTAATAGGAGGGAGTTGAGGGGTTATTTTTTTTTTCACCTCTAGTTTCTGTGCATGCTCAGCCTTTTACCCAGGGGGATTATCTCTCTCTTAACATGTTAACATTAAGATCGCATACTTCTCTGAAAGATACAATTCAGTGAAACACAAAGTATTGAGCTTAATACAAAAGTAAATGAGTGATGTTCTGTGACCTCTGTATTTTATAGGGGATGAGACTAGATGATCTAATGGGTCCTTCTGGTCCTACTGGCTGTAACACATCAATGAATGACTTTTCAGAAGTGATTTCTATTTTTGGATCCTATGAAATTCTTTTTGCATCTTTACTAGGAGATAAGAGGTTTAGGGAGACCAAGTTGAATTAAAGAACCATATAACAACAAATAAATAAATCTGCAGTGTTTTTGCTGACAAATTGAGGGTATCATGGATCAGCAGTTTTATTATAGTCTCAGAGAGAAAAGATCAAAAGACAGATCAATGCATCAGCTTTTAGTTGGTTTTAGATGGCATGCTAAGGGATTAAGAATTCAAAGGATTTCCCTTCAATCTCAGAGAGTTTCCAGAACATGTAACAGTTTTAGGTCAAATTATAATAATTAACTTGAGATAGCATGTTGACTGGAGAGGAACTTTGCCAAAAACAATTTTGCACATCACTAAATACTGACATTTGAATTCAGAAGGGAAACTTGCTTTAGCTCACCCGCAAGTTTATACAGGTTCAACCATTAAAAGGGAGGTTGGTCTTTGCAAAAAACAAGAGCTGAAAGTTGTAATGCTTCCCAAGTCAGATGGGGAGTAGTCCCAAGAGGATGATGTATAATGCAGCAGAAAGAATGTTTGAACATACGTGAGATCATGCTGCCGTGCAGATAGACATGGCCTCTTAAAACTCTGATAATTAATCAGCGACAGGATCATTAATCAGCACTTCTGTGTTCTTAAGAGATCCTCAGGAAACTGGTAAATGTAAATGCCAGGTCTTATTTTTAGTAGGCAACTCCTCTTTGATAATGGATAGATGGACACTTGGCAGGAAAACAAAATACAACCTTAACCCAAAGTTGAAATTTTACATTCTCATTAAATAGCTGCTGTGCCTCAGCCAGGTGGGATGGCCCTGCTGCAGGAGTCACACAGCCTGCATTAGATAAAGAGCAAAGCTGTATTAAGAGGAGAAATAGTCAGTTTTAAGGCCACAAGTAGCTGGTTTTTAAAAAGAAAATATCCATTCCCTGTTGCTCCATATCCAAGTGAGCAAGCAGAGAGGAGCTCAAATATCTGCACTGGCCAGATGTAAGTTGTATTCAATTTTATTTCAACCCACATTCCTCAAACTTCAAACTGTCGTTACTTCCTATCGCCCCTGCAGGCTGCTTCACCCCTTTAGAGGAGACGAGGCAGCTGGAGAAAGTCATCTCATTAAAATAAAACCACAAAAAAACCCACAAAAAGACCAAGAAGCAGGCATCTAGGGTCCGGCTTGAAGAATTAGACAGTCCAACAATCGCCGCGTCAATTCACATTAAGCTGAACAAAGAGCAGACGGCAACAAGAAGATGAGCTAAATGACTCGGTGGCCACTGCCTGTCCCTAATTCTCTGTTGACTTTCGCCAGAGCCTTGTCAGAGGGGGGCTGCAGCATTTGACCCCCCGTTTCCAGGCGCAGGCAGGGAGTTGGGGACACATGCGGCAGTGTTAAATAGACGACTCCATCCCTGCGTGCCCCGGCTCTGCCATGGGTGACTGCTCTCCCAAGTCAGCCTATCAGGAATTTATTGCTGCTTCTCCATCACCCGGCAAAGAAACTGTCACACAGATGTTGGCATTGTAACTCATTCAGTGTCACCGTGGGGTTCTCCGCCATTGTGTCCCCGCACAATGGGGCGGCATTCAGGGAAGGGCATGGCAGGGCTGCAAAGGTAGCCCGGGGCCGGGGACGTGCTGATGTGCTCTTTGTTGCAGCTCCTTCGCCGAGGGTATCGCCTGCCCTTGCACTCCCCTGCGCCGGAGGCAAGGCCTGGAGAGGAGTTGGCAGGAAGGAAGGATTTTCTGCCTTTTGTGGGCTCTTTCTGTGCTATTTTTGTTCTCCAGGACGGCTTTTGTTGCCCAAGGTAATGATCCTTGGCCCTTATTCATATCTCTGCTTTTGTCCGGGGGCCTTTGTAGGCAATGCACTGGGGGTGAAACCCGCCAGACACAGCACCAGGGCCAGCCCCTGCTATATATATGGCTATAAATAGCTAGTTGTGAGTTATATAGTATGAAATCATCCTTGTCAGAGTATTGGCGGCAGGTTGTGCAAAAGGTTTCACAAAGATACAACAGATGCGTCCTGGCTCCACAAAGCATCCCCAAGAACACACCCCACTGACTGCAGAGGTGACGGGGTGATGAGCAGCATCCCAAAGCCCGGTCAGGACAAGCATCTTCATAGGCTGTCCCACAGCCATGTACTGTGGTGCCTTGGGGCTTCTTTAAGTACACACACACTCCTATCTGTAGGGAAGGCCAAGGCACCCCTTGCCAGGAGTGATGTAAACCAAAGCAAAACCCTCCCCTCAAACCTCTGCTGAACCTCCTGGGATGATGCTCTCACCCCTTCTGCATGCTTCTTTCCTGGTGCCTGCGAGGGGACAAGATGGCAGGAAACATGGGCATGCTGCTCTTTAGACACACTCATATATGCACATAAATATAAAAAAGTAAAACCAGCTTCAGCCCTTAAAAGAAGAGGAGCTCCAAGGCCACATCTTTCCTCCTCACTGCCAGCACCGGTGGCATCCTCACCACGCTTGAGCCAGAAAGGCAAAACACGGGGGGGACAGCCCATGGTGACACCGCTCCGCACTGAAGCCTCCCCCGATGCCCAGCGCGAGATTTGCTCCAGCTCCCTACGCAGAGCTCCCCCCCCGGCTCCAGACCTGCAAACAGTTATGCAAGTTCTCACATGCATAATATTAAGCATATTTGTTTTTGTTTGTTCAGGTTCAAGGCCTCAGAGTGTAAGCTCCGGAGGGTAGGGAGGCTCTGCTGTTCAGACATCTAAGGCACCACACCCAGCTGTGAGGAGGAGGGATTTTTTTTTTTTTAATATATTTTCTTTTTTATTTTTTTTTAAACTCCCATCCATCAGCTTAACAGCAACAATGGTGCCAAATGAAGTCTTTCCACTCATGCAATTTTTGTGGTCTAAAATTCACCACGTGTTTAACCACGACTCCTTGGCCGGTCCCTGCAGCACCCAGGTTCCCAGGTGGTCCCCCCGTCCCAGCACCAGCCAAGCCTGCAACTGTTTAGTTTCTAAGCTCAGGGCAGTCAGGCCAGAGTGGATACAGGCCAAATATAATATAGACACACACAGGCCTATATTATACAAAACACACACATACACTTACACATATTTTATGTATATACATATACATATGTATATAAAAATATATAAACTCACACACAATGTGTGTGTTTAAAATAGAAGCCCCCAACCAGAAAATAAAATATTTTACTGCAAAGTGAATGGATTTTTTTTAATGCTTAGAAAAACGTGTTAAAATAAAACTAGAACATTAATGAACCCCTGTTCAAATGCCGATGAAATACATTGCTTCTTACTGACTGCACAAAAAATTTTTACTGTTTATTTATATCACTGCTAATAGGAAAATCTCATTCGGAGTGAAATATTATACTTGCTACAGAAGGGGCCTAAGTCTTCATGGCCCACCAAGCTGTCCTCAGCAGCAAACCTATGGTACAGAGGGTCTGGAAAACTCGTGGCCTCGCTGAATACAAGCTTGAAAATCAAAACTGAAGTGGAGCACTTAAAGGTCACCCTCCTGGTGGGGTCCTTTTGCCCTCGTGAGACTCCTGAGCCAGGCAGTTTTCTCTGAGCCTGAGCTGGGGAAATGCCTGCCCTCCACACCAGCCCTTTTTTTTAAGCTTTCCCCTCAAACGGGTGCCATCCACTGCGGGGAGCTGCCTGGTGTCCTCACAGGCAAGGTGACTTCCCTGAATAAAGTACTTCTCCGTAGGACTTAATGTGCTGTCCATGATGCTTGCATTTGAAGAGAGGACAATCTCCACTTAACACACCCTGTTGTTTGATGGAGAGACCCTGGTGGGGGTAGGTAACCCAGCCAGAGAGGGTTTCTTGGTGGAGGTAGGCTTTGAGATCTCAGACCTTCAAACAGAAGCCACGAATTGTGTGGGCGGGTTTCCTGAATCATTACACCCTGTTATTGGAGCTTTCAGCTGGGAAGGGGAGAGACCTGGACTGTTCCAGTGGCAATTTAATTATTTTATACAAATGGGAACATCTTTAAAAGTTTTAGAGCCTGGCAGAGGTTTTGAGAGCTGCATTTGGACATTTCTTTGGGGAAAGCAAGTTCAAGTCCCATCAAGCAGAGGAAAATCAGTCATGGGAGTCACCCATGTCCCAGGTGAATACTTTAATTATTGGCCTGGGCATGGGGAGAAGGAGGGGAAGCACAGCATTACTGCTTTCTCCAGTTCTTCAACTGACAGAAGTGATTACCCCTTCTTGGGCATCAGACCAAGTCCAAGCTTTGGGCCTCTAGTCATAACAGGCACCTCTAGTCCATGCAGAAGTAACACCCAAAGGCAATGGTAGACACTTCTCTGAGGTGGTGAGGGTGATAAGGGTCCCATTAAGCTTCTCCTGTGGTCAGTGGCCAGAGATGGGCTTCTCCAGAAGGCAAACAGAACCACTGAAGATGCAAATTTCCCTCTAGAGGGGTCTGTCTCTTCCCACTGAAGGAAGAGGGGACCCTGGTCACCAGAGTCCTAAGGAACCTTCTCTGGTGCTGAAACAAGATGGGATGAATCATAGAATCATAGGATGGTTTGGGTTGGAAGGGACCTTAAAGACTATCTAGTTGCAACCCCCCTGCCGTGGGCACCAAACCTCAGTGTTTCCTCAGCCCTTCCCTTCCTGAAATTCATTAATCCCATCCTGTACAGTGCCCGGTGCACTGGGTGGATGCTCGGTTTCCCTGCATAAAGATTATCCACACAGTGACCCATAACTTTGGCCAGATGAGAGCACTAACATATGTAAAGGATTGAGCCAAGCTCTTGGAAGCTAATGGGAAAGAAAACAAACTAATTTGCTGACATAGCGCTATAATATGGAGTAATCAAGAAAAAGAGCAATGCTAACATGGCTTGAACAGTACATGAATTATGTAATGCTGACATTGAAATGCCTGAAAAATGGTGGGAGGAATCCCTTTTCCCCAGAGTTCAGAAGAACATGGTGCCCTGGACTAGCTGGGAGAGGCAGCCTGCCAGGACAGGACAGCAGACCCCTTCCAAGTCTGATGAGTAACTAGTTTTCACTAGTTTAACAAAGCAAGCTTTCAGCATGTAGATACAATGATGGCACAACCCAAGGAGATAAAAGGAGAGGGCCAACATTCACAATCAAAACAGGCTAGTCTGAGTCAGTTTGTTGTGGTGGATGGATGTATCTGGGCTCAACCAAAGATGATTTTGAGATTCCTTGAGTAATCTTATGCAGCAAACCTAGCTAATGACTGTGCTCTGGTTTTGTGTAAGTTGTAATTCGTAATCACCATTGCATCGGGAGGAAAAATACATTAAAAATCATTTGGCTTTGTACAAGTTAGTCTAGAACAACAACATAAATACTGAGGTTCCTCAGGGAAAAGGCTTTCTTAAGCAAAATTACTGAGCATAGCTCGCATTGATTAGGTAACTCTAAATCCCCAAAAGGAGTTCTAGGCTCGGTAAGTCAGGCTCAGTAAAAAGTAAGCTTTTCACCAACAGCTCTTGCCCAAGACCGTTATGCAACCAAGGGTAGCTCAGGGTGCAATGAGAGCAAAGGAGTCCCAACCATAAGTGACTGGGTGACAGTCCTCCTGATACCCTCCATCAGTGACCAGAGCAAACACCCACTGAGTTGGTGGAAAGAATCTTGCTCGCTTCAGTGGTCTTTGGATCCTGTCCCAAAGGGGAAAGCAATTTCCGTCACAGAAATGTGCCTGCCACCTAGCTCATTTATCGCTCCTTTGTTAAATGTACTATAAAGACTCACACAATAAAGTTCCAGAAATCATCCAATATCAACAGGTTTCAGCTGAAGTGATTAACCAAAGCCCAGGAACTTGGAGAGCAAGGGTATTAATGTCTTCTGGCCACTAAATCTTTCTTGCCAAGCAATAAAAGAGCCAAAAAAAGCTAAGTAATTAGGAAGTTAGCACAATAACTCCAAATCCCAAAGAGGGTTCACTAATTGTTTACAGAAGATAGACTGCAATGAAGGAATGATTAGAAATATGTCAGCTGCAGGACTTTGATAGCAGCAAATCTGTCTTGGCGGGGGGGAGGAATAGACTACAGAGAGCAACAGCAGTCAAATAAGCAGAAGGCAAATTACTGACTGCTCAGCCTCAGAGATTTTGCAGTCCTGCAAACATCTACTATATTGGTCTAAATGTAAGACGGCATCAGACATGCCTGATATTTTGCATAATGGGAAACAAATTAAAAAGAAGCGGACACATTGTGGAGCCATGGTGTTGCCTTTCAACCCAGCTGGAACCATCCATCCAGCAGACGAAGCAGAGACACTCCTTGGGAGCAGCACTGCACACAGCTGCTGTTGGAGCAGATGCTGGGCAGCAGTGACCCAAGGCAGCTTGTGCCATTGCAGCCATGAGAAATGAAGGCAAACTTGGGCAGCATCCAATTCTGGTTTTCTGGACCCTGTTGGTGCTGTTGCCATTAAAGGGCATGGGGACAGCCAGAGGACAAGCTCAGTATCTGGGGTGCTTGCTCGGTATCATTAGTGACTACACAGTAAAGTGAATTTTTACAATTATTTTCATATGTTTGGGCCAGTGCAATATATCCAGAGCTGTGATGCTCCACAGTCCTGCCTTTTGTATGGCTGC
This sequence comes from Aptenodytes patagonicus, assembly GCF_965638725.1. NCBI lineage: Eukaryota > Metazoa > Chordata > Aves > Sphenisciformes > Spheniscidae > Aptenodytes > Aptenodytes patagonicus. The sequence continues at coordinate 8,888,061 of NC_134952.1, forward strand.
AGCCCACTGGTAAGTGTGTATTAAGACCTATAGCTTTGTGCCAGATCATGCAAACTGGAGCACAGAACAAGCCTAAAGGAGTGGGTGGAGAATTCAGGGCCACTTTATATGAAAAGTCAAGGCCAACCACCATCAGTCACATGAGCTCCTCTGACTGTTGCATCTCACCATTCCGGCTGTGCCAGGTACTATGTGTAGAAGCTTGAGGCATCTATCAGAAGCACAGCCAAGCAAACACATACACAAACATCCCCATAAGAAGAGGCTGATAATGTTTTCTCTCTCTTCCACGGCTTCCAGATCCAATTGGCTCTGTTTCTATGAAATATTTTATTTCTCTAATTTTCAACACTGCAAACCCGGCCTGGAGCCCATTAAACTGTGTCTGTACACCCCGGGACTCAGGGACGTTCACAGCAGTTAAGTATTGGCTCTCAAGGGAGGGAGGAAATAGGGATGGGTTGTAATAAATACTAACAGGGTGCTTTAATGAGGCTTCTGGGCACAGGTCCGTGAGGCACTCTGCACCTCAGCCTGACCAACGTAGCTTATGTACCCTGCAGGATCCCCGCAGACCAAGTGGTCCCAGGCTCTCCAGTTAAACTGGCCAGCCGAAGACAAGGTGCTTTGCTTTGCTGTAGCTCCTCGAGACACACAGACCTCATAGCTGGTACCGGGAATTTCTGCCAATGACTTCAAAGAGGGCAGGACTCAACTCATCATTCGAAGCCCAGCCCCGTTCCCTGTCCTTAGGCAAGTGGAGGAGCCATGAGAACAGCTCAGAAACCTCAGCTGCTTCAAAGCACATCTGCCTACCTTGGGAATCAAGAAGCACCCTAAAAACACACCTCCCCTCTGCACCTGCAAAGCGCTGGCGACCCGTTCATGTTGCCTGAGACAAGATGAATGCCTGTGCCCTACTTGCCAACTGCATGGTCCTCAAATGTCTGAGTCCCTGCTATTTCACATCCCATCCCAGCTCTTCCCACTGCGTACTGCCACAAAAGCTGTGCCAGCCCAGAGGCTTTACCCAAGTCAAACACCCATAATCAAATGAGAAAAGGCATAATCCCATCTAGGATGCATGGCTTGATAGTTCGGCTTCTCTGACAGCAGTGGTGGAAAAACAGCACAGAAATATTTTTGTAACATTATGGCAATCTCCTTCTTAATTAATACTTTATTGCACTAATTCAGCCTGCTTTGCTGCTTGCAGGTCATCAGTATGAAATCACTCACCCCCAAAAGGGCTCGTAATTCAGATGTTTTCCCACGGTGCGGTGTTCCTCCCCTCATCCCACACCACCTGAGAGTGAGGCCAAGCAGCGTCCCCATTTCCCCAGGGGCATTTTGCAAATGAAGTGATACAATGCCTAAAAGGCCAAATAAAACAGGGTGAGGGGCCGTTCCACAGCCCTGGGCACACAGGAGAGACTGGCCAAGTGCATGTTCTCCCCATCCCAAGAGGACGAGTTTTGGAAACAGCCCCATGCTCACGTGTTCCCTTGGATGGTGCCAGGACACCAGCTCGGAGACTGTCAGTTAACGCAGGCTAAATCTGTGACAAGGCATTTGCTAACACTGAAATTGTGTGGATGGTCACAGGCCAGAGTGCAAGACCACGTGTTGGCCATGCATGTCTGCTAGTGGCCATGGAGCAGAGGGACCTGCCCATACTGACCTCATGCAGCCAGCTCAGTGCATGATGTGTTACAGACAAAGTTTAGAAAAGCAAAGGCAACGAATTTTCTGTATGAAAAAGACCCAAAGGGAAGTTCTGAAAGAGGCTTGAGATACTTAATGACTCCTTGGAGGAGCTGGTTCAGGATGACACTGCATGAGGAAGCACATAGTCTTGGGAAAGCTCCCTTTTGTCTCTGGGCCTCCGTTCCCCATCTACCCGATGGGAAAAACAGCACGTTCCCCTCTCTCAGGGGTGTTGTTAGAGTCGTACATCAAAGATCACAAGGTGTCCAGGCACTGTGGAGATGGGAACCAGACGAGCACCCAACGTGAGATGAAAACACAAAGAAAGGCGTTTTCAAACAGAAGTAGTCTAAGTCAATTTTGTCATCTCCAACTTCAAAGATACAAACTCTATTATTTTGTCTGCTGAGGAAGTGGAAAAACATACTTCTTGTCCAATACAGATTCATTCTGACAGCAGGCAAGATTTTGGCCTATTGAATTAATTAACATCATTTTTAATTGAGGTTCCACATTTCACCCAGCCTGGCTTAGGGCATGTCTACACAGATGGGCGCAGACATACACAGGCTCCTCTGTCTGACTTCTAAGCCAGCTTGACTCGAGCTGGCTTCAGCATCACACCATGCTCACATGAGCTATCTGGCTACTTGAGGGGAACTAACACACGCTCCTAACAGACAGGGTATAATATTTAAGCCCAGCACTTAGCTTCATGAACATGGCTTCATGATTTCTGGATGAACTTGGCTTGTGTCCAGTTGGCTTGGAGAGCAATAGAGGAGCTCATATCTGTTTGCATCCGTCCATGCAGGCATGCCCTTATATGCCTGTTTTCATGTTTACTAAATATCTTTTTATTTGGCCACCCACTAATGGAAGTATTTTCATGACAGCTTTTAGAAACTGTACAGCTTTCCGTTTTACTATTTCCTTGTACTGTACAAAGCCAAAATATTGTAGTGACCACAATAATCAGCAAAAATCAGGAATAGAATCATACGTGATTATGACAGCATTAAATAGCAACAAATTAATTACATTTGTAAAATGTTTTTGTTTCTGATAATCACAGGTGCTTTTACAACACAGGTTTTATTTCATACATGGGTGTGTGCAATGATCTATTATTTTGGCAGATTCTTTTAAAAAAAGCACATTCATCAGTCCTTACTTGAATAAAATACTCAAGCAGAGTAAAATCTACGAGACATGGAAGTATGCATGGAACAGATGCAGTCACGGGAAAACAAACCATCACTATTTCATCTGTATTAATGTTCAGCCAAGCTCAGGATAAATACACACAGAGAGACACAGCTGAAACAATCTGAGTATTTACTATGATCAGTTTTCGGCACAGGCCACGGATACATTTGGAGTGAGCCCAGTCACTGGAAAGAAATGCTCTGGACATGGAATAATAGGAAGTGCACAGAGTGTACAGAGGAAAAACCTTTTCACAGGAACACAAATAATTCAGAATTCACAGGGATGTAATTTACAATGAATGTAGTATTTTACTCAGGGAAGGAGGAAACTTGCAATATTTCATTTGAAGTGGCTTTCTTTGCATAAACATTGGCCAAGATAAAGCTTATCAGAGGCATTCTTATAGCTTTTGTGTGCAATTGTAGTAGTCCATGGAGTATTAGTTATTTGGCAGTTAATATGTTATTCAGATATAAAACATACAAGCCAATTAAGTATATTTAACCATTCACTGTCCAATGCTGGAATAACGTCAGTGCTCCTCATGACTCTCAACCAGACTCTTTGCTTATGACATTGGTATCACAATAATGTTGCCAAGAAAAGGAAAAATGAAAGTTCCTACCAAAATAACGTAGTCACTGGGGAAACAAATTATATGGAGAGGCCTGCAGAATTTGTCCTGTTGAAAAAAAAGCCCAGGACCACAAAACACACACAGTAGCACTAAGACTTTCTTCTCACCAGTAGAGTTTTTAGGCCTTTACTCAAGGTAACCTCATAAATTCAAGCACATGGGCATTCCCAGGGGACAGCAGCGTTCAGAGCCGCTTTGTGAACTATGAAGATCGGGTAGATCTGCCAGTCAAACGAGAACGGTTTTGCTGCTTGTGCCAGTGCCAGATAGCAACAATTTGTACAGCGATCAGGAGAGACGCCGCCATTAACAGTTAGCTCTTAAAATAATAGAAATAGGAATTGCAGTAACGGATCAAGGCAACATCTAGCCTGTTACTACTGTTGAAAAGAAACAGATGTTTCATAGAAAGATAAACAGAACAAACCCACCAAAACTCGTGTTTTATATTCTTCTTGTAGCCTATTCCTCTGCTGTGTGCCTGTACTATCCATCCTACCACAACCCTCCAAAATCAGTAAGAAGTTTGAACAACTAAAATGCAGGTCAGTTTGACCCTATGGGAGATCTCCATCCATCCTCAGATCCTGCATGGACAAGAGATAGGAAAGGTTTATTGCTTGAACATTTGTGTGGAGGCAGGAGGTGTTTCTGCAGCACCAAACCCTGATGCAGCACCCAGGCTCGGAGAGACAGGGAGAGAAAAGCAAGAGATTTGCTCTTCTCTCATGCTTGCTATGGTCACCACTTCTTGGATCTTAATCCAACCTTTTCAGAGTTCACAAAAAAATAAATTAACAAGGCTGGACACTGCAGCTGCCAAAACAAAAGATTATTCTACAGTCATGAGAATTAAAATTACTCATGAGCTCAGCCAAAATCTCCTCTAAGGGGACAAATTTTCTATCAGCTGTAGAAGAAAATACCCCAGTTAAATAGAGGACTGTAACTAAACAGTTATTCAGGTTTGGCTGAAAGGGTTTGGCCCGCAGAGATTATTGATTCCTTGTTTATAGATGATGTGCCTTACAAGACTGAGGATTTGAAGGGCTGTGGGGCAATGTGAGCAAGAGGGCTTGAGACAGTTAAACCAACAAGATGACCGTGGGAACTGCTCTTCACATTGACCAAAGCTTAAGGTAAAGTAATGCCTCTAACTGTCATGGGATATCTAGTAGATCTGATGAATTTCAACTTCTGACCTTAGGCCCAGAATGGTGGAGTTTGATGCAAGATGAATGAGGAGACAGTTGCTTAAACCAACTTCTCCTTTGAGGGCCTACCCCATTGGTCTTTTCTGGGGACACTAATATCAGTGGTATCTATATTTTCATTAGCTTCACTGTACCTTCAGTCTGGTCCTACATCTATGTTTCAGCTGGGTATCAAGCATGGGCTGAAGCCCACACAAGCCCAAGCTCACTAGTTGTCTTCATTGCACAGACTCCAACTCACATTCAGGTTCAAGAGAAGCTTTGGGGAACAAAGGTTCCAGCATGCAACCACTTACAGCATGGACAGACTGGCCACAGGGTGCTGTACTATCTACCACCTTTTACTCCTCTGTTGAGGTTAATTGGTCTCAAGGACCTCAATAGTACCTGCCACTCAGATGACTAGAAAATATAAGTTAATTTGCTGTTGTAGAGCAGGAGTACACACGTTTGCAGACATGCAGGTCCTGTAGTTGCCATATGGAGGTGAAGAAACAATCCAGGGTTTGTTCATAATTTGGTCTCTGCACCAAAGGATGGTACGGCCTGTCCTGCCTGCTCAAGGGCCACAAATGCACTGAGAATATCTACAGGGCTGTCAGATGCTTCCTGCTACATCTTTGCTACTGTAGTGCAAGCAAGTGAGGTTGATACAAGCAGACAGACCCTCTCAACTCCTTTGCCACATAAAGGGACACAAGAACAGAACAGATCATACTGCTTATATAGAGCTCCCACAAGCTTTTGCAACAAAATGCTGTAAGTAACTGTTAGTTTCAATTAGTTCTTCAAAAGACCTTTATAAGATGGTCGTTCTTTGCACATGAATAGAAAGTGGCAAGAGAAGGATTATTTTGATGTTCCATTTCTCTTTGAGCTTGATGTTTGTCCCCTTTGAATACCTAAGGATGGTGGGAGCTGTACCAGGTTCTGCAGGTTTTCCCACCTGATAGGTAGGTGAGTAGATAGTTGTTGTCAACCATCACCCAACCCACAATTGCCTTACCTTGCTGCCTCGCAAAAAACCACATCTGTGCCTTGTCTCCCAAAGGATCTTACAGTGATATTTCTGACATGCGTAAGTTATTACACTGTAGAAACAACTCCCTCCTTTCTGGAACTGAATATAGCTCCACATTCACTGTCAAGCTCTACCCAGATCTTCCACCGGGATTAATTCCACTTACAAATACTGGTCTGCAATTTTCTGTCTGCTGTCAAGCTTGACCGGGCATCCAAGAAAGTTTTTCCTTGGTTTTAGCATGAAAGTCTTGTCCTTCCATCTATGGACTCCATCCATTGCTCTCAGCAAACGACCCTGTCCTATCCCATCCAGGCGGCTCTCTCCAGATCAGGAAAGATATGCAATACTTACAACTGGAACATTCGCTTTTTCTTCACGCTCCACAGTTGCCAAAATAAACTCTCCACGAGATAGAGGCAAAAAAGTTACTAACAGAGTGAGTTATGCCCTGATTGCTGCATTCCTCTCAGCATTCCCTGGGGGCTTGCTTGCTGCACGCCCTTCGAGGAGGTGCTTTGCATGCTGGGTTTGTTTGTGTACCCCTTTCAGGATTTAACTCTAGCAACACCTTAAGGCAGCTCATGAATGAACAAGCGAATTAATGAATACAAAATATGAGCAAACAAAGTGAGCTCAGTCTAGCTCCTGATTCGCTTTATCCCACGCTCGCTGGGCCAGGCTGAGGGGCAGGGGTATGTATTTCTGACCCACCAGGCTCGTGCTGCATGAAAGCATCCACCTTCCTATTGGTTTTGAATTCCTCACTATTTCATTTTACTGAGTCTTTCCTTACTTCTCTTTGCCTGCACTGAAAGAAAAACCAAAAGCTCTTTCATGACCATGATGCTCCCTTTCCTTCATCTTTTTACTGGGGTAACTCATCTCAGCCCCCTCTCCAAGGCGTGGTGTCCAGCACCTCAGGCTGTGTGCTATATGAGGCCATGCTGCTCATCGTAGCAGGCAATACAATATTCTCCCTGTTTAGTCTCCACCTCATTCCTCTCCCTCACCTCTATTTCTTTTCTCAACTGATGAAATGCACAGAGCAAAGCTTTTCCTCACCTACAACCCTTTCCTGGTTAAAGCAGTTCATTGAAAACACTTTTCACAACCTGCACTAACCAGACCTTCTCTTACTATCATATTCAGCTTTTTCATTCCTGTGGCTTCAGTCACTTTTTCAACTGTTGTTTCACCACTTTGCACGTACGGAGACATGGCTGACTGGTTCATTTGTTCCCTAACTGTCCTTATGGTCTTTTTACACTGCAGTGCAGTCTGGACTACACATCACTCCTCTGGGGTGGCATGGTGAAGGACCCACACAGCCTCACTGCTGTTGGCATCTCACTTTCAGCTCTCCTGGGAACTTCCAGCTGCCCAGGAGCTTTTTGGACAATCAATTTTATTCCAGTGGCCTGAAAGGCCACCAGGTGGAGAGATGTCCCAGGTGTATCTCTCTTCCACAGACCTAATGTCCTGTGCTGGACAAATCTCATGACTCCAGATTCATTATATTGTACGGACACCTCCTACTAAACACATGATTCAAAGCCTCTAAGGATTGAAGCCATATAACCATCACTCCCCTGTCCCTTCAGCAAGTTCAATACACGTTTAAGGTTTATAAGTGCAATACCCTCACATCAAGCAAATACTAAAATCTGCTTTATGCTGGACAAGAAGAGTCCTACCAGAAGGATGTGACAGTCACTCCCTTGTCATGGTGAGATGACCTCCTTAGCACACTGATGACTACACCTATAAATAACACCATCCTTCTACAAACAACTGCAAGAAGCCAACTAGAAAAGCATCTGCTTTGTGCTCCCGTTCTGCTTTGTTGCCGTGTCTCCACACTGTGCCCCAGGTTGCAGTCACAAGGTGCCAGTTGGGGTGACTGGCTGAAGCAGAGCTGGGAAACAGGGACTCTCAACCACAAATCCCTTGGGAATACTCGTGTCAGGCACTTCTCAGCACTGCTGCCTGCAAGGAAGTTACTTCTGATGTCTTTTACCACAAAAACTTGCCCCTCTCCATCAGTTGACCTCATCCCCTCCCTCCATTCTTGCTTCCAGCTATTTATTCACCCCAAATAACTTCCATCGCTGGCAGGGGAAAGGCAAGCCAGCTGTGAAAAGCAAACCTCCTATTGTACGCCGCGTGCTGGGTGCAGACAAGTTAGCGCTGCCTCTGCTCAGTGGGAGCCAGGAGCTCTTTAGATTCTACAGACAGTGCGTGCTCGCTGCCCAAAGCCTGCCAATTTATTAATTAAAATCTGTGCTCTATGGAAAGTATTGGTCTCCCAGCTGGGAGCAGGTGCTGCATCCAACCCAGGCAAGTGGGGCGGGAGTGTTGATCTGCTCAAGGGTAGGAATGCTCTGCAGAGGGACCTGGACAGGCTGGATCGATGGGCCCAGGCCAATTGCCTGAGGTTCAACAAGGCCAAGTGCCGGGTCCTGCACTTGGGTCACAGCAACCCCATGCAGCGCTACAGGCTTGGGGAAGAGTGGCTGGAAAGCTGCCCAGCACAAAAGGACCTGGGGGTGTTGGTCGACAGCCGGCTGAACATGAGCCGGCAGTGTGCCCAGGTGGCCAAGAAGGCCAATGGCATCCTGGCCTGTATCAGAAATAGTGTGGCCAGCAGGAGTAGGGAAGTGATCGTGCCCCTGTACTCGGCCCTGGTGAGGCCGCACCTCAAATACTGTGTTCAGTTTTGGGCCCCTCACTACAAGAAGGACATCGAGGTGCCGGAGCGTGTCCAGAGAAGGGCAACGAGGCTGGTGAAGGGTCTAGAGCACAAGTCTTATGAGGAGCGGCTGAGGGAACTGGGCTGTTTAGCCTGGAGAAGAGGAGGCTGAGGGGAGACCTCATCGCTCTCTACAACTCCCTGAAAGGAGGTTGTAGCGAGGTGGGTGTCGGTCTCTTCTCCCAAGTCACAAGCGATAGGACAAGAGGAAATGGCCTCGAGTTGCGCCAGGGGAGGTTTAGATTGGACCTGAGGAAAAATGTCTTTACTGCAAGAGTGGTTAAACATTGGAACAGGCTGCCCAGGGAAGTGGTGGAGTCCCCATCCCTGGAGGTATTTAGAAGACGTGTAGATGAGGCGCTTAGGGACATGGTTTAGTGGACGTGGTGGTGTTGGGTCGATGGTTGGACTCAATGATCTTAGAGGTCTTTTCCAACCTTAATGATTCTATGATTCTATAAGTGCCCTCCTCTCCTGCTGCCCAGCCCAGCTCCCCTAATGCTGGACACTTGCTAAAGCAGACACGTGGCTTACTTGGTCATTTGACCTCCTGTAAGAAAGAGTAGCTCACTGTGATGTATTCAGGGTTGGTTTTGAGGAACAAATTTCCTTCCCCCATGAAACAGATTTGCCTTGAGCAGAGGGTTGCCTGCCTTAATGTGGAAAACGCTTGTTTGCTTTTAACTGTTCATGAAAGTAGTTCATGTCCTCTAAAGTATTAGGATAGTTGTAACCTCTGAATGAATGACATACTAGCTTTGTATTAAACACATTTATGTGTTATTTGTAGGAATGGATGGCACAACCTGTATAAAACCTTAAACTGCATTAATATTAAGTTTCAGAGTGGGAAGGGGACAAGTTTCTGAGCAAGCACAAATCAGAAAAGCACTCTCAAATTAAACGGAAAGTCACTGGAATGTACAAGCACTTGGGGATATCCTTGATATTCAAGATATGCCTTGATATCCAGTCACCACAGTGTAGATATGAATTGGAACCAAGATCAGCTTCATCTGATCTACAAAGATGAATCAAACAAACTCCTGCGGTAGTTCTGGGCTTTGAACACGAGATAATTGCAACGGAAGCAAACATTTTATTCCTCAAAGCTCATTTTCTTCTGCCAACAGATCTTCTAAGCACAGGAGTGGGATTGCACCTGCAGTGTCAGTGGTTTCACTAATAGATTACGGTGGTGGTTAAGAATCCATTTCTCAAGCAAACAGCAAAAATTTTGAGCTCATAAAAAGTTTCTGCTTATGAAAAAAAAGTAACTTCAGCAATAGCAAAAGAAGTGCTGAAGATCAAAACAGTAGTTTAGGAGCATGATCTGTGCTGAAGCACCTTTTTGAGTTGTCTGAGGACTTCAACTTTTGCAAGACTGAGCTAAATGAGGTACACGACAGCATGCAGAGGCAAATCACCGTTAGTCTAAATGGGCACAGAAGGGATATGTGATGTGATGAAACTCCTCAAATCATCACTGGCAGAGGCAAGAATATAGTTTCCAGTTCCACGTTTTCTACTTTAGCCATTAAATAAAGCACTCAGGCTATTACCCTGGCTCTATCTGCTGTGATAGGCTGTGATATTTGCTAGTGGACCTGATTTCAAGAGGGGAAAAAATATCCCAAGTTTCCAGTGAAGGCAGCTATGTACAGTCTCTTTGCCTGGGATCTGTGCAGGTCCAGCTTAGCAAAGCATCTTCCTACAAACCATGCACCGAGGAAGAATGTTCCCACCAAGTATGTTTAATCAGTATGCAGAGACTGTATAAAAGGAAAATTGGAAACTTAACCAAGGCAAACAAAATGAATGACAGATAGTAACTAAAAACAAATACAAAGATCTAATTTTACGTATCACTGGAAAATTCCACCAGCTCAAATGTCAAGATCTGCATTTAAATGCAATTTAAGCAAATAGGGGCTGATTTTCAAACCCGCTTTCACTGTTTTTGCCATCGCCATTTGAACATCTTCTATTGGGTTTAAAACTGGCACTGAGAATAGAATAAACCCATGAAATTAATTCTGATTGTCTTTGATATCCTAGAAAATATACCTGGTGCAGACATAAATCTATTTTATTATAGCAGCATAATGACATTAACTTTATATTAATGTACCACATACCCTCAGTGCCTTGCTGAGCAGGAGATCACTGTTAATGTTGCTTCAGCTGTGCCCAGGGACACAGGCAAGCAGAGATGCAGTCTTACTGCTCGGCCGGGATGGGGAGGTGGGTCCCCAGATAGTCAGATGGGAGATTAACTCACATAAGTGTTTTTTATAAAAATTCTGTGCTTAAAATAAAATGCAAAATGAGTGGGTCATTATTAGCAAGCCTTGGCTGTGGGTGCAGCACGGGGGTTTCCATCACAGAGAGCTGGTGTGCTATGGGCTGCTGTAGAGCCCAGCCGATGGGGATGCTCCAGCCAGCAGGAGCATCCCTGCAAAAGCCTCCCAGGGTTATCAGCACTGCGTGTCCTTCCATTTTGAAAATCTCACTGAAGTTTGCAGCTATTCAAATCAGTTTTACGTTTCTTTGCATGGACAGACACCAGCGGTGTGTCTCTGTGCAGGCTGCAGCTCTGCACAAGCACTGCAAGGCAGCCGAAAGAAATTCAGCGTCTGCCTGATGGCCTCTCCGGCTTCCAGGATAACTTATTTTTTCTGAGATTTTCTGGACAGAAACATGTGCTGTGCTGTGCACACCGAGAAAGTTCCAGACTTTGGAGGAAACACTTCCAAATCAGACATGCTCTGCGCGTGGCCTGTATACATACTGTACAGGGCTTTTCGTGAACACTTTTACCAGCAAAAGGGTTTTTAACTACCATACATGAGAATTGGAGGTTTTGTCAATGTTCCTAGCCTACACCTCTCCAGCCAGCTCTCCTGATGTGCGCCAGTGGATCTGTGACCTGGAGAGACGTGTTTTGGGGTTCAAATGTGCTTCTTGCACCATGTGATCCAAATTCACCAACCCCAGTGATCAAGTCCAGTTCTAGGTCTCTTCATCCTCGCTGACATGCTACTGGTAGTTATAAAGCAAAATTTTGGGTTATACTGACAGAAATGAGCATTACCAGCCCAGCACCATAGGGCTGCCAGACCTAAGCTGACTGCCCTCTCTGGGGCACCACAGACCAGCTCCTGTCTGAGATGCATCCAAAGGAGAAGGAGCAGAGGCACGGGGGATTTGGGGCAGAATTTCCTGGGGTTACTCTGTCTAACATAAATAAAAAAAAAAAAATTCCTGAGCAATTGATGCAACTCTGAAACAGACTTTTGGCTGATTGAACTTGCTAGCTTTGCAGACCTGAAAAAAAATAATAAAAGAAAACCTTCAAAAAATCCTGAAACCAAGAAAGAACAGCAATAGCTCGTATGAAATCAGGCCCCGTGCACGGGATGTGTTTGGCCACGCTATTGCAACATTCACCCCACACACAGGTTACCTCATGCAGCAGAGGATGACCCCCGCAAGACAGTTTGGAGAGATTAGATAATGCTTCTCCTTATCTTGCAGACCGTGGAAGGTGCCCGATGCAAAGGCTCACAAAAGGATATTGTCACAGCCCCGAGCTACCCTATATGAAGTCTCAGGAATGTGGACTCAGCTTTTGAGCTCCTTGAAGGAGCCTCTTCCCTCGACCTCAGATGTTTCTAAGCAATATATAGCAATGACATTTATTATTATGCTTTTCACTAGGCATCAATACCAAGCCTTCCTCAGCTGAAGCCTTCACAGGCTCAGCATAAACCAAGTTATTTATTACTTTTGCTCTGTGCAGGAGCTTTTTGCGGACACCTTTAAGTAAAGAGCTGTGCTCCAGAAGTCATTTGCAGCTCAGTTCCCTGACAGTAACTTTACTGTGCCACAAACTTACAATGTTATAACAGATTTATGGCACTCTTCTGACAAAGACACTGCTTTGCAAGGACCATTCCCAGACCACATTTCAATGTGTAAAACCAGCTGTGTCTGCTCTATCAACATTCATTGAAGGAATTATAAGAAATAATAATGGAAGAAAAGTTTCCTATCTCTCCTTAGACACAGAGATGACTTAGTAAAATTTGGCTTAAATAAGTATACACACATATGTATGCTTTTTTCCAGGTGGAAAACAAGCCCAGAAAATTTCAGTCCAAAAGCTGAAAATTGTAAAAAATTGCTAACTGAAAACGAATTAGAATGGAAACCATTATGCAACTTTATCTTTGTTATGCTAATTTACAGCTACTATTCCCTTAGGCCTAGTATAATGCCAAACTCTAGCCTCTTATCAATCTTTCCCTAGGACAAGACGTTCATGTGGTCTCCTATATTAAAATATTATGCAAAAGAGATACTGTAAATTTTGGTTCAATTTTGTAACCCTGTGTCTTCAACTCCTCTTTCTGTACCGTATTTTAGAAGAGCAAGAGCCATCAGACTGATGTTACACAAAAGTTGTCTTTCCCTGAATTCATGAGCCTTGAATAAATGTGCAGGCACACCGGGGCATGGCATGGGGGCCTGCACACAGAGAGGAAAAAGTGTACAGGTCAGAAACATACAGCATGCTATGGACTAATGATATATTTTATATTAATATTTTAATAGCTCAATCTCGTGACAAAAATTGTAATTAGGGGGAAAGAAAGTTGAATCCACCCAAGGTGCCACGGTCATGGAGAAAAGCAAACCTTGGTTCATCACAACCCTCCTGATGCCATCCCAAAGGTTTATCCATGCCACCCTTCCCTGAGGGACTTTTCCCGCACACATCTGCCAGGCTCCTCTTCCCTTACCACCCTCTCAGGTGGGCACGTGCCCAGAGGGCTCCTGTCCCACCCTCTGTTCCTCTCTTCACTGGCACTAGCAGGAGCATTTTACACCCCTAAGTTGAAGGTAATTTGCTCCAGGTGGAGGGTGTAACAATGATGCACAGCCCCCAGCACCTGTGCCCATCACCTGGTATATGGCGGGGGCAAAAATGCTCCAGGTTCACCTTCTTGAAGGCGTTTCTACCCCAGCAGCATCCACCAGGTATTTCTAAGCTCTGCCTTTTCTCACCATGCACATTAATGTGCATGCAGTTGTATTTATGAAGAATGAATCAAAGTGTCCGTACTGAGCACAGGGTGGGTGAGGGGACTGGAAGAGGGGGAGGGAAGAGCAGATTTGGAGCAAAGCCCCGGCAGCCTCACCATCCGAGGGGGCAGAGGGCGAGTGGTAACTTGAACATCTGCCATTCAGCAACGTGGCTTCCTCCTGAATCAGCGATTCGCTTGATGCTGTGTGGGAATGCCCACGGGACACGTTTTGGAAGGGTTAGTGAACAAGTGCGAGCAGCTGTACACGCTCGCTTTGAAAGCTTATCCTTTCCTTTCCAGGACTTTATACATATCAAGATTTAACTCTATCTCATAATCCACTCCCTGCTCTAAGGACATCACTTGCTGGCCTTTAAAATAACCATTCGCCATTACATAAACATTGGGTTGATTCTTTGCAAGCAATTTAACTTGCTTTCCACCCTTTTTTCCTGCCTGTTGAACACAAGAGAGTTATTCCCTATGTGCAGCTGCTCAGCTGGTGAGTTACCAGCGGTGCCTGACCCCATCTGTTTGCAAACCCACTTGCACAAAATCCAGCCCACATGCACTCAGCATCGCTCCAGTCAACACCTCTTGCACTCTGTATGCTGAATATTTCTTCCAGCGGCTCCCCTCTTCCCTTAAGCTGAAGCATAACCTTTTTTCCCCCCTTCACATGAGCTCTAGGTGCAAACGGGCTCATCATCCATCTGATTACTCTTGCTAGTGGTTGCCCCTGAATAATCCTGCTGCCAAAATGGCAGCCAGCTATTGCTCATCCACACCACGTCTCTCTAATTAAACCCCCTGAGTACACAGATACCTGTCAAAGACCTTTAAATGAAGCTTTCTCTGCTCAGTATTCAGAGCCTGATGCCAGGGGAAGGCTTGGGTTGTTCTATTTACCCTCATTTCAATGACCTACCCAGGACCACCAAATGACACCGTCATCTGTGATAATGCCACAATAATGGCAGCATTTGGGACTTACACACACCTTAAAAGCAGGGAATGAAGACTTAAAACTGACCTAAATTTTTTCACACTACTCCTGTGATAAGAACAAACATATCTGCATGTGTCTGGGATTGAATGACAAAATATCAAATCACAGGTATTTTGAATAGAATAGACCATTTCAGTTGGAAGGGACCTACAACAATCGTCTAGTCCAACTGCCTGACCAATTCAGGGCTGATATCTGTTGGGGTGCTTTCTTTTTTCCTTTGAAGCCATTTCGACGCACTTGAACAAAAATTATAGCACTATGCTATCTACTATACCATCATCTTGCAAATACTTCACAGCCACGCCCGAGAACGTTACAATTCCCATTATAATGGAGCATGTGCTGTGCCTGCAGAGGTCTCTTTGCAGGACTGGATTTCTCTATTTAAGCCTCTGAAGACAGAGGACAGGTTGCAGATGGTCTCATAAGGCACCCCAGTCCGCCTGGGGGTTATTCAAAACAGTGATGAGATAATCCAATTGACCCGATGACTCATTTTTTTCTGTAAATCTCCTGTGCAATGGTGGAAATGGGTGGAAATTGCAAATTGGTTACAGGAATGGCTGGGTCAACAAATACTTTACCAGCGACATGAAGAGTAGTAGCCCCACAACCATCAAATTGGGCTGTACGTTGTATTTGTGGACTGGTGAACAGCGTTTTATAGGAGCCGTGGAAGTTGGGAGCCCAGCAGAGGTCAAACCCAGCCCTGCAGCCAGCATCTCCAGCCATGGTGGTCCGTGTTTAATCCAATGTCTCCTGGCATCGAGGGGCACAAAAAGCGGTGCTTCACTCCAAAGACATCGTGGTCCCCAGGAACCTCAGACCTTTGGGGCTTCAGCAGGACACAGCTGCATGCGTAGCGGAGCATGGGGACCATCCCGTCCTGCAGCCTAGGATGTAACACAAGAAAAAACACATTGTAATCATAGTAATCCTGGGAATTTGTCACGATTTATTCACATGAGCGATGGGGTTGCACTTGCACGTGCTGTGATTCCCCGTAGCAGCGGAAGATTTGCTGCGAACCAGGGTTTGAACTTCTTAATGAAAGAGGGACCCCGAGCCCAACCTGGGAACGGCACTGCTTGTTAGTCTTTAATTTGTGCACGACCCACCGCTGTGTGCCACAAGGAAGAGGAGTGGATCCAAGGGGCTGCCTGACCCCCTGAGAAAGATTCGCCTTGCTGAGGACTGCCGGAGACAGGGCTGGTGTCCTCTCCCTCTTCATCTGCTTTTTTTTCTTTTTTTTTTTTATTTGATGCGATCAGAGAAGACCCTGTGAGTAACCTGAAATTTTAAACCAAACCAGTCCCGTCTCCCTCACACACACCTCTCTACCACTCCACTTAATTTTTACAATTGTTTTTTCCCCAAAAATGTCCAATAAGGAAAACAAGTTATAGAAAGAGAGGGTTTTTCTTAAGAAACCAATTCTGCATAATTTCCCAGTTTGTATTCTTTCCTTTCTCTCTCCTATTTCAGAGAAAGCCACTTTCTTATCCCTGCTGCTGCCAACCTCCTACTTACAAGAGAATGAATCCAAAATAAACTCATTGATTTCAGTGAAGATACTTTGGAATTATTTCATTGTAACTCCAAGTATAATTTTCCCCCGATCTTTTTCACCACTCAGATTTCAGCCTGTGTCCAGCACTCTTAATAACTCAATTAATGTCACAAAAACTCAGTTATATTAGAATTTAAAGCAGAAACAGAGGCTGAATAGTCAATAGTTGGTATTCACCTGGAGGAAGATGCAAGGCTTTTCTTTCTTCTTTTTTTAAATAGGCATTTATGAATTCATTTAAAAAAAAAAGGAACAAGAAACAAGATTCTCTATAACTGCTTTAGATTTAAGGGGTTTTTTCCTGACTCATAGCAGCATGACGTGGGGAGATGCAGACAAATGGACCAGGCTGATGTCAGGATAGTGGAAGAAATACTACCTCTTGGAGGTATAGGCTATGCATTTCTGTATCCCCATTTTCAAGTGTAGCTAGCAAATGAAAACATTTACATACTATTCATATCCCCAGCCAAGAGGATTTTAATTAGAGAATTTAATTTGTTGGTTTTACCTTTATCGTGAAAAGGTATTTAAAAAAATCAAAGGTAACAATCCCCATGATCATTCAATCCAATATATTCAATTTATACCATCCTGAAATTTCCTCTAGGGAAAGTCAGACACGTTATTCATTCCTGTATTGGCACAGGGCTCTGAAGCTCTCATTTGGTGCTCTTGTGTAAAATGATTAGGTACTGAAATTTGTCTCACTTTTTGTTTATGAGCACAACGCACTGCAAAGCATGCAGGATACCCAATAACGACTGCGCTTCAGCTGCACGTGATCCCTACAGAAAATGGGATTGCTTAGGACATGTACCAACACACAGACAACAGGATTTTTCCTTCCTAATTATCCACCCGCATGCGGGAAGGCAGGGTGTGTATATCAGTATATCTCTGAAGTTTGGAGAAGAGGTAATACCCAGGATTAAAACTGTTACAGACACGTTATTTCTTGCCATACAACATGGAAATACCAAAGTTCACACCCTGTTATTTTGGAAGATCAAACCGAGCGCAGATGGCAGAACCTGTCTGGCTAAAAAGAGCACCCATTTGGGACTCATGTTTGCTACGCTGAAGAGCCTGGGTGAGGCTTTTTGCCCAATTTTTAATTCTTCCAAATTATGTCTAGGCCCTGCACTAAACCAAGAGAAATTGCAAGGTCATTGCCCCACTAGCAGTGAAGACAAGGAAGATGGAAACAACCCTCTGACTGAGCGGTTGGCATTTCGGGACGTGCCCCCCGCAGCTCCATTGCTCATTCGCAGGCGCTCTGTTTCCAGCCCTGCTCCTCCCGAATCCCACCCAAAGCCTGGGGATAGCTGAGCAACACACACAGCGTTTCTGCGTTGTGCTGTGCAACCATTCCCCAGTCTCAAAGAGTTTTATTGCCTCCTCAAAGGCTCTTCTTCCCCCTACCCGGGGAGCAGGTCAGCTTCCTCGCCCTTCCCTCACAGCTCAGCTGATTGAGACCAGCTGCACTTGTCTCAGCTGCTCAACGCTTCCCCCTCACCTAAGCAAAAACATCCTTTTCAATCCCCTGAGCCCATCCACCTGCGGGCCCCGCAGCTTCTGTGCACGGCTCCAGAAAAAACGGCTGCTTGCTAGATAATAACAACGAATTGCTCTCACTGGCAGAGCACGGGAGGTGATGCTCCTTCCTCCTGCCTGTTCCCTAATGGGTTATTTAAATCATCCTAATCAAGTGATGGCAAACCATCACTCCCCGAGAGCGGTTTTCCTGTTTCCCATTTCCCTTCTTCCCCCTCCTGAAGCCCAGGTCTTTCTGCAGGAGGGTGCAGAAGTGTAGGTGCGTCGGTGCTTGCTCGCCTGCCACGTAGCAGGCACCAGGCACACCGATACGGCCAAATTAAACAGATTTAATGACTCCTGCAGCAAAAGTGCCAGGGCCTTGTGCACGTGCTCTGCTTCCGGAGCCTAACGGGGAGAACCTCTCTTCCACTCAAAAGGCAATTTTTTCCCGTCAATTATGATAAAAGCTCAAGCTGGAGATGAACTACAGAGATCAGGCTGGATGGTTCAAGGGTTGATAGTCAGATTAGAGGAGCTGCTTCTGCTGGGAGGAACCTGGGAGGAACTAGCGCAGACTGTATCAGGAACCAGCCATCCTCCGGAGTCTTCTTGGTGGTTTTGCTCTCATTCCTCCCAGTGCAACATCTGTGTCTCTGCCGAGATTTGCTCCAGCTGCAGGAAAAGATGGGTTTGAGGAGAGAAGCCATAGGAACAACTGTGGGAATCACCTGGTCTCCGACACTGCCTGCTAGAAGTGCAGTTTCTAGCCTTTCTTGGCTTATTGACTAGATTTGCACTGTGGTTGTGGCAGCCTGCAGAGGAAAATGAAGTCTTGGAAGCCTCCAGAAATAATACATGGACATGCTAAGTACCACACACCAGAATGCTGTTGAAGGACAAGTTGTAGCTCCAGCCACAGCATGGGCTACTGGCAGGAATGGTGGCGTCAAGGCATTTTGGCCAGTGTCAGACTCATTGCAGCACTTTTTTTCTTTATTTAGAAGTCTATAAATCTCCTCTTCCCCCTCTAAAACACCAGTGTTGCCTATCAGACCCTTGCAAGCAACCAGCAAAATGAAGAGGCATTGAAGAGACATGGGACATGACTGAGCTGCTGGTATGGAGCCCATGCTGTGCTACAGACATGGAGACCACCAGAGACAGGTGGCCCACGCCACCACTGGCTGTGCAAACCTCCCAAAACCAGCTACTTCCCAAGCTGCTGATCCCGTCTGTCCCTCAGCTACCAGATCCACACACTTTCCCCTGAGCGGAAGAAATTGCCCTTGGCACTTTGGGATGCCTCCAAAGGGCATTTCGCAATTTAAGAAAAAAAATCAGTGCTTTTCAGAAGCTAACAAGCAGCACCCCACGAGGTGCCCACAGAGCCTCAGCCTTACTATTTTATTGCCATCCTAATAATTTTATCTGCTCTGGAGAAATAAAAGCTCCCCTGACAAGTGGAAAGGTACGTGGATGGAGCGAGGGGGGTGGTCTGGGGACCAGCTGGCCTCTCCAAGCCCTGGTTCTCCTTCCCAGGCCCTCCAGCATCTTGCTGAGAAACTTTCCCAACTGGGGCACGGTCTGCTCTGCCAGGGGCTGCAGGAGAAGACGTTCACTTGCAGGTGGAGGCATGTCAGGAAAACTGCCAGGCAAGGCATTAAGCAATGAACTACAAGCAAACTAGAGTGCAAAGCGCCCACCAGCTTGCAGGCAGGAGCAGTGCTGAGGAGCCAGCTAACATCCCACGGCTGCTGCGTCTTGCAGCAATCCCAACTCCTCCGCCGCCAGTGCTCTGCCTTCCTCTGCCCACATCTTACCCCTCTGTGGAGCTGTAGCTTGGATTTGGAAATCTGAGAGGTAGCATTATTGTCTTGGTTTGCTCTGGTGTAGTATCACAGGGCCCTGGGAGTATCAGAGTACAAACAATGGCCAATTCCCCTTGCCTCGACCCAACATGTGGCTGGCAGGCAGTGTGACAACACACCGCCTGGGAACAGTGCTCGCTATCACAGCCTGTTCTTGTAGCCAAAATCTCGGCAGAGGCAGAACCGATGGATGGAGATCGAAGTCACACATTTCAGACACAAGGTCAAACAGCCCTTTTGCACCACGCCATGGAGGAATGGGCATGGGCTGCAGGCTGAGCAACGACAACTCTGCTTTACCCCCAAGCCCCACATCACACTGGGACCTCCAAGGAGCACCAGCCTGAAACGGGGCAGCCCAGGGGCTGCTCTAGTTTGGGCTCAGTGCTAAAGAGCGGGTCAAGTTAGATTCAGTTGCTTCTACCATCTCTTCTCCATGCCTTTATTGGAAGCTGCTTGGCCACTCCAACGGCAGGAGAAGAGCCCATGGAGGCAGCGACTCGCTGCTGACCCTGCTTTGAGCTGGAGGTCGGACTGGAAACCTCCAGATGTCCCTGCCAGCCTAAATTATCCTACAACCCTATTAACTCCCCATTACCTTTCCATCTCATACTGCGACCCTCTCCAGGAAAAGCCCACCCAGGCGAGGACGGGGGCACTTGGCAGCCCTTTTCCCCACAACCCAGGCACATGAGGCAGAGCTTTCATCTCAACTCCTGGTACTTCGAAAGCTTCATGAATTTTTATCAAACACTAATGGTTTCATTCCTGCTCACATATGTAGAAACTTTGCCATGAGTCTGAGCTTTTTGTGCGGGTTGTTTTGTTTCTTTTTAACTTTATAACAACTTCAATTTTACAAGTTCATAAATCAACTCTTCTTCCTTGCTCTGCCCCGCACCTCCTGTCTGGGTGTGGCTATAAGCAAATGAGACCATTGAATGAAAATTAATTTTTTTCTTTCTTTTTTTTTCTTTCCTTCAAGAATTGCTCATGTCTCCTCACAGCCTCAAATATTTCATGCAGGTTGTGCCATGTATTTCACAAGCTAAGCCAAGCAAAACACCGCCTTCCATATACATGGCAAAAAAATGTTTTCCAGGGCTCAAAGCATTTCTGTCTTTGGCAGAATCTTTTCTCAAAGCATACTGAAGGAAAAGTATGGAAATGAAATACAAAGAGTAGTTAAAATAATATTTTGGGTAGAGATGAGCCCAAACCAAACCCCAGATTAGAAAGCCAGATACCCCCCTAGATACCATTCCCAAAATGGGGAGGTTTGTTGTGATACTTGGAGAACAACTGGGAAACGTTGCAGGTCTCCCACCAAGTTTAATTTATTCATTGAACTTATAAACGACTTAACCCCTACTGGTCCTCACAGCTAACACAGATCCTACTATATTTATATAATAGATTATATTTACCCAGACTAGCCCTGGGTGGGTTAGTCGGGTGGTGGACAGGCTGTAGGGGGACAGGTGGGGCTCTGGCGTGGCAGAGAGGATCCACAAGGCAAAAGGGCTCTGCTGAACCTGGGCAGGAGACCCAAAGCTTCCCCACGTTTCGGTGTGGTTATATCTGCTATTTGGATCCAGCCTGTCACTGATGTGGGCACAAACTGTGGTGTAATTTGGGGTTTCAGACCCAGCATTTAGGACTGGATCCAAAACTCGAATGGAATAAATTTGGGAAAGAGGCTTTTAAGAGTTTAATTTGAAACAGAAAACCCGTGAATCTATTTTTGCCCTGGTCTTTAATTGAACTATTTTTTTTTCAATCCTCTAGTATGCCCGGGCTGTTCAGGCATCCAACAGCAACTTCTCAATATTAAATAGGAGGCTTTATGCTATATGAATGGTGAACGAATGACAAACTCAGCTCTGTGTGCAGCCGCTGTTCTGGAGAGGTGAACAACCAGCATGTTATGGCTCGGTACATTTACTCAACAGCAGCCAAAAGGAAAGCCAACTTTAAACAAAGCCTATCTTGACAACAGATTTCAAGAGGATAATTGCACCTACTAATTCATAAATACTCTCAGACACTGATAATGCAAGTCTTAGATGCAGAGGCATCTTTACTTTCTGTATCCCCGTAAAGAGTCCATGTGCATGACTGTAAAATTAAGACAGTTTAATCATGTAAAGTGTATTTTACTCTCTAGTTTAATATTTTTTATAAAACTTAAAATAACCTTGAAAATATTTGTCCTGGTACTTGACAGGATTTGGGTTTGTTTTTCCATTGATTTAGTGGTTGTAACACAGGTCTCGAAATAGAGTACCCAGGGGAGGGAGGGTGCTCTTTTTGCTCCAGAAGCTGAGTGTATACCCAGCATGTCAGCCTGCACCAGCCCTGGTGTATGAAGCACCTACCATCATGAGGTGAAGCTGCCCCAGCTCCCCGCCAGCTAAAGACGGACATGCCCTGGGCTCTGGCGACTGCTCTGCTCCATCCCACGCTGCGCCGGGGCTGTTCACGGCTGGTACCCACAGCACAAGCAGGTACCTAGCCAAATCCTCCCCCATCTTCAATAAGCCAGTTAACCACACCTCCGTTCCCCTACCTCGAAAGCAGGTGGAGGGAGGTGATTCTGACGCTCTGCTCTGGTGAGACCCCACCTGCAGTACTGCGTCCAGCTCTGGAGCCCTCAGCACAGGAAAGACATGGACCTATTGGAGCGGGTCCAGAGGAGGGTCACAAAAACGATCAGGGGGATGGAACAGCTCTGCTATGAAGAAAGGCTGAGAGAGTTGAGGTTGTTCAGCCTAGAGAAGAGAAGGCTTTGGGGAGACCTTATTGTAGCCTGTCAGTACTTAAAGGGGGCTTATAAGAAAGATGGCGGCAAACTTTTTAGCAGGGCCTGTTGCGACAGGACAAGGGGGAACGGCTTTAAACTAAAGGGGTGTAGATTTAGACTAGATATAAGGAAGAAATTTTTGACGCTGAGGGTGGTGAAACACTGGCACAGGTTGCCCAGAGAGGTGGTGGATGCCCCATCCCTGGAAACATTCCAGGTGAGGTTGGACGGGGCCCTGAGCAACCTGATCTAGTTGAAGATGTCCCTGCCCACGGCAGGGGGGTTGGACTAGATGACCTTTAGAGGTCCCTTCCAACCCAAACTATTCTATGATTCTATGAAAACAAGGACAAGACTTGGCTAAAGTGGTGGGCCTTCGGTGAAGCACACTGTATAAGTGGATGCTACCTGCTACTACGCAAAATGAAATGTATCAGGCATGAAGGGTCTACAGGGCAGAAAAGATGACTCATTAAAAATCCTTTTTTTTCCATGAGAAGCATCATGCATTTTTAATGTTTCGTGTTGTTAAATCCTTGCCCATCACAGCTTGACAATTTTTGGTCTTCAGGAGTCATGTCCCACCTTTAAGGCATACAGCTCCCCACAGCACAAGCCCAGCTCTGCCCCAGCAGCGGTGCCAGCACCTCCCTGCTCCCCTCCTCAGACCCTTGCTGTCATGGATGCACAGGGAGGGAATTCTACCTCTCTCAGCCTCTCCAAGCAGTTTTGGGAAACACAGGCATCCAGGCTCAAAAGCAAACTCTGAAAGCCAGTTTTGTAGCAGACAATGTTCCTGGACTCCATCAGCAACATCTTCAGACTCGGTCACCTTTTAAAAAAACCTATCTTCATGAACACCGCATATACATACATGCACACACAAAAACACTTATTAGTTTAATAGGGTGAGTATCAAAATGTAACACTAAATTATCTGACATCTTTATTGCTCAGAATGACAGATTCAAACAAAGCTAACCCTTTAATTATGTTTATATAATGTAATTTGGCATAAGTCATAAAGCACCCCTTTGGCGATGCCAAATTAAATATTTTACCTTTGCCTGGGCAGCACATTACAAGATTGAAAGCGGTGTTTTCGCCTGACACTCCAGAGCGGCGACTGCAGTAGTGCGGATGGGAACAAGGCTCAGCACAGAGCCTTTCCCCGGCTGGAATCGCTCTGGGCTCACGGGGACCCCAGCCCCACATCCCACTTTGCACAGTTCCCTTTCACACCCTCTCATCCAGGAGACCGGCACCACTGGCATTTGCCAAGAGCAAAACAAAAGGCCCTGCTGATGCCAATGGCACCAGAGGTGCCTCCGTTACCGCTGGCAGGGTTTCTTGGAGCGGTCACCTTTCTGCGCACTGGGTTTTCTCCAAGTCCTCCTTTTGTGTACAAAAGTGGGGGGTTTCACACTTTGCGTCACAAAAATTTTGGCTAATGGGCTTTGAAAAAGTTCATACCTGAGATTTCAGAGAGAAGATGAAGCACGTTGATCTGTTCTGCAACAGGGCAGGGAAGAGAGAGCAGTCTCCATGTCCAGATTCTCAAGGCCCATCTTTCCCATCGCTCCTAAGTATCTTCTCAAGAAAAGGGAGTTCCCACACCAGGCTTGGTGTCGGGGTTCCCCCGTAGGAAACTCCCCAAGGGTCCCACATTCAAGCTCTGTGGCCCTGTTCTTCACTGGTGAACAAGAAATGTCAGTGATGCTTGTTGCCTGTTTCAAAGGGATGCCAAAGTATAAACACGGCCCTCACTCCCAGAACAGGTCCCATGAAGCCACCCCTCCACTGTCAGCACATCAGGTAAGTAGATGTGGTTGAAGTTAGAACAAAGCCCCTCGAGATCCAGGATAGCCATTTCACTGGCAACAGACTGGTTGCCCTTCCCAAGAGTCTGCATTTTCCCCAAGTCACCACCACCACCACTCTGGGGACCTCAGTCCACTGTCAGCCCTCTGAGATACACCTGCTTACTCTGACCATAACCACTTACTCCAACATATGTAAATCCACCACTCCCAAGGACCAGGTTTGTCCAGCCTAACCACATGGGTCCTCCAGAGAGGTTTCTCTGGCCAGGTTCTGCTGCTACAATTGCATGGTAGCACAAAACTGATATTCATAAGCAAATGCAACACAGTAGGATCTAGCCAGTCCAGGAATAATGTGGTTGCCCTTGGTAGATGTTTGATTGTTTGTCTTACAACCTGTTCCACATTCTTCTATTAACTTTCTTCCACCCTATATACTTCAATGGGCTCTTTACTTAGTACCAGTAGGAGCTTGAGACCATGCATCCACATGTTAAAACACTGTAAAGCTCCAAAATTTAACAGAATGCATTCAAATTTGTGTGCAAGACAGACCTTCATGCACCAAATATGGATGTTTCCTGGCCTGCACATCATTGCTACACAAGGCTTCTTCCATGCTACAAGAAGTCAGGCAGCAGGAACCCTGCCCTAGTCAGCCTGTACTGCACAGCCCCATCACTGCAAAGTAGTCCATTGACCACACCCATGCAGCTTAGCTTCTTTTCCGGATGGACCTTTACTTTTGTCTTACCAGTAGGTTGTGGCTGAGATAGGCAGACTTGGGAAATGGGAAGCAAAACTATCTGACCCTCATGTGCCAGATTTGACCTACGCGGTACCACCTGGCCTCTGCCTTCTACCGTATACCTTGCTCCCATGGTCTTGTAGTCAAGATGAAGACTGTAGCTTCATGTCATTGTCTCTGTAGGTAAAGGTAGAGAGGAGGCAAGACAACAGTCCTACCCCTTCCTTATAGGAAGTCCACTGACTCCTTCAAAACTCCAGAGATGCAAAAAGTTGGGAGGGAAAGATTTTACCCAGCCTCCATCCCAATCTCATACAGTCTTGAAACTTCTTAATGTAAAAGCACAAAGGTCACGCCTTGTAGGAGATGGCCAAAGTGCTTTTGTCTCGGGGGGGGGGGTTGGTTGGGGTATTTTTTTGCCTTGCCATCTATGCAATGTGAGATTTTTATCAACCATGGTAGGATCTGCATTTTTCTGAAGCTGCCACCAGTACATAAAAGACAGACACTGCGCTGCTGGGGCTGATGTGGAAAAACAAAGCTAAAATAAAAACGTGCAAGTGTTTAGCCCTGCAAAGAGCTGTCTGCAAACAGGGAGATGGAAAGCCACATTCACAGTCTGCTGGAGCACCCAGCATAAACTTAGCGTAGTCCCACTACTTTGCTTAAGTTCAGACCTTACCATCCAGAGCTGTCAGAGCGTTTCACACACACACTTTGTCTAGCGTATTCTTTGCATAATGTAAAGTAGGTAGCAGTTTGAATTGCTCATTATGCACATCAGTTTGGACGCTGCAAGCAGCACCAAAGTCCCTCTTCACTGTCATAATAAAGCAATAGCTGTAGAGACATCAAGAATGAATGAGGATACAGGACAGACAATAGGAATTTGAACTTCTTCAGTAACATCTGGAGCCAAATGGTGAAGACTTAACATCAAAATTAAAAAAAAAAAAAATCAAGTGGCCCCTAAAACAATGCATAATGTACAATTCAGAGCAGAACACTGACTAATGGAAAAAGAAGAGATCTTTGTAGCACTAAGCAGAGCAGTGGTTTACAAATTCTGGAATATGCCATGTTTGCATCAAAGTGTTTTAATTACAGAATGAATAAATCTACCCAGACAAAATTTCCTTGGGATCTTCAAAGACAGTCTTGGCTGTTTTGTCAAAGCACTTTCCCTTTTCGCCTTCGTATAACTTATTGCATGCAAAAAAAAAAGTCAATTAAGAAAGAATATGAGTTATGAAATATTTCCCAGTGCATAAGCATACAGGCTTGCAAATCTCGTTGAAATTCTGTTGACTTGTATTGCCCACACAGCTTACAATCTTAGCGAAAGCCGCACAAAAGGCTTTCCTCCCCATTGTTTACATGAGCATGTTGGAAACAGGGCATATATTGCTACACAGAAAGGCAAATACAGACAGGAGTGAAATGCAGTTTGTTGAGCTAATAAAACAGCAAGCCTTCCATTTGTTTCTTTAGTCCTATAGAGCCACTTCTGTTTAAGACTTACATGCTCCACTGTTAGCAGAGCCGGTGACAAGCATTTTCACTGCAGATTGTTAAAGCATGTGGGCTAGTTTAGTTTTAACTATGAGAATGTTTCCCAACCGTTATTAATAGCTGTGGCTTAATTCATGATTTAAGAGGTTGATATATAACAAAGGGACAGAAAGCCCTAAAGAGACTGGCTGTGCCATCAACCTAGCTAGCTAAACTCATCTAAAAACTACAGCAACCCTAGAAAAACACAAAATTAATCTGTATTCTGGGGCTTCTGATGTTTGCAATGAGCTTGGCCAAAAGCAATCTAATTATTTTCATATTCCTTTACATAAAGTTACCAGTACTGCCTAATTACATGAGTAATAACAGACAACAAAGCCTCCTTCTCACACATTCAGAACTGTGGAAACACTCTTTCATGCAGCAAGGAACGGTATATATAAAATAATTAAGACGGACATCAATGAAAGCAAGAAGGGGCATGAGCTTCAGGAAATCTGCCAAACCATTGGGACTTCTGGCAGAACATCCTGAATGTCTGCGATCTACTCATTCAAATACGGGCATCAAACATCTCAGCAGAGACACCCCATGAAGGTCAGCTGTCACACAAGACCACAGGACAGCAGCTGCCTCCTGCTGCCCTTACAGGTTAGCTTGCCCACTTCAGCTCTAATACAGCAATGGCAGAGAAACTGAAAACAGATAAGAAATTCTGTAGCTTTTTTTCGAGCTATTTGCTATCAGAGATGCCCATCCTCGTGTCCCAGGAACTGTAGTTGCTCCAGCTCCATTCCTCCATCTCTAGAAGGGCTCACAGACCATTTCTGAAGACACAGGCAGATACAGATGGGAAGAAAAGCCCAGGTGTCCAACACTTTCTTGTTTCTCCCTACTCCCAAATATTCAGATGAAATGAATGAGGAAAAATCCAACTTTACTTTATGTGTACCATTAGACCATCATGGCTGCAGCAGCTTAACACTGCTCCATCCATTTGCAATGCCAATACCAAAACTTTTCACTGCTCTAAGAACTACTGAAGTCAAAGGATCGCCTTCTGCTCAGCAGAGAGGGCTATGGGCCAGCTCCAAACTGCTTCTCTTACCCCTTGGAAATCCCATTTTATCCCCTCACTGTTGAGGAAGGAAGGAGAAAGTGATAAACAGTTCAATCTAGATCTTCAGTTGATTTCAATAGGATTGTGATCATTTACAATAGGGGATAATACCACCAACAGGTGAACTAGTGTTTTTCTTGATTTACAGAAGACAGGGATGAGATTCACCATCAGCAGGCAAACCATCAGGGTGTGGAAGAGGCCTCTTCAACAACCAGGTGACTTCAGTGTGTTTTACTTATGAACCTCATGTTTACACCAGACTAACCGAAGAAGGTATGGTCCTCTGCAAAACCTCATCTTTACCTGGTTGTGTGTGCTGGGGGATTGGGTGAAGCATCCTGGAAGGCTTTCAGGAGAAGAACTGAGCAAAGATCCTTTCTGCAAGAAGAAAGATCCTTTGCACGGGAGCAGGGCTCTAAGCACAGCCTCAAGCAAGTGGAAAGCACATTAAGTCTGCAGCTGAGCTGGTGAAGGTCATTGGAGGTAACTGGGCAACTTCTTTCTGGCAATGCAATCCCTTTCCTAAGCAGTCACACACCACTGCGCTCTTCAAACCCAGACTGAGCAGAAACACCTCCCATGGAGCAGTTCTCAGAGCTGGGTGTTTGAACCAAATCATCTTTTTTTCCTCATTCCTTGACTCAGAGTCAAACCTCCCTTCCCATGCTTTCTCCTCGCACATTCACATGGAGCTCCCAGATGGTTGGGTCTCCGGCAATCTCAGGTAGGTGGTCACCTCCCGGCTGCAGCAACAGTTTGCTTCTGTGCCTGCAGCCATGCGAGGCACTTGCCTGCAGCGTGCACAGCTCCAGCAGCTTGCTGGCTATCAGGGAGTCTGCAAACCAGAGCAATGAACTGTACGGACTCTCCAAGGAAAGAGCTTCTGGCACATGCATGCTTATGCAGCCGGAATTAAAATCAGGTTCCATTTCCCTCTCTGTCACACGGAGTAAATCATCATTTGCCTCGTAAGCAAGGAGCCTGGGACAGCAGCTTCCCCAGCAATAAGCCTCAGCAACAGAAATACATACCTACCAGTAATGAAAGATCTTCTTTCATTTACAGTCTAAGTGTTTTAACCTGGCCCTTCTTCCCCCACCCCTGCAGGTTTTCTGCTTATAACAATTAATTGCTTCATAGCTGAAGGCAGGTTTTAATCCTACAAGCATAAATTCACACGTACAGTGATGTGATCAGTGAGGTTTGTGGGATTAAGTCCTTGAGTCCACCAAAAATTTTCACAGGAGTATGATTATAATCAGACATGCAGCTACATGAGTGTTTAAAGGCAAGCACATGTGCAATTGCTTGCAATTTGTTGCAGTTTTTAAAAATCAGAAAAATTGTTCAGTATTAAATCAATGTGAGCTGCCTGGGCAGACATGCATGGAATAAAGCTGATTAGAAAAATCACTTTTTAGGGATCCTCCTGTTGATTCTTTACTTAGTCCCTCCTCAACACCCAAATCCTTTCTGAAGTGACTTTCCTCCACCAGGTTTTACACTGTTGCTCCTCCTGATCTAAGCCCTTCCTGCCACCTCTGCATTCGTCCCAAACCTGAAGTTTCAGCCAAAGATGCTAAAATTTTTACCTACGCATCTCACTGCTTTTTTCTTGCAACCAAAGGACAAATAAGCATAAACGTGAAGTTAACATTTTGTTAACAATATGCTTGTTCACCTGAGCCCCTCCCATTAACCCAGAAATTGGGAAGAGGAGATCTTCATGTTATCTCCAAGATGGCTTTCATGGTACAGTGGTTCCTGTGGCTCAAGAAACAGCTTCTTGCCCTCTACTAAGAACATATGTCTCCCACGCTTTGTTCAGCTATGTCCCGTTCCCTCTGCAGCTCAGATGAAACCACCACCTGAGGCTGCTCAGTAATAACTGCAAGTTACAGACCAAACAACAAGCAGGCACAGCAGTGGGAAATGCATAGGAGGAATTCCAACCAAACTGCAGCTTTTCATGCCAAGGTCATTAAGGAAACAATTTATAAAAGATGTGTTCCTAGAGCAGCTCCTTTTGCAAAACCTCTTCAGTCAGACACTTTCCCTTATCACCTGCTGCTGCTGCATACCCAGCAGCTCCTTCTGATCCACTCCCCAGGTCTACCACCAAATCCATCTTACACATCTTAAATTTCCCACATCACTATCACAGCTCCTGTACTTACAAGAATCTGGCAGTACCAACCCACGCTCTGTCTGGCCAGCTGCCTGGTGCTGGTGCAATCTCCCACATGCTTTTGATCCACATTTTCAGCTGCTTTAGAGCCTTTCCAGTTAAGGGCTGCACCGCAGAAGCAAACTGTCCTGACTACACCCCGCAGGGGTCTGGGGTTTGGAGCTGAGCTTTCTCCAGGTGAGCTCAGTTGCAATTACTGGACGAACAAGACATTTCAGCTGGGTAGTCCCCCAGCCTCTCTGTGGCTGAGAGCTGTAGCCCTGTTGAACACTACCTGAGACCTGTGGTTATTGCTCCGGGCTTTCCTCCAGCTCCACAGCAGGAATCAGATCACTGGGGTTGCATTTGCACCCTAACCTTGGCTTGACTGTCAGATGTCAGCCATGGACTATGCAGCCCATGTCCTTGTTCCCTTCATGATGTCTAAAAAATAACCAGCTGCACCAAATTATGCAAAATTCTCACTAATTGATGAGCTACTGCAAGAGGTGACTGCCAGGTAAGACAGGCTGAATAAAAGGCACCGCAGTTCCACCATAAACAGTGATCCTACAGCATCAGTGAGATCTAAAAATACTGGGAATGTACCTGCATCTTCCCCTTGCAGGGCCTGTGCTGACCCCTGTCCTCTTTGACTTCTGGGCTTCGAGCCAGCGGGAGAGAAATGCAGCTCTCGCACCCTGTGCAAGATTCTCCATGCCACGTATACCCATGTACAAACTAACCTGAGCCTGTGTGCACAGCATCCTGCTGATGGACTGAAACCATCATGGGTATAAGGAAAAACCTCACTTCATCGTACAAATTTTGTCCCCTTCTGAAGGTACCAGTCATCAGCCTGTTTCATGGGCTACAGCTAAAATCTCAACATCACAGAAGGAGCCAACTAAGTTTGATTTAACAGCAAGCAGTCTGCTTAATGAAACAGAGTGCCAAACAGGGAAATATCATCCACTCCCCTTACTAGAAGCATAATACTAATTAAAGCAAGGGTAATGAAAGAGGAAAACACATATTTAACATTTCTCCATCAGTCTGAAAACCAGACTTATTGTTCTAGACCCTTTTAGAAATATTTGCTCCCTTCAGATCATGCATGCTGGGTTTTGAACAAAAATGAACTGAGATAATCAGTATTTAAACATCTACATAGAAGGTTTAGTTCCAAAACCACAAAAATAGCCTTAAATATTACCTCTCCAGTTATGCACTGCACAAAAATTTTGCTTTCTTACAACTGGAATTATTAATTTCTGTACTGAGTGGCAGCTGCTCGCACAGTTGTTTCTAGTGAGAATTTATGCTTGGTCCAGGCAGAGAAAAGGAGCCTGGAATTAACCTCTTGCTCTCTGCTACCGGTAATTACCTTTGCCGCAGCGTAGAGCACACCAGGCACAGAACATCCAGGCAAGGCCCTGCCATCAGCAGCAATGGCATAAATCAAGATGTGACAGCATGAAGGGACAAATAAATCACTGGGGGAGAGAAGACATGGGGAAGGATAAGAGCTATAAGCAATGCAAGCAGATGAATACATGGCCAACACCAACTGTGACGGAGCTGTTTTGGTTGGCATCAGTTGAACATCTGGAGTTGAGCTGGGTTTGTGGTACAATCTACGCTTTGGAGACTGGAAAAATGAGACACAGAGACGTTAAGCTTGAGTTTTCCAAGAGCTTCAGGGGAGCGAGGCACCCTCTCCTGGTACAGGGTCCCATCTAAGCAAGGTTCCCATGGAGCGTTAGTACCAGAGCTAGAGACAGCATAAAGGCATTCCAGATCCTCCTCTTCTGACTTTGGCATAGGGTATTTATTTCATTTTTTACTATTCAAATATATCAGAAGTACTTCTACAGGAACAATTTCTTTTTCAACTTCTGCTGTTTAAGAACAGCAAAAAGAAATCTGTGTTAAGATGCATTACAGGTATTAATAAAGAAATGTCCTAACAGAAACTACTTTCTTGGAAAGTAATATACAGAAGGAGCCTTTCCTCTTAAAACTCTACATTGGAGCTAGGAAAATAAAGAGAAAAACTGCTTTTTTTGGTGGTTTGGTTTTTTTTTTACAGGAAGAGAGAATGAGCAGCAGAGAGGGATTTGGCTGTTGAGGGTATCTCATGACAGTAGGTGGCAAAGACGCCTCAGTGCTCCTGTGTGACATTTTGGTGAGACGTTGTGGTTGGCAGGAAAGTGAAACGAATGCAGCAGCTTCCCAGAAATCATCTCCCAAGGTTTTATCTTTAATCTCTTTCCCTCCGTACTCTGACATGAACTACACTGAGGAAACCCTGAGATCAGCAAAGCAGCCTGCGTTGATGCCGAAGCATGTAACCACAGCCTGGCCCCGCTCGGCAGAAGTGATAGCAAACGTTTCATTTCCTACAGGAGCTTGAGCAGGCTCCTGGCTTTAGTTACATCTTCACTGCTGCCGAGCCACAGACACTGTGCATGGAAATACCCGCTTTGGGCTGAGCGTTCCTCTGGCTGGGAGGGTGCAAGTGCAAAGCCGGGATATTTTAGCAGGAAAGGGCAACTGCCAGCCAGCTTCATAGTTAGGGAAGGGAAATCTCTTCTTTGTTGGAAAAAGTGAACATACACAAATAAGCTTGCTCAGCAACTCTTCTCTTATCCCAGTGAGGGAATTAACTGACTAGCCTTTATACCATCAAGATGTTTGTTTCTGGTTTGGTTTCTCATCATGAATTTGAAGACCAGGACACACTTACATGTGGCGAAGCGCAAATACCGAAGATCATTACAAGGATAGAAGCCACATAATGGGGGGGAAGAAGAAACACAGCAATGACTGAGTGAAGAGAGACCATTAAGCACCTGGAGGACAACAAAACCAGGACCCATTAGGAGGCTAACAGGCAGCCAACATCATTTAAACTGAAAAAAAAAAAGAACATACAGCATTTTGTGCAAGATTCTCACTTTGGTTTGTGTCCCACAGCACTATTGAGGTCAACGGCTTGCAAAGTTCTAAAGAGCATCCAGTGTTATTCTCAGTATTAGGTCTCTGGAAACTTTTGTTAAAAAGGAATGGGAGGAGAGGGTAGGGGAGAAATTATCTCAACTGTGTGTAAGGAAACACTTCCAGCTGATCTGAAAGTGATAAACCCCAACACCACCCATAGCCAACCCCACAGGCATTTCTCTGGGATTCCTCAACACCAGAAATTAGTTGACCGCCCTCTAGACTGGAGGGATGGTAGATCACCAGTAAAAGTCACGTTGTACTGAAAATAGGGCTGGTGTATCTCTAAAGCTACCTTTTTAGCTGTGAAACCACATTAGAATCATAGAATCACAGATTCATAGAATCATTTAAGTTGGAAATTACCTTTAAGATCATCAAGTCCAACCGTTAACCTAGCACTGCCAAGTCCACCACTAAACCATGTCCCTAAGCACCACATCCACACATCTTTTAAATACCTCCAGGGATGGGGACTCCACCACTTCCCTGGGCAGCCTGTTCCAATGTTTAACCACTCTCTCAGTAAAGACATTTTTCCTCATGTCCAATCTAAACCTCCCCTGGCGCAACTTGAGGCCATTTCCTCTCGTCCTATCGCTTGTTACCTGGGAAAAGAGACCAACACCCACCTCGCTACAACCTCCTTTCAGGTAGTTGTAGAGAGCGATGAGGTCTCCCCTCAGCCTCCTTTTCTCCAGGCTGAACAACCCCAGTTCCCTCAGCCGCTCCTCATAAGACTTGTTCTCCAGACCCCTCACCAGCCTCGTTGCCCTTCTCTGGACACGCTCCAGCACCTCAACGTCCTTCTTGTAGTGAGGGGCCCAAAACTGAACACAGTATTCGAGGTGTGGCCTCACCAGTGCCGAGTACAGGGGCACGATCACTTCCCTACTCCTGCTGGCCACACTATTTCTGATACAGGCCAGGATGCCATTGGCCTTCTTGGCCGCCTGGGCACACTGCCGGCTCATGTTCAGCCGGCTGTCGACCAGCACCCCCAGGTCCTTTTCTGACAGGCGGATTTCCAGCCACTCTTCCCCAAGCCTGTAGCGCTGCATGGGGTTGTTGTGGCCGAAGTGCAGGACCCGGCACTTGGCCTTGTTGAACCTCATACAATTGGTCTGGGCCCATCGATCCCGCCTGTCCAGGTCCCTCTGCAGAGCCTTCCTACCCTCGAGCAGATCAACACTCCCGACCAACTTGGTGTCGTCTGCAAACTTACTGAGGGTGCACTCGATCCCCTCATCCAGATCATCGATAAAGATATTGAACAAGACCGGCCCCAGTACTGAGCCCTGGGGAACACCGCTCGTGACCGGCCGCCAACTGGATTTAACTCCATTCACCACAACTCTCTGGGCCCGGCCGTCCAGCCAGTTTTTGACCCAGCGCAGAGTCCACCTGTCTAAGCCGTGAGCCGCCAGCTTCTCTAGGAGAATGCTGTGAGAGACGGTGTCAAAGGCCTTGCTGAAGTCCAGGTAGACCACATCCACAGCCTTTCCCTCACCCACTAGGCGGGTCACCTGGTCATAGAAGGAGATCAGGTTGGTCAAGCAGGACCTGCCTTTCATGAATCCGTGCTGGCTAGGCCGGATCCCCTGGTTGTCCCGCTCATGCCTTGTGAGCACCCTCAAGATGAACCGCTCCATAATCTTCCCCGGCACCGAGTTAAATCTGCAAACTTACTGAGGGTGCACTCCATCATTGCTAAAGATATTAAACAGAACTGGCCCCAATACTGAGCCCTGGGGAACACCGCTCGTGACCAGCCACCAACTGGATTTAACTCCATTCACCACAACTGTTTGGGCCTGGCCATCCAGCCAGTGTTTTACCCAACAAAGAGTACGCCCGTCCAAGCCATGAGCAGCCAGTTTCTCCAGAAGAATGCTGTGGGAAATACTGTCAAGAGCTTTACTAAAGCCTAGGCAGACAACATCCACAGCCTCTCCCTCATCCACTAAGCAGGTCACCTTGTCACGGAAGGAGATCAGGTTAGTCAAGCAGGACCTGCCTTTCATAAACCCGTGCTGACTGGGCCTCATCACCTGGTTGTCCTGCACGTGCCATGTGATGGCACTCAAGATGATCTGCTCCATAACCTTCCCCGGCACCAAGGTCAGACTGACAGGCCTGTAGTTCCCCGGATCCTCCTTCCAGCCCTTCTTGTAGATGGGCATCACATTTGCTAACCTCCAGTTGACTGGGACCTCCCCAGTTAGCCAGGACTGCTGATAAACGATTGAAAGTGGCTTGGTGAGCACTTCCGCCAGATCCCTCAGTGGATCCCATCCGCCCCCATAGACCTGTGTGTGTCTAAGTGGTGCAGCAGGTCGTTAACCGTTTCCCCTTGGATTATGGGGGGTTCATGCCGCTCCCCATCCCTGTCTTTCAGCTCAGGGGGCTGGGTACCCACAGAACAACTGGTCTGACTATTAAAGACTGAGGCAAAGGCGGCATTAAGTACCTCAGCCTTTTCCACATCCTTTGTCACTATGTTTCTCCCCACATCCAATCAAGGATGGAGATTCTCTTTAGCCATCCTTTTGTTGCTAATGTAAACATTTTTTATTGTCTTTTACAGCAGTAGCCAGATTAAGTTCTAGCTGGGCTTTGGCCCTTCTAATTTTCTCCCTGCACAACCTCGTGACATCCTTGTAGTCCTCCTGAGTTGCCTGCCCCTTCTTCCAAAGGTCATAAACTCTCTTTTTTTTCCTGAGTTCCAGTCAAAGCTCTCTGTTCAGCCAGGCTGGTCGTCTTCCCCACCGGCTCGTCTTTCAGCACATGGGGACGGCCTGCTCCTGTGCCTTTAAGATTTCCTTCTTGAAGAATGTCCAGCCTTCCCAGACCCCTTTGCCCTTCAGGACTGCCTCCCAAGGGACTCTCTCAACCAGCCTCCTCAACAGGCCAAAGTCTGCCCTCTGGAAATAGGGCAGCAGTTCTGCTAATCCCTCTCCTCACTTCTCCGAGAATCAAAAACTCTAGGTATTTTGTGATCGCTATGCCCAAGACGGCCTCCAACCGTCACATCACCCATAAGTCCTTCTCTGTTTGCAAACACCAGGTCCAGCGGGGCGCCTTCCCTAGCTGGCTCACTCACCAGCTCTGCTAGGAAGTTACTTCCACACACTCCAGGAACCTCCTACACTGTTTCCTCTCTGCTGTATTGTATTTCCAGCAGACATCTGGTAAGTTGAAGTCCCCCACGAGAACAAGGGCTAGTGATTGTGAGACTTCTCCCAGCTGCTTACAGAATATTTCGTCTGCCTCTTCATCCTGGTTGGGTGGTCTGTAACAGACTCCCACCATGACATCTGCCTTGTTGGCCTTCCCCCTGATTCTTACTTATAAACACTCAACCCTATCGTCACTGTCATCAAGCTCTATACAATCGAAACACTCCCTAACATACAGGTCTACCCCACCGCCTCTCCTTCCTTGCCTGTCCCTTCTCAAGAGTTTATAGCCATCCATTGCAGCACTCCAGTTGTGCAAGTCACCCCACCATGTTTCCACGATTGTAACTATATCATAGTTTTCCAGCTGCACAACGGCCTCCTACTCCTCCTGTTTGTTGCCCATGCTGCGTGCATTGGTGTAGATGCACTTCAGTTGGGCTATTGATCCTGCCACCTTTTGGGGGGGGACAAGCCCTAATTCCTATGTGACCTTTCTCAGGCACTTCCATGGTTTCTAACACATCTATAACCCTTGCATCTTTGCTGCGGCATAGATCTCCATCCCCTGCCTCCACTGAGACGGCAGAGCAAAGGACCTCACTAGCACACCATCCCTCAAACATTGGCATGACACACCAAGGCTTATCTCTAGCTAGCCTTGTTTTATCTCTTTCCCCCTTCAAATTGCTTCATCTCAGATCCTCAAAGGTTCAGGTTTTGTTATTTCTCTTTTGTTTTGGGGCTGTGGATTTTTTTAATTATTATTACTTTTTACATTTAACTACTTTGAAGAACCCATCCCTGAGGACCAGAAGTCCCCTGGAAGCTGATAGCAGCTAAGAACATAAGAGGCAAAATCATGAGGTGCTTCAGATAATTTTATGCTAGCCATGAGGGAGACAAATACTTGCACTTTGGGGAATACACCAATCATTAATTATGGATAAATGGGACATGCAGAGGTAAAGAAAGAAGTCCATGTTATAGACAAGGAAATCCACCACACTGACCTGCTACCCTGCTCCAGGAAAACATTTCTTACACTCTCTCCAACTCAGATTTGATTTTGTGGAATCAAAATCCTGCCAGACTGCAGCTTTCTTTGCCCTTCCCCCAGTTTTTTTGGGCAGAATTACAAAATGATGGGGTTAATAGAGTGCAGAGCAGCTGCAATCTATTTGGATTTCATTGAAGGACTTGATACTGTCTCCTGAAATCTTATGCTCCAAATTAATTCAAGTTGGCTCGGGCAGGAAAACACTGTCATGCCGATTGAAAGCTGCCTGAGAAGACTGTAAACACGGGGTAATGACACGCGGCGATGCTCTCGCTGCGGGCACCACGGGGCCGAAGGGCTGCCTGCTGCGGTTTAACCTCATTGGCCATCTGGGGAAAAAAAGGAATCCAAGGAGCACCGACAAAAAGTCACAGATGCAGTTAAAATAAAAGGGGGTTGCATCCATTTGGGCAGAGGGATAAAACCCACGAGTTTGAGAGAGTTAAGAAACATTGATAAAACAAGTCAGCTTTTCAGTGGGAAGGGAGGGGGAGAAGAGGCGATAAACCCTGCATACCTGTGTGGAGACAGATGAGTGCATAATGTTTAACGGAAGAGATAAGTCCAGGAGACGGTGGTGTTAGCAGAGATCTTTCTTTCTCACCTAAAGGCAAGCATGATAATAATGTTATTGGATTCATCAGTTTGCAGCCACACAGCTGTCTGTAAAGCCAGAGGCTGCTTGTGCTGGGTGCGTTCCCACCCGTGCTGCAGTGGGGATTCACGGCTTGCCGACACGGGGAACTTGACCAGAACAGCTATTGCAGAATAAGCTATTCCACAATCACCGTTCTGGAACAACTCCCTGCTCAGACCACTGTCTTCCACAATAAGAGTAATTTTACAGTGGAATAATTAATGTTCTCTTCCAGAGCAAAATAATTGCTCTGGAATACACTCCCTCAGTAGGGTTCAGATGAGCAGCAGCTCCAGAGCAGCTCTTGCAAAATAGATTATTCTGGACAATTTTGCCTGGTAGACAAGCCCCAAAATCCAAATGCTCTTGATCCATAGGCAGAAAATCCATGCAGTGACCAGGGACAGGAGTTTCGTAGCTGATGCAACCAGGAGTATGCTGCCCTTCTCGGCATCAAAATCTGCTGAGTGCCAGTCCCACCACTCCTGAAATCTAGGGGAATTTTGCTGCTTTGGTAGGAGAGGATTTGCTTACGGCCAGTTGCATGGTTTTTAAGGAAAAATGGCTTTTTATATTATTTTTTTTTAATCGCTTTCAGGTTTAGTTGGGGATTTCTTTTTCCATTTAATTTCAATACAGTGAAAGTGTTTCAGCTTTGGAAGGGAAGGAAATTTGGACAGAAAGATAACTGAGAAGAGTTTGGGAAAATTTAGGGGAGGGGGACACATTTAAAGAAATATGGCCAGGGAAAGAGAGCTTGCATTTTCCCAAACACTCTTGATAATTTTCTTTGACAGCCCTGCTTCTTCAGATGCACAGTTTCCAAATTCTCCAGCAGAAAATAAAACTACAAGAACTTCCCTGGCATCTCCTGCCCAGCTCTCTCCAGGCCACATACAAGGAGCTCACCTTTGGACTTCATGGTATTTCAGTTTTACAGCATCCCATGTGAAAATCTTCATCCTCCTCCCCCCTGTCTTCTAGGAGAAAACCACTGCTGCTCTGGACAAGCTAGTACCTTTACCTGCTCCTGCTTTGAAATATTCACCCAATGCAGTGATGGGTAATTCCCGAAGCACCCAGGTGGCTAGGGAAGCTGATTGTTCAAAGTGCTTTGAAAACTGGTTTGGTCATTCAGCTGTTGGTGCTCTTACAGTAATTCGGATTTTGCACCCAGAGCTCACAAGAGCAAACTAACTGTCAGCTCCATCACCTCCCCGGAGCGGGCTGCGTGTCCTGGGAGGTGTTTTGGGCACCAGGTACAGACACTGCTCTCATCAGTACCTCAAAAACCAGGCTCAAGCCTGATTGAATTCACTGCAGTGACGATTCCAGTTTCTCCTTCCAAATCCAGAAGCCTCCTTCCCGTTTCTGCCCATACCAAGGTTAGGAATTTGGACGAGGCAGAGCCAGCAACAAAGAGGGATGCAGGGCAGGGTGGATCACCCCTGCATGCAGCAGAGTGGGGATCCTTCACAGGCCAGTCCTCTGTGCTGCGCGATGCCCTGTCTCATCACTGGTATCCACCATTGCTCAGCCCTCAATACATAGACTTCTCCAAGGTGGAAAAAAGCAACCTTAAAAAAAGCTTGATTTCTAATTTAATGTGGACTCCATAAACAGCCAGTTGCTGGGGACATGAGATTCAGCCTTCTTCATCTCTCCCTGCCTAATGTGAAGCAGATGTCTTCTATTAATGAACTAATTGCTAATTAGTAACCACTTCATTTCTCTTCCATCAGTTTTCTTCTCTAGTTCAGGCACAGAAGGCAGGCTGTGTAAATAAGCCAGTCCCCATAGAAATGTATTGCACATAGAGCAATTCAAAGGCAGCAAGGTAGGAGGTGAGCAAGACAGTGCCTCTTACCAGACAGACACTTGACGGGGACGTGGGACACTTCATTTGCCACTTTGCACATCTGTTGACTTGCAAGTTGCTTAACCTTCCTGTATTTTGGTCTCAAACCCTTGCTCATGCCTTGTCTGTTCACATCATAAATGCTAAACAAGGGGCATTTCTCCGATTTCAGTGCTTAGCAGAAAGGGGCTGTGATATTTCCTGACATCCTGGGAGACTGTAACAGGGCAAAACGTTATAGCAGTTTCTCCCTGCTCACTTGCAGCGGAGCAGAGCTGAGCAATGTCAAGTCACAGCCAAATTCCCATGCCCAGCACAAACTCATACAAAGACAATGTGAATGGGCTTTGAAAGGGAACGAGGGCAAAGCCAGACCTAGTGCTCTAAGCCGCAAGCTCATGTGGGTTAAACTGATGTGGCATAAAACACCAGGACTTTTGTTAGCATAATTTTATCACTAAAACTAGAATTGCACACCTCCTTGGAGCCAGCTTCACAAAACTTCAAAAGCATAGACCACTGAGGCCTTACTCCATCGTCCCATCACCTATGGGACAGTGCATAGGGTATCATGACAGTAATACAGGAGTGACTTGGACAGCACAGTGACGGAGCACCACGTAAGTGTCCCAGACACAGAGCAGCATTACTCCTGAAAGATGGATGGGATGTCCCCTCTGTTCTTTGTCCACCCTGAATTCCCACAGGAAACTCCAACCTTTGCCCCAAAAGCTTTCTGTTTGAGTTGCATCACTCTGAGCTGACACAGATACAACCCTGTGACTTTGGATCTAGGTGGTAAACACTCCACTCATCATAGAATCATAGAATCATAGAATCATTAAGGTTGGAAAAGACCTCTAAGATCATCGAGTCCAACCGTCGACCCAACACCACCATGTCCACTAAACCATGTCCCTAAGCGCCACATCTACACGTCTTTTAAATACCTCCAGGGATGGGGACTCCACCACTTCCCTGGGCAGCCTGTTCCAATGTTTCACCACTCTTTCAGTAAAGACATTTTTCCTCACGTCCAATCTAAACCTCCCCTGGCGCAACTTGAGGCCATTTCCTCTTGTCCTATCGCTTGTTACTTGGGAGAAGAGACCGACACCCACCTCGCTACAACCTCCTCTCAGGTAGTTGTAGAGAGCGATGAGGTCTCCCCTCAGCCTCCTTTTCCACAGGCTAAACAACCCCAGTTCCCTCAGCCGCTCCTCATAAGACTTGTTCTCCAGACCCCTCACCAGCCTCGTTGCCCTTCTCTGGACACGCTCCAGCACCTCAACGTCCTTCTTGTAGTGAGGGGCCCAAAACTGAACACAGTATTCGAGGTGTGGCCTCACCAGTGCCGAGTACAGGGGCACGATCACTTCCCTACTCCTGCTGGCCACACTATTTCTGATACAGGCCAGGATGCCATTGGCCTTCTTGGCCGCCTGGGCACACTGCCGGCTCATGTTCAGCCGGCTGTCGACCAGCACCCCCAGGTCCTTTTCTGACAGGCGGATTTCCAGCCACTCTTCCCCAAGCCTGTAGCGCTGCATGGGGTTGTTGTGACCCAAGTGCAGGACCCGGCACTTGGCCTTGTTGAACCTCATACAATTGGTCTGGGCCCATCGATCCCGCCTGTCCAGGTCCCTCTGCAGAGCCTTCCTACCCTCGAGCAGATCAACACTCCCGACCAACTTGGTGTCGTCTGCAAACTTACTGAGGGTGCACTCGATCCCCTCATCCAGATCATCGATAAAGATATTAAACAAGACCGGCCCCAGTACTGAGCCCTGGGGAACACCGCTCGTGACCGGCCGCCAACTGGATGTAACTCCATTCACCACAACTCTCTGGGCCCGGCCGTCCAGCCAGTTTTTGACCCAGCGCAGAGTCCACCTGTCTAAGCCGTGAGCCGCCAGCTTCTCTAGGAGAATGCTGTGGGAGACGGTGTCAAAGGCCTTACTGAAGTCCAGGTAGACCACATCCACAGCCTTTCCCTCGTCCACTAGGCGGGTCACCTGGTCATAGAAGGAGATCAGGTTGGTCAAGCAGGACCTGCCTTTCATGAACTCGTGCTGGCTGGGCCTGATCCCCTGGTTGTCCCGCTCATGCCTTGTGAGCACCCTCAAGATGAACCACTCCATAATCTTCCCCAGCACCGAGGTCAGGCTGACAGGCCTGTAGTTCCCCGGATCCTCCTTCCGGCCCTTCCTGTAGATGGGTGTCACATTGGCAAGCCTCCAGTCGTCCGGGACCTCTCCCGTTAACCAGGACTGCTGATAAATGATGGAGAGTCGCTTGGTGAGCTCCTCTGCCAGCTCACTCAGCACTCTCGGGTAGAGAGAGTCGTTGGCTACTTCCTCTTGGATTATGGGGGGTTCATCCTGCTTGCCATCCCTGTCTTCCAGCTCAGGGGACTGGGTACCCACAGAACAACTGGTCTGACTATTAAAGACTGAGGCAAAGGTGGCATTAAGTACCTCAGCCTTTTCCACATCCTTTGTCACTATGTTTCCCCCCGCATCCAATAAAGGATGGAGATTGTCCTTAGCCATCCTTTTGTTGCTAATGTATTTATAGAAACATTTTTTTATTGTCTTTTACAGCAGTAGCCAGATTAAGCTCTATCCGGGCTTTGGCCCTTCTAATTTTCTCCCTGCACAACCTCGTGACATCCTTGTAGTCCTCCTGAGTTGCCTGCCCCTTCTTCCAAAGGTCATAAACTCTCTTTTTTTTCCTGAGTTCCAGTCAAAGCTCTCTGTTCAGCCAGGCTGGTCTTCTTCCCTGCCGGCTCATCTTTCGGCACATGGGGACGGCCTGCTCCTGTGCCTTTAAGATTTCCTTCTTGAAGAATGTCCAGCCTTCCCGGACCCCTTTGCCCTTCAGGACTGCCTCCCAAGGGACTCTCTCAACCAGCCTCCTCAACAGGCCAAAGTCTGCCCTCTGGAAATAGGGCAGCAGTTCTGCTAATCCCTCTCCTCACTTCTCCGAGAATCAAAAACTCTAGGTATTTTGTGATCGCTATGCCCAAGACGGCCTCCAACCGTCACATCACCCATAAGTCCTTCTCTGTTTGCAAACACCAGGTCCAGCGGGGCGCCTTCCCTAGCTGGCTCACTCACCAGCTCTGCCAGGAAGTTACTTCCACACACTCCAGGAACCTCCTACACTGTTTCCTCTCTGCTGTATTGTATTTCCAGCAGACATCTGGTAAGTTGAAGTCCCCCACGAGAACAAGGGCTAGAGATTGAGAGACTTCTGCTAGCCACTTGTAGAATGCTTCATCCGCCTCTTCATCCTGGTTGGGTGGTCTATAACAGACTCCCAGCAGGATATCTGCCTCGTTGGTCTTCCCCCTCATCCTTACCCATAAACACTCAACCTTATCATCATCACAATCGTTGAGCTCTATACAATTGAAACACCCTAACATACAGGGCCACCCCACTGCCTCTCCTTCCTCACCTGTCCCTTCTGAAGAGTCTATAGCCATCCATTGCAGCACTCCAATCATGAGAGTCACCCCACCATGTTTCTGTGATGGCGACTAAGTCATAGCTATCCCGCTGCACAATGGCTTCCAGCTCCTCCTGCTTGCCGCCCATGCTGCGTGCATTGGTGTAGATGCACTTGAGCTGGGCTATCAATTTTGCCCCCAGCATTGGCATGCCACCCCTAGGCTCATCTCTAGTGAGCCTGGTTTTATCCCCTTTCCCCTTCAAACCTAGTTTAAAGCCCTCTCGATGAGCCCCGCCAATTCATGAGCAAGAATCCTTTTCCCCCTGTGAGACAGCTGGACTCCATCTGTCGCCAGCAGGCCCGGTGCCGTGTAAACCTCCCCATGATCAGAAAAGTCAAAATTCCCCCGATGGCACCAGCCCCTGAGCCACGTGTTGATCAGGTGTGTTTTCCACTCATGGTCCAGAGATGAAAAATTATTCACAGGAAATATCCCATTTTCCTGGTCAGGGTTGCAGTACATCTGGACCAACCCTCAAAGCAAGAGGCTGCAGCCCTCTGATCTGCTTCTGGTACAGCATCCTCATCCCTTTGCTCCCGAGATGCTCGAGTGGGAGAAGAGAGCACCCAGCAGCTGGGACACACCATCCGGGACCCCTGAACTTGGGACCTCTGAATTCCAGTCCAAAATGTTACATCCCACTTC
Source organism: Aptenodytes patagonicus (assembly GCF_965638725.1). NCBI lineage: Eukaryota > Metazoa > Chordata > Aves > Sphenisciformes > Spheniscidae > Aptenodytes > Aptenodytes patagonicus. The sequence continues at coordinate 8,931,761 of NC_134952.1, forward strand.
AATCAAGAGACATTATTTCCCTCTGGGCTCTGCATTCAAAATTATGATGATGCTTATGCATTATTTATAGAAAAGGGATGACATTCAAATTCTGCCTGGGTCCCAGCCACCACATTGCATCTTTCTAATGGTTTCCCAATAGAGACAGATTCCTGTTCTGGCTGCCTGACTGTCCTTTCCCCTTTCCCCCTGATACTAAGGGATCTTAAAAGCTTAGAAAGCTATAGCCATGCTAATTTTGTAATACACTGGAACTCTCCTTTTGCATCGTCCTAAGGGGGACTTACTCTAACTTGGTTCTTGGAAGTAATTTCTCCCCTCATAAACCCCCCCAAATTGTAAACCTTCCAATGAACTCCTTACATTAAGGCATTTTAAAGTTTTATTTTAGTAATCATCATAATAAACAACTCCAGTCTTTACAGAGCTTTTCATCCCCAAGGATCCCAGAGTGCTTGCAACCACTGCGCACCAACTACGGACAGGGATGAATTCATCGCCCTGCGAAAAGGCAGCTGCTCCCGTGGCTGCAGCTGGCCGTGCCGAGCAGGGCTCTGCAGGAGAGGCACCGATGCAAGGGGAGAACAGCATCTCTGCAGCTCGGCCGGTACAGTTGCCCCGTTACGATGCTCAAACCTGGCCAAAGCGGGATTGGTGCATGTCCTCCACTTCTGTAGCATCATGAAATTGGAGTCCAGTAAGCGGTTACCAAGAAACATGCTATTAATTGAGGGATTTATTAAGTAATAGCTAAAACATTATTGATTGCACCATGATAGGGGAAAGGCAATGGACACAAGTTGCAACACAGGAAATTATAATTAAATATAAGGAAAAAAAATCATTATAGAGGTGGTCAAATATCACAAATAGGTTGTCCAGAGGGGTTGTGGCGTCTCCATCCTGGGACTGAGTCCTTGAATTCAGCTGGACAAAGTCCTGACCAACCTGGTCTGTTTGGGACCTGCTTTGTGCAGGGCATTGGATGAGAGACATCTTGCAGTCCCATCCCAAATTCTTCTATGCCATGGTCTGGTGCAATAACTTAAAGCATGAGTGGTGTTGGTTTAAATTAACACATCAACTGCTGAGTTGCAGCAGCTGTCACAGCTGTTAGCTACAGGCCTAGCAACCTCCAGCAGACACCAGAAACTGCAATGCCTCAAGTTGTGCTAGTGAGAGTCTGCAGAAACCCCACTGTTCCAGTAATTTCACTGAAAATTAAGTTGATTGCTCTCATCTCACCCTGGCAGCTGCGGAGGAGAACAGAGCACCAGGCCCCGTGCAGCAAACGTTTCCGAACTTGGGTGTTCCCTGTCTTCAGTCCCGTATTTTCCAGATTAAAGCCATGCAGTGCTGTTAACTGTTCCTCACAGCAACCAACTGCTTGTTATTCTCATTAATCTGGACCCGCTCCAGTTCATCAGTATTAGTGGTGAAGAGCAATACCCAAACCTGGCTTCAATATACTGTACTTCAGTCCTCATCAACACCCGGTGTAGCCACCTCCTTATCTCATATACAGCTTTCCTATGAAGCTGGCCCAGAAAGCTCTTACGAGGCAGACAAACGGCGTCACGCTGTCCCACTTGGATTAGAGTCTCCCATAGCTTCCAGATGTTTCTCCATCGCGCTGCAGCCTCACCAGCTGTTGCCTCCTCTTTAGGAATTTGTGCACTGGATCACACCTTCTTGCTTATGTCTTTGCTGAAATTTGTCTTGCTGATGGCAGGTTTGTGCTTAAACCCTTCTGAAAAGTAATTTTCCCCCCCAAAGAAGTTGTGCATCCTATGCAAGGAATGACAACTAGACCTTAGCTGGAAGACAGCAAGGCAGGGATACTCCACCACTGCCCGGGGGTTTATTTCAATAGTTGACTTCCAGCTAACCACTTTTCAGCTCACACTAGATACTCAGGAGGTTTCTATGTGGGCAAGGCTACAGCGTGATGTAAAGACTTGGTAGCTAGACAGCAGCTATAGGCAAAATCATTGCATAAACCAAGTCTTCTGGGGCTGGGAGCCAGAGTGTGGAACTCAATATGGAAGATACGACTATTTTTTGTTGATATCATTATATTCTATATTCTGTTTCATTACAATCTGAAAATACTTTTTAACCCACTGCTCTCACGGCGATCTGCAGTCACCCGATTGCCTTGTGACGCTCATCCCAAAGGAATCCTCGCCTGGATTCAGGCTCTGCCTGGACTTAGAAACGGACAGTTCGGGGTTTTAATCTGTTTTTTTATAACCCTTAGATACCGTAGGGAAGCAAACAACCGAACAGTCCCTATAGCTGTGGAGCACTTTTTAGCAAACAGTAGCTCTGAACTACTGAGGCAGCATTTTAATCGTCGCTGTAGGACAGGGAGACCTGGGGCAAACAGCATAGATATCTATAGATCGAACAAAAACCCCATAACCCATTGACTTTGGACAAAGGTCTAGTGAGTTCCAGCTCTGCTGCACAGAAGCTTCTAAACTGCAGCTACCAGCACTGTTAAATAAGTTGAAAAAAAATCTATACTGCTATAGTTCACATCTAGAAAACATGTAGGGCAGAAAACATGCAATTCAAAGGTGAATTGAAGAACAACTTTTTGTTTAAAGTTTTAACCCACATAGCATAAATAATGAATGGGTCATTTGCAACTTGTAAGACCAGTACGTACAAAAATCACATAAACTTTTAAACTTATAACATTTCACGGTGATAGGAATGCCATTATTCTCGTCATTGTAGCAACTGAACACACACCCCTGCTTAACAGAAAAAGAAAAAAAGAAAACTTCCCACCAGAAAATAATGAAAAGAAAGTTAATTACGGGACTTTAAAAAAAAATAGTAGTTGGACATTGGCCAGAAAGCTTTCTGTTTAGACCTGGTTAAGTCTTCCTAAGGGAAGCATTATGGTTTTTTTGATGCAGAGGCTCAAGTCTATTTTTAGAGCACATCATAGTCGATGAGTTTAGCACTTTCACATTTGAACCAACAGTCTATTAATATTTTTTTTTTGGACTTTCTATAACACCAACATGGTAGTTTGCTCACTTAATAATTGTGTAAATTGTCATCAATTCCATGCCTGGCATTAAACCGGTTTTACCCTGAATAACCTCTTGGATTTGACAAGTGAGACTCAACTATTCCACATCGTGCATTAACCATGTGACCTCCTTGTTTCCATTTCAACCCTTCTTGTTCAGCGGTGTGTTCAGCAGTGTGTTCATAGTGGTCCTTACGCTGGAGGGGAGGGCTGCGTGCAAAGGAGCTTGACAGGCTGGAGAAACCGGCTGATGGGAACATCATGAAGTGGTAGAATGGCAAATGCAAAGCCCTGCTCCCGGGAGGAAAAACCCCATGCACCAGTACAGGATGGTCATTGACCAGTTGGACAGCATCTTTGCAGAAACGGTCCTGGTGGACAAGTTGACCATGAGCCAGCAATGAGCCTTTGCAGCAAGGAAGACCAACAGCGTCCTGAGCTGCATTAGGAAGGACACTGCCTGCAAGTCGATGGAGATGGTCCTTCCCCTCTGTTCAGCACTGGTGAGACACACCTTGAGTCCTGGGCCCAGTTCTGGGCTCCTCAGTACAAGACAGACATGAACATACTGGAGCGGATCCAGCAGAGGCCACCAGGATGGCCAGGGGTTGGAGCACATAGCATATGAGAAGAAGCTGAGCCAGCTGGGCCTGCTGAGCCTGGAGAAGAGAAGGCTTCAGGGGGACCTTATTGCAATCTGCCACTACCTAATGAGAAGGTGCAGAGAAGATGGAGCCAAACTCTTCCTTGGGGGTGCACAGCAATAGGGCAAGAGGTAGCAGACACTGGCTGCAACATAGGACATCCCCACCAGATTTTAGGAAAAAATTATCACCATGAAGGTGGTCAGACACAGGGTCCAGGGATTTCTGTAATCTCCATCCCTAGAGACAAGCAAAACACGACTGGCCAAGCTTGGGAGCCACCTGATCTAAATTTGGCCCTGCTCTGAGCAGAAGGTTGGATGACCCCGGGGTCCCTTCCCATCTGAACTATTCTGATTCTCTGATTCATACCTTTTCACCAAGCTACATTTTTTTTAAAACATGCCTGAGTCATTTGAAGCATCGCATCCAAACCACTGAATCACACGTGCGTAACCCACTCTAAACTGACCTAGCATTTGATCCTAAAAATGCCTCATACCAAAGAAATGAGAGTGGACTTTCAGTTTTTGTTAACTAAGTGTTTATAGCACTGAGTAATACATTTGTTAAGCCCTTGAGACAAGAGCCAAATCTGCCTTTGTTTGCACAGGAGAGCACACCGGCACCGCTGCTTTTATAGCAACAGGAAAGTGCTGGGCTCTGTAGGAAGATGCAAACCCAGATTAGCAATTTAAACCATCGCAAAAGGGCTGTATCTTCAGGGGCGTTTGGATGTCACCTCTAGATGTGGAGTCAAATTCAATGCTCTGCAGCCAAGGTAGGCAAAAAGCCCACAAGGCACTTTTGAACACCTTGATCGCAGTGTCAATACTGAAGAGTTAATAAGCAAACGCTATGCGTCACCAGCCCGGAGGGAAGGGCTCTGGGTAGGGCGGGACACAGGTCACTAATTTTTGGAGGAGCTGTGCAGCTCCAGAGTTACCCGCATTAATGCAGCCCTTAAGCAGCCCCACAAAGAAAATATTGTCGGGGGCATTTCCACAGAGCCAACCGAAGTCAAATGAATAGAAACCGGTATTAGACAAATTCACTAGAGACAGTTTGGCTTTTTGTTACTTGATTTTCCAAGGGCAGGGAGTTAATTTATTTTTCTATTTTTGAAGACTCTTTTCCGTCTCCCTTCCTCCACAAGAAAACCCCCACAAACCACAGAGTGATAGCAGTAAACGATTACCAAGGCTCACCAAAGGTTTGTGGTGGATTCTCTTTCACTGTCAAATTTCAAACCGAGATCGGAGAACTTCCTAGAAATGGTGCTGTTATTTTAAACAGGGATTAATTTGGGGAAGTCCAGTGGCTGATTATACCAGGTCATTTGACCGGACAGCAAAGTTTTATTCTAGTTTGCAAACGTTATCATGTTGACAAGCAGAGAGGAGATGAAACACGGGAAGAGGGAGTATGGGGGGACCGAGCGCCGAGAGGGGGGTGCAGAAACATGACCTTGCATTAACAGCATCCTCGGTGGAAGAAAAGAAAGATTTGGGAAACAACAAGCCGGGAAACAGAGCCTGTGAGTGCAGAACAAGAAACTGGACATAAAGACAAGCTGGGGAAAATCAGCAACAGGATCAAATGAGGGAAGAAACGTGCCGGGGGGCTCCGCCACGGGAGTTTCCTCGCCGGGAGGCAGGGCTCGGGCCGGAGAGCGGTGGGCGGTCAGGGCACGCCATCTAGTGAGATGCCACCGCTCGCCGGGCAGCCCCGGCAGGAATCCTCCCTGGGCTGGAGCTGCAGCTGAGGGTTTAGAACAACCGGGTGCAGATGTTTGGGGGTTTGGGGGGGCAGTGTCTTGTTTCGCAGCGTGGATGTGGTTCCTGGGGTGGAAACCCCGGGGTGATGCTGGTCCCTGTGCTCAGACGGGCGAATTCACTCTCCCTCTAGTCTAGGTGACACGTATCTGCTTTATTAGCCACTGTGTTATTGCTTAATATATACAAAAAATGTTTTCAAAGACTTTATCCCATTTCCTTGAAGTCCCCGAGTTTCACCAAGGACTTCAGTAAGAGTTTCAAGCTTGGTGGTACAATATATTTTTCTTGACTTAGGATATCTTCATATGCACAAAATTAAAATAAGTACTATAGTACCCTGCTCACTCAAGGGGAAATTACAGGGAAGAAAGCACAATCAGAATGCTAACACCATCAGATCTCCCCCACATCTATTCCCATTCGCTGCTACGGATCCTGTATGAGCCTGGGTAGTTGACCTATTTTCCACGCCAGGTATTAGGAGGTACAAATAAGGTTTTTCTGTTAATGCTTCCTCCCCTGTCATTTATTTGAAGAGGTTTTTTGGGTTGACATCAGTCAATTCTTGAGTTTGCAAGTCCGAAACCTAGACACTCAAAAGGATCTCATTTTCGGAGTGGGTACAAAGGATTTTCTGGGGAAAAAGATGACCCAAGTAGTTTAGGTACACCTCAAATTAAATCATACTGAGTTACTAAGGGACAACAGTGTTAGTTTAATCACAGAATTTGGATGGGTAACTCTGGTTGCAGAACGTAGGTTTAAAAATAGGGATGTGTGTGCCTTCTTTCAATGTCACTCAATTTTGAAGACTCGTCCTAAGAGCATAGTTTCCCCTGAACTGCTGTGGCTCATAGAAGGGCATACGCCGTTCCCCGTGCTAAGAGCACACAGGATTCAAAGGGAAGGATAAAAGCCTTCTGCTCTTAGGAGCATTGCATGCAGAGACTGCACAGGGACCACGGTGGAGCTGGTGTAATTATGATAGAGGAAGGTGAGAGCGAAGCTTGGTGAAGGCTACTAACGACTGAGTTTACACAGGCCAAGCACTGAAAACCATCTAGTAAGGAGGCGTTCATTGGGAAGATTAATGGTCGCTATATTTCAAATCTACTTCCACCAGTGCAAAGCAAGGTTCTGAGAAACTAAAGTGCAACAAGGACTCCATAAATCTTTTCTACTTAGTCCTGCATATTAAGTAAGGGATAGAGAAAAGGGAAAGGTTGGGGGATAGGAAGGATGGAGAAGAAAAGCCTGCTGATTTGCTTACTGCTTTGGGATATATTACCTGATTAAATCTGGGGGAAAAAAATCTTACAAGTCTGGGGTAGGCTGCAGAGATCCCCGGGTTTTCTGCATAACAGGTTGCTAATTCCCATCTTAATTTACTAAACTCTTAAGACTTTTTTTTTATTATTTTTTTTGTCGCTCATCTCCCTTCAGCTCCTTGCAGAAGCTCTCCTTAGCATGGAGTCTGAAGATCTCGCTTAACCAAGGATCTGAAAACGCGGTTAGAAAATACTAGGAAGGAACTTGGATGGCTCTCGGGCTGGAGCTAAGACAAAAGGAGGGGGAGGGAGAATCCGCAGCCGCTCCCAACACGCACGGGAGACCTGACATCTTGAACTGCTGGCTGCAGCATTCACTGAGACATAAATCAGGCCATTCATGAAGGGGTCTGCTCTGCCAATATACATAAAGAGAAATACTAGACGGAAAGAGGCAAATCTGAATTAGATCCATCTCTTGCATAGCAGAAATCCTTTACGCCAGTTAGATGAGAGAAACTGATGTTTGAAAACCACAGAAGGTTTGGCAAGGGTAAAATTTTACATGCTAATGAGCCCCCAAAGAATTTTGACCTGTGAAGGATATTTAACTACTGAGAAAGATTTATATCCAATAATACACAAAAATGGAAGTGAGCACAGAGTACAGGGAATTAGAAACACACTACAAACATCCTCCTGTTCACATCAGAGTTGAGAAATAATTCAAGAAAATACCAGAAACACTTTTCAATACATAAGCAGTGAGAAAAGTAAGATTCCTTAGCCAGAGAAACTGTTCGGTATGGTCTGTTGCTGTCTGTGTTCAGTATTTAAAGCCTTATCACTGCAAAATACTATACTAGGTCCTTGCATGGAGAGACTCTGCTCTGGGGAACTTGTCATCTGCCCAGTCACTGTCAAGGAGGTTTTATGTTACAGTGGCACAAGAGCCAAGCAATGTATTATTGAAAGAATAGGCATTAACTGAGCACAGATTTCTCAAGCCTCAGGTCGACAGAACAACCACAAGACTATCCATCTCTCCCCCACTGCTACGCATACATATTCACCCTTTAAATGACATTTCACCAAAATAGTTTGCAACAAAACTCCTTCTATATTAAGACTTTTAAGACCATGACTTCATGAAGTCAGAAGTTTCTCCAACCAGCTTTCTCCACACCTGCATTACCAGCCTGACGTAAAAGAAGATGCCATCCAGTGAAGTTACAGCAATATCTCCATTATCTATTATTCCTAATTAGTGAAGTCAGTTACCATTCCCTCTGTGTATATTTCTGGACAATGCACAAATTCACGTCTGTAATAACAGATTATCCTTATCTGTCACATGGGAAACATAAGAAAAAACTTTTTATTCCCGAGAGTGACCAAACACTGGCACAGGTCGTGGTGAGGTCCATCCGGACAGGATACGGAGAGGTGGAGTCGTCTCCGTCCTTGGAGATACACAAACCCCGATGGGACGCGGCCCTGGGAAACCGACTCTGAGCAGGGGGCTGGACTACATGACCTCCAGAGGTCCCTTCCAGCCTCAGCTTTTCCAAGACTTGAATTTGGCTTCTGCCTACCACCTACGCACCAACCAGACTGGCCAGGCACTCTGCTTGGTCATGGGTACCACTGTTTTGTTTCCCCCCTACATCAAGGCAAGAGAGTCCCAAAAAAACCCATTTTTTCTTCAGATTGTAACAATAACTAGACATAATTGTTATAAATGTGTAATAAAGATTTAGAAAAGAGTATAATTTCTTTGATACAACCAATTTATCTCAGCAAAAACAACACTGGATCCAGAAGTCAGTCTCTTTCTTGGGCATTCAGGACACAGGTAACTATGATCAAGCGCACTTGCCAATGTCCACATTTAATTTGCAAACTCAAAGCCACAGTTTCTCTGCTAGCCTGTTTTACCACACTGCTGCACAACAGTCCTATTCATGCGAAATAAGTCTGTCATTAAAGGAAATTTTTAAAGCAAAAGCTTAAAAGGAACAAGTTCTGCCACTTTTAAAGCCATTTATTTGATATTTGGCTTTAAGCAAAAAAAGGAAAAAGCTGCAACCCAACCTAGCTTATCTATTAAGTTATATTAAAAGCATCTCAAGGCAGGAGGTTGTTTTCAGATATCTATCTGTTGAAATACTTTGACATTAGAAAGTAGCTTCAATGTTTGCACGTTCCAAATCCTATTTGAAAGCAGGCAGGAGACTAACCGCTTTTGTGAGTGCAGGCCTGTGCAACAGGACCTCCACATCTTTTGGGTCTGGATCACCTTTGCTATGCATTTCTGTCAGCGCCGACCACAGCTGGCCCAAGACGAGCGCTGAAGCTTCCGAAACAGCAGCAACGCAAATTACATTTGAGGTAGCTCGGTTATTTCCAAGGGACCAGACGTGCACGGGACACCTTGCTGGCTCGGGCTCTCTCTGCCTTCCCACCCAGGCTGCCAAGGCTTCAGGAGGAGAGGTAGCAGCTTTTAATCGAAAAACTGTTTGTTGGATATGCCCAAGACTTAAAAGTCTGCTGTACGCCGAGATGAACTTTGTAAAGAATATTAGGATTCCAGAGGAATACGTGTAATTTTGCAAAATCAGGGGCGAGGGGCACAGCATGGCATAAAATAATCAATCTCTGGAACCATTTCAGATGTGTTTTCTCCCCTAACTCAGACAAAGACCAAACGCGGATCCTTCCTAAGGAGACATTTCTATTTGGAATAGATCTCAGCCTTTCCGTTAGTTCCTTATAGTAAAGAGTACACTGCTCCCCACTTTCATACCTAAAATGTAATAGTTAGAAAGAATGGTTTAGCACAATTCACTACACCAGGCAAGCAGTCCCACATTTGTTACGAGAATTTCTGCAGGAATTAACACTCCTCCAAATCCCACAAAACCCACCACCCCCCTGGTTTAAAGATTTGTCCTTCACTTACCCTCTTCTACCCCAAACATTTCAGTTACAATACTCAGCTCATCACTGTCCAGCTCGGTGACTGGCATCTCATCTGAACAGCAATAAATTAACACTAAATAATCAAAAGCAACAGAAGAATAATGGAGAGATTAGGTTTCAAAATGATACATTTATTATAACTAAACAAAGGACACAAGCTCCAATTAACTTAAAAATTTTATACTGCGTTATGGCAAACACAGGACCAGTACGCTCAGAGCACAGACAAATGATTTTCAACTTAAATTTCTAACACAGGCTGAAATTCTTCAACTGAAAAGCAAAACTTGGAATACATACAAAGAACAGAATATGGGATTATTCTTTTAAATATACCCAATAATTTGATATAAACAATTTAAAAGTATTTAAATACATGCTGAAGTAGCTAAAGTTTAAATGATTAGCAAGATATATAAAGTTACAAGAAGTATTTTGGAGTTGTATAAAAGATGTAACTTTTTCCCCCAGACAAAGCCTACATAAGTGTAAGGTACTATCTTGTCAAGAGAATATTCTCTACCTGCGTGCAGTCCTGCTGACAAACTACTTATTAACTTAGCTTTCTGGTACTTAAATTGCAGGTGGATTTACTCTCACAGCATGCAGTCAGTGATGAAAATCTCAGTAAAAACCATCTTTTGAGCTAATGTGAAATGGAAACAGTTTTTTCAATAAAATAGGTCCTATAACCTGCTTGTTTTGAAGGGGAAAAAGAAATGACATCCTACTTTACTTCTACGTCCCTGTTGATAAATATTTTTTTTTTTAAAAGCTTTTTATATGTTTTACATTTTTTCCCCTGAATAGTTTATAATCAAAACCTGATCTTATTTGCATCTGAAACAACCCCAACAACGGCCTTACCGACTACCTAACTCTGAGCTTAGAGGCTTTGCCTGTGTAAGTCACACGGTCACTGAAATCTCACACATCCTGTAATTATTTAAACAAGTATTTACATCTCCTGATTAAATATTCCTTCAGGAATAAGTTCTGACCAGTTACTGTACACTCAGAAGTCATCCTTTCTCTGAAAGTACTGCAGCTTCTGGTTTTTTTGGTCAACACGTGCTCTGTTGTCTTTCGTTATTCTGAAGCTAGTCCTCAAGCCACCGATTTGCTGGAGTTGGCTGTATCGCCTGGACAAAGCTGCTCGGGAAGGTTCAAAACCGGGTAAGTGGGAATCACCGAGGGCTTCCTCATCTTTTTAAGCTTGCAGAAGATGTGTTGTTCAAGTCCAGCTGTCACGGGTTTGCCTACTTTCAACATCAGAAGGAAAACATTCCCCGCAAAAACGCTTCGCTATGGTTGATGAGTACGTCCTTTAAACACTTTAGGTAACAGGGGAAAACTGACATTTGTGATTGACATTTAAATGTATTTTATGTAACCTGTTAAAATTTCACAATATGGCAAATTTCAAACAAGTCCAAAAGCTAAAAATGTTCAATAAATGTTTCACAATTATTTTAATCAGGACATTCTTCATTAAAAAAAATCTGCTATTTTTGGCTCCCTTTTATTTAATCAACAGAAAATTTAAGTGAAGAGTAAACACAGAAAAAGAACAGCAGCAAAGTGTCTTAAACTTCCCAATACTACAACCAGGTAATTTACTGTAAGGACAGTTAAAGCTCTGTGAAACTTTAATCGAGAAGTCTTTGAAAACAGCTTTTTCTGCTACTTCTCTGTTTTAAACTTGCATGCATTCAAGTGCATGCAATTCTTAGGTTTTTGATATTCCATGAAAGGTAGCAGACAATTTTAGGAGTATCTTTATCATGTTTCAGGAATGTCAAGTAAGATTGTTACACATTGTTTTCAAATTGAAGATATGCAACTGCAAAATTTAGCGTACTTCAAAGCCCATTAATTCTAATTGTAAATTATACAATGTAAAATTAGTTTTTAAATTGTATTTTTGTGAAATTAGTTTTACTCTTGCATTTTCATCTAAGATAAGTTTTGGCCTAAAAAAGCACCTAGTGAAGTCCTGTCTTCAAAATCTACAAACTGACTTTCAGGCTGAAATCTCCAGGTTAATCTCGATTTACAAGGAAGAGAACAGCCTCCTTGTTTAGCGGTACCTTAACTACAAAGATCGCACCGATTTGAAATTTCAGCTTTGTCACAGCAATTTTACACTTCAGATACAATTACAGTAATTCTCAGGAGGATCTTGCTGTAAGCAGCTTTCTTTGCAAACTGTACAGAATATCAACTCAATACTTGAACTAAACACTGACCCTTTTTCTAGAATTAATTGTACTGTACATCTTGCTTTGGAAACAACTAAATACAATGGTCCATCATGCAAGCCATGAGACTGTCAAAACTTTTTTTGTTCCACTAATTTCAAATAAGTTTTTACAAATAATTTAGCCAATCTAGATAAATACTGAACATGGAATTATGCTGAAATACTCTCGGGAGTCAACATTTTCTACGAAAATATGCAACTATGACTAAAAGCATGAAGTACTAACTGCCCACCTCAATATCACTGTGTACAGCGCCATTGTAAGATGTGCTCTCTATAGCGAACACAGAATCAAGAATGTTCATGTATTTCATAATACTGGGTGCAAAATAAAATATAAAAAAAACAAACCACAACCCTGCTGGTTCAAGTCACACTATGTGTATTTCATAACAAGATTTTAAGAAAGAGTGAAAAACTTAGGCTATCAGGACTTATGGAACATCCCAGAGTTGGCATTTTAAACTTAAAAATTTACTACTAAGGACACACATTAATGAGTAACCTTGACCTACTGTCAGTATTTAATCACACAGTTAAAAGACAGTAACTATAAGCAATATAGTAAAAATCCAGTGATGTAATCAAAGCACTGGCAATACTAGACATGACTTGTTGACTGCACAGTAAGCAAGGCCATGAGATGAAAGTATTTATGTACTTTGACTATACCTGGTTAGTGATTTTATACCTGAGATGAAAATTGAGAGGTAAGATAACTCGTTATGGTGTAAGTAATTATCAGATTAAAAACAACAAACGTGAAGATAACTGCATTTTTAAGAAATATATGCAAAAAGATGACAACTGACATTTTCCCCTTACGATTATTTTCATTTTGCTATTTAGACACTCACTTTACTGTGTGACAGATTGCATTCTGAAACTATTTTAAAGGCTCCCGTGATTCCAATGCTTTAGCAATTCATGGAATTTTGGGTAGAAGCGACATCCTCTACTCCCTAGTCTTAAGAAATTTAAGGCACCCATAAGAAGCAAACTTCATGGGAAGTTTCCATTCTAGGGAAAAATAAATCTGATTTTCCCTTCAACAGAAAAAAATAGTAACAATGAATTCATAAAAGTGATTAGAATGCCACATTCTCTGTCAGTGAGGCAACAGCTTAGTGATATTTAGCTTAAATAAAATTCAATCTAAAAAGCTACTACTGAAGCCACAGAATCTTCACTAACAGGTTACAAAATATGTAATATTGTGACAGAAGGGAAAGTTTGTATTAAATTCTGAAAAAGCTAAAAGGTAGAAGCAGAGCAAGGTTGGGCCCCATGTAATGATGAAAGAAAATAAATGAGAAACATTTTTCCATGATAGATACACTTAATTTATACAGCAAACTTGCAAGTTTAATGGATCACTGTATCACAACAATGAGTGCAAATACATGATTTTGTGGGCAGGAGCACTGCTAAAGAAGCATAGTTTGTTTTCATCTGTATGAAATGACAGTAAATCACTTCTCTGATGAACGGAAATTTCATTCCATATGTCAGAAAACATATCTACGATTTATTACTAGAATCAGCTCAAAACACTTCCCATAATCACAAAGCTCAAGTAACATGTAGCCATTAGACGCAGAAAGATATACAAGGTTTTGGTTACAACTGTAGTTAGCTTCAGATTCTGAAGCTTAATTCTTTGCTTCCGCAGCTTCTTTATCATGCTTTTCTTTTGCTTTCTCTTTTTCTTCCAGTTTTTCTTCTTTTTGAAGTAGTGCCATAATCTCAGCAACCTGACTGGTTCCAATATCAACATCTTCTTTGTCAATCAATTCTACCACCTACATGAACATAAAGTGAAATTGAGAGAGCATTTAGTTTGTACATGATTGAGGCATTTTCACATCATAAATTTTGTTAAGACAAAAAAAGTAATCAGTTCTCTCATGTTCAACAGCATTCTCTTACACAAAACACAAATTCAAGCCACAACCAGTGCCTCAAAGGTATCCAGAGTATTAAAAAAAAGCTGAAACTTAATGCAAATGATCTAGAACTTTTGACCTCAGCACACAAAGACTCACATTTTAAAGCATTAGTAAAACAAACCCATTTATTATATCTGTTGCAATGAAAAGCTCAGATTCAGTACCTGCTGAAACAGTATTTAAGACAATACGTATTTTATAGGCTTAATTTTATCAAAAAGACCTATAGGCACAAATTTACAAAAACTTAAAAGTAGACAGGGGTAGGCCTTTCAGAAAGCAAAATGAAAAAAATAATTTAGCAGGTGATTCCAAATTCCTTTACATAGCTTTTTGTACAAATGTATGCTTGGCATAGCTCCTGAAGTTCCTAGAATTATTCTGCATTATATGCAGACTTCAGAAGTACATTTTATCTGTGTTGCTAAATGTACAATTGCTGTTTAGATCAACAGGGAAGATAATCACCACTGGGACAACTTCAGTAGAGAGGAAAAATGTGTTTCAAAAGGCTGATACTGTATTTTCTAGCTGGCCATCGTTTAAGCGCTATTTCTGTATTGAGTAGGAAAATTACTTGCAAGGAAGTAAGTTTCAGAACATCTCTAAATTTACCAGGTAAAAAAGAAACAAGAAAGTGAAGGACAAATGCAGGGAAAACCTGAGAATGTTCTGCAAAATGAGAAAACAGGACAAATCAGGCAAAGAACACAGGTCATTTACAATGGACCTAAAGGACGACTGATGGTCTGATGCCTTTCAAGCATAGGAAATACAGGTCTCAATGAAATATGTAAGGTATACAAGTAGGCAAGACAATTATTATCTTGTGTTGACATAAAGTATATCTATATGCATTATGTCAAGACTTTGGCTAATAGTGGTATTCCTAAAGTACTTTAGTACTTCTAAAGCTCCTTCCCATGCTCCCTCCCATTCATAAGTAGCACAACAAAATTACCGTATTTTACAGAACTTGACATAGGCATACAGGAAAACCTACAGCTCTAAAGTTAATGTGGGTAACAGACACAGGATAAATTCCGCACCCCCCCCCCCCAAAACAGCCATATAAATTCTGAAGATGCTAATATGTATTATATGGTCTATTTACAATACATTACCAAAAACCTCACTGGCATCAAGTAAAGACTCTTGCAAAAGACAGCAATATGAATTTAAGTCAAAACAGGTACAATGTTTGAAGGATGGCTAGCCTTATTTTCTTTGAGTAGTCCACAGACTTACCTTAACAACATTATCTATATCAATTTTGCCATCCTTGTTTTCATCTAGTGCCTCTGCAATCCTAGTTAGCTTCTCCTCTGGAATCTTCTGAATTTGTTTCATCGCATTAATTAGCTCAGCAATACTGATGAGATTCTCCCTGAAGAGGAAGCACAATCTGTACATGGCAGGCAGTTACTCCAAAGGAGTAAAGTTGACAAAAGGCAGTACTCAAAGTCACTACACTGCAGGTCATTTGTAAAAACATGCATTATTTATTTATAATCCTGAACAGAATGCAAAAAAGCAAAAATGAGTTACTGATCAGCAAGCAGATTTCAAACGAATCTTTATCTTACTATCAAATCTCACGCTTTTGGTTTTGACATGCTGTATTGCACAAATACAGGTATCCAATAGCATTTGAAATGAAGTTTAGCACAGTTTCTGTGCTTCCCAGACTGTGTATCTAATGCCCTTTGCCCCCTCCCCGCCCCATTTACCAAAGATGCAGTGCCATGCACCTGTCATCCTTTTAGATTTAGAGAGACCGGCCTACACAAAAGTAATGAAAGTCACAGGAAAACAAAAGCTGAAAACTAATCGCTTTAGCAATTTAGCTGTTGTTAAAATAGGCCTTATTTGCTCCTATCAAGGAATAGACTTTGTAGAAGAAAGGACTAAACTTGACATTGTGACTAGCAGGTTTCAGACGTTTCCACTGTCTGCTTACTGATCTCATGAAGCTAAAGTTCTCTGTCTTCTGCAACCTAAAGCCTCTGCTTGCCTATGTAGTTAGTTTGAAGAACCATCTTCCAGCACAGGTCAAGCTGAAATGCAGGAGACAGTGAACCCGATAAATATTAACAGAAGGGCTTTATCAGTATAGTCACAGCTCTATACCTGTCCCTAACCTCTGGGCACAGACTGACTTTTATTCAAGGAGCATTTTTCAAACTGCCACTAAATGTCCTGGACTTGTGTTGTTCCTATGACTCTTAATGGCTTGGTAATGACTGCACCAACTTGAAGGTCAAAAAAACCAAGCCTTTGACAATTAAACAATATTTAAACTAATAATTTTCAGTCATCCACAATCACCTACAAAATTATCCACAAAACCATCCATTACATAAAGTATAATTACATTCAGTACAAGCAGATTCTATATTGTATTTTTAATTTACAAATTTGGATGGTTTTGATCAACAACTTCTCTATAGCACCATTCATATGGCTGCCTTAATCTTATTACACAAAATTTGAAACAAATGACCGTTTGCCTTGGGGACTGGAAAAAACAAAGGCTGGAAGCAACAAAAGCAGAATCCTTATTTCTGTTTAGGTTACGCTCTATGGGAGCTGGGAAGCTCTCTTTATGAATCACACAAAATGGTGCAAGCATAAACTAGATTAATACAGCATTCATAATCACAAACTGTGAGAATTACAGTCACAATTTTTAGGAATGTCAGTGCCTGTAATATGCAACATATGACCGTTCAACATATGATTGCCTGAAATGACTCTCCAGTAACATTAAGACCTGGAGAAGTGTTGATAAAGGAATTTTGCAATGAAACTATCAAGGAAGATCTTTCTTTGAAAATCTGCAAGTGTGTCACAAGTTGAAATGAAGCAAATTTTCAGAAAGGGACCATGTAAAATTATCTCCTTACTTCCATTAGACCTGTTCCCCCATTTCTCTCCAGAGACAGAATAGACTTTATGGCAATTTTTTTTCCTCACTGACATCTTCACTACTAAAGAACAACAAACATGAATATGCTTACCATACTGTTGCATACCTTTTCAATCAATGACACAGGGCAAATTTACTGCATGAGGAGCATGACTAAAGGCATGATTTCACCTGCATCACCATTAGTGCTACAGGCATGAATAAGATGGTAAGATACTAATCGACACTTTGACTTTCAGAACCCCCTCAGGACTAACATCTGGGGAATTATACCTGCTTTCTTCCTTCCTCATTTCAACCATATTTAACATACCTTAGAAGAGAGAAGGTCTACAGCACAATTTTGTTAATTTTATTCTTCAGTTAGATTATCTTAACGTTCTGAACAACTTTGCTAATTCTTTTCTAATCACACATCAGACAAAAGCAAGACTGAAGATGAAGAGTCAGAGACACACTCAGTGGTCTCAAGTCACTTACCCAGCAGGAGGACTATCACCAGCGTCCAGCTTTACATCCACTGTCTTTTGACTTGTCTCTAATTCATTAATAATTTTGTCTATCTGACCAATCATTCGGTTCACCCTCTTGGTCAATCGCTTGCTTGCCTTCGACTCTTCCACCACCTCTTCCTGGCCAGTTTTAGAGAGCTCTTTTATCTCTTGCAAATCCTAAAATAAATGGTCAAGAGAGAGAAAAGCTGCTGTTGGTGTGAATTCTCAACAATGGACACTACTGACTTCGACCAGCATTTCAAGACAGGAGCCATTTGTAAATGAAATGCGAACGTATAGACATATAAAGCCAAACTGGAATTAGAACAATAAATTCTAACACTGCTGCCTTTTTCATGCACCCCTTAAATGTTATTTTGCACATCTTTCATAAGACTGGATAAGATTCATTTTATATAACTTGAAGTATCTGTAATACTGACATGTATGCTTGATAAAGAACCGCAGCATGCAGCAGTTAGCACCTGTTAGTCTAGTCAGCCTGGGAATAAGAGCAGGAACAGGATTCTCATCTGGTGGGAACTACTCCAATGATTTTAACTAGGCTTTAAACGCGTTATGCAAGTGAGACTCTGCACTGTCCCATACAAAGTTCATTCACTCAGCTACCAACTACAGGCTAACAGACATCCAAGCAAGATAATCTTAAAATTTGTGGATCATTTATACTAAAACTAAACACGAACAGAAATAAAAAAAGAACTTCCATGCCCCATTCTTCACCTCACTATACTCCTGGATATCACCCTTCAATTCCTCGAGCTCTTCCTTTTCCTTTGTTAGTGATTTTTTCTGTTCCTGCAGCTTGGTGCAAGCATCATTCAGCATGTCAATCTCCTCCTTAGTGATCTCCTCACCCTGTAACAGAAAATATATACAAATAAGCAAAAGACACATTTGTGATTTTCCTCAAAGATTTCGGGTCTTTTACCAGAAAAGACAGATTCAAGATTCTTTTTCCATGTTCAGAGTCAATATTGTCATAGCCATTTTGAGGCTAATGCAGAGATCTGCATTTTGAGGCTAATGCGAAGATCTTAAATGCTAAGACAATTAGTTTGCTATGGTATGTATTTTTTACGTGCACCAGTAGTAAGTTCAGCTGATATGATTCATTATGTGGGTTTTGGCTATTTGAAATTCTGTACCTAATTGTCTCATTTAAGAATGTTGTACTTCGTTCTTTGCTGGGTGAAAAATCCAAACAACTGAGAAACGATTCACTATGTACAAGAAAGATAAATTACACAAAAAAAATTTGCAAAGTTCAGGGAATTGAGCTGGAGCAAAGTTATCTTCAACAACCTTTGTGAGAACGAGGATGAACATCCATAGTTTGTGAACTATACCCGTCTCTTGAAAAGCTGAGAATAAAAATCTAACCCCCAACTGAATACGTAAAAAATAAGGCTTCAAGATGATTCATTAAAAATGCTAAAATCCTGTAATACTAGCTACAGTTAGTATATTAATCTTACCCAGACACTAGTTTTTATTCTGAATGGCTAAGCTCTGAACAGCTTTTAGACTAAATAAGTAGAGTACAGAAAGACATGTGCAAACAAGGATGCCAGAAACACAGAGCAGAAGGATGACATGCTTCCAAGAAACAACTACAGAACAGTTCACGAACTAGGCATCCAGCCCCTTTGTCAACTCTTTTAGAGTTTCAGTGTACTGTTAATATCTATGCATCAACCTCAGTTCTGATTTTAATACAGTATCTATAGTTTACCTTGGGGGGGGGGAGAAAAGAAAGCAACTCAGTTTGAAAACAAATTCCTCTGCCTCAAATAAAATCAGTCATCTTCAAGAAGCTGGCAGTCTTACATTTTTGCTCTAAGAGGCAAGAATGTATTCGACGGCATTTAAAATCTTTGGAAGGATCTTTAGGGGACAGGCCACACTGTAACCTCAGTTAAGAAATGCCAAGCTAACTGTACTTTTTGTTTTCTCCTATAGGTTAGGGCTGTTGAAGAAGTCCTACTTGTGGCCCGGTGTCATGCATTCTCACAGCGCTGGTGGCATGGCAGGCAGCAATGCAAAACGCTATGCCAGATGTGGCAGTATAAGCTAGCTGTGACATCACACATCCTTGCTGTTTCCAAATGAGATCATGCCAGCCTTGCCTGCCTCCCTCCCACAGAGTATCCTCATGGCTGCTCTATCATTCACCCAGCTACGCAGCCAGCAGAGTCAGCTAACTCATCACACAATAATGCATGATTTCAACGTGGATTAGTTCCATTTTGTTATTACCATTAAAAACTTCTTGGCAGCATTCTAAAGTAAACAATGTTATTATTATAACAGGTAGATAATGATGCTGTCCAAGAAAATTGAAAATGTTTTTCTACTTAAACTTTCTATTTTAAATTAATGTTGTTATTCTGCAAAGTAACACTGGGACTGAGAAAAATCCTGACATCAAGCCTCATGGACAAAAATAAAGTGCTCAGCTACAAATAAAAGTCAAGGTACAACTAAAACATGAAAAGAAAGCATACAAGAGGTGGAAGCAGGGACAGGCGACCCAGGAGGAATAGCAGAGACAGTCTCCCAGCACGCATGGATGGGTTCAAGAAAGCCAAAACCCACCGGGAATTAAATCTGATGAAGGATGTGAAGGACAACAAGAAGGGCTTCTACATAGAATTATAGAATTGTTTAGGTTGGAAATGACCTAAGATCATCAAGTCCAACCGTTAACCTAGTACTGCCAAGTCCACCACTAAACCATGTCCCTAAGCACCACATCTACCCGTCTTTTAAATACCTCCAGGGATGGGGACTCCACCACTTCCCTGGGCAGCCTGTTCCAATGCTTGACATCTCTTTCGGTGAAGAAAGTTTTCCTAACATCCAATCTAAACCTCCCCTGGAGCAACTTGAGGCCATTTCCTCTTGTCCTATCGCTTGCTACTTGGGAGAAGAGACCGACACCCACCTCCCTACAACCTCCTCTCAGGTAGTTGTAGAGAGCGATGAGGTCTCCCCTCAGCCTCCTTTTCTCCAGGCTAAACAACCCCAGTTCCCTCAGCCGCTCCTCATAAGACTTGTTCTCCAGACCCCTCACCAGCCTCGTTGCCCTTCTGTGGGCACGCTCCAGCACCTCAGTGTCCTTCTTGTAGTGAGGGGCCCAAAACTGAACACAGTATTCGAGGTGCGGCCTCACCAGGGCCAAGTAAAAGGGGACAATCACTTCCCATCACCCACTGTGGTGGTCCTGCTGGCCACCACACTATTTCTGATACAAGCCAAGATGCTACTCGCCTTCTTGGCCACCTGGACACACTGCCGGCTCATGTTCAGCCGGCTGTCAACCAGCACCCCCAGGTCCTTTTCCGACAGGCAGATTTCCAGCCACTCTTCCCCAAGCCTGTAGCGCTGCATGGGGTTGTTGTGACCCAAGTGCAGGACCCGGCACTTGGCCTTGTTGCACCTCAGGCAACCGGCCTCAGCCCATCGGTCCAGCCTGTCCAGGTCCCCCTGTAGAGCCTTCCTACCCTCAAGCAGATCAACACTCCCACCCAACTTGGTGTCATCTGCAAACTTACTGAGGGTGCACTCCATCATTGCTAAAGATATTAAACAGAACTGGCCCCAGTACTGAGCCCTGGGGAACACCGCTCGTGACCAGCCGCCAACTGGATTTAACTCCATTCACCACAACTCTTTGGGCCTGGCCGTCCAGCCAGTGTTTTACCCAACAAAGAGTACGCCCGTCCAAGCCATGAGCAGCCAGTTTCTCCAGGAGAATGCTGTGGGAAATACTGTCAAGAGCTTTACTAAAGCCTAGGCAGACAATATCCACAGCCTCTCCCTCATCCACTAAGCAGGTCACCTTGTCACGGAAGGAGATCAGGTTAGTCAAGCAGGACCTGCCTTTCATAAACCCGTGCTGACTGGGCCTCATCACCTGGTTGTCCTGCACGTGCCATGTGATGGCACTCAAGATGATCTGCTCCATAACCTTCCCTGGCACCAAGGTCAGACTGACAGGCCTGTAGTTCCCCAGATCCTCCTTCCAGCCCTTCTTGTAGATGGGCATCATATTTGCTAACCTCCAGTTGACTGGGACCTCCCCTGTTAGCCGGGACTGCTGATAAATGATTGAAAGTGGCTTGGTGAGCACTTCCGCCAGATCCCTCAGTGGATCCCATCCGCCCCCATAGACCTGTGTGTGTCTAAGTGGTGCAGCAGGTCGTTAACCATTTCCCCTTGGATTATGGGGGCTTCATGCCGCTCCCCATCCCTGTCTTCCAGCTCAGGGGGCTGGGTACCCGCAGAACAACTGGTCTGACTATTAAAGACTGAGGCAAAGGTGGCATTAAGTACCTCAGCCTTTTCCACATCCTTTGTCACTATGTTTCCCCCCGCATCCAATAAAGGATGGAGATTCTCCTTAGCCATCCTTTTGTTGCTAATGTATTTATAGAAACATTTTTTTATTGTCTTTTACAGCAGTAGCCAGATTAAGCTCTATCCGGGCTTTGGCTCTTCTAATTTTCTCCCTGCACAACCTCGTAACATCCTTGTAGTCCTCCTGAGTTGCCTGCCCCTTCTTCCAAAGGTCATAAACTCTCTTTTTTTTCCTGAGTTCCAGTCAAAGCTCTCTGTTCAGCCAGGCTGGTCTTCTTCCCCACCGGCTTGTCTTTCAGCACATGGGGACAGCCTGCTCCTGTGCCTTTAAGATTTCCTTCTTGAAGAATGTCCAGCCTTCCCGGACCCCTTTGCCCTTCAGGACTGCCTCCCAAGGGACTCTCTCAACCAGCCTCCTCAACAGGCCAAAGTCTGCCCTCTGGAAATAGGGCAGCAGTTCTGCTAATCCCTCTCCTCACTTCTCCGAGAATCAAAAACTCTAGGTATTTTGTGATCGCTATGCCCAAGACGGCCTCCAACCGTCACATCACCCATAAGTCCTTCTCTGTTTGCAAACACCAGGTCCAGCGGGGCGCCTTCCCTAGCTGGCTCACTCACCAGCTCTGCCAGGAAGTTACTTCCACACACTCCAGGAACCTCCTACACTGTTTCCTCTCTGCTGTATTGTATTTCCAGCAGACATCTGGTAAGTTGAAGTCCCCCACGAGAACAAGGGCTAGTGATTGTGAGACTTCTCCCAGCTGCTTACAGAATATTTCGTCTGCCTCTTCATCCTGGTTGGGTGGTCTGTAACAGACTCCCACCATGACATCTGCCTTGTTGGCCTTCCCCTTATTCTTACCTATAAACACTCAACCCTATCATCACCGTCATCAAGCTCTAGACAGTCAAAACACTCCCTAACATACAGGGCCACAAGTACATTGGGAGCAAAAGGAAGGCAAGAGAAAATGTGGGCCTGCTGCTGAATGGGACAAGGAACCTGGTGCAAAAGGACATGGAAAAGGCAGAGGTAGTCAATGCCTTCCTCAGTCTTTACTGATAAGACTGGCCTTCAGTAATCCCAGGTCTTTGAGACCAATGGGGAAGTCTGGAGCAAGGAAGATCTACCATCAGTGGAAGAGGATCAGGTTAGAGAATATTTAAACAAACGGAACACACACAAGTCCATGAGACTTAATGGGATACAACCACAAGTGGTGAGGGAGTTTTTTTGATGTCATTGACAGGCCACTCTCCATTATCTTGGAAAGGACCTGGTCATCAGGGAAGATTCCTGAGGACTGGAAGAAAGCAGATGTCACTATCTTCAATAAGGGCAAGGAGAAGAATCTGGGGAGCTACAGGCCAGCCGGGTAGCAGATGATTAAAACCAGCACGCTCTGACTGTAACAAAGCATGCTCTGATCACAACAAAGCATGCTAATCCTAAAAATTAACCTGTTACTTTAACGGTGGTAATAAATTATGTTCAACATCATACAAAAGAAATAGTGGAGTACACTAAAAAGTTTTTATAGCGTACATACACTGCCCATATCAGTTTAGAAGAGGAAGTCGATACAAATCTAGTAGAGTCTAGTCCAAACCTAGTTCCTTACTTAATCCTTTAGTCTTAGCTACACCCTTCAAAAGAAGGCAACACCCATCTTTACCTACTCTTCCCCTCTCCCTCCTCATGTGTTAACTATACACAGATTAAACATGCACAGATGCATTACGTCTACAGCCAGTGCAAATGCCCCCCCCAATAGGTATATTAGTTTCAATAACACAGATAGATAAAGGACATACTCAGAGATGTTTTGTGCCATCTTCAATTTCTGCATTGGTGGTTGAGAATTTGCAATCTACTAATTAGCTGTTTTTAACGGACAGAATGCAGTGAGAGGGTTAAAACTGAAGGACAGCCAGGCAACTTACCATGGCTCTTACATGTATGTTTTGAATCTTTACATTAAAAAGTATAAAAAAGTACAGTTACCCAGATTACCTTAATGCCTTCCAATACTGGTGCTGTATCTTTCAGTGTCTCCGAGTGCATCGCCATATCTGCCCTTGCCAGTTCTTGTTCGGTATCCATAGCCATCTGACTTTTTTTAACTTGTAGAGCAGCTGCTTCAAGATCTACTGCTGATTCCACCTCTTGCTAAATTTGAAAGACCCATGAAGTTTTAATTAAAACAAAGATAACATTATCTGCATTAGCATCAGTAAAGAATGACTTCTCAAAATAGAAATAGTTGCCAAAGTACACGCAGACATTTTTAGAAGACATTAAAAAACTGCAACATATTGAGTGGTTTCACATTAAAATACCCACTTGCACTTAATGAACTATGCCTGTGAGCTCCTGAGGCTTAATTCACCAGTAAAGCAGGCCAGCAGCTTTTATGGTCAAGTATTATACAATGACATTATCAGGTTAATGACAAATAGAAAGAGCCAAAGATAAGAACATTTAAAGTACAGGGTGGGGGGAAATCAAAAAACAAACAAAACCACCACCTTTGCTAGAGGAATAACAGGCTTCTCTTATTACTCTAATTAAGAGGAAAGAGAAATCAAAGATACCTAAGACTGAGACAATCTTTAATGTTTCACAGTGAATCCTTCTGTGTTGCAGTCTGGTTTAATATTCTCCCACATCTTCCATATGTGCATTTAAAGTCCAGTTTCTTGCAGGCAAGACCCAGAGCAGAGGCAATAACTCATAACGTGCTAGTTTTTACATCACTGACATTTATTTCTCAGTAATTGAGAGCAGAACTTACCACGGCTGCAACCTGAAGGGTTTCTTTGGCTTTCTCTGCAGCTTCAGACAATCTTTCCATCTCTTTTTCTTCATTTTCTTTTCTGATGGCTTCCTCTTCCTGAAGTGTTGCTTCCAGACGCGCTTTGTTATCTACTTTCTCACCTTCAACTTCTGCCACTTTGACTTGAGCCCCTCTGGCCTAAAAATAATGTAGGAAGTCTATTAAAGTCTACATATGTGTGTGTATATATATGTATGTCTACATAATGTAAGAAGTTTATATAACCTTATTGAAATAGGTAGTACAGGTATGCTAATGAATATAGTTAGAACTCCCAAAAGTTACCCTATTTTTGCATTTCGTAGAAAAAGATTATTCTCTTTCTTTGAAAACGAGAACCTTCCACCATGAAATCGTACATATTCTTCCCTCTCTTTCTCTCAAGACTACCAATAATCTACCCAGATCATTTCTCTCTCTACACAACATCAACATTTTCATGTATTAATGTCTTTATATTGCCCGCAGCGTAGACTGTTTTTTATATAAGTAAAAAGATTATTCTAAATCTTCTTATGCTATTACTGTCTACTGTCATGCAATGAAATATTGCCTTTTATTTGCTTTATTCTCAGACCCCTCCATGTATAAGCCAACTTCTGTGTTTGACGGTCACTCAAATAAACCTATCCATGGTTTAGCTTTTCAGGGAAAAGAAAGGAACCAAGAACATCCACTTCTCTGAACGGATTTTCAGTGATGATACTGAAAGCTGGTTACAGACTATGTACATCAATACTTACAACACTCTCTGGTAGTGTCTGAAGTGTTGTTTTGAGCTGATCAGCTGGAGAAAGGGTATCTGGAAGATACATAGCTCTGGATAAAATAAGCAACGAAGTAGGGATTTCCTGGTTCAGATGTAGATCTAACCACTATAAATGCAATACACAAAAAAAATTTTCAACTTTTGGATTTTTTTTCTTTTTTACAGATCAAGTCAAGCATACACAAAAAAGTAGATACTATTTTTTCTACCACTACTTATCAGTCAATATCCTAGCACAGGAACTATAGGCTATAAGCAGCTAAGAATTACAGCAATTGCATTGAAATATATGAAGAAATATTCTGTTTGAAGAAGTATTTCAAGAAGTATTGAATGAATATTTGAAGAAGTGTTTTGTTTCACATGCATCTTCCTCTAAACCAGGCAACACCAAAAGACAACAAACCAATCTACTTGGAGAAAAGTTCTTTACAGAGTAATACAAATAATTAACAAGACAAACTGCCAAAATTGTTAACATATTTTGGATATGTTTAAGTCTAAGTATCTATTTGCATCATCAAAACATCATAGCACAGCCAAAAGCCAGAAACCCACTGCTACTACATACTTACACAGTACACATGACAAAAGCTTATTAAAGAGAAAGACTGTTTTATCCAAGCCTTTAATGAGAACAGAAGCAAAATGACTCCTCAGAATCATAACAAAAATCAGAGCCGCAACTACAGGTCTGTGTATTCGGTCTTGCAAAAACATACCTGTTTAAGCTGTTCCTTGAGACGCTCCTCTGTCACACCAAGAGCTCTCATACCTCGGGCACGACAAGCTGCCTGCAGTTCTTTAACAGTCAGGCTATCAACTCCTTCTTCAGCAATCAGCTGCACAAAGCGTAAAATAAACTTTACCATGCAACAGCTCAAAACTGAAGAACCACCATCAATGCACACCCAGAAGTCCATATTTTTTACAACGGCCACTAGAGGCTGCTGTGATAACACAAAATAGCCTCCACTTTCTAAACAGTGAACATTTATACTGTAGTCTTAACAGCTCCATAATGGTAATGTCAATCTCTTTCTAAGTTAATATTTCTATCAGCTCCCTTACAAATTATAGTTTCATAGAAATGCTTTTCTTTGTAACATAATTACTTCCATTGCAATTAATGGTAAATTAAAAAAAGGTCAGCTTTTTCTTTACAAATAAGGATGCTTCCGATTTTAAACTCTTCAAACCTTTTCGTTCTAAGTTAGCTCAAAAATAAGACAATTAAGACAAAAAAGAAAAATGCCTAGAAAGACATACATATATCTACACACACTCATTACTCTTACACGTCAAAATTATTAACCAGTGCCTATTTAGAATGACTCACTTTGTCATCTGCTTTTATGCTTCTCAACCTCATAGTCAGCTGGAAGCGGAGAAAGTTATTTGTCCCAATTGACTGAAGTTCCAACAATTTACAAAGTGCCACCAACTGAGGCCTGGTTAGATTGTCCAGAGTCAACTCATCTTCAAACAGTTTAGAGAACCTTAAGATCTCCTCATTGCTGGGTCTTTCGCCAGTTTCCCTGATCTGTAAGAAAAAACAAACACACACAAAGCTTTTCAAAGCAAATGTTATGGTTGGGCATTATTTTGAACAATAAAAATATTCTCCTCATTTGTCAAGTACTTTGCATCAATTTTGGGATAGGAAATAGGACACAAGGAAGACATGAAAGAAATTTAAAAAAAACAAATTTATTTACTATAAAAGGCAAAAGAATTGATGGTGTTGATAGTTTCCAACAACATTGCATAATATAAAAACTAACAAAAACAAAAATTAGATGCATCTGTATACTAATGAGCAGGTCTATCTGAGTTGGCACTGCCATGAGATACCTCAAAAAAAAAAAATCTGAGCAAATAAACAGTTGCTACAGAAGTCACACTGGCAAGTATTCTTTCTGGTACCATACTTCATAAACATAAAAGCACATTAAAAGCATCACCCTGTGAAGATAAAGTGAGAAGTATGTCCAATGGCAAAAATTTTGCAACGTTGGTGTCCCTATGAAACACAGATTTGGACACTTACCTACCTACATTCTCTCCACAACCACATTTGTTACAATACTGTCTTGCTTCCAGTTTCTAGCTGTTCTGCAGCACCTCAATGCAAACGCACTTGTACTTGAAGTTATTCCAAAGTATAAAACACTATTTGGGAAAGGACTCTGCATCTTTCTTGATGGAAGATTCTACATAACTGCTTATACAAATGCAAAGTTAAGCTTTTAAGTTATGTGTTGCCAAATGGTACTTCACAGTAATTAAATCCAAATACTGGAAGCAGAAATAACAGTTCAAAGAAGTAGAAAAAAAAAATCATTCCCTAGTCTCATCAGGTCTTAGTTAAACATTATCACCTGTATAAATGTTGATTTTTCTATTTTAAGTGCACCATCAAGTGCTTATTAGTGATATTACTGAATCAAAAATCTACAGAACTTAACAATTAAGTACTCCCAGCCATTTAACACCTTCAGTCTAAACAGTAAGTACATAGATATCCAAAAAACACTTTTCCCAATACCTCCACCTTTTTTTAAGCCCTGTAAAGAAAACATAAGCTAAGTGACACCAAGTACAGTCTGAAAACCTAACATTACCTATACAGCCTGATTTATTATGCCTACCTGTTTTACTTGCCAACTCAAATCATTTAATGAACAGCTACTGAGTACAGGAAAAGATAAAAATTTGGGAGACAAGATGGTCTTGAGTCCATTAACCTCCAGGATACTTGTGTAGCAGGGAAACCAACTCAGAGAAAGAAAGGTCAAAGGCATTGTTCCACTTCACCAGCTCCTTCACTACAGGAGCCAAAAATGGAACTTTAAAAATACAGAAAGTATTTTCTTCCTTGCTTAAAGCTGAATTTTGGCAGAGGCAAGCATATGTTTCTTGAGAGTACAAACTGAAACTTTCTAGTACATCATTAGCTACAAAGCAACACAGATAAATTCTGGAATTCTACAGCAAACACGTTAAGCCTGTAATCAATGGTTCTTGCAGCATCAAATACTTCACTGCAGAAGCAGCTATAAAAGAATAGCAAAAAGGTGGGAAACATTTAAGCTTCTTCGTGCTCTGACATTTATTATTTAGTAGAGTGAAATGAGATCAATAAAATTTGCCTCCATGGCACAAATGAGAAATACATAGCTGTAAAAAGCACACCCACGCATAAGAAATGCGCGGCTTGAAATGTCTTTTTAGTCATCAGAGGAACTTGGGACTTCCTCCAGCAAATGTGGAGTGATATGTCATTTATTTCCACAGAAATTAACCGCCAAATGTAAATACTCAGCAGCAGTTCTTTGAGAAGAAAATTAAATGTTCCAAACATGAAGCATGGCAGTGGCATGCTCCCAGAGTCTGCAGCATCAGTGCTTCAGCTACTAACTGCTATAACTAACCATTTAAAATTTTCTGCAGATGAAAAAGAACAGAAACAGATGATTGCATAGAAGCTTCAAAGTACATGGACTTCGCAAGCAGATACCAACTGACAAAATATGCCAATATCATTATCTGAGGTAACCTACACGGCACTATCAACATGATCTTATTACCCCACCCTTTAAAACTTCATTCTCAGCACTGACAAGCAGGAAAAGCTCCAGCTACCTGACAAGACTTGTAAAGTTCAGGTCTGAAATCCCCAGGCTTATGTGCCTTTTTCTGTGCAAATACATACTCTCCCCAAAGGAGGGGACTACACTCTTTCTTTCAACAAAGCACCTGGTGATGGTTGCTGGCTCCATCTCTTACTCAACAGCCCCACAATTAAGAGAAATCAGAAGTGTGAGCTGACCAAGATAAATCCTATTCTGAGAAGATTTAAGAAGGTATTTTTCATCTCTCCAGGGAATACCTTACCCTTACCTACAACTTGGTGAAAGGAAACACTGTCAAACCTAAAGGCCATCAACATAGGAGGCAGATATCCGACATTTAGTCTCTGTGTCAGCAACTGCTTGTGAATAGAACAATTTTGTACCAAACACAGCACTCACGTTCTAGCAAAACCCCAGATTATACCGCATTCTAGTCAGTACCCGAAAGGATTTCAGCAGTATAGCAGCCATGCATTTAAAAAATGTTTTTATAAACAGAATTAAATTTGACAAAAAAAATTTTACTTTTCCCCCACTAAGTTTTAATCAGTTAATTAGGAAAGAACTTCTTTATCCCACTTTTTTTTACACCCAATGTTCAAAAAAAGAGGTCAAAAACTACACGAGTAAAAAGAGAACGAGAAGTGAATGAGTAGAAATACACTGCTTCTAGAATCAGAGTGAAGTACCAGCTAGAATACCAAAGCTAAGACCAGTAAAACTTCAGCACGCTGAAGTATTACTTGCAAAAAAGAGATCTATCCTAAAAAAACCTATTACATCCTGCTCCTTCAAATCCAACAGAATAAAGGTATCTGATGATTACCATAGACCAAACAAAACACCAAGCCATTTTTTTGGTAGGAAGAGAAAATAATTTTTTTTAAATTTTTACCTTTTGAAAGAATGTTGAGAAATCTTTTGTAACATTTCCTTTGGCTGCTTTATTTTTTAAGGCAATCTCCTCAATCGTGTCTTGAAGGAATTTAGCCAATTCAAGCTTTACTCTCAATTCTTTCTTCAATCTTTCCTCCTGTTAAAAAAAAAATTTGGTTTTAAAAGTTCTTTCCAGAAATGTGCGCACTAAATACCACTTCTGCCCTCAGACAAGTTATGTGGAGTACTTCTGAACTGCTGTAACACACACATCACAAGAGGACATTCACTCTTACCAAAGATCCCCAAATCACACTGAAAAATAGGTTGATCAGCTCAAAGCTCCACGAAGCATGAGATGCAATACCAACAGAGTGAAGTGCAGCATGAGTGGCCTCAACTGCTAAAACTAACATGCACCCTCTGAATTAGTAACAAAAAAATAGAAACTAACCAACTTCGGTTCGCGTAATTCCCAACTCTTGTATCCAGCACAGAAATCCTACACTACATCTCATCCAAGGAATTTATCACAGAACTAGAAATTAATGGTTACTTAGATCCAAGTATACAATCATGATTGATTATATCTGTGACTGACTGGAAGCGCACTATGTACAAACCTTATTTAAGTATTTTGTGCTCTGAAAGAGAAAATTTTGGGGGCTTTTTGACTTGTGTTTACAAAACTCTATACAATTCCCAGAAAACTTAACTAAAATAAATAAAGTTTAAACAAAACAATGTATCAGAAGTTTTTAAAATAATTAGTATACCTACAAAAAACCTTGCATCAAGAATAAGGACTACAAATGTTAAAACAAAGTCTGCCCATTTTAATACAAACTAGAAAAAGAGAGTTTGAGCTTTCATTTCTGCTTTGTAAGGGTCATAGAAAATGGAGATAAGGATAGTGAAAAAGACAAGAGAAGCTTACAGCCCTGACAGCTAAGCACCTGCAGATATAAAAAGGCAAATCAGGGCAGCACTGTTTCATTATCAGATGTTAACAGCAAGATCATCAAAACAACATAAAGAAAAAGCATTCCCCAAACATGAAAGAAAAATAGTAATTTTTAGAATTTTTCTGATTTCTTTCTTTATCAAAGAAAGTTCTAATTTTTTCAAAACATATTACTGGATCATAAATTCAGACCTGCTTACCTTTTTAGACTTTGTCTCAAATGTAGAGGGAAGCATATTAGGGAACAACTTAAGAGCTACTGGAAGCAAAAATTCCATAAATGGGACAACAAGAAAAACTAGGAAAGGGACCAAGCGGAAGAGATCGGCACATATTCGAAGAAACTGGAAGGGGGGGGGGGAAGAAAAAAGAAATATATTGATAAGCAAAATTTTATATATTTAAAAAATACTTGACATGATCATCCACATTATCACTTAAGTACACGTATATATACTTGCTACAAAGGAAATTTAAAATAACACAGAAAAAGGATGTGACAAAGTCAGTTTTTAGTACCTTTTTCTTCAAGTTGCTATATACTACAGTGCGCTAGTTTCACCAGTTTTCAACACTATAGAAAGTATTTCAAAAGCCTCACTGTGTCTCAATAGGATTATTGAACAAGTATCTCATTTAAACCTCTTAAAAGCACCTGAAAACAGGAGGTGGTCATTTGTTGTCGTTAAAGCTGCTTAACTTCTTTTATTCATCTTTTTTTGTGCTCCACCACTTCTTACATGCATGAGCTACTATGGACTAAGTAATCAAGAATAAAATGAAAGATCCCTCCCCCTCTGCCTTTTAACAATTGTAATGTACATTTAAATCCAGGGTAATGAGCCCAGCTTGGTAGATTTTTTTTTTTTTTTTAAATCACTGCTTTTCTAGAGCAGTAACCCTCTGAAGCAGGCTGATGCATTAGTTACTGAATCTTGAACTGCATAAAATAAATATTGTCCTTCTGATTTCTGTACACCCACAGATGTATATATTAGGCTGTACAGTCTACAATCAAATCTTTCAGTACTCGTTGGAAGCTTAATAACTTGGTTTATATTGGGGAGTGTAGATCTTGCATGACTCTACCTTATTTTACAAAGCAAATAACCGGTTATTGGGAATAATGTCAGTTCCTAAATCAGAGACTGAAGGTCAGACATACACTACAGTACACTACTGCCACAGCACTGTCATTCAGCATCATGATTTGATAAACACAGCTATGATTGGCAAAAACTGGCAACTTCAATGCTATTACACAAGTAAATGCGTGCTTCCCCTCCATCCCCTCTCCACAGCTTACACCAATCCAGGGGAACAGCAGCAACAACCAGTATAGATTGCATGTCACTAGGACTGCTTTGCTAGAATACAGAACCAGTAAAACATTTAACCATAATTTTCTTAGCATAAAACCAGCCAAAATCTTAAATACAGTTTGAGGAATGCACAAACTCCACAGATCCAAAGTTCGACATTTTTCTTTGTATATAAAAAATTCTGATTCCCAGAAGGGATGCTTTGGTCCATTGTTTACAGGCTCAAAGATGTTTTCATTCATTACAACAATAGAAGATAAATGACTACCAGAGAGTTCAAAAATATTTAAGAAAGTTTGGAAGAAAATTTTAAGTCAGAAAAACAAGTACATTTTCCCTAAAATCCCTCAAAATATCTATACAGTGCAATACAGAGTTTATTTCTGCCCAGTATCTATTTTTAGACAGTGCATGCAAGTATTTGTACAAGGCAAAATCTGAATCTAAGGAAGCAGTTTTACAACTGGATTAAGCTAACCTAATGCTAACCTGAAATAACGTATAAAGAGTCATGAACGCACACTAGCAGTCACAATGTGAAGGTACACCATTGATCCAGCTAAAAGTAACCCATGAATAGATACACTGACAACTGAAAAAGGATCAGTACAAACCAAAAGCGGGGGGAGGTGTTAGAAAACCTGATTTGAGCACAGAGCAGGCCTGGCCTTTTTCGCAGCAGCACTGTCCTGGATCAGCTTACATAAATCATGAAACTGCACCCTCTGCTAAGTCAAGGAAAACAACTTTGCACAGGAACCCAATACAATGGTGCATGATTACACACACATTATTTGGCAGCACAGCATGAAAAACTTGTGACTACTCTGTATCTGCTGCTACAGTTCATGTATTCCACTTTTCCCTCCTCTGCAGGGCCGAAGAGTTTGTAAAGCTGATAAACTTGCCACAAACTCCATAGTGTTTGCCATCTCACTTCCATGTCCTGAACCATCCTGCTGTAGGAAGCAGCACTAGAGCAATTAGTTTTTAACAGCCAGTATCGTATTTTGCATGTTTTACTTCTTCCTGCCTTCTCTCCTAAGTGTAGATATGTGAACCTGTTGAAACCAAACTCTACCAGCAATTGTACAAGCAGAATTTTGGAGCCGACTTTTGGTTTACAGAAGCAACAGCTCCCTTGCATTAGCCACGCTGCAATTGCTTGTTAATGTGGTTAGATTACTTGGATATCTTTCCATTATTGCCTCCAAAGAGGAAGGAAAGGGCAGGCAGAAATAACTCATTTGTCAGTCTGCGTGAAGATAAGATTTCTCTAGGACTGTCAGTTCATATGCAGTTTAATACATTTAAAGCAGTATGTACTTCAATTTTTTTTTTTTTTTTAAGTTCAGGAGGCAAAGTTGTAGCTAATCTGGCATCAAAGTTTTAAGACTTCTTTAAGTCAGTCAATATACCACAATTTAAGGCTGAACTGATAAAAATGAACTGTGTTGAAACAAGCTTAAAATAAGGTTTAAAAAAAGTGCATGTAAAGGGTTTTGTTCAGCTGTAGGCTGGTTTGCTTTCCACTGACTAGGTTCTAAGCCTAACTTGACTCCATTCAAGAGACAGGACGTCCTCTACCTCCATATAAAGAAAACACAAAAACCTAGATTGAGAAAACAACATTACTGTAGTTCTTAAAACTATTTTCTCTACATCTTCTACACTGGAATGCACGCATACAGACATACACACACATTATTAGATAAGAGACAGGCTACATCAATGTAAACACTAATTTATATCTGCATAATAAATTTCTATTTTAAATAAGGGAATTGATACTGAAATCGCACATCTGCACAAAAAAAATAATTCAGGAAGGCCAAATGCCAGACCACTACATAAATATGAGAAAGACTGCTCTGTCATCACTAGATGACGAAACTAAAGGGCAATCAAATGAATAAATCCACCTATTGATGGAATAATGCATGTGTGTCCAAAGATAATGTATTACTTCTAAAGGTTCATGCCTTCTAGAATACAGTCCTGATCTTTCAGCAGAAATATTTCCATGATATCCATATTTTACTGTTGTTTGCATAATTTCTCAGAAGTATGGCTCAGTGAACAAGAAACAGGCAGGAAAACCAATGGTTCCAGTCTTGCCCTCTGGAGGATTTCTGATTCTGTTTAAACCATGAATTAATTTGTCTCACTTGGTTTTCCAAGTTTTCCAAAGCTCTCAATAAGCCAGCACAAGCCAGCACTGCTACTTCAAGAAGTCCTGCTGTCCTCATTCCCCCCCTATCCTCAGTTACTCTTTTTTGGCACTACATAATCTCCTCTCTTATGTCAGCACAGACTTTATATTTATTGCTGAGCAATGTTTCAGCTGGATCAGCTGCCAAACATACCCTTGTACTAGCATAAGGAAGAGGGCAAAAATCAGTAGCATGAAGATGCTGAGACCGCATACCATCAACCAGTGCTGCTGTAGAAAGAGACTAAATGTAATCACAGATGAACTGCTGTATGTGCATTTAACAATTTTTGTTATTTGTCTAACCTTGCGAATATAGGAAAAAAACTTTTGCATACTGCAATAAGATGGGACGTTTTTCAATTACACATGAAAATGTTCAGCTATGTACCAAATTTTATCAGGAAATGATTAAAACAATGAGCAAATACTCATATTTTTGATCATTTAACAAAACTTTTGAAGGCAGAGATGTGAACCTAACATACTGCGTGTACAGTGTACAAACTGCAGAGAACCAGACGGTGATTGCAAGCAGCACTATTCACTCCTGCTGCCAGAGTATATACACTTTTCACTCTCCAACATTTCTTCCAGCACATTTTTTTCCAGCAACAGCTGAAATGCGCCCCCCCCTTTTTTTTTTAAAAAGGCAGGAAGAGAGACTTGAATATTTTATCTGTATAAATTGCTTAAACATCTTGGCTTTAAAAACAGTAAAATGAGAACTATTAAATCAGCATGTTAGATATATTGCTAATGAACTGGTGAAGTTGAATACCAATGCATTCTTTCAAAAAACTTTTTTTAAATTATACCTGTTTTAAAACAGCTTATTATTTTGCAGTCTTTCCATATATGAGCTCATGTCAAATGTTTTTAAATATCCATATATTGTTTAATTCTAGCTGTATATGCATATTTACTTCATCCACAAACTGAAATTACTATTGAAATGTATGTATATTATCCTACTTTGAAAGCACTCTCATTTTGCACTCCGGATTTCATCTCCATCCCCTCTTCCCTTTTCTTTAAAATTATCAGTTGCATTTTTACAGTTTCATAAATGTAAGCTACATGTCATAAAGAAAAACAAAAACTTTCCTCAAATTATCTTCTTTGGACTAAAATTATCTCACAAATATATTTGTAACTGTGATAGTACTAATATCTGATTATCAATCATGCATTTCAGCCTGCAGCTTTTGTTCTGTTTAAAAAAAAAAAAACACAACAGAATTGGCACAAATCCAACCTTTACTAGAAGTGTTTTCCCTCTGTTTTTCCAGCTGGAGTGTAAAAGCAGAGAAAGTGACCGTGTACACACATGTAGCACGTGGATGGGAACTTACAAACAAACCACAACTGCTGTCCACATGACAAAGCAGAAGAATCCTCTGCTGTTCCAGTTAGAAAATACCAAATTTATCTTCAATAATGGGGAACAAGACTAAAATGTTTTGGAGTCAAATCCAAAATTTTTAGTGTCCACATAGGGAGGAGGAGGGAAATACACCTAGCAATTTTAATTCTAGGAACAGAAGACAACAGAAAGAACCAACTCAGTTCAAATAAAATGGAACAATCGCTAAGGATACTCAGATGAAATTGGTATTTACTCAGTACCTGTCTCCGTTCTCGACGAGACAAAGTGTTTCCATGAAGTATTCGCCAGAGCATCCTTGCCGCTATTTTTGTGTCAATCCAGAGTAGTCGAAAACCATGATAATAGTGCTTCAGTTCATCCACAATCCTCTGTCCAATAGATTTTTTCACAACTTCCACTTCTGTTGGACTATATACAGGACCTCCTTCTTCCAACTTCTTGTTTTTGTCCTTTAAGGACTTCAGTGACTTTTCAACTATGGAGTCATCTTGAAGGGGACGTGAAGAATGCCACCATCTAACTGGAAAATACTGGGGACCTAAAACACCCATGGTTGCTAGTGGCGTCCATGAGCCAGAAGAGCTCGCAAGAGTGAAGTATATTTGTTCAGATCCTTTAGTCCAACAACAGTAGCGACCTTTTTTGGAGTATGCGTAAACAGAAGGGACACTAGTGCAATATTTAAAGTGTACAGTCCTTCAGAAGAAAAAAGCATTCAAGAATTAGCAACAGATCATAAGCTATTTAAATATTTATATATATTTGTAAAATTATATAAATTTATGTACTCATAAAATGTATCATTTGAGAAATATCTACTGCATATTTAAGAAAAAAACCCAAACCTGTGACTCTCAAGATCAGGATATCTATACCTGAAAAGAACGCTTGGCTGTACTTCATGACAAGAAATAACCTGCAGAGAATTTTCCATTAAGCAACTTTGAAAAGGTAGCTTATTTTACTCCAATTCCATAAAGAGTAGCGACCAGAAGTGCTTTCCATATAGAAAGCTACATTTGAAAATAAATCTGTAAACCCACAAGTAACATAAAGCCCCTTCCATTAATTCTCCTGTTTGAACAAAACACTTGAGAAAAAAATACAAGTTGTAGACTTGGGATAGGTGCTGAGTTAGAGGAAGAGAATTAGTATCAGAGAAATCTGATTTCATTAGAGTTCCTCTTTTACTACCTCCATGCATCTAGTTTTCCTTTTTCAGCAGAAACTTTATGCACAATATTCCATCATGGTACTGAGCTCGGGCACACAGAACCAACACTTTTCTACCTTATTCAGAATTTTGTTCTTTTTCTTTAATTAAATGTAAACTGAAGTTAGAAGGAAAGCATTGCTCAAACATCCCAAACACTCATTATACACAAAGAACTACTCATTATAGTAGGATCGTACATACTTTTATAAAAGGATATGATAAACTTAAAATAGTAAATAAAATATTTTATATAAATGAGTTCCATTAGGTTTCCCTCAAACTGAAATGCCAGCATTAAGTTGTCTACAGGACAGAAATGACTGGGGGGTTTCTTCACTAAGCCCTTGTACTACCAAAACAAAATCAGAATGTATATTTGTCTTCAGTCAATGAACAGAAAATAGGTACAAGTGGCTCTACAGCTGTGAGTAACATTAAGGAAAATAAAGTTTATTGAACACTTGTAAGTATTAGCCTCACTCACTCAATTTTCAGCCAGAAGTACTTTATAAACTTAATTATCATATGCATCCAATGAATTTTAAATTACTTTAATGGTTTTATCCATTTAATGTTATTCAAATAGAGCTTTGTACAAAAAAAATTTACTAAATTATTACTTTTTAAAAGACACATGATTATTTTCTAGGTTAAACTAAAGTTTTAAGCATCTGACCATTCACTGATCAGATGACTGCTGAAACATGCACAGCTACACAAAACATTTTCTTGATTAGCTAGAAAACTACACACTTGCACAGATACTAACTAATGAGAATTATGGTTCCTTCAAGAAAATAAAGTACATATTCAAAACCAGATCAAAACACTTGCATAAATCAATCCATCCTGACTCTAAGTCCAAAAGCAGAGCTCCAGGCCTACAGACTAAGTTCCACCTACATACATCTACATTCTTCTGTATGCAGAGAGGAAGGGAGCTCTGCCAGCAGAACTGGTTCTGAATCTGCAGGGAAAAAATTTTCAGAAGAAATGTGCCTCTTTGAACACACTTTCACTAGCAGGATGTCAGACATAGAACTTCTATCCCAAGCTGTCCTCAGTACTTGTACCATTACAGTCCCTTGCTTTTGGACGTGGGTCATGCAGGGTGCAGGTACTAGTTTGTTTTATTTTAAGCAGCAACATTACATTAACAGCAGCTTTTGGTAAAAAAAATTTCTCAAAAGAATAACAAGAACTTCTGTCCCAGTATTCTGCTGCTCATATAACAGACTTAAAATTGTAAGTTTCCATTTTTCCAAGAGAGAGGCCCCATATAATAATCTACTAAAAAGCAAACAGGTTTTTAAAATGCTGTATGTATTAAAAAAACTCTTATAACTAATTATACAGTAAGCTATATAGAACTAACATGACTAAAAAAGAATGGAATTACTTCATTTCATATCAGAGGGATATGTCCAGAGACACACCCTTATGTTAAAATGGAAACTTACGAAATTGAAAAATAGTCACTGTTTCCTGAGCAGTTAGACTGTAAATAAACCAGAGAAT
Source organism: Aptenodytes patagonicus (assembly GCF_965638725.1). NCBI lineage: Eukaryota > Metazoa > Chordata > Aves > Sphenisciformes > Spheniscidae > Aptenodytes > Aptenodytes patagonicus. The sequence goes on from NC_134952.1 coordinate 8,970,239, forward strand.
ACATATTTTAACATTCCAAGGAAAGGGGTTATGAAATTCATATCCACAAGCATGCCTTGTGAGCCAAGTCAGGAACAGAGAATGGATTCTGCCAGCATCCAACTCCTTAAGTTCCATAAGAGCACACAGCAGCTGGATTTGTTTTCAGAAGAGGACACCATCTCCTAGGAGAGCCTCACCCAAGGCTGTAACATTCAGTAAACTACATTGGTTTAATAAAGATATAACTCAAATGATCTACATTCCTAACTGTCAACTATGTTTTTCAAACCAGCTTTGACTGAATGTTTACTCTATGGAACTCCACAGAGAAAGTATGCAAGAAGCCCACGATATCCCATGGTGTCACCTGGAATCACTCAAGAACAAGATTAATATTCTATTGCTTTCACATTGTAAGTGAAACAAAAAGGAAAGAAGCGGGCGAAAAAAGGAAGATGTCACTTTCCTTCTCCTGCACACAACCAAGCAGGTGAAGAGGGTAATACTCAGACTTCCTTTAATCTGTCAATAACACAAGCTGAAACTAGTATTTTCACACTTTGTCTAGAAGATTTAAACCTACATTCTATGATAGTACACTAACTAATGGTTTTGTACAGTTTTGAGTTTAGGAAAAAAGTTCATATTTACTCACATTTTGTTTGCCAGCCTCAGGGATGTACAGCTAAGACATGCCCGATGTCCCAAGGTACCTAGAGAAATACCAATAATTAGCATTAATTCTGAAATTCAGGAAGACATTTATTCATATAGCGAATTGTACACAAATACGTGATTTAAAAGACTGACCTTTACTTAGGAATGGCTACTACTGAAAGCACAAAAAAGATGCTGCTTAACAGCTACTGGACTTCCTTATCATGCACTGTTTGTACGCACATTCACACTTTAGATGATTGTGCATCACAAACAGCCAAGACTGCAATTTTTTTTGCTTTGATAATAACCATGTGAAGTACTGAAGCCCAAATACTGCATCCTATTCCAACACAAGTAGAAGCACATGCCTTGTTCTTCTTATTTCTCTCAATCTGTAATCCCAACTTATAGGATAAAAAAGAGAAAACAGGTGGGAAGCAATTCTGTAACATGGCTGACATCTCCATAAGCGTTCAAGCAAATTGTCCATGCATACAGTCGAACTCTGTGGACATATGAGGTACTGCTTGCACTTGTTCAATTGCCTGAAGACAGGTTTCCAAGTCCCTCAGACAAGCAACTACATTGCAGAAAAACTTCACTGAAAGCAAATGTCTTTTTTAATGGCTCCATGACAACACAGTATTAGATGAGCCAAATGGAGCACTTGGCAAGTGTCTAGGATGAAAATGTTGGGTTTTTTTTAAGCAGGACAACAAAGAAAGTGTGAATATGAACCTAAACACACTTCACTAGAGAGGTGGAACTACAACACCATTTCAATACATTGCTGTCCATTTTGATTAGCACCATATGAAAATAGCTCTATCCCTGGACCTCACTGCAAAGGATACAAATTGTCCCGAAGGGCAAGAGACTGATCCAAGAAATATGAAAGGTTAGCTTTCCAGCAAACGGTGTGTTCCCCAAAATGAATTTTATTCAAAACATTAACTCAGAATCAGTCCTAATAGTAACTAATAAAGTCCACAAAGATGACTGACACCTATATAGGCATCCTCTATCCAGGTACAGAGACAAGCAGCATCCATTCTGGCAATAAATTGAGGAGACGGTCAAATGATAAAATTATCTAACTCAGTTCACATACTTCAGTAAAGGGCCATGCTTGAAAGCCTTCCAACCATCCAACACCATGGAAGCACCATCAGCTACATAAAATGCTACCTAGTGGCTGTATGCAATCTACAATAACTGAAAATCATCCCCGAGCCCACTAGAAAAGAATTGATCTCCCTAAAAAAAATTTTAAAAAAATCTTGTATCAATACCTAGCTGCAACAACTAAATAGCTAGATAATACCAAGTGCAAAAAGATTCCTGGACAGAACAAAGGAAGAGCACATGAGCAAGACTGCAAATGCCTCTACTCTTTTTGGCCAATCTCTTCAGAATTCACTGTAACCAAAACAAAAATTAAAGGCTGGAGTAGGCATGCCATAGTTTGTTTCACCCATCTAGTATCTACTATTTCTGGTCAATCCTAAGAGACAGTAGAGTATAAAGGTCACTTCAAAGGTTAGTGATCAATGTTTCCATCGTCAAAGCTAAGATATAGCCCATGACAGAACCTGAAGTAGACAGTTGTATCTAAGAAAACGCAGCACCCGAAGCTGATCCCCAAAAGCCTTCTCCAAAATACCCTAATTATTAGAGGAAAAGAGATACCTCCAAAATCAGGTGGGGCAATCAGAAGGTATTGAAAGGGGGAGGAGGGGAAAAAAAAAGACAAAGTTAACTTATCGAAGAAAAATCTCAATAATCAAGGGATGTCCCACGCTAAGTGGGCTTTGATGTCATTACAGCAAAAGCTATGGCATTATGAAGTCAAAGGAAAAGGATTTACCCATCTCAAGCTATATCAAACTCTTAACAGGTACTCACTGCCACTACAAGTAGAGCGAGGGGAAAAACTGTTTCTTTCTGGCTCAAAACTCAAAGCCTTGAGAATTTGTAAAGGCGTTCTGTTACTCTCCAATATTTACAGAAAGATTAGTAGCTGAATTTCTTGACCCAAGAGTCAAGCCATCTCACAAGGATGTCCCTGACGTTAAGGAACAGCTGAGCAAAGCAGAGAAGCACTCAAAGTCTTGAGGGATACATCACAGCACGGTAATCTGTTTCTCTCACCTGAGTGCCAGGAAGCACACAAAGCCTATGTGCCAAAAATGAGAATCCTACTAGTAGAGGACATTACCTGCTATGGACAGGCGCCCCTAGGACAAAGAGGGATGATCTAGAGCTCAAAACTGGCTTGAAGTTTCTTAGATAAAACTCCATAACAGCAGGACACTTTCACTTCGCTTATCATTATCTTTTCTTCCAACCGGACTCATTAATGCTAAGGAAGGGGCCAAAGAACAAAATTCCAAGGTTACAATAAGAAAACATGCTGACTCAAACACTTCTTGTCATACAGCCATTCAGAGTGTGAATGGGCACACAGAAAAATCATTTCACCAAAACATTCTGCAAATAACTGTTAATGTCAACTTTGTCAGTTCTGACAACAAGAGCTCTTTATGTTTTGCAGTGTCTGTTCTAATCATGTACCCAAGAGCAAGCCAGCCCTGAAATAAAATATACACTTTCTTCAGAAAGGAGCACAGTCCATACTCCTTGCTTCTAGGATAACAGAGACATCCAGAAGTGTCTGAACAAGGTGAATGTAGCTTACCATACTCAACATTGTTCATTTAAGAAACCTGCATTAGGATTACTTGGTTTGGAAGAAAGAAAGGGGGTAGTGCCAGAAAAGCTATATGTTAACATATTCCTCACGGAAAAGAAACTCATGAGAAACTTTATTTTTAAATTTAATGAAACTTCAAAACCAAAGTTTTAAATGTAGAATAGCTGTGTACTGTTACTATGTTTAGAGTTTTTAAAAAGCAAGGGCTAACATGAAGTAAGTCCCTAGAGAAGTATAAATAAGCCTGCAGTACTTAACAGCTTGATCTTTACGGGAAGAACATTTAGGACTCTTAGAAGCACTTAGGTTTAAATTAATCTTAGACTATTTACACATAAAGCAAAGAAGATGAGCTAAGTAAAGCAAAACACTATACAAAAAATTACACCATAGAATAACATGTTAATAATAGATTAGCACTCCAATTAAAAGCATTGATTATATCATAAGCATAGTGCATTACAGCACACAAATTATTTGATTCGATAGCAGTATTTCAGCAAATGAGAATTTTCATGCCGGGTGAGATTTATAACACGCAAAAATGTAGCGATCATTAGCATTTCTTCTTATGCTATGCCACAAGAAGAATCTAAGCTCCCATCTAATTTGAAGGTACGTGGATGTGTTTCTTCCCCATTTTAAATAAACTGGATGGCTAACATACCCCAGCTTTTTGTTCAGGTCACTGTACAAGCTCAACCTCAATAAATGTCTTTACAACAGTAGCTAAAAAAACATCAACTAGAACAAGCTACCACACTTGGGCAATTACTGGTAACCAAGAAGACAGCTTGTTTATCAAAATGAACAAGCATCCATATGGTTGATCAGGTTTGCCAGAATACGAATATGCAGATAGCCCATTCTCACTGACAGCACTTCAGTGACAAGTCAGGGCTCAGTGTGGGTGACAAACCACTGCCTGTTAAGCCTTCACTCATTCCTCGCTAAACCCCTGCCACTCCAACTCGTGGACGTAAAAAGCAACCACAGGCCTCATGTACATCACAAGTGATCAGCTGTTTCATGTCATTAAACTCCACTGCCCAAAGACATTTAAACTGCCAAATTATCTTGATTATTAATGGAAACGGCATCACACACTGCATTTCCTTTTTATTTTCCCAAGCTTTCAAAGCCACTTGGAAAAAGGCAAATTCACATTTCCTTCCTAGTATTGACTAGGAAAACAACCTCGTGTACTTTCTTAAAGGGTACTGAAAAGCATGTAACTAGTGACAACACGACTTCACAGCCGAGCTATACTGAGAACGAGGCAGGCAAGACTGAAACGAATCCTGTACCTTAATAAAAAGCACGCGATTTTTTCTTCCTCAGCCAGCTGGCATTTAAGAGATGCATGTGTCCTAACTGCTATTAGGGGAAAGCATCCCCTCAAACCACCCTGGCAGGGAAGCAAATGCGAAGAGACCAGCTGTCCATCCCCGGCCACAGCAGCCAGGGAGAGAGGGCCCCGCTCACCGCCCCGCTGCCCCGCCGACAGCAGCTCCCCGCCAGGAGGAGCAGCGGGAGGCGGCCGACGGCGGCAGGGGGGAAGCGCCGTGCCAGCCCCGGCACTGCTGACGCCGCTCCGGAGGACGGAACGGCGGGGAGTCAGCCGGAGCCCCGTTGCCGCCCTTCCCTCCCGCAACGACCTCTCCGCCCACACCGGGAGCCCCAAGACGTCGTCGCCGCCGTCGCCGCCGCCCGCCCTGCCCCCCCTTCCCCTCCCCCCCCCCAGGCCTTCAGCGCCGCCGGCAGCGCAGGCCTCGCGGGCCGGGCGGCAGCACCGCACTCCAGGGCTGGGCCGGGCCAGGCCAGGCCGCGGGGCGGCTGCGCTCCCCTCCCCGCCGCCGGAGCCGCCTGACGGCCCGCGGGGAGCCTCACCCAGCTGGGGCTGGCGGCGCAGCGCTCGGGGCAGGCGGCAGGCCTGCCGGCCGCAGGTCTGTAGCAGCATGGACGCCATCTTGGCGCTCGCGCGCGGCTGGGCGGCGGCGGCGGGCTAGCGGCGGCGGCGGCAGGCTCCCGGCCTGCTCATGTCCCGCCGCCCGGGCCCCGCGCTGCGATCCCCACACGCCCAGGAGCGCCGAGCCGCGACCGCCGGCCGCATTTGCATAGCACCGCCCCGCGGAGCTGGGCACGCCGGGAAGTGTAGTCCTCGGGGGCGCACGGTAAGCCTCCTGCGGGCGTGCGGCGCGCAGCATGCCGGGATCTGTAGTCCTAGACGGTGTAGCATGACGCCAGTCGAGGAGCTCGGAGCAGGGGCTCAGGGGCGGGATGTCAGGGCGCGGTGCATGCTGGGAGATGTAGTCCTCCCTCAGGCACGCCGGCCGTGGGAGCCTTTCTCTCTTCCGGCAGCCGGTGGAGCGGAGCAGCGGGTGGGCAGGTTCCCCGGGACCTGCTATCGGCACCAGGGGTCGGGGCTGCTGAAGGCCGCGTGAGCCGCCCCGGGGGCAGCGCGGGGCTTGTTTACCCGAGGAGACCGTGGAAACGGCGTGCGGCGGGGTTGCGGCTCGCAGCCTGCTCATCCCCCACCGTGCCGGGAAGGTCACGCAGGCCGTGTGCGCTGAGGGATCGCTGCCGAAGGGGAGGGCGCTGGTACCTCACGAAGCCGTCCTGGGCGGTTTAGGCCAGTGTGGCCGACGACCACATAACCGTAGCCCGAAGTACAGTACACCAGTACCAGACCCTGTGTGCAACGACGTTCCCTCGCGTTTGGGGCCAAAATCTGCCATTTATGCTGGTGTTAAGTACTGCTTAGGAGCAGTTGTTTCACTGCATGCACGTGTATTGCTTGTGGATCTCGGGATGTGACACAAAAAATACCTTTCTTGTGGAGCGAAGATATTTTTGATATAGTACATAAATTAATTGACAGCTGTGCTTCACTAGCGCTGGTTAATAGTTTGGCTACAGGTAGCATGTTATTCTTCAAATATCAGTCTACTCCTGTCCACCACTAGGATCTTTTATCAAATATTTCAGTACTCAGTTAATACAGTATTAAATAGTACCATAAATTTTGCTTAGTTTTTAACTGTGTAGACAGATGCAGGGCATAACCAGAATCAAACTGCAGAAATTATAATTTAATCTGGGAATAGTGAAATTTTATTTTAAAAACTATGTATATGAGGTTTGGGTGTTAATGCCTTCCTTGTTCTAAAAAAGGGGGGAAAAGCTGCTGGAACTGTTTTTCAACAAGATGGCTGACACCCCCTGTCAACAAGATGGCTGCCTCAAGGACAGGGCTCAAAAGTGACAAGGATACCGTGGTTTCAGACCTCCTGTATTTCACAGGTTATTTATAATGCCAGGCATTTGTTCACTTGTACACCCACCTAAGCCCCAAAGAAAATAGGTGCTATTTAACTTTATATGTAAAGGATAGCAGAAGCTTCAGGTTTGACCCAAAACATGACTGAAACAGCATCTCATAGCAGGAAAAAGCAAATGTGGCTGCAGTCATCCTTTCATGTTTGAGACTTGGCAAATGCAGGAAATTAATTAGTAATATTTTAAAGTTCTTTTATGTATTTAAAGAAAATCCTCAGGGTTTCTCCTAAGTATGAAAAATTTAGATTAAATTTATACTACTTCTATTTTTAATTCAAAAGAACATGTGAAGATGGAATATTCAATTAACCAAATCTTGAAAAAAAAATCAAGACATCCTTTTCTCACATCTTTTGACTGTGTTGGCTACAGAAACACTAGTGTTGTTTAGATTTAGTGACTATTAAAAAATTAATTGGTATTATTATTTATGTACTTATTATTAGAGCTACTTTTAAAGTGTTAGGCTCCCAAATGCATTGCAAGATTTTTAGGCAGCTGTGTTTGCTTTACAAGTATTTAAATATGTAGTACATTTAAATGGTTAAAATTGTTTAAAATGTGCAACTTAACAATAGTGCTTTATGTTAATATGGCAATCTTAAAAAAAACCCAAACAACAACAACAAAAAAAAACATCTTCCCAATCTACACATTTCTCTCACTAGACTGGGCTTTGTAGCCTTCTCTTGTTATTCTTTTTTCTTTCTGCTTGGCTGATAACAAAACCAAATGAAATGGGGCAACTAATGGCAGTTCCTCTAACAAAGCTGCTTAATTATGTAGAAACATTATATGAAGCCTATACAAGAAGAATATTATGCTCTGAAGTCATTAAACTATTGACAAGAGGTTTCAGACAGCAAACAGATGATTACAGAGGTCTCAATACATTTATGCAGACAAGTAACCAGACTTTCAATAGTTTCATTAAATTCATTAGTATTCAGGGTGGCAGACAATGTAGATGCATGAGCCTTTTCAGAGCTGAATGTGTTATGGTTTTGCACAGTCTTTTGTTCCAGATTTGTTTATACCTGGAAGTTACATGGTTTTCTACCGTATATGAAAAGGAATGATAATACAGTCTGTGAAAATTTCCTAAACGGATGCAGTTTCAAAATACTCATTGATTTTGTGCATTTACCAGCATTGTGAAATAACGCTTAAGAAAAGACAAAGTATTAATAATTTTCAAGTAGTTGTACGAATTGCTCCCACATGAAAAGGCCTAGTGACTGTAGGTGATACATGGGCCTTCCACGCAAGTCAGTTTTTGTGTTAAAGAAAAACATCTTTCACTCCATCCAGACCAACAGCCTATGAGTTCACAAAAACACTCATCCCCAGAATAAAACATGATACACATAGTTACTAGGGATTTGTTTTTAAAAAACTTAAGCTGCTATGGCCACTTTAGACCTGGTTCTTAAAGCAACCATGTTGTTTGGAAAAGTTGTCAGCCATCTTGTTGAAAAATGTTTTCTAGCAGGAAGAGGGTAAAAGACTGAAAGGAAGAAATACAAAGCCTTCTTTCTAGATGGATTTGGTAAGGATCTGAGAATGATTAAAATAAATGTAATATTTAAACAAAATTAAGATTATTTAGTATTAAACATCAATTTTTTTCCCCTGAATGTTAAATAGAAGCAAAGCAAGGTGAGAGTTGTCTAAACAATTACAAAACAAACTCCAAATAACAGGAAATTGTGATGCCTATTATAGGCTGTGGGAATATCAAAATCTGTATTTTACTGATAAATGAGCACAGCCCAGTGATACGAAAAAAGCAAGAATGTTTTACTTGTCTAAAAGAGGTATGTGCATAAGACCTATAAAAGCACAGAATGTGCCTACATCTGTGCATTACTAGCATAGACATGAAAAAGGAGCAGATGAACCTATAATTCTCGTTGAGGAAGTTTAGAGAGCTGTCTAGAAATTGGGGGGCAAATGTCAATATGAACAGGGAGCAAAACTGTAAGGTAACTAGCTATATATGCAGTATTCTCTTTTAAAAAATCTCTACTTCACAGCGCAATAGATTTCCCGTAGTAAATAGTTATATGAAATTCTTATCTGCTATTGTCCCTTACTCCTCCTCTCTTCACCATCTAACGAGCTCTGGTGGGTGGTAGGCAGATGCATATGGGGAACAGGATTCCTTTGTGGCCTGCCAAAAATACCTGCACAGTTGGAGGGGGCACCCCTCCATGCTCACCACGGTTGTCACCCCTTCCCTGAGGACATGTCCCAGGAAGCACTTCCTAGATCCTGTTGATTTTTTTGGAGGATGGATAACAGGACCCCTACGCCCAACTTCAGACACATGGTCAGTTGCCCTATAGCTTGTGAAAGTGGCTGTGTAGCAATACCAAATCTATGACACTCCTGCCAGAACCACCTCGTTCATTACACAGGCATGGCCTCAGTTCCTCGTTACACCCAGATGACAAGCTGAGCTGGCAGCGGAGGCAGCAAGGGACTGGGGAGATAAGATACAGTGGGTGGAGGGGAAGGAGGTGCAATGCTTGATGCTCTGGGCTATAAGCGGGAGGTGGCGGGAGCATAATTAGCATTTGATGAGATGGGAGACAGGTTTGCCATTTCTCTGCTGCAAGATCATGTTTGTGTACACAGCTTGATTCTATAAGCTATGTAGTGGTACAGGTCCATATACAGTATTTAAAAGTAGGATTACGCTTTTAGTCTGTAGAACCTGTTTCCATGGCAATCCCCAGGTTGTCTCCTTGAATAGATTTGACAATACAGGATTAACCTCATCTTTATTCACTGAATAAATCTGAAGAGGAAAAAAAAAAGACATTACTGTGTAGCAAGTTACATTGTTTCCACTCGAGGGAGAAAACCAACAGATTATTAGTGGTTCTTTAAAAAATACTCCATTCGTCATCACAGATTTTTAGGAGAGGATCCCAGGATACTGAAGCCTGTTGCTCTGTAAATGCTTCTGCCCAAAGGCAGAAGTTCAAGTGGTTGTTGGATTACCGACTTGCTCTGTATGTGCGTCCAGGTCACAAGTTCACTCCTGTCTGTAATGTGCCAAAACCAAGGAGCAGTGGCTACCCATTAGCAACAGCACAGAAGCAATCTGCCTTGGGTATCTTTTCAAACAATGCAGCAAAAAGCTACTCAGAGATTTCCATGACAGTAATAATGTGCTGTAAACAGTCATTCCAGATCCAAGGATAATTTCTTGCTCAAATTCTAGTCAAAAAGTGGTATTTTAAAAGATTGCATAGGCTTGACCCAAATTAGCAATACAAAATAACGTATCAGGTTGTCATTAATTAAATTTGACATGCAGGCAGACGAGAACACAGCTGGGAGAGTACAAACAGATAATTTTGAAAATCTTTTCAAATTGAGGAAAAAGTAGCATTTGCAGTTCACAGTGAAAGTCACACAGATTCTAGTTTTAACCAGCAGATGGAGCTTAAGTGAAACAAACAAGTGGAAAAGATGCATAATCGTGGCACAAAGCAGTGTTTTGGGGCGCTGCTGTCTACAGGACTGGAGGAGGACATGGGGAAAAAGCTAGAAGGTTCTCGCCAAGGCAGGATCAAGCAGAGGAGGGAGGGCAGGCAGTGTTCAGGCTATACGCATAGCAAAAAGGGAAAAACGTAGCTATAATGAGTAAACTGATTTAGACCTTGAGAAATACAGATAAAAAAAAGGACAAAAGGAGTCTTTAGTGTTAAAAATGCACCTGTTAGTTCCAGCTGATATGAGAAGGTCTGAGATTTTGCTGCAAAATTACCAGTCCTGTATTTAAGATAACCTGTTACGCCTCCAAATTCATCAATTTGATTTTATGAATGACAGGCTTTAAAACTATGTATTTAGAGTTATTCTTTGTCTCCAGGTTTTTTCGAGTCTGTAAGGTTTGCAACTTCCTGTCTGCAATTAGAAACACAGAAAGCCAACAATCTTATGCCATCATCTGCCTCTCAGAGTTAGGTCTTTAAGAAAACACCAAATGTTGTGTTACTGTCAATAAAAGCCCTAAACCTGCCACCTCTGCTTTCATAAACCCATCAAGAAGCAAGACAAGAAGCGCATGCCATCAGGGAAGCCCTCCCTCCACCACATCCCAGATTTTGCAGACCTGATCCTGCACTCCTTATATATCTCCAAATTCCTGGTGAACTCAGCCAGTATTATAGGAGTGCTGGAAAAATAGGAGGTCCCTGCAAAACAGATACCTTTCAGTTTGTGTCCATTAAAGAAACAGCAGAAGGTCAGCACACCATTTTAGGAGAATTTTTACCTTTGTATTCTAAAAGGGAGAAAAATGTGCTACTTCCAAGGGCCATTTTAGTGGCAATAACATAACTTTCTTTAGCAATTTGGCAAGGCTGAGGCTGCTTGTGATAAGCACTGGTTTAGAGGGGAGAGGATTACAGCCAGCATATGCACACAGCTGTATGACTCGGTAGCAGGCAAAATGCTATGTAGTCCCATTGTCCCCCAGGCATATTCGGGCTTTGTCTGCCTCTAAGGAGGGAAGCAGAACTAAGCATTTCTGTTAAAAGAACAAGTAAGAAAGATATTGAAGATGGATAGGTTGATTTGCTGAAGCCTGATGCTTAAAATTCCGGTGCAGAATTTAGCCCTCTTGGGCCTCAGCTGTTGTTACCTCTTTCTTGCTGCTTTTGCTGATGATCTTATCAGTCCTGGCCCATACTTTTCCCTAACAATCAGTCTGAATGACCCTACCAGAATATGTCTTTCCAACCTTTGAATCGCTCTCTCGTTTACCTTTCAGATTTAAACTTTCTACCTTACATAATCCAGACCAAGCCTGTAACACAGATCTCACACTTTTTTATCCTGTTCTCCTTGACCTGACTAACACTCCCATCTTCCGTGCTGCCATACAATGACCTCCCCATTCCAGCATGCAAGCCCACAGCCCCTCCTTTATTCAAGTCAAAGAGCTGCTTTTCTCAAGAGGCCTCCCCACAGAGATAATGAAAAGCAGATTAAGAGATTTAAAAAAGGAGTTGGTTCCTTTGGAATGGTCAGTGCGCTTTCCCTTTCTACAACCGTCCTCTATACTGTAAATTTTCTAAATCAGTGTTTGTCTGGATGTCTGTGCCTTGACCTCAGCGGGACCTAAGCTGTTGGGCCCCAATCCTACACATGCATATGCATGCCATGTCCCTTTGCTATCAGTAACATTCACAGACACAGAGTGGTAAAGGAACAAGCACAGTTATGTATTTGTAAAATCAAATCCTGGTGCTTGCCAGATTATATCATAAAAGTGTTGGAAAGGGCTAAAAATTAAGATTTTTATCTTTGTTTTGTGACACAAAGAATGGCAACCTCCAAGGCAAGTGAAGCGGCAGCTCTGTTGACAACACTTGGTTTGGACTGATTTGTAGGTATATGAGAATCTTGAGGGGGAAATACCTGGTAAAATGTGATGTGAAGCTATAGAAAAATAACAAAGAGCCACCAGCACAAGTACATCCCAGTGGTGCTTTGCCAGTATCCTGCCTTTTTCTTATGTGGCTGAATTTCAGGCATCAGAAACAGAAGACGCTTTGTCTGGGCTTTCCCATGTAATCGGCAACCTCTTTCCTGCTTGTCTTAGGCCTCTGTTCACTTTATTACTATTATAGTATTCCCTAGAGACAGACTTAGGAGGCATTCACCCCCAAACGTCCTGTTACCTTAAAGCAATTAGTTATTTTCTCAGTAACGCATTACATGCTTTAATCCTGGTTATGTGATTGTATGAAGTGTGGCTAGCAAGTTATATGCGTATATAAGAAAATACAAAGTTGACATAAAAGAGCTTTACTGTTGGACTTGATCAGTATCCGGGGGAAGTAATGTCCCCCAAACCAGGCGCTTTCCTTTGAAAGCAACTTCAGGAGGGACCTTTGTGTATGAACTGAAGCCTTAGCTGGGGGTTGCAAATATCTAGCAGTTCATCAGCTGGACAGAGCGAGAGGAACTCATTGGGACTAATCTGAGCAACAGGTAAAAGTAAGCCATCCAGACTGCTCATCAGTCAGGGTGACAAGCCCCACATTCATTCCCATATGACATGTATCGATCATTTTCTTTCTCAACCACTAATCCAACAGCTGAAAGAGGAAATACACCCAACAGACATCAACAAAAAGACTCCATTCCCCTTTGGCTCAGCCAGCAGTGCTTTTCTGTTGTGCCAAGGGAACAACCTCCTCCCCTTTCCGAGGCCTCTCCTCCCAAGGAACAGACATCTAACTCTCCCTGAGCGGGAAGCCTCTTTCAGCATGCCAGCTGGGAATCAGGGCCCTGGGCTCAATCCCAGCACCTGTGCCTAGTTTTCTTACAGAGCACGGCCAGCTGCTCTTCCAGGTCTGCAAATGTCCTGTACACCCTATTTCTTTTCATTTCTGTGTATTGCTTTGGATAATCAATGCAAATGTGTTGCTTACATTTGGATTTTTGCAAATACACTATTTTACATTTACCTTAACCTGGTCTGTATTAAGGATCATATCAGGGTACTGACAAACAGAGCCTTGCCACGTTTTTGGTAATCCTTAAACCAGGGTTGTTGAACCAGTAGTGCCCAGAACCCCTGTACTATTTTTGAGGAAATTTGAAGGTGAGCAGGATATAACCGCAGGCCCCTTTGGAAACTAGTGACATGGGAGCTTGGGAGGAAGAAGTGTTTTTGATGGCTGGTGTTTGTCTGAACTTTTCTGGCATTAAGCATGGTAGCAGAGAGTATAGTTGACCTTGAGCATTCACAGGCATTAGATAATTGCATTGGCTCTGACTTAGTTCACAGCACGTTAGACTAGTCATTTCTATCTGTGACACCGAACTATCAACTGCAAACTTCCTGTGTGGAAATAATTATGCATCTTTTCCGAGTTTGCATTATGTACTTATTTATCCAACAGTTCTTGTGCAGAGAGGCAAGGTTAGAATTAAGAGAAGACTGTTGTCACTGCTAATAGCTTGACTCTGAAAAGCCCTCATATCATTCAAAAATCCTAGTATAAACAGGAGCCAGACTGGGGCTTGCATTCGTACTGCAACAGGAAGGGGATACATAGAGGTCTGGAAAATAATGAAGGTGGGAGGAAAGTGAATAAAAAATTGTTATTATCACTGCTCATAATACCATATTAATTCAATCAGTTTATCAGGGAGCAGGGTTTAAAAAAGAACAGGAGGAAATACATTTTCATATGAACTTGTTGCCACAGGATGTTCTAAACCCCAAAAATGTAAATAAATAGGTTCAAAAAGAAAATAGACAAATTCAAGGGAGATAGGCTTAATGAAGTCTCTGACACATGCTAATTTAAATGCAGTGTCTGGTTCGGAAGTTAGGAAGTCCTTAAACTACTGATTTTCAGAAGCAGGAATGACACAAGCAGGTAGGTGCTACTTTTCCTATGTCCTCTTTCCAATTCTAAGCACCCATTACTACTTCACATCTTGGTTTCCCTTGAGGAAAGGACATGCCTGAGCCTGCTTTGAATTTTAAAAGCCTTCTCCGTTCTGCATAAATAGAGGTGAGAATAAGAGACCATAAATGATTACCCATGGGCAGCTAATGAAAACCGTAGGATGCGAGTCCTAAATTGGAACCAAGGAGGTGTCTGAGGTGGACTGAAGGGTCACTATTGGTGGGTCTCAAGCCACTTGACTTGAAGCGTGCATGGCTTGCCCCATGCTGGGGAGCTGTGGCAGTTCAGTTAGTCCTAGACAAGCACAACGCTGTTTCTGCCATCCTCACAACTCCAGGTGTTGCTGTCACCAACAAAAGAACAAACAGGTTAATAGGGATGGGGATTTTTTGAAGAAAAGTGTAATGAAAGCCAGGTCAGAAAGGGAAAGGATTTCAGTCCAGTTGGTAACTTACACAGAACTTTGCAGCACGATACTCTACCAGGGTAGGGAACTAACATCTTCTCTGGCTTTCTTATCACAGTGTTTCCTCTTTGGACTTTACAAAGTCCAACTTCTGCCATAATCCACCTGGCAACCAGTTACAGTCTATCTCCCTCTAGTGGGTAATTACCCATGAAAGCCGTGAGGAGATGTGCACTGAAAATTTCCCTTGCACTTACTTTCCATTAACATCTTTCTTCAGTTTGCTTTCTTCTTCTTTGCTCCATGTTCTCGCAAATACAATCAGTGTTTTCCCGATACCCTCTAAACATCATGTCTGCTCTTCCTCCATTATTGTGCTATGTGAGGAGTTGGGCTGTTTGAGGGTTTTCTATTTGACTTTGATGTAAGTGGAAATGAAAGTAAAGAAGCTGCCCAAGAATGAATTTAAAATGAAATATTCTAGAGATTAGTGGTGTTTGCACAGAGGCACATGTGCAATCCCCAGTACGCTGGAGACTTAGAAATCTGGGAAAAAGAAAACCCTAAGACCTACCTTAAATGGGTTCCTGAAGTTTGTAATTGATTTTTTCTATCTGGAGTCAGTCAAAAGAAATGTACAGTTGGGTTTTCTTATCCTTAAAGTTGATTTATTTGGGTGGAAAATCTTCTGCATTCTGCTTAGTAGTTTGTTCGCTTTGCATTCGTTGTTCCATTACCAAAAATATTAACAGCAAAATACATAAGCCAGCTGTGTTATATCTAAAGTTAGCTCTCTAACAGCAACAGTTAACTACCAAAGAGTATTCCCAGACCAGAGCTGACGTTAATTGAGAAAGATAGTGCTCTCAAATATGTCGAAACAAGATGCTATAGAAATTGATTTAACCAGACCATGCCTTTTGTCTATGGAACTGTGTTTCTCTCCTTTGCAGAGCATATAGGCTAGATACTATTGCTGTTACTCCATTGAGATTAATGGAAATATATTAGGGATGAATCTCAAAGGTGTTCCTTTCTCTGACTACTCTGATTTTTTTGTCTGGTTAAGCACATTTCAAAAAATAAGATGAACAAGCCAATATTTTCCAAACAAAAAATGACAGATCTGATTGAAAGAAATTTTTAGGTCAGGCTTTGATAATAATATGTTTCTCGAGTGATAGTAGGCTTTGTGTTAATCATTATCTGTTATCTTTCTGTTTAAAACTTTAAATTATCTAAATAAACCAACAGGAAAGACATTTTGCTCCAGTCCAAATATCTTCCAGATTCCTTGAGGCACTGACCTTTTTCTTAATTCACTGTGGTAATGGTGTACCTCAAAAGTCACTAATTAGAATCAGACCAACAGAGTCTTTATTATGGCAAACTTAAGTATCACAAGGAAAATGAATGAAATGAAGATAAACTGGAATTTAACTAAAACAAAGTAAGATCGTGGATTATTTGTTCTGAGCAAATTCTGCTCCTACTAACACCTATGCAATCCATATATTTATATTATTTTGTGAAACAGCATCATACAAGAATAATTTTGCTATAGAGCATATCAGGATTATCAACAGAGTCATTTTACTTACATGGGTAAAAAAATATTGTAGCTTTTGCTCCCTTTATAACTGAGATGTCAACATAACTAATTTCATTTCACTGTAATAAAGATGAAATGAATTCCAATCCTTCTCCTGTATCAGTAACAACATATTTTTATTCAGCTGAGACATTTCATAAACCTGCTGAAGGTAAGAATTACAGACGGCACTGAGACAGGATGTAAAGGCAGGGAGAAGGTACTGCAGAAGAAATTTACGGGTTTTGTCTCCAGAGCTTTACTTGCATTGATGTACAGGAAAAAAAGAATCCACTGACTATCAGCTTTCAAGACCAGCTTGTAGAGCTGACAGTAGGAAAACGTTCTTTTGCTTCCAAATTGAGTATATTTGTTCTAGAATTTATTAAGATGCTGTAAACAAAGAAACTTACAGTGCCACATCCTGTTCTTTATTTAGGTTGGATGAGGGCTTCATTTGGCATTATGGAAACTAGAACAACTGCACTGGGCTAAACCAAAGGCCTGTGAGTCCCGTTATCCAATCTCTGGACATAGTCAGAAACGAGCGCTTAGGGAAAGAGTATGAGAAATAGGGCAAGCATAGTGTTGCTGCCATTAGCCTACTCTGCCTGCAGCAGTGACTGTTGTATTTCATTGCTGCTGACAAAGAAACACAGAAGGTAGTCTAGTGGTCTGAACACGGAGCTGGGAGCTATGAATCTGCGTGTTTCAGTCTTGCCTCTGTCACCAAGGTTACTTGTATATTGCTGTGTCCCAGCTCATGTGCACGTGTGCTTGTGGCAAACCTGTCTTCAAGCCTCCGCACTGCAGAGGCACACACAGCCCACACTTATGTACCCACGCACATTCACACTGTAGTTGGCCAAGTCTGGTGTTATGGTTTGGAGAGATTGTTCCTCCCTAACGAGCTGCTTAACATCTGTGAATGTTTCCTGAAGAGCTGCATAATATCCCCCTGCGTTTCTTATTGTGCCCCTTTATCTCTCCCCCATTCCTTCTGGTTCCTCTGTTTTTCACATGGTTATCATCACCGGTCTTTGTGGTCCTTGTGCTTTCTCTTAAGCTTGTCATCCCTGAGTTCTTACACTCCAGAACAGCAGGCTCAGTGCAGTGTAAAAACTCTGCAAATGTTTTCCCCGACTGCATAGCCCAAGTCAAGGTCAATCTATCGGGTAGCGTGGAGAGGCTGACTTTTTCAAATGTCCCAGCTGAAGCTGCTGATAAAAAGGTGATGCTGTTAGATTTCCAGTACAACCAGAAAGATAATGTTTAAATCACGTCCTTAAAAATTCCTGTTAAAAAATTTGTTTAAAAACTATGCTCCACCTTGCTTCAGAACTACCCTGCAATTCCCAGCACCATGAGATCACTCTTGAATGGACCCTCAGAAAATGAATCCGTCAGCTGCAGGCCCACAGTGAGCTCACAACTTCACCGTTGCTCCTGAAACTCTGCCACCTCCTCCTCAACTGTCTCCTCTAGTGCAACCATTGTTCCCACCTCCATTGGTCTGCTGTCCTTCCAGAAACACGAGGTGGAGGACTGCAAGCTCCACACTCCACACTGAGCAGTGAGGGCACTGCTCAGAATATCATGATGCAGGCAGGTAGATGGGGAGTTGCCAGAATTCCCGTTTCCATCTTTAACCTTGCAATGGAGAGCTTTTACCAGTTTGATGCATTACTTGCCCTCCACAGCCATCGGGCATGTCCTCATTTCTGCAAGCTGATTCCAGCTGGCTGGATCGAAGGGCAGATTTGAGGTATTTCTCCCCAAATCCTTGCACCTCAGGTTGAGCAGAACCCTGGAGAGCTCCTCCTCCTCTTCCCTGCAGCCTCCAGTTGCGCCTCTGTGCAGAGCAGGGGTGCACAGAAACTGGAGTAAGCCACATGCAAATCAGGGTTGAGTGGTAACCAAATATATCTAACCCGGGGGAAGCTGGTGGGAAGAGCAGAGTCAGTGAAAGGGAAGTAAGCAAGCAAACAGGCTGGAATAGGCAGGTCCTGGTATACTGGCATGTCAGTGGAGGGCTGTGTATAGTAAATAAATAAATACAGGTACACATGCTTTAGCTATTCCCCAGGGTAAAGTGAGTAGGAGTGTGTTCAAAGAGTAGTATTTGCTTTATACTGTCCTGTGAGCACACGTTCAATATATACATTAGGAAGTATTTATAGGTTGTACGTGTGAATCATCAAGGAATTTAGACAACAACCTGAATAATCAGCAGCATACACCAAATCCCATCAGTCTAATCCCGTTCCCAAGTTCCTTGCTTCTCAGTGTTACAATTTCACGAGCAATTAAAATGGCTACTTAGCTATGTTATGTTATTATGAGCAACATCACCTGTCAAGCATTTTAAGTATGAAAAATGATGTTAATTGTTAGGCATTACTACCCAGGTAAAAATTACACCCCAGTGTTAAGAATGCACAACAGTATACCATTAACTTGTTTAATATGATAGCTTTGAAAGAGTGATACGTTTGTCTCTCACATTTCTACTACGAGACCTTTGTTATTACTTTGTTCATTAAAATTCTTTCTGCGATAAAGATGATTCAATGATTTTGCAAACCAACCTCATCCCTAGAATGTTATAATTTGACAATTTCAAGGCTTTTCAACACAGACCCTTGCATATATGTCATATATCGCATTGCAGATTTCATCCAATAGCAGAAAATGTACTCTGAATGCAATATCATCTTATCAGTATTCTAGCACCATAGGCTTTCTCACTGCAAGCAGGGTACTGTTCATTACAATGAAACTGAAAATGGAATAACTGAAGGATTGATTTATATGACCTTCACTCAGGAATGTTCTAACTCTGACATAATCTCTCTGACTGAAATCCTAAACACTGTATAATTTTGATTTATTACCCTTAAAAGAAGGAGCTTAGATCTATAGATCAACAGAATACCTAGCATGAAAAAGAGTGGTGCAACAGCTCAGGAAGACTGCAAGAAAATGCAGATTGATCATGTGACTTTACTCCAAACATTGTCTCAGCCAGCAAATCCAAGAACGGGGCTGAAAGCAAGTGGAAAAACATTATGCGGATGTTTTCACAAATCCACTCCTTCACTCAGAAATCTCTCTTGATTATATACATTTCTATAGCAAAGATAAGAGCATGTTAATAAGTTAAAGCATGAACCAATCTGTTTACTAAAAGTTGCAGGAAATGTTTATTAAAACAGCTAATTTATGGCAAAACAGGGCCAGAGTTTGATTCCCAATATACTACACAAAAGGCTGCTTTACCAGGCAGCTCTGTTTTCCTCCCGCACCAGCAGTATAATCTATTCTGTGCTATTCTGCCCTAACATCCGCTTGTCACGGGGGCCTGGGGAAGGCTTATCTATGGTGTGAGGGTATCTTGGACCTGTCTCTGCTAGCAGGTGAAAGCTAGAGCAGCCCTACAGTGTGCTGCTTAAAAATCATAGCTGACATCTTTAAAGCAAAGTAGCTGGATCTAAATCAAGTAGAATCTTATGGAATTGAAAGGTGAATCAGGTTGGTTGTGTTACTTCTTGGATTTTTTTGGTGAGGTAAAGAAAGCAATTGGAAGAAAGGACAGATACAAACTATTCACAACAAACTGGTTGATAAATGTACATTAAAAGCCCAATGAACACAGCTTTAATACCTTCCAGAATTGAAGTCAACAGGTCACTTAATTTTAAGCAGACTAAGAAACAGAAATCTGCCCCCCACCCGTGCCTTTTTCCTGTTCTTAGTGTTGGGTGACATGAATGCTTGCCTCCTTCCCTCCCACACACTCAGCTCACAGTTCCCACTTAGCCACTTCCCAGTCCTGTTTTGGACAAATCTTTATCTTACCACCTTTCTCTTGCAAATCCTTCTTCTCTACAGCACTTAACATCCTCCTCTTTCACAAAATCCACCTTTTACAAGTGGTACCTAATCAATCCCACTTCATCCTAGCCGGAAAACAGAGGGTTTTATTTTAGAAAAAATTCTTTTTATTCAGTGCATTTTGTGGCTGATATGAATACTTTGTTTAATTCTAGCAGATGGTAGTCTCCTCTACACGGGAACATTTGTCTGCTTCACTGTATTGCACAATACTAGTCCAAGCATATTATTCTCACCTATGAATGAGCCTGTTTCTTATTACTCCCAAAGATGAAACATTACAGAATTCCTCCAGTATTTTTCACTTATGGACAGTCTGAGCTACAGCTACTGCAGCCACTGTAAAAGCACTACAGCTTCAGGGAGATTATTCCTTCCTTCCTGAATACATTAGAGTGGATATACCAGGAACTAAATTTGTGCTTAGGGCATAGCAGGAAGTGCCTGATTCTTTTTATGTATTTGTAGAAAGGAAAAAGAAAAGAAAAAAAAAAAAAGAACTTGGAATCAAATTTAGGACATTTATTCCCTCAGCTATATGGACACAGTTTTCAAGACTAATAAATTATTTCTATCAAAAACTGTTTTCTACTAGAATGACATAAAGGCCTGTAAGCAGTGGACAAAAGAGGAGAAAAGTGCATATTATTTTTATAATCAATCAGCACCATAATTGTGTATGGTGCACATCAACATATATTAATACAATGCAGACAATATTTGATTCTTTGGACTAGAAAACTTAATGTAAAGCCCAGTTCTGCAAACCAATCCTGGCATGCTTGATTTTCAGTATGAGCTGTTTATTGAATTCTCAAATGAATGCATTTATCGGTAGGAAAATCAAAACAGCAGAGGAAATAATATAGTCTTAGATTTCCCAATGGTGAATTCATTAGCGGAGTCAATTCTGGACTCAGCCTGGCATCTTATCCACCAGGCAACACTCGCTTTCCAACGTAATGACAGATGATCATAAAAGCTTAACAGTGTTTTGCTATGCTGGTAAAGTAGATAGGGATGGGAGTGAAGAGCAGCATGGCATCTTCTTCGACCAATGGCAAACCATTAAGTATGAGAGATTAAGAACTAGACTTTATCAGGATGATTATCATTACCCTCAACAACAACTATAAAAAGCTCTTAAGTCAAATGGTTCTGACTCACTTGTTGAAGGGTACTAGCATCTGTGGGGGAAATTCTGGGTATGGGCTGTCACCGGTGGCTAATCCCTCTGGAACAGGTGCACAGCAGTTTGCCAGTCCCACATCACAGCAGGGCTGGGAGCCAGGGGATCCAGCTCATAACAGAGATGTCCATTTGGAAAAGAGGTGGAACAAAACAAGAAAGGGCACTGCCTGTCTCAGCATCTCTCCTGAGTGGCTTCCACTGGTAAAGTTTTGGTGCCTAGCAAAATTTGGAAGCCTTTCTCCCCTCCGTGCACATCAGTGGTAATACCCTACCCACCCTTCCCCAATATCACATTCTCCTGGGCCATAGCAGCAACTCTTGGGTGAAGTACTTTTGCAGCCAGTATGTTTGTAATTGTAAATTCAACAGATTCTCTATAAACTGGTGACTGTTAATATTTAAAAATATCACTAGAATGCATAAGTAGCAGATCAGTCTAACCTGACTAAGGTCAAAGAACATTTATTGGGCCCTTTCAGGACAGAAGGCAGAAATATTGCAAAATTGACTTTCAAATGAATGAACAGGGAATACAGACTCAAAATCTCAACTCTGGCAGACGCTGAACCCACTGTCATTTGATCTTCAGTAGCGCTTAGGTGTCTGAGCAGGTCAGCTGAAGCAGAAGGAAACCTTTCTCAAAAATTATTGCTCTTGTTCAACTAGTCCAAACTGGTGGCTTCTGAATAAGAGAAAAACATTTTCTTACATAATATAAATAAAATAATATAAAGTCTTTTCACTGATTCAGCTACACCTGTTAAAAATTACATGTTATAGAGTTAGAGAGGACCCTATCGTCAGACCTGCACTAGACAGACTGAAGGAGTTCTTGAAGGGATTTTTTTTTTTAATCTGAAATACAACATACCTTTCAACACAATATTTCTGCCTGATTAAAATAACTCCATTGATGGACAGTCTATCAGTCATAGTTTGATTATGATTACAATTTATTGTAAACTTATTGTATTCATTATTAACCTGAGCTGTAATAATATTAATACTGGTAATTATTAAACTTGAGAACAATGCAAAAAAAGATAAAGAAAAAAAGAGGAAAATGAAGCTGATTAAATATCTGGCTCCCATTGATTGCCAATAGCTGCTAGTGTTAAATTAAGAGGTTATTTTATTGTCTTCTGCAGCCAAGCTCAGCCATACTCCATTCAATAACCAACAATTTAGGTCTCTGAGTTAATAATAATTACAATAAAAGTATTCCCCCCTTCCGGCACACTGTGTTTATTTTAGGATATTAACACAGCAATCCAAATACAACACGTAAGACTCCCTCAGGGCTTTCTGTCTCACATCCCAGACCTTCTGTTTCTTTATAAGCTTTAGCAGCCACAGTTATAAGAGATATAAATAGTCCGAAGCACAAGAGAATCTCTCTTCCCTGACAGAATCTTTATTTACACGCTGTACAAACCTAAGCAGGTCAAATAGTCCCTTGCTGGCAGGTTAATAAGGCCCACCTGCCAAATAAACCCACCAGTGAACTCCACAGAGCCTACATAAAACCAAAAAGCTTGGACAAGAGAAGATTTTCTCCCTAGGAATCATACTGAGACGGGATGCTTATAGTTCAAAAGGGGTTCATCGTTCGAACTGGAGTGTTTGTCTACCTGGCACATACTCATGAGTGTGCAAAAAGCTTGCAAAAAACATGGTTCTTACCTTCAGAAGACACCGTTATTTAACATTTATATTTCAATATTGTTTACAGGACACCTACATGCCGAGGGCTCCTGTACTGGTGCCATACAAACATGTAAGACACTTAAGTCTCTGCCCTTGAGAGTTTTTAAAAGGCAAGTATAGTTGGGTCATAAATCAAATCTTTAAAATTATTTAAGACTTAACATACAATTAATTTGCCTACAATGCCATGAAAGAGAAATGGAAGAATAGGATAACTGATTATTTAAGCTGACCTAGAAATTAATTCTCACAAGCCACAGTACATTTTTAAATGAATATTGACCGCTATCAAAGTGGAATTCTGTTCCGAGACCTGAGCTGTTCAAACACTACTCTTGGGTAAATGTTTCCCACTGAATCAATGGCTTCTTTATGTTCTTTCCTGAATCAACTAGGCCCAGCAACTGTCCCAGTATGGGGATATCCATAGACCTTTCAAAAGGCCTAGTCACTCTGTTTATATTGCGTTGTAAAAGTATCTCCAAAGCATCCTTCAGATTTCTATTTGCTGTTCATACAGTCAGCAAACTGGTAAATTCTGAGAGCATGCATCCTAATTTATTATACTTTTAGGATGGCATCAGACAGATGAAGGCAGCCAGCCACGCAGCAGTAGATTGTAGCTGGGCAGCAGAAGCTCCCTAGCCCAAGAATCTGAAGTAGGAACTTGTGATCCATTCATGAAGGGAGTTAGTTTACCTTTGCATGCCAGGCTGAGAACTGCAGCAGTGCACGAGCTGATTCACAAACAGATCATATGTCCCAGCCTCAGAGGTGGCAACAGCAATCAGGGAGGGCGATATATAGCTGGAGAGGCAGTGTGTTTGTACGGAGGGTGGGGATCACAGATCCCATTTTAACTAACCAGCAAAAGTCTGATGAAGTTCTTTAATGCATGGTGAGGGACACATCCATAGCAGGCCTACAGGCTGTCTACTGCCTGCCTGCAAAAATCCTTGGGGACAGGTTACAGGCAAATCAGGGAACACATAAAAAGGCATGCAGCTATTCCTTCCTGCAGGTCTAGAGTGGCTAGACCAGACTCCCCACAGGCACTGGGGATTACAGCTGTATTAAAACATGTAAGGGCTGCAAAGAGAACTCACATACATAACACCAAGTACATATATTTGCCACAGTGACTCCAAATATAAGTCAAATGAAACAGTTTTACAAGTATACATGAAATAAGGAACACATGCAGAATGTGCATTTAAGATGGTATGCTGTGGCAAAGCATTTAGTCGCACTTTGAAGGCCTCTGTGTCAGATCACCAGAGGGAATGCTGGGTTTCAGGATTCTGGTATTTTAGGTGAGCTGCATGCTGGGAGTGGTGTACTTTTAGTCAGATGCAAAAGTACTTCTTCTAGCCCCTATAAAGGACTTCTAGGGTGAGACAGAAGTTGGGGCTTTGAATCACAGGTTAGACAACTGAATTCTGAGTGCCATTTCAGTGCCTATCTCTTCCTTTGGACCAGTGCAAACCGTTCATTCCTGCCTTGAAGAACCAGCTCAAATCCAGAAGATGCACATAACCTCAGCCCTTCAGCAAATACCACATGGCCAATTGCTGTAGCAATTGCAAAAGGAGGACTGTCCAACACATGGTGGCTTGTGTCCATGGGAATGATGCTATTATTAGCTCAACAGTACGTAGAGTGGGTGAATCTTCATGTAGGCGGTCTCCTACACACTGGCCAAACCCAACACCTCTTCTCTGCTGACTACATTCTTCGTTTGAATCACAGTTTAGTTCAGCTGCTGTAAATGCAGCTGAGACAGTCCAATGTTTTTCTAATGTATGTAAACTGGATGCAGATTCAGTGCTGGAGCCAGAACTGCTACAGTGGGATCACTCTTGCATGTAGGGTTGAGCTGCTGACAGTGAACCGCAGTATAACTCCTGCAGACAGCTCAGCAGCCACCTTTCACTCCCTGCTAGGACTTGTTCACCAAGCAAGGGTGTCTCGTAAAATGCCTGCACCGATTTGCAAAGTGTAAGCTCTGGCTCATTAACAATAACTGAAGCAAAGAAATACAGCTTAGAGGAGCAAGCATATCAAGCTCAAGAAGAGTGTAAGAACATGGTAAAATGTGCAAGAAACACATCCTACTCCTTTCAGTTTTCACAGCAAAAACAGCACAGGTGATAATTCAGCAGTTAGGCCTGGATTTGCAAACCTGCTCATCCTATGCCTCAAATCCAGTTGTTTCAGCCCTCATTTGTCAAGTACATTTGCACATACTCAACACCAATATAAAACAAGTGCTAGGCATCTTATATAAAGTCTCCAAACAGTTCTCAAAATTAGTGGGTATTTCTGAAAACGTCTGTCAATGAGCATTTTTCTCAAGGCATATATACTGAGTAAATGGGATATGATCACAGCTACAGTTTCTCAGTGCAGGAAATTGCCAGCCACCAACATAATTAGAAACAGTTCATATGATCAAATTAATCATTCAAAAAAGAGCAATTACTGTTAACAGAATAATGGCATGCCTTAAAAAAGAATGAAATTAACCTTTAGGACCGACATAGTTACCCCTCACCATTCTGTACCGAGGCAGCAAAGATTAATATATGTGCAAAATAAAACACTGCATTAGCGTCTGCTGAAAACAGAAGTAGCATTATCTATCTGGCCTATTCAACCCTTAACAAACTTTATTCTTTGGCACTGGCATAGAGTGGAAATATCAATAGTCACTTCACTGCCAAAATGAAAAAAAAAAATCAACTTCAAGACTTCCATTGCTATATAACTTACCACATTGTGTTTATCACGGAACAGTAATTACATGAAGATTAAGCATAAGTCAGTAATTTGAAATGCAGTAGAATTGACATTCAAACCTACATTACGGCTCCTCAAAAGCCAAGAGTTACAGAGTTAAGCTTTAGCCTTAACAAGTGAAGATCTAGAAATGCATACCAAACATATTGCAAAAAAACCTGTAGTTTTGCTCTGTAGTGCTAAACATTAATTCTGATTATGAATGTATTTCAGTATTTATACTTCTAAATGAGATAAAATTGATGTTTATAAACACAGTAATGTACTAAGCTATCAATAGATAGAAGAGTTAATGTGTTTTGAATCCTCAAGCTGTGTGTTTCTACATAGATTAGATTTATTTTATTCTGAATGTCAGCAATGTTTAAATTAAGTCATACTGATGCTGAAGATAATTAGAGACATATAACTTCAGTACGCTAATATATTTATCTACAGAAGTTACTTATACCAGGCTGGAGCATGTTAGCTGTTTAGAACTGGTATACAGCTGTTTTTTATCATCCCAACACTGGAAAACAGCAGGGACATGCTCCTCAGTTTTCCTTTCTCCTGGCCTCTGCCTTCCCCTGAAGGTGTATCCCACTCCCTCATGTCTTCAACTTTCCTCTTCTTTTTGCTCCCTCAGTGACACTTCCCTTCCTTCTGCTCAGCACAAATGATGCAAACAGTAATAGGTATTTGCGAGAAGTGACATTTACTCCATTCTTTTCCTAACTGAAAATGTATCTGGTAAACAGACTGGTGTATAACTCACAGTACGAAGATTCACATTTAACTATGTTTTCATCAAGGTTATAATTTCTTACTCTGAACAGTATTTAAGCTATAAGCTATAGTTGCACTTAAGACGTCTCTCATTTGAACAGAGACTAATTCTGTTTGAAACTCTCTAAGCAGATTATTTTCTTTTTCCCAAAGAATCAACTTTCAATTAAAAAATACTATTACTCCATTTTTATATAAGATTACACAAAGCATACGAAAAGTCTGAAAAGCCTGTACCTTCGCATTTTCAAGTTAAGTTAAAAGTAAAAACAATTCTAATGCACAATGCTGAATTTTTTAAATAACCATTTCCAATGAACTTTCATTCAAATTAATTAGCAAATGTATGTGTAGGTTCTCAAGAATGCATTTAGTACTATAATTCTAGGATGACTATGCCACATATAAAATAAAATATTTTGAAACGCTGATTTAAGTTTTATACTTCGTTCTTGCTTAGTTCTACATCAGCAGCTTGCTGTCTCCATATTAAACAGCATGCAGTATGTTGCATGGCCAAAGACATAAATGCATACATGCCGATAAAGATTTTTCTTAACAGTTGTGATGACACACGGACTGACATGCCAAAGGATCAGTGGCTCTGTCTAGCTATACCTCACATAGCTAAGGATAGGTTCAGACAGGGTTCAGGCAGGTTGGAAACAACAATTACTCACTGTTAATCCGAAACATGGACTGCTGGCCAAAGTCAGAGCGCAGGTGATGGGTTGCCAGCTGACAGCATGAAAGAGAGAGTAATGGTGATAGGAGGGACAACACTGGGAAGATATCTCTGCATCAGTGCTACAACAAAACAGGAAAATGGGCGGCATAACTTTTCCAGCGTATTCACGTTTTGAAGTAGAACTACAATGTCTTCAGTGTTTAGCCCTAATAGGTGGAAAAGTCTGTGAAACAAGAAAAACCTACATTGGTAGATTCTATATGGCCTAGTACAGTCCTTATCGTATTAAATACCTGTAGTACAATAAACACTGTGGACGTGCTGTGCTGCTCTACTAACTAACTTGGGAATATCTGATTAACTCATCAACTGCACTCACATAACTTCAGTTTAACTCTACTTGCAGTTATGTTTACATTGCCACCAAGATGATCTGCATTCAGAAAAATATTAACGAAACAGATGATTATATAAAATCCTGAAGCAAAAATAAAAAGTGATACAAGAAAGGAATTCAGAAAGCAATCAATCCTTAGGATCCGTACAGGAGAGAAATGTAAACATGAAGCTCCTGCCACAAAGATCTACAATGAGATTAAACGGGCTTGCTAACCGCACCGTCATTACAATTGGCCTTTGCCAGGAGAAGGGCAAAGCTTTAGCACAGGGACTGCTAATCTCCGTTACTTCTAATAGCAAGAAGTACCCCAAAATGTGCCCCATCCCCTTGTTAACAGGGCTGACCAAACTCTCAGGGGAGAGAGTTCTGCACTGTTGCATGGAGTAGTGCCACACACGTAGAATTTGTTTCTGAGCTCTGCCTAATCGCAGTGAAACTACAGCAACTGCAATGTAGGCCTTTGCTTTTCTGGCACTGTCTGTTCCTGTGGTGGCAACAAAAAAAAGTCGTCTTCAGCTTCAGAATTTCAGCATATCCTAACATATGCCTAAGGTCAGGGGCACCGACTACCATTACTGCTGAATAAATGACCTTGAAAAAGTGTTTAAATTGTAAATTTTCTTTTGGCCTAGTAACTAATTGATAATCTCTAAAATATTTAAATATCTCTAGAACAATATGCAACCGCTACATTTATTTAAATTCCTTTACTGAGTCAAACAGAGGGATATTGCTCTCTATACTATTTCTTAACACAAAAGTTGAAAGTAAAGAGCAACAAAATTTTAGATACCAAATGAAACAGGAGTCATTAATAAATGAATACTATTATGTGCTCTAGTTGTACATCGTTTGGTTTCAATGCCCTGTTTGGCTATCCAAGAAACATCAAACCGTTAAAAAACACTGGCTAACTAAAAAATCACAAGAAAATGTAATGAAAGAGAATAAAACCTCCAGGAGGTTCAGTCTGGAAATTTGCAACTACTAGAAACAGATTAGAGGATATTTACTTCAACTCCTTCAAAGCCATCACTCAAGTATAATGCAGTGTGCCTGTTATTTGTCAGCACAAGCTCATGCTGCACTGCACGTGCATTTACACCGTTGGAAGCTAAAACTTTTTGAACTCAGTTTTCAGAAGTGTCATATAACTATATCCACTTTCAAAGAATCAGCCTCTATGTACTGCAGTGGAAAAATTGAGATATTTTTATTATCACGATATGAGCTCAAGAAAACAGACAATTGTTTTTGAAGTTAGAAAACCTGCAAGTACAGTTTCTGTTTAAAAGGGTCGTGACATTGGAGAAGTTTGCACCAGTGTCTATGTACAGTATAAACTGGTGCTATTCCAGTTAAAGGTGTTAACTCCCAGCATAAGCTTTCCTGGAAATTTGCATGGTGGCTCTATCAAGAGGTAATTACATGGTTGCAAATCTTAGTAGCATAGACAAGGCCAGTGATCTATAGGAGCTGAAAGGACTAAGGAAGATTTGTTGTCACCTTGACCATGATAGCAAAATCCTTCCACTTAAATCTTAAACAACTGACAGAAGGCAAACATGAGAACTGCATTATCTGGAGGATCTTATGCATTAGTAATAAGTACAGAATAAAAATCTGTTTCTCTTTTATAAGTCATACATAGAGATGGATTTACATCTTTGAGCCTGAACACAGAATTTATTCCCAAGAGGAAGTAGATAACACATTTGTAGCAAGCCAATTAATGATAACTAACCTGGTTTCTTACACAAGTTTTTTTGGTGGAGAAACAGCAAGCACCCCTGCAAACATGTTGTGCTTTGTACTTTTAGTACATTAGCATTATTGTTCAACTATGGAAGAAAAGCACACCTGTATATGCTCTTATGTAGCAAAACAACAGGATTCACATATTTGTACTTCTATTTATTTGTATTGATAATGGTGCCTCTATTTTTAATTAGAAAACATCTTTTTCTGTAAACACATATAGCTGAACTTTAGAAAGGAAGCTGGAAGATAAAATTATCATGACTTAATCCAAATTAGCTATTTTAAAATGGGAAGGCACTTTATCTTTCTCTTTAATGCTGTAAATACTGACATAAATTCTTACTGAATTCGGAAGCTAAATCTTGTTTGTCTAACACCTTAAACAGTATGATTTTTTACAATAAGGCCATAAAACAAGTTAAGGTACCTTTACCACCACAGACAGATTTCCTTCAACCACCTTGAGATTAAAGTTTTAATCAGCCAATGATTAAGTTTTTCATTACAAAGTAATTAACACTAAGTTTGCACTGTTCAACTGTTAACTGCCATGCTAAGAAAGGTGCACCCACCATTAAACACACGTAAAAACATCGACAAAGTTTTAACATATAAAAGTAAATTAAGGATTATGTAAAAAAAAAAAATCTGAGCCTTTCTGTGACAGATGGTGTAATTTCACCATTATCCAGAAAGCATGATGCTGGTGTGTTCCCCTCCTCCATTATCGTCTGTTTACCTTTCACAGGAGTTGCGTTAGGCCCTTAGCTACCAGGTTAATACAGTCTCCATAGCACCGAGGAACTATATTCTCGGCCTTGTAGAGAAAACACAGGTTGTCAGTGCTCCACAAATCCTTTATCAAACCATCGAAAGCTTGAAAGAGTTGGCCATTACCTGCTTTACGTTACCTGGTGCAACGGTTCGTGAGGATATTTGGTCCGGTTGTAACATGACAGATATTTAACGACTGGGCCTAAAAAAATAGCTGTGCTTTCAATTGGCAAATTGCAAGCACATGTACTTATTTTGATGCAAGCTTTAAAAAAAATCCACCAGGCCATACTTGCAGAAGAGGCAGCCCGAGTAATTCACAGCCAGGCGCACCTGGGTTCTTAAAACCATCCGACAGCCTCAAAGTTGTGTGCAGTTGTACGGAAAGTCAAAACACTTGACTTAAATCAGGATTTTCAGAGAGCGCACGTGTACGGTCGCCGAGGCCAGCGGGTGAGGAGGGCACATTCACCAAGCAGTGCGGCCCACGGCGAGCATCCCTGCGCCCAAGGGGGAGATAAATAATAACATGAGATATTTAAAAAATAAGTGTTTTCCACCGACCTCTGCGGGGCCAGCGGGCCCTCGACGCGCTCTCGCCCACCTGGGGACGCCGCCGCGGCGAGCCAGGCCCCCCCGAGCGGGCCGGGCCCCACACAGCTCCCGCCTTCGGCCCCACCTCGCCCCGTGGCGTGGCCTTCCCTCCCCTGGCACCCGGCCCGCCCTCCTCTTCCTCCCCGCCGGCGGCGGCGGCCCTGTCAGGGCGAGCGGGCGGCCCTCGGCGCGCGCCGGGCCCGCGGCCGGCTGCGCTGACGGCCCCGCTCCCGCCGTCCGCGCGCGCTCGCCGGCGGCGCGGCTGGCGCTGCGGCTGGCGCTGCTCCCGGCCGCCGCCGGGCCGCTGGGCCGCGCGTGCGGGCGGCTCCGTGCGGGGGGATTTGAAACAGCCGCTCCAGGGGCAGCGCAGCGGCGGCGCCCAATCAGCGGCCCCGATTTTTCGCGCTGGTTCTGGCCGGAGGAGGGGGCGGGGCCGCCGCGCAGGATCGCCGGAGCCGCCGCCGTTGCCGCCGCCGCTGTTGCCGTGTCGCTTCAGCTCCCGCCGCTCCCCGGCACCGAGCTACTGCTACCGCCGCCGCCTCCGCCCGGCTCTCGGGGGAGAAGGATGCGCTAGGGCACAGGTCAGTAGGCCGGGAGCGCGGCTGGCTCTCCCCCCCCCGCCTCCCCGGGGAAGGGAGGAGGCACCCGGGGCACGTTCCCGCAGGCCCCGGGCGGGAGGCGGGAGCGGCGGCGGCGAGGCTCCCTCGCCCGCGGCGATGCTGCCGCCCGGCCCCGCGCCTCGCCGCGGTCACCGGGAGCCCCCTCCCGGGCTGGGACCGCGGGCCCTGCCCGGCAAAGCGCTGTGGAGGCGGCGTGGGGGCTGGGGGTCCCGTCGCGGGGCATCCGCTCCCCCCGCTCCGGCCCTTCCCCCGGGGACTCCCCCTCCGCCGCGGCTCCGCTCCCCTCAAACTTACCGCCGGCGCCCCGCCGTCTCCGTCGCCCGCCCCTGCTCGGACAGCCCGCAGCTCCCGTTTCCCCCTTGCCGGAGGAGGGTTTTTTTTGTTCGCTCCCCCCTCTCTCCTTCCCTCCCCCCCCACCCCCCCGCTACCTGGCCCTCGCTGAGGGGCCGCGGGTCCCCCTGCCGCCCCTCGCCCCCCGCCCCCCCGGAGGCTGCCGCAGGATTTCTGCTGCTGGTTGGGCCTGACTCTTGGGTGGCGGAGGAGCGGAAAGGAGCGATGCCGAGCCGGAGTCCCGGCTGTTGCAGCTTCATCCTTTCCCCCGCTGCCCTCCTCCTCCGCCTCGGCGCTGCGGGAGGTCGGGGCAGCATAAAGGGGTAAGGGAGAGGTGCCCACCCGTCCCACCTCCCTCCCCCGGGGAGGGGGGGATCAATCAGTGCAAATCAGAAAGAAGACCGGAGGGGGGGGAGAACCGATGGGAAGGAAAAAAAAAGGCTCCCCCAGGGTTTAAACCGCCTCCTTAAGGGGTGGGGTGGCTGCAAATGTCCCCCCCGTGGCGGTGAGGGTGTGAGGAGGTGGAGGCTGCTCCTGCCCCTTCCCTCCGGGTAGGACTGGGATTGTACGGCAGCAGGAGTGAATGTAACTCTGGAAATGTATGGAGGGGGAAGCCATGTTTGATTTATTCCTCCACTAAACACTGGTGTGATGATCCTTCTACTTACACCCTTCTGCAGTCCATCCTGGACCTGTATGGGAGGAGAGCCTTGTTAGGAAAACGGAAAGAAAACATTCCTGCGAAGGCATATGGGCTCGTTGGCTCAATCTTCATTAAGTATAAGAGGATAGGGCTCTTGTAACTTGAATTGATATTTGTGTGGTAAAAGAGCCTGGGGAACTTGTATTCCCAAGGCCATAGTTACAGCTCATCCGCTGTGGCTTTACCGCTCTGGGGGTGGAGGAGGGAATTTGCCACACTTCTTGAACATATTTATACTTGCTTTTTGGTTTTGTTTTTTTAAAATATGTCGGCTGAAAGGAGGAGTAAATACTAGTAGAAGTGCAGAGACAGTAAACGCTGTATTTAAACAGATTTCAGAGAAAATGGGCCTCTTGCTAACAGGCATTAAACAGGCAAGAGGCTGGTATCAGTCATTGCCCATGTATTTTGTGTGCGTGAATAGTTTTCTTATTGGCATTTGCATTAAAATTGGTTTATAATGATTCTTAAATTTAGGAGCTAGTGCTGCCCGCGCTGAGTAAGCTAAACGAGGTCTGCTTTAAAAAAAAAAAAAAAAAAAACACCAAGGAAGATATGTTTGGCGTTTAGCCTTTTCAGGCGTCTAAGGAAGGTAACTGTAAACACTGTAGGGTGGCAATGAAGTTTGTAATAGATTTTGCAAAGAGTCCTTGCTGGTGGTTTATGTGGACATACATGCTTACTAAAATTCCTTAAACATGGAATGTGTGGCTTCAGCTGCAAGAATAAATTGGTTCTTCACCAAAATGTTCGTATGTTTGTACAATCTCTGTAAATTTATCACTGAAGCTATTATTTGCTTGTTTTGCTGTGGGAATTTTGCTCAGGAAATGCAGCATATCAACCTTAATAAACTCCTCAATTTCACAGTGTGGTATTATTTGACTGTTCGATGTAATCATTGAATAAAACCACTGTTTTGCAGGACTACTCAGGACTCAGTACTTACAGTATATGCCATTTTTGGTTGTTTCAGTAAGCATCTGTATCCCATATTTTAAAGCATGCTGAGATTTTCATCTAGTATGCAGCCATCAGAAAATATGACAGTTTTTTTAGTATTTGAATATAAAAGCTCTGGATATTCCTGGAGACTATATGGCTAGTTCTTGTGACGGTTATACGAGTTTCCACCCTCATACATGCTTGGAAAAATTCAGATATTAAAAGTACAATAAAACCTACTAATTTATCAAATATTATTTGAAAATGTCAGAAGAAACTAGGTCATTATACTTTAAGGATGTAGATTGAAAGTAGTTTAGAAAATGGAAATTAAATGTAAAATATATTTCCTTCTAGTTCAATACGAATCCAACAAATGACTAGTAATAAAAAAATTGTGTTTTAATATCTGTAGGGCTATGTGCTTTTTCTGAAGCCAGTGGTTGTTTTGCAGATGAGACTATTGCATTTAAATTACTGCCTGCATGCAATAGACTGGATATTACAACAAAAACAACCCCACTTTGTTTTAGACTGGAAGCAAAAATGATTGTTAAGGGGGTTGCTTTCTAATATTTGGGTGGTGAAATTAATGCGTACAGGTATACATACATATATATGTATATATGTGTGTATATATATATTTTAATATATATGAGTTTGTGTCCAAAACATTACGCTAACAAAATGGCAAAGGAATGGAAAGAAGGGATTGTTTTTCAGTGTCCTATTGTCTGTGGCCCATTCACTTCTCACTTTTGCACTGAGCCTGCTTTTTGTTCCACTGGTGTCAGTGTGTTTCCCAAGCGAGGCCTTATTTCTACAGACTGATAAATGCATGTCTTTCCTTGTGGTCGATCAAAGCCTATTGACTGCATTGGGACTCCATGCGTATATAAAGATTCATCTGCTCTGGTGAGATTACTGGATCAAAGATGTAGTTTATGATGAGGAGAAGATACAAGCACAATTCTTGCAGCATTTCGGTCACCTCTGGTCACTCCTGCTTACATAACTACAAGACATCTCTTAGGTTTTAAGTGTAGAAGATGGTTGAGTGCATGAAAATTGCAAGTATTTTCTGTGTAGAACAAGGTAAAGTACCTAGCCTTTTCTGGGAAAAAAAATTTCACCTCGAGAGCACTGTGCTGCACAATTGTAAGCATCCACTGCGTGGTATTGCTGAAAACAACAGATACTCTAACATTCAGTAATCAGACATCAATAAAGAAATGCTTGGTGGGACTAATTGTAATGCAGTAGATGATGATGACTGCGTATTTTAGTACTATGTTTGTGGCTATACTATTTGAGCTTTTTCATTACTTTTTGGCAAAGACAAATGAAATGGCCTTACGGTTGAGTAAATATGATAGATCTGGTATAATTCTTGAATCTAGCCTTTCGATGAAGGAAGAATGGAGATACTGAAGGGGGTCTAAGTGGATAAGTAAGTCCATGTTTCTAAGAAGCATCGCTTTCCAGTTAGGATGTAGCTTTGAGAAATGTCTTCACCGAGGGTGTGCTGGAATCTTGGTGGTGTAAATGAGAAGGCAGAGGTGGAATATGGTACCAGGATAAGCGGTCAGGTGGTAAAGTGGAGAGAGAAAATCGTTTCCCATCAGAGTTTGGCATGGGAGTCCAAATTTCCTTTGGTGCATGATTGTGGAGGACTTGGGAGAAAGGGGGGGGTAAGGAGAGCCTTGTTGACATGCCAGTAGTCACCCTGGAGCCTGTAAATTTGTGCAGCCGGTTGAATGGGTCAGTTATTTTCTAAAATTAATGGTTACTTGGAAGGCTTTGGTTCTGAGAACATTTTTGAAGGAAAAGAGAGAAACTACCTAAATTCACCCTTCACTGCACCTTCAAATTAGCTTCTCTATGACCTGCAGTCATTGGAGGTAATAAGACAGCTGTATAAATGTATTTACTTTTTTCCTTTCAGTTTACACTGACAGAAGTTACAAAAGTGATATATCAAGTGCTATTTTTAATATTTTTATCAAGTTGATGGTGTCCAGCATAGTTATTTTATATTTTCTAGCATCAGCCGGAAGGGAAGTTTTTGGACCGTGTTATAAGGGAAACTTAGACCATACTCTATTCTGCTGCCCTTCTGGTGAATAGCAAGCTACAAAAATACGCAAGATTCCTGGAGAACAGATCTTATATACTAATACCTTGTGTATGGTGATGATAGGTTAATGCATAGTCCATCATGTATTACTTTGCTTGCAAGCAACTCTAAACTTTAGCACCAGGTAATCTATTGGCTTTCTGGTACATTTGAAAAGCTGCTTCTGTCCAAAGCATATAATAGATTATACCATAAACTGAATTTTTTAAAATGCATTTTGTGTGCAATGAAGAAATACCTGTTAATCATGGTTGAACCAAAAGCAAAGTTTCTACTATTCTTCTTGCTAATGTTAAGAAATAATACCATTACATGGAAATTGTTCTGATAGTACAACGGTGTGATGAGCTACATGTGGAAAGTAGATGTTTGAAAATCTTTTTGAATGTTTCATAGCAATCAAATTAAATTGACTAAGTATGGAAAAGTGAAGCGCTAGCCCATATGTACTTCAGAGTATTCTTCTGTTGGGCAAAATTACTTTGCCCTAGGGCACCATTGATGTAGGTTCTCATATTTGACATAATCTGAAACTAATAAAATACATAAGTGACTTAAAGCATGTGTTAAATTGCAAGGGCTACTCAACAGGTGATGGCTCGGTTTCTAGTTTTGTCCCCATCCTTTTAACTTGTCCTATTTTTATCTTAGTGCAAGATAGCAATTTGATCTTGTTTTGAACTTTGGTATTCAGCTCCCCAGCACAAATTGGAGCTATTTTATATTCATCCATATTTGGGGTAAGGATACATATGTGGCAAATGGCTGGAAAACTATAGCATGATGTGCTATTGAAATAGACTTTCATAGAAACTTTAACATTTTTCTTCTGCTGTTTGTGAAGGATACTGTCAGTTTTCTGCGTGGCTCTTTGGAGAAGCACAGGGTGGTCTTGTTCTGTTAGCTGACAGAGATGGCCCTTTAACTGTCTGTGAAACCTCTTCTGGCCTTAGCCTCATATCAAAATACTAAAATACTGACATCTCACATCTGTGCTAAAACACACATAACATCAGAAAATTTGTGTTTTAAAATAATAATCATTTTTAAACGTATTTGGCCTTGAGGGCTAACATCAGAATTCCACATTTTCTTTGCCATGGTCAAAAACATTGTAGAGAGTGAACATTGTCCTGTTCTCCGAGTTCTGCCTTACTAAATAAGAGAGAGACCAAGGAGCAGAAGATGAAATATTTTGTGACAAAAATATTTTCAAGAAAGAAGGCTGAGGTTAGGGAAGATTTTATTAGAAATGTAATTAAACGCCATTTGAAATATTTTGAAAAGCATAAAAGAAGCAATAGGAAGGAGATGCAGTAATGCAGCCTCCTATCATAATGTTTGGGACCCATTTCATTTATTTATTCATTATAATAAGTTGAAGTGTAAATGTTCCTGCTGTGGCATGGGTTAGTCTGTGGAGCTGAGGTTCCCGAGATCGTGTATCAGATAAATCAATTGTGGAACTTGCCAGCCTTGGTGGGATGCCATCGGAGCAAAGAACCTGACTGCACTGGCACTCAGAAACATCTAAATTGGGGAGTTATCTCTCTAGTAAAGAATGCCCAGATTCTAGTCTGATGATAAAGCCAGAGGGATATAAGCCAAAGTATGAACCTTGGAGAGCAGTGTAGGATGAAAGATATGAGTATGGATCATTTCGCTATGTGGAGTAGTTGCCAAGAACTTTCAGTCAGATACTTCAGAATGAAATTAATGTTGTGATTTTTCTGTGGATGCAAAATGCAGACCATCAGAAGCTGTTTTATAGTAGCACTCCTGAACAAACCGGAAACAAATGCTGTGATTAAATGTGGAACATGACTGAAATTCAGCAGTAGTGCAAAAAACAAGTAGTAGGCTTAAAATGTGTTGTAGAAAGTACGTGTGCGATATCTATTCATCAGGTGAATGCTTGGCTCAAAAGTGGTAGTGATAGTTGAGTCTTAAGAAACTCTGCAAGTATGGATAGCAACTACAGTTGCTTAACACGACTTATTTCTACAGTCAAAACCTTTTAGATTTTCCCATAAGAAGTAGGTACAACATAATTTGTCAAAGGACTAAATTTGATAAGGCAGTGAAGTAATCCACAGAACTAATGCTGTGCTGAGAGAATGGACAGCAAAAATGGCAAGAGGTACCCATTGCAAACCTTTCAACACAAAGGCTTTGGAAAGTGGACAGGAAGGATTTGGTTTGTTGGACAGGAAAGTGTTTTACCTTTCTGTCTCCAAGTTAAATGGGTAGGCTACACTATATCTGCAGAAATGTAAAACTTGCCTCAAATTCCAGACTTTTTACCTGTAACAGTCATTCTAATCTCTCTTCTGGAGAGACTCTTGATGTAGACGTAGCAAAAGAAATAGAGAGGGAATTAAGAACACTGTGAATGGTAGTAATGCATTTTGGCAAGAGCACAGGGAGATACTTCAAATAATGTCCAAACCAGAAAGGCCACTTATTAGCAAGTAGTTGGATTTGTTTGGAGAGGATCTAGTGTTCCAAGTCTCTTGTGAGCGCGGGCCTTGTTTGAGTGTTGCTGGCATACATCTGCCAGTTACATGTGTGTTTTTTGCTTTGAGGTAATACATTGATAGAATAATTAATATAATCGCATGTATATAGTTATAGTCTATGTGTAAAGTAGACCAGAATTAGCACAGTATGGCCAGGGTTACATTACAGACATAGTTACATTGATCAGCTATGGATATATACAGTTCTTGATGAAAGGTACAAGTCTATAAGTAAAATTCCATAGTGCTGTTGAGTCAGTATTAATTACCTCCAAACTTTACCTTCCAGTTATTTACTTAATGTTATGGGATGTGAAGTTGAATGTACTGGATGAAAGAAGGTATACATATTTTTACACGATACCTGCCCACATTAGAGAGGTGCATTATCAGTGCAATGTGTTGCTCTTTTTATAAAAAAACAGAAGACATGGCCAAATACTGCTCTATGATAAAGACAAGGCCTCATATATCACCAGTGTCACAATGCTGCTTTTTAGAATTATTCCAATGCACCAAGTGTGCTTCTGGCATCTAAATCCACCCGCTTGGGTGAACAGGTTTTAATGCCCTGATAGACAAAGATAGCGGAGTTTTAAGGGTCTAGGTAAAATGATTGTATCCTCTGTATTAAAATTAGCTGCTGTCTGGTCTGATCTGGGCAACATTGTTTATTTCTGTAGAGGTGTAGCGGATAACATTTTATTAATATTACAATTTGATTCGTTACTTATATTGATAACTTATTTTGTGGTGTCATCCCAGATTTGATCTTTCCTTCTCAGAATTTGCACGATCAGAAATTTTCGTGATACTCGCAGTGAAGCTTCAGGCAATTGCTATGCTGTCATGACTACATATGGGAATAAGGGCAGGATCATTGGCCACAGTGAAGAGGAAACAAACAGATTATAGCACGTTTATCTACTGCAGTGAGTATTATGTAGAACCAGAGGATCCAGGTCCCGAAGGTATGGCGCAAGGAGCAGAGGTAGGATGCTGAAAAGAAAAAGCAGTGGGATTAAATAAGGGGTGGGAAATTAAAGTAGGCTTGGACCAGGTGAAAAAACAGCGTACATAAAGACGGAACTATGCACCTAAGTGCTGAGCTATTTGAGATTGCATTTGGTTCTTCATTCCCAAGCTAAGCAGAAGCCAGATGCACAGCTCTGGCCCACCTGAGAGACAGAGAGAGACATAATTTCATTGGTGAGTAAAGACCTAGACTGAATGAGTATTCTGGCTGTATTGAATTGTCGAGTCCTGTTCTGGTAGAGAGGGGCCATTCCCTTCAGCTGAACCATTTGGAACTCTCCAGGAGACAGAAAAGTCTCAAGTTTTCGTTTGAAAACATAACTTTATTTTTACTTTTAGCCATTTGTTAAGCAACTGTTGAGGACTACCTTTTAGTGTTTATTAAATACCAGTGGTAAATCCAGTAGTTCCTACCATTTTAGGCACCAATGTTCCTCTCTGCTTATCTGCAGAGGAGAAGCAATTCTTTTCTATTTGATTTGGTCCCACAACAGTAGTATCTGTATCCTCTCTTCAGACAGAAATACAATGTTTTACAAGAATTTGAATTTACTCAAATCTATCCCCTTCCTTCACCACCCACCTTCACCAGCAGGAGTGGAACTGACAAAATTCAATTTCTGCAGCAGTGGAAAAAGAGTATTTCTTCTGATTTTGAAGAAAGCGAGTTAATGGGGAGGAGTCCTGTTACAGAATCTTCTAGTGTTATCCTCAGCAGCAAGGGTTGGTTGCAAAAGCTTTTCCTGAGGAGGAAAAAAAGTCAAGTCCATCAGTTTTGTAAGCTCGCTTTCTGCAGTAGCAAGTAACATTTAAAGCGAAGAAATTCTTTGCTTGCCATTCTGCAGTTCTTAACTGTATAAGGTGGTATTGCCTTCATGAGAAGGCAATAACTACTTGTTTTGGTTGATGAAAAAAGACTATAACAATTAAGTTCTGACATTTTATCCATTGGGGGGGTGGAAGCAAACCCAAGACAAATTAGAAAAGATCAATACTAGTTTTTTTGAAAATATTTGGTGGCAAATAAGTGTAAGTTCAACTGTAAGTACACTAACCTTTTTCACACAATTTTCAAAACATGCTTGATCTTTTTGTACAAATGTATATTACGTCTCTATATAAACATTATTATGTACTATAAATGTAAGAAAATTTTCATGTACTCATGAAATGTACTCATTTAAAAATACTTTGTAGGTCAGCCTTGCCAGCTGACTAGTTAACTGAAATCATTGTATATCTACTGCAAGACTAACAAATTCTTTACTTCAGGTGCTTTTAAACTTAAAATTGGCTCCTTTGGACTAAAGTTTCCTGGTTTTTTCTTTCTAAGTCTTTTTTAAGACTAGTGGTAAATTGTTAGAAAGTTTTGGTATAATTATTTTCAGTTCTCTATCAGCTACTACAGTAATGGTTTTCTTCATGAGAGATAATGCTTTTGAATTTGCTGGGTAGAGCTGGTTTGTAACAATTTTTGGCAAACCCACAATGCAATGTTCAGTTATGCGTTTTCTTCTAAAAGTAAATTCTGTTTAGATCCTGTAGTAATTTTTCATTATTTGAATATAGTGAAGAACAGTCACAATGTATTGCATGATAGTAAATATGTCTACTCCTATTTGGTATTTCATTTTTTTTATACAAGATAATGTGAATAAGCGTACTCAAGTTTTCAAATGTGTTAGCAAGAATGTGTTGTAACTTTACTAATCTCTTTAAGTATTTTGTCTCATTCTGATCTGAAAATAGGAATAACCTTGGTCTTAAAATTGATGAGAGAATGGAGAAGACTTATCAGAAAGTTATCTTTGCAGAAAAAAGCAGCAGCCCTCTATTAGCTTTTTCAGTGCCAGCTGAAAGCCTGATTTGTAGGTAATAAAAATAGCTTTTGTGGATAAAGTTCTCTTGCTGTGAATTGTATTTAGGTGTGTCATCTTCCCCCTATCCCCCCACCCCTCCCCGAGTAATTCACCTAAGAAAGGGCTTTAAGAAAACCTTTAGACAAAACAAAAGTGGTATTTAATAGTGACGCTTGTTGTTGATTACTTACTCTGTTCACTCCCTTTGGCAGAATTGGAAGGAATGGACTACTCCATTATTTCTGACACACAAGAAATGCATCTCTGAAATTGCAGCAGATGTGGAAGAAATGAATAATAAATCTCACATAAATGATAGTGGCCTGGACAGTGAAGGAGGAATCTGACATGCAGACTAACTGTATTTGGCTCATGACTCCTGTCAGATGATGGACCTTCAAGTAATTAATAACATTATTTAAAATGTCTGCAAAATAATTTGCCTTATGTAGAACCTGGTTTTTTAGTATGAAAATGTGTACAAAGCCATTGCAAGGATTGTCCGATTGTCATTGTCTGATTAAAATGTCTAGAGACCTTTCTCTGATAAGTCAAATCTTCTTTTGCTTACTGAACCCTATTTGTTCACAAGCCAAAATATCATGTTTATTCAGCAGACTCCTTGGCTATCATGTTTTTTCCTCTTTGTTAGTGAAAATGGTACTTCTTGGGTCACTAGACAGTCAATATGGGATGATACTAGCTTAAGCTCATTAGTTGCTACTAGTGTGTGGTGCTTTTGTCCCCTTCCTTTCCCCACCCTCCCCCCAGTTTCCTTTTCTATAGATGCAGTCTCATCTAGAAGAAGATAAGGGATTGCTTTTGCTTCTGTGTGATACGGTGGTCCAGCATGAGTGCAGTTAATTTAACTACCAAATCTAATCATATACTCAGCTGCTTCAGGACCTTACTCTTGCAACTCTGATCAACCAGATCTTGTCTGTGATCTATCTCACTTCATTTTTCATGTCATGTCTTCTAGATCTCCTTGTGTTAATTCTAAGCTCACAGTACTGCTTGGTTATCTGTTGCTGATCATTTTCTTTCCTCACCCCTTTCCTTCTT
The DNA here is from genome assembly GCF_965638725.1 of Aptenodytes patagonicus. Lineage (NCBI taxonomy): Eukaryota > Metazoa > Chordata > Aves > Sphenisciformes > Spheniscidae > Aptenodytes > Aptenodytes patagonicus. Next base: position 9,012,167 of record NC_134952.1, read on the forward strand.
TTCTGCTCTATTGTCCTCTTCTCACAAACAGCCTTTTTCTTGCTTATGGTATTGTGCTACCATGAATTTTAGATAGCAAAGGTTTCTGCAAAATTTAACTAGTTTCAATTTTGTCCTTCTTTCTTGAAACCCTTTGTTATTCCCATGTGTAGATTTGCTAGCTTCTTCCATTTAACTGGATCCCACAATGTAGCTTATTTTTTACGAGGAGGACTGAGATGCGTATCGACCATTTCCCTCCATTGGTTGTCCTAGAGATGGTGACTAACCTGCAAGTTAGTCAGTCCTGGTTAACAGGGGAGGTCCCGGACGACTGGAGGCTTGTCAGTGTGACGCCCATCTACAAGAAGGGCCGGAAGGAGGATCTGGGAAACTACAGGCCTGTCAGCCTGACCTCGGTGCCGGGGAAGATTATGGAGTGGTTCATCTTGAGGGTGCTCACAAGGCATGTGCGGGACAAGCAGGGGATCGGGATCAGGCCCAGCCAGCATGGGTTCATGAGAGGCAGATCCTGCTTGACCAACCTGATCTCCTTCTATGACCAGGTGACCCGCCTAGTGGGTGAGGGAAAGGCTGTGGATGTGGTCTGCCTGGACTTCAGCAAGGCCTTTGACACTGTCTCCCACAGCATTGTCCTAGAGAAGCTGGCGGCTCACGGCTTAGACAGGTGTACTCTGCGCTGGGTCAAAAACTGGCTGGACGGCTGGGCCCAGAGAGTTGTGGTGAATGGAGTTAAATCCAGCTGGCGGCTGGTCACGAGCGGTGTTCCCCAGGGCTCAGTTTTGGGGCCGGTCTTGCTCAATATCTTTACCAATGATCTGGATGAGGGGATTGAGTGCACCCTCAGTAAGTTTGCAGATGACACCAAGTTGGTCGGGAGTGTTGATCTGCTCGAGGGTAGGAAGGGTCTGCAGAGGGACCTGGACAGGCGGGATCGATGGGCCCAGGCCAATTGTATGAGGTTCAACAAGGCCAAGTGCCGGGTCCTGCACTTTGGCCACAACAACCCCATGCAGCGCTACAGGCTTGGGGAAGAGTGGCTGGAAAGCTGCCTGTCGGAAAAGGACCTGGGGGTGCTGGCTGACAGCCAGCTGAACATGAGCCGGCAGTGTGCCCAGGTGGCCAAGAAGGCCAATGGCATCCTGGCCTGTATCAGAAATAGTGTGGCCAGCAGGAGTAGGGAAGTGATCGTGCCCCTGTACTCGGCACTGGTGAGGCCGCACCTCGAATACTGTGTTCAGTTTTGGGCCCCTCACTACAAGAAGGACATTGAGGTGCTGGAGCATGTCCAGAGAAGGGCAGTGAAGCTGGTGAGGGGTCTGGAGAACAAGCCTTATGAGGAGCGGCTGAGGGAACTGGGGTTGTTTAGCCTGGAGAAAAGGAGGCTGAGGGGAGACCTCATCGCTCTCTACAACTCCCTGAAAGGAGGTTGTAGCGAGGTGGGGGTCGGTCTCTTCTCCCAAGTAACAAGCAATAGGACGAGAGGAAATGGCCTCAAGTTGCGCCAGGGGAGGTTTAGATTGGACGTGAGGAAAAATGTCTTTACTGAGAGAGTGGTTAAACATTGGAACAGGCTGCCCAGGGAAGTGGTGGAGTCCCCATCCCTGGAGGTATTTAAAAGACATGTAGATGAGGCGCTTAGGCACACGGTTTAGTGGGCATGGTGGTGTTGGGTTGATGGTTGGACTCAATGATCTTAGAGGTCTTTTCCAACCTTAATGATTCTATGATTCTATGAAGTTGCTCTCTACAAGTCTTGTCTCCCCAGTAGGCCTATATTTGCTTATAGATACTCATATCTATCATCTTTGCCCGTTATTCTGCCTCTTACTTTAAGCCTCTTCTCATTTGGCTCCATTATATCTTTGTACAAACATGGTCTATTTTCCATATTCTGTAACTGTATCTACTGGTTCTGATGCTCTTACTGTCTCAAATTACTGCCTTTGTCTTCATCTTCCCATTCACTATTGGCCTGGGTACATTGACTTCCTTTTACCAGTTATACTCCTGGATTTGTTGTCTCTCTAGGCTCCAGCAATTTGAGGGGCCTTTTTCAGTGCTTTCAGCTGTGACCTGTATTAGTGAGAATCATTAACTGAATCTTCACTCACTGAAGTTCTAAAATCTGCATGCTGTGTATCTTCAGATGTATTAGGCAAATCAAGGTAACCCCTAAAAGTTCAGGGTCTTTCACTGCATGGTCTTATTGTTATTCATATTTTTGTGATATGGAATTACTACCCTTAGTTTTATCAGCTAGAAAGAGAGTAACTTGATTTCTTTAAGCCATGTCTTTTCACTTAGTTATTTACTGGTCATTGTCCAGACAAGGCCCTGAGCAGCTTGATCTGCATTGGCCCTGATTTAAGCAGAGGATTGGAACAGATGATCTCAGGAAGTCCCTTCCAGCCTAAGTTATTCTGTAACTCTGATGATTTTTATGTTTTGAAACTCTTAAGCTATCACTTTTTTTAATGCATGCAGTGTTTTGAGATTGAGTACACCAGTAACGTGTCTAATTTGATTATTTGTTGCTTTTTTTGACTTGTCCTGTTCTGCCTCAAGCTTGATGGCTTTCTAGCTTAAAGAAATACGTGATGAGAGTAAGAGTTATTATTAAGCAGGACAAAAAAATACTAGTAGAATTAAGGATTAAAACAAACAGTTACAAAATGCAGATGTCTCGATCCAGAAATCCAGACCCTGGTAAGCAGCTAATGGAGCCATATTAAAAAATGTTTTTCAACTTAACCGTGTAGTTGATGGACAGGAGGAAGTCACACAAGGCATTTTTGGTGCTGGTCCTCTTGTGAGAAGCTGTGATAGCAGCAGTCTGTCAGGCAGGGAAGTGGGGAGCTGCAGTGTTTGCTGCTCTGGCTGGTTCAGGCAACCACTGGAGGGCGTCTGCAGCCGCAGAAAAGCTGCTCACTTGTAGGCGTATTTTTTAGATAGAGGGGAATTTAGATGCCCAAATCAAACCTCTGTTTTGCATTCGAGTTTACTCTGTTAAGAATCTGTGGGAAGGAAGTACAGATTTTGCAACAATTCAGTGTTTGGGGTTTTTTTAAGGAATTTTGCTGTCATCTCTGTAACCATAAGTGTCACATGTTCCGTAACGGGTTTGCCTTTTGCCTAGAGATTTATAGAATTTGTCATCAGTTGTTTCTTAAAATAAATATGATTTCAGTTAAATCTGCTGAATCACAGCTTGAAACATTGTCATGTTATTAATTGGACTGAGAGTCTGTCTCATGTCCATGTTTTCAGAGAAGATCTTGTGAAAGTACATGAGTTCTCTTTCGGTTTAGTGAGTTCTTTGTTCTGTTCTGGTGGAGTTTTGAGTTTCCTTTTACCTCTGACTCCTCTTCGAAAGGGTTAATATAGTTGGCTGGTTTCCACTCATTTTATCAGAGATTTTATTGGTAATTCAGACTTTATCTGGCTGAAGAAAGATTAGAACCTTTCCTGTCGCAGATTCACTTGGAATTCAGGTATACTTCTTACCTTGTTTAATGCCAGCTTTTGAGGCTGCTGTTTGTACCTGGAGAATGGTTTTCATCTCTCAAATAAGTCTATATAGCTTGTATGGAGAGATACCCTTTTATCTTGTAGGTACCTTAGAGCAACATATTAGGGAGATGGGAGCATTTGCTAAGGAGTGATGGAGTTATGATTTTTAGATCCCCCCCCCGCATCTTTGGGCATGAAGAGGTTTCATGTTGGCCAATTGCCTTGAGTTCAGTCTTGACACCCTTAAGAAGCTTTGCCAGGCTAGGGTAATGCTCAGCTATACTCATTTGTACCTTGCCACTCCTGATGTAGAAGTAGCAAATATGCAAGTTTCAGGAATATGCCAGTTGTAAGCATTATAACTGTGTACATTAATAAACAAGGTGGTGAGATTCAGTAGAGATTTATTCCATAGCAACTGACAATTCAATAGTTATTCATCATCGTTTTTACTGCACTTTTTTGGAAACGTGAGACTAGATTTGATGAATTTTTGATTCGATGTGACAGTTCTCGGACTTAATCATATATGAAATTGGTTACCTTGAGCATGGATATGATGATTATTGTGCTGAGCTTTCATAATATTTATGATGGTGTATTCTCTATATCATGTATACACTGGACCTGGTAATATGAAGAGTCTATGCATATGAATTTTAAAAACAAAAACTATCATCTTGCCTGGTCTAGGAGCACAAAGGAGTCATTCTGCCAGATTCATTTGTTTGCTATGATAGTATAATGTTGAAATGGGCAGGGTTAGCTTTTAGAACCCTCAGAAAACCTGTCTAGGGCAAATAATAGTGCAGTTTTAGCTTGTTGGATGTTTTCAAATTTCTGTGTGAAAAACCAGTGTTAGATGATGTTGCTGTTGTTAGTAAAAAGCTGAAATTCCATCAGTTGCTTTGACCATTTAAATTTTGCACAGTGTGGCCACTGGCCTGAAGAATCAGCTGTTTCCCAGTGGGCTGGTGTTCATGATACAAAATGCTCATGTTTTATTCGTTCTCATAGCCAGAACGCTTTGGGATACATCTGAAGACTGAGCTGTGTTGTTTCCCCAGGAGGTGTGCTTTGATGGAAGATTGAGGGCCTGTTTGTAGCGTGAGGAAGAGAAGCTTGTGATGCTGCTGTCCATGGTGTAGGTGCTACAGTAACACGGCCTGTGGGGTTTTTACGCTGGCACGACTTCTTAGAAATAAACTCATCTGTTTTACGTTGTTATTAATGATACTATCTTAGGTCTAACTCTTAGCTGTTTTAAACAGTGCAATACCTTTGAATAATTAGTGTGGGTAAGACTCATGCTGTAGATTGTTAACAGATTGTTAAAATTAAAACTGTGATTTCACTCTCTGCTTTTGTTTTAATAAAATTGATGATTCATCAATCTATTTTTCTTGGACTTTTTCATAATGCATATTAACAGATATAGAAGTATTTTGGTTATGAAGATTGTAAGCAACACTTTTTTTAGTAAAACTTGAATGAAGTACCTTGAGTGTTATATTAGTGGGGACATATCTATCTGAATACTTGGTAGCTTTTGACATTTCTGTATTATTAAAAATATTCTCTGTCTTTTTGTCTTAATATAGCAGTGTAAGACTGGAAACATCTGGGCTGAATGGACTTTAGCATCAAAAGAAGTTCTCAACTGTTAACTCGAAAAATTAACTACATCAAAATGAAGCAGGTACCAGAGATCCTTGGAAATACCAATGGGAAAACTCAGAATTGTGAAGTGAATCGTGAGTGTTCTGTCTATTTGGGCAAAGCACAACTTTCTGCCACTCTACAAGAAGGTGTCATGCAAAAATATAATGGCCATGAGGCTCTTCCATTTATTCCAGCTGATAAATTAAAAGATCTAACCTCTCGTGTGTTTAATGGCGAGTCTGGGGCCCAAGATGCCAAGCTGCGGTTTGAACCCCAGGAAATAAAGGGAGTTGGAACACCACCCAACACTACTCCTATCAAGAATGGCTCTCCAGAAATTAAGCTGAAAATCACTAAAACCTACATGAATGGAAAGCCTCTTTTTGAATCTTCCATTTGTGGAGACAATGGTGCAGATGTGTCTCAGTCAGAGGAAAATGAACAAAAGCCAGCAAACAAGGAGAGAAGAAGTAGAAAAAGAAGCATAAAATATGACTCCTTACTTGAGCAGGGTCTTGTTGAAGCAGCGTTAGTATCAAAGACTTCAAGCCCCACTGAAAAGAAGGTAGTACTTTTTTTATATTCTTTCTTCTGTTAGGTTTGTTAATCATGCTGAGATTTCATTTGTTCATATGCTAATCTTCATTTCAGGTATTTCAATAGGTGCTTCCCACAAACAGGTCACTTTCTATGATACTCTCGCTTTGTCTCAATGAAGGACAGATGCACTCTAGTTCTGGTCTGTGTTTCTTGCCTAGGCTAGGAGTACCCCATAAAATCTGTTTCCCTATAAGTAAGTCTCCAGAGCAAATCAGGGCATGAGTGGTATGGGATGTATGAAACAGAAGCTTCATCCAGACATGCAGCCAAGATGTGCACCTGGGCAAGGGAGCTTGGGAGGCCTCTAAATTTAGAGATGGCCTTTAACTGTTGGAGCATGAGGTATTCTGGCTTCCTAATAACCTGTTTTTCTGTTTCAGAAGAAAATAACTATTTCTATATTCCTGGTACTGAATTAAAGAAAAATGTACTCAGGTGTCATTTGGCTGATAAGCTAGGCTCTTTACCTTCAGATTTTGGCAGTTGGAATGTAGTCCCTACCCTTATTTATCATCTGAAAAGAGCTGGTTTTGCTTGCTATAACCTAGTGAATTGTATTCATTGAAAAGGTCTAGATACTTGTATTAAATGTCGTTAACTTGTGGTCAAACTCATCTGTCTTTTGCTTCTTTTAAACATGGGCAGAAATGGAAATTTCACTTTTTTTTAAATTTGCTTTACCAAGTTGTAAATAAGAATGCTGCTGGGAGCCCTTTTCCCCCTTTATTTAGTTTTTGTTGCTAGACTCCATTTAAAGGAATGTGATTTGCAATCATTTTATCTCGGAGGAAGAAACCTACATAGCAGGGATACTTCTGTGTATATTAAGTTTCTCAATGAGTAATTCAGAAGTGTTGTATAACAGTGGTAAACATTAATGAATGCTTTGGCTAGCAAACACGTCCTGTTTTTACGCACCTTAAACGTGAAATGTATGTTACAGTTTTCTGTCAACTGCAGGTTTACTAGTTAATGTTGATTCTTACTTTCTCCCAAGGTCACACGTGCAGAGAAGAACCACACACATAGCTGCTGTATTACTGATTTTATTTACCCTTATTTTCATTAAAACTACTTAATGAATGAATTTACAGAACTGTGTAAACATTCTTCTAAGTATCAGAAATACTTATTATTTATTTATGATTTGAATATATTATTCATCCTAGAATGATCAATACTGATGTTTTCAGGAATTTTGTTAAAGAGTTTGTTTTCTTTAATTTCGCTAAGGAGAATGTTTTAACACTAATTGGTTCAGACTTTTCCGAATCACTACTCAGAGGTAAAAAGTATGGGCACAGTCGCTAGTTGGAGTAATTCTTTGTCTTGTTCATTGTTAACGAGGATATTTATTAGCATCAACAACTGTAGCATATTTCTGTGGCTTTTTTTTTTTCTTTTTCCTTAGAAAGAGGAGACAATATTTAATATGCCCATCTACACGGTTTGTTCTGAGGCCTTTCATATCAGTTGTCAATTAAGGGTGGCCTTTAATTTTTCCTGGTGAGCGGTTCATTTAAGATTAAAAGAAAGGCTGGTCTGGGTTCTCTGAGTTGTCTTTTGGCCAGAAATGGTCAGGAGGAAACCATGTCAACGCCGTTTCCTAGAGTGCTTGAGACTTGATGGCTGGAGAGTGATGGGGTTATTTGCTCCTGTGCCAAACCAGTGAGCTACCAAACTACCAATTCAGGACAACCACCTGCTTGATCTCAGACTTTGCAATAGTATAACCCTATTCTTTGCAGAGCACTTGAAACAGAGGGTCATGCTTCTGGCTTTTTTTTCCTTGCACAGTGCACTTTAAAGCACAAAGGGCAAAAGGAAAAGCATTTAAAGGTCACAGGTTGTTTTATGATATAACTCCTTGATTGTAAAAAGTCTGGGGCTTTTCTTTCTCTCACAGGGAGGGTTTGCAACTGTGCAGGTTTAAAATAAAGGAAGAAAAACATACTAGGGAACATGCTGAAGAAGATTTTTCAAATATTTGTCCACATGTAGACTAGTGATATACATGTGTTCTCTGTGATCATAACTGTGATATCTTAATATCAGTGTTCTTTGGTTTCAGGCCCCTGCTCTAGCTGTTATTTCATCGCCAACATCCAAAGCCTTAATGTTAGTGCATCATACTGTGATTTTATGTAGCTGATTGTGGCTGCAAAGTGGAAGTTGAAGAAATATCCTTGGAGTAAAAGCTGATTAATTTTGTACTTAGATATCTGTTTACTGTAGGTTACAAGTTAATGTAGAACCTGTTTGTCTGGTTTTATTTCTGGGCTGGTTTCTCTCTCAATTTCTTGTTGTCCAAGCTCTTACTCTTTTGATTTAGCAAAAACCGCCGTGGTTCACTGCCTTTTGTGTAAGGTAATTATATCTCTGTTTGATGGACATAGCAGATTACTGTCTTGCTGAGGTGAGAGGCGTATCGTTTAACAAATGTTCCAGTGCTCTGTTTGTTGGGTTTTCTTGTTGTTTGGGCATTTTTTGTTAACATAAAGGAAGGCTGTTTAAAACTTTATCTGCAAGTCAGTTTTCAATTGGGAATAAACATGATCTGCCCAGCTCTGACTTGAGTTAGATTTCTGTTGATAATCACCACCTTTTCCAGGCTTCCAAGAAACAGCTGTACTGCTTTCACTTTCCCAAGGTAAAGGAGAGGAAGCTGGACAAGCGTGGCTCTTTCCTCCCTTCCCTCCTGCCTTTCACCCTTCTTTCCCCACCCCTGGTATCTCTCCACCTGAGGAGTTTACTTTAAAATCCAGGCCTCTTCTGATAAGGCCTGGTTTAGCAACTTTTATGCCAAGGTCTGACACCACCTCCAAATGTTCTGTGTTATTGGTGGTAGGTATCACATGTTAGATGTTTGAATCGACGCCAAACCCATGGACTCCGATAGTTGCCCACTTGATAGTGCTGCTCATGAGAGTGGCAGTATGCTTCAGTACTAGATTTTGTGGTGGCTGCTTTTTAAAGTCATTGTTTTTTCAGTTCTTGCAACACTACCAGTTAGGAATGAGGACTTTCCTAGATTTTTCTTACTCAATGCTTTTGTTAGAAGTGAAACAATCCTGTTTGGAGGATGGCAGAGGTTTACTTCATATGCTAATATGAAGTAATCCAAGTCCGATCCCTAGAGCAATCCAGAGCTTCTGTACAGGAAATAGAGTACGTGTATCTGCAGCTCTCGCTGGTGGTCCCAAAGTAGGTCTGTGCTCTCTAACCCTAAGAACAGCTCAGTATGTGATACTGGCACATTTGAGCTTGTTCTGCACAAGCTGGTTTGGGCCTACAAGTGGCAGTTTGCCCTTTTGGCATGGCTTCCTGGCATGACTTTCTAGCACGGGTGCAGTAGCTCAGAAAAGCAGCGATGCTGTGTCCAGAACAAACCTGAAGTCCACACACTGCTATGCTTGCTAGTTTAGGGATTCCAGCTGTGTAAGATGTATACGATCCAAAAGCTGTACCTTCCACATAGCTTCCTATCCAGTTTTCTTGTAGCCCTGTTTTAGTATTGTACCAGAAACTTGGCAGTTTGTTACTCTTTCTGCTCGGTACAGTCTATAAGGACTTTGCAGCAGCTACATGGGGGGCAATTGCAAGTTACTGGAGAAATTCCACTAGTCCTTGTCATGTGTTCGCGTTGCCATTTCAGCTTCACAGAGAAAAACTGTTCTGGCCAACTCCATTATATCTGATACCTACATAATGTTATAACGCCTTTCCCAGTGAGTGGCAAAGATTTAGAAACCGAGTAAGGGTAGAACAGAAGCAGTATAAGGATTATCTGCTGCTTCTTATGCTTCTGTGCTGACTAAATGCAGGAAGATGGGGACCACTGAAGGTGGTGATGTTGCTCTGATGCTTGCATCTAATCAGTAGAGATGAGCCGAAACCAACAAATTCCCTCTGTAAGATTGGAGAGCTGTGCTTATCAAATGTTTGATTAACCTGTTACAGCCAGATCCTGAGATGATTTGTTTTGTTTTAATTTCAAAAAAAGTAAAAAGAAAAAATAAAGTCAAATAAATGTGTCTTTTTCAGAAGGAGGACTTGCTTGATTGTTTTTCATTATCAGTTGCTAGGAAATCCTGGTCAAATATGATTACTGAACTTGTCATAAAACGTGCAGCTAAACTACCACGGGAGTCGGGATCTGTAGTTCTAGGGTAAAATGAACTCAATTACTTTTTCGTTTTTAATAGGCTGTTGTTGAGGTATCAGATCCTGTCTTCAGGTGAGTGATAACACAGGCTGTCTGGCTGATGCCATCAGAATCCCAAAGGAGTAGGAGTAACCCTAAAAATCTCTTCTGGGTGATCCCTTCAGGAACAAGAGAAATAACTTCTTATCCTTTTTGGAAGGGTTCCTGAGCTACTGGTTTGCGTTAGCTGTTAGTAGAGGATTACCTTCAGCTACACCTTGAAAACTTGTTTGTGCTAAGCAGCTCACAATGTGCAGCAGTAATTGTTACTTTGGAACTTTAAATTGTTTGTTCTTAACGCCTCATTGGAAAAGTATCTTAAAGAACTATTTGTAGGTGAAGAAGCACCAAAAGGCATGCAGCGTTAGGAGTATACTGGTTTGGGGGGAGATTAGAAGCTATGAGTATTGTCAGAGTGGCTACAAAATTAATTACAGAAAGCTTAAGTATTTGTTTAAGGCTCTCCATACCAGACTTCCTGTTCTTGTATGTAAAAGTGGCTGAATTAAGTACGCTTTCTGCGTAAAACTGTGGTCTCAATATGTAATATGTAAATACATATTTTTCTCTCTTAATAAACACATTGGTGGAAGAATCCAAATCAAATATAAAATAATATCTTGAAGTGATGACAAAAGTGCTATATAAGATTAGCTCTACCAAGTTGGATCAAGGAGCCATTTAATTCAGCACCTCAGCTTGGGGATGAGTTTCAGCGGAGGATGTATAGATGTGGCAAATCATGGAGTGATGCTCTCTTTTAATACATTCAGCCTCCAGCAGTTTGTGACTCAGAGGTTTCTAGAGCTGGTGACTTTGTATTTAATAGCTGTAGATGGCTAAACTCATGGAAGACAACCTCAGTTTCTTTTTGAGCCAGCATGAACTTTTTGCATCCATGATGTTAAGTAATAGAGCAATAGAGCATCTCTTTTTCCTTTTCAATTTGCCACCTACTTGTTTCACTTGATTCTCTCATAATACTAGAAGTAGAGATCATGGACAAACTTCTCCATTACTGATAGTTTTATAGATTTCTCACAAACCTGCTTAATTTTTAATTTCAGCTTGAAGAGTCCTAGTGCATTGTTTCACATATAGGAGCCATTCCAGAATGTTACTTCTTGTTATAGCCCTTTTTCTGAACTGTGATGCCCTTTGAGTTCTGCTGTCTCTTTTTTGAGAATGAGGGACCAGAACAGTACAGGACATTCAAGATACAGAGGTCTTGTGGATGCATACAGTGGCATGTTAGTGACTTTCTATATTGTTCTCAATTTCATTATTTTTCATTATAAATAATACTTAGCATTTGATTGATTCTTGACTGCTTCTGAATGCTGAGCCACTTTTCTGTGGAAAAGAGCTGACCAGATGTAATCTAACTCATATTGGAAAAATGTCAGCAACTGTTGCATTGTTTCATATTCATCTTTGGTTTGTGCATTCCAGGACTCTTTTTATTTTATTTTTGGTCTTTTGGAAACTATGGTGGACATGACAGATCAAATAAAGTGGTGAGCAGGCCATCTTCTGAAAGAACTAACTTCCTTTTACGTCTCAACAGCAGACTGTGTGCCGTAACACAGTTGAGAGGTTAATGACACTTTTTTGGTTTAATTTTTTTAAGTTGACCAGACTTATTCTCAGTCATTGCACTGGTAGTGTCATGATTTAAATGAATAGTATCATCTCAGCATCTCTTCTTCACGTTGTATTGACCATTACTGGTTGGTGGGGCAAGGAATTTGCTTGTTTTCACTGCTTTTCTGTCCAAGATACGGTGAAGCCTTTCTGATGCTCTGCTCAGTTTTCTGCTTAACCAAAATAATGCATGTCTAACTTCCGTATTTAGCTGAGAGTTAGTTCTACAGTTCAGGGTTATGTTACTTGGATGGATTTACAGGCAGATTTTTGGGAAACTTTAGTGATCTGTACCAGATGTCATTTCTGGCCCTTAAAGCCCCCTTTTGTCAAGAAAGAAAGATGCTTTGTAGTAACCCTTAGGCAAAGCAGTGAAAGCAAAATATTTTGATCTGTCTTGGAACAGTGATATCAGCCTTCTTTACAAGTTTCCTTGTTCTGGAGTGGATTTCACATAGGGCACATGAACTGTAGGACCTCCAAAAGAGGTCTTTGTTCACAGACCCTAATTTTATGTTTGTCTATTACCATGTTTCATTATCCTCCTATTATAAATAAATAGGTCCAACCAGGGTAACATTTATATTTCTGTTTCTTGCGAGTACCCAAAGTACCTACAGGAAGTTGTTCTCTTGCGCATCATAAAATGGGCAGTAGCTAAAAGTGTAAGCTGTCAATAATAAGGAATTCATTCCCTTCTCAGAAAGACAGTTCATAAAAATGCTTTACTTTGGAAGCCCAGTGCAAGAGGGAAAACTGGATTTTGCACAGTTGCTAAACAAGCCCTGCTGCACTTGTATGAAGAAGGGAAGTGAATCTGTGGCCTCATAGCAGCAACTAATGCTAGAAAAGGTTGGTTTTGTTTCTTTGTTGTTGTTTTGGTTTTTTTGGTAAATAAGTATCAACTCAAGTATATGTTGAGGATGCTTGTGATGAAGTAAAATGATTTGGGATCCTGGTTCTTGTGGAATTGATAGCACTTTGATCATGTGCTTTATGATGTTTTACTGCAACGACTGCCCTATTTTAACATTCGTATGGGGTTGGAGCATTTCTGGTTGGGGTTTCCCAGGTCTTCTGTACATCTTTATTGCTCAAAATAAGGATGTTTCAAGAATATGCTTCAACATTGCCAAATCAAAGTAACATCTGTCTGTTTAGGTTTTTTGGGTTCCCCACCCCCCCACTTGCCCTTAGGGTGGTTAACCACTGATAACAGTTTCTTGCATTTCATCTCTAGAAGAGGAGGACCTACTAGGTATATGTAACAACACAACCTGGATGGAAACCTCTTGTGCCTGCTTTTAGGTATGGGGATTCATTTTAAAGGTCTAATCTCAAAGGCAAAGTAGTACTTGGGACTATGTAAAATTACTAGTTAACTAACAGAGCCCCTTTATGCCAAATCAGCATTTGTTCTATTTAAGCCTAGACAGCTTCTTTCAGAAGTGTTCTTGTTGCAAAAAAGTGTAGAGATAAGTATCTGCCTTCACCAGAAAACAGTGTTCCGTAAATCTAGTTGCCTGTTGGCAGTATTAACGGGGCTTGGGTTTTTCTGTTTTCTACCAAGAATATTAGGATTCAGAACATCTACCCGTGCTACCTTGGATGTTTATGAGCTACCAAGAGGAGGATATCTGTTAAGAAAGTGTTTTGGGAAAACTCTTTCCTACTGAACTCTGTAGGGGCGTAGCAGAGTGCTAAGGGTAAGGCCCTGATACAGATTCTGATCTTGAAAGTACATGCAGATAACACAATACATATGGATATGGCATTCTGAAAATCTGTAGGTATGTTGAGATGATTTAGCTTTCATTCTGTTATCCTATGTGAAATTCATATGGAAATTATTCAGAAATAACTTGTTGCCCGTGCCAAACTTCCTCATGGCTCTACAGAGCAAAAAGCAAAAGTTATGCTTTTCCAGACTTCTGTAGCATCTCATATCCACACTGTCTAACGTACCCAGATGCTGCATCAAAAGTTTAAATTTTTGAGGGTGGATGAAGGTTAGAGAAGTTGGATGTAGGCAGAAATCTTTCTCTAATACTCAGTATAAAAGAAGTATAAAAGGTTTCATTCATTCCGATCAAGCCTTATCTAATTTAAATTTCTGAAACATGGAACCTTTCAATAATAAGCCAGTAACAATTTAAGAGGTCATCTAAATGTAAATGCAGAAATTCAGTAAAGCAGTTGAAAGAAACTGCTCTCCACATTTTTAAGAAAGATCGAAGGTTGGTAAGTGTTCCAGAACTTGCATCTTACAGGATCTATCTGTGAATGATTAAATCTCTTTCTCTTCAACTCTTTACTCTGGGTTGTATCCTAGTTACTAAATACCGTGTTAAGTTTCTTTCTAAAATACTTGCTTCTTGTGTAAAGAAGGATTGCTGATTTGGATAGACAGATTTGTTTTTAAATATAAAAGCATCTTAAAAAAATTTCTCATCTGCTGGAGACTTGCTAATGAAGGAACCAAAGCCAGAAAAAAGAATTGAAAAGTAACCAGGAGTTTAGTGGTTGATTTGAAATACAAATTTGAGCTTTTATCTTGTTTTAAAATCTATAATCTAAATTATGAATCCCCGTCTAAACTTAAATGGATTTTTATTGTCTTCTGCTTGCTTTCCCTCTTGGAGGGGAGGGTCCTGCGTGGTGATATTCAACATGCTGTCCACGAACTGCTTTAGATGAGTTTGTGGAAAGAAATGGAGGAAACAAATCTATTGTCACGAGACTTATATTTGGTTTCAAAGAGCCTCAGCCGGCACAGAAAAGTTTTCAGGGGATCTGCAAGTAGAGCAGTGATTTTCTTCAGCCTTTTTTGTCCTCTTGTTTTATAGCTTTACCATCTAAGCACATTAAAGAAAAATTACTAAATCCTGGTTGTGGCAGGAAGATTCAAACTTGGTGTCTTCTGCAAATGTAATTCTTCACACTGCCAGATTTGTCCCCCTTATAGTAATAGAAGAAAAGTAGTAAGTGATTAGAAGAAAAACAGATAACTTGGAAGAAATACATTTAATGTAATTGCTCTCAAAACTTAATTTGGAAGGTTTTAGTTAAATCTCTGGCTTGGTATAAAACAATTAGAAATCTGAAAAGCTAACAAACCAGCCCCCAGTATAATTTGTTCGTTTTTTTTGTTTTGATCTGGACTTTTCATGTTGTCGTGGTTTAACCTCAGCTGGCAACTGAGCACCACACAGCCATTTGCTCACTCTCCCCCCGCTGGTAGGATGGGGGAGAGAATCGGAAGAGTAAAAGGGAGAAAACTCGTGGGTTGAGATAAGAACAATTTAATAATTGAAATAAAATAATAATAATAGACTACACAAAGCAAGTGATGCACAATGCAATTGCTCACTACCCGCCGACCGATGCCCAGTCAGTCCCCGAGCAGCGGCCCCCCCGGCCAGCTTTCCCCCAGTTTATGTACTGAGCATGATGTCCCATGGGATGGAATGTCCCTTTGGCCAGTTTGGGTCAGCTGTCCTGGCTGTGCCCCCTCCCAGCTTCTTGTGCACCTCCAGCCTTCTCAGTCGGTAGAGCATGGGAAGCTGAAAAGTCCTTGACTAGTGTAAGCACTACTTAGCAACAACTAAAACGTCGGTGTGTTATCAACATTATTCTCATACTAAATCCAAAACACAGCACTGTACCAGCTACTAGGAAGAAAATTAACTCTATCCCAGCCGAATCCAGGACATATGTCCTCTTTCCCCTGAGTCTTTACCTCACTGCACAATATAATGCATGTTTTATGAGGGTGTTGCAGATTTAATTGTGCAGAGGTTGATGCAATGGCCTTTTGAGGGCTGCAGTCTTTGGATGCTCTACTGAAGTGTCCCTTTCTGTTTTACTGAAGGTGGAACACAAAACTTTGCCAACTCATTGCTTCTTTCTTCATGTTTCCTCATCCTTCTCCATTTTGTAGTAAAAATTCAGCATTTTCTCTTAACCTTGCAAAGGTCTGGTTTACTCTTTAGTCTTCTGCCTGAAACATTCCCTCTGTAGGCAGTGGTTTGCTGAATATGTAATTACACAGCATTCTTCTGTTAGATAATAAACAGAACATAATAAGACAAAGTGGAAAAACTTATTTTTATTCTTAATACATTCAGTTACTTGTGGTTTACTATCTAAATATACTCCCCCACATCCCAGAAGGTGGGAGCTATTTGGATAAACATAGGGCCTCTAAGGACCTGTCCTTCTGGGATGAACAGATTTACTATAACATGTGAATTATAATCTTTAAAAAAAAAAAAAAAAGAACAAAACACTAAGGCAGTTATGTTTGTGAGGATACTGTATTTTTATAGACAGAATCATTTAGAATGAGCACTGGCCGTTTCTTAACAGACTTAAGTTGCCACCCTTTTCATTTGAAGCAATAGTGTATATTGAGGGTTTTGCATAGATTTTAATCAGCTGTAGTTGTAATTTTTGGTTTTGAAGGGATTTGACTTCATGAGATTTTTGCCCTCAGTCACAGAGTGAGAAGAAGCTGTTTCTGTGTCCTGAATGACAGGACATCACTCTCTGGGAAAGTAGTTGCATCCCTCCATTCCTTTGCCTTTGAAGACTGAATGGTGATTTGTCTTTTGTCAAATGAAATTCCTGAATTTTTCAGGAAGCAAGAGCTTTCAGAAGAACGTAATTGAGATGGTGTTTTTTCAAGGAAGAAACGTTTAGAATCATTGTCCTATTACATAGTTTGTTTGTTTACTTGTTTATAGTGTCCTTAGTCATTGGTGAATTCAAGTGACAGAACAACATTACAAAAATAATCTTTTTTGTTCTGTTGCTCCCTTTTTCTCCAGACAAACCTACCTCACCTCTCCTGAACCTCTGAAAGGAATGAAGTTTGTTCTACAACCGCTTCCTTAGTTCACTATCTTTCCTGATAGAGAGGCAAGAGAAGACAAAACATTTTTACTTCTATTTTTATTACACAAGTCCATGATAGAAAATAGGAGTATTAGTGGATGAAACACAGCACAAGTAGATAGCAGGACCAGAAAAATATATGTGGTTTTGGTCAGCAGGCAATGTTATCTTTTCCATAGTAAAGAAACACATTTGACTGTCTAAGTTTGTGTGTTCTAACTTTGATTTAAAGTACATTTTAATTGCATATATTCTGTTTAGGGACCTTGATTGTTTTGTCTTAGTTTCTTTGTAATGATAATAGATTGGTTTTTATTCTGGAATGCAAGCGGACCTCCAGCAGTCTGTTTGTAGCATGGCCTTCTATTATAGTGCAGTCCAGTGGAAGTTCTTTGATACAGGATGGAACTGAATTGAAAATGAAAACAAAGGGAGATACCAGATACCTGCAAGTTGTTCAATATGTACTTCCCCATTATGTTACACAGAGGAGAGCATTTACTGTCTTCACTTGTCTTAATTGTTTTCTTTTATTTTTGTCCAATATTAAATTCTGGTGGTGTATTCTTCACCAATTCTCAACATAGTTCTTTGTCTAATCCCTTTTTGGCGATTTACAGTTAGATGAAGGGGTTTTTTAATGATTTCTATAGTTTTCCAGGTCTGTGTAGTGAAATAGTAGCTTTTTGATGCTTAAGGTAATTTGCAATAATTTTGAGGGGTTATAATTCCTTGCCCATGTATGCACACGTGCATATATACACAAAACAGATAATAATATTAGTATCTACTCTACCACTGACCACTTTAAAAGGGATAAAGTTATCTCAGTCTGACACCACCTAGTAAGACTTCTAGGTGGTTTTTTTTAAAAATTACTTTTGTCCCTTGTTTACTAAATACTCATCATGGTGTTTTTGTAACAGAGTCTACAAACAAACCTAAAGCTCTCAGTACAGTAAAGCTGCTGCCCTTAAATGCATTTTTCTTTGGTCATTTTAAGATAGTTTTAAACTTTGAAATTACCCATCACTCATGGTGTGTTCTTGTCTCTTCATACTCATTAGTCAGACCAGAACTAAATGGAAACTTACTGGATTCTTTTGATCAGATGTAGGCAAAGTTAATCAAATACCAATGTTTTCTATGGCTAAGCCACTTCTTTGGGCTGGTAGATTGCTGACAGCAGTGTCATAAATTCTTGTCAATCTGCCTGTCACTCATCGCTTATGAAAGTGCTGAGAGAAATGACAAACAAATCTGTGAAATGTTAAGGGAAGAGGAAAGGCATGTTAAATTTTCTTTTCTTTTTTGGTGCTTCTCAGCCTATTGCAGGTGCTGGCCCAGGTGAGTTTCTAAGGATGCTGGTACTCTTCAAGGCATATTTTCTCACAGAAAAACTCAGTTGCAATAAGGGAATTACTCCATTCCACACTCCACACCCCCCTGGACAAAATAAACTTAAAATTCGTCTAGCTGCCTTTCAGAGCAAGTGTTTCATTAAGATACTAATCCAGAAAGTCAGAAATTTTGATGTCTGCCATAGGGAGTGGTGCAGAGCCTGTCAAAATGCCTGTGTATTCAGTGTTAGGACTGGTCTGTGTGGGAGTCATCACCTGCTCACCCAGGCTTTGATTGCCCATTTATTAACTTCTCTGCAGTCCAGTGTTTGAAAGCGGAAAAAGAAACTGGAATTCCTTCCCAAAGTAGAAAAGAAATATGATCACGAGCTGTTTCCTTCTTCTGTTTAGCATAACTGGCTTAAAGTTTGGGGCTAAGGTGATTGAGGTGGTAGTTCTCTCAGAGGCTGCAGAGCTTGTCTGTAATTAAGGGAGGAGAGGGAGGGGAAATTCTGCGACTAAATGTGTACGTTTACTTCCGTCAAAACTGCAGTAAAAGGTAATGTGATGGGGCATAGGTAGAGCAGTCCAGACTTACTTAGCAATGACAGCAAGAAAAGACTGTTCTGTGTTCCTCTGCAGCACAGAATGCCCAACAGGCTTTACTTTGTTGACATTTATGGGTAGGAGATCTAATTAGAAGTGAGAACAATTTCAAGAAATAAAAAGTTGTCAAAAAGACACAGAGCCAAAAATCGAGGGGAAAGTATTTTGAAATAGTTTGATTTTGTGTGACTTCCCTTGTTTTACAGTTGTGCTCTAAACCAGGAGTCTCCCATCTTAATTTGCTTGTTTAAGTATCATCACAGAAAGAATTGATCAGCTGTTGCAGGAGGAGGTATTCCCTGTCTTCTGGTGCATTCACACAGACCACCAAAAGCGCGCTTCCAGTCCTGCCTCTCCGTCTTCCACGGGTGCACAGTCAGATGCCCTGTTCTGTCTGACTGCATATTGTTAGGAATCAAAATTTGCCTAAATAATTCCTGTTTTCTTCTGGAAGAAAAAAACCTGCAAGCCAAATTACTTTTTGCTATACCACTTTGTAACTTGAATGGTGATTTCCTATTCTTAAAAATTGCAGAGAGTACAAGTGTCTCATAAAGAAGCTCCAGCTCTCGTTGTATGAGAACATAGATGCCAACAGGGGACTGGGTGGCAAATTTGTTTAGAAATGCTCTTTTCCTCCCATCCCATCAATATTTAAAAAAAAAAACAACCTGGATACTGAAGTAAAATCTATGCATATGACTGTCTTCCAGTATCTAGCATTTTCTGATGTTTTTAATCAATTTAAATATGTAAGCATTTAATGCTATGCTGGCAGTTAGCAAAAATGTTTTTGAGAGAAAGTATTGAAAAGACTGTTGATGTCCTACAGCTGCTTGTCTCAGAAGTACATGCCAGGAATTTCACCTCGCTGTTTACTGTTGAGATACTTATTGAATACATCAGACTAATTCCCAGAATTGGAAAATCAAACTAAACCAGAATGATGTGGGAAAGTAAGATGGAAGTGAGCAAGTTCATGGTGATATTTTCTGTAGGTCTTTAAATAACCTCATCTGAGAGCTCTTAAAAAAATTATGTATATAGAATTCTGTGCTGTATTTTGCCATTCTTTTAAAGTATGTGCATTTTATCAATAAAAGAAAACAGAACTGCAGCAAGCGTTGTATAGATAAACTTTGCAGGTTTTATCAGAGCCTGTCATTTTCAAGTTTTTTATCATGATCCAGTATAGTAAAAGAATTCTGGGCATATTTAAAATTTGTGAAATGCTTGTAGGTATATTGAAATGCGATATTCACCCCTGTACTGCCACTCCTTTTAGGTTATGCTTCAATAAGAAGCACTGCTAGAGCCTTTTCATCATTCCAGCCAGCTCCCTCTCAGATTGTAGTCATAAATCTTTGTAGCTTAGTTGCACTTTCTGAAAAATACAGGGAAATCATAAATTAAAATGAGATTCAGAATTCTGAGTAACTTTTACATTTCTGAAAAGTTAACTCACTGAAAAATATTTTCATCCCACCTATTTAGTTTAAATGCTGAAGTCAGTTTGTGTGTTTTGGGATTAATGTTTATCCGGATCTGTTCTCGGCATATGTATTTCTTAATTTTTAGCTTTTAAGCATAACTTTTCATGTCATGTTTAACTGATAGAAGGAGCATTTGATTTTTCACATCTGCTTGGAATCTGTTACGTCCATTGAGACTGCTGGACTTGAGGCAAGCTCAGCAGGAGGGGTTTTCTGACAGTCTTACAGAATCCTTAGAGCACCAAAAACCTTGAGACATGGGAACATGGGTCTAGCTGGAGGCACGTGAACCAAGTCTGAATTCATCAGAAAAGCTGAATCACTGGATGAGTAACTGTCCCTAACAATCAGATGACATAGCATTATGTGTGTCTACCAGGCTTAGCTTTAAAAGCTTTGAGGAAAGGAGTTTCTGAGTATGTTAAGCTTTAGGTTTTTTGATTGGATGTACCTCTATGTTTGAGTTGCAAAAAAATCTCTATGTTGTTGCAGCACGTCAAAGATTTTTGTTGTTTGTATTTGGAAAATAATGTCTAATTCGTTATGGTAGTATTCTCTGGATTTAAAAATCTGTACAAGGTAACTTGATCTACTCTGATTCAACACAATGCTCCAAATACTTGTTTCCGCATTCTAGATTTCCGGTTTCTTAACAGTGTTCTTTCTTTCCTCTTGCCACTTTTAATTAATTAATGTTAGAGCAAAATTCTGTTTTAAATCCACTGAAAGCCTGAAGCTCCAGTCCGCCTTCTGTATGTTGAGCTGGTACTACGCAAGATGAACGATATAACATGTTGCACGTAAATGTAGTACTAGAAAAACTAAAAAGCAAATTAAAAATACGTGATTTTTTTTTAACAGATATCTGTAATGAGACATGTTCTGTGCTTTCTTACATCCAGAGTTAAGGCTTGCATATATAAAGGCATTCATTATTTATATCAAATAGAAGAGATGAAGCCAAAAAGACAAAATGTAACTAACTTTGTGGAATGGTTTTAGTTGGTGAATAGCCTGTGTTGCTGAACTCTGTTACGATGCAGTAAAAATGTGTGTCTGTCATACGGGAACACAAAACTCCCTTGTAGTTAAATCTGTCCCTTGAAGTGGAAATAGTTCTGTAATTGTTTTCCAATAGCTAAAATAGCTTTAGAGTACCAGCTGAGCACTCACAAACTTTTACTGCTAGAACTGGAACAGAAAAAAAAATATTGCAAAAGAGTGTGGGGAAGGGTTCATGTCACAAATTCTCAGTATGTAAAAAGACAGCTGAAAGATGCATAGTTTGGGGTTTTTTAACTGGTTATTTATGTAGTTTCTATTCAGACATAAAGACAGTATTTCAGTCTATTCTAGTTTGGGAATTTTATATTTTTTTTTTAAATCTAAGAACACATTTATGTGTATAGCGCTTAACTTGATTAATAATACTCAATACAGAGGGAGGGAGGTTGGCTCTTCCACATCTACACCCAGTGCTCAGTTAATGTGTTTGAAATTAAAGTAAGCCTTCCTGACGGTCTCACAGCAGTTACTCGAAAAGATAAAGGCAAACCACAGCTTACTTGCCAACATTTCTAACTAAAAACAAAAACATAAATGGAACTTGGGATTTTTTTTGCTGTGAGAGAACAAAAATTACGACTTAAAGTTTTTATTACACATGAAATATGATTGCTGTTTGTTAGCAAACATGATAGTTCTTTATTCTGGTGAACTATTTCTTATTTCCCTCCTTCCATTACGACTCTGTGTTTTTACATATAATGAGAATGTTTAAACAGAGAATATGAACTGTAGTTTGTTGTTTATTTTTGTGTGCTATTTAGTAATCCTAGTGCATATCTGAAGAAATATGGTGATAGTTGTTTGGGTTTTTTTTCTTTTTTTATCTTTTAAGGCTCCTGCTAAGAGAGATCCAACTCAAAGTACCGTCAAAGAAGACAAAGTCCATCTGTTGAAGTATAATATAGGAGATCTAGTGTGGTCAAAAGTGTCTGGTTTTCCATGGTGGCCATGTATGGTTTCTGCTGATCCTGTTCTCCATTCCTACACTAAACTAAAAGGTATGTCAGTGATGTTACAAACATCCAAGTTTCTTCAGGTATACATAACCATTATTTGGGGAGAATTCTGTTCTTCATTTTATCTATTCAGTTGTATCAGTAACTGAATTAGCTCCTTGTTGTCAAGAGGAATGTTAAAATCATGTAAACAGTATTCTTGAGCATATAGCAGATGGAGCTTTTTTCCCACTGTGTCTTTTTAACTCTGAACATTCTCCGAAAGATACCAAAATTGTGATCTGTGAAACTGTGTGAGTCTTATTAAAAAATTATCTGATGGTACTTTCCATTGTTTTTATGGAGATGCTTGGAGAAGTGATATGCGCTAAAAATTTTATTGGAAGCTAATGGGAATTAAATACTCCTGATGATTATGCTTTACTAAAAGCAATCCGTAATTCAGGCAGGTAAATATTCTGTGATTCATAGAATCAATACTGTTATCTACAGACAACATCAGTTGATTCTAAATGCAGGGACTACCAAGTGTTAATGAAATTTTTAAGTAGTAATCTGTATGATTTCTTAATCTCACTTGCAGCTTTGTTCTCTGTTCTGATACCTGAAACTTGTGAGGCTTGTCTGTGCTGGTTATAGAATGATAGAAGTAATACAGGTTGGAAAGGACCTCTACAAGTCATATGGTCTCCAAGTTAGAGCAGGTTGCTCAGGGCCTTGTCCAGTCAAATATTTCATGTCTTCAAGGATGGAGACTTTACAGCCTTTCTGGGCAACCTCTTCCAGTGACTGGCAGCCATTATGGCAAGAAGACTTTTCCCTTTATCTAGTTGAAATTCTCTTTGTTTCAACCTGTGTCCATTGCCTTTTGTATTGGCACTGTGTGAATCAGATTGATTAGGTACAATTTGCCCTTGGTGAGTCTGTGCTGGCTATTCCCAGACACCTTCTCGTCTTTCATGTGCTTGGACATGTCTTTTAGGAGAATTTGCCCCATAATCTTGTAGGCATTGAGAGTAAGCTAGTCAGCCTAGCTTGTAGTTCCCCAGATTGTTCTTGTTTTTCTTGAAGATAGGTGCGATGTTTGCAATGTTTGCCTTTTTCCAGTGATTGGGTGTCTCCCCTGATGGTTGTGACCTTTTTATAGAGATCACCCTTGCAATCACATTGGCCAACACCTTCAGCTCTTCCTGAGGCATTCCATCTGGTCCCATAATCTCATAGATGTCCAATTTGATTAAGTTCTCCCTGACTTTTTCTTCATATGCTGTGGGTAGTGCCTCAGTCTTGCAGCCTTTATAACTAGACTAAGGGATCTGAAGGCTTGGGGGCAAATGTTACAGCTTAAAAAACAAACAGACAAACAAAACTCGGAGAGAGAGAAGACACAGAGTACCCCAGCCTTTTCTGTGTCCTTTGTCACTCAGTCTCCTGCCCCAGTGAGTATTCCTTAGCCTTCCTTTGCTACTGTTGTATTTACAGAAAATCTTCTTGCTGCACATTGCATCCCTCACTAGTTTTAACTCCAGCTGAGCACTGTAAACTATTTTTTGCTATGTTTATGCCAAACTGTACTGAAAGTTTGGTAAACCTGAAAACGGAATCCAGAAAACTTGCAGTTTAAGGAGAAAAGCAAGAAGTTAATAGGAATATCAAAACAAAATAGGAGCACATAACTTTGTTTTGATATTTATGCTTCTAAATACTTTCATGTATTTTATTAGATCAAGTGAAAGTATCGGCTTCCATTGTTATGAACAGAGTAGGGCATTTACTTGTCACTAGAGATTTCAGTAACTTTTAACTATGTATTTCCAAGTCTGGGAAGGGAGTGTTTTTGTGGTTTTGGTTTTACGTCATTTTCAAGGGTTGCATTGAGATCTTCAAAAATAGACTAGAATATAAATCTAAAATTTGCATTGGAATTACAAATTTCCAGTGTGGAGGGACTGTGTAAACATGTATGATTGGAAATCAGAATAATCTTGATACTTTGGAGGTGTGGTCTGAAAAAAAGTACAGTTCAGTAGAAGTAAGTGTTGGATTTTTACAGTGGTACGTGATCAAGCTGGGAAACAAGTGGAAAGCTGCATTTTCACAGAAAGGAGTCTGAGAGTCATAATAACCCATTGTAGTTTTCTCTGCAGAAAGACCAAAATCACACTGACATAAATTAATAGTGCTCCTTATAAAAAGCATGAAGTAGATCCTTTGCTTTTCCAGTGTTAGCATGGCCTCAGCGGAAGTACTTTGTTCATTTCATCCTGTTTGGGCCATCTCATTTCAAGAAACATGGACCAAACAGAGAAGGTTCTGAGGACAGCGTGAACAGAAATCTAGGAGCCTACCTGCACAGACAGACTGAAGGAACTGGGGCTGTTTAGTCTGACAAGGAGTAGCTAAAGGAGTAACAATGAATATTTAGACTACATATTAATAACAACTTGGAAGGGATAAAGATAGTGAAGCATTGGTGTGGATTGCCTGGAGAAATGGTGTGATCTCATTCATAGAAGGTTTTTAAGAACAAATTGAATGAGGATCTCTAGGATTATAGCTAGACTCAATGTTGGTAGTAAACTAAATGGCTTCTTGAGAACCCTTTCAAGCATTCATACAATTGCTAGAATGGTTATTGTAGACTCCTCAGAGAAATTTTTTCCTGTAGCAGTCTTGCAGAGTTTTGATCAGGCAGTCCCTGTGATTTTAGTCTTTGGATTATTAGGTCTATTATGAAATAAAGAGTTGGATTTTGAGAGAAATAAAACTGTTTATTTGTTCCTAACTGAATTACTCTGCTTCTTGAAAGGAGCTTCATTATCAAGAATCTCTGTGGTAGCTTTTTATAAGAAACTATAGAAATAGATCTAACAAAAACCAATGTCCTATGTCTGAATGCAACCGGTGCAGTGCTAACAGAAAGAAGGGCCCACGTACTTTGAGATGTTAACTTCCATCTCTTTGAAGTAATATGGATGAGGGTAATACTTGCTCTGGAGTTGGCTTGGGGCCTGCCTTTTCTCTCAGGAAGATGACTAGGGCTGGGCAGCCATCATAACTGATAAATGCACACAGATACGCATATTTCCATCACTACGTATTTCCAGTTGTGTATTATCTTCCACCTAGAGTTTACTATTGAGGCACTATCAAGTGTCTTCTGTTCCAAACAAAAGAGTTCTTTTATCTGGGAGTTGTAGAAATACTCAGCTAGGTCTCTGTATTTCTCATTTCTAGGATTAGGTTCGACAGTGTTTATAAACAATCTGAATTTCTGGATGCTAATACTTGATTTCATCATTCCAGCTGGTTAGGCTTGAGAAAAGTTTGTAACTTTCAACTTGCAAGATGCACACTTTCATGTAAGAAGGCCCATACTGAGTCAGACTAAAGCTCCATCTCATTTAATATCCTGTCTCTGACTGTGGTCAACCACAGATGCCAGGGTACAGAAAAAGACAAGTAATAGTGGTGGGTACCCAGAACACTCTCCCAAACCTTCAATAATTAGTGGTTCCAGGATTCTGTGAACCCAAAACGATATCTTTGTGTATAACAACCCTTAATGAATTCCATTATTTTATCCAGGAGCATTGATACGAATTCAGCCCACAGAAGATACCTGAAGGTTCACAAATAGGTTCGATGATTCTAGTGGTAGGCGCTATTATTTAGACTCGTTAATTAGGCAGTTACAGCTGTCCAGCATTATATTGTAAAAGGAATAGAGTGTGTCTGCTTGGAACTGGGCTGTTGGCTGCTCAGAGGCAGATCTTTACAGGTGATTGTAAATGTAGTCTGTGCCATCTCTCTGCAGCTAGGACATCCTGGTAAAATATGAAAATTATCCTTTATTTCATCATAGACAGATCTATTTCATCAGAGCTCAGTAGTCCCTAGTTAAGCCACAATTTCTTGATGAGGACAAAATAATTACTGTGCGAAAGAATTGCTCCTGACAGTGGATTACTGGAACATGTATTAGACTACTGGATTGGATGTGTGATGCATACAGTGCCAAGACCTTTCCCTATGTCATTCCTCTAGATTCTCATATCTAATCTCAAATGAGTCATTGTAAGTCTAGAAAACCCAGTAATAATAGTACATGAAGCAACCACCTAGAAGTATTTGCTGATTAAGGTGGAAGACATGCAGTGTATGAATAACCTAGTAAAATCTAGACCTACTTAGAAGACATCTGTAATGGAGAACTGTGACTGTTACTTGTTCTTACTGGGTAGACATCCTTACCTGATTTCCTCTTCCTCCCAGACTACACGTTAGACATACTAATGTGGTGACACCTTGAAGAACCATAGATACTGGGGGGGCATAACTGATCCTTTTTGCAGCAGGACTGAATTTACAAACACAAAAGTGTAGGTCGTCACAGTTAAAACCTTCTCTATTTTTAAGTGAGACCCTAATTTGTACACTTAGACAACAAATCTGCAAGTTTTAATGAAGGAGATGCTAGAGGACGTCTTAAGTCTGATTCTCTTACCTCTGCCTTTTAGAAGTTTGTTGTTACCTGTGAACTCTTTGGTGAATTTTGAAGGTGGTGTCTTCCCGCTTCACTGTAGAATAGCTGAGATCTTTAGAAGGTTAAGGTTGTATGTCTATATCTTACGACAGTGAGCCAATATTCCTCTTTACAATCTTAGAAGAATGGATGTTTCTTGTCTAGGTTTCAGAATTGTTCTCTTATCTTCCCACTCTCCCTTCTCTCCGTTCCACCACCCAAATCCTTTTCATTTCTTGCTTTGATTCCTTAAAAGCTTGGTTAAGATGAAATTATGATTGCAAGTGTTAAAACTAGTTGAAGTATGTGTTTTTATTCAAGAATATTAAAAGATAAAGTTTAGGCTAATCAGAGTTGAGGCTGAATGCACAGGCTATCCAAGCTTTGGAAACTTTTTCAAATGTAGCATTTTCAGAAACATCCAGGCCTATGTGTAAGTAAATATATTTGGAAAGCACTGACAGATGATTGTAACCTTAAGTTAATTTAGCAAAGCATATTCTTGTTTGGAATTAAACCATTGGGCTTTTATGTCAAACTTCATAGATTATAGCTCAGAGACTTTCAAGATGGTTAAGTGAGTTTTTGAAAGGTTAACTAGTGGTACTGTACTTTTGTCATGGTAACTAGAGCAGCTTACAAAAGACTTCAAGTCTGAAAGTGCAGAGAACAACCTCAGTTGTATCTTAAATACATTTGTTTTTAATTTTCAGGACAGAAAAAGAGTTTTCGTCAATATCATGTTCAGTTTTTTGGAGATGCCCCAGAGCGAGCCTGGATATTTGAGAAGAGCCTTGTGCCCTTCAAAGAAAAAGACCAGTTTGAACAATTATGCCAGGAAAGTGCAAAACAAGCCCTCACTAAAGCAGAGAAAATAAAGGTAAGAGGCTACCAAGTCAGACAAGATTTGCAGCTTTTTATTTTACTGTTACAGATATGTACGGATATAAATAGATAGTCTAGAAAGCTTTAATGACAGCTTGTTTTACAGAGGCTTGTAGTCTTATATTTTACCTATAGATGCAAAGAATGGGATGATTTGCCACTGTTTGTTACTTATTAAAAATCAGTACTCTTCTGCTTTGTCATTGATTCATGCATAGTATCAGTACTATCAAATGCAATTCCATTTGAATGTTTGAACTATAATTATACATTACACAGTCTCTTGGAAATGTTTTGTGTTAATGTTGACGTTTTGAAATCAGAAGTCGGCAAATTTCTCACACTGTCGTCTTATCTTGCAGATGTTAAAGCCTGTTTCAGGGAAGCTGCGGCCACAGTGGGAGATGGGTGTTAAGCAAGCAAGTGAAGCAGTAGGCATGACAGTGGAAGAACGGAAGGCCAAGTACACTTTCATCTATGTTAGGGACAGACCTCATCTTAATCCTCGAGTGGCAAAGGAAGTTGGCATTGCTGTGGAACCATTAGAGGAGATAGATGAGTCATCTTACTCAAACGAAGAAACCACTCAAAATCTGAAATCAATGAAGGAGTCGGGCATTCCTAACAAGAGGCGGAGAAGGACGTCAAAATTGTCTGCCACTGATGATATGCAAGAAAGCAGTCAGTCGGGGACTAAGAATACTACTCCTCAAAAATCATCCGAACAGGCAGAATCCAAAAGAGGGATAGGCTCCCCTCTCAATAGAAAGAAAACTCCAGCATCTACTCCGCGAAGCAGAAAGGGCGATGCAGTATCTCAGTTTTTGGTCTTTTGTCAGAAGCACAGAGATGAGGTTAGTCTCTTTTAGCTGTTATTGTTGTTGATTGCCTCTTCTCATTTCTGTACTTAAAGAAACTTCTTTACTTTAGTTACAAAAACTACTTGTTACTGTAGAATCCATAATACTCTGGGCTTGACAAGGTATGCCTGCATCAAATCTCAGTCTAGACAGGAACAGAGGAAGAATGGAATGTAGATAAGCAATATAAACAAGACAGTGATAATGCCATTGTACTTTAAGCATAAGTCATGTTAGTATCTTCCTACATAATCTTAATAGTCTTTTGTATTAGCCATAATTTTTTTAATGTATATAAAATACTGTAGATATGCATACATATGCTCAGGCAAATATAACGAAGGTTATGCTGTTTATGGCGATCTACTTGTAGTTAGCTTGTACATTCTTTCTGAAAATGTGGCTCAAACCCTTCGGTTTGTTCCTTTGTCTTTGAACTACTCAAAACTCCATTTACCCACCTAGAATCTTTTGCTGAGCTTCAAAGGAAGCTACTTAACAAAGCTTGTGAAAATCACTGTCGGTGTGCAATCTGCTAGGACAGAAACTAGGTCCTCTTGAGAGGATTACACTCCAAGACAAGGTAGAATAAATAAATACCTTAATATCAACATTTCTTAGGAAGACTGTTAGAGGTATAAAAGCAGTACTGCTGTTCTAGCTCATTACTTTAAAATCATGACCATCATTTTTCTTCCTTACAACCCTCTGCTCCATTTGCAGTACAATTCCATGCACTGAAAGAATCATGAGTTCTCATATTTTCTTGTAGTTGTACTATTGCATAATACCCACAGAAGGACCAGAAAGTTAGTGGTGACTTTGTCACACACTTTAGCTACTGAATGGTTATAAGAGGTTTGTGTTAGAAAACATTAATAGATACGAACTTATAAAGAAAAAATGAAAAACAGATTCTGTTGTATGGAAGTCAATTAGTTGTGGTTCAACTTAGGATCTTTTTAGATCATTGCAACTTAAGCTAATACTGAGAATGAAAATGAACACAGCGTTACATACACCTTTTAGTGGCTTTCGTTAAATTGAGAAAAACTTTGGCGGTTCAGTTTGCTGGCTCCAGAAAGGAAAGGGTTTTGTAGCCAGACTATTAAATATAGATTTTGACATACTCGTTATGAAAAGCTGTATGGGTAAATCATCTGTCTCATGTTTGAGAGACCTGAGTTCTATTTCCAGGTCTTCTATCAGTAACCTTGTGTCTTGTATAATGGCAAGGGGGAATTTCCTTGGCCTTTAAGGTAGGTAGCAAGAAGTCTTGTGCAATATTGAGGGACATGAAATTACTTCTCTGGAAGAAATGAGATTATTATGACTGGTTTTATGGACTCATAGCCAAACATATCTTACCACAGAAGAGACATGCTGAGTCTCTGATGTTATATTTCTATTTTCTGTGCCAGTTATCAAGCTTTATTCCCTACTACGGTTATACTGTAATTCTCAACTTAATAGATGGAAAATATGAAGACTATTACAATATTTGACATTGAGGAATTGCTTTGTCTTCAGTGTCATTTTGGGAAACTGAAAAACTTGCATAAGCTTGAAAATCACACTGATGATAGTGGCTAATATTGCACAGAGTTATAAGTAGAAGGAAGTAAGTTTCAAAATATTACATATATTTAGAGATGACATCAGTCATCAAAACCCAAATCCACCTAATTGTGTAATCCATTCTAACAGGTACAGAAGCACTTCTATGCGTAGAACAGAACTAGGTTACAAAAACTGCAGACAGCAGGTAGCTGCAGATAACAGTCCCTCTAACTGATCAGGGCAGTAGAACCTGTCTTTCCTTTCTCTTGATTCAAAGTTAACTGGCAAAGTGGGGAAATACCATTTTAGATATTCATGCTTCTTGCACAGAACCTAAGTTATCTGAGTTTAGTTAACACTTCCAGCCTGTCATGTCACTTTTGAAATGGCAGTTTTGTGCCTTTGGTGGAAGGTGGAGATTGTATCCAAACTAGTATTCGGAGTTTCCCCGTCGGTTAGGCTTATCTGGTTCAACTTGCATGGTTTGCTTTCCATCCAAGAGTTTGTTTGGTTGCTGTTGTAGGTGTTCTGATGCTTTAGAAGGAGTGATAACGTTGGCTAAAAAACAGACCTGTTTTTGAGCTACTTGCATTGGCATCTGAGAGTTTAGTGTATGGCTACTGTAGTATTTGCATGTAGAAGCTTAGAAGAAAGGAAAACTATGGATCCAGAAGAGGCTCTCTGGCCCGCAGACTTGGGAAGGGATGGAACTGAATGGAAAGGAATGACTGAAGACTTCTCTTTTGGGGCCTTTAATAATCACAAGCTCTCTTAAAAGTAGAGCCATTTCTGTTGTGTCTTGCTTGGAGTCCAGCTTTGTACGGTAGTAGGATTCGTATGTCGGTTTAGTTTTATTAATTACTACTTTTTGTGTTACTTTTTCTGGGGATAGGAGGGTGAGGAATAGTTGAAGTTTTTAGAAATGAATGATGGCTGCTGGAAGACTGGATGAACTGCTCGAAAATGTTTTTAATGATTTAAGAGTCATGCTTCCCTGAGGGAGGCGTTGAAAGCTTGGAGCACTTTCATGGTTGTAGTGACGCATTAAGTATTTTGTGCTGTTACCAAAGGAGTAAAGATATATTTTGTACTATTGGCATTCTTCTGTGTTTCCTCTGTGAAATATAACCATAGTAATCATTCGAAGGGAGTGTCTGACTTTGACATAAAGGTATTGTTCAGCTAGAGGCAGACAGCTATACTGTTTATATTAATTCATTGATTTGGGCCTTGAGTCTGTTTTGAGGTAAATTAAGAAATAATTTCACTGGCAGGGTGAATTGAAGATTTCTGCATGCATAAGGAGTTGTTGAACATGAAGACAAATAAGAGTGAAGGTAATACTCTTTGCTTGGATGAGCTAGGACGTGCCTGGTCTAATTACCATGTTTTCCACACCTATAGTGATATTCATTCCCAGATCCAAGAAAAGATCTTCCATGTGCTCTGTAGCATAGTTAGACTTAGAATAAGTATCCAGGAGAAGTGCATGATTTTCATGTACATCAAGATACCCGATACATCATTTCTAGTATGTATGCTGGGATTATGTATTACATAATATGAAGACTTTTGGAGAAGGCTGCTGGGCATTTTCCTTGGAGGCCTTCTTTGCAAGGATCCCTTAATCATTAAGAACCATGAGTGTCTTTTGCTTGTCATTTCACAGCACTCCTAGTCAGCTGAAAGTTGTTTTTATTCGTATTTTGGTGGGACTGGAGGTGATATTAAACTATCTCATTTGTGCGAACAAAACTAGTTATTTCTTAGAGAATTAAATAACTCTGTGCCCTAGTTGAGCACAACCAACTATGCACTTAGTGGCAATGGTCAAAATTGATGCTAATTTCTTTTCCTAAAGAAGTGAGATTTGTGGGAGGGGTATCTCGTGGGTCTGTCTACATTCTCCCCTCTCAATAACTTTTTTGACATTGTTGGATTTTAATTAGACTTTGAGTAGAGGTCTCCAAAGGTAGTTGTGTTCTCCAAGCTTTATGCAGATGGATTATGCCTGGTAGAAGCAAGTGAACTCTTACTACTCTACTAGGGGAAAAATTACAGCATGAATTTCCCTACTAGACACTGAATAATCCCAATGGAAGAAAGGTACTACAACTATTCTAACCCCTGGAGAAGCTTCACTTGTATCTTGTTTGACAACAGGAAATGCAATTTTAAGACACTAAGTTCTAAGAAATTAGGTTTAATCACTTCCACTTACCACAGAAAATTTGTATTTCTGTTCTGTTGAATGGTGTTACTGTTTGAACGCTTGGCTTTGTTGGCCTAGTTTTTATTTTGCTCTATGATTTTGGGGTATTGGTTGCATCACTCCAGTAATAGGATTTTGGAGAATGCTGGGTAATGAGGTGAGGGGGCTACTGATTCATTTCTGTAGATCGTACAATCTTAGAGCTTTCTGACTTTGTATGATTAATCAAATCTGTTTTTCCTTAAGTAGAAGTATGGGAATACTGAAGGAGTTTGGGAGGATTTTTTCTTTGTTTTTAATACTGGATTTTCTGTTTGTGTTCAATAAACTTCTAGAAACTCAGATTCCATGTTGATGGCTATTATGTGTCATGCTCACATTATTAAGAAAAGATGCACAGCTTTTTGAGTTCCTAATATTCATATACATAGAATAAAATGATGAATTAATACAGGAAAATGTTGCATCAGATGCTAGCTTGTGTAAATCTCTCTGCTAAGATAGGTGTAATGAGTTTAATGTACTTGTAATGTATTTAATGAGTTCTCCTATGAATTGATGGATGTCTTTGTAGGCAAGCATATATTCCACTATTTTTTGTCTGTCTCTTGTGGTATAGATTTAAACTTAATCAAGAAATAATACAAAATTTTTTTAATGACCACAACACAAGATTTACACTTACTCCATTTTTTTGAATGTTAAAAGATACTTCCAAAATGATTCTTAATACTTCTGAATATGCTAATAGATTTATTTTTTTTAGAGGGGGAGAGAGAGAAGTGGTTATTCAAAGAAAAACTGGATACAGAAGGTTTTAATCTAGTTCTGTCTACAGCAGAAATGTTAGATAACTTGTTTGTATCCAGTTTTCCAAAGCAATAGAAGTATGTACACCATTCTTTTCAATGGTCACCTTTTTTTAATACAACCCTATTTCTGCATGTATAGGTGGTTGCTGAACATCCAGATGCTTCAAGTGAGGAGATTGAAGAATTGCTCGAATCGCAGTGGAACATGCTTAGTGAAAAACAGAAAGCTCGCTATAACACAAAGTTTGCCATAGTGACCTCTCCCAAATCTGAAGAAGACTCTGGTAAACGTAAAACTGTGCTAGTGTACTCTAACTAAATTTGATATACATAGTGGTGTTAAACTAAGCACATATTTGAGACCTGTAGGGAAAACAGTTTTCACTGTTTTCCAGTTTTAATTCTTGGTGTTTGTGCCAATAGCAAAGGAATGCCAATGGTTACAATAAACGCAACCCATGAAGTCTACATTTCTTGCTCATTGTTCTGAAAAGTTGTTATATGTAAACCTTCTGCTGTTTAGAGATTGCTGATTTCTCATTCTTCTTCTGCCCATAAGCAGCTGCCATTGCATCCACTGCCTGTTACGAGTGGATGGTGGGAAAGGAAGACAAAGTGTTACTACTAGTAAAATTTGAGTTGTTTTTTTTATAGAATAGTTAGGAAATTGTTTAAAAAGTTTAATCAGTGCTACACCTTTTCTTCATATATACCTAAAGTATATTACCTCATATCATCATCAACTCAGGAAGAAGTATTCCAAACTTTATTCTGAAACTTTCATCCGTTTGGCATTTTATTGTGCTACTCAAAGTTTTTAGGATATTGTACAAGACTGCAAATACTTTTTTTTTTTCTCCTTTTATTTTTTTGTTGCTGTTGTCTAGCGTTTGGTTTAGATAAACAATCTCAATTATTTTGCAAAATATTTGAGGGGTTTTGGAGTCACTTATTTGAGAAAGAAGGAGGAAGATAGTTTGGCATTTGCATGAACTTTATCAAATTTAACTAGCTATCATTTTTCAAATTTAAATAGCTTTACAGCACTGTAAGAAGACTTATTATGGAAGTATTAGAAGCCAACAGGTGCTGCTTTGGGCAATGACAAGAATGAGAGGGAGTGTTTGAAAGTTTGTGAGACTTGGAAAAACTTGTATAAAAATGGCAGTCAGTTTTGTTAACTATCTGTGTGTGTGTGAAATAACATCTTTTTGTGGAAAATTGAAAAGTTTTTAACTTTAAATTTTAAGTGTCAAATATTTGGATATCAGTTTAAAAAAAAACCACATTCTGTATCTCTCAAGGTTCATCATTGAAGAATATTGGAGAGGCCAAACGTAAAGTGTTTCAAGACTCACCTAAAAGGAGATCAAGATCCAGAAGTAATTGAAATTTGTGTTGTGTGCAAATAGTTCATCATTATAAGTAGCTATTGAGTGTATTTTTTTATGTAATCGCCCACGTATCATAATCTCTTTATTTTATCTCAGATGTTGTCTTCCTTGACGTTAGAATTTTAATGGATCCCAAATTAAATATCTAAACACTGTAGTGCTGAATTTTGTTCACCTTCCTCAGTGTCATATTACAAGAAATGTAATTGAAATTGTACCTGTACCAGGTGTTTCTAGTACATATATTGTGTACATTTATAGTATTCTACAGATGAAAACATGTCAGTTCAATCGTTCCCCTACCCAAATCCTCTTATCTTAAACTTGGAAGAATATTGTGGGATTTCTTTTGCTGGCTTTTTGTAAGTAGCAGGTTCTCCTGGAGCCATTTCAGTCTGCTTTGTGGATTCAGAATCTGATAATAGAATATGTCCTAGATTGTTTAGATAAGAACATTAATTTGAAAATTATCCGTATTTTCAAGTTGCTATATTTTTAATATTTACAGCTATTTGTTCCCACTGGAATAGAATGCTTGTAGCTGTAGGGCAATTTTCAGTTAACATATTTGTGCCCCTGGAGTTTGCAATCTTCATACTAATAATACTCTGTAGCTTCATAAACTAGAGAGTACTGGAGAGTGTAATAATGTCATTTCATCCTGATAAAACAGACCACTTCCTAAACTTTCATCTATCTTTTTGAGGTGGTAGAGCGAGTGTAAACAATAGCTGAACCTGTGGAAGGGGTATGTAGGTTAGTCACTGACTTTTGTAATTTAGCAGCTGCTTGAACTTTACAGTGAACAGTCACCTAAATACGTGAATAAGTCTGTTGGTTTAAAATGACCAATGTGATTCTGTTCTTAGGATTTTGGTTCACAAAGGAAGGGGATCTTACGGTCTCCTGAAAAATATAAGTAAGCTTGTTAGAGAGGGTCTGGAACTGCCATACCAGAAAGAGAGAATTAATCTGTACGGTTGGTGATATCTTGTCTTTTCCAGAGGCCCCTTAATAGATGTCGCCAGTATCTTCATCTGTATCATTTGGAGAACTTAAAGGAGACTTAAGGAGGAGACTTAAAAATTCATTTCAGTGATAAGACACTGTTACAAAGTGGCAGGAGAGTTAAAAGCTGTATGGATCAATCGTGCAGTCTGACGATATGAAACAAATGTTGGGCAGTAATATTAAGATCTTAAACTAGTGCTTATACAGGTAGATTCATCTTTCTAAAATAACTTGAGTATGAAGCAGTTGAGTTGGATGTGTTCTAGAGTTAGTCTTCAGCACCAGAAACCAGACCTTAAGCTTTAAGAGGTCATCAAACTGTGTTAATGTTTAACCATGTTTTAAAAATAATGACTGAAAGAAAAGTAACTTAAATAACTAGATCAGTTCAAAATAATTTGAAAGTGGGTTTTAGATTATTTTTCATGTAAGTTTCCCCCATCCCCCATCCCAAGGTAACTTACATGGAAATAAAAGAAACCAAAAAAAGAGGACAAAGGAACCTACAGAAGATTTTGAAGTTCAGGAAGCACCTAGGAAAAGACTCAGGATGGATAAACAGAATAATCGGAAGGTAATTATGTCGTTGGTTTGTTTGGGTTGATTTATAGCGGCACCAATCACATTGCTGTAGTTAAGTTTGTCAGCATTTCCGTTTTCAGGATTAAAAAAGTAATGTCTGTATATCAAACCAAACCATTGTAAATATTCAGATACATGTGAGCTTATCGCTGTGGGGTTTTTTTCTTTGGTTTTGAGAATGGAAGTATGTACTTAAACTGTGGTGAAAATGTATGCTAAGAAAATCTGTTTCCCGAAGGAATGTGCAGACACATGACCTTTCCGTGTTGTCATGCTTTGTAGTTCCTTTTCTTTCCTCCTGCATTGGAGTTCAGAGATGTATACAAGAATGTAAAAAAACCAACTTTAGTCAATACTTAATTTAGACAAAAGTGGGGGGAGAGAGGAAAGCAAGTGAAGCAAAACAGAAAAACTACTTTTCAAGAACTGGAAGCCTATAGAACATTTTAGAGTGGCATGCTGACCCATTTCTTAAGTTAGGAAACTGCAGTAAATATTACAGTATATTTATTGCACAAATCACAGGCTCCTTTTCAGTTTAGCTTGCTTGTGAGAATGAGAATTTTCCTTACCTAGGTCACTAAAACTATATATATGGATAGAGCCCAAATCTTGTAGAGACTTAAGCATAGGTTTATTTAGTCATGCATGTAGACCAGTGAACTTAATGGATTTTACTTGTGTGGAAAGCTTAGCTCACAAGTGTTTTCAGATATGCTATTACAGTATCATACTGTAGTGTGAGTATCGCAGGCCTCATCTCAGGACTTTAGTGGTACAGCTATTAAATGAAACAACCTAATATAAGGAAAGGTAGTGGATTTATTTTTTAAATGAATTATGGAGGTCACACTTGTAGATGTCAGTTTGTTTGGTAGGCTGGTTATTTTAGTACCTCTGTTGATATTGTGGATATTCAGACAACTTGTTTAGAGTTCAATATAAAAAATAAATAGAATTTCAGATAGCCAGGCTTAATGAGCTTATTAGCAAGGGACAAAGATAATTCTTAGAGAAATGTTGTTACCTTTGCAGAAAGAAGGGCCAAAACTGGTTTTTGCACTTCTTGCTCTAACAGGTTAGTCATTGAATGATTCGTCTTACATTCTAGGAGAAGTTTTTGGACCCTTTTTAAACTTGTCTAATTGATTTGAGTTCGCTATAATACACTAGATCCGTGGAATAATTAAGTTTACTTACTGTAATTTTTGCTATGAAGTCCTTGTTTTGACTGTCCCTAAAGTTACTTCTTTACTGTCCCACCAGCATTCGTACACTACAATTAGCCTACATTATCACAAGTAGAATGAAAGGTGGTTGCAGTATAGTTCATGGAGGGGAGGTTTTGGTATCTTTGATGCTGTGATGCAGATGTGAATACTAACAGGAAAATAAATAAATAAATGAGATGAATGATTCCCATGAGATACATACCACTAATAACGCTGACTTAGTAATATGCTTTTAAAAAGTGTTGTCCTCTATCTGATCTGTTTATCAGAACTAGTTACAAGGAATCTGGTGTGTGTAAATATTAGGTAATTTGGAAACTAAATGCATATAGCAGTGTTTGTGCTTCCGTCCACAGAAGGGTCAGATACCATAGAATGGTTGCTTTGCGGTTTCTTTTATTACTTCTAGCTGTATGTGCTGCTGCTTAGTAAAACATTTAGTGAATGACAGTAAAAATGTCTGTGTAATGATTCAAAAAAGCAAACACTAACCATACACCTTCCTTCTGCTATTCCCAGTTTACCTGCAGGCTTTTGTTACAGTCATTTTGGATAGGAGGAGCTTTAATGACTTTTTTCATGACGTTTTACTTCTTGCATGAGTTCTGCATTATCCTCTCCTTTTTGTCCTTAATTCTTATTTACGAAATCTGAATGTTTTCACACAAAGTAACTAAGTCATGCGTACCCATATGGAAGTTTTTCAAAACTAATTCGTTCATCAGTGCTTTCCTGATGAATATAAAATGCACATTAACAAAATGGGGGTTCTGTAAAGCATGCTTTAAATTTAAGAGTGAACTATACTGTACATTTTCTTTCATTTTTACACAGAAGTGTAACAGTAATCTTACAAAACGGATATTGGGAGCCTCCGGTGGCATTAGTGGTAGGGCGTCTTGATCTACTTAGAAGTCAGTAAAAGCACAGTGTAGCACATCTGTAGTACAGTAGCCATTCATATTTATTTTTACAAAGGAAACCAGTTCTCTGGCCTTTGAGGTGTTCATCTGCACATCTTTTGTAAAACTGAATGTCAGATGAAGAATATGAAAAAGTATGTAAAACCTTCTGTTTGGTAGAATTATTCTTTTTGATCAGGTGAGCATTTGTCAGGGTTAAGCATTCTTGGCTACAATTTTAATGGCTTATTACTGGAATGAAATTGTAACATACAAAAAGAAAAAAAATAGTGGCATGTGTAAGGAACAGTGTCTAATTTTGACAAAGCTTTGACAAAAACTTCCCCAGTTTTCGGCCTAAACTTTTAATGATAAATTCTCAATCTGGAGCATTTATGTGGTGTTTGTGCTCCCTTGAAAATAGTGTTTTTATTTTGGAAATGCTGAAACAATCTTAACCATAGTAATTTAAAAAATGGCACTGCTATAAGTTGTGGAGTTGAAAGCAAGCCTCTCTGAGACTTAAAATTCTGCCCAGGGTTTTTTCTCAAATTTCTATACTAATTCTGCAGTTTACCTTTAACAATTAAAGGTTTTAATTTGACCAGTTTAGACAAAGAATAGTAAGGATAATTTACATGTTTCATGTTCGTTTAGAGCTCCCCTTTTTGGTGTGCTGAGTTTGGGATGGATAAGTGGGATGCTGGAATACTGTGTTCTTTACTTTTTCTCATTTGTTTATGGGTTTGTACCCTGTGCTGTAAATGAGTTTTAAAAATCACTTAAATGGGGCTAGCTTAACTACATTACCATTCAGGTATTTGTAAAGACACTTTCTTTTTAATAACATAAATCCAGAAGTAATTGCCAGTTTTATCCAACCACTCATAAATTAGGAGTTTTTTTATTTTTTCATATTTTTTTTTGTGACAGAGGGAGACAAGCAATGACAAAACAGCAAAAACAAACTCTTCTAAGGTCACAGAAACCTCCTCTTCACAAAAGAACCAGTCAGGTAATGTGGTCAGAATAAGTTTTAATGTAACTTTTTCAATTAAATAATTTTAAAATAAACAGGTTGTCTGAGGCAGCCGGCTAAATTTTGCTGACGCAATAACCAGTTACAGCCACTATGCCACAGATCGGGGGGGAGCGTGCCCTCTTCCTTCACTACCACCATTTTGCAACATTATACTTGACTGAAATTGTGTATTGCTGATTTAGAGCAGCAGTTCACAAGTTCACCATTTGATGGCACCAAATTAAAGCTATTGCCCTGTGATCTTGGCGAGCAGTGATAGAAATCCTACTGCTCCAATTTGTCATTGTGCATTAGCCCAATAAAACAAGTGCAGTGACCATCAATGTAATCAGTTACTATGTGATTTTAGTCCTTTTAAATGATGCTTGATGGGAGGCAGTGTGGAGCGCGAGAGGGAATTCTAAATAACCTTGGACCGAAATCCAAAAGTCAGACTTGTTAATGATGTTCAAGTTTAAAGTAACTTCTGTAAAAGCATGTCTCTTTAGGTATTATAATGATATGCCAAAGACGAGTAAGCTTCAGCAAGTTCTGCGCAATGTAGAAGTGGTGACGTGCCATAGATAATGTCTGGTACCTGGGTCCTGTATATAACCTTTCTCTTAACAAAGCGTTAGTGGTACTCAGATTGTGATGAGATCACATAGGCCTTCTAATGTTTATCTGAGAAGATAACTGTTACCTCTGCTTTAAAGAGGTCATAAGTCACAAGATATTTTGATTTTTATAGAAATGAGCCGAAAAAATTTGGGAAAACATTTCTTAGCCATTTGTAGTACATATTTGATTAATAGAAACCTCTTTATTTTTAAAATCAAGCCAAAACACATGGTTTTAGAAACTTACTTCGTGTTCTCTCAGCCCTCCGTAGGTGCCCAGAAGACCTACCTAAATCATTCCTTCCTTTATCTGAAGGAATATTTTAAATGGCTTCAGGGAGATAACGTTTTAAAGTTCCAAACTTCACTTTGTAAACCAAAATTATTTTACAGCAACGAAAAATCTGTCTGATGCATGTAAACCTCTGAAGAAGCGAAATCGGGCTTCAGCAGCAGAATCTTCAACTCTTGCTTTTAGCAAGAGTTCATCTCCTTCAGCTTCCTTAACTGAGAATGAGGTAAAAAAAAAGTGGTGTTTGCACACAGCCATTTAATTACGGAAATTTTCAGGTGTGAATCTTGTTTAAAAACAAAAATCAAAGGCGAATTCTCTAACGTTGGTGCTCTAGACAAGTTACAGTTTTGGCCTCTGTGAAACCTGTTGATGTGTGCATTGCAAATTCATTTATTGTAATACGAACGTCTGATTTGGGGACGTCGAGATATTATTGTGGTTTTTAATGTATTTACCAACAAAGTTTTAGAATTGTAACCTTCTATTAGAGGCAAAGTAAAATGCCAGTGTGTTCTGTATTTTCTTCTACAGACTTTATGTAAGTGTACTACATTAGTTACATTATGTAACTCAATATTGTCATGTTGCCATAGCTTTTATATTGAAGCAAGTTTCCTAATCCTCTCTTTGATCTAGAACTGGACAGTTTTCTGAGCAGAGCCCCTTTAAGCTCAAATTAGTTTTCAGGCTGTTTAAGTGCTATTTCTCTGTGATGCAAATAGCTTCATCCCCAGTAGAGTTAAACAGACAGTGAAGGATGTATCTTTTTGATACTTACTAATCATAGTCTTAGCTCTGCATATTTGGAACTGTAATTCTTCTCAATTGGCATACAATAAATGAAATGTATGTAACAGAAGTGTATTCATACAATCCATTAAACCATTCCCCAAGTCATCTACACTATTAAAACCAATCAGCCAAAGAGTGGCAGCATGAAGGTGAAGTATGCATGCTGTTTTGCAGGTGGATTCAGAAATGTAGTTGGTAGGATTTAGTAAAATATCCATAGACAAACAGCTTCAAGCAGTTTGTATTACAGAAGCTGTAGAGAAAATACTCGCCTGCTAACAAGGGAGTAGGGCTTCCAGCTATCCTAGAGACTTTTTCATCTCCCCTAACAAACGCATGAGGTGCTTAGACATTATAATGAATGCAGTTAAAATATCTAGACAATGTTCAGTAAATGGTTTACCTTTGGGTGGGGAAAAAAGATTGCATGTTAATGACTGTATATCTTACTGTAACTGGAAAAATATTTTAACAAAAAAACCCAGCAAATTCTCCCTCCTGTACCCCAATAAAACAAGCAAAGGAAGTCCCACAGGAAATAATGTCCATGGCAGCAGTCAAGTAAAGTAATACTTGTTCTTATTTTGTTCTCTTAATTGAGAGACTCCCATCTATTGGCTTACCAGCTTCTGCTGTTTTGGCTTTACTGTTGGGACTTGCTGTGTAA
The DNA here is from genome assembly GCF_965638725.1 of Aptenodytes patagonicus. Taxonomy (NCBI): domain Eukaryota; kingdom Metazoa; phylum Chordata; class Aves; order Sphenisciformes; family Spheniscidae; genus Aptenodytes; species Aptenodytes patagonicus. The sequence continues at coordinate 9,053,519 of NC_134952.1, forward strand.
CGGTTGGTTGTGTTTGAGACCATCTATTCAGCCAGACCAGTTTAAGGAACATACTGTCTTTTTGGCTCTAAATATGCATCTCCAAATATTGTAATCTCAGGAGAAAGATTCTTCTATTTCTAGATATTGTGTTTATAAAATGAAATCTCTAGAAATCTCTCTTGACAAAAGGCTCATTTTTGTAGGATTTTGGGTTGTGACTTAACGGTTCACGTGTAAAAAAGGATATGGTTATATAGGCTGAGATGGAAATTTTAAAACTTAGCTCTTAATCTACTCAGCTACTGCTAAACAGCAAAAGATGTGAGAAAAATTAACATCATAACACTGCTCACAAAACACAGATACACAAACTAGAAAGTGAATTAATTGTTTTCAAGGGCTTACAAGGTTTTAAAATATCAAAACAATCCAAATCAACGTAACAGAAAATACACCTGTCAAATAACGGAGATTTTGTGGGGCTGGATGCAGGGGGGAGTAGATCAGTGGGCTGGATCCTTAGGTGGTTTAAAGCTACACTGACCTGAACTTGTACCAACTAAGGATTGGACCCAGTTTGTTTCCTATGATATTAGATATATTTTGCCTTTAAATAAAACAAAAATGTCAGGCATGTGTTTCTGAACTTACTATTGATCTATTCTACAAAACAAGGAAAGATATAAATTTTGGATTGTGTGGGTGGCTTTAAAAACTGTTTTCCCTCTTGTATTGTTATTTAGCACTTGTCTAAATGGGTAAATATGCGTGTGCCCTGTGAGCATTCATCCAGAGAGAAACCTTCTCCAGAGTGTTAAGGGAAAGAGTTTAAAAAACAAACACAATCATGCAATGATGAAAGCCTTGCTCAGCTAATTGAATAGGATGTAATTCTTCTCAACATTAAATACATTTACTGATTAACTTTTATATTTCTGTGTTCACTATAATACTTCTAAATGTTGGCTTAGATGCTCTCTTAACAAAGATAGAAAAAATTCTGCGTATTCCACAAGTACATACACCTCCACAAGCAATGCTATGTGGATTCTGGCCTGGTTTTTTTTCTCCTTTCTTTTCCCCCCACACTATTTGTGGACAGCTGGTTCCAGAGTGGAATCTGGATATGACTGTTATTTGTCAAGGACTGTTGCTAGCTGCACACCTCTTAAATGTCAGCTCGTTGCAGCTAAGTTCTAGGAAAGGTGTGTTCAATAGGATAGGAAGGGTGTGCTCAGTTTTTTCTTGTTTGAAAGATGCATCTTATTTGACATTTTTTAAAAAGATTTTTGGATGCTTTTTATTGTTATTGGGGGTGTGGGGGTGTTTTTTAATGGGGTTTACTTGAAATATTGTAAAATTAGTCAAGGCCAAATTTTCAATTGATAAGTTACTTTGGGTATCTAATTTACAGGGGAGAGAAACAGGGGTGGGCGGGTGGACTTCTGCCTTAAGAACAAACAAACATTTATAGACCTGACATATCAGAGATTAAAAGGTAGGCTTTCACTCCCTTCAAAAAATCGGGCTTTGACATTGTTTTAAGATGGATGGACAGAAGCAGTAAGGTGTTTATACATGAATGAATAAATTTCATACCTGCATTTAATCTTGAAACAAAATACTTAATTTTACTTCTAGGCACTTGACAGCAGTTGTCATTTCCTCCAGTACTTCATGTGAAACATGATTTTGTTTAAAATCTAATTCTTAATGAGCAACTGGTAGGGCCAGATGTGAGAAAGATACTCAACACTTCGGAGTCTGCAAAAGCTCGGAGTAGTTTTTTACTGCCTATGTAAGACTTGGTGTAACCATCCAAAAGCTCATGATATTTGTGAGAAGAGACACAGGTGGTGTATTCTCGTTTCTTTTTTTACCTGGGCCCTCCACCCCCCAATAATGTAGTAGGTGCCAGTAGAGTGTAACCAGTATTTTTTTAATAAATAAAAAAGGCTTTACATTACCATTGCTGCTGGATTATTGACACACTTTGTGTGTTTGCATGAAACATATCTGCTTTAGCTTTACAATCAATTTTTGTGGTTATTGGCGTGCTTCATTAAATTGGATGGATTTGTTAACAGCAGATAAGTGTCATAGTATCCTGCAGGGTCTAGATACTACTTCTGAACTTTGTGTCAAAGCAATTGTAATTTTTTTTAAGAGAGGACAAAATAAAGAACATGTAATACTCTAAATTCTTAGCTAGTCTGTCATTCATCATATCCTCATGAAGTATGAGCTGACCAGCAGATGGCAGTTTAAAGAAGGCTGTGAAAGATTTTGAAGGCGCTGCTTTTATCATAAGATCCTTGTATCTTCCCTAGAGGGATTTCTTTCTTCTTTCGGTAACATCCAGTGTCAAAACAAGCTCAGTTGCTGGTTATAGCTACAACTTCATGCGTTTCCAAGGCCTAATAACGCAAGTTATAATAATGCAAGCCTTAAGTTTTGCTCTTTTTCTGCATATTAAACAGTATATTTTTTTCTCATTACCGATTTGAGGCAGATTTGTTTTATCTGCATTTTTAATGGTTATTAGCATGTGTACACAGTGGAGAAAACACGTACAATTCTTAAAAGGTAAGGTATTTGATTGAGAAGGCAGTCTTGAGACATGTACAACTTGGGACTAAAAAAGTACATCAGCTCCATTTATTGACCCTGGAGTCTAGTTGTCCTACAGTATACAACTAAAATATTCTAGGCATGCTTACTGAAGGTAAAAATAACTGTCTTTGACATCCTAAGAACAGGAAGGAAGAAAGCAATTCACATTATTTTAAAGAAACTACCGCCCTAAAGAAAAAATAGTTGAAGCTAACTTTGCAGGTTGTTAAACAAAATCAGCGTGCTTCTAGCGTTTCATTCTAGCTTCATTCAAAGATAATTTTCTCTTCAAAACAATACTTAAGGACAATTTAATATGTAGTGTCACTTTAAATCCTCTGACTTAGCAGATAGTTGTTTCCTGTGTTTGTTTCTGTATGCCTATAGATTTATTTTTTCCTGTTTCAAAGCACCAGTAAGCAGTCAGGGGTACGTGTTTGTGGAACACTGCAAGTAATTGGACTTGTTTCTTGCTAAACCTCTGCTAAAGCCTCTAATAATTGAAATGACCTGCATCGCCCACCAGATCATACAGTTTTGTTACAATGCTTCCACTTTCACATGGAAAAAAGTTCTAGGCTTGACTCTTGTTCTTTGGCAGCACGTTCTGTGTAGAAAATTAAGTTTCTTATGTAATTATTCTCATCTTGTGTATTACTTAGGCTTCGGAGTGCAGAGAATCTGTTTACTGAATGTTTACATGATGTAGGTTTTTATTCCACATCCCCTACCAAAGTATCATGAGTATCTGTAGGCAATTTTATAATGTTTTAAAATGTTCTCAGAGTTTTAATGAACTTTCCAGGCAAATTCAGAAATGCATAATATCCTTATCTGAAACGTCTAACTCCTGCTAATAATAAAAATGAAACTTGTCCCAGGCCGTCTTTTTTGCTATTATAGTACTGTGTACACTTGTGGCACCGCATACTTAAAGAATTTATCTAGTCTAGCAGTATGGGCCAAAATACCATTCTTCATTCAGTTCAGGAATTCTTATACTGAAATAAAGGAAATGTTAACTGTAACTCAATTGGCTCTGTCAGTTTTTCTGTCTCCGTGTGGGTGCACGATAGATTGTCTTTTGAATACAGTCTGATCTGTTGTTTGTATGTTGCTTACTGACTTACTCTTGTATAAGTTATGCTTAGATTTAAAAAAAAAACAAACCAAAAACCAACCCCCTAGCAATTGAGATTTTGTTAATAAGAAAAAAAATGCAGTTGGTGTTTCTCTGTGGAAAGACTAAAGAGTTTGCTTATCAGAACATGCATACTCCAAGCTTTCTAGAGAAAGCTCTTAGCCAGACCAGGCCACTTCCTCCTGGATGACCGTGGTATAGCAATCACTGACTCTAAAGTCATGTCAGGAAGTCTGAGCTTTTAGCAGTGTCCTTAGTTTTAAGCAAAGTGGAACTTAATAGCCGACAGCATTCAGAAGTCATGGAAACATGCTTCTAAAATGCTTATAAAAAGATGCAATGTGCCTGTTAAAGATAGCAGATGACCTGAGAGAGGATGCCACTTAAGCCAGTGAGTGTCTTGAGACAACTCCAAAAGAGTGGTAGGTTACTCTTGTGGGCCCTTTCTTTTATTGATCCTGCTGTGGAGGTGACTTGCCTACAAGTCACAACAAAAAAGCAGAAGGAAATAATTTTCTGCCATGCTTTGTTTTCATTTTATATACCCCTAGCTTTAAAATAAGTATACATAGTGGATTTTGCTTCCATTTGATGTTCTACAGCCAGGATTATAAAATGAGATGCTCGAGTAAAACAAGGGGAAGCGGGAGGGTTAACTTTTTTGGCTCTGGAAAAATTTGCCCTTTAGTTGCTTTTGGAACTGCTTAAGCACAACGTGACAGAACAACACCGTTGTCTTGAATATGACTAAGACCAAAGCTTGTATTCTTAATGCTTAAGAAATGCTGTTAAGCAAGCGTATATGAGTAATATAAGAAGTGTTTTTATATGACTGAATGAGTTAATAAAGTGAGTTTTCTGAGGAAGAATTTTTTTTTTTTTAAATGAAAATTGCACTTTGGTAGCTAGAAAAGTCTGAAAAGGTGTGCGACTGGTGTAGTAGTAACTGTTGGAGCCCATTCCAGTGTGGGCACCATGGATGCATAAACGTTAGCAACTTTTTCACTCAAAATTTCCAAATTCATTTTGAACCTTCAAACACTGGGCAGGGAAAGCTTGTCCAGGGAATTGGATGTAGGAGAGGAGAAGTCCTAGTGAAGCTGATAAGCACAGAAGTGTGAATATTGTTCACTTTGCAATTGCTAACATACAGTGAATAGTATTTGAAACTTGCTTCTGCTCCATGAGGCATGAGGTTTTGCCTTAAATACTGATGCTCTAGTCCTTTAGGATGTCCTTTAGCCAGGAGGTACTTACAAGGAAGAAAAAAAGACACCACCACCCCCTCCCGTCCCCAGGATAACATTGAGCCAGCAAAGATGCTTTTATAGATCATCTTTTAAAAATGAAGACTTAATCCTAAGCCTAAAACAAAAAGCACGTTTAATAGCCAGGCCAACAGCTTATTGAGGGCCAGTCTTGACAAGCAGAACAGTTGCATTTTGTGTTCTTGCTACGGTAACTTCTTAAATTCTCGGGCTGCAGATTGGATGAGTACAGCCATTTATTTTCAGACCTAGAATTTCTGAACCTCTTTTTCCTTGGAATTACAGTGTAATGGTTTTGCTGGCATTGGTATTTACTATTTGATTTTGGAGCTGTCTGAAAGGAAGTAGAAAATTTTAAATGGAAAAAAATATTTTTTCCTCAAGTGGGTGAGTGGATGGAGCAAACGTCCACATAAGTATTTCAATTCATCCTCACCTGCTTCTTTGAAACACAGCATCATTTGAACTTTTAAATTCCAGGCTATCCTTTCTTGTATCGTGTGTCAGTATGATTGGATGCCAACTGAGAATATGTCAGTACCTATCTTTTTTTTTTTTTTTTTAATAAGTGAAATGTCAACCATCCAGGCGTGGAACTAACAATACCATTTGCAAAGTTCACCCACATGATTCTAGAAATATGCAAGCTGAGTGTACATACCAGCTTGCATCCAACTTTTTTTTTTTTTTTTTTTTTTTTTAAAAGCCAGAGGGAATGAAGAATTGGCTCGCATTTCTGCTGAGGTGTGTGGCTGAGACTGGAATCAGGTACCTGGTTGCAAAAAATGCTTAAAAAGTTGTTGTAGACTTGAACTCAACATTTAGATGTACTGAATGGTGTGAGAAATGTTTCCCTATGTTGGAGCTTATCCTTTCACCTTTGAACGCTTTAATTGATGGTGCAGTGAACTATGCAGTTAACTGAAACTCAGTGTTGCAGCTGAGGAAAGTCTTGCAGTAGAAAAAAACATTTGAGAAGTGATTTTGTGCACAATGCTTCTGTCAAATCATCTTCCTTCCCCCCCCCCACGCCCCGTCTTTTTAGAGAGCTTCAATCAAAAGGCAAAATTAAGAATATAAACATACAAATTCACAAAATGCACATAGCTGACTCAATTTAATTCCTTTTAATACTCTAGTGTCTTACATCTTATTTTAAATGTAGGGAGTTGCACACATTTCCTCCTCTTCTCTTAGCCTGCCCAGCAGCCTCCATCAAAAACAAATTCTCATTTACTCAATGTAATCATGAGAAGGAAACTCCATTATTCCACAAACAGTCCTTGCATCTGTATGCACATTGTATATCCCTTTCGCACAAAACGGGGAGAAGTAGTTCAGGAAGCAGTAAAAAAAAAAAAGTAAATCTCATCCTTATATTTAGCAATTAAACAATTACCCAGTATTCAGTGGCAGTTGCTGGTGTAATCTGGCTTTATACGTCAAATATTGCAGTATGCAAAGCATCTTCCATTCAGTTAAGAATTAATGCTGAAGATTGCTTTTATAAGCCTTCTTATATAGTCTTTCTAAAAATAGGTCGATGTTTGAAAGAATCCATTAAACGCTTCTTTTGGTTATTGTGAACAGGGAATTTTAGCATACAGTTCAAAAGAAAATTAAAAATACTTCAGGGATACGAAGTCTTGATATGCTGATTGCTGTACCGTGGTGGGTCTGAGTAACTATTGCCAAAAAAAAGTTGTAGTAGTGTAAGATGTACGATCAAAATACCTTGAGATGAGTAGACCCAATTCTCAAACTAATGACACATTGCCACAATTTGTATCTTTTCACAGGTAAAAATATAATACTAAACCCAAAGAATTTACAGACATGCCAAAATTTTGTCCCAGTTTGACTCAGTAACAAGTATTTTTCCAATAACAAAGCTATAGAGAACTTGGAAAAATGCAGTAACGTGTCCTTACGTGTTCCCTTTGAGTCTTACGTGTGTGAGTAGTGAATAATAACTGATACACATGGGAAGGGAAAGATTGCCTTGGGAGCCTGACAGTAAATTTGTCGCTTCTGTGAGCAACCGTATTCTGAACCTCACTGATCCCTGAAGTAAGTTCTGGCCCAGCCCAAATGAAGAGCAAAGCTCATGATTTGGTTTTTAGGGCAGTTTTTTTCCCTTTCTCTCACTTGTGTACGCAGTTTCCAGTAGAAAGAGCTGCATTTGATTCCTGAAATACCACCCGGTTGCTCAGTGTTGGGGCAGTGCGGTGCAAAAGCCTCTACAGGCAAGTACTCACAAAATAATGTTGACGTTCAATAATTGAAGGAAATGGGAAGGAAAGCCTGACTGATGTGCAAAATGTAAAGTTTGATGGTGCTTGCAATGATACTAACTTCAGCAGAAGAAGGGTATCTTCCGTGCTGCAGCATCAGCTAGTGAAAAGTGGAGCTGATTATAGAGTTCGGGTACGATTTCATTGCAGAAATTTGTCACTTGCTAGAAATCTGAAGTGAACAGCCTTGCCTTTTTTCCCCTAAATTTGCACTCTTAAAAAAATAGTACTTTGCCTTTATGAGAAATAAGAAATTACTTAAAACGTAAAACAGAATAAAATAGGAAACAGGCAATCGCTACAAATTGCCAGTTAACAGGTTTTGCCACTGATCTAAATGTTGATTACTTTGAACCTTGGCCTGAATATCAGAAGAGTTAATTACATGCAATTTACTTTGCTAAGGAGATTATATTACAGAAGTAAGGACAAGACAAGCTCTGGCATGATCACAAGGGAAAGATTTACGTTTGTAACTTAACAATTAAAGAAAAAAGCCCCCAAAAACCTGCGCTGATTTTTATTGAATGCTGTGATTTGGGCACTTGTGTGTGAACTGTTAGACCTTCCATTATGGAAAGTTGTGTTAACAAACCACAAAAGCGTTGTGTGGTTTAGAGGTGGCTGTTTCACATCAGCATGAACTGATTTCCAGCAATCGTCTTGTAAATCATCTTTAGTTAGTGACTGTCTCAATCTAAAGGTATTTTTATTGCGAAACTCAACTGTCCCCTTGGTGAATCAGAACCTGTTAGTGCCGCTGCAGCTTGCTTGGGGTACAAATATAGTTTTCCCAACCATCTCGTGCTCTACCTGTCATTAGGTTGTAAGTCCTCTCTGAGAAACGTTAGATGAAGGTTGTCTCGGCCTCTGCTACACAGGCCTGAAGGGACAGACGCTCATTTTACTTCCCTGATACTTCCATCGGCTATTCTGGGATAACTTCAGGAGCTGAGGTGTTGAATTCTGGCTCTCTTCGTAAAGGGAGCTTTCCCAAAAGACGGTTCTATAGGACAGGGGTTATTTGCAAAGGGAGATGGCTGGTAGAGAGTGTTTCGCCTTCTGCAAGATACAAATAAGAGATTAGGGTCAAACTCTGAATTATCCTGAAGAAATGCTTCCCTCTCTTATAACGGGGAATCTGCTAGCCTCCCCCTCTATTAGCCCCCTAAAATTAGCCAATATGAAAACTCTCAGATGATGGTGGAGTGGATGCGAGCTGTGCATGAGTCGCACGTAACGTGGCTGTTGGATGCAATGGCTAAACCTTTGGTCGTGCTAGCAGGGATCAAGAGATGCGTTCTGCAGCAGCAGCCTGCATCAGGCAGTAGAAGCATATCCCTGAGCTTCTTATGAATGTATTGATTCTTAGGAGTTTCAACAGCCATGAGCAGGTATCCAGGCTTGTCTGTGTAGTGCAAAACTGGTGGTTAATAGAGCATTTGATTTGTGAAGTGTGTGAGGCTCGTGACAGCCATAAAGGAGAGATCTTGGAAGATACTCTGGTAGCCATACGGTCGATGAACTAAGGTGTTTTGTTCATGCTATGTGTGTTGGCATTCATGCTTGAAATCCGGCATTAATCTATAAGCGGGTGTAAATTGCCAAGTTTTATCTTGAACGGGCTGATAGGATCTGGGGTTTGTGGTTGCATTTGTGATGTAGAGTTTGATTCTTGCCAGCGCTGCTCCTTTTTGGCTCAGTAACCGTTTAATTTAAATGAAGGGCTGGTGCATTAATTCTGAAGCAGTATAGTCTCAGTTCTGTAGGAAAGTGGCTGTCAACCTGTGGTTCACAAATGGCTGGGATTTTGTGACCCATATCTAGGGGGTTTCTGAAAAACTGTCATCTGCCAATAGGGTTACCTTTCCAGATAGAGGTCTGCATCCTTCATTTGAACATTTTACAAATATATAAACCAAAGAAAAGCTAGGAAGCCGTTGCTTTGAAACAAACCTTATTCTCTTGTGGCTGAATATATTTGTCACTGGATATGTTCTGTTTCTCTGCTTTGCTTTCAAAAGTAGTGAGCTGAGGGAAAAGGAGTGCTTTCCTCAAGGGCAAGACTGTATAGCTTTTGCTGCTGGGAAGAAGACTATCTTAACTCTTAAGGTGTGCTGCACAAGTGGTTTTTCTCAGGGTTTTAGGTGTACTTTGTGGTGTGGGGAAAAGATGGGGGACAACCGTAGTGTCAAGTTAACATAAGACTGCTTGTTTTGTTTACAGCATAGAGTACTTTTTTTTTTAAGTAGAAAAGAAATGCAGATCTAAGACGTTCCAGCTTTTTTTTTCTTTTTTTCTTTTCTAAACATGACTAATTTTGGCTAGTTGAAACAGGAACATAATGAGGTACTAAAAATGTTAGAGCAGTGCACTGCTTATACTAATTAACGTTTCTGCGGGAATAATTTAAACAGAAATAAGCATGTGTGTAAGTTTACTTAAACCGTAAGGGAAAATGTTCTTATGTTTTTGCCGAACTCCCACGCTACCTTTCTTTATCTGCCCCTTCCCAGCAAGAACTGGCTGCTCCTGGCCATGCACTCGGGTTGCATTTGCAGTTTACTGTTTCACAGCTCCTTCCAGGGGACAGAGATTTCCTGGTGCCTGAACGAAGCAATGATTTTACATCCAGTTTCTTTTAACCACTTCTAAAAGGGTCGGGCAGAATCTCCAAATCACTCCAGTTGTAGAAATATTCATAGGTGAAGCATAGATACAAATCACTTTGATAGTATGCATTTGCACAGAGGAAATGCATTTAAACCCTTGCAAGTAATCTGGAAGAAAAGAACCCAAAACAACCAACAATCATCAGTCTGATCCGATTTACAAAATATTTTTAGACATGATCAAGGAAAGCAAATGTTAAATGGAGGAATGCAAATTAGCTGGCAGCAACGGTGCGAAGTAATTGCTCAAAACCAGTGTTCCTAAAGGGATTTTATAAAGACTAATGGTAGGCCTGCTTCGGCTTTACGTTTTTCTCTCTGATTTCAAAATAAATCACTTCTAATAAATCTGCACATTACATGGGGATTGGCTGACAGGGGAGGTTGCACATAGCTGTCTCCATTACTAAGTAAGCTGGGCCATTTTTAATAAAATGTGGTTTACTATAGATAAATATGAGATCGTATGTCTGAAAACAGAAAGCAAATTCTTCATACAAAGCGGGGTGTCTGTATTCTGACAAACAGCTATTGGCAAAATGATCTCTTGAGTACTGCGGTGATTTGCAGTGACTTTCAGTGCTGTGTTGAAAAGACCTAGGGAGATCCTTACACAGCAGAACAGGAGCGGTGAAGAGTAGTAGCATGTTGGTTTGCTTTGGATACCGTACTTAGGAGATTTGTAATGGGCTATTGCCTCCAGTTCTCATGCCTGATTTTTCAACAACCTTTTTAAAGTACAGATAAGGTTTAGAGAAAACCCACCAAAATTCTCTTGATGCTGGAAAAAATTCCTTAGGGAGAAAATTAGAGGGCGTTCTGGCTTACCAGAAGGGATTGAAACAGGCTTAATGGCAGCATGCTTCCACAGGAGGAAAATGTCTGGTTCCAAAGGACTTCTAATATAGCTGAAATACCTGGAGAAAGCATCATCAACTGTGAGTTGCAGTTAGACAACTCATAAGGGACATGAGGCAGTATTTTTGGTGGTATGTGTGAATAACCATTAGAACAAGCTCGAAGAGAAGTGACGGGTTTCTTTCTCAATTGCAAGTGGTGATGCTCTCCTGGAGAATGTACTTAGCCAAACGCAACTCACTAAGTACCATGTGGGGCCGACAAGATGAAATTCTGCATCTTCTGGTGTAACGTGAGATAAGACAAATGACTCGGTTGTCCGTTCCCTCCCTAAATCCTATTGAACTGAAAACTGCCTTATATTTTCTTTTAAATATGTTACTTGGTTGTGGGCTTTTTTAAAGTAAATTATGAATATTTTAAAAAATCCTCCATCTTTAATACATCTAGATCTGTTATATAAGATTTATCCATAGCAGGGTTATCTTCTGTAGTATTTTGAATTCATTGTTAGCTATAACATTCCTTAAACATATTCAGAGAGCCACTTTTTTCTTTCTTCCTCTCTTCTATATACTGTTCTCACTTTCTTGCAGAATATTTGGGTCAGAGACTTTCAGATGAGAGTCTTCATATCGGAGACTTGAAGTTTACCAAGTTTCTTTCCAAAATTAACTGTTACTCTCTCATAAAACACGTATTCAAACTTTAATCAAGGGATTTGAAGATATCCCTGTGTTACTGGCTAGGCACTTCTAGCTAACTGTATTACAGAACTGAGTATAAATAAAATGCCGTATTACAAAGTTTTGGTGTTTTGTTTTGGCTGCTGTTGAGTTCGTGAGGATGATTGTTTTATAGTTCTTTTGATGAGACTTCCACAAATGCACACTCTGGTTTTAATCAAGCTTTTTCTAAAGGTGGGGGAAACAAAACCAAAAGAGTGTGCCTAAATCTGCTAGTCTGAATTGCAGTCTGTTTGCTTTCTTCAGTTGATATTCTGTACAAAATTGACCATACATGACTGCTTTTTCTAACACGTATGTTTAATCTTCAGATCTCCGATGGCCAAGGAGATGAGCGGTCAGAGTCTCCCTATGAAAGTGCTGATGAAACTCAGACTGAAGTGTCTATATCATCCAAAAAATCTGAGCGAGGAGCAGGAACAAAAAAAGAATATGTGTGTCAGGTGAGAGATGTTAGCTGGGGCAGCGAGCCATGTTTTCTGAGGGTTCCTAGAAAAGTTCTTTTTAAATATGAAAACGACAGTATTAGGCCAGAAACAGGTTTCTCGTGTGTGTCTGAGATGTCTGTTAGCGATGAGGGTGTCATGCCAGTAAATGGAATTCTTCGTTCTTAATTATTTTTTTTCTTGACCTCCAATAACTGACTTAGCCTTTCTGCTTGAGTTTCCAGATCTGTAAGATAAGCATAATTTGTACCTCAGAATAAGTGCATGAATGTTGCCAGGTAACTAGTTAAATGACTGAGGAGAGCTGCTCGCTTATCTGTTAATAAAGAGGAGGAAGTAAAACCCAGTGGGTTTTGTGCTTCTGCGTGCAGCAGAGATTGCCGTGCTGCATTGGTAGCAGCGTGTGTGTGGCATGCTAATTGAAAGCAAAAAGCTTTCTTAAACTGCTGTTCTAGAAGAGTTCTTAGATTATGAAATGATAACGCAATGCAAATGGACAGATCAAATTTGTTTCCACGAGACTGGGCAAGCAGTTATATTTCCATTTCTTGTACATAGCGATGATGAGGTTATATCTATCTTTAAATGTTGGCTAATCCCTTAAATTCTGCCAGCATTATTGTTCGGTTCATTTTTAGTTATGCATGTGTCATTGCTAACCACTTGGACATAGAAGTATCATTGTGCCACCTAAATTAATTTCCTTTTGCCAAGGAAAAGGAAAATAAGGATGCTTTTTAACCCTACTCAGATGCATCAGTGTGCTCAGGGAAAATTTCTTAAAGCTTTTTTTCTTTTCCTTTTTTCTGTCAGATTGTATTTACTCATGAACCATGGTTCTATGAGTGATATTTCTAGCGGTTTAATGACTCTATTATCTGTTTCGACTGGAAGCCAGGGCATGTGATGATACTTGTAAAATTATCTTTCACTTGTTAAATTTGATTTCAACAACGGGAAAAGAGATTTTGAGGAGCAATATATGAAAAGGAATGAATAAAACAGTTTTTTCCACATATGAACTTTTCTTTAACATTCAATGCCTTTGTGTTGTAAAAGCTGTGTGAAAAAACAGGTGATCTCCTACTGTGTGAAGGACTTTGCTATCGAGCTTTTCATGTAAGCTGCCTTGGGCTCTCTGGAAGACCAGCAGGAAAATTCATTTGTAGTGAATGTACATCAGGCAAGTTTGTCCCTTTCTATTAATAAAAAAAAAAAAATATTGTAGTTTTCCCATACGTTGTTCTAGGAAATCATCCTGCACAGAGTATGTATCTCTGGAGAAATCATATTTACCCTTTGGTGCCTGACAGGGTGGGGTTTCATGTAGTACCATTAAGTGTGCCATGTTTCAGAAAGCTCACACTGTTTTCAGTGAGAACTCCGCTGCAACTTGGCTGATTTAGTCTGAATTCCATTGCCTTAATAATTGCAGAATATTTGCTCTCTGAGTACAATTACAGATTAGATTTAAAGGCTGTCACAAAGACTTAAGAAATCCTAGAAAAAAAGCAGCAAGTGAAACGTTTTAAGTCCTTTTTCAGTCCTTTGTGTGTCTATATCAATCTTTTGCTTTTCCTATTAAAAGACTACCTTATTGCTATTAATTTAATTTGCTTTTAATCCTATAACAACTGCTTGGAAGTTCTTAATCTTAAAACTTTACGTGAAAGATTTGCGTTCTTGCTCATAAGCTCAGTTAGTACACGTGGTTAAACCTTGTTGGAACAAGGCTGCTTCAAAATAAAGCTTTTCCAAGCAGTCCAGAGAGAAGATTAGAGGATGCTTGTCCTTGGTTTGTGGACCTACTTCAAATTTCACAGGATCACAGACAACCCATCGTCCTATTTCATTGCTTTAAAAAAAAACAATAAAAAATTCACAGTCGTCCTGGCATACTGAGGCTTATAAATAAGAACGTGAAAGCAAATCGGTGAGGCTTTGGGTGTTGTTGTGTACACTTTAACTGCAATGGGTTTGCATTGTAACTTTATTTTATCTGTAACTGAACAGATTAATATTTAACGCTAAAGAGTTAAAGTAAATAGATTGCTGCATCAAAGAATGGAATTTGATTTGAGGTTTTTTTTAAAAAAAAAAAAACAACAAAAGCAACTCCCCCATGCATAACAAAAACTCAGAACAGAAGCATTTTAAATACACAGGTTTGGATGAAAAATTAGTTACATTATTTTTATTACCTTTGCCACTAGGTGTGCATACCTGTTTTGTGTGTAAAGAGAGAAAGGCAGATGTGAAACGCTGTGTCGTATCCCACTGTGGAAAATTCTACCATGAAGCTTGTGTGAAAAAATTTCATCTTACTGTGTTTGAGAACAGGGGGTTTCGATGTCCTCTCCACAGCTGCCTGAGTTGTCATGTTAGTAACCCCTCACATCCACGAATTTCAAAAGGTAGTTTCATTTTACGTTTTTATGACTGATGAATTAAGTCTATTTATGGTACCTTAAGGTAAGGAATCTGTCCATTTAATAGCAGCTAGCTGCAGTTTTTCAGGCATGCATGTACTATTGATTGATTCAGAATTTTTTAAAAAATAATAATTGCATAATTTTTAGTCAACATTAGTATTTACCTTGTTTTCTTCTTTTTAACTAGCTTTCAATTATCTATAGTTAGCGATGTTTTCTTCTCAAAAGAGAATGAAATCTAGAATGCATATATGATGGTGAGAGACAGGCTGAGCAGACTGAGAGCAAGACCTGTGAATGTACAAACACTGCAGCAAGGCTCGCCGAATGTGGAGACGTTTGATGCTGTGCATATTTTTAGCTTTGGGCAACATCTGTAGACAAAATTGCATGACTGAGGAAAGCTTGTCTACCCTGGTGTGCATAGTTAAAGCCTTCACATTTAAATAGTATAGTGCTTTAAACTCAGTGTAGGGTTCTTTAAAAACCTTTGTTAATTCAGTATTGTTGCTAAATGCAAATACACACACAGACTTTGAAAACATAATTGGTGTATTTTTTGTGTATATAGGCTACTTCAGGCAGTAATACCGTTTTAGCTCAAATAATAAATCAGTTTTGTTCAAAAATAATATGGCAGTATTCTGCTTTGCTAGGAAAGATGATGCGTTGTGTTCGCTGTCCTGTTGCATACCATGCTGGAGATGTTTGCATTGCTGCGGGATGTGCAGTCATCGCTTCCAACAGCATTGTTTGTACGAATCATTTCACTGCCATGAAAGGAAAAAGTCATCATGCGCATGTCAATGTGAGCTGGTGCTTTGTGTGTTCAAAAGGTAAACTGATGTAACACTCTCTCATAAATGCAGCATCAAAACGTTTTATTCTTCGATTTAAATTTCATTTTACTAATCTGTTTACAGAAAATTATTAGAAATGTGGCATATTAAGTTAGGCTCTGTTAGGTATTGAAATAACTTCAGGTTGGCTTGTGCTGCTTCAAGTTTTTGAGTATCCTTTTTTTGCAGATATAATTTATTAAAGAATGTTTTTACTTGGACTTTGTCCAGCAACCAGAAGCCTGATTTAATTCTTTGCTGGAGACGTGTAATGAGAAGTATTTCTCTGTTCTTTCCCCTGTGTTCAATGTACTGAAGCTTTTTGTGTTTCTTTATTGCTAATACATAATATTAAAACATAAATATTTTAAGAGTTGCTTTTAGTGTAGCTGCAGACAGCTACACTAAATTCAATTCAGCAAATTGAATCAGTATTGGTTGTTGCTGAGAGTACCACTAATTAAGGGTGTTTTGTTTTATGTTGTATAATAAATTTATTTCTTATTGAGAACCACAAAATGCATAGTGCTGATTAAACTGTAGCAGTGAAAGTTCACCTGATTTGTTAACAAATTAACATGCAGCATACCGGCAGCTTAACAAGCTGCTAACTTTCCACTTGATAATTCATGGAACAAACTAACAACCTCATTCCCTCTCCCCCCAGGAAAAAAAAAAACATAAGAGAAATCTGTTGTTGTCAAAAGTTTGCATACAGCGGAATATTAATATATATTAAACTGTTAAATATATTGTATCATTGAAGTAAAACAAAGTAATTACAATTGGTGGTGCATTATGCTGACTTTTTTATCACTAGCTTGCTTGTTATTTTGTACATATTACTAATGCGAGTCTGCCAGGCATTCAAATTAGTACGGACCTTTTGGGTTTTGTACACAACTGAATTATATGTATTTGTTGCAGGCCAGCGTGTTTTAACCATTTATTTTCTAACTGAACCTGCCACATGTGTATCACGCTGCTTTGAACCTGGTTGGAATGCAAAACTTTTATTTTTGTCTTGATGTTTTTCAACTTTTTTTTTTCCCCTCTCTGAAGGAGGAAGCTTGTTGTGCTGCGAGTCATGTCCTGCAGCGTTTCACCCAGACTGTTTAAACATTGAAATGCCAGATGGGAGCTGGTACTGCAATGACTGCAGGGCGGGGAAGAAACTCCATTTCCAGGATATTATTTGGGTTAAACTGGGAAATTACAGGTCTGATGAACGGATTTATTTTGTTTTTACAGTACTGGCATGTTTAAGGATCATACAGTTGGTTGCTTCTGTAGGCCAGCCTTGCTGCACACAGATTTCTCATTCCTCTCTGAACTAGGGACTCCACCTCCTTGCAAGCTTCAAGTTCAAAGACTTGAAGCTTCGTTGTTGCTCTCTGCCAAGGCATTACCCATACAGGACTCCTTGTGGTCTTCTGACATCTGCTTCCAGTGTATGAGCCTTCAACCCCTTTTGTTTCAGAGGTCTCTTCAAATAGTTAAGCTGGTATAGCTTGTAATTGGCTAAATTACTACCTTGCAGGCTGGGAGTTAAGTCACTCGGGTTGTCAGTGGTTTACACTTCATTGAGATTTGAGTGAGGTAGAGGTGGGTGGGGTTGATCCTAGAAAGCATTAATAGCTGTTATCAGCTGTCTCTTGATCTTTGACAACTGCAGTGACTGCAGACCTTATTAAAGATGATGTTTTTGCTAACCAGGTGCAAGGAGCTTTATGTGTATGCTTATCTTGCAGGCGGGCAAAAGTCCCACAGATCTGAGTGTCGGGCTCTCCTTTTCTAGTCCTGTCTTCTCTCGTTGCCTAGTGAGTGGGGGGAGGAAAGGATTTTAAATCCACTTGCATCTTGGAAATAATAATCAGTTACTGCTACTTAGGGTGATTTTGTTGAACTGTCTCTTGCAGAAAGAGCTTGACTAAAATGCTGTATTTTTTTATTTGTACTTCTGTGCTAGATGGTGGCCTGCAGAAGTTTGCCATCCGAAAAACGTTCCCCCAAATATCCAGAAAATGAAGCATGAAATCGGAGAATTTCCTGTGTTTTTCTTTGGTTCTAAGGATTACTATTGGACGCACCAAGCACGGGTGTTCCCTTATATGGAGGGAGACAGAGGGAGTAGATACCAGGGGATCAAAGGAATTGGAAAAGTCTTCAAAAATGGTATATAGCTAAAAGTAAACAAAAATAATCTTGTGATATGCATGCTTTACTTTCTTCACACATAGCCGTGGGTCTGTTTTTGTACGTTTGTTTTACAATATCGTATTAAAAAAATTGTTTTGGTGCCCTGGGCAGCAGTGACTATTACTAACGTTGAAAAGCATTATTTTCATGGCTTGTAAAAGACTACAATCTAATTGGAATTATTTCTGATGATTTTTACTTTCTGGAAATGAAATGATGAGTTTAACTGGGAGACAGAAAGAGTAGAATTGATACATCTGTTAAGAGCATTAACACTCCAGAAGCATTGTTTGCAAGAAAATCGAATGATGGGACTAGGAAGTAGAAGGTGATTCTTTGTTTAACACACACGGGAATGAGCAAGTCAACTTGGGGGGAGTAATCCTCTTTCTAGCATTTTTGTTGATACAGCAATCTTTTTTAGCTTTGCAAGAAGCTGAAGCTCGATTTCGAGAAATAAAGCTACAGCGAGAAGCCAAAGAAACCCAAGAAAGTGAACGTAAACCCCCACCATACAAGCATATTAAGGTAAAGTTTGAGGAAATTACACTGGATACTCAAAGGTCTAAGCGAGCACTGGAGAGGAAGAGCTGAGTGGTGAGATGCGGAGGAGAGGTTGTGATGATGTGCTGGTAATTGTGCTTTACAGTCATGAGATGATGAAATTTTGCTTCCATTGGAACATCTAGTGTTGCAAAACCAAATTAGTAACCACTGTAATAACTCTTACAATAAATTCAAATGTTTTAAAGTGATGTTTGAACTATTTTAATGTATTATTCAGGTGAATAAACCTTGTGGTAAAGTGCAGATATATACTGCTGACATTTCTGAGATTCCCAAGTGCAACTGCAAACCCACAGATGAAAACCCTTGTGGCTTTGATTCCGAGTGCCTAAATCGGATGCTGATGTATGAATGCCATCCACAAGTTTGTCCAGCGGGAGAACAATGCCAAAACCAGTGCTTTACAAAACGTCAATACCCTGAGACAAAGATCATCAAAACCGATGGGAAAGGGTGGGGTCTGGTCGCTAAGAGGGACATTAAAAAGGTATGAATCATTCTTGCCTAGCAATGAAGAGGTGACTTGTGATGCTCTTTGTGGGTTTGGTATATACTTTACTAGTGATACTTGGTATCTTTCAGGGAGAGTTTGTGAATGAGTATGTCGGTGAGCTGATTGATGAAGAGGAATGTATGGCAAGAATCAAATATGCACATGAAAATGACATTACCCACTTCTATATGCTTACTATTGATAAGGTAGAGTATTTTGCATTTCCTTCCATTATTTAATTGTAACATTATTTTGATCTCTTTTCCTTCTGTTGATCACCTTGGTAGGGCACTCTGCTACCTGTCGTGTTCCACAGTTTCATATATTCGCAATGTTGTATCTTCTGTGCCTGCTTGCTCCATTCTATATATGTAATGTATCTCATTAGTTCTAACTGTAACGTAATAAAGTATATATTAAGGTCTATAAATTGTGCTTTTCTGCTTGAAATCAAGTACAGCAAAAGTATTTGTCTGCCTAGTCTTAAAAGGAAGTATGAAGTTTCAGGAAATAGAATCATGGAATGGTTTGGGTTGGAAGGGACCTCTAAAGGTCACCTAGTCCAACCCCCCTGCCATGGGCAGGGACATCTTCAACTAGATCAGGTTGCTCAGAGCCCTGTCCAACCTGACCTTGAAATGATAATGATATAATAACCTGACCTTGAAATAGTAGTGATACAGTTGAAAGAATTAGTTAGCAATCCTTTAATTTACTAAAATTTCAGCAACAAAAAAAAAAATCTCACTTGAGAGTAGCGTGGAATATAATTGTGAGGCTGTGTCCTATATTGGACATTTAATCTTTTTTGCAACTGTATGTCCCTTTCTTTGTTTATAGCAAAACTAGGCTTGTGCTTTTATAGAAACTCTTTTCTGAAAGCACTATCTGCATTAGTAGCGAGCCAGCACTTCACAAATTGATTCTGCAGCAAATGAATCCAGCAGATTAATTAACGCAGCAAATTAATCCAGCATCTGTGGTTCTCTGTGCATACCTCTGAGTATTTTGTTCCTGAGAAGGGGAAGAAAGTGGAGAACCCGCACAGCAGGGGATATTGATTATATATATTATATTGCTTCAGTGCCCAAAGAGCTACTTAGGAGAAAAACAAGAGTTGGCTGTCAGTCCTGCATATTTTTTCAGTCCTAATCACCTTTCTTTTGCCCGAAACGGTCCTGCCCTGTATTTCCACAGCTACTGTTTTCATTAGTCCTGTAACTGAGGAGTTCCTGCACAGGACTTGCCACCTAAGAAGGCTGAAACCATGTTCATCTTAACATTTCAGTTTCTCACCCCTCTACTAAACTGACACATAATGTCAGTGTGTTAAGTGTCTGAACTGAACATGTATTTGACTCTTGCCATAGTTACTAAATGATCATTGTGGTTCTGTCTTTAAAAAATGCCCATGCCATTATGAGGCTGAGCTGCACATGCAGTTAGAGTGGCTGGATGTATGTGCACATAGTCATGACAGTCATACATGTGCATTATAAATACGAGTTAGAAGGAAACGGTAATAATTGTTCAAAAATAAGCAAAGCTGTCTTAAGCACCCCTGCAAAGAATCAGGTTTCAAAATTCTTCTGGCTATTTCAAGACTTCATTTTATTTTGTTAATATTTGGTATGTTTTGGTGGAGAAAGAAATTAAAAGGCAATTGTGTGTAGGGATGGGATTTTTTTTAGTTTACCAAGAGCTTGTTTTTGTTTAAACTAGGCTGATTTGGGGAAAGCAAGCTGGTGAGAAACTGGTAATCTCTGCAAGTAATCATGCAGTGACTTGGTAAATACCGTAAAGCACAGTATTTGTAAATGCGTCACAGCTTTGTGAATGCAAAGTAAAAGGTAAATGGACTGAGTTTGAGTTTTGAGGCTTTTTGGAGGGAGGGGGTTCTTAACACAACCACCACAGCGCTCACGAGAACACTTATCCTGCCACGTGGCTGAGATGAGTTCTGGGAAAATGTGAGCCAGAGCACAAGTATTGCTTTGGGAGTGTCACATTCCAGGCCACATGAGACACTACAGTTTTCAATACAACATGTACCATCGGTTTGCTTGTGTGCTTCTGGGTAGCAGCACCATGTCTGTTTTGAATGTAACTACTGAAATAATTTATGAATTTTTTTTTTTTTTGAGGGGGGGAGAAAAAACATTCATTCTGTTGCTGGTTTGATCTCCAGGACCGTATTATTGATGCTGGCCCCAAAGGAAACTATTCTCGTTTTATGAATCACAGCTGCCAACCAAATTGTGAAACTCTAAAATGGACAGTAAATGGAGACACTCGTGTCGGCCTGTTTGCTGTGTGCGATATTCCTGCAGGTATACCAGCTTACGTTGGTTTTGGTTTAATTGCCTAAGTTAAACCTTTCGCGCAGTTATGAGTGGGACGGTCATGGTTTAACTGATTCAGTGCAAATATTTTTGTAGAGAACTCAGCACACAGGAGAGATGCTTTGTGACCTGCCTTTTATTTAATGTTTCTTAATAGAGAGTCCCATGGCTGCTTTTTGTTGCTTGCTTCTAAGGGAACACCAAAGAACCCCTAGTCGGTATCCACGCATTCACTTTGTGTTGTAGAGCACGGTTTTTGTTAGAGAGATCTCAAACAATATTTCTGTATCTTTTCTTCAAGTGATGATAATAAACTTAAGGAGTGGGGCAAGAAGGATGTTTAAAAATATATATGTTCTGGTTTGTGTACACACATGCGTGCACACACACACATACATCTATAGCTATATCCAGCTGTCTAGATATATGGATATATATAACGCGTGCGTGTGTGTAGACCAGACACACGCACAGTTTTGTTGAAGTCAAACCAATTTATTTTAAAATGTAATTGCATAAGACATCATGCTGTACTGGCATCTAGTCAATCATTGTCAGTGCTTATGAGCAGTAAAGAGGGGGAAAATCTTATGATACTAGATCAGCAAGCAAGTACAAAAACAGAAGACAGATAATGAAACCTTTATTTGTTTGTAATAATTTTGATAGACTTCGTTACCTTGTCCTTTATAATGAAAGGGTATGTCTTATCTCACTCAGGGACGGAGCTGACTTTTAATTACAACCTTGACTGTCTGGGCAATGAAAAAACAGTCTGCAAATGTGGTGCCCCAAACTGCAGTGGATTTCTTGGGGACAGACCAAAGGCAAGTAATATGTCAGGAGATGTTGACAGTGTCTTGTCAAACTACTAGCCTTGTTTTTCTTTTGGGGTATGTGTTGGTGGACCAGTTTTATGTTACGATAAGGGTTAATGCTGCTTAAACAGATGCTAGCTGTCCTCTGAGGAAAAAGCTTACTGTTTCCCTTGCTGGGAAGATGGAAACATTCTTTTGCCAAACATAACCTTGGTGCTAAAGAATACATTTTTATGCTGTAATAGTACAGCAGGCAATACTGCTTTTGGGAACACCCTAAAATATTTTCTCCCACTTTCTCGTATGAGAAATTAATTACTTTAGGTCCTGAATAAGACATCTTGCTAGCTACTGGCGCTAGCTTTTGGAATCAAAAGCATGGAAAAGAAGGGGTTGCTGAGGGAATAACCTTCCCAGTCCTGTTCGAAGTATGAAGGAGGGGAAGGGTTGTAGGAGCTAGGAACTGACTAAGAATTAGCCTAACTATAGCCAGTGAGATTATTCTGACATTGCAGTTTATATTTCCCCCATCTGAACCTTAAAATATGATTATTTTATTAGGATTTGTTAAAAATCTTTCAGTTGAACTGAAGAATAAAAAAACCTGAAGAATAAAAAGTTTTGAAATGTAAACATAAAGAAAAAATGATACCAAATTATGTCAATAAATGGCCTGTGTGATTCATGTCAGGTTAATTTAAAACCTGTAATCCAGGAGAAGTTGATGCGGCTTCCTGATGGGCTGGCATAGGGAGTGCGAGGGAAGGCACAAGTACACTCCCAAGAGAAAAAAAATCTCACCTGTGGATGTAGAAAGGCTGCACCTTCATGTGGTCCTTTACACTGCTCAGTATCAGGCGCTTCAGAAGATGGGTTTAAAATCTCCAGAATTCGCATAGCTGTTTTTTGTTAAGGGAGAGGCTTAAGTGGGGTTTCACATAAGCTTATGATTAATTTATGCAGACAGCCACGAAGAAATGAAATGTTACAGTTCAGTTTTGCAGGGCTGTCTGCATTGGTAGATAGAATGCGCTAATTTTAAAGAAAGTTGTTAATGATTACTGGGGTGAGAGGTACGATGGTAGGGATGTTGAAAAAACATCCAGAATTCATTTTATATGATTTGGTGAAGGAGAGTTGAAGTGCAAGCAGCAGACTGTCAGATTGAAATAGGGATAAGGCTTGGTATATTCTTTCTAGCATTATGGGCACAGTTACAGTTCCTGAAATTCTGCTGTCCATTCCTCAAAGAAGGGAAGTGGAGGCTGTTTTTAATAATTCCAGCATGAGTATACACAACTGGAAGAGAAAAATGGATGTTGAAGTGAAGTGATTGGTGGTGCAAGAACAAAATAGAGGTAAATTAGCCACAAGTAGATTAGGCTGGAACTTGGAAGACCTTTTTTCAGTCATAAGAAAGTGGAGGAGCTTTCCAATAGGAAGGGATTGTAAGGACAAGATCTGGTTTCAAGATGACTTTTTACAAGGGTCAGCGTGGTTTTTCTATCAACACAGATAAGCACCGTGAGGCTCTGGACAGGTCTGTACCAAGTCAAATTTTTGCCTGTGTGCACGGTCTGCCAGGCATGCCAACAGTTTTGCTAGGTTGTGTAATTTTTTTCCTTTGCAAAACTGGCGTTTACAGATTTGCATCTTACTCTTTTAGAATTCTTCCACTAATGCCTCAGAAGAAAAAGGCAAAAAGACCAAAAAGAGAACACGGAGACGCAGAACGAAAAATGAAGGGAAGAAAGAATCTGAAGACGATTGTTTCCGTTGTGGTGATGGAGGCCAGCTGGTATTGTGCGACAGGAAATCCTGTACTAAAGCTTACCATCTCTCCTGTCTTGGTTTGGTGAAACGTCCTTTTGGTGAGTGGGCTTGCCTCTTAAACTTATGTAAATGAATAACTTGTGCAGGTGCCTCATTTATTGCACTGAAACCTTGTCAAGAGTGTCTTCTCAAAAACATTCTTGTCATATGGTACGAACTTCCTTCGTGCAGGAGCTCTTCTTGAGTATGGAGACAAAATGATGGCCTTCCTCCTGCCTCTGGCAAAATGAGCCTTTAGTTTTAGAAATATAGGTAATTGAGTATATCACTTGGAAGGAGCACTGTGGCCCTGTCCCAGGAAAGTTGATTATATCTAAGAAATGCATGAAGCCAGTTGAGTTCAAGCCAAAAGAATAGCAGCAGCATCTGGAAGAAGGCAAGTAGGAAAATGTTAAGGGCAGCAGACGTCAGGTTGCCGTTCCAGATACCACAGGAGTTACCTGGTTCCATAGTCAGCCATGTCAGGTGGGATATGAAGACGTGAAGCAGGCAAAGCCTGTTATCCCAGAAACAAGTGAAACAATGACTGGTAAAATATGCTGGGGCAAAAGAGCGTCTGTAGGTAAAGCCCATCAGCCATCCCTGAGCAAAACTTGCAGAAAACAGGTGAGCGTTGTAATGGTAGGCAGCAGTTGACTGGATGTTTGGATACTCTACCAGCCTGCAAGTTCTGTAAAACGCTATCGAGTAAAGCCTGAATAATTTCTTCTAGCTGGAGTTCACTGCTGTATTTAAGTGAAAGGATATCAAGTCTGCTACTTACTGCTGTCAGCTGAGCTTTACAAGTGCGATGTAGCATTTTGATTTTTTGAGATAAGCCACAGTAGTTGCCGTCTCATCTAGCTTTGTCAGGAAAGTTGTGTGTTGTTCAGCTGCTAAAACACAAAACTTTAAAAGACGGTGACACGTTTTACTCCCTGCTAATGCGCTCTTTGGTTTTGATTGCAGGAAAGTGGGAGTGTCCTTGGCACCACTGTGATGTTTGTGGCAAACCTTCTGTTTCTTTCTGCCACTTCTGCCCAAATTCTTTCTGCAAGGAACACCAAGACGGGACAGTACTAAATTCTATGTTGAATGGACAGTTATGCTGCTCTGAACACGTTCTTGGGGTGGATTCTGTTGAAAATCAGCAGACTGAGAAACCCCGCAAAAAACTGAACAAGTTGAAGCCTAAGAGAAAGCAGAGGAACAGATGGATGAGAGCTGAATGCAAATAGTCATGGACTGCAGTTTCTACTGCCAACACTATCTTGTAGATAAGTTGTGAATATGGCCAGGGAAGGACACAATTTTACATATATTCTGTAAAGGTTACATGGGGGGGGATTTTTTGTTTTGTTTTGTTTTTATAAATCCACTGAGCCAACCACAGCAGTCTTCTGCTGCTTCTGCACTGATAACGAACTGCATAGTTCAGAAAATTTCAGGACAAACCAAACTTATTACTCAGCATTACAGTTACACTTGAATTGTTACGAATGTAAAAGGTTCCCTCCAAAATACTTTCAGATTGGAGGTAGGTTAAAATCAAACCAGGTAGGCGTAAACATAGGGTTTTGAGATAGTATTTGTCAACCAACAGATGTTAAAAATAGTATATCCTTGAAAGAAGTTATTAGCTCTCAAGTCCTTTTAAGTAAGAAATGGCTTGGTCTGTGGTCCCAATGAGATTTGCTTGCCTTGTGTGTTTTTGAGACAGTGCTTGAATGCCATTCATGATCCAGGTGCGTATCTCGCTATAACCACACCCATAACAATTTGTTTGTGCTCTTATAAAATAGCTCTCCAATGATTCTTAAACATTTTTTTAAATATCCTTCCACCAAGAAATATAGTGCGTGGTGGGAAAGGCACACCCTGTACCAGAGAGGGGAAATCTTACACTGTAAGAGATTTTTTTCTATACTGTTTTTTCCTGTATTTCATTCTGGCGAAATAGAAGCGACTTGATCTTGCAGAGCTGTACAAGTCTGGATTTAAAGGGATATTGTCTTGCAATCTAGGCCCAATATTCTAGGATTTTTGTGTCTTAATAAAAATAAATCTTACAAAACCTATTATTTGAAAAAATTACTTGATTTTTTTTTTTTTAAAACATCAAGTAAAACGCATAGGCAAACATTTCTTTGGAATGCTTGGAGTCCAAGCATTACAACTTTGTGATAATGCAAAAAATGCCCAACAAGGAACAAAAAAAACCCCATGAATGAAACAGAAAGTGAAACTTGACTAAAGTGCAAAAACTAAATTCAAAACAAGTAATTAAAAGTGAAACAGATTTTTGAAGAAGCACGTAAGGAACAATTTTAATGTGAAATTTAGCCTGACTGTTCCTTTTGATAAAGTTTGTGTAAAACTGGCTACTCGACTTGGCAGACTGTTTGAAATCATTCTTTACTTTTTTAGGAGCTCTGCTCTCGACTTTCTTATCGCCACTGTGCTGTGTCAGCAAAAGCTGTTTTGAATTCTTTGCTCCCATTAGGTTCTCACACTTGCAGTGAGATGAATATACAAGATTTAGTATTGGTGGAAATAATATTAGAACTAGGAAAAAACGGTAAAGAAAAATGTCTTTACCTGTTTTCTTCCCAGTGCATGTCATTGGTGTGTGATTAGGCAGCGTTACAAGTAAGTTTTGACTTGTACCATTGTTATCTAGCCTAAGTAAACACAATGTGTGCCTTCATGTCCATTTAGTAATTTGTGTATGTTCTAGCTTAGTTTGCCTTTAATAGTGCAGAAACTCTGTGTAGCCCTTTTGAAAATGAAGCCTTGCTATATCATGAAAGTGTATGTTTTTTTCCAAAGTATTTCTTCAGGATTTGATTGCAGATTTCGTTTTTGGAATTATCAAAATCCCCATTTGTTCCCAACACGTAAAAACTTTGGGTTTATTAGAAGATACTAATTGAAAGGGGTTTTAAATGTAGCGTTGCCCTATCCTGAACTCTTTGGTTTCTGTTTTGTGACCAAACTGCTTTGTTCTTTTAATCAATTTTTATAAACGCTGTTGGAAGGTTAATTTTTGTCAAATAATTTTGACAAAATAGCACAGTTCAAAATAGGGGGAAATGTTACATGTTTGCATTTTTTGAAGTGGTATGCCAAGCCTTGCACTCAAGGAAAAAAATCAAGATTTCGTAATTGATTTTGAGGGAAACTTTCCCTCTGCTATAGATACGTGTTATACCAGGACTGAAGCATAGGCCTGTGCCTAAAATCAAAACCAAAAAATGGTATTATGTATGTTTCTCTAATATTGGTTTTTGAGGGGAGGAAAGTGAGATCAGGTAGTAAAGCAGAAAGATCTTCCTCATCGCTTTTAAACAAAATGAAGGAATTTGATGTCATTGGGACCATTCTTTGAATACTATACCATGTAAGGAAGGCTTTATAAGAATACCTTTAAATAAGTTATTATAAAATTTTACTTTTACATTCCATTGCTTTTATCATTTGTTAATTTTTTAGTTGTTTCGTTGCTTTTTCCTCTTCATATATAGGTGTAACAGCTCTGGCACCCTGGAACAGTTATGCCCCAAGTCCTAAGAGGCAGATACCCCCTTCCAGAAGCCACCATCTCAAGTAGTTACTGATTGGCCCTGCTGCAGTAACACCATCCATTTTAAGATCGGTCGCGGAGCCTACAACTTCTTGCCTGCCTCTCGGGTGGGCTCACAAGCACATTTAGTATGGCAGGATGCAGGACAGCCACCTATTTTGTATCTGTCTGTGGGTAAATAAAGACTTTGGCGTTCAAAGCAATCCCTCTCAGCGCTCTTTTCATAATGTTAAATTTGCACAAACAGATCTTGGCAAGTGGCTGTTTGACTTTCTGCTTCCTTCTACCTCTTCTCTGCTCTTTACTACTCGACTCTTTGGGCCAGCGAAGGCTTGCATCACGGAGGCTGCAAACTAGGAGTTTGCTTTTGAGTTGCTAGGAATTCATTCCTTCTGCTGATCGCATACTTTGGAGATTGATCTTTAAAAGAAATGTGGATCATGTTCTCC
Organism: Aptenodytes patagonicus; assembly: GCF_965638725.1. Classification (NCBI taxonomy): domain Eukaryota; kingdom Metazoa; phylum Chordata; class Aves; order Sphenisciformes; family Spheniscidae; genus Aptenodytes; species Aptenodytes patagonicus. The sequence continues at coordinate 9,081,073 of NC_134952.1, forward strand.
CTGAATATGTACTGACCATGTAACCCCATGAGCTCAGCTAAGTCGCTCAGGTGGTTGGCAGAATTTTAGTTTCTGATTCAGGAAAGGTGGTTTTAGGTGCCTTTTTAATGAAGGCTTCTGTACCTTACTCTGCAGCACTGGGAGAATAGGCTGAAGTTTCCTTAAAAAAAGACGACAAAAGAAAAGTTGTTTTGCTGTTTTCCTTCTCCCACTGTTCAAATACAAGGGAAAACATCTTGAAAAATTAAGCTTTCTCATGATGCAACTCAATACTTTTTAGCATTCAGCAACTTAAAGATTTTGTTATAAATTCAGCTAAATAGCATCTAAGTATGACATATTATGTGGCATTAAATTATGTACTTAGTGTCTTGCCCATCGAAGTAGAAAGATGTCTTTCCTTTTCCAGCAAACTCTTCAAAGCTGGTACACGATAGCCAAATTCAGAATTTGTTGTTCTTTTATCACATGAGCAAGCATGGAAACAATATGTTAGATGTATTTTCATACAATCTAGGAAGAATAATCAAATTAAATGTCTGCTTTGTTCAATAGCTTTGTGTTCATGGTCAGTTCTTAGGATTTTTTTTTTTTTTTTTAACTACTTGGAAAAGCAAAATATCTTGAAAGATGTATTAATGGGATTTTTCCACATTGTTGAGTCACATTATTCCATGTCTGACTGCTTGAGAAACTTCAGTATCTTATTAAATATTAAAATTTATTCCTAGTTATTTAAGAAGTTGCTAATTGTTTTTTGTAAAACAGTTCTATATAGTTATTTTTGCACCAATTTTTTTTTTCTTTAAAGGAAAAAAGTGAAATGATACATACTAGGCAAGCGTGGTTTGGCAGTGAGGGAACTGGATGTTGTTCTTTCATAGTGAAAACTTACACTCCAAGACTTCCTAAGGGACTCAGTGGTAACAATGTTTTAAGCTTATATGGAGGTGATAACGATTGTGCTTTGGCTTGTTTTCACAGCATTGCTTATCACAAAAATATTGACGTTTTTTTGCAGCACAGTTTTTCCTCTTACAGTGCTGTTTTCTGTTGCTCATAATTTTACAGGCTTTAGTGACTTTGAGCTGGAGTCACGCAGTCCTACCAGTTCTGTTCCCTTGGGTTGGTTTAGTTGTCACTGGTGTGCTGTTCCTGCTTGGTCAGGTCAGAATTTGACTGCGTTTTGCTTTTTCAGCCAGGTTTTAGTTTGGGTCTGGTTTGACTTCATAGGTGGAATCTCCCATCTCTGACAGCAGGTAGATTTTTTTTTTTTTTAAGAGCATTTCAGAAAACTGCTTTGATACTAATGGAGTACTGTTCTGCTGAGATCCTCTGGTGCTGTGCATCAGGATTGTGTCCTTTTGCAGCTCCTGTGAAACACCACAATTTTTTGCCAGTTGAGAAATTCAGTGCTTGTCTACTAAATGGACAGTGTGAGTGAGACTATTGGGGAGGATGTGGGGGAGCTCTGCCCGTGCAGTGGAGTTTGGGTATGGTTAGAGGTACTATCCCTGTTCCTGCTGATCCAGATTAGAATCCTAGAATGGTTTGGGTTGGAAGGGACCTTTGAAGATCATCTACTCCAACCCCCCCCACCGTGGGCAGGGACATCTTCCACTAGATCAGGTTGCTCAAAGCCCCGTCCAACCTGGCCTTGAATGTTTCCAGGGATGGGGCATCCACAACTTCTCTGGGCAACCTGTCTGACCACAAAGGATGATATACCTCTCTTCCCATCCATTTATTTTTTTTTTTTTAAACACAGTAACACCTCCCCTGGGGAGAGGTGAATGAGCAGCTGAGGGCAGTTAACCACTTAACCCCCCACCAGCTGGGCTACTTCAGCTGACGGCTGCTGCACTGGCCTAGTGAAGAGGCAAACATGAGAAGGAACACCTGCTTCCACCTCAGTGCACATTCATTTAAAAGTGTAGATCTTTTAATAGTAGATACTATTTTTTCTAGTGCTTGTAGAGCTGGTGAAGCACAGCACTGTGGCAAAGGGTCACAGCTGGCTGGTCTGCCTGGGATTACGCAGCACCCCTCTGTGTATGAATTTTACTGGAGGCGACAAGGTGGAAGGTTAAGAGACCCCATGTACTGATTTCATGAAGCAGTTGAAGCTGGCTCCCCTACTGTTGATGGGCATTTCTGAGTGTCTGGTATGCTGGTGAGACCTCAAATGGCCATGAGGATAAGGTGCAGAAAGCTAAACATCACCATGAGAAAGAACATGATAGGGAAAATACAGCAAACAACAGTTTTAAAAAGAGAACAGTTAACCAGCCACGCAAACACCTACACTATTTGAAATTGTCCCTGTAAAACGTGAATCACATCAGTTTAACCAGATGGTTGAACTAGGCTGGCTGCACAGGAGAAAGCTTGGTGTGCCACAGCTCCGTACAGGGAAAACAGGTACAAATCACACGTGCTGCTCTCATGAGTGGGGAATGAATCAAGTGTCAGGGATCAGGGCAAGAACTTTGCACGGACATTTAAGCAATGGGTTTAGTACAGGCACATCTTGTAGGCGTGCAAAAATGTGCAAGGCATCTTCCATGGCTGCAGCCTGCTGCTCTGTTCGGCTCCCAAGGGTTGCATGCATTTTCATGTCTTAACTGGTGTGGCTTGATGGAGAAGGAAACAATTCCTGTGAGATCCGATGAAAGTTTTGAGTTGCTTCTGTAGCTCTAGTATGAAGCACCATCTCACAGCAGGAAACAAAAGGGACATGCTTGTCCAGGAATCAACCATTATTTTAGTTGCACGTGTTTTCCTGCAGCTGACAGGAAGGGGAAAGCTTTGGGCTCCCTTTCTTTAACTTACCCTTGCTTAAAGTAATGGTGAAGTTTTCAGAATGGCAAAAAGAAAATAATTGCATATTCTTAAAAGGAAGCATATTTGTGTTAGTTCCTGCTCAGGTGGAAATGATCATTGTATCACAGGAACCTTAATAACTGGAGCAGTCAATCCTTACTGAGTTTGTTCAGCTGACTGTTGAAATGGAAGGAGAGATATAATTGTTTGCTGGTTTTTTCCCTGAGGAAAGGAGAAAAGTATTTACTTGTGAATGAAGCCAGGAATTGAAGGGGGAGACTTCTATCAATCCATTTCAGTACAGCAGGCAGCTGGGTTGGTTAGCACAAGTAGCCACAACTCAAAACCTGAGTTTTATTTCTCCGCACTTATTTTAGCTATACAGAAATAGGTTGCTCACGGTTAAACATTTTCCCCATACACACTCATCTATATTGCCCCATGGAAAAAAGAAGATGGTGCTTGCTGACAGCATGTCCTACACTACCAGCCAGCATAGACTGGTTCTGTGTGCTCGGTCCCCCCGTAAATTGTGTGTCGTCCTGAGCCTCGGGGTAGCAGTAGGGACTTTAACGATTTCTTGTTATGTTCTTGCCACCTTCTCAGAATTATTAGAAAGACAGCAAGGATTGCACCTGGAAGGCAAGGAATGGTAGTTATTTTCAGACAAGAAGATAAAGTGTCAGGTGTCATTTGCTCTAGGGCTTCTAGGGTATTCTCTTCTGGTAAATTAAGGGGGTTTTTTCCTCCTACCTACTCTGCACAAAAAAAGGTTTCGCTAGCTATAATAATAAATACTCAACTTTGACATTTCAGCTTTACTCTGGAAGCTGTGGAGAATAACAGCAGGTTTTAATGAAATAATTCAGTAACTTGCTTTCCTACTCCCATTTACTCTTGCTCATTGGAACTATTATTTTCCACTTGGCATCTTATCCATTGCTGATCCCACCGAAGGATCGTGTTGAGAAACGAGTTTGCTCTGTGCAGCACTTACTTACACTGAAGCACAAGAAGTAACTGACCTAGATTAACATTGAGTCTAGACTGAGATCAGGACTGTCAAGAAAAATTACTTTTAGGTTGGGCATAGACATGGAAATAAGTGGCAAATACCAAGGCCTGCAACATTCTGTTTGTTTGTTTCTGGCAGAAGCATAATCAGAGAAAATTGTTCTTAACAGAAGAGCACAAATCTGTCACTGTGATGCAATATGGCCAGACAAATACGTCCAAATTTAGGTTGCATGAGTTGACAGTCTCATGGTAAACAACTGATCTGTTAGACCAGCCGTGAAACACTCACAGGTTCCTGTGTGGGCTGTTTCTTGTACCCCTCTTCTGAGCAAGCTCTTTCCTCAGCAAAGCAGGACTTCACTGAGGAATGCTGTTCTGTGACCCTCAGACTCGTTTATCAGAAATGCTGGTTAATGGGCCGTTGTCCCTCTGTGGACAGGCTTTTCATACACTTCATTTTAATTTACTTTTTCTAATTAATACTCGCTTCAGATGGCATCTGTTTTGGCAGATTTTTGGACTACAGCCTGGCACAAGGGGATATGGGCCAGTGGAGGAGCTTTCACACAGTTCCAAGCCACAGCTTGTGAGAACAACCCTCGTCCGCTCCCACCAGGACATTTCAGCCCTCTGGAGAAGAGCAGTCAACCAGCGCTGCTAGAGCTACAGCCCCTCCAGCCCCTGCTGTCCTTTTCTCCTCCTATGTATCCATGGAGTCCTCTCCTCAGGTGCCAAGAGGAGTCTGATGAGAACAACCAGCCCTGCTTTGTTGTTGGAGAAGCAGCTTTGCACTCTCTTGTTCATTGCAGGGAATAACACATCCCTTTTATCTCCCCCCTGCCTTTTAACAACAGTGAGCTGGACTGGAGAATGGGTCTTCAGAAGGCACATAAGTATTGCACTTAAAACACAGAAACCCATGGATATGAGGCTGTAATTCCTTATCCTCCGATGACTTGGTCATCTCTATGACCGAGAGATTAAAATCTTGTGTCAAGAGAGCTGGTAGCATAAGTGGCACGCACAGTGGGGTTTCTGTTCCATCTGCCTGCGCACAGATGAGTCCCTCTTCCCAGCTTGCTCTTCTGCCCTTTTTGCAATCCATAGCAGTAACAGTTGCTCATTTGCATCATAACTGTTATCTCTGACTAAACCTTCCCCAAACTTTGATTAAAAACTACAGAACTCTTATTTTTCCCTTTGCTAATACTACAAATGCATATTCATTGTTTTGGAATGAGTATTCATGGTGTAGCTTCCAGGTGGAAAAGCTCATCCACCCATTGGCTTGCTCTAATGAGCGAGTTATAGCAGGTGGCATCTGGGATGAGGGCTGCTCCACACACGCAGTGGGTGCTGGTTGTCTTTCATTCTGTTGGTTACAAGGTGCACTACAGCACTGATACAACCAACACTGCACAAGCTGACAGCACCCTGTCCTGCTGGATGCTGCGGCAAGAGTTACAGGGGGGAATGCTTTTAAGAAGCTTCAAGTCTCATACCAAAAGGACATTGTCCTTTTTCCTACTTTTGGGGCAGCCAAGAAATTCCTGTTTTAGGGTCCATACACACACCTGCTTCCCAAGAACAAACAACAAACATTCAGCATGTTGTTGCTAGCCTTCCTTCAGAGCAAATACAGCAATATTCCTTCTTACAAATGGGGAAAGGATTATAATTTGCATTGAAAGCAGCCAAAAAGACCATTATTAGAAATCCAGGTTTCCAGAAACATAAAATACGCCATCCGGAGACCACTGTTGGCATAACATGAAGCTGCAGAGGGGGGTCTTAATTTTACCAGAGGACAGAGAAGACTGACACTTACCTGCTGAGAAGACAGCCAGCAGAATGACCATCAGGGGAGTCAGCTGGCAGGAGTCCCCTGCCTTGTAAAGAAAGGCCTCCATGCAGTATGCCGGCTCAGCGCTGCCCATGGGGCAGAAGGCGTCGGGAGGGCACTTGACCGGGTTCACATCTGGGCTCTGCCCAAAAGAAGAAGTAACTCAGCACCAGCAAATGGGGAAGACTGCAGAGGTAACTAGTGTGAAGGGAGGTGACGCTTCAGCATTGAAAAAAACAGAAGAAAAATAACCAAGAAATGAACCTGCCATCATTAAATTCAGCCCATCTGCCCCTGTGGTGTTACTCAGAGTAGTGTGAAGAGCAGAAGGCGTCATTATACAGCATGTCCATACATCAAACGCCCTTGTTAATGGATACACCATCCTCTGACTTTCCCCTGATGGCCCAGTGAGACAAGGCAGCTCCAAGGGTGGCACAAAGCCAGACTCCTGGTGTCATAATTTTAACTATCTCCCTCCATCAGGGCTCTGTCTATGTTTAAGAAAAGGAAATAGGCTCAGATAAAAATGGTGTTAATTGAAGCGTATTTAGCTTGTCATGGGACAGCTATATTTGTTAATCCAGGCTGTCAAACCAGCTCATGGAGACTCACAGGGCAGTAGTGATTTTCTGGGCACAGCTCACAGCTCTCCTTGCCCCGCTGTAATTGGTATTCTCCCATCCTGCAAAGCTTGCATTTGTTGTCGCTGGGACCTTTGAACATACCTAAAATAGCAAATAAGCACAAAATTGAGATCGGGGACTAGACCCCGGGGCCTTTGCAATTGCATATGGATGATTCAGCTTTCAAAGCCACAAGGAGAAAGACCATTAAATACTTCATGTGCATGACAAAAGCTGAGCCTGGTCTTTGGTCCTTGCTCGGTGGCAAAGGGGCAGGAAAGAGAACACAGGCTGACAGAGGGACTAAAAGATATCTGGGGTTAGATCTTGGCAAACAGAGTAAGTGTGAGTAGGAGTACGGTGGGAGATGGGTTTAGTAGTGAGCTCTGGCTTTAAAGCAGAGGGAAGGTTGCAGCTGGAGGTCAGCAGTGTTTCATCCTCTCTAATTCTGGATTCAAACACCTTTTCCAGCTGTTTGAAACTTGCTGAGCAAAGTTTAAAGCACAGCTCAGTTTCCTAAGCTTTGTGGGAATAATGGGTCACAGAAGTCCTGGGTCTCAAAGTGGTAAATGCTTTTCTGCATGTTTAAAACACAACTTGACTACAAGAAATCACTGGTGCTGCCTCTGGAAAGGAGGCTCGCCATCATGGTTGCGGGGGCACCTGGAACGCTCTGCCCTCACACTGATTCACCCGCTGCGCTTTGATGTTATTTAAGACAGCGATGCAAGGAGCAGAGTCATTTCCTCGGTTCCCCTCATTGACTGTCCCCTTTGCCACTGCTGCTTCCCAGCCTCAGGAAACCCCCTGTCCCCAGGGTCCGCTGGGGCAAAGGAGATGCAGGAAGAAATCAATTCCTTCTGATGCTGAAGCTGTGCATTCCCAGCTGGGCTATCGCAGCCCCCCACCCTCCGCTGCAGAAGTTACCTGGCGGGCAAGGCATGCACTCCTCCGATGCCTCCTGAAGAGCCTCTTGCCCACCAAGGCAAGGCAGACACGCCATGCAGCTGGTGGTGCTGGGGAGGGGAGAGGAGACAGACAGTCTGCTTGCTGCAGGACAAGCACTTCCAAGACCAGCCCAGCCCACCAAAGCCAGCTCTCTTATGTATGCACAGACTGAAGTCTCCAGGGTCTACCAGGAACTAAGCTTTTGCCATTTTGTGGGCAGTCACAGTGTCTCTCTCCAGTGTGGTTTCTCCCATGTCTAATTAGGGCTGGGTACATGATAACATTTCTGTCCTCTCTTTGGTTGCTTACTTGCATGAAACTTGTAGGAACTCGCTATCCCAGAAGTCACTATTCCTTAGCAAACTTGGCTGGAACTGGTCAAGGGGTACTGAAGGGAGTTGGGAGAGAGACTGGAGATACAGCCAGGTAAGTCCTGGATCTGGTCTTGTGGCAATTTAATCAAATTTCAGCAGAGATCTGGACATGCTTGTCCATGTTACGCAGATCTCTGACAAGCGAGGTCAGAAGGAAGGTAAGTAGTCACATGCCAATTCACCTGCTTTGAATATAAACTCTGCAACCTCCATGCAGGCATCCCTACATGGCAGGGTGTGGAGCCTGTTGCGAGGTACCCCACCAGCACCTCTCCCAGGACCCCTCTCCCACCCTGAAGGTAACAGCGCAGCCGGGATAGTTTAGCTACTGCCTTCTGCACATCTCAACTCAGGATAAACAAACCATCAGCTCAGCTTAAATCTACAAAACCCAGAGCAATGCTCAGCTCGATCCCTGTGCCAGCATCTGTTTGTTTATCAGTGGTGCGCAATACCTATGCAACGTAGCAACATCGGCAAGAGGGGATGGCAGAGGTGGGTTGCAAGCTGATGCTTTACCACCTCATCCCAGGGTACCTCCACATCCAGCCAGGATCCTCCCCTCCATCGTCCCATCCCTCTCTCACCAGGGCTCAGCACCAATGTCCCTACAGCTGAAGTGGCAGGTGACTTGCCTTTGGCCACTACATTGGGTCTTCTAGCTCAGTGGCTAAAAGAAAACCACCCTTCCCTGTCCGCCTGACGGACAGCATCACAAGTAGACTTCTTACTTGCAAAATGATCCAGGCAGGCAAGGCAGACAAAAAGCTGCGTTTTGCTTGGAGCTAAAATAGCCTGAAAAAGAGAAGAGTAAGGCTTCAGGATCTTTCCTCCACCGTCACTGCCCCACATCGTTGTATATTTGCTCATCTCCATTTTACAAGCAACCAAATCAACTCCCCACAACACGCTTCAGGTGGGATTTCATGGGTTAATTCAGGATGTTTGGGCTTCTATTTGTCAAAAGCCCTGAAAGAGCACTAAAAGTTTCTTAAGAACCTCTGCCATGCTGAGGGAAGCGTGGGGGGGCTTGGGCAGATTTCCCTGGTGTCACTCTCGCATCCGAAACCCCGCCAGGGAGACAGAGAGACCTGTCAACCTTCCCAGCATGACACGTTGAGCTGGAACGAAGCTGAAATAGGTGATCCCAGTGCCGACTCCTCGGTTATTCAGCTGGAGCAAGTCTCTGGCCAGGGGAAACCCCTCCGGTCACCCCAGCCCCTCCAGGGGTTCCCCCACCCCAGGAAGTCTGGGGCACATCTCCTTCCCCCCAATGGGAAGGACACAAGACCCACCAACCAGGATGGCTCTGCTCAGCACAGCAATCTGCTGTTCACTCTCCCTCCCTGCACCACCAGGACCACGAAGAGCAGGAGGACATGTACAGACCCTTCCCCAAAGCACAAGAAGGAGTGAAATGCCCAAGCCGTGGGCAGGGGGCAGGCAGGACCCAGCTTGTGAGTCCCTGCCATGCCAACAGGAACCGCTAAAGGCAGAAAAACACTTGGGAGTTCAGGTGTTTTTGGGAAGGTGCTTGATGATGCACAACACTGGTCACTGCCATGGGTCCACACGGGACAGAGTCAAGGTGCCTGCGTTCAGAGAGGAGCTGGAAGTGGTGTGGGTAAGATCTGCCTTACGCCCTTCAAACTGGCCCAGATTTGCAACAAGCAGCATATGCTGTGGCAGAGCAGGATGAAAACAAAACCTCCCTCTCCCTGCAACAAAAAAGGAACTTTTAAAATTTATAATCGCATGATTTAGGGGCCACCCCCATGGACTCCTCTGTGGTCTAACACAGTGTTCAAATTTTCTGAGTAAAGGGAGTGACATACCACAGCGCTGTCACCAGTTAGACCTTTTTCCTCCCAAACTTAGCAAGTGATAGCCAAGATTTAGGTACCAGACAAACAGTTTGGTGGGCGGATTTTCAAAAGAACAATTGTGCATGTATGAGGAGCACTTAATTTGTGTACAGAATAGCTGCTGCATTGCATGTGTTAATTAGGTTTTTGCATAAGTAAATGCTAGTCTGTTTTGAACATGTTGTTACGCTGCCCGTGAACACATTGTACCAGGCTCGTATTACATTAGCCAGGTGCAAAGTAGCTCGCTGAAAACCCAGTTTTTAATGTCTGGGGAATAAGAGCAGCATTACACTTAATATTCAGACTGCAGAAGATTGCCTAACTGAAAACAAAGATGGTTTAGACTCATTTTTGCCATTAAAAATAGGGGAATACTTTATTTTCCTGACACCCTCCTCTCCCTTGTGCTACAACTGAATTTCATAAAACTTCTTTCCCGACTTTCTGGAAAAGGCTTTCATTGCAGCATTAGTACTACCTTGTTGCAAACAGAAGCATGACTCTGAGATCTGTTCTTTTCATTTTAATAAAAATGTCAATAACAGCATGGGAAAAGATCAGCTATTCTATTTTTAGTCTGAACAAAATAACCTGTTTACTCTCCGGTGCTTTTAAGTTAACTGGTAATTGCATCTGGCCATGGGAAAAAGCATCACATAGCCTGATGAAAATGCATTTGGGTTGAATACAAATCAAAGCCTACCTTTCTCACATGCTCTGCAGGCTGCAGCCCCAGACTCATTAGCGTAATGGCCAGGCGGGCAGGGAAGGCATGCAGTGCTCCTTGTGAAGCTAGGAGAGAAGGGAGCAGAGGTGAGTGCTATTTTAGGCCACCCGAGCCTCTATCCACTTTAAGAGGAGAGAGCAGAGCACAACTCTTTGTTTCACTAACAAGTCTAGAAACAGGGTAATTATAATGAAGGCATTCAGGCAGAAAACAGCAATTTGAACTCGCCTGAATGTTAAAGGTCCACTGAAAAAATAAAGTTTTCTGTATTATTAACATTAGAGATGCCCTGTGCCTGTGGGCTGTATGGAAAGGGATGGGGTTTTGAGTCTGAATTCTAGGTCTTGAAAATATGTTGTAGACAGGCTTAAAAACCTTGGTTTAAAGTCAGGATCTTAAATCCACACTTGGAAATTGAATTGAATTGGAGAGGTACTTGATGTTCAGCATCTATCATCAATTTTAAAAGGAGCTGCTCCATTGCTGAAAGTCAGGTCACTTAGGAGTCGAAAAAGGGAGCTAAACCACAGGCACGGATGTGTGAGTCTCCTGACCTTAAATAACAGGGACTGTGGGAAAGGGGATGTAATATGTTAGACCTCCGGGAGGAGGGGGAGGAAAAGAGGGAAAGGCAGAGAAAGAGGAAAGCTATTGCATTCATCGCCAACAGAGCCAAATCCCCAACAACAAGCATGTGGGTATAAGAATTTGTTAACATACTCAGGGATGCTTTGGAGGAAAACAAGGACATGCTCTTTAATTCCTTTAGAAACCCCAGGGCTGAGAGAGATTTGTGGAAAAAAATAAAAATCAATTGGAAACATAGCAAATGCTTTGCTTAAAACAAACTAATACAGGGCCTGCGCCAGCCAGAGCCGCTCAAAGCTCGGGGGAGCCTGGATTCTCCAAATACCACAAAAATGTTAAACGATCCCATCGGAGCCCTGAGGCCCGGGCGGCTGCCATGGAGATGGCCATGCACACGCTGCGCCTGCCGGACCCCCTCCCCTCCGCTTCCCCGCATCCCCCTTTCTTTTGGTCTTCCCCCTCCAGCATGCGTAAACCCAGCTGCTGTTTGCTGACCCTTCCTTTCTGGTCCCCGGCTCTGCGTTATCCTCTCCGACATCCCAACAGGAGCATTTGTGCGGCACCCTGGGGACTGATCCTGATTGGTTTTTTAAAGCACTTGGGGGGGAAATAGGTAAGGCAGGTCCTCACAGCACAAAGAGCAAGGGGGGAGCATGGAGGAGCGACCTGGGGGCTTCAAACTCAGGGGCTGCTGCAAACAAACTGCACGGTCAGGTCGCCCTTGCCCACGGCCAGCTTTTGTTCCCCCTCCCCTCTCCCCAGGGCTGACCCGAATAGAGCCACTCTGCAGGGGACAAGGTCCTGGGAAGCTCTCGCCACCCCTCCTGTCCTTGCAGCCGCCCGAGGGACAAAACCCACTGGTTGCTTGCAGAAGACATCAGATACACCAAGGGAAAACATGATGGGAAATGGTGAGAGCAGCACATGTGCATGTCCCCGCAGCCGGAGAACACTTGCACAGCGTCCCCAGGTCGAGGCAGCCTGGTGAAATTGCAAGGCTGGGCTTCTGGCTGGGATGTCTTGTTAGCTTTTTCACACTGTATCAGCTAAGGATGTTGCTTTAGTTGCCAGCGACTTAAATGTAATGAGATCCCTCGGAGGCGACAAAATAGAGATTGAGAAAGTAATTGGGCAAAGGACAGAGATTAAGGCAGTTGGCCAGAGGTATCCCAGAGGAAAGCCAAGGAGATGAACCCACACTTCACTCCCAAGTGTCCCTCTGTCACAAAAAAACGTATTCTCTCCCAATACATACAAAAGACCATGGAAAAAGAGGGCTGCCTGCAGAGCGCTGGAGCCAGCTGCTGGGAAGCCCTTGGCACAAGCTTCCCCACACCAGGGTTTCCTGGTGAGAAGAGTTTAGCAGTGCTGAAGAGGTGCACCCCTTCACACCTCCACCTGCCCCACGGGAAGCTCATTTGAAGCACAGCCCAAAGGCAGCCTGGGGCTTTCTCCGGGGTTTGGACTGTTTATAGGTTAGTTTAACAGGCACATAGCTATTTTGGCTTTGCAGTGAATGAGCTCCCTGACCCAGTTTGCCACAGAGCCCTGCAAGAAGCTGGGGAGCACACAGCCTCTCGCTGCTGCTGCTGAGTGTTTCGCGCCATGGATGGTTGCTGGCACAGCAAGCCCTGACCTCCTCTTTCTCTGGGGGATGCAAAACCCCGTGCTTCCCACTGAGAAACTACCCTGGCACCACTTTTCCCACAGCCCAAAGGAGGAGATTTTGCCGGCTGGGAAGTGTTTTGAGGGAGAGCATCCACCACCCCATGCCCAGGGGCTCAGTCACTTACTTGGCGTAACGCCCCTGCGGACAAGGCAGACACGACGGTTGCCCACTTTCAGGCTGGTAGTGGCCCAGTGGGCAGGAAGTGCAGGCACGGGGGTCTGTGCACGAGCCCCCCGCACAGCACAAGCAGCTCAAGGTGCCTAAATCAGAACAAAAAGGTCAGGATCAGGACTGGGAGACTTGACTTAAACCGCTTTGCTTGTCAGGACAGGTCACTGCAATGAATGGAGAAGTGTTGGGTAGAAAACTGTAATATTAATGCTAATGATGCTGCTGTGCATTGTTAGCAAGCTGAAGAACAGCCATAAGATGATCTAAGGTCTCAAGACTATCAACATGGATTTCTGGTAATTAAGATGACTGCTTTTTCCTCTTTTAATTTGAGAGGCCTGGAGGGTTTTCCTTGTTTCCCCACCAACACACAAACAAAACAAACGAAAAACCAAAAAATACATACTCCTTTAGTTTTCTGATAACTTAGGCTTGTGGGAAGCAGAACGGAAGAGTAAAACCCCAGAGCAGAGAATCTGCCTTAAGCAGCAACAGCTTTTCTCTGAGCACAGGTACCACGGCATTCCCACCAGACACAAGCTCACCCACTCTGCTCCACAAAACAAATCCGAGCTATGCGGAGTAATTGGGTGGGATTTGCTGTAGCTGCGTACATCAGACCTGCCATCCCACTGCTCGCAGGAACCAGTCCTTGGTGCTGCAGCAACCAAGCACGGGCAAGTGGAGAAGACCCTGTGGATAAACATCCTGCACATGAGGGAGGTGGGAATTACCTCCTGTCCTCTGCAGATTTACCCTAAAGCATCAGAACTGCTTATTCCTCTTTTTAAAAGTGCTCTGCAGTGGTAAGCAAAAAGTACATGGCTTGTATTTTAGGGATTTATTGGGATTTTTTGCAGGGTTGGGGTGGTGGTGTTTAAAAAAACCCCCAAACTAACCACATTACAACACATAAATAACTTCTGAAAAAGGTAATATTATGTACTCCTGACCACAACAGAGGTTGACTGGGTGGTTTCTCAAGCCCAAGTGAAAAGGCTGTTTCTATAGCAGAGATTCCCTTTCAAGCATTTGAGACAGATAGTTGGAAGCTGTCCTTATATTTGGCACTGTGCCTCAAAACAGCATCCTCCTGCCAATAAATCAGGTTGCACTTGTGTTACACTTTGCAGCCACAACCCTACCGCTTCTTCATCCTACTGGGGAAGTCTTGGGAAGAGGCTGGCACAAGGCCAGCAAAGGCCAAGTCTTTTAACTTAAGAAAGGTGCAATGAATTAACTCCCACTCCTGCTGCATGTCCAAGCCTCCAACACGAGAATGTGTGCCCGTTTCACTTCCCTTGAAAAGTCACTTTTCCACCTAACATGAGAGCCGGGGCGATCACTCTTACCTTCGTTGGGAAATGTCCCTGGGAAGCAGCGGGCACAGGCTGTCATGTTCATTCTGCTGCAGTTCGAGGGCTTGGTGGTGGTAAGGAACGGAGCTGCTGATGGGACCCCAGGAGAAGTGGTCACGCCTGGAGGGAATGCTGGGGCACTGGTGGACACGGCCATCGGTCCTGTAGGCGCTTGAGAGGTGGCCGTGCTCTCAGAGGTGAGGACGGTCACATCCATGGTGGTGGGTAGAGTCTGAGCAGGCTGTTTTGTGCTTGGATCAGCAGACGGCACTGCTGTGGACGCAACAAGGTTTGCAGTGGTTGATGCCACTCCGGCTGAGAGCATTGCAGAGGCAGTTGAGGAAGCAGAGGCCGCAGTAGTGGTTGCACTGAGAGGTACTGGGGTTGATGCAACAGGGACCTGGGCGGTGGTTGCACTGGGAGGCACTGGTGTTGATGCAATAGGGGCCTGGGTAGTGGTCGTCTGGCCTAAAGCGATACCTAAGAGAAGAAAAAAACATCATTAGTAGCCAAATTACTGTTCTCCCTTTAATGGAGGCTTCCCATTAGGTCTTTACCAACTGCTTAACCCATATATCCTTGCTCGATGTCCAGAAACTCCCTTCTGCTACATTCCACTACAGAGCAATACAGAGACAAGGAAGTGAACAGCATTGGCAACATCTGAGCATCCCTGCCACACGAGAGACTTATCAAGCAAATAAATTAGAGGGTCCACAAGTCCAGAACTCAGTAGATGCCAGTGTCCAGGAGGTCCGACTCTCTTAGATAAAAGGGTGTGAGAATTGCCTGAAACAATTTTGTTAGCGGCAGCTCCTTGAGACAGTTTACCCTGAGATCCCGAGACAATCTGATTTGAGATGCTTGTCAAGTAGCTGGCTGTTTTATCCCATCTCCGTTAAAGGGATCAGCAAAGAAAAGTCATGGGTTTAGGATTTTTTTGGGTTTTTTAGGCCGTTATGCAGATACATCCAGTAACCAGAAGGGAACCCTCAGGCCAAGACTTGCTTTGATTCTGAAATCCCCCTATCAGAGTGGGGACAGCCGTAATCTTCAGAGAAAAGGGGTATTACTGCAGTTCAAGTTGTTTTGCTGTGATACGTAGCGGACTGAAACGCTATCGGCTGGTGAAAGCCATCTCTCAGCACACAACCACGGGGGGTGTCTTCCAGTCTCCGAAGGGAGGAGAGACCCATAAAACTAAACATGAAAAGTAGCAAGTTGGTTTTAATTTAGCAGTTTGGTACTAAGCAAATCATAGAATAGAATCATAGAATCATTGAGGTTGGAAAAGACCTCTAAGATCATTGAGTCCAACCGTCAACCCAACACCACCATGTCCACTAAACCATGTCCCTAAGTGCCTCATCTACTCGTCTTCTAAATACCTCCAGGGATGGGGACTCCACCACTTCCCTAGGCAGCCTGTTCCAATGTTTCACCACTCTTTCAGTAAAGAAATTTTTCCTTACATCCAATCTAAACCTCCCCTGGCGCAACTTGAGGCCATTTCCTCTCGTCCTATCGCTTGTTACTTGGGAGAAGAGACCAACACCCACCTCGCTACAACCTCCTTTCAGGGAGTTGTAGAGAGCGATGAGGTCTCCCCTCAGCCTCCTTTTCTCCAGGCTAAACAGTCCCAGTTCCCTCAGCCGCTCCTCATAAGGCTTGTTCTCCAGACCCCTCACCAGCCTCCTTGCCCTTCTCTGGACACGCTCCAGCACCTCGACGTCCTTCTTGTAGTGAGGGGCCCAAAACTGAACACAGTATTCGAGGTGTGGCCTCACCAGTGCCGAGTACAGGGGCACAATCACTTCCCTACTCCTGCTGGCCACACTATTTCTGATACAGGCCAGGATGCCATTGGCCTTCTTGGCCACCTGGGCATACTGCCAGCTCATGTTCAGCCGGCTGTCGACCAGCACCCCCAGGTCCTTCTCTGCTGGGCAGCTTTCCAGCCACTCTTCCCCAAGCCTGTAGCGCTGCATGGGGTTGTTGTGGCCAAAGTGCAGGACCCGGCACTTGGCCTTGTTGAACCTCATACAATTGGCCTGGGCCCATCGATCCAGCCTGTCCAGGTCCCTCTGCAGAGCCTTCCTACCCTCGAGCAGATCAACGCTCCCGCCCAACTTGGTGTCGTCTGCAAACTTACTGAGGGTGCACTCGATCCCCTCATCCAGATCATTGACAAAGATATTAAACAAGACCGGCCCCAGTACTGAGCCCTGGGGAACACCGCTCGTGACCGGCCGCCAACTGGATTTGACTCCATTCACCACAACTCTCTGGGCCCGGCCGTCCAGCCAGTTTTTGACCCAGCGCAGAGTACACCTGTCTAAGCCGTGAGCCGCCAGCTTCTCGAGGAGAATGCTGTGGGAGACGGTGTCAAAGGCCTTACTGAAGTCCAGGTAGACCACATCCACAGCCTTTCCCTCACCCACTAGGCGGGTCACCTGGTCATAGAAGGAGATCAGGTTGGTCAAGCAGGACCTGCCTCTCATGAACCCGTGCTGGCTGGGCCTGATCCCCTGGTTGTCCCGCTCATGCCTTGTGAGCGCCCTCAAGATGAACCGCTCCATAATCTTCCCCGGCACCGAGGTCAGGCTGACAGGCCTGTAGTTCCCCGGATCCTCCTTCCGGCCCTTCTTGTAGATGGGCGTCAGATTGGCAAGCCTCCAGTTGTCCGGGACCTCCCCCGTTAACCAGGACCGCTGATAAATGATGGAAAGCGGCTTGGCAAGCACCTCCGCCAGCTCCCTCAGCACTCTCGGGTGGATCCCATCCGGCCCCATAGACTTGTGAGCGTCCAGGTGGTGTAGCAGGTCATTGACTGCTTCCTCTTGGATTACGGGGGGTTCATCCTGCTCGCCGTCCCTGTCTTCCAGCTCAGGGGGCCGAGTACCCTGAGGATAACTGGTCTGCCTGTTAAAGACTGAGGCAAAGAAGGCATTGAGTACCTCAGCCTTCTCCTCATCCTCGGTGACAATGTTCCCCCCCGCATCCAATAAAGGATGGAGTTTTTCCTTGGCTCTCTTCTTGTCATTAATATATTTGTAAAAACTTTTTTTGTTGTCTTTAACGACAGCGGCCAGATTGCGTTCTAGCTGGGCTTTTGCCTTTCTCATTTCTTCTCTGCACGACCTAACGAGATCCCTGTACTCTTCTTGAGTCGCCTGCCCCTTCTTCCACAAGCGGTAAACTCTCCTTTTTTTCCTGAGTCCCAGCAAGAGCTCCCCGTTCAGCCAGGCCGGTCGTCTTCCCCGCCCGTTCTTCTTACGGCATACAGGGACAGCCTGCTCCTGCGCCTTTAAGACTTCCTTCTTGAAGATCGTCCAGCCTTCCTGGACCCCTTTGCCCTTCAGGACCGTCTCCCATGGGACTCTCTCGACCAACGTCCTGAACAGGCCAAAGTCTGCCCTCTGGAAGTCCATGGTTGCGGTTTTGCTGCCCCCCTTCCTTACTTCACCAAGAAGTGAGAATTCTATCATTTCATGGTCGCTAAGCCCAAGACGGCCTCCGACCACCACATCTCCCACCAGTCCTTCTCTGTTAGTAAACAGCAGGTCAAGCAAGGCACCTCCCCTGGTAGGCTCCCTTACCAGCTGTGTCAGGAAGTTGTCTTCCACACACTCCAGGAACCTCCTAGACTGCTTCCTCTCTGCCGTGTTGTATTTCCAGCAGACATCCGGGAAGTTGAAGTCCCCCACGAGAACAAGGGCTAGCGATTGAGAGACTTCTGCCAGCCGCTTATAGAACGCTTCATCCGCCCCTTCATCCTGGTTGGGTGGTCTATAACAGACTCCCAGCAGGATATCTGCTTCGTTGGCCTTCCCCCTCATCCTTACCCATAGACACTCAACCTTATCATCATCACAATCGTTGAGCTCTATACAATCGAAACACTCCCTAACATACAGGGCCACCCCACCGCCTCTCCTTCCTCGCCTGTCCCTTCTGAAGAGTCTATAGCCATCCATTGCAGCACTCCAGTCATGAGAGTCACCCCACCATGTTTCTGTGATGGCAACTAAGTCATAGCTATCCCGCTGCACAATGGCTTCCAGCTCCTCCTGCTTGCCGCCCATGCTGCGTGCATTGGTGTAGATGCACCTGAGCTGGGCTATCGATTTCGCCCCCGGCATTGGCACGCCACCCCTAGGCTCATCTCTAGTGAGCCTGGTTTTATCCCCTTCCCCCTTCGAACCTAGTTTAAAGCCCTCTCAATGAGCCCCGCCAATTCATGAGCCATGATCCTTTTTCCCCTGTGAGACAGCTGAACTCCGTCTGTCACCAGCAGGCCCGGTGCCATGTAAACCTCCCCATGATCAAAAAAACCAAAATTCCTCTGATGGCACCAGCCCCTGAGCCACACATTGATCAGGTGTATTTTCCTGCTCCTTTCAGTATCCTTCCCTGCCACTGTAGGGATAGAGGAAAACACTACCTGTGCTCCCGATCCTTCAACCAGTCGCCCCAGTGCCCTGAAGTCCCTTTTGATCGCTGCAGGACTTCTCTCTGCAACCTCATCACTGCCAGCCTGTATAACCAGCAGCGGGTAGTAATCAGAAGGCCGTACCAAACCAGGGAGCTTCCTAGTGATGTCTCTGACCCGGGCCCCAGGGAGGCAAATGAGGCAAAACCAAAACAACCAGCTCCTTCCACAGCAGCTGTCACATCAGCTTGGGTCAGAAACTTAGGGCAGGGATTTACTCTAAAGTAACTGCAGCTTCTGAACACATGCAACTTCATACAGTGTCAGTACGCGACTGTGGCTGATACCATGGTGTCTACATGCTCACAACCAGCACACATCTGCTAAGCCACCACAGCAAGAGGGCCTGCTGAAAACAAGTGGCCATTGGCAGGGAAAATAAAAGGACTATTTTAAGAAATTGCTTTATGGGTTTCAAGGAGCCCAAAGAGCACAGCTGACACCCGACAGCAAGGTGTGGACAAAGAAGGACACGAGCAGGATGAGAAGCTGGAGACTCAGAGGGGCCACACCTTTGAGTGGTGACAGCACAAGCACCAGGTAGCTGCAGACCCACAGGTCCCTGCAGGCTTTTCCCAAACCTGCTTCTCCCCCAGCCTTCGATTTCTCTCTCAATTTGGGCTACACCACGTGAGGCCGGGCACCATGGGTACCAGTGCTTAGCACCGCTGTGGTATGACCAACAACAACACACAGACCAAGTTGACTAATAACTCTAGTTAAATTTCTACAGCAATATCAGGACACTGAATAAAAGAGTCCTTACAAAGCTGCGATCACATGGAGAGAGCTCATTGGGAGTGCTCCCTCCGATTGCATACTGCCTGCTTTGTACTCCACTGAGCGCAAAACCCCATCTTTCTGTAACTATTGAGTAAAGCAGCAGATGAGCACCCCGCCGTCTGGGCAACTGCCCACATTTTCTTGTTGTAGCCCCCAAAACAGAGATGCTGAATTTAACAGTGATCGTTTTGTGTCATATTTGTTTGCCCCAGGCCCAAAGGGGCCTAGATATAAGGAAGAAATTTTTTACACTGAGGGTGGTGAAGCACTGGCACAGGTTGCCCAGAGAGGTGGTGGATGCCCCATCCCTGGAAACATTCCAGGTCAGGTTGGACGGGGCTCTGAGCAACCTGATCTAGTTGAAGATGTCCCTGCCCACGGCAGGGGGGTTGGACTAGATGACCTTTAAAAGTCCTTTCCAACCCAAACTATTCTATGATACTATGATTCTAAATCCAAGTGACCTGGAGACGCCAACATTGGTCCTAGGCAGGGAGAGCAGCTCTGCAGTATCCACAGAGGACACTGCTACCTGGGCCATGCCTCGACCCAGGACCGAGATGCACAATTCCCTTTGTCTGACTCACTTGCCTTAAGGGCTGAAGTCAGTCTGCTTCTCTTTCCTCACATCTGGCAATGAGCTGAGTTAGTCCCGAGTTTTATTAAACTGATCTCAAAGTAAACACTAGCAGTAAGTCAAGGGCACCATCAAGTTCTCCCGGGAAAAGCTCTCAGAAGGACCACTGGGATCAAAGTCTGATCTCCCATGGAGCAGCCTGTCCCTGACGTTTGCTCAGCTCTGCCAGCCAGAGACACTGCAGGGGATTTAAACACCTTGGACTGCACAAAGCTGGATGAATTTTGTTGGTTTTTTTTTTTAAACAATATTTTTTTAGTTGAATATTGCCTCTTTGTAAGCTTTCATTGTTTGGTTGGTTCTGGTGTTAAATGGTGGTACTGTTAAAATGGATTTTTTTTAATGGAAAATATCTTTTCATAACATGTTACTAAAACAGTCATTAAAGAGTTGCTTGCAAAACTTCAGTAGCCATCAATAGCCTTCAGTAGCCAGTACTTCATAAATTCATTTAAACAACTTCTGGAGAAAAAAAAAGAAGTAAACAGGCTGGAAAAAATAGTTTTGAGCATCTAGTAAAAATGGGTGATGTTTTGCTTTACCAGTTATAGTATCACAGGTATGAAAAAACAATACTCAAAACCACCTTAGCTTCATCAGACCATTGCCTCTCCTGCACTTACACTGTCTACGCCAGGGAGCAATGATTCTGCTTTTAGAGACTTTTTTTTTTTTTTTAGGGACACTGTGAATCAACAAAAGTGTCTCCAGGGACACTTCAAGGATGGGTCATTTGGAGTGAAATATCGTGCCAAGGCGTCACACAAAGAGCCTTGAGGATGTCAGGGAAGGTTACTGAACTCTTAACTACAGAGCTAATCCTTCCCGACTTGTAAGGCAGGCAGTCCTGCCGACTTGCGAGGCACACAGGCACTGGCCAGGAACTCACAAAATGCAGAAATAGGATGGACACTCTCTTATTTTTTTCTTCCCTCCGTCTTGCACAACTGTACAGCCTGCCATTCTGAAAAACTAATCCTTCGAGCCAAACAAAACATGACCAAGTCAACAGTTACAGATCTAGGTGAAGATAATCATAATCTTTGGTGAATTCAACAGGTGAATAATAGGCTCCTGAATCAACAGGTGAATAATTGGCTCCTGAAATGGAGAGTTTCCCCCAATTGTTTAATTTCAGGAGAGTGCCAGACTACAGCTTGTACCTTGGTACATGCTCACACTGCCCTGGATGCATGCAGCTGAGGCTTGCCAGGTAATTGCTCTGAGCAGTTTTGTCCCTTGCCAAGGAACTCTGTAAAATGCAAGTGGTTCTAACAGGGCTGATGGGTTCATACTCCCAAAAGCGAGGCGGCCGCAGGGCCCCTGGCAGCCTCCAACCCCCCAGATGCAGGTGACTGCGGTGAGAAGGGAGCAGGGCAGCACCTCACCCCAAGGAGCTTCCAACTGCACGTGGCCAGACTTGCCCTGGAAGGTACATGATCTGACATGCAACAAGTTTTGCAGATCCCACGTAGCAAAAACATTAACTGTAAGAATGCAAATTTTTTTTTTTTTGATAGGTAAACAGTACAAAAGGGTGAGGAGAACAAGGAGAGGAGCAGATAGAGGCATGATTACAAAAATATTCCTGTATTTTTATATATGCTCTTTCTCTTATAAAGACCCAGTTACCAAAACACCCCAAGAAAGCGAACATACTGGGGCATCCTGTTCCTTGGGGTTTAAGATAAGGCCATGAAGAAGCCACTGCAAACCCTCAACATGCAGAGTAACAGGGGTCTATTTTTCCTCTTTTTTTTTTTTCCTTGTAAAAGCAAGTTTTTATATTTACCATATTCAGCCCACTTCCAACACTGCCTATCTTTCAACACCTATTTCCTTTCCTGCCTTCCCCCCCCTTGCCCCGCCCTTCTGCAGCACCCCGAGATGGTGAAGCTCAGTGCTTTCACAAGCCCGTTACAGCTTTACCCACCTCTGTGCTCAGCCAGTGAAGAGAAATGCCAGTTCCAGAAGACCTACCTGTTAAACACGCTATGGTTAAGCTCCAAAGCAGAGAGGGCCAGGCACTCATTTTTCCCTGAGGAGTAACACAGCTTGTCAAAAGGCAAGATCAGCAGCTAATGTCCTACACCCAACTGTTTATTCTCCTCCGGTTTTGTGCCCAATATTGTCACCTGACTCTGATCATGTGGCTCAGTTAAGTCAACCTCCCCCCAGCAAAGGGGGGTTTTATATTCGGAGGCTGCAACAGGTCTTAAGATGTTACTGGCCTTTTCAATGCGTAGTACAAACTAAATACTGAGCAGAAGAGCAAATCTAAGCCTTTTCTCACGGCGTGCAAAAATACATGCAAGAGAAGCGTCCTGGAGGAAGCGATGGGCTCGTAGAGAGGAATGGGCAGAGCTGCGCAGGAGCCCTGTGCCTGGCTGCTAGCCAGCCCCCCGTGACCTTGTCAAGTGAAAGGATTGCATTTTTTAGACACCCAGGATTTCCTGCAAGAAGAAAAACAAGAAGAGAAATAACCCCAGAAGAGTCCACAGTTCAAAGCAGCTCCCATTTTAACTGAGACCAACCATGCCATAACCAAAATTCACCCTCTGATGAGTGTAGAGCTTTCCCAATCAGTGTTTAACTCCCCCCTCATTGTCCCCAAGGTGTCAAACTTGGTGCATCGAGTTGTTGTGATCAGGACCAAACTCAACAATCCTGATGATGATGATGATTTTGAGGTGAGGGCATTAAGTTTAGCGAGGCCCCATCCCATTTTCCACATTATCTGGTGGCTATCCTGCTTGCTGTTCATGCCCTGAGGCCGGGTCCTCCTGCCTGTGCCCATGCTGCCCAAGGACACAGATGTCCCCATGGTTTCCTCACCTTGCAGCCCTGCTTTGAAAGATCCCCCCCATTTCCCTCTGCCCCCATCGGCTAGTAATCGAGCATTGCTGAGCCTCCACTGTGATAGAGGATTTCCTTTTGCATACAGCTGCATGCCACATCTCACGTATGTCACATCTTCCCCCAAATTCAGGGAAGAGCTGGCTACTCATGTAGGACTGTAGATGCTCCACATGCAGAGCCCCCCCAGCCACATGTTCAGTGAGCAGATCAGGCACTGTCATGCGCTGTCCATGTCTTTTGTGCTCCAAGATCCTCCACAGGGCTTGACGTGGTGAGCCAACAGTTAGAGTGCTCTAACCCAAGCCCTCAAGCTTTCCTCACAGTGGCCCAGGTAGGGTCAGTTTGGTATCACACATAGTGCCCTGACAGTACCATGCCGCACATGTGGTTGGTCCCCCATGTTGTGTGGTTGCTCCCCCAACATTGCACAGCCACCACGTGGGCTGGGAGGTTGCGTAAGGGAAGTTTCTCATGGGATCCCTGCCTGCACAGCCCAGCAGCGCTTCCTGCACGAGTTGCACAGAGAGGCACAGCCCCTGCTATGGGAGATGCAAGTACCCACCAGTCCCTGCCCAAGGACCTTCTCTGGTACCCACAGCTCTGCCGGGGACTCTCTTGTCCTCCTGTCTCCAGCAGCAACAGTCTGTTGATGCTAACTTGCCTCATGGTAGCTGCAGGGAGGCAGGGCAGCCTCCTCAACTCTGGTATCACCAGTTTGCGTGGGTATAGGTCAGTCAGTGGCCAGCTGGCTTCCCACTGTCAAATATAACCTTAATCTGAATTGGTTACTGCTAGCAAGCAAAGTATCAGACTTAAGGACACAGCCCCAGGCTCAGCACTCGGCCCCACAGCCCCTCGCAGAGACACTGCCCAACTGCTTAGGGCAAGGCAGCGATGGAGGTCTGCCCTTTCCCTGCAGGCAGGCAAGCTCTCAACATTACATTTCTCACCTTGGCTTTATAGGTTTTGCAAGTCTCTGCACAGGATGTTTGACCTCAGTCTGTGTAAATAACGCAACGACCTGGTCCACCAGACCTGTGTGGGGCTGTTCGTTCAGCAGCCCAGCCAGGGGGCTAAGGATCTGCAGTGGTAGACAATGCTGCATAAGCATCATTATAGGATGAAGCAGTCCTGTCCACTGATGAAACACTGCCAGCAGCTACACAGTGAGACTTACTCTGTTAGAGGAGCTGACAGCAGATCAGTCCCCTTCATACCACGAACTGCACCACTCGTTTGCGGAGAGCTTCGCTACACCCCCAAGTCCTAGGAGCAAGTCACATTTCCTGGGCAGCTACAGCACATGCGCGCGCGCACACACACACGAAAAGCACTTAAGAACTGGATGTTGACACTCACCACTGTGACAGTACTTTCACTTGCAAGTTTCGGCCTGACACATGGAAGAGAAAGGGAAATTGCATCTTAAACCCCTTCCCTTGCCCTCAAAGCCCCCTTCTTGGATGAGCTACCAGAGCCCAGCTGGGAGATGAGGCAGGCTGCTTTCCTCTCAATTACTTTAGCAACTGGGCAAGTTGAAAATACTCTTCCGACAAGAAAAGTCTGATGCCACTTCAGGGCAGAGAAGTACAAATAGGTTAATTTATCAACTCCTGACCTGCCCTGGCTCATCTCTGTTGAGATTAAATGCTTTTGCTAGTTGGTTCCCAGAGAATAAAAAAAAACCACAAAAAAACCCACACAGCGTCATGGCTGATCAAAAGCAATGTCCTAGACTGGCACAGGGCCCTCTTCTTGTCAGTTTGGTTGCTCTTCCATGGGTGGTGAACCTTGTGTCCCCAAATAAACCAGACACTGCCCTCCGCCCTGGGGACTCTCAAAACTTGGCTGGCTCCTTACAGGGCAGAGGCAGCAATGGTGACGTTTCTCCCAAGAACATGTCATCCTGCTCAAAGACGCCAGCAGTTTGTGTCAACTCTCACATGTTGCCTAGCCTGGAGAGGACAGCTGTTGTTCAAGGCTGCCTGGAACCACGCCTCCACACAAGCTGGGCAAGTAAAGGAAGTGCCCTTAGAGACTTCAGCTGCTGAGGGCAGACTTGGATTTCTGAGCTACCCAGGCATTGCAAACCTGAGGGCCAGCCCAGGACCGTGCATCAGTTGGCTGCAAGTCACCTGGGTGTTAGATAGCCAAGTGACCCATCTGTTTACAAGAAAAGCTACTTATTAAATAAGAAACACTGAGCAGGAAGAGTCTCTCAAACACCCACCCTCTTCGTGATGTCTAGCACAAGCTGCCACCACCCCAGCTTTTGTTAACTGGGTTGTGACAGTAAGTGCTATGGGGGTGAAAATCTCCAGGTGAGGTCCCACCTACAGTGAGGATGGTGAAAAGGAGAGGAATGCATGAGCTGAGAGTGGACAGACATCAGCCTGAAAATGGTAACGGTCACTGGGTGAACCTCTAAGGTCAAAAAGTCCCTATTAACTGCCAGCAGACGAGAGCAGAAAGATTACTTTATTCTTGTATCCTTAGGCTCTTCCCATAATTATCCACCACTCCACTGTCACTGCTGGGATCCTAGGCTTAACAGACACTTATCCCAGTATCAAATGACTGTCATGCTCCAAGCTAAGCAAGCTACTGCAAAACTTTTTCCCCACTACGCTGGGGGAAATGATGGTCCTTGGCGTACTGCATCCAGCTATTTAACAAGACTACGGTCCTTTGGCAGCATGTTCCTGATTTGCACCCTGTTGCTGAGCTAGCACCTGGGGGGCTGGGCTGCAGCTGGGCTGCATCTATTGCCTGGGAAAGAGCAAGGTATTCAGACTAACTGCAAGCTGGCTTCTGACTGGTACTTTTCTTGGAAAACAACTTTTCTTCAAGCAACGCAGCTTGCATGTCATACCACAACCTGGCTGCATATAGAGGAGGTACCTGCCAGCAGGTACCACTTCCTCCTTCACAGACAAAAAAGTACTGAAGCATTCTTGACACCCATGGGGTGCACTACCCCATGGGCTGGGAAGCAACTGGGAATCCAGAACCCCCTTTCAGATGCAAGGTTCTTCCAAGTCCCTGGTATATAAATTGACTCTCATAAAACAGCACAGGAGCTCAGAGCTTAGGAACACAGATCAACAACCTGTCAACAGTCTGCAAGTCAGCAATGTAAATTCAGCTTATCGTCTGAAGGCTCTTCCAGTAGCTTTCCTGCAAAACCATTACGAGCATATGCAGTGGATGGGTCTCCCAATCAGGAAGACCTTTGCTACAGAATTATGACCAGACTCCTCAACAGTTCTAGGTAGATCTTAAACTCCATGAGCAGGAAGGCGGCCGAGAGTTTCCTTCATTTCAGGTAAGGAGAGAAATTCTGCCATAGTGTCTGCTCATGAACAATACTGAAACCAGTTTTGAGTCCAAGAGGAGGGCCAAGACACTTCTACACAGGTAAGAAAAAAGCAAGCCAAAGCCATCAGTGCTCCTGAAGGAATGCACACATTTTTGTGCTCTGAACAGACATTAAAACCTGTGCCTGACCAAATGGCCACATGATGGCACCACAGCTTTGGGGAGTGAGGACACATCACTACGCTTCGGAGTAAAGACTAAAACCCTCCTAATGAAAAAAGTAGTGTTGCTCTTCTCAAACTGCACCAGCAGAAACCTCCGTCATCGGTGTTGTGTAGATGGAATAACAAAACCCACAAAAGGGAGCTGAAGGAATTTAAGTAATAAAGAGATTTATTAGTCACTTTGAAACAAGTAACTCAAAACTCTCTTTAAAAATGTGTTTCTTCTGGGCTTGGATTTAGAAGGAATAATAGTAAAAAAAAGTAGAGATAGCCAAAGGAAAGGTGTGGTACTGCAGCAAAGATCCAATGGTTTATCCAACCAAAGGCATAATATATGAACTGAGTCCAGAAAGTTTTCTCCCAAACAGTACTGAACATTTAATTCTTAATTAGTCCCCATCAGTTAAAAAAAAAAAAAAAAAAAGAGGGTCTTAAGATGCGAAGAACTCCAAAATGGACCAGTGCGTCTTGGGTGTAGTCAGTGTTAAGGATGCAGGTCAAACCAATCTAGTGCTCTAAGCGAAAAATGATACAAATTGGTCAGCTGCCTTAGAGCAGAATACACAGAAGAAAAGCATGATTCAATGAAATAAAGGTAAAAGGGAGTAAGTGTGGTTATCTGAAATGCAACTGTCCAGGGTCAGACACAGCCGAGACACTAAGAGCGTTACCAAGTCAGGAAGGTCACTCATCAGCAACTAGACTCTCTTAACACATTGCCCATATTCTTGTAGGCCCTGTGGGGATTTAAACCCCTGAACACCCAAACTGAAGATGTCGGGTTTGAGCAGCAACTCCCAGGGCATGCCTACAACCTGCCTCCTTCATGAAAAACCAGCATGGATAGGGCCTTCCTACAGTGCTCCAGCTCTACGGGATTCAAACCAAGATCCAGAACAAAGGACTCTGTAGAAGGGGAGATGCATTTGTCAATACATAGCTCAAAGAATCTCAAGGTAAGGTGCCTTGCTTTTTCCTTCATGTCATTGCTCCTATATACACATTCATTCTGTGGGCAGTTTTCAGTCACAAAAAAAAAAGGCACGGATAACTGCTCTGGCAGTGCTTACCTGGGCAGCTCAGGTATGATGGATCACCTAGCATGTCTACAACTCCAACTATTAGCTCCCCTGGCCTCAAACTTTAGGAATGCTGAAAGGGTAGCTGGTGGTCTGTAAGAGAGTAAACCAAAATACTTCAGGGAGAGGATTGCACAGGCACTGTTATCATAGAAGACACAGAAAACAGAATGTGTTTATAACTCAGTGGGACAGCTTTTAATGGACATCACCAAGCTCTTTGCAGAAAAGAGACTGAAATGTTTTCCAGAAGAGCTATGTTCTACCCAAAAGAGGAGAAAGACATTTAAAATCCAGTGCAGGTAGTGTCACTTCTGCTGGCAGTGCCTGTAGCATTTAGGGGAGGGAAGGAAGAAACAAAGTTGATCTTCCATTTAGATACAACTTGGGTACCATCTTAGCCAACAGCTCTGGATCAATGCAGAGTATGACCACAAAATTTTAGCACAAGCAAGATCAGTCACGAGAGCTTATGTCTCCAACTCTCCTACATGAATGAACAGCCAATAATATTTTTTATTGAAAGACAAAGAGGAAAAAGAAGAGAGACTATGGACTTCAATGACACCAAATGATGGATCAGACACTAGAACCAAACTTACATACTAGTAAGAGTTTTAATCAACCACTCTTAAGAGAAATGGATTGTTTTCTGTTGTTCATGAAATTTTTACCAGGAAGGAGTGAGTATATTTTAATACCAAATGCTACTCAGGAACCATGTTCTGAGAGCCAGATGAAGGAATCTCCCCAACTTTCTCAGGAGAAGGTCTGGTACCATGCAAGTGTCTTGAAACACAGCAGGTTCTAAAAACAATGTTACCTCATCTACTTTAGAACAATCACTTTTTTTTTTTTTTTGCTTCTTGCCTTATTTTTCCTTCCCTGCTCTCAAGAGAACCTGTATGTGCACACCCGCATGCACAGGGGTGGGAAGAAGAGTGAAGTCTGAGGTGTTTTAGGTTCTCTCTAGAGGCATTAGGGATACAGGACAGCTTTAGGACAGTATCTGACACTAGTTTGTCTGGGTCTTAAAGAGGTCAATGTCTGGTCAATCATCAGTCACAAGAGTTAATATTAGAGCAGCATCCTAAACATTAAAAAAACCTACATGCTTGTACCAGCTAAGCCTGTCCAAGATGTCTAGATGTCTAGTGACACAGATACTGCTAAAAATAGATGGGTCTGATTCTGCATAGGCCAGAAGACAGGCAAACTGGCACATACCTATTCATATAAAATGTATCAGTGAGTTACTCATTTGGGCACCAGGAAATCTCTTTGACAAAGCAAGTGTCCTACAAAATAAGAAACAAAACGTGCATCTCAGCCTACTCTCAAAGCTTTGTCCCAAGTGTTCTACCAGAGCAGTTGACCTGGAACAGAATTCCCTTCCTGGCTATTTGATAAGGTCAATCCAACACACAAAAGAAAAACCTCAGACTATATCTGGCACCGCACCAGCACAGGCAAGTGTAACAGAGCCATGTCACACAGCTGCAGGTAAGAAAATTGGAATGAGGCCAGCCACACAGTCTGTCTAAGTCAACATTGTAAGATAAGCCTTCATGTTTATCACAGGATAAACCAGACCATAGAAACAGCGTCTCTGAGCATGAAAACAGTTTCTGAAAAAAACCCAACACCAACCCCAAACCAAAAAACACCCACCTTCCACAGCACTCCAAAATTGAGAGAAGCCACCATTGCTGTAATTCAGCTAAAGAAGGTGTTAAAAAAAATAGGGTTTATTCCACGCTTTCACACCACGTGGGCCATCCACAGAACCCGTGCATGGCATACCTTCCTCGTACCATCAGGCCTAGGCTGTGGCTTGAGTGCTTCAGTATACGCACACCCGGGCATTGTGGAGACACATCACCCAGGGTTAATCAGCTTTCAGCAACCTGCCCAGAAAGCAAAAGTAGGTATTTTGGTAACACCTCCTACTCACAAATATCCTAACCAGCAAAACTAGCATATGTCAACTTTGAAATGCATCTACAGAAGCAATGTGACATAAATCTAAAATGGATACACGTTATCATGCAATTTGGCTGTTTGGTCTCAGGTACTCATCACTAATTCAACTGTTAGTACAATATGCAATTTGATTATTAAAAAGAGTATCAGTCCATTTCCTTAGAAAATCTAAATTTTTATTATACATACTGTATTACACTGAAAATACGTACCCAAAGACAGAATATTTTGAATTTACAACTGTACAAAAAACCAATAGAAAACATACGGGCTATGCTATAGATGTAACATTTTACAAAATGACAGTTCTTGTTAAAGGCACCAGATTCCCAGAGGCCTCTGGCTTAACATTTTTTAGTCTTTTTTTTCCAGTCAGATCTTACTATGAAAATGTGATTCACTCTTAAACTGTATAATGTCAAAGT
This sequence comes from Aptenodytes patagonicus, assembly GCF_965638725.1. Taxonomy (NCBI): domain Eukaryota; kingdom Metazoa; phylum Chordata; class Aves; order Sphenisciformes; family Spheniscidae; genus Aptenodytes; species Aptenodytes patagonicus. Next base: position 9,110,885 of record NC_134952.1, read on the forward strand.
CTCAAGCTTCTTTCATCTGGACAAGTGGTCTGCACTTTGACACAACTTAGTGAGAGAAGTGACCAATTTCACATGAAGGTATCAAGCAACTACCAAAGGCTCCTCCCCATTGCATCCAGCATCCTATGGTATTTAACTCAAAGATTAAATGGCAAAGCTACCAGTGAAAATCAAGTTAACCCACAAAATACCGGCCCAACACTAGACTGTTAACCATACTAAGCCTAGACTGTTCTGTATGGCGATACCTACAGAGCAGTAGAGTTGGAAAAAATGTTCTGTCTAAAAGGAAGATGGAATCTATGATCAGAACTCTCACTCAACATCCTCCTTGGGCTCACCTTCTTCATTACACTCATTTCACTCTTTCTGGTCCTCGCAGCACTCATGAAAGAAAACGGAGCCTAAAGAAACCCAGCACTTCGCTGTAGGGCAAGTTGTTAAAGAAGCCTGGGTATGCATGGATGTGTTCTTTCTCCCCTAAGAACAAAAAGTTTGGACAAGACAGGGAAAAAACGCAAGCCTCTTTCATTGCTTCTTTCTCCAGTATTCCACACTCTAAAAATCAAATAAGCTAATTTATATCATGCCTAGGCTTGCACAGACAGGTGCTTCTTTACAAGCAACGTCAAGAGAAGCTGGGACATCCTGCCTTGCTGAGGTGCAGTAATGCACTTCGGAAGTTTGGGCTTGCTATTTCCTAAAACTTCATGCTTTGGATAAAGGGAAAGAGAAAAAGGACAAACAAAGCTTTAAGAAAACTCTAAACTACTACTCTGGTCAATTTGTCAGTACATCTGCAAGTCATTCTAGAGTCAAATGTTTTTGTTTAATCTAACAGCACACATTGAGTCTCACTGAATGGAATCCAGCTAACATCCAAGTGACTGAATACTCAAGACAAAAAATATTAAGTTCCAGGGCCAGATTTTGTTCCATATGCAACAATTCCATGATATTGGAATTTAAGTGTTGATGTTGCCCTTTCTAAATTGTCTGGCATTACCCCTACTTTCAGGCCACTGGTTCAATGATTTCATTCTCTGAACCAAAGAACTCCACGTAGTTTTACTTCTTACTGTATCATTTTAACAACGTTGCAAAAACTTCCCTTTCTTTAGGTATTTAAAAAACTTTCTAGATTCACAGATCAAGTTGAAGTAATGCTCTGGTACTGAGGGTCATAAAGTCACTTTAAAAATAAATTATTTTTGCAGTGTTAAATTGTCTCATACTAATAACTTAACGGAATTAAAAACATACTATGCTTCTATTTAAAATTTCAATTTATTGCATATGACTGACTTTAGACAAACAGGCCTGGAGACCAACTTTGTTATGCAGCAAATACAATAGGTAGCAGCATGGTTAAGCTTCCTACACACTACTGCATTCTAGAAGGGCTTCTTGAAGAAGAGAGGGACAGCTGTCTCCATCCTGACAGCACGGGTCTGAAATGCAGACTTCTGCGGACTAAGAAAGTTTAGCGAGGGACCCCCCATTAAACTCAAGTAAGCCAAAAGAGCCATCACACAGCAGCTCCTGATCACTACTGAATTGCACAGTCTTGCATCAACAATTTATAATGACAGTACATGCCCCTCAAGTCAGCCAATTTTCTAAAAGTTCTTTCTTAAAAACTGTATTTGGTACTTGCAGCTTATCTAGCAAGCAGGAACAGTTAAGACAGAAGTATCATACATGTTTACAGAAAACTGGTCATCACAAGAAAACTTTAAAAATCTGAATGCAGACAAGAAAAGGAATGTCACTTTTCTTTAAACCTTTCTTTTAAAAGATGAATACTTTCATATTCTATTGTTAGCCCTTACTGTGTAACATACCATAATCAAATAAGTTATAACCATGAAAACGCATTTCTACTGAACTCATTCTAAAAACTAAAACCCACTACTCATCCTCACTTGTCAGGCTGGTTGCTAGCTGTTTAAAAGAAAAATCGCAATCAGAATCACAATCTACATTGCTTCTGAAATGGCGTAATTATGTGGAGGAGAGCCCCCAGTGTGACAGTTATATGTGAGTAACTTTCACACTAATACATGCACAACACTCTGTAATGGTAGCAGGTACCATCAAATAACTTGCCCACTACAGGAGCTAGAACATTCTGTATATTTGCTTAAATAAAGTTAAGAAATCTATACTTTTGGTCACATCTTAAAACACTGTAGAATACAGATTTTCTTACTATTTATACTTGCCCTGTCCTGTTGGATAATTTGTTTGAAAAACTAAAGATAAAATGTAATAAAAATTCCCCAGTACAAAAAGACTAATCAATTATCTAAACATCTTTGTTAGTAAGTGTACTTATGGGATTTGGTCTGCTTTCTTTTCAGAAAAAAAAAAGAAAAAAGCCTAATTTTGTCCCAAGAGTTCCACTTTAACATGAACCTCTAGTCAGCCCAAGGTACCTCCTCAGCACCAAACCACCATTGTGCTACTCATCTTCGTATTTCTTCCTTCTAAGCACTGCTCCCAACCAAGCACAGCTCCACATACAAGTACTGGCAGAAACCAGACGTTTAATCCATGTCTCCTTCAATTGATGAAGCTGAGTCTCCAAAGGATGAATCCTGAACTATGTACATAAGCCCTCTCCATAAATGCAAGCTTTATTTGTACTATTAAAGCCAGATTATACCAGTAGTGTGAACACAGTTATAAAGATAAAAATGTGCTTCTACTAGAAGGGGACAAGTATAAGGCACATTTATATGCCAGTATAATTGTGGCCACATTAGTGATTATACTGATATATCTTCACTGGCAAAAACCACAGCTACAGTCATTCAAACTTTTTGGATCAGGGCTTGGCGATCCAGTGCCTTATGACTGCTCAACCAAACATAAATTAACACTACCTCAAGACAACAAATCTTCCCAACCATCTATATTCAGGTATGTGTCACTCAACCAGTTCTAGGGCCACTTTTAAATTAAGCTGCAATTGGTCTTGAGGTGTAATAGTATCACTTCCTCACAGGTAAGTTATGCTGTTCAAAAGGCTTGCTATGCGAGAGCCACAGATCAGCTTCTGCCCTAAGACTTACATGGTAAAGAGCTATCACTTCCAAGCAGTGACAAGCCACCACTACTTTTCTTTTTTCTTAATTTTGATTTTTTTTCTTCAGAAAGTTAAGATACTCTGTTTCTCTCGATCTCAAATAATGTCAAACAGATTAACTCATGCTGGGCATGGACGTTGACAATATAGCGAGTTAACAAAGCTGCTCAATCCCATCCTATGACCCAAGCATAAATAAGCTAAACATACAGCGGGTACCATTAGACACTGGACATCTACCACCTGCAATATTTAGTTATATTGCAGCTGAATTACAAAATAATCAAGCACTGACTGGTGGTGCTTTAAGTGTCCATTCTTACAATAGAACCCATGTAGCCAAAGAAAATATTTTTACAATAAAGATCTGTGCCCTCGTTTAATCGTAAACCGTGAATGACTGTGCAGTAGTCTTCTCTTCCGGTACTCAGAAGTAAACTGCTCCCATCTGTAATCTTTCAGTCATGATCTCCTTTTCCGGCATCTTGAACTGTAGGAAAATAAAAACACCCCAAAACTTTCCCCCCCTAAGATGAGCTTTCCCTCTCCCAAGATTTAAAAAAAAAAAAAAAAAAAAAAAAAAAAAAAAAAAAAAGCAAGTTTCACACCATCTTCTTCTGTGTTCACTGAGCCCAGTTAGGTTGAAGAGCCACAACTTTTACTCTGGAGGGTACTAAGAAATGTACACATGAATGCCGTTTTGTACAGTTGACATACTCTATGAGCTGGTTGACTCGTCAGCTTGATTTGGTCCAGTCTGCTGTTGCTGCATCTCTTAGGAAACATTAGTTATAGGTTTGTACTTCTTGAATCTGGTCCATTCACCAGTAGCATAGTTCATTTCAAAGACTGTATCAACCAACATAGTAGTGCTGCCAGTGCCATCTGCCTTTGGTAAATCTTCTGTATGCTCACTAAGTTTAATTTGGATGATGTCACCTTGCTCCTGGCAAGGATTCTCTGTGAAAACAAGAACAGGAACAAATTATGCATTTCAGTACTGTATTAGAAAAGGTAAAGAGCACTTGATGGAGATTCTAAACCTTATGCTGAACCCCCCCCCAAACCCAACAAACAAACCCCAAACCCAGCAAGTAATGTCACTAATACACATAGCCACACAAAGATCTTCCTCCCTCCATACATCACAGACTGAGTTTTAAGGATAACAAAAGCAGACCCCAAAAGATGAACCCCAAGGCTAAAGTAACTGAAACAACAACAAAAGGGACAGTAAAGCATGCCAATGTCATTTCTGTCTGCCTCAAGAACCATAAGAGAAGCTTATATTTAAATGGGAGTTGGTAAACTTGAACTACCAGACTGACTTTATTTGGGATACATTTTGTAGTTAAAAGCCTCAACAATTTTCAGCTATTCTGGAAGCCTGAACGGCTTCACTGAAATCACTTGTCCAAGACTCGGTTCCATTCCAGTAGAAGTATTGAATGTTACATTTCCAGGTACTGGAATTGACAATCAGGAAGCTCAAGAATGTCATAGTAGGCAGTTATTTACCCAGCCTTCAGAAGGTGCTGACATTATTACTGAAGGAATTCATATTGTTATATATTTATCATATATGCATATGTGAATATGTAACACACACACGTGCACACTTCCAAAACAATATTTTACCTTGCATTACAAAAAACTGTCCATGTAGATATTAAAGCACATCCTCCTACTGCAATTTGAAGTAGCATCTAGTACTAAGAGCACCATCATTAATGCAAAATACTCAAAACTTTCTTAAAGCCCAGGGATCATCATGGTAACTTTACCCTGGTCATCTTAATAATGTATTGCATTAATTCAAATGCATGAGCTACATTTAGGCTCCAGCACTCCAGTGATAAGAGCCTTCAAATACCAAATTAGAAACCAGAGCTAGTGCAGGTGACAGAGTTCACTTAAGGACTCTTAAGCCCCTTCTCTTCTTACATCTGAATCTTCTGGGTAGACAGCCTTGGTCTATCAAGGCCAATATATGACAGGATCTAGCTATGAGACAGCTTATCTCCCTGTGATTCACAGCACCTGTAGTTACCTAAGTCTCCAAGACAACAGCTGCTACATTTCTAATGCCAAGGAATTAGCAAAGAGGCTCTGTACTACCCAACTTGTACCTTGACGTGCCATGGAAGAACTTACGTTCATTGGTCTTCTAGACAGACTACTAGGACCTAACCAGTCTGTTCACTGTTCTAACTGGCTGCCTTGTTTCTCCTCAACCCCTAGGCTATATTACATGTGTTCAGTTATGTATATATTGTGTTTAGCAGCTGCTCTGACAGACTCTTTGACTTACTGGAAATAGACCCTAAAGACCCATTTCCAGGTAGAACTAAAGTAGTTAGAACTGTAATCCATAAAACTACATACAGTCCAGAGTAAAGCAAAGAGTCCCATACATACAGAGTAAAGCTAAAGCAAGAATCTTGCACTCACATATGCACATTTAGAAATGCTAGGCTATATTTCAGATTTGGGTATCCAAAAGCAAGCTAAGTTAGTCTCAATACATGCCTCTGGATCCTGCCATGAATCCAAGTATAAGAGCCTTTTCTGGCCTTGTAACTTTGTTTGCAGTCTTGAACATTTCCTGTGCAGCATACATTTGCTCCCTCTGCAACAGATACAACAAATATGAATTCCAGTGGAGAAAACACTGCCAACAGGTACCATATTAATACCCACAGACAAGCGTAAGAGTAAGGTGGAAGTTTGTAGACCTGTAAAAAGTAAACAAAAAAAGCGCCTTAACCTCAAGGCTTTCCCTCCTTAATGCTTACACCTAAGACCTACAGCAGTGACAACTGAATTCTGAAACTGGAAAGAAAACACCACCTTTAAATAGTTTCAGAAACATGTGCTAAAACACAATGTTTACATTATCGATTTTGTGTTCTTTATGACATAAGGAGAAAAAACCCAATGCTTCCTCTGCAGTCCAAACCCAGGCTTGCAATAATTTCAGAGGGTTTTTTTTTTTTTTCTTTAATAAATGAAGTAGAGGTACTGAAAAAGAAAGTCACCCAGTTTCTTAAAGTTCAGTTCTTTCAAGCCAGGCTTACAGATGTGCTTAGCAAAGTCTTCAAATCAGTTGCATCTTGAATTAGTTACCTGCTTAACTTCAAGCATGCACATAATATATACTAACATACCAGCAATAAGCTTCAGGACATAAGTAATTGCTGTTGAATTTAGTTTCCTCCCCACTCAGGCTTTAAAAGATGTGTAATTGGGGGGGTGAGGGGATCAAGAAATAAAAGCTTTCACCTTAGAATAATCTATTGACATCTTTTCTCCTACCATTGCAATGACAAGATCCTTTTTAGCAGCTTACATTATATGCAATTGGCTGGGCAACAGCTCTGCTAGAAATACACCTTTCTCCCAAAATTCTTTGTAACAAGTAACACAACATTATTTTACATAATAAATAGCAGTAAATAAAAGACATCTTACTGTAGACATTAACACTGCACAATTAAAAGCGTTGTGATTAACATTTATAAGACAGCAATGCTAACAAAGCCACAAAACATTTTAATTCTCTGTGGTTATAAAAAAAGCAGGCTCAACCACTCCATGATCCAAAGGCCAGGAACTGCCAACATACCAAATGAGATCCATAATAAAAATTTGTGTTTTCCAATCTACATCAAAAGCAGCAGTGAAAAAGAACTTGGTTTTACTTACTGTGAGAGAGAGGCTTTTTTTCGGTGGTGGCTGTTGCTGAGTTTGGGGGGCCACTTGTGGTGCTTGTGCTGCAGGGGAAATGGCAGGAGGTGTGGTAGGTGTTAGGGGTGAGGTAGGTGTAGCTGCAGGTGGATTAGAGTTACTATTGTACATGGGTGTTCTTTGTTTGAATTGTGCAGGAAGAGTTGTGGTAGCATTTGGAGCTGCAGGTTCTTCAGTCTGTCTGTTAGTCTGCAAGGCCTCTCGTGCAGAGCCAGCTGCAAAAAACAATCAGGATAATTAAAAACATTATAATCCGCAAACAGGGATTAGCATCACCGAGGGCTTTTAAAGAAAACTAAAAATTCTGATTATTCCATTTTAGCACCACGATTCAATATACCATCTAATATCTGTATGAAAAATTGAAGAGCTAATGCTCTTTCCACTCAATTATCTTCAGCAATAATTAGACAACTGAGTGACTAGCTGTCCAATATGGATTACACTATATTTAGCATCAAATTTTATGTTTAATGGATATCAGATTTATTAAATTGGAACTGCTTTATTTACTTTTTAGCTTATATTGCTATAACAACTGTACTCTGACCCTACGAGGATTACTGCTGTACTGTTATGCAGAAGCCAAAACCATAAAAATATTTCAGTTTTACCTAATGTAGCAGCAGCTTCCAAAGGAAATGGTAATTAAGTCTCAGCCAGTAACAAATACTGAAAATACACAAATACTTAAACAGATGACAGAATTAAACGCAGTCTTCACAAATCACTCATTATTTAAACACTAACTGCTAGGAGGGTTAAAACCCCACAGTATTGACAAGTCCTAACTCTCTTATTTCTCGAAGTTGATCTATTCACCTGCACTTAAGGGAGCTACTATTCCAAACCTGGCTGCAGGTAGAGATTACATATATGATCAAGCTACTGCTATTTCGTAAGTTACCATCTGTCCAGCAAACAGTAATTACCCAGCGCACACTCCAGCCAGTTACATTCTTTTGCAGCTCTTAGACACAGGCAGGCACAGCTGCTTAAGCACCTTTCTTGAATCTCATGAGGTTTAAGCTAACCTATTCACATTGTGTTCACAGTAGACTATAAGGCAGATACAGACCAGAGCTAGGCCGATGCCTTTCAGATCAGATTTTATAGAATGAGAGGTCTACCCCTCTCCATCTAGGCACAGATACAGCATTGGTTTTAACAATATGGCTATTATCCAGTAAGATGTGGAACATGACAGTGAACACTTGATAGGACAAACACTTGTAACAATTAGTTACCCCTTAATTTTGTACAAATCTCTTAAATTTTATTACTGGCTTCCTCTCATGTCAGGATAACCGACTTGCATAAAGTAACATGTCTTAATTTTGCAACCTCAGATCACATGAGACCAAACACGTGGATCTTCTGTGTGCATCTTTTATCAAGGAAACAGTTTTATATTCCTTGCCCATAAGAAAAGCTAGATACCACATACTCCAGAAGGAAAAAATAAGTTAGAAAAAAAATAGAGAACAAAGACAATAGAGAATTTTAAACTAGGCTTTTCCTGCTGTTGGAATGCAATGCCAAGGCTCTGGAAAATAATACTAGCTGCTGACAACACTGATGTGCTCTTGGCAGCGCTCCTTCTGGAGATGCCAATTTTCTGCCAGAGAAAGATTTGCATGGACCTTCAGAGAGATTCTGAACTGTTTCAGGGCCAAGTGAAGCGATCAGATTTTGCATATGCATTCTTCTATAATGACCAACATGCCACAGCTCACATACATAAAGACAAACATTACAGTACCAAATCACAACAAGCAAGAGTAAAAATAATGCATTAAACTGAAATGTTGGTTCTCTGTTAACTGCAAGGTCTGGTAATGAATCCCAGTCACGCACATCTGTTAGCGCAAACTGATACATTCCTTTAAGACTTTACACGCAGCAGGGAAGGAAAAGTAAAACCAAGTGTGTTAAAATAAAAGGTGTAGAAATAAAGGATTTGTACAAATGCTATTTTTTTTTAACTATAGGTAATTTTCTAAAATTGAAAATAATGTAGCACTTTTCAAAATACGCAGGAACTCGGCTATTATCTATCAGACTGTTATAAAAAGGTAAAAGGAAAATAGATGGCTTGATCCCAGCCTGTGTGAAAGCTAATATGTACTTGCCTCTAGAAACGTATCTGACTCTTGAAAGCAACTGTTTTGTAAGTGCATGCATGAGGATGCATGTATGGAGTATGTACTCTAGACTTATGTGTATTACTGGTGTCTCTTTAGGGATTAAAAAAAATGCTGGATTTTCTATTACAGAGTAAGAAAAAAACCCAAACAGTAAATTGCTTTGCTTGTTTGACTTAACTAGCAGTCATTTTAAGACTTAAAAACAACAAGCGTTTTCTTTATTTAGGTTAAATGATATGTCTGGTTACCCAAACCCCAAAGGCTGGGTTCCTGCAGTGGATTTTTAGACTGCTAATGTTAAGTTTCACTAGAGTTGAGAGATAGCAGGTTTGTAAATAAAAGAAGAGCTAGACAATAAAACTGTGTAGAGTTGGAGGTACTAAGTCCCAAAAGCAAAAAAGTATCTTTTACCTGGCTGTGTTTCAGAACTTGGGATGTACGAGGAAGACGGCACCACACTGGGTGTAGCAGGTAAATAACTTGTAGAAGGTAGTGCAGGCTCATTGTTCAATGAGCCAAGTTTCTGTAAAGCAGAAAAGAAAGTGTAATAGCCATACTGCATATATTCATGCGCATTTTAAATACAATTTCAACATTAGTTCTGCTACGATATTCCTTTTGGGAACTTAATTATGGACACTTCTGTTAGAGCAAGTTTGCCCTTTCAACCCTAACTCCCGATACAAACTTCAGACATTAGAATTACCCTAGGAGAGAAAAACCAGCTTTTATTTCCCCTAATTCAGATCAAAGGCACAGTCTGAGCCAGGAAAAATACTATTATGGAAAATGTACTGCTGCGAAGAGAGTCAAGCTGCTGTTCCTTTGTCCCATTCCTCAGCTGGTAGTGTGGAGACCAGATGATGAAATTTGTGCAGATGGTACTCTCTGAAGAATTACACTATAGAAATAAGCGATCTTCTGCCTGAGCAAACATGCTTTTCACTATTAGCAAGCAGAAACCTGTGTTCATCCATCGGCAAAAGGCCTACTAAAGTACCACCCAGGAGAATGCAAAGGCCTCTGGGACATAAGCAAGCAGAAGGCAGCAGTAAAAGCACAGGTAAAACCCCGTTTCCACTGAAACGGGCAGTCAACACCAACATGACGGATGTAATCTAGGATCAGGCCAAAGAAAATGCCACATTTTGTACTTAACCATACATGATATTGCACACACAGCATAGAGACAGCAGCATGGTATCTCTATGAAGATCTTCACTTTAGTCCAATGCAGCCTTATAAACATAAGGGGTTGACAGAGGAAAGAAGTTTTGGGGGAGTAAGTCTAGCAGACAAATCATTTAAGGTAGCCTTACTAGACAAAAGATGGCTATTCTGTAGAAGGCGGAGCTTGCCAAAAAAGACTCTTAGCATTCTGCAGAAAGACAGGCAACGACCTTCGCTCCTGACACAGGCCTACCAATATCTGCCTACATGTTGGTTTTGGCATGTGTGCCATAGATTGCTACCCCCTTAACCATGGGACCGATGTTGCATGTGCTTACCGTTAGGCTCTAGAGGAAAAAATGCCTGGCTCACCAACCAAACCACAGGTCTTTTAAACAGAGTGCTCTCCAAAGGCAAGCACTGCATCTTAACACATGGACTTAGAGAGGCAGAGGTAATCATGACCACTTTAAATTTGGAACAAGAGAAGACACTTAAGATTTGATATGGATTTCTATCATCCTGAGAGGCTTGCGAACACTGGGTGCAGCAGCCTCAAATTATCTCTTGGTATCTAAAGAACCCAGTTGTCCAAATTAATTCCAGGCCAAGGCTTGCTGGAATAGAACAGACAGTTTCTAACTCAGAAGTGGGAGGAGCACCTAACATTCCTGTAAAAGCTATGCCCTGACTGAGGAAACAAAGCTGCATCACACTTTTTCCAAAGCACTGTATCTGAAAGACTAGGAAAAAACCCTACACACAACTCCCCCCACCTCCCACCCCCCCCAACTGAACTACCTCTAGCAACAGGTTAGCTTTTTCAGTAGATCCTAAATAATTTTTTTTTTTTTTTTTTAATCCAAAAGGACTGTTAAGAGAAGGAGCAGCCACCTCTGAACTTTACGGGTTTTAAGAAGCACAAATTTATAAGCCATGGGTAATTTGGACGGAGATCAATTCCACTGTATTTCTCCTCCCCTTTCAGTAGTACTGGGACTGGCTAAGCCTTGTTAGACAGGTTTGGAGACCTCAGAAAAAGCTGCCTTTTGGATTACGCATCAATTCTCAAAGATTACAAGCTAAAAATGGAGAAGAGAACCACAGAAGGCTACTAGCATGTAGGTTCTTTTCTCAAGCCAGAAGACAGATGAGTTGTAAAGACTTCTTTCTTACTTGGCTGCTCATATTCAGCTATCCCTCCTGGGCACAGGCCAACGACAAGTGCTCCTCACCGAGACTTCGGTGGACACTATTCCACTAGGGTCACAAAGGATGCACAGGCACAGAGTGAAACCTGCAGGAACTCTTGAAAATGATTCCACCTCTCTAGGGTCAGAGAGCCCTCCTATCCCTTTCACCTCTGACAGAACACGACAATCCTCAGTTACAGAAATGCCATACCCCATCACAAACTTAAAATAGCGACAAGAAAACAAACAAAAAAATTTACCTTCATCCTGCTTTGAATTTTTTATCTAGCTTGGTGAGAATATAATGGAATTTTGAAGTAATTTTGTCAAGATTTTTACATTAAAAGGCATGTTTCAACAAGTTAGTAAAATATCATTATCATTACAGTGTCTAAGAATAACATGCATCATGGTTTCCCTCATCTGTTTTTTGTTTGTTTGGTTGGTTTTTGTTTGTTTTGGTTTTGTTTGGTTTTACCTGTGTAGACACAAGGCCAGCAGCATAATCTGGGGTAGCATTTTCTACTACTGTTTCTTCTTTGGCTTGCTTTTCCACAACTTCTGTATCTATTGCATAAAAATAGAAGTCAGTTCAAGGAAAAATTTTCTGAAATAAGAATTAGATACACTTGTTTAAACAAAGAGATAAAAATGCATTTCTCAAAGTCTGCTAAAACATGCTTAAAGAGGTATATGCTGAAAGGTTGGTAGACACAGTAATCTTCATACACAGTTTTATAATCAACCCAATTATGAACTGAACCATAATGTATATCCATCAAGATACAGTAACTAAGTAATTAGGCAGAATTGGCTAATTTTGTGATATTAGAAAGCATCAAAACCCAAGCAAAAATTTAATTGCAAGTATGATTTTGTTCTGAGATGGTACTCATTTTTTTGGTGATAAACACAAAAAGGTTGTTTTGGGGCAAATATGATACCTCATGTATGTTCCTGACATGGTTAAGTAGAGCACTGCACTGTCACTTGACTTGAGAGCAGTTTATCAGATATTATTCACTTGTTAAGATCTCTCAGCCAGAATTTTGGATAGCACTACAAGTTTTTTCAACATTACTTTCAATTAATTTATTTGGCCACACAGCCAGTAGAAAAAAGCATACCAAAGTATCTCAGAACAATTCTATTACCGAAGCCACTCACACACCTATGTGCTGCCCAAAGCACAACTGACTAGTTCAATCCTTTCATGCAACCGAGTCAAGAGATTACCCAGGCACATGGCAATATGACTAGGAGCATTGAAACAAAAAGAGTGAAAATCCTCCCTTAAAGCATTTTTGGGTTGTGGTTTGGGGTTTTTTTTTCCCTTTTTTAAAGTTTAGCTGACAATAAGTTTTAACAAATGAAGAACAAAATGGTACTACAAATCTAGATCCTATCTGCAGGTATATTAATAGCCTTTGTAAGTAGCATGCTATACCAACCTAATGTCTTTCTTCTTCTCTTTGCTTCACGGCCAGCACCTACCATATCCAGCTCAGAGATATCTAGAAGCTAAAAAGACAGACCACAGAGAGCTTAATAACCATTGTTAAATTTATGTAGTTGATCTCTAAATATTGTCCTTAATTTTTTCTTTAATATATTGATACTTGATTCAAAACAGCATCAGAAATTCACTTTCGTCCTGGTTTTGGCTAGGATAGAGTTAATTTTCTTCCTAGTAGCTGGTATAGTGCTGTGTTTTGGATTTAGTATGAGAATAATGTTGATAGCTACAACTAAAACATCGGTGTGTTAAGTAGTGCTTACACTAGTCAAGGACTTTTCAGCTTCCCATGCTCTACCGACTGAGAAGGCTGGAGGTGCACAAGAAGCTGGGAGGGGGCACAGCCAGGACAGCTGACACAAACCGGCCAAAAGGATGTTCCATACCATGTGATGTCATGCTCAGTACATAAACTGGGGGAAAGCTGGCCGGGGACTGACTGGTGCATCACTTGCTTTGTACATTTTATTTTATTTCAATTATTAAACTGTTCTTATCTCAACCCAGGAATGTTCTCACTTTTACTCTTCTGATTCTCTCCCCCATCCCACCGGGGCGGGGCAGGAAGAGTGAGTGAGCAGCTGTGCGGTGCTCAGTTGCTGGCTGAGGTTAAACCCCGACAACTTTAGATCAGGGAGAAGAACTGAGCAGGAAAGCAAGAGACTAAGAAAGAGTGCACCTACCTTTACTCCTCTTTCTTTGCGCAAAGGCGTTCTCGAAGGAGGAATAGGAGTTCTGTTTCCAGAAGGACTAAATACACTAGGTGCTGAAGTACTCCTGAATGGAGCTTGTTTTGGTATTCCTTTGAGTGGTGCTTAGGGAAGAGCAAAAAAGGCAACAACTGTAATATATGTTTAGTTACAAAACACAATAATGAGGAGTTCTTTGGCTTTTCCCCTTCTTAACATGCACCTCCTCCTCCCCCTTTAACTTCAAATGTTTATAATGTGGAACTGTCTATAATACACTACACGTCCCTCAAAGGCCAGATTAGGTGTTACCCTTCAAACAAGGAGTAAGAGCCCATCTCTAGGCTAATACTTGCAACCCCATTCTATATAAAGTAATCGAACAGGTGCACTGCTATCAAAATACACTTTTCCTACATACATTGATGCTGTCCTTACTTATAACAAATAAACTCTGAACACACAAAAAGGTACTGGGCATGAATGTTCTGAATCCAATTACTGCCAAAGTTGCTCTTTGAACTTTAAGATCTAGTTACTTGGTAAAACTGTATTTAATCAAAGATTCTTAGCCAAGCTTCTGCAGGGCTAAGGGCTCGTAATCTACTGGAAAGGTAAATTACTGCTTCACACAGAGGTTTGAAATTCTGGAGCTGCTGTTTGCACAAGGAGGAGGATCAAATTTGGGTCTATATCGCAAACAGAAAACCTGCTGTCCCGATGCTCGGTAGAAACTGCTACACTTGTAAGAAGCTGTTTTCCCCCAACTTTACAGTTACCCTTCTACCTCATGCTTAATGTAAGCGCTGAAGATGGCATTCTTTCATCAACTGCTAAAAAATTAGGGACACACATATATATCTATCAGGTCTTTGAGCCTCCTGACAATCTCATCATACCCTACAATTTGAAGATAAACACAGAATTTTAGTTTAAGGTTAGATACTCTGTATCCCTCTACATGTTGTACTGAAAGCCTTTTCACCATAGGATAATCCTCTCTGACCAATGTAAGTAAGTTTCAGCAGAGTAAACCCTAGCTGGTCCCATAACTCATACTGCTAGAGACCACCTGGCTCTAAAGGTCAAGTCTAAAAACTAGCTTTATTAGTTCAATGGCTAGAAAAAATGCCAAGAAGAACTAATGGTCAATTTCTATACTGGGACAATTTTTAGTTCAAATTACAACTATACTTTTTGGCTGCATGTTCATGCAGGGAAATGCAAACTTTGGTGCTCAAAACCACATCTTAAATAGCATCGACACAAAGCTTCATAGCTTCTAGCCACCACACCAAGAAATCACTCAAGTTTTACACCTCAGCAACATATTGGTGGTCAGAAAAGTTATACCTGTGCAGTGATTTAAAGTATGTAACTAATTTTGAACCCTCCTCTTGCTCCTAGTCAAAAACTTATTTGAAAAATTCAAGCAGTTCAGGAACTTCAGCAAGCAGCTGAAATCGATTAATGCAAAGTTGAAGAATGATTATACATCTTTGTCATGTCCATTAAATAGAAGCCACTGCACAGCCTTGACTGCAGAGAGCACACTGTCCCCTCTTCTTTCTCCACGCAGAATTATACAAGATAGTTTCAGTCTACTTCACAGCATTTCAAAGAACACAGCAGATTACTGTGATCCACTCTGCTCCCTTTTGGAGCAACATGGCTTAGTCAGGAGTTATTCCTGGAGTGATGCAAATTAAATTCTTATCAAAGTCTACAGGCATGATCTAGCTGCATACATTTTAGAAGCATGGCAGATATACTTGCCATTTAAGAAACATCCCCCCCCTTGTTCTTTCTGACAAGACATGTCAGAAACATTTAAATATCAGGAGAGAAGGAGGCAGAAAAGGAGAAATCCTTTGCTTCAAAAAGAATTAAGTTTTTGTAAAAACTAGACAGTAATTTTATTCTTCACGGCTATTTTATCAGATTTTCTTTCCAGGAAGTGATGAAAGTGAGCCATACTTGTCGTATCTATCTTTTTGACCAGTCCCCTGCCTTTGGCATGGAAAGGCACTCCTGCAGTCTTCTTGAGCTGTTGTGCAGTTTCTGTTGCTAAAAAGAAAAAGGGCTTTAGTTATTACAGAATCTGCACTGAAAAAATACAATACATTGCTTCTTATATAAAGTGTTATTAACTAATACATAAAAAGATGGGAATAGCAACAAAATTATATTTTAATTAAAACCCAGGTCATTTACGCGAGGTAAACACAGTATTTGGAGAAAATACAAAATCAATATGACTATGCAACTGACAAGATGGTCTAAGCTAGAAGAAATTATCAGAGTAGACAATTTACTCAATAGAGATTGAAATAATTAAAGAAAGTTCTATATAACATCATGAAAAATTAAAAAACCAGACCAGCTACTCAAGTCACATGCAAGAAAGAAGCAAGCTGCTGCAACCAAACAGCAGATACAGTAAACTATTTTAAGATCACTTAGTTCAAGCAGCTACCAGTACATATATGTACACGTTGCCTTTTGTTAGCAAAAACCCTCTTAGCTTTCACACCCTGTATAGCCATACTGAGTAAAAGAAAGCATTAATTAGCAGCTTTTGCTCCCTGTTGCAAAAACATACGGCAAAATAAAACTAGGTTCTCATTTCAGTTTTGTTTCATTTCAGTTTTGTTTCAGGAGCTTTAACCAAAGCTGTCCCTCACAAGTCTTCACAACTGACTGTTAAATATACCCATGACAGAATATGTCTGTGCTTTAAAAAGCTACAGCTTTTTGTATGCCTTGAAATCTGAACAGCATTTAAATTAAGATTAGCACTTTAATGTAATCATGGCCGGAATGACTCGCACCTGCTCTTCCACACACACCAGTCTATCAAAGAAAAAAAAAATCAGCCAGCAAAGCTCTCATAACAGAAAATTTTAATGTATATCCCCATAGTGGAGAATGAGACTGAATATAAATTTTCCCTTCACCATTTCATTTGTTGCTCAATCTTACCAACCAACTGTAATACTACTTACACTTCTGCAAGAGTTCAGCTCTGAGAGTGGCACTTTTAGGTTTCCTTTTCAGCTGGAAGTGTTTCACTGGGGGAGTAAGTGGCCCAGCTAGTGTTGTCAACGCATTTTTGTTTAAGTATTGGCATTCCAACGGCAACATAGCTGAAGTTTCACATTCACTTACTGCATAAAGAGTTAACACAGTACACATGGGTATTAGCACCTCTTTGATAGGTAATTACAAAACATTTTACAACTAGTGTACAGGTGTTTAAGTTTTAGATTACTTGTTTAGACACCAAAAGTAATTTAGTTCTAATTATTACACAGTATATAACCAGTTATTAGGATGTTTGTTTTTTACATTAGCTCCATAAGAGCTTCCATGTTAATTATACCTAGTCAAATTACAGGAATCTTAAATATGCTACCATTGTCAAAGAAGATAAAAATGATTGAATTCTCAGATTCCTTAAAAATTACACATGAGAAGGAAACTAATAAACAGAAGTCCAAACCAAAAGTGTGAACAGACAAATGATCATTTGTTTATAGTAAGAAAACAAAATGCTTCCACCTCCAAGTCATTTCATTATTGGTCTGCTGCAATCCTAACTCCAAGACCATGTCTGCCCATTGATGCCTGAGGGCTTTTTCTAGGCAATGTGCTAAATCAAACCCACTGAAGTAGGAGTAGCTTTGCATCACCATTTACTACATTGTTTGAAGCAGCAACTGTGCAAGTGCCTGAGCCAGTATTTTCAGCTGCTAGGCAATCCGTAGCTAGTTGGACACCAGCAGCATAACTCTTCCTGTGATCAGTCTCCCCCACAGCACCTATCATTTGTTGCCTAGAGGACTTCCAGCAGAGAGGCACCCCACCTGCCCAATACAACGGTGGTGCTTCCACACACACAAGGCTGTCCACACAAGCACTGCAGAAACAGAGCCTTACTGTCTTCTTTGGTACTACGACATACGAGACAGAGCAATATATGAAAAACCTCAACTTACTAAGCTGCAGTAAGTCAGTTATTACCTATCAGTGCACATAAGCCCGTAAACGATACTAATGAATCCACATTAACTTGTGTGTTGCCCTTCACAAACGTTCAGGGTAATACCTGACATGCAAGTTCTGATGATATGTGAAAAGATAATTTAAGAAGTTACCGTTCCTCAAATATCACAGTTCCCAGTCCACTAACATGCCAGGTCATGAACTGTGACACTTAAGAGACAAGACATACTGCTTGTCCTGATACCAGTACTGTTAAGATAGCAAGTTTGCCTGTGAAACGACAGGTTATTTCTGAAAAAAGGCATCGTATGTCTGTAATTTTCACCAACGTAAAAGACTTACCTTTTTCTCTAAGCTCTCCTAAAATATCTTGAACATTGGGATTCTGTTCTTCAAGATCAAGGTTAAGGGAGCCAGTATCTGGAAAGGATTTTAAAATATCAGCTACCATTAAGACCCAGGGGTCTGAATCCAAGGTAGCGAGCTGGATAATTTCAGTCAGTGCCCCTTTCATCTAACAAAAAAAGAAAAAGAAAATCAGCCAATTGGAAACAGTTTTAAACAGATTATAGTTGGATTTTTTTTTTTTATTTTAAAAAGACACTAGCATAAACATGCACAATGTTTTACTACTGGGGAAGGGAAGAGGGAGACTGCTTCACCACAGTTACACATTAACTCTAGAACTAACTAAAGAATGAACCAAGATAATTTTTTTTTTTTTTTTTTAATATTGCTTTCGGTCAATCTAACCCAAGTTTGTTTTGAGCTTTTGGCAGCTCAAAGCTTTGTTTAGCACTGAACATTTTTACTAAAAGCAGTAAGCCAGATCCTTACATTACTGTCTCCTTAGTTCTACACTTATACTCCCAGTGTACCCACTAGAATACAACAAGTTATTTAGAACAGGCATCTAAATGAAGATGTGCCCCTTTCTGGGCTACAGAATCATATAGCAGACAGACTATATCCGCATCATATGAACATGAAGTCAGTCCTCAAAATTTTACTTAAGCTTAGGCCAAAATAATGTGTTTCACGCTAATCAAAACTGTATTGTTTGACAAAAACTACGTATTACAGAAGTAGACCCAGCCCTCTAATATGCCACAAGTAACAAGATTTTCCATCTACCCAAAGTTTCTATAGTCAGAAAAAAAAGTTATTTTTCTTTAAGCACCTATCTTGAAAAAGGGGAAATAATGCATAATATTAATAAAAAAAATTCATTGTCACAGTAATTTTTTTTAATTACTGATGAACATGTCTGGTGGCACTATGAAATGAAATAAAAATCAAGATGACTACAGTCAGGGGTTTACACAGTGAATCTCAAATTAGTTGTTCTACTTGATTCACAGGTAAGCTTAAACCTCCCAAATAGAGACTAAACACTTGCTTTTTTTTTTCCTAAGTAAACTTTCATGTAAGCATTAAAGCATTAGCTTCACAGAACTAAGATGTTTGAGGTGTACTGTGCGTCTGTCAAGCCACAAAACGTAACAGTAAAATTACTTATTTAGACATTCTCTATCTGTATGGTACTAACATTGAAGAATTTACAAACAAGTATAAGGAAATACTTGAATTTTGATTTTTCACAACCCGTTGTGGCACATACAGCTTAGTTACAGTCTATATGTTTCTGAACACAGAGACAAGCAAGAGATTCATCTTCACCTTTATGCTGCATTTCTTTCCCTTTCTTTAGAACCAGCCTTTGCTTATATGAAAAAGTTTAATAAAATAAGCTTACTCTACTCACGCAACTCTAAGAAATAAATTTCTGCTCTCCATTTCCCCCCCTCCAAGCACTTTTAAAGCTGAGAGGCAGACAAACATTGACATTTCTCAATTCCTTTCACCCATACAATGTTACTGCCCTCTCACCTTAGAAAGGTTTGCAAGTGCACTATAGGGGCAGTTTGTCCTTCACCACTTGCACATTCTAGTGCTCATAGTAATGTGCTTGTGAAACGAACCAGATCAGTTCATCTGACCGAAAACTAGCATCTCTTTATAGCTTTAAGCTTGATCAGCCCCTTGGTGTGGCTGCCTACAGTCACCCAAACACGAGGACCACAGAAAGAGTGGAGCAGAAAGGAGGCACTACAGTCAGTTATCATCTTCAGCAGCACTACCGATTTGCTTTGGGTTAAACTGACCACATAACCATGACCACGCACTGTTTAACATGTTAAATTTAACCAACACTTACCCAATGGAGAGAATCAATTTCTAAGGTTCTAGTCTTTGTTGTCCTCCATTGCTCATTTCTTTCTCAGTAAACATAAAAAAACCTACCTAGACTCCACACAGACTTGTCAATCTCTCTATTCTAACCCTAAACTGCTCATCAGAAGTCACTTCTACTACAGTGGATGAGTGTGAATACCATTGAAAAAGTCCTTTATTCTCCTATCTATTCTATAGGAATTACAGTACTGATTTACACAAAACACCTGAAAATTTAAAACATGCCATGAGATCTGATGAAGCTATGGTTTATTTATAGCTCTTTTACAAGCTTTTACCTGGACACCACTAATGCAGGTAAGTGCATAGAATGTAATTTCCTCCATCAAAGTAAACTCAGGCAACAGTTGGAGGAAAGATGTCTCCTGTATCCTCCCAATTTACCCTTCATATCTGCTCCACAAAACTCATATTTGTACCAAAAATTCACAGAGCTACATGCCTATACTATGTATGTTCCTGTGGAGCTCTTGTCTGGGTATGCTACATCCACACTGCTCTCAGAGCAGCTGAAGTTCAGGCAACCTACTTACGCCACAACCCACCACTTCACATGACTTTGGTTCCTTCAAGAAAGGAGCCCAGAAACAACTTGTTTGCCTAACACTGGGCAAATAACATTATCACAAGGCCTCATGGCAGAAAGAACACGGTGAAAGAACAGTCACTGTCACACACAGGGAAGCAAAGCACACTAACTTACTGTGAGCTAACCAGAGACCTTGCCTGAATATGGGTTTGCATTTAACAAGCCTGGATTTGAGTTTTGACTCAGGTTTGTCTTCAAATGGCAATTTAAATATATGTTCCCAGTTCACTGCAGTTGAAATTTTTTTTCAGCTGCTAGTTCGTTTGTGGTTTGAGAATGCATGAAATGTAACTCAAAACAACAGATAATCCTACATACAGTTTTTCTGTTACTTTACAGAGCACAGCCATAATCCCAAGCTCTTAATTGTACAAGACTGCAACACTGGGTCAGTAAGAGTCCCATCAGCTTCAACCAGCATCTTGTTAAGCGTGAATGTCAAGATCTGATGCAACATGTTCTGGCATTTCTCTTATCTAAAACTTAAGGATCTTAAGTATTTTTCTCAGCCTGCTGGCACTAAAAAAAAAAGCATAGGGCACAACTAGAAACATCTAACGAAAGGATCAGGCAGGATGGAAAAATTCTGGGAACAGAGACAAAGGGAGATTAATAATGGCTGCGCAGGAAGAATACACACATAGTATTGTGGGAAGGGGTAAAAAAGGAAATGTTACTGGAAACACACACAGTGATAGCTCCAAGATGACTTCTTGCAAAGAATTCCCATTTATTTGCTTTATATTATGCCTAAATTAATATATATGACTATACCTTTAGACCATTCCATCAACAGTTGGCTAATAAACCCAAACAAGTTTTAATCTTCCAGGGGCCATAGAGAAGGTGATATGTAATAGGTATCTGTATTATTATCAAGCCTTTTCATTAAGCTAAAAGCATTGGATTGAAAGTACTGTATTAATATTTACGCAATACAAAACTAGGATGGATCAAATATCACTATTGTCTACGTTTTGCATTTTAATCATGAATAAGAGTAGAAGTGGCCAAGAGTAATATTAGATTAAAATGTACTATATTACATCACAGAAAAATTAAGAACACTAAACACAGGCCAGAAAGACGCACAGCAGCCTGCCTGTTCTGAACACAGAGGGAAAGGCTAGTGTCATGCGCCTTCTTATTCCTTTGCCCTAGTACTCTACAATTCCCACTTGCAAGAACAGGGGACTCCTGCTTCACATAAGCAAGCAAGAAGAAACAGTCTTGACTTCTGCTCTCTTGCAGCTACTGTAATAAAAAGGCAGGCCACCGCTGGTATAGGCAGCATCTTCCTCTCAAGATAATTCAGAGAGAACAGAAGCACACAGTCCTCATTCCAGACTTGGTTGTAACATCAGTGTCTAACCCTGAACAAATAAATGAAACGCTGGCACAAAAAGAGAACTTGTGCTTGCCATTGTGAATCAGGTTAACAAGAATATAATATACAAAATAAACAGAAGTAACTGTTCTGCCAAATTCACAACTGAAACTCTGGTCAGCACTACACTGAGCTTTAGGCATCATTTCAAATAAGCATGATTATGTGGAAAAAATTTAGCGGATGAAGAGCTGAGGGGCAGGGAGATTCAAGAGTTAGCAAATTCTGCCCAGAGATTACAGTGGGAAAGGATATTTTTGATAACTGCCTACAAAATACACTTAAAATGAAAATGGGAGCCAATTATTCTTATTAGTCAGCGGGAACAAACAAGCAGGAATGAGGTTCACAGCGTGATAAAAATTTAGGTTTATTACCTGTCCCACAGAAGTATTATGAGGATTAAGTCACTAATATCTATACAATATTTGGAGTGTTGAATGAAAACATTATGAAAATTGAAGGATATTACATTTGAGGAAAAAAAACACTTAAGCAAAGGACTGAGCTTTCAAGAGAGCTCATTGAAGATTCACTTGTCTAGACTGAAGCTTTCACAGAGATTTAGAAAGGGCCAGCAGCCAATTAAACCCCTTCTAAACCAAATACCACCACACTTTTCTTGATTCCCATATAACTTCACTCAGACGTCTGCTCCCAAATGGTTTCCATGTTATTATACGCCTCAGTGAAAATGCTATTATAGAGAAAACAGGAAAAAAAAAAAAAAGATTTTGAAGGAAAAAGAAATAAGTCCAATCTGTTATCTAGAGAGGGGAATATCATTTAATATGTTACATAACAAACCAGTAACATATCCTGCATCCACTACTGAGATTCCGAAAGCTTTGCAAAGCTGATGCAATATATTTTCCAATACTCTTAAAAATGCCAGCTGAGTGCTTCTCACACATGATCAATATAGACTGGCACATGGCATGGAAAACACACATACGACTTTCCAAAGAGACTAATGAAGTACTTTCACAGTTAAGTTTAATCATTTTCAGAAATGGAGTGATTTCCAAATGATGAATTTCACTTCCAGGCAGCTACAAGTATCCTATACTAGTGTATTTCTGCTAGCAAAAAGACACCATGTTCAGCGCTCCACAATACACTCAGCAGTGAATACTGTAGAGAAGTACACAGCACAGTGTACATACATATATGTATGTCTGTGTTCGGTATATGTTCTGGGTATCATATGTAAGATACCCAATGCTAGTTAAAATATCCCAAATCTTGATAGTAAGTTACATAACAAATCTTCACAAATACAACCTATTTTAGCATACTCACCACAAATGATCAGTATCTGACAAGACAACATCCCTTTCAGTCACCAGTTTGGCTACAACAGCTATTTTTACCATTTATAGAAGGAAGTCTATAATGATAATAGCAGACCTACCAGCAATGTTAAGGGTTTCTGCCTCATGAGTTTTTCATTTTTAACAATTTTAAGCCTTTCCTCTCAGTTAAAAAAAACCCCTACATTCCCGTGAAATAATTAAAACGTTACAGTTACCTTGCAAAGGACTGAAAATATGCTAAATCCCTAGATCTCAATCAAGTCTGCTCTGTTTACAACGAAAGATTAAATTTATGATTGAATTCACAAACTCTACCAAAGAAATGAAAAATCCCACAGTATTTTTTGTTACAGCAGTAGCAAGAGCTTTATATTTGGAACACAACTGATCACTTTAACAATACACTAAAAGGCACAGCAACTGACTTGCTCTTCTTTATATACACTTTATCTCCATAGCTAACAAAAGCACAGATCAAGTTGCTGGCTACCATCTTCCTCAGAATCAGTTTAAAAAGTTCTTTTACCCACCCAGTGAACATTCTTGCAGCTTTTCAACAAATTATTTCAGTTTGCTTGAATGCTGCTCCCTCAAAGAGTTGGCATGAGGGTTATTTATGAAGGTCCCTAAGCTTTTTTAAGCTCTTTTCGATCTAAAAACATCACTAATTTGTTAGCTTTTTCTAAACATTGCAATACTAATTTCTTCCAAGCTACTTGGGTTTTCACGCTACTTCAGAAGAACTTTGCATATTCAGAGTTCATGTGAGCTTATGCATAGCTCCCCATCCCCCTTTCTGGCCTTGGTTATTTTGTTTGTCCAAAACACAACTGCATTTGTCACACACAAGGAAAACAGCTCGTGCACTGGACAGGCACTAAACACGAACACCATGTTTTAAAAATTAGAGTAAACATGCTGAACAAGATTTTTTTTTAAAGTTATACCAATTAATTAACACAGTGATCAATCATGCAGATGCATGTGGCAAGACAGTCACCGACATACACTAAACTATTGCTTAAATGTGATGCTTGTACATTTTCAGCTTAGAAGTACACAAAAGCTGAGCATACAATAATCCAAGTTACATACTGTCTCCCCACACCCTGCCTAGTATATACGTATATTAAGCCCAAGCAGCAGCTGTGTCCTAGCCAAGAAAGAGACTGGTGCAAGCAGAGCTGAGGATACTCTACAGAAGAAGGTGAGGATTAACTACACACCACCTCCATGATTGTTACCAGGAACCAATACCATACACAGTGGAAGTAGGAGAGGAATTCCTCAAACCTGGCTGAAGAAACTTAAATGTTTCCTAATCATTCTCCAGCTATTGCCCCAAACATCAGTAGCTGCCTACTGGTAAGAATAAGCCAGCTGCAGATGAGGTACGGTCCAGGATCAAATGAATAAGCTTTTCTGGATCTCTGATGACTGCTTGCAGAGCCAGCTCAGACTTGAGCCAGCCAGCTTATTAGCTGGGGTAGGACAGTAAAGGAAAGCACCAGTTGTTCCCAGAAAGGTAAAAAGAAGCAAAAAAAGCATGGCAATTTTCCTCAAGCAAGACCTGACTGCAAGAAGGCAGGGAAAAGCACTGTTTATTGCAGACCCCAGATCTTCCATTCCCAAAGTTTCAGCACTTGCTGCTGTCCTTCTTAAAGCTGAGATGTTTGACTTGGGACACCTACACAGCTGCCAGTATTAAGGAAGGATAGTGAAGCAAGCCTAACATGACTCTTCCTAAATGATCATGCCTCTCTGTCCTAATCCTAGACCAACCACTGCCTCCGGAAAGTCCTCTTCCCCAAAGGCACCTAAACTGTATCAAAACACAGCCTTACAACTACGAGTCCGTGTGGAGGCGTAAGATAGGTTACAGGTCAAAACTGCTTTCTAAACACTAGTGCCAACCAGAGATTCCCCGAAGAGGAGGAGGAGCAGCAAAGCTTCCACTCCACTCGCTCCCTTACCACGGGGAATCTGAGCGCTTTTCCTCACACCAAGGACCGAGTCCTCCGAGCTGGGCCTCAACGGACCGCTCTGCCAGCCGAGACCTTCTTCCTCCCCATCCCCGTCCAAGAAAGGCTGCAAGGGGCAAGCGGGGATGTCTGTGGGGACCAGCCTTACTATATACCCCGCGCCGACTGCGGGCGGGCACCTGCCCTTGAGGAGCAGCCGCTGCTCCGCTTCCCCCCTCAGGGCTGCCGCGGGCAGCTGCCAGCTCCAACCGCCCGCCGCGCGGGAAAGGGCAGCGCGAGGCCGCGTGAGGCGCCGTCCGCGCCGCGCCCCGGGGTCTCCCCTCCCCACAGACTCCGTGTGAAAAGAAAAGGGCGGGCGGGGGAGGTGGTGCTGGCGCTGCCCCCCCTTCTCCCCTCACGCCACCTCCGACCGACCTCTCCCCCTCACACACACGCACCCCGCTCCGGTTAAGCTTCCCGCGCAAGCTCCTACCCAGCTCTCACCTCATCCACCGCCCGGCGGGGCAGGTGCAGCATCCCCAGGAGTAGCTTGAGCTTGACGGCCGAGGAGAGGCCGTGGAAACAGAGGCGGATGTTGTCGATCACCGAAGCCGTGAGCAGCGAGGCAATGCTCGGCGGCGCCCACAGCTCGTCTGTGGAGCCCAGTTTGTTGTGCAGCCACAGGCCAGTGTCGCTCTCCCGCATCGACGCCATCTTGGGAGCGGGGCGAAAAAAGAGGGGATTCTCCACGGGCATTTTATGAAGACACCTAAAGGGAGGAAGGGAGGGGGTGAGGACCCCTGCGGGTCGCTGTCTTGTTCGTAAGCCAAAATGGCGGCACCCTATGAGGTTGCGCTAGGGAAGGCGGAGATTCTGCCGTAATCTAAAATGGCGGCGCCCAAGCGGCGAAAAATAGTGAGGCTCTTGTCATCTCTCGTTCAGATGCAAAATGGCGCCCACCACAGCTTTTCTTCCATATTGCAAGATGGCGCCGCCTCACCGCAGACAGCCTTCTCTGTCAGCCCCGACTCGTTGTTCCTCACCGTCTGCCCTAATTTCCCCGGGGCTCTCCTGGGCAGAAGAGGGCCAAGAACCAGGAGTTGGGTGCCGAGCCACCGCGGAGCCGGGCGGCACAGCTCAGTAGCAGGCCGGAGCCTGCCCCTCCCCTCCGAGGAGGCTGGCCTTCTCCAGCCGGCAGCTCCCGCCTTCCCCTTCCTTGCCCGGGAGCCGCCTCACTGGCTCGGCGCGCCGACCGGCTGCCTCCGAAGGCGGGAGAAGGGCTGAGGGCCCCGCTGCCAGCCCGCCCTTCCTCCCTGGGGCTGGGCCGGCCTCCCGACACGGCGTTTGGCAGAGCACCACGTCTCCTTTCCTCACAGCCCCCACGTCCCCGAGGGGGCGGGTAACCCGGTTCCTCAGCGGCGGCCGTTCGGACACAGTAGGCGCCTGCCAGCACTCCTTTTGCTCTCTCTGGTCGGCCTGCGTTGAAAAGGCAGCCCGCTTTCCCCACCCAGCACCGTGGGGAGCTTATTAGAGCTAATAGCACCTGAAAGCGCACCCACCTCCGCGGTTTCCTCACGTCCTGTCAGCCCTTGGCTTTCTTCTCGCTGAAACCAGCTAGCGCAGCTTGCCGACGTGGTGCTAGATGGTGAACCCCCCCGGTGGTGCTACGATTGGACACAAGTAGAGCTAGGTGTCTTTTTCATCATTTTCCCCAGAGATTTTTGTGCTGTGCACTTCAGAGATGTAGGAGGTTACCTCAGTGTCTGTAACACTAGCAGTAGGCACTCAGAAATTGGTATGCATACATTCATATTCTCTCGTGATTCAGCTCATTGTTATTTAAATATGAAAAATTAATCAATTGCCTAAATCCCAGAACACTAAGAGTTTTTTGAGTGTGGCATAAAGGGTTCATTTTATTGTCTTTCTAATTGAAACTGAAGCACAGGAGTTGTAGGAGTGCATAGCAAATTCACCGTCTCTCTAAATTTTTGAATGAAAATGCTTTCTTTACAATATTTTTCCCTTAAAGGAGGTTGTTTGCAACCCGATTCTGCAGGAGAGCAGAGCAATTGTTGCTGAGGTGCTTTATATTTCCTCAGTATGTCACTGTGGAGTGTTATACTTTATTTTTGTTCCCAACTATTACTAACACCTAAAATGCTGAGTGTCTGCAGCTCTTGGGTGCTATGAAACACTGACTCTTATCAGTGTGGAAGTGTTTTAGAACAAAGAGTTTCTATGTGAATAAATTAGATATTAATACATTGGGAATTTTTTTCCACAGCTAATAATTTAAAATGTGTGTGCAAATGCATACACATGCATTTTGTTGGTACTATCAATGTATACTCAAAACAAATGTGATTTAAGACAAAACTTTTGTATACAGTCAGCTGACATTTTAGAACAGCAAAATAAAAGTTGAGACAATTTGTCTAGCACATAAATTGTTCTGTCCACAATTTCAGTTGACCTCTATCTCAGTACGTTAGTTCAGTACCTAGTGTGGGAGAATTATTTATCCAAGAGTAACTATTTATCTGTTAGTTTGCACAGAAAATAAATTGTAAATAGGAGACTGGGATAAATGATTAAATTGAAAACAGAATGGGAAATGAATTAAAGCAAAAGGTTTGAAAATCAGCTGTAAAGGAATGGTATTAGTTTAGACATATAATTAACATCCCGCTATCACTAATAACCTTTACCCTCCATTAATTATACCCAGCTGTTTAAAGTAGGCACCAATATTGGTAAGACTTAGGTATATGCTTAACTGTAGTGCAAAATCCCATCAAGTTCCCTGGAACTATTTGTTTCATGGCAGGAGAGCGAGCTTTGGATTGCAGGTTACCTGGGGTAGAGAGCATGTGTTCCTGTACCTTACATAGCCTCTCATAGATTTAGGTCTGATTTTACTTAAGGGTATGGACTCTGCTGTGAGACAGCGTTCTGAAAATAAAAAAGTGCAAAGTGGCACAATTGTGACAAAATTCCCCAAACCGGTTGGTGAGGCATAGCTTAATATCTCACCCTTAACTCTGCTTTCGAAAATGTATAATCCATGAGATAGTGTAATTACAAAAAACCCTAGTTAAGCAAGGAAAACTAGCGGTGTTCTCACCTTCAAATGTGAGGAGAAAAGTAACTAACTCCTTTTAAAGGTGGGTTGGGGGAAGTAAATCAGAGAACATGCAACGGTTTGCGCAGCTGGTTGTCTTCCAGCAGTAGCTAACACAGAGAGTTAACCTGGTTCCATGAGATGGCACAAATGGTTTTTAAGCATCAGACCTTATAAATAAATGCTCTACAACTCCATGGTGCAAAGTGTGCAGTTGTACAGCCTCGCTCTAGCAGTTCACATGGACTGAAGGTTTTTTGAAAGGGTAACTTTGTTCCGGTAAACTTTGTGTGGGATTAGGTACTAGCTTTCTCAGGCAATGCCAAACTGCACACTGATGGAAGCTAAGGGAGTATTCTTACATACTTTCTTTGTTCCTATGCTTTCTTCAAGGCATCTATTTTTGGACACTGTCAAGTGTTAAAGCACTGAGCTGCATGGCTGTCTAGTCTGAGCTACTGTAATCACTTCTAAGTTCTTATCTGAAGTGTGACTTGAAAAGGGAGCCTATTCTGTGATATGTATCTGGAATATAAGGTTTTGCATAGTCAATGTGGCTCCAGTCCTATCACCTGTAAATTTGTCCATATCAGCTGTTAACTGAATGGGCATGCAGATGCTGTGGAGATTAAGACAAAGTGCCAGCTAGCTGTAAGAGCATGCTTTTGTCCTGTCTAGTTACTAGTAACCTTAACTTTCTGTTTGAATATAATAAAGCTTTATTTATCTTTTACTTAAATTTTGTTTCATTTGAGTAGTCATTTTCGAAGTAATATGGCAAATATAAAAGTACACATTCCTCAGGGATTCCTGGAGCTAGACAGGAATTTCTCTGGAAGTGCTTTATATCCCATATGATGTTGCATTACACAGTTAACTGTCTGCAGATGTTTTCTAAGTTGCAAGTCCCTTTTTCAAAGTTGGTGATGTTGAATAACAAATCGTTGAGAAGAGCTGGAGCATGCTACAAGATAGACTGGGGGGAGACACCCTAGATTCACTTGCCCAGTCGTGACAGTATTCAAACCAAAAACAGACACAGGCAAGGATTCATCTCTTTGAATCCACTTTATAATTGTTTTAAGAGAGATGTGACTTATCTCACACCAAAACCAGTGCTCCAGGAATTTCCTAACCTGCTGTTTGTCTCACTACGTGTTGAAAAATAGATATGCTGGGGTGAATTAGTCCTGCACCACTGAGGGCAGAGCGTTGTGTTCCCTTTCAGACTCAGAATAACTGTATACTCAGAAGGACGTTACAGGGATAGAGCCTGGCATTTTCCTGGTTCAGGGTAAGCAGCAATGCATCTCAGCTGGGCACTCAAGTTGAGGAGTGGTTCACTGATAAGCAGAGATTTCAGATTGGTGTTGGCATTGAGCTCTCAGTGAACAAGAAGCTGCTTTTACTGTGTTTTAGGAAGCACTGAGGCATGTGCAATAAACACAACATTAGCATTAGCAGTGGCACTAAATTCCCACTGGCATCCCATCCTGCAATGGCAAGTATGGCAGTTTCTGAGCCAACAAGGTTTTAGGCTGTGATTCATGCCATGACGACAGGGGCCAGTGCAAGAAGGTAAACAAAGCAGTAGATTGTGTATTACCATATAATACACCCTCCCGCTCCCACAACATTTCCATTAAGGTTGAATAACTGAGCTTTTCTGCAGTTTTATTTTTACTTTCATGTTTGTAACTGGAGTTTTAAACACTGCAACTTTTTAGTACATTCAATATTTCAGTATGTTTTTAACATTCAGTTTCCTTGGTTTTCGAAGCATAATAAGAGGACAAATTTTATCCTGTGGTATCAGGTTGACACATAAGTTGTCTGCATGGTTAAACCTTTAGAGCTGTCAGGGGCACTCATGGAGTAACTAGTACTAGTAACAGGCTAATATCCTTTATGTTAACTGGCACAGGTTTGTCAGTGGGTCTAAGGTGCATATAATTTTAAGGAAAATCCATTTCACTACCTTTACATATACAATTAAATTATCGTTAAGCAGTAGTGCATTTTATAAAATGGTATTTACCGTTAGTTTTAATATCTGTTAGTACATTTTTATATTGATTCAGTTCATAAAATGCTGCTTATTATGAGTTTATGCATTTTCATTTTGTGTGGGTGTATCATTTTGTGTGGGAGTTTATTTGTTCCATCTTAAAACTTTGCTGTAGCGATGGGATCTGAAAGGAAACATTGTCTGAGAATTTACTCAGACAAAACCAGATTATCTAACTTCCTCAAGTCAAATGGGAAGCTTGCTCGTGGTACCCTCTTGTGTCAGCTGTGACACAGCCAGCTACCTTCCCTGGCAGGCAAAGTCTCTTGAAACCAATATAACTCTATTCTGGCAGAAATAAAGATAAATAAAGATAAAAGCTATGAAAAGTGTCCTGGATACGTCTTCTCTTGTGAATGGGCATGGCATGATGGGCAGTAATTATTGCAATGGTGCTCCATCTGGCTACCTGTGTCCAAGATTACGCCTACATTGTTGTCACACCCTCTTACGACTTCAGCCACGTGATTCTGTGATTATTTTTTTCCCCAGATAAACTTCAAAATGGCGTAGTGACTTCGGACCTAAGATGATAAAGGCCCATGAAGAGTGAAGGTAGAACTCAAAACTGTCATTTCCTTTCTGTCTTGCTCTAGAGCAGTTTCACTGATAGACTGCCACTCTTGGGCTCTGACATCTAGTAGTAGCTAATGGGGCCTGAAAATTGAAGGTTATCAGCAGCGATGAAACAATTTCCTTGAAGTCTCTGCAAAGTGACATACCTCTGTGACAGGTGCCGTCCCTGAGGAAACATAGCCATCTGTTTGGAAACTCCCCTTCTACTTTCCCCCAATCTCCGTGTGTCACTCAGCAGCAGCTAATCAGTGTGATGGTATGCATCATCCTTAGGGTTGCCCTGACTTCATTAGTATGCACTGCTTTGAAGAAGGTGCTGCCCTCCTAGCTAGCAGGGCATATGGGGTGATTAATGGGACTTCCAGATTTCACTAGAGTCTTATTTGCTTCCCACATTTGACCTCAGAGGTCATCAAAAGTGTGTTTGTTCTCTGGGCTGGTGGGCCTGGCTGAAGATTATTCCTTTAGCTTTTTCTGGACAATGCCTACAGCCATTGCTGCTGCTTCCACTGACATAGCAGGGCCGCTCACTTGCCTTTGCCACCTTTTAGGCTGCCTTTTTTTCGCTCTTGATTTTAGTAAGTTTTTAATGTATTATTGTAACAAAAGGAGGCATTTAAATAGTTATTTAAGAAACAAAACTATGAATGCAGAGCTTAATTACCTTCTCAATTACTTTTTGATAAACAAGAACACAATCATTCTTTTTATCAATCTTTATGCATGCAAAATTCAGGAATGTAGGACTGGGTGAGACCTCCTACATCACCACTTGCTGTCATGTGCAACATTATTACGTTGGTCTTTTTATAAGCTATTGAACTCCATTTTGCAACTAGCTTGATTGTTTTACCCTGCACCTAAAGGCAGAAAACTATTCCAGAAACTCACTACTCTGGCAAGGATTGCTACCTTCCAATTTCCCAGCTAGATTATGCCCATTTTTATGAAAAGGTGCTCTTTTTCTTTCTATGCACACTGGATAAGCATTTAAAATAGAATTTGTCAGCCTCTGTGAAAATTTTTGCTCGTAATTTCTGTTTTAATGACTGTGGGATAATACCTTCCCTGCCACACCTCTCTTGATGGAGTCCAGGGTGCAGTTTGCTTTATTTGCAGTGAGAGTGCACTGTCGGCTTAAATGGGCTCATGCTCAGCCTGACATCACCATGATCCCCTGGTCCTTTTCGTGGGCTGATGCTCAGCCAGTTTCCCGCCTGTCCTGATGCCTGGGGTTGTTCTGCGCTGTTGAACTTGAGGTACCTATCTGTTGGCCTAATCCTCAAATTTATTGAGATCTCTCTGGATTAAGTTCTGCCAGTCCTCGTGTCAGCCACTCCTTAATCTGGTGTCCGTAAATTTGCTCAGGGTGCATTCTGTGTCATCATCTGGGCCTCTGATCAAGATGCTGAACACTGTGTTCTTCACTAGCTGCATGTCAACCATTCGTCTTCACTGGTGGAGCCTGGCGGTCCAGCCAATTTTCAAACCATCTGACAGACTGGTGGCCCAGCCTGTGCTTTCCCAAAAAAAGATCATTTTTGTGTCACTATATGTGTCACAAAGTAGAAGAGAACTGAAAACTTCTAAATTTTTTGGCACAGATCCCACACTGAGCACTTGGAGAAGATTTAAAAGCCCAGGAGGCATAGAAAGGATACACTAAAATATCCAGACAGGAATTATGGTACCTAAGACTTACCGTAAAGTTGTATTGTATTTTACGTACCTTATTCCACTGTTTGAGAGATTCCATGTGTGATACAGCTGGATGTTCTAGGTGTGGTTTAGGAGATGTAGGTATCTGGGCCTGAAACTCTTTCCATATTTATGAGTCAACGGAGA
The DNA here is from genome assembly GCF_965638725.1 of Aptenodytes patagonicus. Classification (NCBI taxonomy): domain Eukaryota; kingdom Metazoa; phylum Chordata; class Aves; order Sphenisciformes; family Spheniscidae; genus Aptenodytes; species Aptenodytes patagonicus. The sequence goes on from NC_134952.1 coordinate 9,143,565, forward strand.
ACCTGGATTTCACAGTCCATCTCTGCTTGCTTTGGATCCTGGTCAGTATCAACATTGGTAGCGACACAAGATAGAAGTACTTGAATTTACAAGTTGATAACTCCCACAGACAAAATTTCCTGCTTTTAATGGTGGCTGCTGACCCAGTGAGCTTTCCAGAGTTACTGCTGATGTATTTCTTATTCTTAAAATTAAATGAGAGATTCCTTATGTCAGTATTTGCTTATGTTTTGGTGGTTTCCTTCATTTGTTGATATTTCCTTCTGTATTTATGCAGCTTGTTGGGCAGAATTCCAGTGGGACGGCACGTACTCCTTTTCCGAGGACAATGAAATCAGGAGCTGAGTACCAGACCACACTGATGCTTGAGGCTTGGCTGTATGGACACAGGTCTGCTGGTACGGGAATGCGTCAGAAGCTGGAACACCAATAGTTCAGGCTGTAGAGGCAATCAGTAAGTGTGATAGAAAGGACAACCCTACCCGGGTAGCCAGCAAAATCATGTTTTTTTATCAGTGGAACCACTTAGCAATTGCAGAATGATGGCTTCAGGTTGATGTTTCAGTAAGACATGCTTGGGCTAATGGGCGTTGTTTGAGCAATACTTCTTCCAAAGAAGTTCTGATAGTAGTGCATATATAGCCAGAGAATTCACACAAAAAAAAATCATTTTATGCAAATCATTAATCATAAAATTATACAAATTCACCCACAATAAATTTCAAATGTATACATGCTTTCCAGTACATAAACAGTACATACATAAACAGTAAATGTCAGTTAGTGCCTATCAATGGACATCTCTAGCGTTAGTTCAGATACTGCTGTGAGAACTGGAGCCTTTTTGAAAAATACAGATTATAGTGGAAAAAAATACAAAGACCTCCAAAGAGCATGACAAGATATGCATAACTGAAGAGTCTGGCTGAAATCAAAACATCTCTTACAGTTTAAGGGATACTGTGAACTTGAACTGCAGTCACTTAAAATGGACTAAAAGCTTTTCAAGTTTTTTCATGCCAGTGAATTTTCTCAACCCATTTTTATGTTTTTACAATGACTCTTCAAAGTTTTTTATTTTTGTTCTTTTCATTGCTATGAGAAAAATCCAAATAAGCAGGGGAAAATTACTAGCTTTACACAGTTTTAGAGCTATGTAGAGAACACTGAAAATTATTATAAATCTTCTAGTCTTTTTCAGTTATAAGTTATCTTAGGCTTTATTGGCAAAGGAAGGGTTCCAAATTGACATGTTTTATTATGTCATTTCATATGTCCATTTATTTGTTAATATTTATCAACCATAGTAAAGTGTTTCTTGTAAATGCTTTACTTTTAAAGTAATACTTTTGTAGTCTATGCGAAAGGTTAGGCTTGTAGGAAGACATCATTATATTTTATCAGACATAATTGGAAAAATAAACACACTTTCTGGCTTACAGCCCTTATATTTGGTCTGATTTCATCTGATAAAACATATTACCTCTCCTTACAAATTTTCAGCACAAATTTTTTCAGCATGGCTGGATTGCCTCCAGGACTGTAATAATAACTTACAACATTGCAGTTTTTGCAGGCAAACTTACAGTATTTAGTATGTGATTGTTTATGAATTATTGAGACATTGCTACTCTCAGTACAAACTGATATTGCATGTCCATTATAGACACAGTAAATTAACTTTTTAAACAATTTTACTTTTCCATGGATTTTGGATTAGTATTATTTGTTTCACTCTGATGTCCTGAGAATTTTCTTGCTTTTTAAAAAATTATTATTACATTTTAGCAAGACTTTTGTTGTATTCTAGTAACTGAGGTGATGTCCTAATGGACACATTTACAGGGAGCTTCAGAAGGCATGAATTTGGTTTACATGTACTATTTGTATCTGTTGGTATGGTTCTAATTGCCATTGGATTTTACTGACTCAATCCCTGATAAAAAGGATTCTCATAGTTTTATGAGATTCATACACATTACCCTGTGTAACAAAGAGGGATTATATGCTTAGGGCCAGGTAAGAAAACTAGATGAGGCAGGTCTTTAACTCAGTTCTCCAGCATCTGGTAGGTGATTTTTAGTCTACATTTTTCCTCTTCTGAAATTTAACTGGGCTAAACCAAGGAGGAGAAAGCTGGAGTTAAAAATAATGTTGTACTCTTCCCAATTTTCAGTTGTACTAATGAGGGGGATGTTTAAATCCAGCTTAATCTGTTAATCCCTTTTTTGCTGTTGGGTGATGTAAATTAGTCTGAAGGAAGATGTTTTGAAATGGATTGTATTGACACTTACATAGAAGAGTTTTTGATCTACAGTGCTCAAAGCCCTTTTCAAAGGCGACATTATGGACTTAGGTTTTCAAACTGATGGAGGAGGGGAGTGAGAAGAGCAAAAGAGGGAAGACAAAAACAAGAAGGAAATTTAAAAAATCCAGTAATTACAAAGAGTATTTTTGATTTCAGTAAATGTTTTGGAAAAAGTTAATGATAGCAATTTTCACATTATTTCTTAAAATCTCTTCAAATCCTACTTTTTTAAATCGACAGGAGACCATCATTGAGTTTAATGGCAAGCAGATCAGGCATAATAGGAAGACACTGAACACAGAGCAATCTGACCGTCAGGTATAATTGACTCACTGGTACTATGCTGTTTCACAGGATAATGATGAGTGTGTAATTTACTGTGACTAGATGGAATAGATTGTACACTGACATGCTGAAAGCCCGGTGGTGCAATTGTATCTTAATTACATATCAAGTGATACAGAACAAGGAAGGTAACACCACCATTGAACTAGCTACCCAGCTTCTTTGCAAACTGCCAAATGCAAAGCTGCCAGATATCTTGTAAAGATCTCCATTTAATCCTCACACTTAAAATGCAAGCCTTGAAACTGAAATAGGAATATCGCAGTCCTAACCTGCAGGCTGCACAGAACCTTTCCACAGTAATTGGGGGAATAACGTGGTAAAATGCTGATGCTGGTGGGGCAGGGATAAACCAGTTCTTTGCACATTTGACAACATGGCAGGAAAATGCAGAACAGGGAATGAGCAAGCAAAGGGAAAGCTGATCCCAGCCAAGCATGGGGTGGTGATGAACATGAAAACAATGGCGGATTTAAGTTTTTTTTGTTTTACTGTCATTCACTATTTGCTTTTTCACTGTTAAAATGTTCACAGATGAAATGCTAAAGGACCTGATGATTCACATACAAACCTTTACAAAATTGATTCCAGAACGAGCTTTTCAGAGGAGCTTGCAGGAATCCAGGGAGGAAGCTCAGAGGAGGGCAATTCATTCACTCATGCAGAGCTGACAGGATTGTTGCATCTTTGAGTAAATTCAGTTAAAGGCCTTTGGAAGACATATTTCTGGCAGCTATGTGAGGTACGAGGACAGATGAAGGTGGGTATAGAGAGACGTCTTCTGTGTAAAACCATAAACATGAAAATCCTTAGTGTTCTAATAGCTGATTTACAAGTGTGATCCTATCCTGTTGGCTGATGTATTGGGATTGCATTTTACCTCCTACACCTTGAATTTAAGAGGCAGGATCTGTTACTGACGGCTCAAACAACCAATATCCTGATGAATACAGAGAAGGAGCTTGAAGACCAACCCACTGCAGTGCCATAGACGCAGGACCAAGTGTGTCAACTTTATGCACTGAAGCATGGGACACAGATGCTCAAATATGTTAGCTACAGGCATAATTTCATCAGTGTAGTGTTCCAAAGGGAATAATTTGCTAAAATACCAAAATACTTTATATTAATTTACACTTTCCATATCTCTTTAAATGTCTCTCATATTATTGTCTTAAGTCTGTTTATACACAGAGTTGCGCTGCCTCATTACTGTTCGACAGTAGCTTAGTTCAACTAGTTCAAAATTCTGTGGACCTTTTTACAATTCTAATATTATGATAAAGCTCGCTCTGATAAATATATAGGTTTAAACTAATCCACAATAATCAGGGTTAAAGTCTCAGAAATGTCAGTCTTAATGCACTTTTAATCTACAGGGATTCCTTTTATGGTTCTTAATGCTTTATTTTACATAATGTATCTTTAAATTCCACACAAAAATCATATGAAAGCTTTTAAGGCTGCAAAGTCAAGCATTCTGAAGTTAAAAAATGCCAGAATTCATGTTGTTTGCAGAACTTTGATTTGCCTCCCTTTGTGTTTGATTGCAAGGTAGTCATTAATGACATGAGCCCATTCAGTGGACAGAAAGGATGGTCGTCACTTAAAGAGCAACTATTCAGTATTTTGTTTTCTCTTTGGTGCTTGGTGTGGGACTCCATGCTTACTACTTACTGTTCAAATCCTGCTCCGAAGACAGAGTTAGTAATTTTGTCACGGACTTTTCAGTGGTATACAACAGTGTAGGAGCTGAGAGTTTCACAAACAGAATTCAATGTATTTTGATAACATCCTCATAAAGTAAGGAAAAGATAGCATTACAGCTAATTACATTACATTGCAGCTACATTTTTAGCCATAAAAGCACAAGGTTAGAATTTAGGCTTTCACCAAAACCCTGCACCCAGTTCATGGCCACCCATGAAAAATGGGGTTTTAAGCGGCTAATTTAGTAGTCTGTGTGAAAGACAAAAATAGAATCCAGTCCTTCTGAGCAGCATACAAACGCCTTAGCCAGCAACCACTTTTTTTCTTCCCACAGTCATTGTGTTCACTTTCTGCAACAAAAGAGCCAGACTCCTCTGGACAAGGTCCGATTCGTTACGCGATCCTGACTCATCTCCATACCACGGTCCATTCTGTGCACTGAGTAGCTATACAGAGCTCTATACCAACAAGCTAGATGTGCTTCCCTGAAAATGACAAAAAAGTTGTAGAGGGAGAGAAAAGAAGAAAAAAAAAAAAAGCCCATCCCTGTGAGTCTTTCTAGCAGGCCTGATGGTCCAGGTGTTTCCCTGCCTCTGTAACCTGATGTGGCTTCGGTGACTGCTTTGGGCAACTGTGTGTCTGTGCTGAGCATGTAGGATAAATGGATAAAAACCCTACCCTTGGAAGATGGGTAAAAAACAGTTCATGAGGTGTGTGGAAGATGAGTGCTGAGATGGGGACAAGGAATTCTGGTTGCCAAGAAGGGGATTTACTGGTAGGAAAAGGAGGCCTCATTTACCTCTGGAAGGATGCGTCTTGCCGTTTCCCATCACCGACCCAGATTGCTAACGGCGTGATCCTGACCTGTGAAAGATAACAGGATGCCCTCAACCCTGAGAGATTAAGCCCGGCACTGCACTGTAAATCAATGCACCACTTCCTTCCTTAAAAATAAAATACAGATAAAATAAGTTCCTCTCTTCCTTTTCCTCATGGGTGATGGAGCTAAACCCCCTGAAGAAGTGATAACACATAGGTGGGGGTTGTTTCGCCTCAAAATTCCTACCAACAGCCTTCTTGTAGTTCTCCTTCAGCTTCCTGATCTTTATATGACAGTGTCTGTGAAGCTGTTGAGTGCCTCTGCTGGGACTGTCAATGAGCGATCAGTGCATAAACAAGATAATTCCTAGTGGTTTTCTCTGTCTGTGATCCTCTGGATACTCTTCCAAATGGCAGGAGAGCCTAGAACGCCGCAAGGTAAAAGGGTGCTCTCTAAATCCCAGCTTTTGGAGTGTAGTGCAGCAGACAGTGTAGGGTGGCACCGTTAGTATATTAAAAATCTGCAAGTCTTTCCTGAGACAGGGACATTTTGCATAAGCACCCATGTGTGAAGTGTAATAATGGTGTGATGTGGCATAAAGGCCTAGTTCAGGTCTGCTGCACAGCTTTGCTCATGGTTGAGTGACTGGGGCTACTCCAGGTGGGAGATGCACCGAAGTGCAGTCTGCGCAGGTTGCATGAGCCATGTCCTGTAAGGTGATCTCACGGCCAGATGAGTATACTCATACTATAGGGTATACTGTCCTGGTGTTCCACCTGAGGGACCCTCAGCACCCTATCAAGTATTCCCAGAGCTAGATCTTTCAGACTATCAAGGGCTTCAGGTCTCAAGGAGCAATGCGTCACTGATATAGGGCAATACAGACCTACCAACACTGCTTTGATGGTGCTTGGAGAATTTCTGTCCCTTCTGCAGTAGAGGCAGACAGGATCCCCCTTTGCATTACCCATATGCTACCAGAAGAGAGAGAGAACTCAGTGCCAGCATTGAGAAACAGAAGATCAAGTGTTTGATGGATTTTTGTGCCCCAGGATGGGGCACGCTCAGTGAATCTGTACATGCAGTAAATGTAAAGAGCCTCTGGCACATGGGAGCTGAGAGTAACAGAACATTCATGGACTTGAGCTCACAAGCTCCCATGAGTCCTTACAGAACATATTTGAACTGAGATTTTCAAAGGCTTATCACTTGGCCCAAATTTGTGCGGTGACTCATAGGAGCAGTGAGAAGCACATCCCTGATACAGATAGCTCCTCTGTTAAATTTCAAGGCTCTGCATCAAACTAGAAGGTGCACAAACTTTTTAACAGAACAATATCTTGCACTTCTTTTATTAAGATCGGCATTCTTCCATCTTTTATTCTCATAGACAGCAGAACCAACGTTTTAATAAACAAGAAAACAAAATACCCTTCAGGTCCTCAGCAGTCAGCCAGCACAGAAAATCTCATTCGAACAGTTAAGGTTAAAAGTTGTAACATACTGATCATACTGATAACGAACCTAGTGATGAAAGTGTCAGGCTGCCTTAGCTATGTGTGTCCATATAAATAGTAAAATGGGAGTTAATGACATGCAGTAACTTACTTTTACAAGCTACTAATGCATGAGATCTTGTACCTTCTATTTCTGTAGCTATGTTCCTCAAATCAGTTTAGTGATGCAAAGCATTAGTTTTAGGTGAGTGAACTCAACCCTATATGTTTTAAATGAGAGAAGTTATTAATTATTGATTGATAACTATTAATTAGCCCAAACAAGACTGAACAAATGTGAAATCTGTGAACTAAGCTCATAGCAACAGTTTAGAACATGAAGGGATGCATCTCACACTGTATGGACTTTCAGGTTGTTTTATTACAGAAAGCAAGCATAGATGTCTTGTAATTTCCACTAGATAGATCTTTCCAGATAATACCTGTTCTCATTTCTATAACCAAAAGGTGGCAGCATATTGTCTACCTTCCCTTTCCATCCATCCTAGCTCTAAGCTCCTAAATAACCTTACTTGATCAGTTTGTCGGAATGCCAGGAAGTCCAGAACAATCATGCTGACTAAGGAATGCTGATGAGATCTTATGTGAAATCAACTGTTTATCACCTTTAAATAGAAATAGGAATAGATCAAGGACTGGTGATTTTATTCTGTTGTTTCAATGACAGCCTGATTGACTTTTGGAAATGTGAAGAACGGTTAAATTTCAGCTCGGTGTAACTTCAGAATGGACACCTACCTATAGAGCTTAACACTTTTATTAACAGTAATGATTGTTAAGAAGCCCGAGCCAATAGTGTCTGGCAGATACTGTTGATCTGTCAGACTTTAACTCAGTTTTGTTCCTACTTAGGTACTTCCTGCTTTGGTAACTAGACAAAAGGCCAGTGGGCATCCAAAGGAGCAGCAAAGGTAGGGCAAATACTTTATGCAGTGCAAATACCAAGGTGAAAAGGACATGAATGTACCAGTTGAGTTTTGCTGCATGAGTGCATCAATTCAGAGGCTTCTGGAAAGATGCCCAGAGACACCCATTTCCCATTTTGGCTGGTAAAGAGATCTGGAGGCGGAGGAAAGCATTCTGAAATATAACCTGCTCTCAGATCTGCAGGGGTACTGTATACTTGGCACGATGCCGCAAGTCCTCAGGAAACACAATTGCCGTGTGTGTCCTTAACAACTCAAAACACCCACATGCATATCAAACTGAATTCCTGCTCTCTACACTGGCTTCCCATACTCAAACTCAGGGTCTCAGTCATGATTTCCCAGCTACTCCATGGCCTGGCCTTGGAACTGTAAATGACCCTGCTCTGGGACGTTGGCTGGAGTTAACAGTACTGTTCCTTAGGCACTATGAAGCTTTTTACCACAAGGGTAAATAAAGCCTCGCACCTTGAGAGAGCTGAGAACTTCAAGTAGCCCTATTTGCCAGATGGAGAACAGATGCACAGAAAGGATGAGAATATGTCTGATCATTACAGAAAACTTTAGGGTCACTATCAAGCCCCAACTCAATAGATGCCTATAAAGAAATGCCCTAAGTACAAGCCTCAGCAGCCATTCAGTCTGAGTCCAGAAGTTTTTCTGAAGTTAGTTCATCTGGCTGCTGCAGCTTGCAAGTATGAGTAGTGCTGAGTAGCAATCCCACATGGCACTATACTGCCTGTCTTTGCTGTCCATAACTAGAGATCAGACTTAATGGAGAAAGGCAATTTATAGGCAGGGCTGGCTGGAGGATTAAGGAGAACAATGTGGAAGCTGGTGCTGACAAGCAAGATGCAGATGCAGGGAAGGTTGCTTAGGTGGCTGAGAGCATGTGATGCTTCATTTCAGTCATAACTGCCCGTGTAGATGCATTTTTGGGGAGTAGCTCACAGACTGAAGACACGACTCTTCTAGATATTAAGGATCATCTTAAATTATTACTCATCCCTCCAAATGGAGGAGTAATTTTTTGACCTGCTGTCTCTCACACAGAAGCATTATACACTTAACTAAAAAAGCTCCCCAAACGTTACATTCTCCCTCATAAGTGTAGAAGAGGAACAACAATGCTTATATGAAAATTATAAGTGATGTTATAATATATATAATATATATATACATGAATGCAAAGTACTAAAATATACATAGCAATGAGGCCATGTAAAAGCACATATGGAGGAGGATTTCCAGGCTTCAGTCTGGGTCTGTCATCCGTAGAGGTGCCTTTGAGGGAGGCTGGAGGATTTTGATGTAGTGGTTGTATCAAGATGTTCCTCAGCAGCACAGCACCGGGTGGGTGGTTTGCTGTGCAGTATTTCTGTAGCTCACTATTGTGAGTGGCTGCTCCTGACCTGTCAGTGCCTGCAACTTGCCTTCCTATTTAATCTGTCCTCAGTTCAGTCACCTTTCCGCACTGTCAGCGTTGGCTCCTGAAGGAGATAACCAACAAAAAGTGGCACACATGGTGAGCCCCAGCCACTGCAAGTCTGTTAGAAAGAAAGATGCCCCTCGCCAGTCACACCTGGTTTAATATCTAGCATTGGAGAGACAGCAAAAAGTGATCATAACTCATTTTCTTCTATGTACTTACAAATGCACAGGTGGGAAAATCCTCTGTGAATTGTCTTATATTTTACATGCTGTCAGTCAAGGGATGAGTTAATACAATTCAATCATGCCAATATGAGCAGATTTCAAAGTTGCTTGTCTGTTGCTCCCTCCATTTCCCACCTCTTGTTGAACAGCTGGTCTCTAGAAACAGAGGAAATATTTCTGTTCAGAGATTTCAAAACCAGCTTGAAAGATAAAGGACAGAGAGCACCTCAGTATGTTGTCTCCCTCCCTCAGTGTTAGTGCAGCTGGAAAATTGTCTGTATGACTAGTAAATCTCAGACCTTTTTAGACCTGGAATAGACATTCAGCACAGGTTCTATTTTGAATGGGAATCTATTTTCCTCTATCCCTTATTTTAAAAGCATCTGTAGTTCACAGCTACGCTCAAAACTGACAAGTCTGCGTATCAAATGGAAATGCCAACATAATATGGTGTGACATGAACAGCGCCCAAACATTTTCTTACGGCTTTTTTTTGCTGATGCAACAAAGGTATTTTTTAACATTTGTCTGTCTAAGATGAGGATAGGGTCTTAAGACTATATTTTCTTTATTCTGGAAAGTTACCGTTTCTGCTGCCTTTATACCCTATTCTTTTTCTCCAATGACATTTGCAGTTCAACACTGGTTAGATAGAAAAGCCAGAATTCACTGATTTAGAAACATCCCACACCACAATATCCAGTCTCTTTTCCACCTAGATAAAAAGTGCTAGCAAAAAAGTGCAACCTACATCAGATCTAAATGGCTGATCTCAAGATAAAAGGTGACTGATGGCATAATCAATCTTCAAAGCCCATTGTTATGCAAAAGGTGACAGTTTAATCCTCTGTTAATTTTGGTGTTTGGAAAGAGGCAATTTTCAACTCTGGCTTGGAAGGAACTAATTGCCAAGTACAGCTTCCTATAGCATGCAGATGGGATCTTTAAATATAGTGTGTGCCTTTGCCCTCCAAGATACTTTTACACTTAGAGCTAGGCCTAGTCCATAAAAAGCCCCCTTGTTTTGGTAGTTGCTATTAGTTAATGGGAAGCAGCAGGCTTTTTGAATAATCTAATGACTCCTGACTGTGCTTAATTACAGCCTTTAAAAAAAATACATCTGACACTTTCTCCAATAAATAAAATAGTTGAATAAGTAGAAACAGTCCAACTAATAAGATAATTGGTAGTAAAACAGCAAATATTTTCCTCTCTTTCAGAGTTTTTAAATTTCAGAATATGTGTATGCTTTTATTTTTTTTTTTTCAGCAAGCCTGGAGCAGTAAAGCAGCTTTGCAGGTCTAAGTGATAATAATGAGGAGAGGCACTCCTGAGGTTCAGGATAAAGTGTAGCCCACTGCTGGTTTGGAAGTGCTTCATTTTTCTCTCCTCAAAAAGAGGGTATGTATTGCTGCAGAAACCTGGCTGGAACCAAGCGATCCTGCCTCTCCAGGAAACAAGGTCCTGCAGATGGTTGGCTAATGGGAGGTACTTTGCCTTTCTGGAAGGCAGCAGCTCTTGCTGAGCTCAGAACTCAATTTGAACCAGGAGCTGACAGCTACTGCCTCTCACAAATGCGTCTCTAAAGAAGCTGTGGCTCCTGGCCCTGCACCAGCCCAACAGCATGCTGTCTGCCCACTTGCCATCTTGGGTGTCCTGCATTGCTGATCTGTCATCTAAATCATGCGCAAAGCCCCTCCAGTAACATCAATACAACAGGGCAGTGAATCAAATCGTGCACATCAAGGGAAAAAAGTTAAATACTTCTAGCTTTAAAATTGCCGAACAGATGTTCTTTGTTTTTGACTCAAAACCATTCAAGTTTAAATACAAAACCAGCTGAGCCAAGGAGGAGTGTTTCAGGCTCAAAAAGCCCACTGGAACCAATGAGGAATGGTAGGCTTGTTTTGTTCTCACACCAGTGCATTCATTCTGTTTAAAGTGCTTTCCCTAAATTAACTTCTGTTCTGGGGCAGTGTATGAAAAAATTAGCAATTGGAGAGGTTAAGTGAGGATCACAATAAAAGTTGTAATTCAGCTTTAACAACCCAGTACGCTGTAGCCACGTTTAACTGCCATGTATAGTGCATGCTTTTTCAAACACCGTAAAGAGCCCTGGTACCTCTTTGTCAAAAGGATACTTAGGCTAATGTTACTTGAAAACATTTCTTTGCCTCAACTATATTGTAAAGTTGACATAAATCCACTAGAACGAATTTTTTTAAAATCTTGAAAAATATTTACTTCAAATTGCTTATTAAAAAATCTCCCCATATGACAGCTACATGCCCTAAATGTGAACCCATTGCCCCATAGTGATTTAGGGTCATATTAGATTAGACAATAACTCTTGAGAGATGGCTGCTCATGTTAGCAAAATTAGCATATCACAAGTGCACCATTAGCATAGACATTGCAGGAATTTATGCTTTGAAAAACTGGATCTTTTAACCCTCACATAATCATAGAATCATAGAATCACTGAGGTTGGAAGAGACCTCTAAGATCACTGAGTCCAACCATCAACCCAACACCACCATGCCCACTAAACCATGTCCCTAAGCGCCTCATCTACACGTCTTTTAAATACCTCCAGGGATGGGGACTCCACCACTTCCCTGGGCAGCCTGTTCCAATGTTTCACCACTCTTTCAGTAAAGACATTTTTCCTCATGTCTAATCTAAACCTCCCCTGGTGCAACTTGAGGCCATTTCCTCTCGTCCTATCGCTTGTTACTTGGGAGAAGAGACTGACACCCACCTCGCTACAACCTCCTTTCAGGGAGTTGTAGAGAGCGATGAGGTCTCCCCTCAGCCTCCTTTTCTCCAGGCTAAACAACCCCAGTTCCCTCAGCCGCTCCTCATAAGACTTGTCCTCCAGACCCCTCACCAGCTTCGTTGCCTTTCTCTGGACATGCTCTAAAACCTCAATGTCCTTCTTGTAGTGAGGGGCCCAAAACTGAACACAGTATTCGAGGTGCGGCCTCACCAGGGCCGAGTACAGGGTGTAAGGGACGAGGCCCACGTGTCTGTGCTGTAAGCACAGACAATGCCCCAGGGAAAGCTCCAGAAGCCAGCCACGGGGAGGGGCCCGGTGTCACTCTCCTTGACTGACTAATGTCTCAACCACTCCTGGAGCTGGGGTGAGAGAAGACTCTAGAAACCTTGGGCTGGAGCCAATAAATAGGGGCGCACGTGAGCACCTGGGGGCACTCTCTCTCCGCACCGACCCCTCCCTGTTGGCAGGTCCGACGCTGGATTCAGGACTGGTGATTTCTTTGTCTCTCTCTCTACCTCTCTCCTGCTGCTCAGCTCTCTCTTTCTCTTTTTCCTTCTCCTTCTTGCTCACTGTTTTTGATGTTGTTAAGTAATACAAGGCCTACCTCAACTCACCACAAAGCCACTTAGCTTGTGTTATATATTAAGACATAGAGGGTTGATGCTTATAGAAGTGTTTGTGCCATTAAAGTTGGAGTTTGTTTTTTGGACCTTGAGTGTTATTTCACCTTAATCCACACCGAGGGGATTTGCGGATCTTAGTCACTCTCCCCTTCCCGCAGGTGGGGCATGACAACAGGGGCACGATCACTTCCCTACTCCTGCTGGCCACACTATTTCTGATACAGGCCAGGATGCCATTGGCCTTCCTGGCCACCTGGGCACACTGCCGGCTCATGTTCAGCCGGCTGTCAACCAGCACCCCCAGGTCCTTTTCCGACAGGTAGCTTTCCAGCCACTCTTCCCCAAGCCTGTAGTGCTGCATGGGGTTGTTGTGGCCGAAGTGCAGGACCCATCTTGTAGGCAAAAAAATCTCTTTTTTCTCCCTCCTGATGCAGTTTCCAGTATGTAGTGGGAAACTAAGTTAAAGATACCTGCTTTCTAAGGAGAGGATGCTGCTTTCTGGGATAAAAATGCAGGATGCTTGCCCAGAGAAGATTCCTTGGCAAGAGAAAACTATTTATGCAACTGAGAGCTCTGCCTTGTTCTTTTCCTTCCTTTGAGATGTGGAGATGAGAAGTAGTTTGTGCATTATCACAGATTCAAACATAGCACTTAAGATAATACAGGATGGTGCTGTGGACTGCCCACATTCCTGGGGACAGGGTGGTCCTCCCTGTTGCAGACTCCTTGTCTAGAAGCAATGAACAGGAATAACCAGGTGGTTACTGCCTTGCCTTTCCCATATCCCTAAAAATAAGTAGAAAGTCCTAGAAAAGGCAAAAAGGGCCTCAGTGTGGAAAAAGTGGAGAACCTCTAGTGAGGGCCTTTTCAGCACCTTAGGGCCTCCTGCTAATGGCTGAGGTTTTGACTTGGAGCCAGCTGTAATTTTTTGGGAGATGGATTGGGCAGATTTTTCTCCCAGCCCTCCCCCACCTATAACACTGTTTTTTAAAAAAGTATATATTTGTGTCTTACTGTCCTCAAATAGCTGATATACACTGATTCAGCACAGTCCCAGTACCCATATTGATTTATTGACTGGTCTCAGGGAACCTATGCCACTATCTCCGCAGTATTTTGAGAGACTTCCACGCATGTTCAAAGTTTTCAAAGTGGTTACATGACTTTTAAAAACAGGAGTCTCTCTTTGTTTTACATTCATCTACATCTTTGTTTACAGTCTGCACTGCTTGGAGCTAGCTGTGTTAGGAGCAGAAAGCCAGCTGAGCTGATGCTAATTCTGGCAGATGGGACAAGTGTGTAGTCATTCAGTGACACTCCACGTTGCCCTTTACAAAGCACTCTATGATCTGTTCTGGCATAGTATGCCAGACTATCAGCTACACGGGGATGAGAAGCCAATGTGTTTGCTCCAGCCATCTTTCTAGAGAACAATAGCATTTTGGCAGAGGGATAAGGCAGTGGAGAGGTGCATAAACAACTATTTCTTTGGAGGGTCACTAAACTGCACTCAGACAGCTGAGGGCCCAAACCAGGGGTCAGCGTTCACACACTGCAGCTGAGCATCGGATTGCAGGAGAATATCAGGGGCTGAGAGAACACAGGATGTCAAATGGGGGACAAAGAACTAAGAGACAGAGATAGAGAGAATGAATAATTACAGCAGAAGTTGTATAAGAGACGAGGAGTATATATGAAAGGAGCAGAGGCAAAGTAAGAAAGGAAAGAGTTTAGTTGACAGACACCTCTTTCCTTTTCTTTCAGCTGCCATACTGTCCTGTACACATCTCTAAGCACCCAGTAAAATATCTTCTGTGATTTCTCTTCCTCCTCACCTTGAAAATTTGGCTGCACTGTAAATATCCTGCTCATGCTTTTAAACATAAGCACTGTTTCAAGCTATTAAAATTGTATAAGCCCCTGTCCAACTCCCACTCAGGCAGTGCTGAGTTTTGGAAGAAGTGTTCAGCTGTTTTGGCAGGCAGATTCACCTATCTGACAGACATGCTTATGGCTTTCTGACAGTCCTGGGTTCCAGCATAACAGTGAAAATCCTGTTTTTCTTGATTTGCTGAGGTTTAAATTGCTAAAAACAGTAATCCACAGAAGTCATGGTAATGGGACATGTCTAGAGAGTACCCCATACAACAAAGTTGCATGATGACATCCCATTCCTTACAATGTGTCACCCTGATGTCTACATCACTTGAGCAACACTTTGTAGTTCATGGATCAGTTCTAGACCTTCAATGTCAGGATATCTGTTTCTTCCTCAGAGTGCTGTATATCACTATTGACATTTTTGACACGGTCTAGAAAAAAATTGTTGTTCACCTCCAAATATAAAGCATTCTTGTCCATCACAATTATACCAGTCTTGTCTGAGAACTTGAAAGGTTTAAGAAAATGGACCTTTCCTCCACTTTTCCAGCTAAACTAGCCCTTCTTTTTCTCTCCCTTTCCCAACTACTTTCTTATCTCATACCACTTTTGCTTTGTGGCTATATTAATTTCAGCTCCCCACTTTTGTCTGCATCTTGCATGACCGTGCTTGCTGTTTTCTCCACAAAAGGAAATCTCCCTTCAATCTGATCTGTATGTGGGGCTGCTCGCCACATATCCTTCAGCCTACTTGACAAAATTAAATTTATCATTATCTCCTTCTCGTATCAGTAAATGAGTTATAGATGAATCTTTGCCCTTCCATGTAGAGGGGTGGGAGTACAGAGGGGTTTTTGTATGGAAGGGCAGCTTACTATTTTTGGTCCATAAGAGGAAAATATTCTTTTTCTGGCTTTTCAATTTTCTAAGATTTTCTGCCATCTATTAGTCATAGAATCATAGGATGGTTTGAGTTGGAAAGGACCTTTAAAGGTCATCTAGTCCAACCCCCTGCCATGGGCAGGGACACCTCTCCCTAGATCAGGATGCTCAAATCTCCATCCAGCATGACCTTAAAATAATATATATCCGTCTGTTTTAGAGTTTTTTATTACACCTATCATCATGGCATATTTGTTTCCCTTCTACATCCTCATCCCCTTAGAATACACTTTTTTGCCCATGGTAGGGATTTTTGTTGCTTTTTAAGTGAGTAGATGTGAAGATTAGAAAGAGTTCAGGAGAAAAAGAAGCATTTCAGTGGAGCATTTCAGCATTTCAACCTCCTGGGAGGTTGCTGGTTATCGAAAGGCTTTTATTGAGAGGAAGATTTTGCAGCATTTTCTAATTCAGGTCAGACTCTGGATTCACCATATTTCTTCTGAAGCTACTTGTGCAGACAAATGCCCTCAACAAGATTGATTTGTTCTCAGCTCTCTTAAAGTGCATTCTGCATGGTCTCAGAGCTGCAGAACTGCCATTGTGTTTCATAAGATGAGTTTGATACTGCTGAGGCATGAGATATTTACTGCCTTGCATATTCTAACAGGTGTTGGAAGTGGACAGCGAATGAATGGTCTTAAAGCAGAGCTGCGATGGATTTGGCTGGGAAACTGGATGGGGATCTTGTTCTAGCTAGAGCCTAGGTGCTGTCTTTCTGCATACATTCATGTGATTTACAACAGTGTGCAGTGAAAGCCAATAACATAACCAGAAGGAAAAGTGTGGAAGAAAGCAAAGATACTTCCCAGGATGCTAGAAATGAAAGAATGCATTGCTTAGAAACCAAGCCTGGATGTCAGAGCATAGGAAGGCAATAGCCTCCAGTGTGGGAAGTGCCCTGCAGTGCATTTGGACAGCACATTTGGCACTGGGGGTGCTAACACAGGTTGACAGTAGTTGCTACTACTAACTGTAACTTAGTAAATGACAAGACTAACATAGGATACTTCATGCTTTTTCTTTCAGAAGAACACAATCTGCTGTTTTGAGGGCTGTAGACCCACATTTTTTTTGCCAACAGAAAAAGTTCTCCAAGGAACAAATAACCCATTCTGTCCTGGTGATCACTGTGTGTCTCTTCTAGAATGATAACCAGGTGAGCTTGAGGACTTGGGGAGTGTAATCTGTTAATGAGTGTGTGTTAGAACTTGATCCTTGCCTAGACTGAGTTCTAGACCTCCTGAGGATGGGAGTCTGTCCCAGCTCTGATCACTGATTCTTGACTCAGTCGCTTATGCTGTAACTAGCTGTGCTTTTAGCAGGGGTGGTTCTGGTCTGTTTTCTAGCATCTCAGCCAAGATTGTGACCACTATAATGATACTTAAGGAACATTAATTGCTCATTTGTCACTGGCTAGTGTCTAAAAACATCCCTGGATCACAAATGAGGAATTCATTCACAGGACATCTTGAAGGCGGATATGAGTAAGCTCTTAGCTGGAAACTGTGCAGTCACAGTTAGTGCAACATCAGGATAGTACTGCACTAACCAGCTTGCAATTTGTAGCACTGTCATTGTGGAAGGGAGAAAAAAATTGTAAAAAGGAGAGGCCACATCTGTCAGCTTGCAAATGTCTTGTAAACATGAACTCAGGTGAAAGATGCTGTTTTCAAACATAGATGTATGAATGTACATCCACCTTTAAGCCATTAAATCATAGAGATATTAAGGCCAGAATTATTGATAATCAATGAGATCCAAATATTGCTGTCATAAAAGTAATCCTGGATCAGTCTCAGGTAACTGACTGCAAAGCAGTTGATTCCTAGAGCAGGGAATGGATCTGGAGCCCCCTGACTGTGGCTCTTCTGGATTCTGAAGTTTGAGAGTCCTTATGCAGACTTTGGATAATGAACATCTTTTGGGGAAAAAAGGGTCATTGATAAGCTTCCAGTTTTAGCAGTCTCATTTCCTTTAGTTTCCTCAGTTGCTAATTTCCAAGGCAGCCTTTGCAAGGAAACTGGCTAATGGTGCACTGCTTCTCAGCTAAGAGATCTTCTCTTTTCTAGGCCACCCATGTTAGAAGAGGCCCCTGGACTCTGAAGTCTGGTTCTAGAATGGGGAGCTTGTAAAGATAGCATTTTGTTCTCCTCCAGTTCGAAGCCCATTCATATGTATTCATATTTATATAGTTGCTGCAAAGTACTCAAGACATCCCTGTGGACTTAGCAAACTAGTTATAGTTGCAACTATTATGTACCTAGAAATAGCTCAAGCACAGCTTGGAACACAGCTTCCCCAAAGATGTGTGTGCAGGAGGGTGGATAGGGACAGTGCAAGCCAAGGATAGCTCAGCTAACGCTTCCTGAATATTGCCATGGGATTTTTAAATGCTTCTCAACTCCCAGAGAGATGCTGAAAGATTTGACCTCAGTTTAGCATCTCATCCAAAAAAGCAGTAAGTAGTTCTGACAGTGCAGGTCTCCCTAAGAGCTGTGTGGAAACTTCAGACTTGGACATGAGCCCAGCCTTAGTGTTGCACTGAAACTCAAGACTTTTGGGGCCTAGAATGATTTCAGATGAGCCATACTCTGACAGATAGGGACTGCAGGAATCGGAGTTACTGACAAGGAAATTATTCATAAAATTACTAGTGGGGAAAATGGAAGGAGGAACAATTTCAATTATTTGCTGCTCCCAAGATCTGCGAGACCTGTTCAGGGAACAAAGGAAGGCTTCATTTCTTAATCTGGTCACTCTGACACTTCCCAAGAGCTTTAAATTGGAAGGAAAAGAATAAGAGACTTGCTCTATAAATAGCTCATATATCAGTGTGGGACAATGCAATCAGCTTTCAGTAGTTTGACGTTATTATTCATCACATCTGCCTGAAGGCCTCAGTCAACACACCAGCCTTGTGGTGCTGCGCCAACAAGTGCAAACACAGCGCCTGCCCTCAAGCTATGGCAGCCCGGGATTACAGCGGGATGACAAGGGGGGGACTCAGTGAGAGGTGTGAGGCAGCGAGATATTGGTATAACGAGCACATTTGCATACCATCAGCAGTCACAGCCAGCTTCCTTCCCAGGCTCTGCCGGGCAGCAGTGCTTTGTAGGATTCGTGGCAGAGGTAAAGCTTAAAAGAGGATTTGATGGAAGACAAGATGGTACCTTGTGGGGTGATTTTTACCATGATTTAGAGGGCAGGCTGTGAGAAAGCATAAAAGTGTCTGCAGGAGAAGTGACAGAATCTGTTATCTCCAGTGAGGGAAGAAAGTTTTCTGCTGTGACAGAGTATTAGATTTAAGAGCCAAGGAGAGACCAAGCAGTGAAGAGGCTTAGAGGTAAAGGCTTGAGCTTTTCTCCCAATCCCACGGAAATATTTATAGTATCAAAACATGTGCTATCAAGATGAAAAATTGAAATCTCAGAAACAGTGCTTTGATGCTTTTTAGCTGGTGGGGATCTCAAAAAAAAAAAAAATCCATTGTGTTCGACTTCATTATAAAAAGAAACTATAAATTCTCTCTGCTTACCTATGAATGATCCCCCAGGGCAGCTGGGGAGTCAGGACGTTCCAGCTTTCGCTTAAATGTCACTTCTCATGCTCAGCCCAAGGAGCGGCATGACCACCACTGCAACTTTGGGCACACCAGTGAAATTGCCACTGAGGGCTGTTGTGCAGGTGCTGTATAGTCCCAGTTCTCGTCTGTACTTCTAGTTTTGGGGTGCCCTTGGGCTAGCATCTGTAGCGCCCATGCTTTGTGCATGAGCGAAATAAGAGAAGGAAAGATTTTATTGGGGTTGTAATGTTCTGGTGCGGATGTGCCCCAATACCCTTAACATAAGAGCTGCTCCTGCTCTGCAGTTCCGTGAACTGAGCATGAAATGTATTTTTACTCTGTTAAGCTTAGGTTTTAAAAGGAAATAACTTTGAAGCAGAAAGCCAGAAATTATCAATTTGAAAATTGTCAAAATAATTTTTTTCAAAACATTTTTCAAGTAAAAATATCCTAAAATGGGGTCTCTACCTTCTCTGTGGAAAAACTCCTCCTTGGTGAACTGATATTTTCCAGTTGAGAAAATATTAGCTTCAGTGAAGAGAAAAGCTGGTGCTTAACACAGTACAGAATGGGGAGAAGTGAATAAAGAAGAAATGTGGTTAAAATGCTAAAAAGGAAGTTGTTCCTTGCAGGACAAGTAGATTTAGGACAAGTTTGAAGAAGGGACATCACAGTAGCTGGTATGAGATGCTTAGAGCAAGGAATTTGGCAGCTGAGAATGGCAGAAACAGATTTTAAAAATTGTATTTAATGGGGTCAGAAGCCCATTGCGTGGGTCTAGAAGAATGAATCGGTGATTAACACCCAAGCTACCGGGGCTGGCTGCTTGGCGATACTGTTGTGACAGAGAAAGGACAGGATTTGGGAGAACAGGGTAAGATTTACTGGGAATGATCAAGAGCACAGATTAAGAAAAGACGTGTATATATATAGATGTGTGTGTATATAGATGTGAATATCTATGTTATTTATCAGGAAGAGAGGCCAAGGTGTGAGATTAGATGGCTGAAAATGATCATGAATAAAGTTCTGCATTTGTAATTTGTGTATAGGCAGATACTTAATCAGACCAAATCCTGCATGGTTATCTCTGCAAGAACAATGCTAAATCTTGTGTGCCCAAAAGAACAGTCTCTAAAAATTATTTTCCCCTTCTTTCTGTTTTTGTGATGTATAAGGATGGCAGTACTATAATTAATCACCTCTTGACTCTGCTTGTGGATGCTGTAACTTCATATAGCATCATAGTTACACACTGAACAACCTGAGATTTTAACATCTTACTTAAAAAGTGGAATTAATGGGAGCAAACCATTCCCCTAGGGCTCTACAGGAGAGACAGATTATAGAGCATGTTGAAAAGAAAAGTGTTAGCCAGCAATTTGGTCATAATTCTGAGAAGGAGTTTCTGCTCATGAAAAAAAAAAGGTTGTGTGCCTGACCTTCCTGGACACTGAGTGCCCCCAGCTTTCACCATGAAAGCATTTAAGATTGAGTCCCCATTGAACCGGCTAAAGCAAACACAGAGCACGGTCCCTTTGAAGTTCTGTGCATGCTTCTCAGTGCTGTGCCTCCCTTCAGCTGTGCTCATTCTCTCTGGAACAAGAACTGCTAGTGTCTAATTTGTGATGGGAAATGTGGTTTGGGGGGGGGAGATGTGACCCCTGAACTTAGCTTTGCTTTGACAAAAACACTTTTTTCATCTGCACTCCATTATTGTATTGCATTCAGCACAAGCGCCGTCAGTGTTGTTCTGGAGTATAGCTTGTGGGGCATTGAAAGGGGAACAGAGGTGCAGGCTGGAAAAGGGGAGTGAAGTTTACTCTGAGTTCCGACTCAAGTTCCTGGCAGCCCTGAGACTGGGATCACAGAAACACCCAGGAAAGCAGGCATGGGTGGTTATGACCCCTGTAACTCAGAACCATTCAAATGGCAGATTGTGCACTGAACAATTCCTGGCCTTCCCCAAAGTCTCACCTGTGACGTGTCCTGCAGTTTCTGAGTGCGATCCCATGGTTCTTCCCGGTTTCCCATAAAGCAGGTGTAATTTGTCATGGTTATTTTCAGGCACTAGGGAAGCAAGTTGCTTGAATCAGGCACCACATCCAGCTGAGCAGACTTCGGGAAAACCATTTAGCAGACTTCAAGAGAGATGAATCAAATGGCCCGGCTTTAAAAACCTTACCCGGAGCAGGTAAGTCACTGCTGGAACTCACATGTCAAAGCAGAAACATCCTTCCCCAGACCTGGGAGACACTGCCTTTTCCTCTTTAAATCTGTGCTGTGTGCTGCAGTGCTCTGCATTGTTGCCATGGCAGAAATCTCCCCATAGTAATAACCTCTTTCAGAGAAGGTTAAAAAGAGGCAGTGCACATGCTCAGAAATGCTGCACTTGTTCTGTTAGCAGTTTGCAGCGGCCATTTCAAAGAGACCGTCACAAAGACAAGAGAGAGATCAGGTACTGATATTTTTTTCCTTTGTTAGAGGGGATTACTTTTCTCTTTCACAGAAGTCCGTGCACAGATCTGCCTCCGTTCCCAGTTGCACTGCAGAGAGAGACCACCCTTGAAGCCTGTTGTGATTATTCCTCGCAGACAGCAAATTCCCACAGAATAACTAAGAGGCGGTAGTTAGATGTGGCCTGAGGTGACTGCTGCAGTCAGGGAGCAATTATTTTGCAGCGGGGCTCACATATGAAGCTGAGCTGATGCTGGGGTGGGTGATGTGTAAGGTACCCTGAAGAAGTTTAACAGCGTATCTGCTATGTTTTGTTGAACCTTTCTAGCACTTATAGTCAACTATGAGAATAACCTTTGCTCCTACTGACCAGGAGGCTTCTGCATTAGGTGCTTTCAAAGGAGGCTGGTATTATCCTAATTTACTGTTACTTGGAGACACTGCTGCATCCTGTTGCAAAGCCTGGTGTCTTTGATTGTACTTGCTTTGATTGCAGATCACCATTAATTAAAACAGAAAACCCAAGCCACTTGTTATGATTTTAATCCCTTTATTTTAAGGATTGTAGAAATAGGAAGGATCACATCAGATCACTTCTAAATAGTGGGAGGGATAGGAAGCCCAGTTCTGAGGTTATAGGAATTACATTACCAGATCTATTTTTTGGTGTGGGCCCAAATATATCCATGACTCTACGTGTACGTGTGTGTCTCTTGCTTCTGAACCATTCCCTACTCTTATGTTTAGGTTGAGGTGCACAAGAAGGGGATGTGTATAATGCTGCTCCTTTCCCGGATCAATTGCTGGTTTGCACGTGCTGCAAGTGTTCGTGCAGAATTTGCAGCTTCGGATTAGCTGTGTCTGAAACGGTGGATTGCATATATCAAAGAGCAAGCTTGTTCCATTCTGTGTTTGTGGCAAAATGGGGAAAAACCTTTCCTTTCCTGCCTCCCTCTATTGCCCTTCCAAATATGAAATACAAGCTGGTTTGGGGAGTGCTGTACACTTGCATTCAGCACGTGCAGATTTGATTTTCTTATGCAAGATCTTTTGCTTAGTATGCACCGACTTAAAAATCAGGAAGAGACAGAATGTTGTCCTGCTTTCCTGGGTTCAGCTAAAGAGAATTTTTATGTGGATTTTATTGTCTTGCTACAACTTAACTTTATTTGATTCTTTTTTTCTTCCATTTGAACATACAGGACCGGAACGTAAACTTGGCTGAACTAAGGACCACCCTAGCAGTTTGCCAGGATCCTTGAGGCTTGGATTGAAATCTGTAATAGACAGTTGCAGCTTGAGCCAGTCCAAGTTTCCCATGTTCCCTCTTGATCCAAACAGCCTACCTGTTGGATCAAGAAAATGCTTCATTTGAAACCCGTGTACTTATCAAAAATTTTACCTCTGTGTGAAGGGGAGGTGTTGCTGAACCAGACTGTACCTATCTTCAGGGCATGGTGTGGCCTGGCTGTGATGTTCAGGAACAAATGGATGGCTGCAAATAAGTCTGAAGCCCAGATTAGGAGGGGAAACAGAAGGTCAAAGAGTTTTGATGCATTTACCGTTAGAAATTCTACCTATGAATTTGTGGAGGTTTAACAAAAGTCTTTTCCTTCAGCTACTTTCATAAAGGAGTAAGTTTTTATGATCAGTGTGGCGCGTAGTTAATGATAACAGTTAGCTTTAGTTATTATACTTGTGAAAAGATGGCACTAAAGCAAGTGAGTGGGTAAAATTTTCATTTCCAGGTTCAGGCCTGTTTCAGCCAGCTCTATAATCCCCGCAGTTTTGATCTCGAAGTCTAACAGTGAACCAGCTGTCCAGATTCATGTGCCGGTCTGGGACTGTGTAGTTAGAAAAAAGATTGGAGTCACAGAGCAGGCAAAGTTGCTGGCATCCTGGCTTGCAAATGAAACCAAAAACTGTCTAGGGACTTCTGATCTTCTCCTTCATGTCTAGGGACATTCTCTCCCAGTTGGGTTTTATGTGCACTGCTGGAAAAGTACAGAGAACTACTGTCCACGCTCTAGATCTTCTGATATTTTTTTTTCTTTCAAAGGTAGACTGCCAATGCTTTAGCTGTCAGGAACATTAAGTTCTTTGTAACAAAACCTTGTACCTGTAATGTTCCTCACTGACTTGTTTGTGTCTCTTGATAAACAGAGAAGCAATTCCCAAGATGCTGGCACCCTGCCTTCTGAGAAGAGTGGTCCTTACAGTTCCTTTAGTTTTTGTGGTTGCACTGCTTCTCACAAAGCCTGTTAGATCTGATCAAGAAGCGGGAACAGCCGTACCAGCTGAAAGTACGTACCACCCTGCAGTCGCCTCATACAGCTTGTACTGTAGTTTTAATGTTGCAGGACTTGATATCACTGAAGCTTGTCCAAATAATTCAAACTATTGTGCACGTCTTGCTTATGATGTTTTAAAATCACAAGTTGATAGCATACCAGTGCTGTTTTTCTCCTGCATCCAAGGCTCTCCACTCTTGTACCCTTATCTCCTGCCTGTTGTTCTCTTGCTTGTACCTGAAATGTGCCACTGTTCTGTACTTTTTGTTTTGTACAGCCCTTTCATTGTGTTAGCTCTTTCTATGCCAGGAGTCACCCTGTTTGCTTTTCAGAGACATTCTTGAGACTTGCTTTTTTCAACTGACATTGTCTGTTCATTACATCTTTCATTCTTGGTAATGTCTACTATATTAAAGTCAGTAGTTTTTATTAAAAAAATTCACAACAAAGATGCCAAGAAAGCACACTTTATCAACACTTAGTCTTGCAGTCTTCAACCATCTAATTCTCTTTTGCTGATCTGTGTTGAGTTTAGCGTACATCATAAACATAATGGCAGGTCCTTGCATCAAGTGGTTGATGTGGAAAATGCTGTCCTCTCCTTATGTCTGGTGCATATATAATAACACTAAGGTTGGGTGGTCGTACAACAATGAAAGGAGGTCTGTAATACTGTTCAATGTTTATTTTTATCTCTTTTTTTTTTTTTTTTTTTCTCTAGCCAGTTAAAGAATTTGGCAGACTCCTTTTCTGCAGCAGGCAGGATTCCTGTCTGCTGGTTAGCACACAGATCATGAGCTGGAAGCTCATACTCCAGCTTATCAGAGGCATGTAGTAATCAGTCAAATATCAAGTGTTTGCAAAATAGGCTGACAGACACTGCAGGATTTTCCAACATCACTCTAGGTTTCATCCTCTCTTCCTTACCAGACCTCAAAGAGCAAACTAAACCTGTGCTCAGAATTTCTCACTTGCGCAATATTTCCTATGAAGTTGTCAGAGAGGCACAGGCACTGAGAAGCAAATAAGAGCATATGTAGAGCCTGATGATTCGAAGACGTTTCATCATGTCTATATTTGTTCTGTCTCAGTACTGCTATCTGTTAGGGCACAGCTTTGTGTTACATGATGATCAAGGCAAAGCAAGCCTTGTGACCTTCAGTCTGGATATCTAGATACGGGAATACTATCTTAAACACTGCAATTAGTCCAGAATGCAGCAGTTCTGCTTATCAGCAATGCCCACTAATGACAGGGCATTGTGTTTATCTGCTGCTTGCTTCACCAGCTTTGGACAAAGCTGTATCAAATTCAAAGTTAGAGGCTAAGTGATCTGTCTTCGTGATAATGTAGTCAATTTTATTCTATTAGCTTTCTATTTAGAGCTCAAGTTTGTGAGATTAGGAGACAAGATTTTCCAGGGAACAGGTTCATGGTTTCAGAGGTAATTTCTGAAAAATCTGAAGATGAGGTTGAAAATGTGCTCAGCGTTGGTGGAGCAAAATGAAAGACTCAAGTTACGGGTTTAGTGTTTCCACACTATGAACTGTGACAAGAGAAGGACGAGGGGAACAGCAATAAAGGAGGAAGAAAATTTTTAATGCACATTTGTTGAAGTAATTCTTTTGTCATTGAGAGACCGGGTGGACCATCATGATGGACCACTTACAATAACCTGGATTGTTCAAGAGTACATACATCAGTACTCACTCTGTGGACTCTTTTCTGTAGCTCTTCCTCATACTCAAAATCACTGTTTATTCCTTCTACTTAATACTTCATGCCACATAGTCATGATTCTCTACTAAATGCTCTACTAAATGCTCTCCTAGGTCGTCCCTGTGTTGATTGCCACGCGTTTGAGTTCATGCAGAGGGCTCTGCAGGATTTAAAGAAGACAGCATATAATCTAGACACGAGGGTAAGGAAACATTCAATTTCTTTTTTTAATATGGAAGAAAATGCTGTGGATAAAAATAGATAAGGTGGATGGATTTTGCACAAGACAGTCAACTGTACTGTCCTGTCTTCTAAGGTGAGACTGGGTAATTACATTTCACCTCTCTATGCAATAATCTGTGGAATTCTTCTGCCTTGGGGTATCAGGGACACTAGGAAGCTTAGGAAAGAGTGAACTGAAAGTCCTCAGCCCTCTATCCTTCTCTTGCTGAGTTACAGCCATTAGCGCTGCTATTCTGCTGAGCGCACACCTTTGTTTTTATGTTCGGGGGAGTAAGGTAAGAGCATAATTTATATTTATTACCCAAAAGGAGAGAGCCAGCTCAAACAAAAAGCCTACTGAAATAAAATACTCCCCTGCACGTGCTTTTACCCCTGGGGAGAGGCTAAGGGAGGAAACATAATCTCGTAGATACTTTTTATATTGCTCTGATTCCATAATGATGAAAAATGCCACAAAGTAGAACAGCACAGGGAACGAAACTTGTTTGGCTTGCAGTCAGTGTGGAGAATTTGCCAAGGTTGGTATCTTCCTTCTGTGAGGGAAGTTGAATCTGTCTCTTGCTACTGCAACCTGCAATCTGTGACTAGCTGTATCCCAGCTGCTGTCAGATAGTGGTGTCTCAGGAGGGTAGCTTTTTCCCCACCTCCTGTGTACCCTGTAGCTGAAGTGCTATATCTACACTCTTGCACAGATTTTTCAACAGAAGGTGCTCAAACTTTTTTTGCTGTTCTAATCTATGGTCAAGGTTGTTCACAGTTCAAAGCCTGCAAACTGGTATCTTTGAACAATGGTTTGAGGTAAGTCCAAGCAGGGTCCATGATGTTTGGGTGAAAATGCAGGTGCAGGAAGGAAGATGCCTTTAATTGTGACATACTGCAAAAACCAAACAAACATTCCAGCACAACCAGATTGGTATGTAGCACATTTACAGTTAAACAAAATCTGTTCAATAATTATGGGTCAAATGTATTTTGGGCTCCTTCATGAAGAAATCTTGTTAACGAATACATCTGCTGAGCACTGTATACAGCCCAAACAAGATGTTCAGATTGTGCTGTAAAGTAGTTCTAGCACACCTTTTCCTTCTTTTACAAACCTTCGAACTTTTCACCAGCATTTCTAAATCTTCATTAAAAAATACCTCAACTACTAAAATCTTCTCTGGTTGTCTGGCTATGGCAGTGACCTTTATGACACCTACAGCTTGCAGACCAAGAGAGAAGGTTTATAAAATACAGATATCCAAAGCAGGAGTAGCAGTAAGACCCCCAGAGATAGCAACTGTGTTTTAATACTTTTTAAAAAATAAAAATAAAGGACAGCCAAGGAGAGGAAATGAGGATACAAAAAAGGTTCAGTTGAGAGGATTGTCCTATTATTGACTTTCACAGTTGTAGATTTGACAGCAAGCCTGAAAATGTGGCTCCATGATATGTTCTCACCAAAACAAACCTATCGCTTCCTTATCACTTTAAAATCTAAATAATTTAATCCATATTGAGATCCTTCAGTGCTTCTGGACTAGGACAGGCCTATTCCAGTCATTAAGCTAGGAATTCTGCCTACATCTTCAAAAGGCATGGAAACATTTAATAGTTGAGGGCTTCTTGGAACTGCCTTCTGCAGCGTTTCAATTCTTAGTTTTATTATTCATCTGTGGCCTAATTTGATGCAAACTGGGAGTTTTAAGACAATTGCTTTCAGCCACATATATATTTTACATTTGACTATTTTAGTCTGTTTTGCTGCTTAGTGGGGCAAATGTTTCTGTCCCCAAAAATACAATTCCCTTTGTTAATATTCCCACTGGAGACACTAATTTCCTTGAAAAACTCTTTTGTTTGCAGGCAAGATTTTTAGATGATGACTAAGCAGTTCCTAACTGTGTTGGAGGGGGAGGGATTCCCAAAAGCTTAGAGAGGAAATTCCCATTTAATTCCTCCTGCAAATCTCACCCTGCAGTTCTGTACAGGGGAAACCATATAGTTTTATTGCACAACTCAAGAGTTTTCACACTTAATTTGGCCCTGTGTTATCTGCATGGTGTCTCACAAAGCAAACTGGCTCTAGCATAGGTCACATCATAACCTTTTATGGGGGCCATAGGCTATATCTCCTTCCTTTCTCAAGACTAGACATTCTTGTAACCTACACTGATGTGATGATCACTTACTGATTGACAGGCTAGCTGCATTTTACTCATGTGGTAAGAGAAGGGTCACAGACCACCTCTGAGAGGCTGGCTACTATCCATGCACATACCAGATCTGTTTGCCCCCCTGCATACTGTTTTCCACCCTTCCGTTGCTGCTGGCCCCTTGGAGCAGGCTGCAGGTTGGATTAGTAGTTTTAACAGCAGTAACCAACTCTGGGCAATCTTTTCTGGGGATATCTGTGATTCACCACTCAGCCAAAGTGCAGTATGTGGCAGGTGCAGCTCTGATCATGAACTAGGGAGAGGGTTCTTGTACTGCTGGGAGGGAGCTGCTACCATCAAAACCATTCAGCCAGTTCACAGCCAGCTCCCTACTGCATCTAAAAGCTGCTCAAGACAGAGGCCAGCAGGGAGCAGGCCATAAAACAAATCCAGTCCATGGGCTACACAGTTCACTGTAAGTCTGCACTATAGACACTTATTTTCAAAATTCCAGCACGTTTTTCAGAGTTAACCAGCGGACATTGCATTACAGCCTTAAAGAGCTCAGGGCCTGCATTTTTAGCTGGAACTTATCAGCTTTTTTGTAGGTTCAGAATCTGGACCCTGCCCTGTTTGTTTTTTTCTGGTTTTTTGGTTTTTTGGATTTTTTTTAAAACGTGCTTTAACCCACCAGGGGATAATAACAAATCTCTGTGCAAATGGTTTTGTGATCATGCTCACAAAACAGTCAGCAAAGCTGTATTTAGTGCCATTCATTTTGTTCTTTATTCCTTTCTAAACTGTCAATGGTTATTTGGAATGTTCAAAGCACATTAATTTAGATGTGCCCATGAAAGTAAAAACAAAGGCTTGGAAATGTTATTAAAGATATATAAGATGGTAAGCAGCCTTGGGGCTTAGCTCCAAAGCTGTTGGCATGCTGTCAGCCTCCCTTATTCAAACTATTGCAAAGGATGTCAAGGAGATGGTTAGAAGGTGGTGATTTGAGTGTCTTTTAGGTGATTAGCAAAGTCTGATCAGATCTTTCCAGTTCTACAGGGCAGCTGAAACAATCAAAAGCGATACCTGATTTAATACAGAACCACAAGGCTGTGTCTAGTGATTTATCATCTGGGAAAAAAAACTGGAAAAAAAAGATATCTTTTCCTGTACTAAGAAGGCAGGTGGTAAGCAGGGTGCTTCAGCCCAGCTCTGCTCTAAGTGCCTTTAGCTGGTGTGGGTCAATGGATAACACAGCTTTTAAAACACAGCCTTTAATCACGTGGCAATTCCATATCATACAAAAATCACAAAACAGGCAGATTAAGGATGGATTTCACTGGCATTTAGAGCTGGTAGTGTTCATAATGCCCTTTTTTTGTGTAGCTGGGGATTACACCAGTGGGGATTAATTTGGTGAGTGGAGTTCCCACAGCTAGTGTGTCCCATGACAATAAGGAGGAAGTCCTCTCTTGGATCAGACTGATTCTCAGATACAGCTTCAGCTCATGATAGACAAACTGAGATGAAGATATGATGTTGATGTCAAACAGCTCTGTGCTCCATCATGCACCTACTGAAGTCACAAGTGCTCCAAACAGCCAGGAAAACCAAACTCTGTGTGTGCTAGAGAGGAAGGATTCCCAAATTTCCCTTATGCAGCCCTGCTGTCCCTTCCCTGGTCCTCAGTCCCTTCTCGCACAGGTAGGCTGAGAGGGTGCAGGCCTTTCTGATCATACCCAGCTCCAGCTCTGAGAAGTTCCCAATCTGCCCTCATTGCTCCAGAAAATCCCTGTGGGCAGCAATGATCACCTGATATTGATGAACCCCAGTTCAACTGGGGGACCTCTGCTTTCACCAGTTTGGGACCCCTTTCCTTAAAGAAGCCAGCAATCTCATCACATGTTTCAACTGTGACGGCTGTATGCCAGCTCAGCACCTGTTGTCTATTTTAGGCTCCAACAGCATATTAACAGTAACAACAGTGAAGCAGAAGAAGTTAAAACAGAAGTAAATTTCTTCACTGAGAGGGTGGTTGGTCACTGGAACAGGCTCCCCGGGAAGTGGTCATGGCACCAAGCCTGTCAGAGTTCAAGAAGCATCTGGACAACGCTCTTAGTCATATGGTTTAGTTTTAGGTAGTCCTGTGAGGAGCTGGGAGTTGGACTTGATGATCCTTATGGGTCCCTTCCAACTTCAGATATTCTATGATTCTATGATTAAATTATGCCTTACTTTCTCTGTATAACTTTCAACAGTGAGTCCAGGCTGTAATACTCTAAATTTAATTTTTTCAGTCTGTTTTTAAGTAAAAAGAAAACTTCTGACAGGTTTTTGGGGGTTTTTTTAAGCCTCTCATGGACTTGAGAGCTTATGTTCCAGTTTGTGCAGTTGAAGTAAGATTGTAAGAAAGACTAATAACGTTAAACAAAAATAACAGCACCCAGACACATACTGAATGTACTAATGTGAAAAACATGAATGTGTGCCAGACTGAATTTTTCCATGTCACAGGAAGTATTGCCATGTTGATATGCCAATTAATCACGCAAAAGCTAAATTATTTAGCAGAGCAGTAAGAAATAACTCTGATTTTTACCTCAAGCCTCATCTCATACAACAAATTCCAAATCTTAAAACAAAAGTAAAATGGATCTTTCTTTGGGAGCTAGTTAGTTTTACAGTGCTGACACTTGTTTCTTGATGTTTGCTTTCCCTCTTATAGACAGAAACTCTGCTTCTTCAGGTGGAAAAGAGAAATCTGTGCGACTGTGTAACTGCAAATCTGCTGAACTGAATCCTGGAGGCCAGCTAAGGAGTATCACCTGTTCAGTGGTTTTTAAAATGCAGCTGTATAAAATACAGCTGGAGTTCATGTTGCAAGCATGCATGCCCCAATATACTGAGGAAACTGGGGGGCTGTGTCTTATGTATTTGTCTGTTCTGTTTTTTTTTAAAAGAGTACCCTCTTTTCACATCCACTGGTTGCCAGAAAGGACTCAATTCAGTAAATCTGTTACTTGGTATTAGAGTGGGGGAGAAATGTACCTGCTTTGTTTTTTAAATCAGAGTTGGCCAAGTGTAACCCACAAGATAAATATGGCCAGCAGTGCTCTAGAGACACTTGCAGCTGTTTTTTGTCTCTAATATGAACATATCTCTGTGGCACCTTACCCAGTTATATGGAGACAGGGAATTGTGGTCTCTGTAGGCTTTGCCTGTGTATTAAAGATGATGGAAGTCTTTTCTGTTTGTTGTCTGCACTGTGACCACATTCATGCATGTTGTAGTTCTGTCAGCTGTTATGAGGTATGTGTCATGAGGAGGTATATGTGTGCTGTAGTTGGACCAAAACGGTTTATATCTTAGGGCTGAGTTTTCTGGTATCCTGCATAAGAGTATTGTCTTAATTAAAACCTTTAGTTTCTTCCTCTCCTTCCCTGGACAGTCCATTCTTAACCCACTGTATCTCTAAATAGCTTTATCTTAGCAGGTCAAATGGATAGAGTAGAAAGGAGAATAAGGGTATGACTAGGCAGCCTTGCCAGTTCCGGGTATACCAAATGCTACCACCAGCAACTGCTCAACGTCACATTGAAGAAAGCTCTGAGCAGTGCCAAGAAGTTTCTTCATGAGACTGCTCCTTATTTTACTTTAGGTGAAACACAGTGGTTAGGTCACACATATTTGGTCCATTCTGTGATGGACTGAACTCTGAACATTTTGGTCTTTCTTTGTAGTTGCCTTTGAAAGCTGCTTTTTTTTGTTTCAGGCATGAAGAAAGACTTGTGTACCTGAAAGCTGAGATGGCTTTTATCCTCAACTCTACCACTTTATTCTAAGATACGTGTCCACTCACAAGTCTGAATTAGGCTGAGCGGTTTGAGTAGATGCTCTGAGTTTGTTTGATGTGATTTAGGGCCGTCTTGAACCACTCCAACAGTGGGGCTGTGGGGTGCTAACCTGGCTTGGGGAGTGGATGGGAGGTGGACATCTGAAGGCCAAAATCTCTTCAGCTGATTTTGGAAGAAAGTGCCTGCCTGCGGCCTTACTTCTCTGACTAAACTGGTGGGACTTTGCTGGAAGTGGATGAGAGAGGAAACACAACTACTGCTCTGCCAGTGCAGCTGTAGGTATGGTAACAAGCAGCTGGGGGAGTAGGGGAACACGATAGACAGCCTCAGTGGCTTGCCAAGCTTGTCCAGGGCTTGGAAAACCAATTCCTGCACGCTGAGAAGTGCAGCATGCCCTTTTGCATGGGTCCAGAACATAGGCCAGCACAGAAGCTCAGTATGAACTGGAGAGGGGATTCTAATGTTATTTTTCCAAATTCCCTCAAGGAGCACCTGTGGTGTGTGTTTTCCACTAAGCCTGTTCACACAGCATGGGAGCACTGCCACTGCTCATATCTGGCTGCTGGGCAAAATAAGAGTAACTGCAAGCCTCACCAGCAGCTCCACTCCTGGAGAGTGGGAAGGGGCAGCAGTCCTTACTCATGCATGGCAGAGTATTTTCTGGACTTCTTGGAGCAAAGCCTCCTTTAGAGGGCTTCAGCTGATCCTGGCTGTAGCAGAATGGCTTCGCAGAGCTTCTTGGCTTTTGCTGTACTTGGGTCATCCCCATCTTGTGCTAGCTTGGCTTTGTTCCTCTGCTTTGCTCTGGACCTGCCTTGGCTCTCCTCTCCAGCGCGACCTCCTTTCCCCCTTCCAGTCTGGCACTGCCCTCTCTCTAGGCCCAGGGATTTCTCGGTGAACCCCTGGCCCCCTGTCCTGATGGCTCTGTGTGTGGTCACTGCAAGTGTGGGCAGTGGGGCTGATACTCCTCAGGTCAGCAGTCCCTTTACATCCAACTGGCAGCACTGCAGGAGCAATGAGTGGCACTCCAATTTACCATGAAGTGAGTGAACACGGTGCCAAGCAACACCGATATCTCATTCCCTGTCCAGTGAAGACATTGTGGGAAGGGCCTCTTTTTACCTGGGAAGCCAATATTCCCATTGCAGAACTTGGAGAAAGTCCCAGAACAGTTTGGTGGTGAAAACTCTGCTCCCAAAGCTGAGTTAATCCATGGACTGTCCAGCAGGATGCTGTAAGCTCACCAGCTTGTTATAGGTGTGGACAGGAGCCCGGCCATGGTCAGCTGCTGATTTTGCCTGGCATTGAGTAATAGATGTTCTGGCACAACTGGAAACACCTGTAGATCTTGATGAATTTTTCCCTTGGTGTCTGCTTGAACAAAAGAAAATCTGACCATGTGGAAATACTTTCCTTCAGTCATTTTGCCACACCTCTACCTCCTGATTCACATCACCATAACTGGGGTAGTGAGATACAGGACATAATAGCTGTTGCTATTGAGAAAGCAGCCAGGAGGGGAGTAGATGGGGAAAGGGGAATAACTTTCTCATTCTCTTCCTCAGAATCTGAAAAATTAAAGATTCCTTTCAGTCTGCAGAAGATCCATTAGAACCAGGAATTTCTTAGCGGAAATTGCTGTATGATGCTTTAAAGCCCACCTTACCTATTTTCCTTTAGTTGAATGACTGTTCTGTATTACCTCTTTTTCAAAACCACCAAAATAGCAGGAGAACAGAAGACAGCTAATATGCCACCGGTTCTAAGAAAGGATTAGCAGGGAGGTCTGGGAATTGCACCCAGCAACCAGAATATCTGTTCCAGGCAAGTGAACAGAAAGTTTTGAAGGATTTGAATACGTAAACTCAGGTTTAATATGACACAGTGACGAGTCAAGACCGTTTCTATAGAGCAAAAGAATACAGCAGAACCAGTTAAACTGCTGACAAAAGCAGCTAGGATAATCTGAAGTAATGTACAGACTAGGAGTCTTCAGTCTGGACAAGAGATGACTGAAGAAGAAGATGATAGAAGCTTATAAAACCATGAGTGACCAGAGAATGACTGTTTGCTGTCCCTTCCCAAAGAAGGAAGTGGGGTGCACTGAATGAAACCAGCTGGAGGCAGGGTCAGAGCAAATAGGAGGATAACGTTCTTGACCTACCGCGTGTTTCAGTTGTGGAAGTCCTCATTGCAGGATGTTGCTGATGCTAAAAATTTACGTGGGTTTAAAAAGCAGCTGTTCAGACTCATGCCTGAAAATCCTATTCAAACTGTTAAATATAAAAACACCAACTTTGATTCAGGAGGTCCCTGAACCACAAGTTGTTGCAGGTTAACAGTGTTGTAGGAAGACATTGTAGTTGACCTGGGTTTATATTTTTCCTTACACATTTCTTATTGGTCAGTGCTAGTGATGAGATACTGGCCTCAGAAGGGTCTTTGGTGTGATCTGGTGCAGTTGTTCTTATGTGTAGAAATGAACCTCTTCCCAAATTCATAAAGCAAACCTCCCTGCATTCCAGAGAGCCACTCCTTTTTATCCCTTAGAAACAAACACTTTTAGAAAGTCTTGAAGTTCTGGGTTTCCCCATTGCCCGAGGACAGGGCACCATTAAGTAGGCCAGCGGCCCTACTTCCGCAGCCCAGGACACTGCAGAGACCACTCCAAAGGGAGGAGTAAAGGCTCCTTTTTGAAGGGAAAGAAATGCTACTGCAAAACATTTGCCTACTGCCAGGAAGAAGCTATATAATTACTTGGATATTAACGTCTTCTACATAGTATACAAGCCCAGTCCTGTCTAGCTTTCACTCCTTGCCCTGTGGCCTTTCCTCTGCTTCTGTCTTGGCTTTTTGCTCAAGTCACTGTCCTAGCTGTCCTTTGTGCTGACCATTGGATATGCAGATCATCTCTCCTCTGCCATAAAGAAATCTTGCAGCGATGCACTCATGAGTAGCAAACACTTGTGCATGTGAAAAATGTCTGAAAATGATTGTATGTTGCTGTGGTCATGCTGCTGAGCTGGGAAATCTCCAGACTTATGGTCCTATGTCTTTGATGGCTCTGGCACTGTTTTGCCTCTTGTTCCTCTTCATCTATACATACAGTATTTTCTCTGCCCTCTGAAAGCCTGACATTTTTAACATAAAAAATGAAACCGTTAGTACAAACAGGCTTTCTCTTCCCATCATACTTAAAACTGCTTCTGTGCCTCCTCCAAGAAGTGCATTTTTTCTCCTCAAAATCCAAAGGTCCCTGTTAAATCCAAACTGTTGTTTCATATGAATTTAATAGGGCCATCAGAACATGCATGCATCCTTCTCACCATACACCTTGTCCTGTTTTATTCCCTGTACTGCATTATGTAGTTGTCTCTTGCTTTGTGACTGCACTGAAAGCTGTCTGGGGCAAAGAAGTTGTCATGTCAATAGCACTGGAAGGTGGCCGTCACACCTCCAGGTGTTGTGAACTTATTAAATAAAAATCACAATGTAAAATATGCTGGCCTGTTGCTCTAGTTTCAAGCATAGTATTTGTTTTTATGCATAGGTTTATGCAGTTTAATCTCCACGTAGATATTCCTTAACCTTCTAACTCCAGCTTGCTGTTCTGACTGTAACTTTGTAGAGACGAGGAGTGGCAGAGATGGTATTTTCAAGGCCTCTAAGCTCCTGAATTTTAAAAAGTGGCTTAAAACATAAGAAAAAGAGTTCCAGGCATGGATGCCGTGAGAAAGGAAATGCAAATATCTGCATATATTCTATTTCTTACATTGGACTGCCTACACTTTTCTTTCCTGACAGTCAAGGCTGTCATCATTTGATTTCTGCTCTGAACCATGCACTTGCTGAAAACCTACTAACATATCAGCTTGTCTTCATTAGCCTTGAGTGCCTTTTGCTGTTTAAATCAAAGTAAGTGATACTGCACTTTTCTGGTCATTTAGGTGACAAAACTATAGCTTGTTCTCTTTGTCAATAGAGTCTGAAAATGGAACAGGACTGGCAACTCTCTCATTATTCTTTATATAGCTTCACTCTTCTTTGAGAGTCCAAATCAACCCGAAAGACTGCTGACTGGTGATGCAAGTTAGACCGTTCCGTAGGGTAAGCAGGACACAGCTTTCAAGGGAGGCTGGTATTCAAGTTCTTGTTTTGGGGTGGGGGGATCTGAATTTTCTGAGTGTATGCATTAATAGCTGCACTTAACACTTAATGTTCATGCTCGGGCAAACATAATGGCAGCCTCAGCCCTGAGCTACATATAATTGTTAGATGTTTTCTAAGCATTGATGCTATTTTCATTTATTTTTTTAAGATTAGAACTTTATTTTTACCCTAATCCTTTATTTTATTCCTAAACTCCATAAAATATTTGGCAATGCAAAAGCCAGTAGGTACCACTGACAGAGAAATGAAGGAATCACGTTACTGGGAAAGTGTAAATACAGCAGATTTTTTTTGCTCTGAAGTGGCAGTTGTTGCATTACAGCAGTTACAG